>NC_134859.1:83827500-85287500 GCF_049852395.1 Peromyscus maniculatus bairdii | reverse complement strand
AGCACTTATTTACTCACATGCATATGCTTAGTAAAACTACAGATATTTTGGGGCCAGTGAGATAGATCAGCAAGTCAAGTTTCTTTGTCACCAAGCCTGACAACCTGAGTTCCATCTCCAGGACCCACATGGTAGGAGAAAATCAACTCCACAGGTTGTTCTCTGACCTCCATATGCATAATGCATACCCCACACCCAATACACATTCAGATAAATGAAAATACAGAAATCTTTACAAGATCAATGGACTACATCAATGTCAATATTACAGATACATTTTATTAGTTTTGCAAAGTGATAAACTTCAGGGGCCTCCTCTTGTTTTTGTGTGTATGTATGTGTGTATATATTATGTGTGGGTGTGTGATTATGCATGTAGCTCCTAGAGGTTGATGGGTATCTTCCTCTATCACTCTTTGCCTTATTTTTTTGACACAGGACCTCTCACTGAACCAAAGAATCACCAACTGGTCAGGATGACTAGTCAGCAAACTCTGGAAACCCAACTGTTTCTGCCCTACCCCAATGCTGCGTTTAGAAATGTGTTTGTGGGGGGTCTGGACTCAGGCCCTCATGCTTATGTGGCAAACATATTTACTCAATGAACTATCTCCCCAACCTTTTTTTTTTGTTGTTGTTGTTTTTTGTTTTTTGTTTAAGACAGGGTCTTACTATGTGGCTATGACTACTCTAGAACTATGCACACCAGGCTGACCTCAAACTCACAAAATCAACGTGAACGCTGTGAGTAAAGGGGTATACCACCAATACTCAGCCGGTTTTGTTTTGGTTTTTGTATCGGCAGGGTTTCACATTAACCCTGGCTGATATAGAAATCATTCTATAGGCTAAGCTGGTTTCAAATTTAGGCAGTCCTCCTGCTTCAGCCTCTTGAGTGCTGGGATTACAGGCATGAACCACTATACTCAGATTTTGGTATTATTTCTTAAACTGAGTATCAATCTACAATTACTTCACTTAAAAAAATCCATAAAAACAAAATGTGGTGAAACACACCTCTAACTTCAGTACTTGGGAGGCAGAGGCAGGAGGATCAGAAGTTAATATCATTTTCAATTACATAACAGGTTTGAGGTAGCCAATGCTACAGGAGAGCCTGTCTCAATAAACAAAGGAATTTGGGTGGCAGAGGCAGGTGGATCTCTGAGTTCAAGTCCAGCTTGGTCTACAGAGCAAGCTCCAGGACAGCCAGGGCTACATAGAGAAACCTCATCTCAAAAATAAACAATTAAAGAAAAGGAAGGAAAGACAAAAGCAAGCTACCTAGCTATGATAAAGAATGTCTCCATAGTGGCTTGCTCTTGTGTCTCCATTGTAGAATTCAAAAGGAAGATTAAGGGCACACATGGTGGTGCACACCTTTAATTCCAACACGTGGGAAACAGAGGCAGGAGGAGCTCTGTGAGCTTGAGGTCAGCCTACATAGTAAGCTCCAGAGCACTGAGGACTCATAGAGACCTTGTCTCAAAACACACACACACACACACACACACACACACACACACGTGCACGACATAAAAAGAGTAAGAAATATTCTCATTAGAAAAAGGAAGATTAATAATAAATAGTATTCATTGGTCCATCAGTAAAATAGTCATAACCACGGGGAGTGGATATTTGTTATCTGTTGGCCCAGTATCTCTACTATTAAAAATGCATAGAATGGGGCTGAAGGGATGGCTCAGTGGTTAAGAGCACTTGTTCTTGCTGTAGATTTGGGTTTGGTTCCTAGTACCCATGCCAGGTGGCTGACAACTAACACCAGCTCCAGAGTATCCAGTGCTCTCTTCTAACCTCTGAAGGCAACTGCACTTATGTGTACATACCTACAAGCAGACACAGATGCACACACATAATTATAAAATAAATAGGGGATGGGAAAGATGGCTCAGTGGTTGAGAAAACTAGTTGCTTTTCCAGAGGACCTGTGTTGGATTCCCAGAATCCACTTGGCAAATCACAATTATCTGTAATTCCAGTTCCAGGGGATCCAATGCCCTCTTCTGACCTCCACAGGCACCAAGCACCCAAATAGTGCACATATATACATTCAGGTAAAATATCTGTATACAGAAAATAATAAAAGAAAGTAAATTAAAAATAAATAAATAGAACTGAGAGATGGCTCAGTGATTTGCTTGCTGCTCTTCTGGAAAATCTGAGTTCAGCTGCCGGCATCCATGTTGGGTAGCTCCAACTACCTGTAATTCTAGTTCTTGAAGAGCTAGTGCTCTCTTCTAGGTCTGGGCCAACTCTCACTCTCCAACACACACAACAATAAAAATGAAGTAATCTTAAAAAAAAAAAACCACACAGGGTGGACTGGTGAGATGATCAGTGAGCAAAGGTGCTTGCCTCCAAAGCCTGATGACTCGAGTTCAATTTCCAGAACCCATATGGTGAAAGAGAGAATTCCCCAAAATCTCCATATGCATTCAGTGGCATGTACATGTGCATACACACAGATAAATAAAACGCAATTTAAAAAAATGCTCACACCCTAAGCTCAAAATTCAGCAGGCAGAAGCAGGAGGATCACCAGTTCAGGGTCTTCTTGGGCTACAGCGAGTTTGAAGCCAGCCTGGGATGCTTAAAACCCTGTGCCAAAAAAAGGGAGGAAGGTACAAAAAGATGATTTGGCTGGTAAAGGTGCTTGCTGCCATGTCCAAGGACCTTGGTTCAATCCAAAACCCACACGGTGGAAGAAGAGAACTGTCTCTCAATCATCCAACCTCCACATGTACCTCTATATGCATTCAGTGGCATGTACATGTGCATGCCCCGTCCTCCAAAAAAAAAATTCAAAGTCACCTTCAGCTACATAGAAAGTTCAAGGCCAGCCAGAAATATATGAGACACTGTCTCAAAAAACAGAAACAAGCCGGGCGGTGGTGGCGCACGCCTTTAATCCCAGCACTCGGGAGGCAGAGCCAGGCGGATCTCTGTGAGTTCGAGGCCAGCCTGGGCTACCAAGTGAGCTCCAGGAAAGGCGCAAAGCTATGCAGAGAAACCCTGTCTCGAAAAACCAAAAAGAAAAAAAAAAAAAAAAAAACAGAAACAAAGACAAAAGTGGAAACTTGCATAGTGCTAGGCATGTAACTTAGTAGTAGAGTGCTTGTATATGCTGTGTAAAGTCTTGCTTTGATCTACAGCCAAGGGGGGAAAAAGATCATGAAAAGATCATACGGGTTGGAGAGATGACTTAGTATAGAGCACTTGCTACTCTTCAGTTCCCAGTATCCATGTGGCTGTTTACAATCATCTGTAACACTCCAGCTCTAGGAGATCCAATGACCTCTTCTGGCCTCTAGGGGGACCTGGTACACACTTGGTGTACACACACACACACACACACACACACACACACACACACACACACACACACACGCAGTTAAAACATTCGTACATATACAATAAAATTACTTTGGTAGTAAGTACTCTTAACCACTGAGTCATCTCTTCAGTCTGAAAAGTTTAACTAATTAGACCCAGGCATAGCGGTGCATGACTTTACTCCCACTCAGGAGGCAGAGGCAGGTGGAGTTCTGTGTTTGAGGCCAGCCTGGTCTATAGAGTGAGTTCCAGAACAGCCAGGACTACACAGAGAAACCCTGCGTCAATAAACAAACAAACAAACAAACAAAGAAATAAGCAAGCAAACAAATAAAAGCACTTGTTTCTTGTTACTTTCTTTTCTTTGGTTTTCCCTGGATCTCACTCTGTAGACCAGGCTGGACTTGAACTCAGAGATCCGCCTGGCTCTGCCTCCCGAGTGCTGGGATTAAAGGCATGCGCCACCCCCACCCCTCAGCGTTATTTTCTTTTTCTAGACAGAGTTTCTCTGTGTAGTCCTAGCTGTCCTGACACTTGCCTTTATGGACTAGCCTGGCTTAAACTTAGAGATCCACCTGCCTCTGCCCCACAAGTGCTGATATTAAAGGTATGGGGTGCCACATCTGGCAAAAAGCACTTGTTTTCGCAGAGGACCCAGGTTTGTTTCCCAGTGCCCACATGGCAGTTCCCACCATCTGTAATTTGATTTCCAGGGGATTCAATACCCTTTTCTGGCCTCTGTGGGCACCAGACACACAAGAAAACACTCATACACATAAAACAAGTAAATCTTTAAAACAAACAATAGGAAATGAGCTCTATATTTCAGTAAGGCTAGGTAATACTTTCTAGATTTTAGACATTACAAAATACACAAATATAATATCTGGTGGATATAATACCAGTAGGATAATGTAGGTAAAAATACCTGACAAACTGAAACGTCTGGCAAGTGCTAGCTGCTATACTTGCTAATGGCTACTTGCTGTGGGATGGTCTGTATGTCAAATTGCTCTGATTGGTCAACAAATAAAACACTGATTGGCCAGTAGCTAGGCAGGAAGTATAGGCGAGAAAAACAGAGAGGAGAAAAGAAAGAATAGGAAGGTGGGAGGAGTCACTGCCAGCCACCACCATGACCAACAGCATGTGAAGACGCTGGTAAGCCAGGAGCCACATGGCAAGGTATAGATTTATGGAAATGGATTAATTTAAGCTATAAGAACAGATAGCAAGAAGCCTGCCATGGCCATACAGTTTGTATGCAATATAAGTCTCTGTGTTTACTTGGTTGGGTCTGAGCGGCTGTGGGACTGGCGGGTGACAAAGATTTGTCCTGACTGTGGGCAAGGCAGGAAAACTCTAGCTACAGCTACTGCTCTCTGATCTATCCTGGATGAAGGTATACTTGCAAGCAGAACAGTGACTTAGAAATAGTCTGGAAACAGTAGCTTTTCTCTTGGCTAGAGGCACAGAAATTAGAAAACTGATTTCTTAGGGAGTCTGAAAAGAGGGACTCTAGTTACTTCCTCTTCTAGGGGACTGCCACCCTTCTTTCAATCCCAAGCTTGTATGTGTACGTACACACACACACACACACACACACACACACATTCTTCAGGGAATCATGAAATCTTTGAAGCAATGATGTCAGGTCTGCTGGTTCATAAAAAACAACAGGATTTGGGGCTGGAGAGATGGCTCAGTGGTTAGGAACACTTGCCACTCTTTCAGAGGACCTGGGTTGACTCCCAGCACCCACATGGCAGCTTTTAACAATCTGTAACTCCAGTTCCAAGAAATCTGATGACAGCTTCTGGCATCTGCAGGTACCAGGTAGAAACATGGTACACAGACAAGCAAACAAGAACATCCATACATAAAAATAAACAGACAAAAAACCAACAATATCCTACTGTATCAAATACTGCTGACTGAGACCACTTGAGGATCAGGCTTTATACACTCTTTGATGCAATTTCCACAATCTTGAAAAACAGTAGTTTATTAGCATTTATTTTTTAAAAATTTGTTTTAAAACATAGAATTAAGAGATTTTAATCACTAGAGTTAAAAGAAAGAAAGGCACTTAGACAAAAAAATAAGACATACTCAAGAATGGGTATGGGCTTCTCAAGAGATTACTGCCTTATCTGTATTTCAGACTAGGAAAGTATGGCTCAAAGTAACTTCCAAAGGGTATCTGGTAAGTGGTGGAGCTGGTACCAGAACCCAGAAATGCCTCTGCAATGCAATCTAACCACCATAAAAACTGTATTTCAGCTAGGCAGTGGTGGCACACGCCTTTAATCCCAGTGCTTGGGAGGCAGAGGTTGGCAGATCTCTTGTGAGTTCGAGGCTAGCCTGGTCTATAGAGCGAGTTCCAGGATAGCCTCCAAAGCTACAGAGAGAAACCTTGTCTCAAAACTTCCCCCCATCCAAAAAACAAAACAAAACCAACCAAACAAACAAAACCCAACTATATTTCAAAGTATCAAGGAGTACTGCACTGTGAGGAAATTGTGCTGAGGCTATGTGGAAGGAGTTTAGAAAAAGAACCATGTTTACTCAATGTTCCTTGAGTAGGCATAGACAAATTCATCATAGGCACAAGGACAGTAGCTGAAGAGAAACATTTTATTCCGTGAGTAAGTTTTTTCAAGTTTAATTCAACTGTTTCTGTTAAAATCCAATCCATTTTCTTCTCTTCTGCTTTCATGTGGATGGTGAATGGGTACATGGCTCTCCATGGAAAGTCCTAAGTAGATGGCAGGAGGTTCTGTCTCTAGCTCTGCTGAGATTATGACTAGGACACTTCTCTTTCCTCAGTCACTTGGATCAGAGCAAACCAAGAGGAATTCGAGAAAATGGACCATGAAAGACAAGCAGCAAAGAGAACCCCAACTAAATCAAGAAGGCCAGCTGGGAGAATGCCTGACATCTCTTGGGGCCTTCGCAGGTAAAAGTTTTCCCAACAGGCTCAGCAGCAGGCTTCATGTCAGACATCAATTCCACTGTGGTGGTCTGGCCAGTATCTCTCAAGCTAGTACCTCCTGTCTCCATGGGACATCCATAGTTACCTTGCTCAGACAAGGAGAGGCTATGGATTCTGCCACTCTGTATTCCCCTTCCACTCCAATACTATCTTGCTGTATTTGTTCAAGTTTAGACAACGCAATAAAGGACTATAGAGATGGCCAGAGAAGAGAATAATTTTGGAGGATGTGGAGATTCCAAGGCTAGGTCCAGAGGAACTCTTCTGGGATCTCAAGGCCAGATCCAAAACTCTTGTCTTCTTTCCTTCTCATACAAGAGCCAGGAGAACAACTGGGTTATGGCCATACCATCCCAAATGTGACTGATCTCATAAACTAAGCAGGCTCTGACCTACATGGATTATAGAACAACTGGGGCCTAAAACTGGACACGGAATAGAAGGCTGTGTCTCCTTCCTCCCTCTGTTCTTCATACATTATTCCACTCTGGGTTCAAAGCATGCCCACTCTCCACTTTGGTTTCCCTTGACCCATCTACCCTATGGAAAGGAGAGAGTTAATGGCATGATATGGGCAAGCTATAAATTTCCCATCAGCATGGAGAGAACAGGATTGTTGGCAGGGAGGGGGCTGGGCTGGGCACGCAGGGTGGGGGGGTGGGGGGATCTGGGAAAAAGCCAGGAGGTTGTCTCTAGGTAACAATAAACACTGCAAGCAAGGAGCAGCTGTTACACTTACTCTCTCTGCATCACAATGCTGAAATAACACTAATAAACCAGTGTGCCCAATGCACAGGCATACACACATTTAGGGCCAAGGCTCCAGTTGCACCTCTAGGGCTGCCCTCTGCTCTAGAGCAGGGTCTTGATGCCACAGACATAGCAGTCCAGACCTGGATATACTTGCAGGGGAAGATGAGGCTGGTGAGTGCTTCCCAATCCAAAGGCAGTCATGGAGTCAAGCTGGGCAGCAAAGGCTGGGAATACAATTCAGATTCTGTGATATTCAGTGGTAGAAACAACACAAATTTAGCTATCTCTTAGCTGGGAAGAAAGGAAGGGGGCAGGAGGTGCGTGTAAGGAGAGATAATTACTTACCATATCTGGTCAGATTGGAGGTAATCAGGTGGCCAAGAGTTGAGCTGGCCAGTGGGAGGTGAGAGAAAAGGGAGCAGAGAAAGGAATTTGGGAAGGAAGAGGATCAGGGAGAATGTGGTATCTCTCCTGGGGCTAAAGTCCCCCATTCCTGCCTATATCTCACTGTATCTCTATCTCTATCTCTATCTATCTATCTATCTATCTATCTATCTATCTATCTATCTATCTATCTATCTATCTATCTATCTATATGTATATATAGGCTTCCCCTCATAGTCCAAGTTTTATATCCAGGGCCAGATGATGTGTTGGCTTAGGTCAGAACTAAGCTTTAGGAACGGGTCCCAGAGCTCCTTCAACTGCCAGGAAGGAGGAAAAGTGACATTGCTCTCACCTTCCTGCATGAAGTACAGTTCATCTGTCTGTCCAAACAGAGTCATGTCTGGATGACCAGCAGAGGGGAAGAGGACTCTCACTCGGCCTAGAAAAACAGAGCTTCCAGCAATAAAAGGAACAGAAACCGAGAAACAAGAACTCATGATCTATCACAGAATACCCACCAAACCCTCTCTTCTATGAGGCCAGAGGTCAGGGTGTTTATTATCATGTGCCTGGATATACTAGTATCCAAAGTTCCTATTGTTCTCTTCTTGCCAGTTCCAGTCACGGACTGAGAATGGATGGAGAGGATGCATACTGCTCACTTGAATTGTGAGGAAGAACACCAGCGTTTCGGAACATCGGTGGCTGCAGCCATTTCCCAGCCTGTACCAAACCCTGTTCAGCAGTCTAAGTGCCACTAGACGCTCCTCTCTGGTCCAAGGTGTCTGAGTCTAGTGAGGAGAGCACTAAGCACAGGTGGCAATCCTTTCTGGGTCTGGTCTTGTAGTACTATTTATCTTGTGTTTGTTTGTCTATTAAGAAATTTCTATGTGGCTGGAGAGATGGCTGAGTGGTTAAGAGTACTTGCTACTCTTGCAGAGACCCAGGTTCAGTTCCTAGCACCCACATGGCAGTCCACAAGCATCTGTAACTCCAGTTCCAGCGATCTGTTGCTCCCTTCTGGTCTCCACAGTAGTCACCAGGCACACATGTGAAACACAGACATACATGTAGTCAAAACACCACATAAAATAATCTTCAAAAAGAAATTTTTGGCACTAGGCACGGTAGTACATGCTTATAGCTACAGTACTTTGGAAGATGAGGCAGTATTGAGACTTGGCGGCCAGCTTGGGCCACATAATGAGATTCTGTCTCAATAATAAACAAACAACAGCCCCACCCCACAAAGTTTTATGTTAGCTGGGTACACAGAGTTCTAGGCAGGCAACTGAGGAACGATAGTAACAGCTGTTTATCAGGAAAACCTCTCTTTTGGAAGGTACCCACGATTTCTGGGCTGCCCTGCGCTAATGGATGTCTTATGTTCTCTGTGTAGCCTGTGGAGATGGTGGGTGATGTCTCAGTCTTTCTTCCCTAGGACAACGCAATCTCTCCTGCTTACTTCTTTCTCATTTCTCCCTTTCTTTTCATAGCTGGGACATCTCCTAATCTAGATGAGAGATTTTTCATCTACAGAGCTCAGAGTGGGCAGGACTGGGGCAAAAGAAAACTCTAACAGACTTGATCCCCTCCCTCTGTTGTTTTCATGAGCCACCCCCACTGCTGTGAGTCACCAGAACCTCAAGCTCTGCTGAGCTGCCAGCAGCCTTCTTCCTCCCCCTCTTACAGACAGGCAAATATGTACCCAGTGTCCACCAATTTCCTACCATAGGGCCACAGCACTCTATCTCATCCCTAGGAATCTGTAACACAGACACAGAGATGAATGAGCAAAGGAGTGTGAGACCTGAGCTGTGCTGTGCAGAGGCACAGTGCTGGTTGCCTGCACAGTGGCACAGGATCACCAGCCAGGAGAGCTGGCACACTTGGGCATATTGCCTCAGCAGCATGTAAAAGGAAGCAGAAGATGGGGCAAGAATGCTGTTTCAGAAGCAGCCATCTCCTGGCTTCATCTCTGGCCTGTTTCTTCTTTTGGGGCCAGTGGGCACCACAGCACTGCTACCTCTGTCAATGCCTTTCTCTGCTTTCCCTTTCTGCCTACAGCTCTGGAAGACACAGGGAGATCTGCATAATAGCTTTCTATGTATCAAGGTGAGAGGTTCAGATTTTCAGATCTACCCTCAACCCATGGGAAAACTGAAGAGAGAAGGAAAAAAGAGGCCCCATTAGAGTAAAATTTAAACGGCACACCAATGCTGACTAATCCCAGAAGGCAAGGAATTCTGGGTACTTCTACCTCTTCTTACCATATGTACTTCATATCTAAGTATTTTCCCACAAAGGGCCTGAGTTTCTTCTGGACTTCACAGAAGGTTCTAGACGTGGACTTAAAGCTATAGATTTGACACCCTAGGATAACCTTGGGAGTAGATGGCAGACCTGGTAGAATTGATGGGAGGGAGAGTATTTCTGTTCCTCAGAGAACATCCAGAATGTAGAGTGAATGCTTCCCTATGCTGTCAGGACACTGGAATAGGGATGAACCAATTACCAAGAGCAAAAAAGAGTAGCAGGTTTATATACAGAAAGTAGCTACCTTTCCTCTTTTGCTGTGTGCTATTCTTCAGTGCTCTGTGTTCTAGACCAGAAAGAGCAGTTCTGTGAAGAGTAGCCACCTACCCTACACAACACTCACTATGAATGTCCTGCACTCTATTGAGCAGCCAGTCCCACAGGTGGAACTATAAAGTCTCAGCTCTTTTATTTTTGGTTGTAAGCCTAGCCTTTCACGGTTAAGCCATCTCTCCATCACTAGGTCTCAGTTCTAAAGTGTGGGACATCCTGTCTTCCCTTCTTCCTCATCACCCTGACAGGACAGCCTCTGGCACAGTTTCCTGAGGCCCTTGGAAGCAGAAAGGGGCCTAGAAGGATTTTTATCCGATTGTCCTAGGGGGATATGAGGGCCTCTCACCCTGTCTGTGAGTAACAGACCATGACAGCCCCTGACAGTCTACGGCAGATCAGGACAAGGTTGGAAACTGCAGAGCCAGATCCTGCTTTTCTCAAGGGCCTGAGGGTAAAAACAGGTTACCAAGATAGAAGACAGTTCTAGGGGAAGGAAGGTAAGGATGAGAGCTGGAGAGTGTGGCAAATTCTACTGGTGTTGCCTTCTAACCGTGAATCATCCTTGCCTCCAGCTCAGTTTAGCCTCATGAAGCACAGATCACAGAATGTTGAAGATTTTGAGAAAAGAGGAGATTGCCGAGAATGCCACCTTTGGCAGTTTGGTAGGAAAGCCTCTATTATCTTCACTTGTCCTTCTGCCCCGGGCCCTAGCATACGAGCAATGAAGGAAATAAGGGAATGGGGATAAAGGCAGCTGGAAATATGCCCTTCTCTTTAGGATAAATCAACACTACAAGAGCTAGAAGAGACCAAAGACTCTAAGGCCAGGATACTACATGAATTCAGGAACATTTCTAATTCATTTTGCAGGACCTTGCATTGAATACTGTCTCTATTGTAGTCATGAGACAAGAGGTGAAAACTATCCTTGACATTTTGGTATAACTTTCCCAAATGCTTATATTATAGCATGGGAACTTGTGATGAGATTTCCGTAAAAAACGCCAGATGGTGGTGGCACACGCCTTTAATCCTAGCACTCCCAGAGGCAGAGGCAGGCACATCTCTGAGTTTGATACCAGCCTGGTCTACAGAGTGAGTTACAGGACAGCCAGGGCTACACAAAGAAACTCTGTCTCAAACAAAACAAAACAAAACAAAACAAAACAAAACAAAACAAAACAAAACAAAACAAAACAAAACAAAACAAAACAAAACAAACAGGGCTGGGGAAATGGCTCAGGGGTTAAGAGCACTGGCTGCTGATCCAGAGGACCTGAGTTCAATTCCCAGTAACCACATGGTGGCTCACAACCATCTGTAATGAGGTCTGGTGCCCTCTTCTGGCCTGCAGGCATACATGCAGGCAAAACACTGTATACATAATAAAACAAAATCTTAACAAACAAACAAATAAATTCCATTTAAAAAAATTAGTCGGGGTTGGGGATTTAGCTCAGTGGTAGAGCATTTGCCTAGCAAACGCAAGGCCTTGGGTTCGATCCTCAGCTCCGGGGGAAAAAAAAGAAAAAAAAATTAGTCTTGGGAGATTTGCCTTTTGGTTAAGTAGTTGAGGTAGCTGAAGCATTTCCTTCCCTTAGACCTTAAAAAACATGGCAAACTCCTATAGAGAGGGGCTGGAGGCAAAGATGGATAATGACCTCTGGAACAGGCTGTACAAAGGGGGATGTTCCCTTATCACATCACTTACAAGCTGCACCTGCTGAACTTTCCTAAACTGCTTCCAAGACTCAGGAAACAGTGACAAGAGTCACCTGACATGTCAGACAGTGGAGGACAGAACATCATTATTATATTTTTCATTTGACTTTCTTCCCTACTTACCTACCTACTTTTTCTTGCCCTGTGCTCCCAGGAACTCTCCAAATCCAGAGCACAATGCCAACTTCAGGGCAGGATTCAACTGGTTCCTCCTCTCTGGGTCTTGGTTTCCACATCTGTACAATGAAGGGGTCAGGCAAGATGAGCTCCAAGTTCCCTTCTTACAACATTAGGGTTCTAAGGTTTAGACCCAAAGTCACCAGGTCTCATTTGCATACCATTTTGCTTCTAACCTCCATGACAGTCCCAGGTCCATGGTCCCTAGCTCTTATTCTCTCTCTTCAGGAGCTCAAAGTTCAACCCCACTTCCCTTTCATAATCTTATACTCAACTGTAGGCGCAAGAAAATTCTTACCTACTATTCTGGCTGTAAATTCAGGCTGCAGACCTGAGTCAATCAGCACACTTCCATCTCTTTGGAGGTCCTGGCAGTTGGGGGGAAATCCTGGCACCTTTCCCCAGTGCCTCCCCTCCTCCTCCACTTCGCTGTTCTCCATGCCAGAACGCAAAGTGGCCAGTGATTGATGGGCCTGGGTTCCTGGTAACCGCACCCAGTGGCCCAATCCTCCTCCCTTATCCAATCCCTCCCCTGTCCCTATTCAGAGATCAGATTGTCTCATGTTAGTCCCTGAGGTCCCATTAATTAAAAATACATCCAATTAAATGGCAGGTGAAAACGTGCTATTGGCGCTCTACACCCCCCTGCCCCAGCTTGGTCTTTCCACCCTCACCCCCCTTTTAAGGCTCAGCTGTGCTTTGAGCTGAGAAAAAAAAAAAAAGATGTGGAGAGAGGGAGTAGAGGAAGACATAGGGTAGGAGTATGACATGGGGCGGGGTGTGTGTGTGCTTGAACCTCTGCCAGGATAGCATGTGCCAGTCTGGGAGGGTGGCACTATGCCCTGGTGTCTAATTTCTGGAGGTGTGAGTAGGTTAAGTCAGCTGGGTACCCACCTCCATTTCTCTTAAAGGGGCAGAGGGCAGTCAGAGGGTATGGTTAGCTGTACTCTTCTGGATTTAATAGGCAAGGGACAGAAGTGTAAATGGCAGAGGGATCTTTGGAGTGGATAAGATTTTCAGGGGTGGGAAGGGTCTGATTCATCTTGGTATACCTCTGCTATTTCCCAAACTAGGAAGATAAAGGGCAACTGACTGGGATCCAGGTGTCAGGGCATTGTGACACTCTGGAGCTTGGCTATGTCTCTACCCTTCCTTCAAGAAAGCTGAGGAAAGGATGGAGAGAGGAAGGAAGGAGCCATAATTTGGGTGGGAACAGATGGGTCAGATAGGATAAAATATACACAGATGGATATTCATGTGGATACCATGTCCCTACTGAGTACCTTAGATAAAAAGACTCAGAGAGACCTTTCCTGTTGGCTCTTTCTCTAAGCAAAAATCAGCAGCAGTAGCATCATGTCACCATGGCCTGGCTGTCTAGTAGGCTGCACACAGGGCAGCTCCTTGACAGTCACTGACCTCACTTTCTTCTATCCTATGGAGTCCTAGCATCTTGCTAGGTAAGGCATTTGCCTCCAACCTAAGGTCTTCCTCTGGCCCCAAGCAACACAAGTCTAACAGACACTGGACACTGTTGGAAAGGACTGACTAAGGGTGGCCTCAGAATCAGGCAGGAGCAAGGGTGCCAACTCAGGGTTTCGGCCTGGCTGCCTTGGCAGCCTCAGCACCTCCTCACTTCACTTTAACGCTAATTGGAGATTTTAATCTGCACTGCTGCTCTGCTCAGGGTGCTGGGGGGAGCACCAGCTGTGCAGTAATTCCAGCAGCACCGACTGTTTAATCAAGCTGTCCTCCTGGGGAGGGGCCTTCAGGCATGGGGGAAGGAGGAAGACCTCTGTCATTTCCCTGAGCCTGTTCATTCTGGAAGGCCTTCTGAGGGTAAACTGTGGAGCCCTCAGTCCCATAGGGCCCAAGTCGCTTGGCATGCCCAGCAGAGCCATGCCATGGCATAGGGTAGACATGAGGCTCATAGCCAAAGCAGTCCCCTTCATGCTGTTTTCTGATATAATTTTGGCTTAGAGCTCTCTGGAGTCCTGGGTGTGCTTTGCCAGATCAGATACAAAGATCTACTAGACTTGAATTCTGTAGGTTTGTGTTGGTGAGGGTGCCAGGGGGAGATGAGGTAACCCATTTTCTCAGTCTTCAGTTCCCAATACTTTCTCACCAACAAAGATACTTTTGAATACTTGTAAAAAAAAAAAAAACTTTCCCCCCTCTGAAATCCAACCATTCCCGCCCTCCTGAACTAGAACTCAACATCTCTGGGACAATGGGCTTGACAGCTGGAGCCACCTACCTTGAATTGAAGGGAGTACCTGGAACTTCTAATAAGTTCAACTAGGCACCCACTCAATCAGCAGGCCTGAAGGGCCAAGTGCACAGGCCTCAGTCATTTGAAAGGAATAACAAGTGCTATCAGTTATTTTTCTGACTTCCGGTCCAGGTTCTCTGGCTCTCTGGGAGTGTTTGTGATCCTGTCCCTGGAAAGAGTGCCCTCATCCAACTGCTTCCTAAGGGGCTTGAGTTTTAACTGGCCAGCAGTGCCCTCGTGTGGCAGAAATCAAGACTGCAATTGCCCCGCTGGGTAGACTGCTTTGAGGAATCGGGTAGCCTGGCTGACAGAAAAGTAGCAGTTGTAAATGTCGGTGCTCTCCAATGCCATCGAGGAACTAAATGCAGGTACTACCTGACTACTTCGTGGGGTATTCCCTGCCTTCTGACACCTACTTTCTCTTCCTCACTCTGTCACACATGCTCCCAGGGGAAGAAGCGCCTGACTTAGAGCAGGTCTGCTGCTTCGGCTGTCTAGGTTGCAAAAGGGAGAGAGGCACTGCTGAGGAAAGGGCCAGTCAGAAGGGTAAGGCAGTGGTACCTCTAGCCCCAGGAGGCAGGAGGATGCTCGACAACGCTCCTCAGGCCCCAGAATGAAGTAGACACCCAGACTTTTGAAACAGTAACATCCAGTGGTTGATTCTACCCTAGAACCATTCCTTTCCACTCCCTGAGGTACATGGGGGTTAGGTAAGATGCTGGTTCTTTTGTTGTTTTTTTGACACAGGGTTTCTCTGTGCAGCCCTGGCCGGTCTGGAACTCGCTCTGTAGCCCAGGCTGGCCTCAAACTCACAGAGATCCGCCTGCCTCTGCCTCCTGAGTGCTGGCATTAAAAGTGTGTGCCACCACTGCCCAGCCTAAGGAACAGACACTAGATAAACACTCTCAAAAGATCCAGGTATTTCCCAGTAGGCCCTTAGACTTTCAGCTTCCGAGAGAAAGGGTACTTGTTACTGAGTCATCTCTCACCAGTGTCCAAGACTGTTTACTAGTCCTTTCACATGCCTGCCAAATGAGGGAAATGGTTCTCAACTACAGAAAGTGATGGACATTAGAAGGGGACCTCGAAAGACTAGGACTTGGAAATTACTGAGACAAAGAGCTGAGTGACAAATGACTTCCCTTTGTGGAGACACTAAACAACAACAAAATTCCTTGAGAAGCTAGATGTAGACCCTCTAGTCCCAGCTCCTATGAGGGGTAGAGGGAGGGAGAGAAACAGACACACAGAGAGAGACAGAGGCCATCATTTGTGAGGGGGTGAAGCAGCACAACCTACTAGAGGGAAGGAAGGTGGAGGTGCTGGTTCTGGGTACTGAAGGCAGAGGAAGCAGGCTGCAGGCCTCTACTTCAGGTGTCTCATGCAGTATCTGGATAGATGGAACCTTCCACTGAACCTAGAAAAAAGGTAGTGAAGCTGGTTAGAGGCAATGAGAAGAGATACTATTGTCCTATCCTGACTTGAAATAGAAAATAAAACAAAAAAGTTTTTTGGGGAACAAAAGTGTTTTGTGTATGAAGGGGTATGGGCAAGTGAGCCAGCTATCCTAAAGGAGACTGACAGTAACTGAATAAGAATGTCAGTAATCCACTGTAGAGGAATTTCCCTTAACACAGGAATGAAATAACTGCTAATGTTCCAGAGGGGCTCGCCCGTTCTAGCTGGAAGAGAACTTGTTAACTAGAAGGTAGGACCCCAGAACAGGGCCAAATAAAAAGCTCAGGAGCCCTTCTGGAGATCTCAGGAAAGGGTAAGAAACTTCCTGGCCATGAGTGGGGTTCTACTCCATGTAAGATCAGGCCAGTGGCTTCCGACTGACTTTTAAGTCCCTACCTGGCTTCAAGTATTGTGGATGAGACTGTTTGACAGGCTCTGGATGCAAGGTAACTGATGGATATCCCCGAGTTCTTCAGGGGCCATCTCTGCTGCTGCCACCTGTAAAGAAAAAATAAGAGGCTGTATCAGACATGAGACACGGGACCAGACAACAAAGTGGGTCTTTGGTCATGCACAAGATATTATAGTTGGCAGCTACCAGCAACATTGTGATAGCTGCTGTTTTTCCAATTATCTTAAACCTGGATTCCCCCCAAAATTGCCAGATGAATCTTAAAAATGCGTCCAGAGAAGTTGACTATTCCAGATTCCTACCTCCAAGGAACTAGCTCCCAGGCTGGTAAGTGCAAACCATGGCCCCAATACTTAGACATGTATCAGGAAATTAAACAGAAATAGAAGCTGTGAAACATGGAATTACTATAAAGGGCAATGAGCATTAGTGTTAATATAAGGTTAATGCAAGACTGTAACTTGGAGGAGGCAACCTAATTTTAGACCAGATCACCAGCTTGGATTTAAGGTTCTCGTGTCTACCAAAGCTTCTTTAAAAGGAGTTCTGAGTGAGAAAATGTCCCTGATTATGAAGCAGAAAGGTGTGCAGGAGAGCAGACTTGTTGCAATTTGGGCAAGTAGGTCTATCAGACATTTCCTAGTCAGGGACAAAGCCTTTGCATGGACATCAACCCCACATTTCTCTATTCTGCCAACTACAGTGCAAGAGACTAACTGTAACTGATATATAATGAGATCTATCCCTTTGTTATCCACAGACAATATTCAATTGGCAGGTCCCCTAACACAGACCATAACTATCTCCAAGTTGTCCAGTGTTTCTCTGCTTCCTTCAGCATTTCCCTTTTCGCCATTACAGGTTCCCAATTTCCTATGTCCAGAGAAAGCAAGCATAGGGAAGGGCAGAGACATAGCTCCAGGATGAGATGACCCTATCCTACAGGCCTTTTAACCTATTTTGGGTTCTGACCACTGTGAAACACTTTTCTTTATGCACTGTCCAAGAATACCAAATACTGCTTCCCCCTCCCTACCAATAAGAGAAAGGTAGAAGGTCCCCCACCAACTTCCTTTGGGAAGTACTTTGTTTTGCCTTGAATCCTGTAGTTCCATATTCCATTCAGAGACACCCACTCCCAGCCCTGCCTTAAAGAAGTGCTCTCTCTCTCCATTTTGATTCTTTCCAACATAGTTTTATTGCAACGCTAAAGAGCCTGAGCTGAGATTTAGTACGAATTTTTCACATTGCCTCTGAAGATCTTTTCCTATTATCACTCCCCCTAGTTTGTAGTTAAGGGTTCTTTGAAAATTTGCAGTAACAGCATTTGGATCTTCGGCTGTGGCTACTACTTCTTCCCCAACAAAGTAGAGTCCTTATATCTAAGAAAAAATTATTTATAACATTTGTATGTCACTGAGTTTCTAAAAATTACATTATTTATTATATGTGTATGTGAGGGCTGCCTATGCTGCAGTACATTTATGGAGGTCAGAGGACAACTTGTAGGAGCTAGTTCTCTCCTTCTATAATGTAGGTCTTGGGGATGGACTTCAATCTGTTAGGCTGGACAGCAGGCACCTTTACAAGCTGAGCTATCTTACTGGCCCTGAATGAATCTAGTTTCTTTAAGACAGGGTCTCACATGTAGTCCTGGTTGACCTCAAGATCTGCCCGTCTCTGCTTCCTAACCCCTGGGGTTAAAGGTCTATGTTACCAAACCTGGCCACTAAGAGATTATTCTTGAAGGTAGAAATACACAACACGGTTTCATACTAATGACTTTAAGTCTACTTTCATTCCTCAATTTCTGTCTCTTCTCCTTCAGAATCTCAAGTTTTTTCTTACTTGAAGTAGCTTGGGGTTATCAGGAATAGGCAATCTAAAAGTTGAAGGCTTGATACTTACTCATGTAGGTTAAAACTCTGCCTCTGGGAGCTAGTCCTAGATGGCTCAACAGCCTCACTGCATGACTGGATCAGACACTTCTCCTCCCTGTGCTTCAGCACCTTGCTCTAAAGAGGAGCTAGATAATGTGACCTCTTTTCTAGCTCTGGAAATCTATGCTTCTGTCAAGTACAAGACCTACATGTTTCTTCCTCCCCAGTGGTATCTGAGCCTGTCACCCTTCTCTGTGCCACTGTAGAAAGAAGTACCCCTATAGTATGTGCCTTCCTAATACACTTTGACTAAAGGGGAAAATGAATCCTGAGAGTTCTTCCTTTAAGTGCCAAGTCCTTCCAAGAGGAAAAGGTAAGGAAGGGATCTAATTCTGATTTTGATAAAACAGGAGACAGTCTCCTCCTGTCCTCAAATTGCCAGACTGAACATACACTTGACTTTGCCCTAGGGAACCCATATAAGTAGTGGCTGCTAGTCCAACAGTAGTATGTGTAGATGGGAAGGAAGGACATGTAAATACATCCACAACAGAGAAATAAATATCAAAGCTCACACACTCCTGTTTTCCTCTTTGGGCCTGTACATGCCTGCAAGAAGCCTTAGTAAGAGTGGACACAGCATCCCAGCCTTCCTCCTCCCCAAAGTCAGAAAGGAAGAGACAGTGAGACAGGAGCTACTTGGCTTCCTATAAATTGTTTTGTCCTTCCTCACAGCTGCAATCAGAAGCTAAGGGCTCCCGCAGGCCTTGTTCTGATCTGCTGCAGGCGATGGAGGGTTTTTGAAACGGAGAGGACTTGGCTGCGGCCCCGTTTCAGCTGCCGTTGGGGCTGGCTAATGGGCTCATTCGGGAAGACCCCCGCCTGCTGCACTAAAGAGTCCCCCGCCGACCCCCTCCCCAGTCCCAACCCAATTAATAAATGGGGGCTCCCACTTTATGGCTCTGGGAACAGGAAGCAGAGATACAAATGACCCCCAGGGAGGGACAGAAAAAGGCCTTCCAAGAATCAAGCCAGAGAATTGTGCTTCCAGAGGCACATGCTGCCACAGGCTAGTCATTTCCCCTTTTCAAAGCATTAAAGGGGAAGAAACTGACAAAAACAAAACAGAAAAAAACAAAACAAAAACAACAACCAACCAAACAGAACCCTCTATTTTTCTCCCCCAGGTCCAGGGTAGCATTCTTGATGTCTTTGGTATACCCCAGAGACAGACTTTCTTGCCTGGTTCTCCAAATTGAACAAAGCTTGAGGCAGAGGTACTGGGTGCATCTGGAAACAGTACATGCTCTACTGTCCTCCCTTGGCAGGGCCTGGTCCCTACCATCTGTAACACTGGACAAAGGCACATTGCATTTGGCTAACAAGCACCTGCTTCTTAAAAACAAGCCATCTCTCACTTAACTTTCACCGTCAGCTCAACTGTGTTTTGGGATCTTCATCTGGAAACCACCTTCCATCCCTCCCATTCACACCCATGTTGTCAGCAAGCCTAACTCCTGTGGACCCCTTCCTTTGTTCCACTCTAGTGCAAGTCCCTATTGCCTCAAGTCTGGGCAAGAATAAGAGCGTCAGCCGGGCGGTGGTGGCGCACGCCTTTAATCCCAGCACTCGGGAGGCAGAGCCAGGCGGATCTCTGTGAGTTCGAGGCCAGCCTGGGCTACCAAGTGAGTCCCAGGAAAGGCGCAAAGCTACACAGAGAAACCCTGTCTCGAAAAACCAAAAAAAAAAAAAAGAATAAGAGCGTCCTAAAGAACTGTTTCTTTGGCTCAGTAAAGTTACAAAAGGCTTCAGCATCATTTTTAACTGACTCTGCTTTATTGTCTATTACTCCTGAACAAACCAAATTCCAAATGCTAATTTAGACCAGTAAGAGTGGTTCTCAAACTTCATTTCCCAATCTACCTTTCTTGTTTCAGCCTTTGCACGTACAGAATACACATATGCCCTCTTCTCACGTTTCCTCCATGCTAGTAAGAAGCTCTTCTTATATGGGACACAGAGTCTTTTCTTCCCCAAAGTTACAAAAAGCTAGTGGGACGGTAGCTTCTTGGGTTACGTGCTATGTGCTGCCCTCTTTACTCTCAAAGAATCACTCTGATTAACTCGGCCTTTTCTGCTGAGTTCTTTGCTTTGACTTCTTCACAGGGTTACGCTTACTTCATAACAGGCACATCTATGTACAGACTTATAAAATACAGATTCTTAAGTCAGCACATGCATGTAATCCCCAAACGCGTGAGGCAGAACTATGAGGCCATCCTGGACTATACAGTTTTGAAGGTAGCCTAGGTGTGACATAGCCTTTGTCTCAAATGGAAAAGCACACCAAACTAAATAAAAAAAATATCAATTCCCCACACCTGAGGCAAGTGTAAGACTCATCTCTCTCACTAGGCCCAGATGCTTCCTAAAGGTGGGACCCTCTCTTGGTGCTCTTCCTTGTTATACTGTCCTATACTCAGGACAAGATTTAACTAGTGATATTCCTGTTTCTCAATGAAGGTGCTCTCATGGCATTAACTCTCTAGATACAATATACCTGTCAACTTTCAGGTTGCCACCTGCTCCCAAGGACATCAAATCTTTCCAAATTACAAATTCAGGCTGGGCAGTGGTGGTTACACCTTTAATCCCAGCACTTAGGAGGCAGAGGCAGGCAAATGTCTGAGTTCAAGACCAGCCTGGTCTACAGAGTGAGTTCCAGGACAGCCAGGGCTACACAGAGAAACCCTGTCTTAAAGAAAAAAGAAATTACAAATTCAGTTTCGTGTTTTCAAAGCATTAAAAACAAAAATAAAAATATAAAATGAGGGGCTGGAGAGATGGCTCAGTGGTTACTAGCTGCTCTCCCAGAGAACAGTACCCACATGGTAGTTCACAACTGTCTATAACTCCAGTCCCAGGGGATCCGATGCCCTCTTCTGGCCACACACCAGGAAACACACATGGTGCAGACATACATGCAGGCAAAATACATACACATTAAAAAGAAATTATCTCATTGACTCATACTATTTAAACATTTTCCTTAAGGATACCTTAAGAATGACAACTCATTTTATTACACTTTTTTTTTTTTTAAACACAGGATTTCTTGGGGTGTTGTGGCAGACATCTTTAATCCAGTACCTGTGAAGCAGGCAGATCCCTGTGTGAGATCCTAGTCTATGTAGTGAGTTCTAGGACAGCCAGAGCTATATAGTGAGACTCTGTCTCAAAAAACAAAAAAAAACCATAACCTCCCCTCCCCCCCAAAAAAAGGATCTCACATATCCCAGACCGGGCTTGAACTCGCTATGTAGCTTAGGATGAGACTTTAAATTTCTGACCCTCCTGCCTCTGCCTTCCATATTCTGGGATTGTAGATAGGGTTAACCACCATGTTCAAGCCCTATTCCCTAATATAGCTAAGATTAATCCTATATTCTAAGATAATCTGAATTTCTAGAATGAAAATCAATTCCAATACCAAGAGTAATCTTGCACCCTACAAGACCGTGCCTCTGACAATCATTTTAGAATAGTGAAGTTATGTGCTTCTTTCAAATGAGCAATGGGGTGGTGGTGTCGCCACTTAGGAGGCAGAGGCAGGTGGATCTCTGTGAGTTCGAGGTCAGCCTGGTCTACAGAGCAAGATCTAGGATAGGCACCGAAACTACACAGAGAAACCTTATCTCAAAACAAAACAAAACAAAACAAAACAAAACAAAAAAAAAAAAAAAAGAAAGAAAAAGAAAATCAAATGAGCAGTGATTCTTCAGTTTCTCTCTTACACATAGCTCAGGATCTTCAAAGAGATTTGCCTTTTATTCCTTCCAACCTTTGGCTTCAAGTTGCCCAAGAAACAAGATATCAAAAGCAGTTGTGTGATGGTGCACACCTTTAATCCAGCACTTGGGAGGTAGAGTTCAAGGCCAGCCTGGTCAACATAGTGGGTTCCAGGCCAGATAGGGCTACGTAGTGAGTTCCTGTACACACGTACACACGTACACACGTACACACGTACACACACACACACACACACACACACCACAAAGCATATAGTGCCTAACACACAGTAGGTTATCTAACGTAAATTCCCTTTTTCTCACTTCTTTCTCCCAACATCATAGGTTTCACTGCCTTTCTGGGTCTTTCTGTCTTCATTTGTCAAAAGACAGCACTGAAATAATCAGGCTAATGTTCTTCTGCAGCTCATTCATTCCGAGACTCTTAATTCACATATTCTGCTCTTCTATGCACGGCTCATCTAAAACAAAGGGAAGATGAGCAATTTGAAGGTTGACATAAACTATATAAAACCATTTGCAATCTTAAAACTTGAGCAAGGTGTGGTGGCACATGCCTTCAATTCCAGCTGTCTGGAGGCAGAGGCAAGCTGAGCTCTGTGAGGTCTACAACCAAGACAGGCAGGACTACATAGAGACCCTCTGTCTCAAACACACACACACACACACACACACACACACACACACACACACACACACACACACACTTAGAAAATAAAAATAATTTCTAACTTCTAGCACATTACCCCTTATTCCTGAATTACTTTTGAACCATACAGACAGCATTGCTATGCAAATATCACATATTACTTCTTTGCTTAATACTTTTGTTTATAGGGCATGCATGCTGTCATGTGCCTTTAATCCTTGGATTCTAGAGGCAGAGGTAGGTGGATTTCTGTGAATTTGAGGCCAGACTTGACTAAGTGTCAGGCCAGCCAGGGTTATATGGTAAGACCCTGTCTCAAAAACAAAAAACCAAAAAATTATGTATTTATTTTTACTGATGTTCTTTAGACACCCTGAAGAAATGCCTTTAAGCTACTTAATAGTTTGGAGGTTCTAGGCCCACTCTCTAAGCCTAAAGGTACTAGTGTGACCAAGAGAAACCCTTTATTAACCACCCTAAAATAGTGAAGCTCTAAAGCAAACACCTAAGTTTTACTAGCTCAGTCACACTTTTCCCTCCTCACAAACCATTGCCAAGACAGAAGTTCTCCCTTCCTGCCCTATTTCTACCATCTCTTTATACTTTTTTTTTTTTTTAAATAAGGCCTTTGAGTCCTAATAGAAGTTGCAAATACTGGTCTGAAGCAAGTTAGAAGTTCCTGAATTAAATTTAGAGGCACAAGCTCCTAAGCATGTGTTCAATCTTTTTCATTTAGCCTGTTTATCCATAACTGAACAAATTCAAACTAGCATTACCTGGCGCCAAGTGTTGTCTAACAGTGATCTTCACCAGTAGTCTCCCCCACAGACACCCTAGTTCTGAGACAGCCCCTTAGGTAGAAAAAGAGCTCCAAGACTCAGGCTTTGTTCTTCATTTCCCCACTGGCTGCTACACTGTATCCTTTAAAAACACTACTTCAAACAGCCTCTCTCAGAGATGGTTCAGTTGGTACACATTGTTCTTTATTCCTTTATCCTATCAACTAGGAATACCCACTTCTGTCCTTCTTGGGCACGTGCACACAATATTGTGCATGAGCACACAGAAAAATAGTAAAATAAATATTTAAAAACTTCATTTACTTCCAGGTCCTAAGGACACATCTAAGTGAACTTTATGCCTATATCCTTACTTCAGAGAAGTAGGAAGTTGAGGACTGCATATTAAGAAAGCTTTACCAATAATTACCTATTTAAAGATTGTGAAAGACTAACTCCATTTCAGTCTTTCTCAGTACTGGATTACTAATTTTAGATAAGAGATAGGAGAGCAACCTAGTGGTCAAAACATTTTGGCAGCCTAGTGATAATCACCAGAGCATCTACTCTGTATCATAGCCTTCTCAACAAGCTTTATTCCCTATATACATTATCTGCAACTGAACCTAGAAATGTCACCAGCAAAAACGTAACATCTTTAGGATGAGGTAAAAGATGAAGAGGTAAAGAGTGGAAGGAAGAATACTGAAACATAACACAGAAGTTCCTTTCATACCTCTGCAATGAGAAAGTATGGTTATTTTTTGCTCTTTATCTCCCACTCCACAAGTTAAAAGATCCAGATATTTGTTCTCTGAATTGTCTGGAGAATTCTTTTGAAAACTATGAAACAGTAACAACTCTAAATACCCAGCAGGGTTAGTCATCAGTAATTATGCTAAACTGAAATCATCCTAGTAGGACAGTGAGTAGGAAAGAAAAGAGAAAGAGGGGAGGAAGCAAGAAAAGGAAAGTGGGGAGGGATAAGACAAAGAACACCAAAAATTCCCACAGGGGTCTTCCCACCTGGGCTGGAGGAATCGTCTACTTATCTTGAGTTTCAACGGCTATAGAAACACTTGGAGGTGTTTGCACACATGAGAAAACCTAGCCAGACAGTAATGCTCACCTTACCTCTTATGCCAACTAAAAGACTCCAAATCCTGTCTCCTTGAAATGGTTGGCTATTTCTTCACTAAGGAACTCCTCCTTCTCATCCCACCTAGCCCTTCAGAATCACTAAACTGTGAATGGAGAGGTCACTCACTAATTTTATAAAATCCAATGGAGTGCGGGGGAGGGAATCTAGAAACAACAGTTTACAATGAAGAACACTCATTGTTAACTTATTATAAGCATTAGCCTTTTTTAAAAGTAAGGGTGTGTATCTGGGAAAAGAGTGCTAAAGAAATTTGGGTACTGAAAAGGCTTTCTACATGGAAATGGCTTTGTGTATGAAAAGAAAAAAGTTCAGGCTAGTTAAGTGCTCAGTCTCTAAACACAGAATTATGACAGCCTGTTATAAAGTGCAAACAATACACTCTGATACCTTGAAATTCACATCTAGTCACAAAAATGCAATGTATAATGACCTAAAACCAATTCACTGTCTCTGTAGAGACCCTAACAAGATTCTTGAAACTGGAACCATCTTGAACTCTCTATTCTCCTTCAGGGTGAAAAGGATATGATTTTGCCTATAGTCAAGGGACACCAAACATAAGAGAAACTTAGCCCAGGTCAGCAACTCTCAGCAACATTTTAATCCTTCATTTTCCATGTCCTGGGTGCCTCTTATGCTTCTACAACTTGCTCATCCCACATACAAAGTTCATTTTCCCTCTTCCTTTCTCCTGATGGATTTTATTTGCCTTTTTCCTAGCTAGACTGCAGCACATATTGTCAAGGACTCCTTAGTGTTCTAAACCATAAGAAGAACTAAAACAATTTTCCCCTCTGGTAGAGTTGGGAAAGATTTTATGAGTACAGACTTTAACCTGTAAACAACTCTAAGAAAGCTGGATATATTAACCCCCACGTTGACCCTCTTCTATAACATTGTGGAAACCAGATTGGGTGGAATGGTGGGGATCCTGGTTTCAGAGTATCCTTTGGGTCTAAACAGCTTCTTACCAGCTTCTTTTGACGAATGTTGAGCTCAAACCCACTTACCTCTCCTGCCAGGAGGAGTCAGTCAGGGTACATGAAGCTCAACTCTTGATGGCTTCATACTACCATCCATCTGTTTTCTATGTTTTTCTTTTAAAAATCATGTTCTTATGGATTCCCCTAACTCAATTTTTAATTCTCTAGTTTCTGCTCTAGTGTTCTCAAGTACCTCTCCAAACCCTGAGAAATTTTGTTTTGTTTTGGTAGTTTATGAGTCTATAGCATTTCTGAAATTGAGAACCCACAACATAAAGGAAAAAAAAATGTCCTTCAAACATGATTAGATATGCTCAAAGGGTACAGAAATCAGAAGTAAATGCAATGGAGCAAAAGTGGTATATTAACAGGAAATATTTAATTTTCCAATCTCCACTTTCCATCTTTATAAACTGAAAGAAAAAATTTAATATATTACAAAATATCTGTACATAGACAAAGTACACCCAATGGGGGTCAAAAACAAGAGAGAGAAAGGAATACAGTGTCAGGAACCTATGAATCAGGGAGAATGAGGTGGCAACTGACACTTTTCCAATGCACCATTCTCTCTCAAAACCTGCTGGTAACCACTTTAGCACTGTACCTATATATGCATATCACACACACATACATACACACACACACACTGGATGATGATTATGGCATAAACTAACAGAAGTCTTACATACAAACTTTGTGCTAACTGCCCTGTTTTGAGTACATAGATCTTATGTCATCTGTAAATCCTTACCCCTATAGACAGATGAAAAAGCTAAGGACACTGGGTTAAGCAAATCTTTTAAAACTGCATACAAAAATGATAATGGTCAAGCCATTTTGTCTCCTATTCATGAACAGAATCAGATTTCTCATCTGTTCAAAATAATGTATTTAATAATGATATAATAGTTAAAACCCAAACCACTTTTTAATGGAATTAACTAGGTTTCTACTTTTCCAACAGTTGAGTTGAAAATTAAGCCAAATTTTTACTTCCATTATGTTTATAGATAATGTAGCTGAAAAATGACCAAATACCTTTTCTTCCTCCACACAGATTTCAGGATATTTAAATGAGTTCTTTCCCTCTGCTTTCAGAAGTAGTCAAAATTATAAAAATATTTTTTAAAAGGCTAGACTCCCAAAATGAGGTGGGGGTGAAATGGAATCATCCATACATATACATACATTCAAATACACTCACCCCCTTCCCTAGCAGGGATGGGGAAATGGAAGCTTACGTAAATTATTCAGACTATTTGGCATAATTAAAAATATAGTGTGGCAGAGGGAAAGGGAAACATTATTGATGACTGTCCATAACCAAAATACAATGAAAATATATAGAGAAATTTATTCATATTTGATGGGAAAACAATTTTTTCACTGAGCAGATACTTATGAAAGTATCCCTGCTCAGTTTCTTTAATCAAAAATAGGGGACTGGGGGCCAATACCTTACAATAAAATATCTAAAATAAGGCCCATGTCTGAGGACTAACCAGTAGCAGACTGAAGGTACAAATAAACTTTAATGCAATCTATGGATAGCATCTCAATGTGCCTAGGATATCTAATCGGACATCCTGGCATTAAAAAAGCTGTCAAAGCCAAATGGCTAGAAGGTTCACTTACTATTAGTGTTTGGCCTAATGGCAAAGCCAGACCAAAACTCAGAAAATAAAGAAGTATACATACTGGTATCTATTTCAGGAACAGGGGAAACTAATGTTTATGTAGCTGAAGAGGGTTCCTTCACCTCTTTAAATTTTTTAAAAATTAATATACCTTTCTAAATATATTTTTTAACTTAAGAACTTGGTATTGAAACATGAAATTTCACTTTAGTTCTGAAAACTATTCTCCAAGATGATGAAGTACGTTTGCTTTTCTTTGTAAAAGGGAGCTTAACCTATATTTCATAAACTCCTAAGTCTGTGCGGATCATATGACATATATGTTTTTAAAATACTCCAGATGCTGATGGAAGAAACGGAAGCCAAAATGAGAAGCCTCTCAAGTTATCTCACTCTGAGATCCTTTCTCTCTTCCATTTCTGGTTTTGATAAGGCAAAGTTCTTGTCAGGAAATCATACTTTATACCCTTTACCACAATCAAAATGATCCCTACAAGAAATGGTAGGCTATACACGCTGTGATGTATATTTGTCAATACTGTTCTTTTCTCATGGTAAACTGCTTACATTTTTCTTTAAAGGTATCAGGATTGATATATCTTCAGATATACACCCTAAGCTAGGTTACATGTCCATGTATTTTCAGGATTTTCCTCTGACAGTATCACAAGGCTCTGTTTGAAAGGCTTTTTTTAAAAACATAAATATATACATGTAAACATGCTTATTGATCTTATTACCCCTCTAGATATGGAGGTACCATCTCTAACCACAGCTCAGCAGCAATGTACTATCATTTACACATCAACCTCCCCATCAGAATGTGGCTTAAAAAACAAAAACAAAAACCAAAAACTTTAGAATTGAAGAGTTACAGAGAACAATGTAGGAGTTTTAATTTCCTTTCCTTTATTTGGGAAAAAAAAAAAAAGAAAAAAGAAAAGTATTCTTCCAGGTTCTTGGGCATCTCTACTCTATTTTCTTTCAAACAAATGCCTCAAAAAGATATAGGGAGAGAACAGGGGTAGGCACACAGAGGAAGGAAAAAGGAGGGGACAAAAAGGAGAGAGAGGAAGGAGGAGGAAAAAGTAACAAGCAAAAAGCAAAGATTGGGTAAAGTCTACCTACTTGCCCAAGAATGCCACTTTCTACAGCCTGCTTTATGTGCAGGAAGAGGGACATAACTTTTGTCAAAATTGAGCAAAGTTAAGGATGAGCAGTTTATTTGGAAAAGGTATGTACAAGATGCTCAACAGGGGTAAGGACAGTGCTCACTGAAGCAAAACTGTGAGATGGAAGAGAGGAAGGAAACATTAAAGCCACTGTTTCCCTTCTAGCAAAAGCCTAAGAGGAGCTCAGATCTTGTGAACACGCTTCTCTTTAAAGAGGGGTGGGGAACTAAATAAAAATTCAAAAGAAACCACACACACACACACACACACACACACAATGAAACAAACAAACAAAAAAAAACCTTTAAAAACCAAAGCCTTTCCAGAGCCATCAAAAACAAAACTGTTCTCTCTCTTCTGCTCAAGTGCAGGCAATAAGCTAATGCAACAATTACTTTTCAACCGAATGTCTCTTTTTCTCCATATTTTCTACTATAGCTCCTACATAAAGCAGAAGTAAATATTCTAGCTATTGCCCATCCAGGAGGAACTGGTGCCAACATCATTATGAGTCGCCTGCTAGTAGCAAGTGAGCAAGGAAAACAACGGACAGCGTTGCAGTAGTCAAATGCAGATGATTACCTTGCTCTGGCAAGTGATTTCATTAAAGGTTCAGAGGACTAGATGAAAAGATGGATAGGGAAGGAATCTTTCAGGGCATTGATGTCTCTGGGTTAATAAGGAACTCCTCTCCCTCTTCCCCCTCGTGGTGGGACTCTTGCAGCCCCCCGGTAGAGTTTTCCATAAGCAGAAGACTGAGCTGGGCCCCCCCACTGAAGAGGTGTTCCTGAGCTGTTGGCCCCAGTGGCTCCTGGTCCCAGCTCCCCATAGTTTTGCAATTTGGTCTCTGCATGTACCACAGAGTTGCTATTTCCATCAGATTTCAGGAATGGTTGCCCAACCACTGAGTGTAATGCTAAGGGGACCCTGGCAAAACGAAGGTCCTGGTCCCCTGGGAACTGCACTGACCCTGTGCCCTGGTAACTGTTGGACTCCCCAAGGTGGCTCACAGAGCCTGAGAAGGTCCTGTTCTTCACCAGGGTCTGAACCAAAGATTCTGTCAAGGCCGGACCAGAACTGCGTTCATCAGTGTCAGTGGCACTGAACCCTGCTTCAGGCCCATCAGTGTTTCCGTAAGTCCTGTTTGGATGGGATCGGGTGGAGTACTCCATTGGTCTCAAGGCCTGGTGCTCATGTGGCAGGTGGCCAGGAGGCTCTGCTTCAGGCTGGGATAAAAGTTGCAGCAAGGCGGCTGTCACGGCGGGATTCAACTCCTGGGGGGCGCTGGAAAGATCGCCTTCAACCAGAGGGGGTGGAGGTGGCGGCGGTGGAGGTCCAGGGGGCTCAGGGGGCCTCTTCTCTGGTGGAAGAATGTGAGGAGGACATGCTGTGGAAGGGTTACTTCTTTTAAACACCATCTTAAAATCACATGTGATTATAAACACAAACACATACTACCCAACATAAATAAATACCAATACAAGCAACCAGATACATTAAGAAAATCTTGGAATCAGGAAACTGAAATTTATAAAAAAAATAATCAAGTGATTAGAAGTAAAACAGTTGCATTCTGGGTCTTACAGCTGGTATAAAAAGATGTTATGTTTCGAACGACTGTCCTGAATTTTTTTTGTCTGCGATTTCCTTCCTTAAAGAACTGCTCTAATATGCAGGTTGTTGGCAACCTCTCCATCCCTTCTGCTGTTAGATCAAAACATTATTGAAAATAAAGCAGAAAGAAGGAAGATGAGAAGGAACAATATACATTCTGTGATCACATTTCTAGGACATAATCTTTCAGTCTGTACAACTTGCAGACCTGGCTAACACATTTACATAATGTCTGATTAACCTGAAATACAACTTAAAAGAATATACAGGAGAGATGCAATCAAGAAAAAACTCAACATGTATAAAAACTCATTTTGCTTCTCCAGACTTTATAGTCATTTCTCCCCATAACCATATATTCAAGTTGGATATTAACCAACTACACTGTTAGTAATCCTATTACAATTTTCTATTTTGTTTTGTTATTTTCTGCTATGGTAAAGAAAAGTCATTCTAGCAGTGTTATGCAGAAATGACTGCTGATAAAATGTGTTCAATCCCGTGTTAAGAACTGACTATTCAGGAATATGCTGAACTAATACTAAACTCAATTTTTTATTACTAAGATCTCTTTAAGTGAACCATGTCCCCAAATTTTTGCTTTTTCATTGCTATCTAAATTTGCCTGACAACGAATTCTTACCAAAGCAACAGATGAGAGATAAAATAACATGAATTTAAGGCCATATAAAACTACTGAGACAAAAGCATAGTAAGATTAATGCCTTCAAGACTGAAAGTCAACCTGCTAAAGAAAAGGTTTAATGTTTTGGTTTTATCTTCCAAAGGACCAATTTTTCTTTTTCCTATGGAAACATTTAAAAACATCTAAATGGTCATTCTTCTATTTTGTTAGTTAGTGATGTGTTGTCAATACTCAGATAAGCCAAAATCAGATTTTGGTTACAATTTGATATTTCTGTAGTATAATTATCTAGAGCATACTTTGTAATGACAATAAGCAAATTAAGTTTGCACTCTCCAAGTATGCAGATGAAAGCACTCTAAAAACAATATATAATTTTAACACTCTGCAGTGGGAAATAAGGCCATGTGCTAGATGAAGTAACAAATGGGGTACCGAGTTTTGAGTTTCTGGGTTTGGGGACACAAGCTGGGCAGGTAAGGGGAGGCAGGGTATCTATCACCTTTCAGTTTTGAATGGAAAAGTTCACTTTGTAATATGTAACTCCAAGTTACTTGTTGACTGGCTGATCATCTGAATACCAGGGAAAAATGAATTTAAGGTAGAAAAAAATCAGCTACTGAAAATTTACAATCTGGAGAATAACCTGAAAGGATAGGGTGACTGAACTATAACCATGTACTGTATTTCAGAGCCTTTTACTGTCAACACTACTTATCTATCCTTATAAGGACATTAAAAAGGGGGGAGGGTATTTAGAGCCTATTCAGGAAGTGAAATGCCAAGTTTTTTAAGTTGGGGGTGGGGTGGGGGGCCAACAAAAAAAACTCAAACCAACTTTAAAAGGCATGACTGTGAAAATTGCAGTTTAAGTTTCTTCCAGTTATAGCACTTTTCATTAAAGAACTACTGAAGTTAATAAAGCTTCTTAAAGAAATAAAACTAAAAATATAAATCGTATTGTCCTCAGATTTAAAGTGTTGATGTTGTCAGTCTACAATGTTTCATACTAATGGAGGGAGGTAAATAAATGTAAAAATAACTTCAATCATTACCCTTTCTTAACAAGTACAGAAAAAGTGAATTACCAAACGAATATCATTACCTTTCTTGTTTATACAGTCTGCCCTCTGGTAGAAGTGCTAATAAACACTGAAATGGCAAAGTAAGAGGCACCAGGATGTGGTGGCATGAGGCAGGAGGATCTAAGTTTTGAGGTCAGCAGAGACACTAGACAATCCAGGAATGACTATAATAATTAGTTGTGTAGCATAGTGGATTTTTTTTTTTTTTTTTGGACCAGGTGGCTGGCCTAGAATGATCAAGCTGGTCTTGAAATTACAGAAATCTACCCGTTTCTGTCTCTTGAGTGCTGGAGTCAAAAATGCATGACATCACACTCAACATTTGCATTCATCTTTTGTTGTGGCATTTTTACACTCTTCTCTAAAAAGCATATCCCATATCTAGCTATATGTTATGGCTTATTTTCAGTTCAACTCCTTTATGTGATTGATAGCTTGTTGTCTCAGTCATTTGGTGAACATTTTTCTATCAGGATGTTATTTAATTTGACCAAGTTCTTTCAGATACTTTGATTTTGAGTTGAAATTTTTAAATTTTTTTTTGAGGGTAGGATCAGAATCTTGAGACATGAGATTAAAAAGCCTACTTTAAATTTACATAGCCTTTTTTAAAATTTAAATATTTATTTTTATAGCATGAATGTTTTGTCTGCATGTATGTTTGTGTACCTGGTCCCTGTGGAGGTCAGAAGAGGGCACCTGATCCTCTGGAACAGGAGTTACAGGCAGCTGTGAGTCACTGAATGGGTGCTGGGAATTGAACCTAGGTCCTCTGCAAGAGCAGCCAGTGCTCTTAACCTCTGAACCACCTCTCCAGTCCCATCACATAGCCTTCTTCATTACTCTGTCTTTAAAAACAATTGGGAATCATCATAGAGAAGACCAAAGTGAATCAAGATGTGTGTGTGTGTACAAGTTCTAGCTTTGTCTGCCAATATTCGGCAGAGCATAGACTTTACTTAAATTTCTTAGGCTGCAGTTTTCCTATTCACAAAACATAAGGTTAATTTTATTGTCTTTCAGTTTTAACAATTTTCACAAACAAAAAAAACCAAGTTATATACTTGACCTTATACTAGTGAAAATAAAAAATATACTTTCTTTACCAACCCAGAAGAGATGTAAATGCAGGACCCTAAAGTTCAAAGTTAGTATACCTCTTCAGCCTCTGTGCCTCTTCTTATTTCCCGGAATCTTCAAGGCCAATGAAAATTTCCAAGGAGTTGAAAACATTTTCAGATAGTAAGATTTTGCAAACATTGTGAATGAGAATTGATTAGAGAATTTACAGTGTTCTTCCTTCTAATAAACTGCATGGTTGTGGTCATGTGACACAAGGTGTAACACACTTTTTTTTTCCCCTTCAGATTTTGTTGTTTCTTTTCATAATGCTTACTTCCTGATTCCACTGTTCTTTCAGAAACAGACTTAAAAATAATCACTTTTGTATACAATTACTTTTTGGAAAGAAAATGTAAGGTGTTATCTGCTTAGGACAATTCCCCAATTATTTTCAGGAACTGAAATGATATTTTATTAGGGCTTTCTTGACTGTATCTTCCAGATAAGATTCTGGTATCCAGGATCCACTCCTACTAGATGTAAAGAACAATTTGATGTTTATTTAAAAGTCACATTTACTAGGACTAGCTAGCTACCACATACGTAGTAGTTCAAGATATCTCGCTACCTATGGCTTTGATTTCCTTGATTAGAACACAGGGGCTTTACTTACCAGTACCTTCATAAGTGGAAAAATTATCAGTATATGAAAGGTGCTTTGAGACTTAAATGAAAAAGCTGGACAAGAAATACATCATTTGGTGCTATGTTCTCCTGTAGACTAGATCACAGAAAACTGAAACTGAGACCAATGATGTAAAAAAGAAAACATTAAGAGATTTTTAAGAGGATCAACAGCACCTGAGCTCAATGAGATTCATGACTGGTCTGTTTACCTGCTGCCTCCTCCTGTGGCATTGTAGGAGTTCTTCGGGACCCCTGTGGCCCACTATTCTTGTCACTGGTGTTTTCTTCCAGGTTACCTGCTGGCTCTTGGGTTTTCATCAGCTGACTCAAGAGAACTGCCAACATATTCTGCATGTCAGCTGGCGTGTTTGAAGCTTCAGGAGTTGTCTGTTCTGCTGAAGGCACGACCACTGAGACAGAGGGTACCTCCTTCAATGATTCCTCTGGAGCTATGGGTTCTGAGTCCTGCTGCTGAGAACTGGCTTCAGTCAGTGCACTAATAGATTGATTCAAGGCTTCCAGCTGCTGTTGCATCTCTGGGTTGGAGTGGATATTAAGCAGCTGTGCCATCTGAGGGATGCTCAGGTCAGTTTGGCTCTGTAGCAGGTTTAATAACACTGCCAGTTCACTTTGATTCAGCTGCTGTGTGATGTCACCAAGGCCTGTGGGATGAGAGTGCAGCCAATATAAGATGACAAGGAAAGGAAAGGAAAGGCCCTTTGCCTTCTTCAACTGACAAAAAGCAATTTATAATATCCAAAGGTGTAGTTTCAGTTTGAATGGCTCATAATTTAATATCTTAGATTAGTACACCACAGTTTATTTTTTATTTGTTTAAAATTCCAAGGACATGGACTGGTGAGATAGCACAACAGGTAAAAGGCACTGGCCACCAAGCATGTCAACTGTATAAAACCCAGGACCCATGCAGTGGAGAGAACCAACACTCACCAGTTGTCCCCAGAACCCCACATAAATTATGCACTATCTCCAACAAAATAAAAATTAAAATAAATAAACTAAAGCATGTCTGCATTATATATAAAAGTGACTATATTTTATTTATATTCTTTTAGGTCAGTGATTTTCAACCAATATCATATGTAAAAACTGTTAGGATGGATTTAAGAACTCGGGTACCTAATGTGCCAAGAAATTTGGCATTTATTCAAGGATGATTTATCTCCTGTATGCTGGGCTGGCCTCAAAGTTGGTGTGTAGTGGTAGATAACCTTGAATTTCTGATCCTCCTGACTCCACCCCCCCAGTGCTGGGTTGCAGTTATTTGCCGCCACATTGATCTGAGGTTATTTTACTTTAAAGTTTACTGGATGATTTTAATGTGTACCAAATGTTAAAAATAATATTGTAGTCTCAGCTACTTTCAAGGCTGAGGCAGGAAGATCCTAATTTCAAAGCCACTGGGTTGATATAGAAGAGAAAATGAAAAAGATAGGCAGTTTAAAAAAAGCTGTGATATTATAGGAGAAATTATTTGTCATAATGGTTATTTTGACAGTTTTAGTATAACAGTAATAGTCTACAAGACCAACTACATTTCACAATTGTGATTGGACAAGACTGGGTTCCAAAGCCTTTTCAAATCTAACATAACTAACTCTAAATTACTGTCAAAAAGCCATGAGCAAAGCAAGGGCTAGAGAGCTGGCTCAGTAGTTAAGATCATTGGTTGCTTATCCAGAAAACTTGGGTTCGATTCCCAGTACCCATATGCCAGGTCACAAGTACCTCTAACTCCAATCCCAGGAGATTTGACATCCTCTTCTGGCCTCTGCTAGCATCAAGCACAAACAGTGCACAGATGTGCATGCTAACAAAATACCCATGTATGTAAATAAAATGAACAAATAAAAAAAAAAGTCACAAACAAACACCCTTAAATTTTACTTATTTAATTGATTGGATTCTGCCACACACAAAATCTAAAAGAAATATAGTATTCCTTATTTCAAGGAATGAAAATACTGTACTGTAAACTTTCTGAACCATGTATAGAAAATAAGGTTTTATCTTCTCAGAAATGAGGACAACAGTCTCTCTCCTAATATTCCACAGAGATATGAACATATATACATTCTACCCTCAAGAACACACAAGCGCACTTAATAGAAGTAAAAGGCTCCATCCCAGCACTGACCTACTGCATCCCCAGGACCAGGCTCTGCCTTGACAGGAGCAGGCTGAGGTGGTGCTGGGCTACTGTTTTTCACAGGCTCTGCTGTTGTCCCTGAGGTAGTAGTTTCTTTTCGAGAAGCTTTGGATGGAGGTGGCTCTTCTATTACAATACCACTCTGTCGCTGGCGTCGACGTTTCTTACTCCACAATTCATGGCAATCCTGCCAGTGAGGTAGACTGAAAAAATACAAAGGAGGAGTAAGTAGTGAGTAAATGGAAGAATAATGAATTAAAACAGAAAAAAAGGAAGGAACATGAGAAATAAAGAAACAAAAATGTTAGAATGCACTATAAAAAGAATCATGGCAGGTGGTAGTTCATGCAAGTATTTATGCAGTAAGAAATAAGGACCTTGTTAATACTAGAACCAACTCTTATATAGACAAATACTGTTTTATGTTGGTATAAAATGAATAAAGAGAACTTTACTGGCCATGTTTCAGCTGAGGATAAATACAAGCACAGAGACGAACAGCTTACTAATAGTTATGAAAGCCTAGGAAAGGGGTTGGGAGATGTCTCAGAAGATAAAGAACCTTGCCACCAAGCATAACAACCTGAGTTCAATTTTGGAATCCACATGATAGAAAAAGAGAACCACTCCGACAACTTGCCTTGACCTTTCACATGTAGTGTGGCAAGAGTATGAAGACACACACAATGCAAAAAGACAAGCAATGGTGCTACAAATCTTGGAACTATATAAACACATCATGATTAAATCACCAGTGTACATATCATCCATTGAATTTCCATGATTAGATATCATCAACATTTTCATTAATGGAGTTTTGCTGGGCATGTCTTTAATACCAGCAACTAAGAGGCAGAGGAAGTTGGGATCCTGTTAGTTTCAGACCAGCCTGGTATACTTAGTAAGTTCCAGATCACCCAGGGTTACAATGTGTCTCAAAACACAAACAAATGAACAAAATTATGTATAGTTTCCAAATTTCAGTAAAAGCTTATACATAAAACTCTATGATAATAATGAATTTGGACAGAACTTTGGAGCAATAACATTTTATGGTTACCAATCTATTTGTGTACTTATCCAAATCCCCTTTTCTGTTTTGTTTTTCCGAAGACATATTATCCCAGGCTAACCTGGAACTCTTGATTCCACTGAACAGCCTCCCCAAGTGCTGGGATTACAAATGTTTACCTCAAACAAAACAAAACAAAATTCCCAAAACAAACACCCTAAAGGGCTGGAGAAATTGTTCAGTAGTTAAGAACTTGTGCTGTTCTTACACAAAACTTGAGTGCAGTTCCCAGCACTCATGTCTGGAGGTTGAAAGTTCTAGGGAATCTGACACCATCTCCTGACCCCTACGGGCACCCACTCATATAAACACATAAAAATTTAGTAAAATTGCTGGGCAGTGGTGGCATACTCCTTTAATCCCAGCACTTGGGAGGCAGAGTCAGGCAGATCTCTGTGACTTTGAGGCCAGACTGGTCTACCGAGTGAGTTCCAGGATAGGCTCCAAAACTACACAGAGAAACCCTGTCTGAAAAAATAAAAAAATAAAAAAAAAAAAGGAAGTAAAATCAATCAAACAAACAAATATACAAGAAAAACTAGCAAAAACAAAAGAGGCTTGGGAATACAGCTCAGTGGTAAAATATTTATTTGACTAACACATGCAAGGACCATAGTACTGACATAAATAACCATAAACAATAAATCTAGCACAAAAGCTATTAATACTGCTAGTGATAAGTTCAAAGATAAAGGATCTTGTATATGCCATAAAGTTTCTGAAGATCCTCTCATGTACATTCTATTCAAAAAATTGTGATGAAAGAGGACCCAGGAGATGGCTAAGGTAATAAAGGCACTAGAAGCAGAAGTCTTACCACCTGAATTTATTAGATCTATAAAGGTAGAGCCAGAGCACTGACTCCCAAGTTGACCTCTGACCTCTACACAAGTGCTGTAGCTTATGTGTATGTGTGTGCATGCTCGCTCACGCTCGTTCTCTCTCTCTCTCTCACACACACACATAAGAAAAGTAAAAAAAAAAAAATGATGAAAGAGATACAACAAAACTACATGTTTACATAAAAATTCATGAAGAAAAGGCAGGCAGATCTCTGAGTTCAAGAACAACCTGGTATAAATAAATAAATAAATAAATAAATAAATAAATAAATAAATAAATAAATAGAGTTACCCACCTGACAATGATGCAAACTATTTAAAATTAGAACTGTTCTTGCAGTATGAGAAATACATAGTCACAACATAAATGATTAAACCAGAAGGAATGGTTAAGAGCAAAAACTACAAGGAATATTTTCAAAGACATTGTTTATCACAATATACACTAGAGATCTAGAAACAGAAAGAAAATAGCTTGAATCAGATTAGAACAAATATGGTTGTTAAATCTATTCCTTATTTAATATATGTGATCTTATTCACAGTTAACACTCCATCAGGACTGACATAATCATTCATAGTGATTTTTTTTTTTAGTTTCTCATTTTCTGAGTCTAGGAGGAAGTTTAAAATCATTGTACAGTCACCAATACTTACTCTGGAGGTGCCATTTTGCTGAGTTCCACATCTTTAAGGAAGTCACTCTGCAGGGTCTGTTCAGCTGTGCAACGCTTGCTAGGATCAAGTGTCAGCATGTGGTCCAATAAATCAAGTGCTGCTGAAGGAATGCTATAGAAAGAAACAGAGAAATCAAAAACTCACAACAAACCTGGAAACCTGTATCAAAAGTTACTTGAATTTCCATCTTCATGTAAAACTGAGCAAAGGAAATTGGAAACTGGCTAATGCAAGCAACAGATCTGAGCCATGATTTTAAAAATGCTACAATGCAAACTATTAAAATCAATAATTCTGTTCTCTTTCCTCAGGACGATCAAAAAGACCACAAGCAAATCCACATACTGTTCTACATAAAATGGTTTTCATTTGTACAAGGCCTTCAGAAGAGAAAATTAGAAATAGGTTCTGATAGAACAAACTCTTCAAAAATAAAATGTCTAAAACTGGAGAGAGGGCTCAGAGGTTAAGAACACTGGACTCGCCGGGCGTTGGTGGCGCACGCCTTTAATCCCAGCACTTGGGAGGCAGAGTCAGGCGGATCTCTGTGAGTTCGAGGCCAGCCTGGGCTACCAAGTGAGCTCCAGGAAAGGCGCAAAGCTACACAGAGAAACCCTGTCTCGAAAAACCAAAAAAAAAAAAAAAAAAGAACACTGGACTCGCCGGGCGGTGGTGGCGCACGCCTTTAATCCCAGTACTTGGGAGGCAGAGCCAGGTGGATCATTGTGAGTTCGAGGCCAGCCTGGGCTACCGAGTGAGTTCCAGGAAAGGTGCAAAGCTACACAGAGAAACCCTGTCTCGAAAAAACAAAAAAAAAAAACAAAAAACAAAACAAACAAACAAACAAAAAAAAGAACACTGGACTCTCTTGCAGAGGACCTAATAGGCTTAATTTCCAGTACCCAAATGGCAGCTCACACTCTTCCAAACTCCAGTTCTAGGGCATCCAACACCCTCTTCCACCCTCTGTAGGCACCAGACACAAACATGGTACATATATATTCATTCAGGGGAAAACATGCATACATATAAAATAAAAGGTCTACCATGGGCTAGTTAAGGTAGCTCATCTGGTAAAGGCATCTGTTACCAAGCCTTATGACCAGTATCATACCCTTGGGACCCACATGGTCAAAAAAGATTGGATTCCTAAAAATTGTTTTCTGACCCACACACACAAATACATAAATGAATGAATGAACATGACTAGGTTTAATGGAATGCCAGCACGCAGGAGACAGAAGCAGATGAGTCCCTATGAGTTTAAAACCAGCCTAGTCTTTGTAGTGAGTTCCAGGCCAATCAAGGATACACAGTGAGACCATCTCAGAAAAACAAAACAACAAAAATATTATTAAGGAGCTGCAGGGATGGCTTAGTGGTTCAGATCCCTGACTGCTCTTCTAGATACCTAGAAAGCCCCAACACCTATATGGCAGCTCATACTGTCTGTACCTCCAGTTCCAGGCAATCCGACACCCTCACACAGGCAAAACACCAATGCACATAAAATAAACAAATCTTTTAAAAAGAAAATGTAATTAAAATGTTTGCTGTAGTAAGTTGGGCTTAACAGTAAAAGTCAAGTCCCAACAAAAGCTGCAAAGAGAAAGGAGATATAATATGATTGTGTGAAACTCACAAAGAGAATTCTTCTCTTAGACGTCTTCTATATTGCTTCTTGGGTTTCATGGTGTTGAAGTAGGGCAGCTTGATAACATCAGGCCACACTGCTGGACAAGGGCTACCACAGAGACGACTGAAAAGAAAGCAAAAGCTGAGTGCAATGAAGCGAATCACCAGTATCATGACTTCTAGAGGTTCTTGAAGGAGAAATTATCTCCTGGGATCTGAGGAAATCTATGGTTTATCATATTAGTAGGTATTTTTAAAAAAAGTGAAGTATGACCTTACTGCTCTAAGGAAAAGCAATAAGAGAACTGGTTACAAGAAAACATACTGGAACCCAGCGCACGCCTTTAATCCCAGCACTCGGGAGGCAGAGCCAGGTGGATCTCTGTGAGTTCAAAGCTAGCCTGGTCTATAGGGTGAGATCCAGGACAGGCACCAAAACGACATAGAGAAACCCTGTCTCGAAAAAAAAAAAAAAAAAAAAAAAAAAAAAATTAAAAAAAAGAAAAAGAAAACATACTGGAAATACTGAAAGACAGCAAGTACTGAAAGTACAATCCAAAACGATTCACATATTTTGTAAAACATGTTCTTGCCTATGAAGATTCACATCATCAATTTTATTCAATTTAGTTAAAATTAATTTCTTATCTTCTTTTTTTGGACCAGTTCTCTCGATTATGCAGCCCTGGCTTTCCAGGACACATTACATAGATCAGAATAGCCTTGAACTTTGAATTCAAGAACCTTCCTATTCTTCCAGAGGCTGAGATTAAAAACATTGGCCACCCCACACTAAGGAGCATTAATTTCAAACAGTACAAATTGTAAGAGTTGGTGTACGCCTTTAATCTCAGCACTTGGGAGGCAGTGGCAGGTGGATCTCTGAGTTCAAGGCCATTCTAGTCTACAGAGCAACTTCCAGGACAGCCTGGGCTACAGAGACCTTGTTATCTTTGTTTGTTTGTTTCTTTCTTTCTTTCTTTTTTTTAATTATATATACAGTGTTCTGCCTGCATGATTACAGATGGTTGTAAGCTACCATATAGTTGCTAGGAATTGAACTCAGGACCTTTGGAAAAGCAGCCAGTGCCCTTAACTACTGAGCCATGTCTCTAGCCCTTTTGTTTCTTTTTTGAAAAGAAAGAAATGTTTATTGATAACTGAGCATGTATTACTATTACAATAATGAGTTATATATCACCTTTTCCCATTTATTTTATTAAAGAAGGGGAAAAAAAGTCATACATGCCTATAATCCCAGCATTTAGGAGATTGAGGTTAAAGGACTGTGAATTTGTGGTCAGTAGGGCTTATAAAGAGACTCTTCTTCAAAATGAAAAATCAAACAAAAATAACCAAAAGAAAAACAAGGGAAAGGAACAGAAAAAGGAAAGGAAAAAGAAGAAAGCAAAGTATAGCAAGAGAGGCTCAAATTCCATTCTCCAAGCCTTCTCCAAATTGCATATTCATAGATTACATTTTAAAACTGTGGGTAGACAGACAGCTCAGTGAGAAAAGACTCCTCTTGCCAAGCCTTATGACCTGAGTTCAAGCCTCGGGACCTACATGGTGGAAGGAGGAAGAAAACATGTACTCCACAGAGAATTATGTTCTTTGTTTCTTTTTCGAGACCGAGTTTCTCTGTGTAGCTCTGGCTGTCCTGGAACTCAGAGATCTGCCTGCCTCTGCCTCCCAAATGCTGGACTAAAGGCGTGTGCCACCACAGCCCAGCTACACTCCTTTTCTTGAACTGAGCTACACTTAAGAATAAAGTAGCCACCCAAAGAAACAGCATCCTTTATTTGTGTATATGTGTATGCATATAGAGGCCAACCTCAGATGATGTTCCTTAAATGTTATTCACCTGAAGGCTTTCTCATGAGGCCTAAAGCTTGCTGAAGTGGCAACAGTGGCTAGTCAATGAGTGCCAAGATCACCTCTTTCTGCCTCACCAGCAGCCACAAGCATGCAACATCACATCTAGCTTTTTAAAATATAGGTTCTGAGGATCAAATTCAGCTTATCATAACCACACGATAAATACTTTACTACTGAGACATCTACCCAGCCCCCATTTTACTTTTTATTGTTTTAATGAGTTCAATTACATTTATTTAGTTTTTATGGGAAGTGGTGCATATGCCATTTCTCTTCTTTTACCCTGTGGGTCCTGCAGAAGGAACTTAGGTTGTCAGGCTTAATGGTAAGCACCTGTGTACCCAAGAAGCCATCTCACTGGGTGGGCCACTGTAAGTTTGATTCTACAAACACTGACACCACCACTAACCATTGAGCATCATGTGAGGAGCTGAGGTTTGTTGGATCATTTTTCAAGGAGATCAGTCTGAAAAATATTTTTTCAGCAAATTTTTTTACATTTATTATTGTGCACATATCAAACTCAGTGGACAACTTTTGGTAGTCTCTCCTATTATCATGTGAGAGTACCATCAAGCTTGGTTGGAAGCAAGTGTTTTTACCTGTTGAGCCATCTTGCCAGTTTTTTCTACTTCTATTTTTGAGATGGAGACTTACATGACTGCCAAGGCTGGCCCTGAACTCTCGAGCTTAAAGGATTCTTACTGCCTTGGCCTTCTATATAGCTGGTAGTAAAAGCACCACTGTGCTCAAATATAGCGTATTTGTATATGACGAATAAAAATATGAAGTTAAGACTTAGATATTACAGAGCTGGAGAGGTGGCTCAAAGGTTAAAAGCACTTTAAGTAGGATCCAAGTTCAGTTTCCAGCACCCACATGGCAGGCTTTATAACTCCAGTTTTACAGGATCCAACAGCACCATGCATGCATGTGGTGCAATTACATATATGCACTCAAATACATAAGGAACAGAACCCAGATACTCCTCAAGAATAGGAAGAGCTCTCAACTGCTGAGCCATCTCTCCAGTCCCCTAAAACATAATTTCTATGTCCACACGCTAACAAAAAGAAGAGATGGTAAGCTGGACTGAGCAAAGAGGAATTTATTGTATCATTTGATGGAATAACTGAAAAATGTTATAGAAATTGGAGGATTCAATTATCTATTCATTATCTAGTTTTAAAAGTGTGGGTTATATGGGGCTGGAGAGATGGTTCAGTGGTTAAGAGCCCTTGGCTGCTCTTCCAGAGGTCCTGAGTTCAATTCCCAGCAATTACATTGTGGTTCGCAACCACCTGTAATTAAAATCTGGTGCTCTCCTCTGGTCTGTAGGCAGACATACAGGCAGAACATTGAATACATAATAAATAAGTAAACCTTTAAAAAAATAATAAAGTGTGAGTTATGACTAATGATTGCATAACTGGATCATGACAAATTTGGCAACAGTAATACATAAAAAAAACCCAAAAAACTAAAAATCAACTGTGTAATAAGTCTGAGATTTTTCTGGCACCACTCCCCAGTGTTGTGCTGTATGACTTCACTGAAATCTTGACTGAGTACACAACAACCTTGCACTGTGAGTGATATAATCCCAGAGAATGCTGATGAACACTGTCTGAAATACCCCAGCTCAGAACTGAGACTATCGTGCTGTAAACTCAGTGTCTTACTGTATTTATAGCTTTTGGTTCTTTTAAAAACATACTGGCTTAATGAAGAAAAACTAGTTGGGTGTCCTCATCGTGCATGCCTTTAATCCCAGCATTCGGGAGGCAGAGTTAGTTGGATCAAGGCTAGTCTGGTCTACAAAGCCAGTTCCAGTCAGCCAGGGGTAAACAGAGAAGCCCTGTCTTGAAAAAAACAAAATAGAAAAAAAAAAGAAAGGAAAACAAAGGCTTTAGCCTTTAATCTCAGCACTCCAAAGGCAGGAGGATTTCTATGAGGTCCAAACCAGACTGGTCTACAAATCAAGCTCTAAGACAGCCAAGACTGTCCCCCCAAAAATAAAAAAAGGGAAAGCTTTCAATAAATTTGTACGGATGGAGAGATGGCTCAGTAGTTAAGAGCACTGACTGCTCTTACAAAGGACCCAGGTTCAATTCCCAGAACACACATGGCAGTTAAAAACTGTGTGTAACTCCAAGATCTGACACCCTCACACAGACATACATACATGAAAAAACAAGGCACATAAAATAAAAATATATAAAAAAATTAAAAATAAATAAAGCCCTACCATCATTCTGTTTTTTTAAAAGATTTATTTATTTATTTGATGTGTATGAGTGCTCTATCTGCATGCACACCTTTATTTCAGATGAGAGCATCAGATCACACGATCAATGATTGTATGCCTGCATGTGGTTGCTGGGAGTTGAACTCAGAAACTCTAGAAGAGCAGTCACTGCTCTTAACCACTGAACCATCTCACCAGCCCCCTACCATCATTCTTAGGGATGTAAGTATCAAATTAGTATTACTTTTAGATTGTACTATGTTAGAATATTTGATATTAGAAACTGCCATTTGAGTTAATCACTAGAGTTTCACTAAAAAATTAAATGAATTTCCAACTATTTCTTTTATTTACATTATTAATGTTGAGATAAGGTCTCACTATGTAGTGCTGCTGACTTGTCTAGAACTCACGATGTATAACAGGTCTGCCTCTAGCTTCCCAAGTGCTGGGATTAAAGGCACGTGCCACGATGCCTGGTTTCCTTTTTTTTTTAATTTACTTTTATTTTATGTGCATTGGTGTTTTGTCTGCATGTATGTCTGAGAGGGTGTCAGACTGCCTGGAATTGTAGCCACAGATAGTTCTGAGCTGCCATGTGGGTGCTAGGAATTGTACCCACATCCTTTGCAAGAGCAGCCACTGCTCTTAACTACTAAGCCAACTGTCCAGCCCCATTTGGTTTCTTCATTTTTTCCCCCTGATTATTTCTTCCTTTGCCTGTTCTGCCCATCAGTGTTTGTGCAAGTCATTGTACAAGTAGTGGTATTCATTCTCTTCTATCATGGGATCCTAAGATGGAAAGGTTGTAAGTTCATAAGGCTGACATCTATATGCATGAGCCCACACTTAAATTAAAAATTAAAATGAATTGTAAAAATAAACAAGCATATCTATTTGATCAATATACAAGTTTAACTTCACCTTTAATAAATTGTAAAATTAAGTTTATGCCAAAAATTACTTTACAATCAATTCAAAATTTATCATCAGTACATGTTTGATTTGTAAACTTATTATATACATTATATACATCTATTACCCATGGTTGTGTAAAAAACTTCTCAGGTGAAAATAGGTTATAAGTGAAAGAAGTTTAAGAAGTTCTCCTTTAGCTGGGTGGTAGTAGCGAATGCCTTTAATCCCAGCACTCTAGAGGCAGAAATAGGCAGATCTCTGTGAGTTCAAGGCCAGCCTGGTCTACTGAGTGAGTTCAAGGACAGGCTCCAAAGATACAAACCAAACCAACAACAACAACAAGAAGTTCTTATTTATCATACGCAAGCACTTAAGAGCATATGTGTCACTGTACCTGATCAGTTCTAGCTGAGCTAGTTCCAAATTGGCTTGAAAAATAGGTTTCTTGGTGAACAGTTCCCCAAGGATGCATCTAAAAAGAATAAAATTCAAAGGTCAGAAAGAAATACATTGAGCTTATCTAAAGTGTGTCTCAATAAACATTTATAGCATCCTGGGTTACATGCAATATACTGTGTGGTAAAATTAGCCCAGGACTTCAGTGTCTCAGTTTCCTAAAAGATAAAAACAACTTCTTGTAGTAAAAACAGACATTATAAAGGATTTAAATTTGCCAGCAGATCAAACTCTGCTGCCTATAGACAATAGTCCTTTATAAGCAAAAGGAGCTAAGAGTTCTTCATCTCTGTCACACCATGGTAATCTAAGGAAATACAGATAATTTTACAAGGATGGTTAGCAGTTTCTACAAAGAAACCCCTCTGGCAATATATTTACAAAGATACCAATGTGTTATCAGATAAAATGAATTAAATCAAGACTTAAATAAATTCTGTCTAAATACCTTTGTTATTTTGAAATGGACACTCAGCGCTATGGAGATGGTTCAGTAGGTAAAGCAAGTATTGAGACCTGTGTGTGAATCTACAGAAGCCACTTAAAGCTGAGTGTGATTGAGTGCCTATAATCCCAGTGATCCTATAGCAAGATGGGAGACAAAGGCAAGAAGAGAATCCCTTGAAGTTAGGCCAGCAGTGAATAACAAAAGGGAAACACACATCCCTCATTCTCACATGCATACACATCACACATGTAACACAATATAAATGAATAAAACAAAACAAAACTTTAGAAAAAAAAAAAACCAAACATCAGGGCTAGAGAACTATCTCAGTGGTTAAGATCACTTGTTTTTGAAGAGGACCTGGGTTCAATATCTAAGCAACTACAAGGTAGCTCACAACAATCTGCAATCCCACTTTCAGGGGATCTAATACCTTCTTCTGAGATCCTCAGGCACCAGGCATATGGTGGAAAAGATACACACATACACAGAGACAAAGTATTTGCACACATAAAATAAAATAAACTTAAAAAAAGCAGGAGCATGTCGGGCAGTGATGGTGCATCCCTCAATCCTAACATTTGGGAGGCAGAGATATGTATCTCTCTGAGTTGGAGGCCAGTCTGGTCTTTATAATGAGTTTCAGGACAACCTCAAACTGTTTCCAAAAAAGATTTTTTTTTTAAATGCATGGCACTGGTTATTTTAATGTACTTTTTGTTGGGTTTTAGGAACATATAGTCTCATGCAGCCTAGGCTGGCCCTGAACTCCCAATTTTCCAGCCCCCACTTCAAAAATGTCAGGATTTCAGGCTTCTACCACCACCCTGGGCTCTGTACCAATTTTCATTTAAATAGAGTATTTTTACTAATTCTTTGAGAATTTTATATGATGTATTTTGATCATATTCAACCCCCACTTAAAAAACCATTTATTTTTTATTATTTATGTGTGGGTTTCTTGGAGTCTAGAAAAAATATTTTATCCCCTTGAGCAGGAATTACAGGTATTACCTATTATGTATACTGGAAACTGATCCATGGCCATCCTCAGAAAGAGCAGCAAATGCTCTTAAGTGCTGAGCCATCTCTGCATCCCCCAAGATTTATATTTAAAATTATATGTATTGTGTGTGTATGAGCATGTATGTGAGTATCACATATACATGGAGATCAAAGTTATTAAGATCCCCCAGGATTAGAGTTATGGATTGATGCTGAGAACCAAACCTGGGTTCCTCAGTGAGAGCATCAAGTGCTATTAATCACTAAGCAAACTTTATTGGCTCCAGCCCCTCTATCAGCATTTACTTCTTCTTCTTCCTCTTTTTGTTTTGTTTTTCAAGACAGGGTTTCTCTTTATAGCCCTGGCTGTCCTGAAACTCACTCTGTAGACCAGGCTGGACTCAAACTCACAGAGATCCACCTGCCTCTGCCTCCCAACTGCTGGGATTAAAGGCGTGCACCACCACCACCACCACCACCACCACCACCACCACCACCACCACCACCACCACCACCACCACCACCACCACCACCACCACCACCACTGCCAGGCCCCTTCTTCCTCTTTCTCTTATTCTTTCTTCTTTTCTTTGAGAAAGGGCCTCACAATGTATACCTGGCTGGCTTAGAACTTGCTATACAGATCAGGCTGGCCTCAATCAGAGATCCACTTGCTTCTGCCTCTCAAGTGCTAAGATTAAAGGCCTGCATCACTATGACTCACTTTATTAGCATTTTTAACCTAAAATGGCCAAATTTTTACTTCTCCTATAATTTGCTTTATTAGCTTTTCTAGTGTCTTCCCTAATTTGACTGGCTGGTAACTAATTCTTTCAAACTTTAGTCAGCAATAGAATAAGAATAAATAAAGCTTGTTTCCAATATTAACTGTCAAATTAACTTCTAAACACAGTTTTAAACCAACTAGTAAAATAGAAGACCCTGAATGGGGGGGGGGAACACACAAGTTCCAGATAGGGTTTTTTCTATATAGCTCCGGCAGTCCTAGAACTCATTCTGTAGACCAGGCTGGCCTCGAATTCAGAGTTCCATTTGCCTCTGCTTCCTGGGTTCTGGGATTAAAGGTGAGCACCACAACTACCCAGCTATATCTTGAACTCTTAATCGTCCTGACTCCACTTGTCAATTGCTTCATATAATTTGTTAAACTAGTTTTTCTTATTATCTACCCAGATTTGTATATTTAAGTGCTAAAAAGACAACTATGTGCCACCACACTGGCTCCGCTTCAGAGTTCTCTTTGGTTTGTTTCCAGTCCTTTGGTGTGAAAGACTTCTTTAATATGTAATCAACATTTTAGTCATCACAGTAAGCAAGCAGGTCGTACAGACTGTAAAAAGCCCACCAATACAACTATAAATTCTGCCCATGCATCTTGTTTTTCCTTTTGTTTTGTTTTTTGAAATAGAGTCTCTCATGTAGCCCAGGTTGGCTTCAAGGATGACTCTGAACTCAATTTTCCTGCACCTAGCTCTTCCTTATTCACCTTAATGAGTTAACTTTCTAGTTTAGCTATAATAAAACGAGATAGTACTTTTGAATATAAATATACCCAGTTTCAGTCATTTAAACTAAAGCATCATTTGATTAAGGCAGGCTACCATTTTGTTGAATTTTAAAAATAAGAACCACAGCACTCCTCTTTAAAACTTACAATAGAGGAAGGGGGGAAATGGGAAAGATGACACACTATTTTAGGAAGTAAGTATGTGGCACTCATAACCAACAAAAGGTGACAGCAGGGGGCCACACCACATACAAATCACAAATGTGAACCATTTAAAATATTTAGGACCCTTGCATGGTGGTACATGCCTTTAAGCACCTGAGGGGAGAGGGAGGCTGAGTCAGGTAGAGCCCTGAGAACTTCAAGGAACTTCCCATCCAGCCAGAGATACCTATCAGGACCCTGTCTCAAAAGAATAAATAAAAATAAAAACACTGATCCTTAACATAAAAAATGTAGCTTTTAAATTCCATTTTCAAGCCAGAAATGGTACATATATCTGCAATCCCAACACTTAGCAGTTGGATGCAGATGAATTAGGAATTGAAGGACTTCTTGGGCTATACAGTGAGTTTGTTGATAATCTGGGCTAAATGTGACATCTTAAAAGAAAAATTTTTTCAGAGTATCTGTGTTGGTGCACACTTACAACCCCAGCATTTGGGAGGAAAAGGTAGGAAAACTGCCACAAATATGAAGCCAGACTAGTCTATATAGTAAACCAACATAACCAGGGTTAGAGAGACCCTGAGTAGAAAATCAAAAGGAAGGAAGAAAAGAGAAGGGAGTGGGAGGAAACAGATAAAAAGAACACTCCTTAAGAGATATAAAGCTAGAACAACAACAACAAAAACAACAACAACAAAAAAAAAAAAAAAAAAAAAACAAGGAAGACAACTCAACAACTAACCCGATCAAATTTAGACTAGACTAAGATTAGGAAGTTTGAACAAGAACTAATACAGTAAAGAAGGGAGAGATGGATAGAATATCAAGACTACTTGCTTTACTTGAAGATAACCAGAGTTTGGTTCCCAGCACCATGTCAGGACGCTCACAACTGCCTACCTAGCTCCAGCGGATTGGACACCCTTTCCTGGGTTATGTGGGCACTCCCACAAACTTGGCATATGCTCGCACCGCTCTGTCCTATTCTCTCCTTTTCATTCTCTTCTCTCTCCCTCTTACACACATACACAAATCAAATATGTATTTTTAAAAAAGAGTACAATTATTACATCAAACATGTAAGTCTACCAGTTCCTAATGAACCTAATAAACAAGAAAACAAATAAATCAAATCTTCTCACTGGTTATTTTTTCAGGACAGTAGAAAAACCACCTTACTACTATGAAAACTAGAAAACAAAATGAAATAACTAGCCTTTTGCAATACTGAAGAGTAAACACAGGATTTCACATACTATATTAGGCAGGCAAGTCATTGAGCTATATAATCCCATTCCTAGCATTGTTTTTGTTTTTTGTGATAGTGACAACAAAAACCCAGACTACGAGAAGTCTATAGAATAGATGATCCAGCTTTCCCTAAAGAAACTGTTAAGGAAACAAATGAAAATCAAGAGAGATGGAAAGGGAATGTTAATTAAAAGACTTGAGCTAAGCTGGGCATAGTGATATATGCTTCTTTTCCCAGCTAACTGGGGGCTGAGACAGAAGCATTACCAGATTCAGGAAAGACTGGGCCAATGAAGTAAGTTGCTAAGTGGTTTCCTTTTTTAAAAAAATAAAATTTCTATCTATATTTATGTATGCGTGTAAGTGTGCATACACTTAGGAAGAAAGACAAATGGCTAATAAAGAGACAGAACAGTATATGCTAATACTATGTGAGTTACAGACAAAACAAAAGGTTAAGAGTCTTACCCACAGCTCCAAACATCAATGGCTGGTGTATATCTTTCCTCTCCCAGCAGCAGTTCTGGAGGTCGATACCACAGAGTAATAACTTTATTTGTGTAAGGGCGACTGAAATATAAAACCATCAGGTTGTAAATGTACAATGGCTTTTGATGGAAAATATGTAACTAAACTTGTAGTCCAATTTGTGTTAACTTATTTCAGTGAAGGGCTGATTGAAGAATTCAGACAGTGTCTAAGAGCTGCATGGCATGGTGGCAAATGTGTATAATGCCAGCATCCGCAAACGTGGAAGACACTCAAGACATAAATGTACACAAACACAAACACACATGACACACACAACTCAAATTTCAGTGGGATTTGATACCTTTTCAGTTAAGTGTATGAAAGCAATACACACACACACACACACACACACACACAGTCTTTTTTAAAAAATGAAGGGGCTGGAGAGAGGACTCTGTTCTTCCAAAGGTCCTGAGTTCAATACCCCAGCAACCACATGGTGGCTCACAACCATCTGTAGTAAGATCTGGTGCCCTCTTCTGGCGTGTAAGCATACATGCTGACAGCGCACTGTATACATATAAATAAATAAATTAAAAAAACAGTGAAGGCTGGGCATGGTGGCCCACTCTTTAATTCCAGCACTCTGCAGACAGACTACAGGTGTATTTTTGAGTTCAAGGCTAGCCTGATGAATTCTAGGACATGAGTGTAACATAAAGAAACCCTGTCTCAAAAACAAACAAAAAAACAAGCAAATAAACAAAATACATCTAGGTGGTAACAACATTCAAATATTTAAGGAGCTCTAAAAGTCACTGTAATTTGTAGAATGTTAGAGTATCAGAAAATTAAAAGGTTTCCTCTCTAATCCCCACACTCAGTTTTACTTTTTTTTTTGAGAGAATGCTCTTGCCATGCCAAAGTTGGCCTTGAATCATGGGATACAAGTAAAACTTTCCCACATGTAGTTTTGATGAATGCCTCACCTTTCTTCGGAGTTATAGAGCCGAGCAAGTCCAAAATCTGCTAGTTTGATTTGCCCACTGTAAAACAAACAAACAATTATTTACATAAGTAAAAGGAGTAGCTCTCAAACGACGCTTGTAAACTTAAGTGTCAATTGAACACCTAAAAGAATTATAAAAAATAGTTTTAATGCCTGGTATTTCTAAAGTTAAAGGTTACCCTCCCAAGTTGTACTTCTCCTGAAAAAGTTTGTAATGACATATGCTATTATTGCATTTTTTAAATTTGATTTCTAATTTTTTTATTTTCGTTTTTACCATGGAGTCTACATACATTACCCAGTTCGGTCTCCTGCTCCTAGACTTAAGCAATCACCTCACCTGAACCCTGTCAAGAACTGTGACTATAGGTAAATATCTCCCACAATGGTTTTAATTATTTGTTTTTTTTATTATTTTTTATTTTAAGGCAGGAATTTACCACATAGCCCTGGCTGGCCTCAACCTCACTGTGTAGACTATGCTGGCCTTGAATTTGGAGCTCTACCCTCTCTGCATCCTTATGCTGAGATTAAAGGTGTGCAACATCACACTTGGCCTTTCAATTTTTTTATTTTTATTTATTTATTCATTCATTCATTTATTTATTTGGTTTTTCAAAAGAGGGTCTCTCTGTGTAGCTTTGGGCCTTTCCTGGGTCTCGCTCTGTAGACCAGGCTGGCCTCACACATACTCACAGCGATCCGCCTGCCTCTGTCTCCCAGTGCTGGGAATTAAAGGTGTGCGCCACCACCAGCCAGCTTAAATATTTACTTGGTACTAGACATCTGTGTCTCCTACCTGCTAAAGTAATACCTAATGATGGAAAGGGAGAAAAAAAAAGAAATGGTCTGTTCTAGACTAAGAGATAGTAAGGCCAGGCATGATGGCACATACTTCTAATCCTGGCATTAGCGGCAAGGGGTTCAAGGTTCATGGCCAGCTTGGGCCTCAGGGTGAGATCCTATCTCAAAGTACCAAAAATTGGAGAAATCAGCTAAGTGGCAGAGAACATGCAACCCTAAGGCCCTAAGTTTGATCCCTAACACCACATAAAAACAAACAAACAAAAAAGCAACAACAAAAAACTTTCCTATGCTTCATTCTCATAAATCATGAATCCAGTAACAGGTTTTAGTTCATGAATCTATACTTTTCCACCCACAGTGCTGGGGACTAAACACAGGGCCTCACACATACTTGGCAAGCATTCTGCAACCCCTACTTCTGAGCTCCTAAATCTGTATTTATCTTTCTTTTCTTTTTGAGATAGGGTCTCACTTAAAACCCAGGCAGGCCTAAGAACTCGCCTGGACTAGCCTTAAATTCATAGTAATCCTCCAGTGCCAGCTTCCCAATTGCTGAAATTATTGGCAAAAAGCCATTACACCTGGCTCTGAATGTGCATTTCTAACAAGCCCACACACAATACTAATAGAGCTGGTCGGAAAAACCATAATTTGATAATCACTGCTTTATTTATTGAGTCTACATGTTGTTATGGACTACAGGCTGTCCCCAAATAATAATCTTTATGCCTCTGCACTACCATACGCAGTTTGATACATATTCCTTTAAAGGAATCACAATCATCTCTGACTCTGTTTGGTAGTGTCTGTCTAATTTTACCACCACCTCCTCCTCCTCTTCCTTTTCCCTCTCTCTTCAACCTCCTCCCCATCTCTTGCAGTACTAGGTATTAAACTCAGGTACACGTATCTGCTAAGTGCTATACTACTGAACTACATTCCCAACCCTCAGTATACAGTGATGTCAAGGAATAATTTAAGAAAATTAAACACATAGGGTTGGAGAGATGGCTCAGAGGTTAAGAGCACTGGCTGTGCTTCCAGAGATTCTGAGTTCTTCCCAGCAAGCACAATGGCCTCACAAGCATCTAGTGGGATCTGATGCCCTCTTCTGGCATAAAGTTGTACATGGAGACAGAACACTCATAGATAAAATAAATCTTAAATAAAATTGGGGCACTTACTTAAAAATTATTAACTACTCAGAATTTCAGAATTATTGTTTATTTATCTAAATTTAAGCAGTCTATTTTAATATATTTTATAGCACTGCTACCTTTGTAGAATGAAATACTAACAAAAGTTTTTTTGGAAGGAACTGACAGCATCTGAGGTACCTGATAGCTCAGGTAAGACAAAACTCTGATAGCAGGGACTGGAGAAATGGCTCAGCAGTTAAGAGCACTGACTGCTCTTACAGAGGACAATTACAAGCACCCACATGGTGGCTCACTATGACTACAGTTCCAGGGTATCAGAAATACTTACACAGGCATACACATAGGTAAAACACCAATGCACATACATAACTATATAATCAGATAGTAAAGAAAAGAGGTTATCCTAAGAGGTGCTCCCCAAAAGTATGAGCAAAAGGACAGAATATTAAAACAAGAAAAATAACAGCAACAAAATTTTACATTAAATCAACCACTATCATTCATAGTAATGAGTCTGGACATCTTTACCCACTTGCCCAAAATATTCCTTCTTTACTGTATGAAACAGGATCTCACTACATTATCCAGTCTTGGCTTGAATTCATGATAATCCTCTAGCTTTAGCTTCACAAAAGTAGGGATTAAAAGCATGAGCCACTTTATCTGGCTCATAATATTTTAAAGTTTAATAATTTATAAGCAAATCCCAAGAAAAGAAAAACAGTAAAAAAAAAAAAAAAAAAACCTATGTTCTACCAAGAAAAACAGAGCTCCTCAAATTTCTTGAGGATTGTTCTTCTGAGGTCTCAAGAGGACCCAAAACACAAGGTACAAAGCAGAACTAAAAGTTAAAAGAACATATCTATGGAAATTATGCTGGCCTTTAACATCACCAGCATTATTTGCTGCATGAATCATAGTAGGGACTAAGAAAAGTATTTCTTCACTTGTTAGGTTATTTATTTAGTTCTATCGTTTTTGTTTTTTGTTGAGACAGGGTTTTCTGTGTAGACCTGGCTGTCCTAGAACTTGCTCTGTAGACTAGCCCGGCCTTGAATTCAGAGATCTGCCTACTCTGCCTCCCCAGTGCTGGGATTAAAGGTGGTTAGTCTTTACTTCAGTGTGTATGCCATGGTGTGTGTGTGTGTGTGTGTGTGTGTGTGTGTGTGTGTGTGTGTGTGTGAGAGAGAGAGAGAGAGAGAGAGAGAGAGAGAGAGAGAGAGAGAGAGAACACATCTTGCTCCCTATGAGTTCTGGGGACTGAACTATCATCATGCTTGACAAGAGCCATCGCACTGTCCCTTGTTTATTTCTTGTGATGCTGTGAACTGAACTTAGAACCTCACATATACTAAGCAAAAACTCTGATACTAAGCTATATTCCCAGCACATTTATTACTTTATTATACTAAAGATAGCTGAAGCTAGCCTGAAACTCTGATGTGGAAGTACAGCCAAATTTTGGCATATACAAAAGAATGAAAACCCTATTATTTTATATATTATATCCCAATGACAAGAAGAAATAGATACACATAGAAATAGCAAAGAAAACTTTCTGAGACCATGATTTTAAAATGTCTTTTGAAATGATCTTCAAGTACTCAACAATTTTATTTCTTCCAAATTTAACGGTCTATCATATTATACTTCCTTTCCTTGATTGTGCTGCATATTTGCTTACCCTTCACTCCACTAATGTCACCTCTGACCTTTTACTTGGCAAACTTTCTTCTTAAGTGTTCTAATTTGGTATTTAAGATCTATGACTACTCCCTTTGTAAACATGACCGCATTGCAGTTAAGTATATTCCTTATTCCTATCACGGCCATTTCTCTTGGATTCTACTTATTTTATTATTCAGACAGGCTCCCATTATGTAGATCAACCTGCCTCTGCCACCAATGACTTAAAGATACTCTCCCCTTCCTCCACCCCCCAGTGCCAACTGTGATGGTACACACCTTTAATCCCAACATCAGAGCAGAGGCAGGTGGGCTGCTATGAGTTTCAGGCCAGCCTAATCTATAATAGTGAGTTCCAGGCCAGCAGCTTACATACTAAGACTGTCTCAATATAAGCATATAAATTACTTTTACTTGTGTATGTGTGCCTGCATGACTTTACGCACACTGCATACATGCAAGAATCCTTGATCCCAGCACTTGGCAGACAGATCTCATTGAGTTCCAGGACAGCCAGGACTGTTACACAGAGAAATCCTGTCTTGAAAAAACTAAAATAACAACATAAAAAAAATCCTCAGAGGTTAGAAATGGGCAGTGGATGCCTTGGAATTGGAATTGGCTGTGAGCTCTTCTGTGCATACTAGGAACCAAACCCTGGCTAGCCAAAAGCAGAAGTACTCTTAACCACTGAACTATCTCTAGCCCTTATGGTATTTTTAACAGGTTTCCCTTTATTTAGTCTCTCGCCGCATACTATTAGTAGCCTTCTACAACAGAAAGCCAGGTACCTCTAATACAGTAGACCTCAAGTTGGGTGTGGTACAGCTCATCACTTGGAAGGCTGAAGCAGGAGGATCACTATGAGTTAGAAGACACTCTAGGTTACAGAGTGAGACACTCATTCATTTTAAAAAACTAAAATAACAAAAGACCCATGCATAATTGGTCTTTTTTATACTTATATAACAAATACAATGGAAACCAGCCTAGCTCTTCTCCCCCCTATTGCTTACAACCTCTTACATTTTCTCCTGGCCATCTCATGCCACTCTTGAGACCAATATGGCCAGGAGACTCTCCAGCTTCCTTAAGAATGCCTGGACAGGGGCTGGAGAGATGGCTCAGAGGTTAAGAGCACTGACTGCTCTTCTGGAGGTTCTGAGTTCAATTCCCAGCAACCACATGGTGGCTCACAACCATCTGCAATGAGATCTGGTGCCCTCTTCTGGCCTGCAGTCATACATGCTGTATACATAGTAAATAAATAAAATCTTAAAAAAAAAAAAAAAAAAAAAAAAAAGAATGCCTGGACAAAGGAGACCAGAGGGGAGGGTGAGAGAAGACCTTTGAGTACACAGAACTAAGTGAGCAGGAGTAGATACTTGACTGATCAAGTTGACTTGTGGCTCCCAACATCTCAACTAGTAACCATGTCAGAGTTCAATTTAGTGTGAAATTCAGTATGACTCTGAGAAGTCAGGGAAGGGGGAATCTCACTAAAAAAAGATATAAAACAGAACTATAACTATTACTTGCTCTGAGATAACCTCTCATGAAGAAGCAATGTGAACAGAAGAAAATATAATATTAAACGCCAAAAAGCCTCAAGCTGACAGTTATTAAATCTTCTTTCCCGTAGTACTTGGGATTGAGTTTAGGGTTATATTACTGAGTCCCAGCTATAGCCACAACTATAATGCTACTTTACCCCTCATTAAAAATTGTTTTTTCATTTTGAGGCCAGCCTGGTCTACAGACTTGAGTTCAAGGACAGACAGCTGTAACACAGAAAAACACTGTCTTGAAACCCCAATAAATAATAAACAAACAAATAAATAAAGTTTGTTTTTTCAGTTCGAGGCCAGCCTGGTCTACCGAGTTGAGTTCCAGTACCCCTCATTAAAAATTGTTTTTTCGCCATGCAGTGATGGCGCACGACTTTAATCCCGGCACTAGGGAGGCAGAGCCAGGCGGATCTCTGTGAGTTCGAGACCAGCCTGGTCTACAAAGTGAGTTCCAGGAAAGGTGCAAAGCTACACAGAGAAAGTCTGTCTCGAAAAACCAAAAAATAATTTGTTTTTTCAGTTCAGGAGGCTAGTCTGGTCTACAGAGTTGAGTTCCAGGACAGACAGAGCTATAACACAGAAAAACCCTGTCTCGAAAACCCAATAAATAAATTATAAAGGAATAAATAAATAAATAAATAAATTTGTTTTTCAGCCAGGTTGTAGTGGTGCATACCTTTAATCCTAACACTTGGTAGCAGAAGCAGAAGCCAGCCTGGTGTACAGAGTGAGTTCCAGGACAAAAAAACTGTTTTTTCATAGAGGGTCTTATTATGTATCCCTGGCTGGCCTGAAATGGCCTTGAAGGCTATAAAGTATAATTTTAAATACTACTTTACACAGACACCTTGAATGTCCTCCCCCCTTGAACGGTAGGTAAGAGTAACCTCCTCAGTAGGACATACAAGATCATAAACTGGTTCCCAGTAACAATCCGGCCTCATCTTTCACCATAATTGCTTTACTTCTTGCTCTAGTAATAATGTTATGTTTCTAGTTTAATAGACATAATACACTATTTTTTTTCCTTTTTGAGATAAGGGTCTCAAAGTTTCAGGCTGGCCATAAAACTGCTATGTGGTACTACAATCAAAGCCAGGTCTTGGTGCACACTGGCAAGTACTCTACCAATTGATATATACCCCACCCTACTTTCAAACCCTTCCTCTCTCGGTGCTGGTATTACAGGCATGTCACACTCTTTCATATGTATGTGCTTGTGTAGAAGCAATGTCACAGATTTTGAATCTTCATTATCAGTCTTTCTGATAAATTTCTAGTCATTCCTCAAAGCTACATCTTTCCAGGTGATTCTAACTTAAACAAACAAACGTGGGTATGTTGTGGTGGTATATGCCTTTGATCCCAGCACTTGGGAGACTAAGAAAGAGAATCATAGTTCAAAGCCATCTGAGCTACATACTGAGACCTTGTCTAAAACAAGTATCAAAAGATGCTTACTAAATTGAAAAATTAATAAAATTGCTTAGTTCTACTACTAAACTCAGCTGCAGAGTGTGAACTATCAGGCTTTTTAGTGTTAAAATTTGGACAATCTCAGGCAATCCAACTTCTACCACAACCACTATCACTCTGTGTGTCTGTGTGTACTGAGGTAAGGTTTTCCTCTAAAAGGAAGTAACTGACAGAGTCTCAAATGCAGCTAAAGAGGCAGGAATGTTTCTTTCCACTAAAGAATATTAAGAACCCAATGTATATTTAAGTTTATTCTGGGTAACACCACTACTTATTGACTATATGGTATATTCTCTAGTAGATCAATACCCTAGAATCTTAGCAATTAAAAAACATTTGCAATCCTACTTAATTAGTTCTAACATTAAATCAGGAAAGATGATAGAAGAGGGGAGAAGAGAGAGAGAGAGAGAGAGAGAACAATAAATGAACACATTCAACATGTATGACAAGAAAAAAATTATATAGACAAAACCCAAAAGGGAAAAAGTGACTAGCCTTAATTGGTTACTATGTTACCTGTTATTCAGCAAAATGTTAGAACACTTAATATCCCGATGGAGGAAATTCTTTTTGTGACAGTAATCCAATCCTTCCATTAGCTGTTTCATGAATGACTTGATATGGTCCTCAGAAAAGTGCACCAAACCTGATTCTAGCAGTCCCATTAAGTCATGGTCCATATATTCAAATACAAGGTAAAAGGCACCTACATAACATGGAAAAAAAAATATTGAAATAGCAATCCTCAAATTTGAATATAACTGAAGTTAACCATTCTCTCTGGAACCACTTAATTTTATAGATGAAGGACCTAAAAATTAGACTAATAAAATAACTTACCAAGGATAAATAATACTACTGGAATAAATAATTTACTTATTTGTTTATATTTATATTATAATTTATAATAAATAAGCAATAAATTAATAAATCTTGATTCCTATACTACCCATATGTGGACTATTTACATTTTAAGAGAAGTGCCGCCGGGCGGTGGTGGCACACGCCTTTAATCCCAGCACTCAGGAGGCAGAGGCAGGCAGATCTCTGTGAGTTTGAGGCCAGCCTGGTCTACAGAGTGAGTTCCAGGACAGCCAGGGCAACAGAGGATCCCTGTCTCAAAAAACCAAAAGAGAGAGAGAGAGAGACAGAGAGAGAGAGAGAGAGAGAGAGAGAGAGAGAGAGAGAGAACGAACTGCGATCATATATTACTATACTTCATGATCAGAGTCTATTAACAATTACAGACCCAATCAGTTGGCTATTTTAGTTTTTCTTCTTTTATTTTGTGTAAGACAACCATACCATGTTATAAATTGGGTACTTTTTTCTTTTTGGATGAATTTTATTTTATATATCAGTGTTTTCTCTGCATGTGTATCTGTGCACCACATCCATTCCTGATGCCTGCAGAAGGCCAGAGGATGGTACTGAATCCACTGAAACCGGAGTTACAAATGGTTATAAACTGACATGTGAGTGCTGGTAAGCAAATGAGGGTCCTTTGAGTCATCTTCTCCAGCTCTGCCCTCTTTACTCCCTTTTTAGAGAAAGGGATTACTATGTAGCTCTGGCTGGCCTGGGGCTTACTATGTTGACCAGGCTGGCCTCACAGAAGTATAGCTGCTTCTGCCTCCAGAGCACAATTCATTCACAATTGCTTATAATCACAGCTGCAGAAGATCTGACCTCACATCCACACACATGTGCTATAAACTCAGACTTACACATAAACAAAAGTAAGATAAATGTGAAAAAACTTTAAGTAATCTAAGACCTGGTAATGCAAGAAAAATATTTATGGGATGGAGAGACAATGCAGAACATTGGATGCTACACCACAGGACCAGGAATTCAGATCCAAGACTCACATTGACAATTACAAGCATCTGTGATTTTTCTTAGAAAGAGCTAGAGACAATGCTGAGCTGTTGAGTGCTGTTTTTTTAATTATATGTATCTATGTGATGGTATGTACAACTGATTAAAAGTGTGCCTGAGGGTCAGAAAAGGGTGTCAGATTACCCTGGAGCTGGAGTTACTGGTGGTTTTTGTAAACTGCCTAATCTCTACAAGACAAGTATTCACTCTCCTGTCCCTGGAAAACAATTTTTAAAAGGATGTGTTAACAAGGCATGCTGGCTCACACTTGTAATTACCAAAACTCAAGAAATTGAGACAGGAAGTTTGACAATGGCTACAAGTTGGCCTGAACTACAATGACCTTGTCTCAAAATTAAACAAACAAAAGGATATAAACTGACTATGGGGAATGCATTCTAAAAAATACAATGTTAGAGCACTGCAGTGGTCCCAGCAATTAGGAGGCAGAGGCAGGTGGAGGTCTGAATTTGAGACCAGCCTGGTCTACAGAGCAAGTTACAAGACAGCCAGGGATATTACACAGCGAAACCCTGTCTCAAAAAAAAAAAAAAAGTTAGATGTTTCACAATTGTTTAACAGCACAGACTACAGTTAGACAAACATAAATGATGCTGTTCATTATATATCTGTGATAGCAGTCGTACACATACACTTAGTTGTACAGTGCATGACTAGGTTCAATGTCGGGCAACATATGTTAGCAGTTATACACATACATGCAAATATATACACATACACCATGTATTACTAGGTTCAATGTTAGGGAACATTTGCTGGGATGGATTCAAATTAAGCCAATATAAATTTTTACTATGTTTCTTAAAATCAGACTAAACAAGTCTATCTAAGATGCTATCTTATAATTCACTGATAAAGAATGTTTAGGGGGCTAGAGAGATGGTTTAGCTGTTACCAGCACTGGTTGCTCTGGGAAAGAATCCAGGTTTGATTCCCAGAACCCTCATGTCTGTAATCCCAAGTCCAGGGGATCTCATGCCTTCTTCTGGTCTCTGGGCACCATGAACACACGCGGTATACAGACACGCGTGTAGAAAAAACACCCACACACACAAAATAAAAATAAAGTAAATCTTTTTTCTTTAATGCATTTTTTTTTGTTTAGTTGGTTTTTGAAACAGGGTTTCTCTGTATAGCCCTGGAATTCACTCTGTAGACCAGGCTGGCCTCAAACTCACATAGATCCACCTGCCTCTGACTCTTAGGTGCAGACTTTAAAGGCAAGCGCCACATGGCCTAAAATTGTGTATTTTATTAACACTGTTTTAGCAAAAACAAACAAACAAAAAAAAAAAAAAAAACACTTAAAAAAAGATTAAGTCTTTATATATCAGCCTCTGTTGGACTCAAATCTATTATGTTGACTAAGCTGGCCTTGAACTTACACTACTCAGCTCAGCCTCCAGTTGTGATTATAGTAATATAACATCATACCCAGCTTAATCTGCTAATATATATTTTAGGTCAACTGCAGGTAGTATTCACTTTTTTTTTTCTTGTTAATTATTTGTGTGTGTGTGTGTGTGTGTGTGTGTGTGTGTGTGTGTGTGTGTGTGGAGCATGCATGGGAAGGTCAGAAAAAAACTAAGAGTTGGCTCTCTAATGTCACCTGTGGGATAGAGGGTGTCAATCTTGAAAGAAAGCACCTACACCTGCTGAAGCATCTGGACAAGCCCCACCTTTTTTTGGGGACAGGGTCTCTTACTTTACTTAACTCTAGTTCTAGGCCCTCCACCAGCATGGGATGTATATACTGGAGATGGAGAGTTAATAGCAGTTATTGTTCTTGCAGAAACACATGTGCTTGCAGATAAAACCTCATCACATGAAATTAAAGAAACAGAAACTTCTGCTATTACCTTTATCTTTCTTGAAATCTAGTGCATCTTGTTTGTCTGTGACAATCTCCTTCATGTTAACAACACTTCGATGGACTAACTGACGAAGGATTTTGATCTCCCTGATGGCTGTGATTGGGAAGCCCTCCTTCTCATTGTCTAGCCGAACCTTCTTCAGAGCTACTAGTTCTCCTGCAAAAACACACGCACACTGTCACAATAATCAACTCAAAGTTCTTTTTGAGCTGTTTTCTTTGTCATTAATCTTTGAAGGACAACAATGTTTATTTGTAATTTGCCTTTATTGGTACCATAAATATCCTAGAGATAATTTAAACTACACAGGAGGATGGGCAAAGGTTACATGCAAATATTATGTTTTCTATGTCAAGGACTTGGTACCAGGAGGTCCTGGAGCACACACTAAGGGTTGACAAAACTATTCTTTTGGAACATTTAATCTACTTAATAATTAAGAAAACAAATCAGAACCTAAAACATTTTTCTAAATCTATTTAAATATTAGTAATTGTTAAATTTTTACGCTTCTGACATCAAAAATTTATGGAAATACTTACCTGTGTCTTTGTCCTTGGCTTTATATACTTGGCCATAGGTTCCTTCTCCAATAATCCCAATAATGTCAAACTTATCTACGCATCGCTTTCCCCAATCACTTTCTGTTTGTCTTCTTTCTCCATAACGAGGACAACAAATTCTAGAAAGAAAACCAGTAAAAACCATTACTTTTTGCCATTAAGTGACTGCCTTTTTATAAAATTTTTGTTGAAATGACAGAAATGAAATGAAATAATAAACTGTCAGTGATTATAATGGAATTCTGGCTTCAAAAGATACAAGGTTGTGGCAGGACATGTGGGTTTTCACTAAATACATGGATTGCTTTTCCAAAAAAAATGTGGCTAGGACTAGCATGATGGTGTCAACTTTTTTTTTTGAGACAGGATCTCACTATGTAGCTAGGGCCCTGGCTGTCCTGGAACTCACACTATAGACCAGGCTGGCCTTAAAGGATCAACCTGCCTCTACCTTCCAAGTGCTGGGATTAAAGACATGCAATTTCTCTGAGTTCTAGGCCAACCAGGGATACACAGGAAGACCCTGTCTCAACAACAACAAAAATGTTAGCTATGTATTATGCTTGGTGGTTTGAATGAGAACTATTCCCATAGGCTTATGCAGTAGAATTCTTGATAGCGTTAGAAAGATTAGGAAGTGTAGCCTTTTTGAAAGAAGTGTGTACTGGAGATGGGCTTTGAGATTTCAAAAGCCCAAGCCAGGCCCAGTGTTGCCCCCGCTATTTGCCTACGGATCAGGATGTAGCTCTCAGGATGGTCCTTGCAGGCCACCATGCTCCAAAACATGGGAATAGACCAAATGTCTGAAACTGGAAGGAAGCCCCCAATTAAATGGTTTCTTTCACAAGAGTTGCTAGGCCAAAGTGTCTCTTCACAGCCATAAAATAGTAACTAAGATAGCTATCCGTAGGAACAGATAGGCATCCTTGCAAGGAAGACCATTTTCTTATAAAATTGAAATAAGAGATATATTTGTTGGCTCTCACATCTATGAGTTGTGGAAGATATATAAATTTTAGATTTAAAACAAAAGATAAGCTTTTTAATTAAAAAGAGATCCCTAAGCTGGGTGGTGGTGGCTCATGCCTTTAATCCCAGCATTTGGGAAGCAGAGTCAGGCAGATCTCTGAGTTTATACCAGCTCAGGCTACACAGTAAGTTCCGGGACAGCCAGGGCTACACAGAGAAACCCTGACTAGAAAAACCAAAAAAGAGAAAAAAGAAAAAAGAAAGACCCCTAAGGCATTGGTGAAATGGCTCAGCAGTTAAAAGGCATGGACCAGGGTTCAATTCCCAGCACCTACATGGTGGCTTATAACTGAATATAACTGCAGTCCCAGGAGATCCAGCACACTCGTTTGGCCTCCTGGAGTACAAGTTACATATTTAAGGCACAAAAACACATAAAGAAAAAATACTCATATACATAAAGTATAAAAATTATACATCTCTGGAAAACTTACTTTGGTCTCTTTTTATATGGTTGTTGAGGAGGTGTAATCGCCTTTGGCTCTGGAGAATCTGGGGGAGATGGATCTCCACCTGGTAGCTCAGGAGGAAGAGGCAAGTCTGTGAGTAAGTGGCGAGTCCTCTGCTCCTTCTCTTTCTTTGCAGGTTTTGACGGAAGCATTTCTTTTGGACTAAATACAGATGAAAGGATAAGAAGATTGCTCAGAGACTACGCTAATAAAGCTTTAAAAGAACATTATAATGCCCAACTATTAAAATGATTAAGACTTTACTTATGGGAGCTAGAGAGATGGCTCAGTGGCTAAGAGCACTGGTGGCTCTTTCAGAGGACTGCTGTTCAATTTCCAGCACCCACATGACAGCTCACAACTGTCTATAATTCCAGTCCCAAGGAATGCCTTGTCCTCTTTTGACTTCTGTGGGAACCAGACACACAGGGTGTACATACATAAATGTAGGCAAAACATTCATACCCATAACAATAAACCTAAAAAAAGAAGACTAAAAAGTTAGAACTTAGTGAAGTATATTAGTTACATCCTGAATAATATAACCAACTTTTAAAGAACATGATTTGGTGTTTACATTTTATCAAATATTAAAATAATAAAGTAAGCATTGTGAATATGGCTACTTCCTAATGTGTGAAAATATTGGGGGAATGTGCTTAATATATTAATATTTGAGGTATACTTTTATAAAAAAAAATTTAATGCAACTTTTTGTTTGTTTTTTTGTTTTTGTTTTTAGAGACAGGGTTTGTCTGTGTAGCTTTGTGCCTTTCCTGGATCTCGCTCTGCAGACCAGGCTGTCCTCGAACTCACACAAGATCTGCCTGCCTCTGCCTCCCAAGTGCTGGGATTAAAGGTGTGGGCCACCATCGCCTGGCTTTAATTCAATTTTTAAGGATTATTTATTTATATGTACAATGTTCTGCCTGTATGTATGCCTGTGGGCTAGAAGAGGGCACCAGATCTCATTACTGATGGTTGTGAGCCACAATGTGGTTGCTAGGAATTGAACTCAGGACCTCTGGAAGAGTAGCCAGGTCTCGTAACCTCTGAGCCATCTCTCTAGCCCATAGTGATAAAATTCTTGCCTAGCAAGTGTCAGACTCCAAGTTAAATACGCAATACCTGGTGAGGAAGGGGAAGGATCTAAACTTGGTAAGGTGTAGGCAGGAGGATCAGAAATTAAAAGAGGCCAGCTTCAACTACATAGAAAGTTCTTTTTGTTTTGCTTTGTTTTGTTTTTCTTTTTGGCTTTTCAAAGACACGGTGTCTTTGTGTAACCACCATAGCTGTCCTGGAAATCTCTCTGTAGACAAGACTGGCCTCAAACTCAGAGATCCACCTGTTGATGAGCCCAGAGTGCTGGGATTAAAGGTGTGCCAACACTGAATAGCTTACACAGCGAAGTTTTTAAGACTAGCAACTATATGCAATCCCATTTCAATATTTAAAACAATACAAAAACTCTATTTAACGGCACTCCTGAAATTTCAAATTTTCTGAGATGAAATAAAATATACAAAGCAAGTTCTAAAAGTCACAATGTATGACTGAAACTCATACAATTTATGAAACTTACTCTTTAACAAAAGATAACTTTCTCTAACAAAAGATTTAAATGAAAGAAGTCAACAATTTGAAAATACTTGATTACTAAGGACGTAAAAAGAACTTAGGAAAAGGAAATACTATATGAAACTGTTTTACAGCTAATTTGACACAAAACTACTGAAAAATATACATAAGAACTTTAGTTATTTGGGAACTGAATTCACTGATCTTGGACCACACAAATAAGTACTCTCAAACTAAAAAGGTAAAAAAGTTCAAGCAGCAATTTCAGACTTATTAAGATCCTGACAGGGGCTGGAGAGATGGCTCAGTGGTTAAGAAGAGCACTGGCTGCTCTTGCAGAGGTCTTGAGTTCAATTCCCAGCAACCACATGGTGGCTCACAACCATCTGTAATGAGGTCTGGTGCCATCTTCTGGCCTGCAGGGATACATGCAGGCAGAACACTGTATGTATAATAAATCTTTACAACTATGAACAAATATAGACAATTAGAAGGTATTCAGTTTAATGGGTAGATAAACATTATAAATTTTTATTTAAAAAAAAAAAAAAGACCCCAACAGGACTCATATAGCCAGCAAATTATACTAGTCAGTATGGAAAAACCTAAAGACAGCTTCCTAGGAATCAAAAAACTACTCAAATTTGGGGATCTTCATCCTTTTTTTGGGGACAAGGTTTCACTATGTATTTCTGGCTGGCCTTGAACACCAAGGAATCTCTTACATTAGCCTCCTCTGTACTGGGATTATAGATATGTGCTATAAACCCAGATAAATCCCAATTTATAAAAGATTTACTTTAAAATTCTGTGTGTGTGTGTGTGTGTGTGTGTGTGTGTGTGTATACATATGTGCATGTGAAATTATGTGCTCAAGCAGATCAAGTATCACATTCCCCGGTGCTGGAGTTACAAGGGGTTGTGATTCACTAGACATGGGTTCTGAGGACTAAAATTGGGTTCTCTGAAAGAGCAAGTACCTCTAACTGCCAAACGATTTCTTCAGCCCCAGCACCCCCACAAAATTTTCTTTTAGATTCATTCATGAGTGCTTTGCCTGTAAGTATGTCTGTTCATTACATGTATGCCTGTTACTTGAGGAAGTGGTAAGCTTCCAAGTGGGTGCAGGGAACTGAACCCTGGTCCTTCATAAGAACAAGCGCTCTTGAGCCGGGTGGTGGTGGCGCATGCCTGTAATTCCAGCACTTGGGAGGCAGAGGCTGGCGGATCTCTGTGAGTTCGAGGCCAGCCTGGTCTACAAAGCGAGTTCCAGGAAAGGCGCAAGGCTACACAGAGAAACACTGTCTCGAAAAACCAAAAAAAAAAAAAAAAAAAAAAAGAACAAGCGCTCTTAACCACTAAGCTAATTCTCCGCCGGACCGTGCCCGCACCGCCGCCCCCCCCAAAAAAAACATTTTTTTTCTTTTTTTTCTTTTTAAAGATAATCATTATGTATAGTTTTCTACCTGTATGCCTGAAGAGAGCGCCAGATCTCATTATAAATGATTGTGAGCCACCATGTGATTGCTGGGAATTGAACTTAGGACCTCTGGAAGAGTACCCGGTGCCCTTCCTTAACCATTGAGCCATCCCAGCATTCATGAGGCAGGGGCAGGCTGATCTCTCTGAGTTCAAGGCCAGCAAAGCCTACATAATGAGTTCTAGGATATGTACTGGGAGGGACCCAGTTTCCTTAAAAAAAAAAAGAAAAAAGAAAAAAGAAAAAAGAAAAACCATACACACACACACACAAAATTTTAACAGGTAATGCTTCTTACTAATTTTTATCATCTTAGTCCCTGTAATGAGAATGAGTAAGGAATCTACTTAGTTTGTAACACACACACACCACTGAGAAGTCAATGAAGAAGTCACCTAACTTCCTGTTTACATACCCCTAGGAAAGATGAGCATTTATCAGAATCTCCAGTCAGATTTTCCTACCAAAAAAAGTTTAATCAGCAAAAACTGAGACAGAATATAAGCTTTTAAAATATCTCTAATTTTTAAATATCTAAAGAAGGATAATTATAATTGCACTATACTGTAAAAATATTCTTTATAAATCTCAATTCCTCAGGAACTAAGAGATTTTCTGATCCATCTCTCCAGCCCCCTCATTCACAATCTTTTTAAAGGTTCACACGTGATGATTAGATTGCCTTAATTCTTGTGCATAAGAAATAGTTGGCTTGGCCAGGCAGAGTCGGCGCAAGCCTTTAATCCCAGCTCTCAGTAATTTACAGATCTCTGTAAGTTCAAGGCCAACTTGCTCTACAAAATGAGTTACCAAACAGCCAGGGCAGCACAGAGAAACCCTATCTCAAAAAAATAAAAAACAAACAAACAAACAAAAAACAACAGAAAGTTAACTCCTACCAAATTTTACAATCTTGAAGTTTCTGGTGATGAAATTTAAATTAACCTGTAGGTAGAATGGAAACATTTCTCACCTGGCTTGTTGGCACATGCTTTTAATCAAAGTACACAAGAGGCAGAGGCAAGTGAATCTACAATCAAAGTCAAAGTTCAGGCCAGTCAGGTACTACACCGTACCTGGTATTTATTTATTTATTTATTTATTTATTTATTTATTTATTTATTTATTTATTTATTTAGATTCTTTGACCTATGTAGGGTCTCTCTACATAGCTCTGACTCTCCTGGGACTCAGGATGTAGGAACTCATACAGTTCAACCTACCTCTGCCTCTCCAGTGCTAGGATTAAAGACATGAGCCACTGCACCCAGCTGTATCTTTGTGTTTTAAAATAGGTTCTCTTCCTGTACCTGTGGATTGCTTGATATTTCATATGCTGATCAGACTGGCATTACACTTCCTATGATATCCCTGTTTTAAACTACTGAGTACTGAGATTAGAGGTATGTGCCACCATACCTAGAGTGTCTTTTGGGGAGCAGGGATGTCAAGAAATCCCAGGGCTCAGGCCATGAAGTAGGAGGAATCCCATGAGTCAGATAGGATTTACACAGTACATTCCAAACCAGCCTGGTCTACAAGCATATTAGAGGTCACCCAAAGCTATATAATAAGACCCTGTCTCAAAAACAAACAGAAACTGCAAACAAGGGGCTGGAAAGATGGCTTAGCAGTTTAGAGCACTTGTTGTAGAGAATTGGGGCACCTACCTGTATGGTGATATTTTATTTGTACTGAAATGTGATTTTAATTTTATGTTAATAAATAAAGTTGCCCTGGGGTCAGAGCTATTAGAGCCATAGCAAGAGCGTGGCGGTTAGAAGAGCTAGGTAGATTTCTGTGTGTTCAGGGATACAGCCAGTATTGGAGACATATGCCTTTAAGACCTGGAGGGAGGTACTTACAGGCAGTGATGAGGCAGTTATGTGGTTGGGTTTACAACCAATGAGAAGGCAGAACAGAAGGACTAAAGACAGACAAACAGGAAGAAGCTCTCTCTCGGGGAAGCTAGGAGCACTGCAGGAGGTAAGATTTTAGCTCTGAGCTCTGACCTCTCTCGGCTTTCTCTTTTACATTGGCTCTGTGTTTCTTATTTTAATAAGACGATTAGTTACATCTATATACCGGTTGGCTCACAACTATCCTATAATTTCAGGTTTAGGGAGATCTGACACTGCTGGCCTCCTACATTCATATGCATAATACTTTTCCACATATAAACACAATTAAACAATGAATCTTAAAAAAAAAAGTTCTTTTGAGGGCTGGAGAGTTGATTTGGTGGTGACAGCTCTTCCAGAGGTCCTGAGTCCAATTCCCAGCAACCACATGGTGGCTCACAAACCATCTGTAATGATATCTGGTGCCATCTTCTGGCCTGGAGGGACACACGCAGGAAGAACTGTATACATTATAATCTTTTTGTTTGGCTTTGTTTTTTGAGACAGGGTTTCTCTGTGTAGCTTTGGCACCTTTCCTAGATCTCACTCTGTAGACCAGGCTGGCCTCGAATTCACAGAAACCCGCCTGCCTCTGCCTCCTGAGTGCTAGGATTAAAGGTGAGTGCTACCACCACCTGGCAATAAATCTTTAAAAAATTTTTTTTTTCTTTTTGAATTCTCATTAACTAAGTTCATTTGCTCTGTCACCAGTATAAACTTTGTTATCAGATTGTATTATATCTTCTTCATCTAATTATTTTTAATTATTTTATTATTTCGAGTGTATGGATATATGTATGTCTATATAAGGTCCCGCATGTAGTGCCTGTAGAGTGCAAGTCTTCTGGGACTGGAGTGACAGACAATTTTGAAGCACTATGTGACCACTGGAGGCTGAACCTCAGTCCCCTCTTGAGATCTGGTGCCCTTTTCTAGCCTGCAGGCATACATGCAGATAGAACACTGTATACATAATAAATAAATAAATCTTAAAAAAAAATTTTTTTTAAATCAACAGGACTGGAGAGACAGTTTAGTCAGTAATGTGTTTGCTGCCCAAGCATGAGGACTTGAGTTTGATCCTTAACATCCACATAAAAAGTTGGGCCTGGTGGCACAGGCTTGTAATCACAGCAGAAACATGGAAATTCAAGGGCTAGAGAGATGGCTAAGTAATTAAGAACACTTGTAGCTCTTCCAGAGTACAGCGTTCAATTCCCAGCACCTGCACAGTGGCTTTCAAACACCCATTCAAAGGATCTGCTACATTATGTATGATGCACAGACAAATATGCTGGCAAAACACTTATAATTCAAATGGGTTTTTTTTTTTTTTTTTTTTTAAAGACAGGGTTTCAGTCGGGCGGTGGTGGTACACACCTTTAATCCCAGCACTCGGGGAGGCAAAGGCAGGCAGATCTCTGTGAGTTCGAGGTCAGCCTGATCTACAGAGCGAGATCCAGGAAAGGTGCAAAGCTACACAGAGAAACCCTGTCTCGAAAAAACAAAACAAAACAAAAAAACCAACCAAACAAACAAAAAAAGACAGGGTTTCAACAGACCTGGCTGTCCTGGAATTCATTTTGTGGAACAAACTGGCCTCCAACTTAGAGATATACCTGCTTCTGCCTCCCAAATGTTAGTATTAATGGCTCACACCCAGCTACATAAAATACATTTAAAAATTAAAACAAATATAAGGTGGGTGACTCCTAAGGAACAACATCCAAGGTTGACTTCAGAACTCTGTTTGCACACCTGCACTCACATACATGCATACACCCACACAGAATCATCACTCAAATTACTGATGTCTCCTAGAAAGTGTTAAGTTTGAGAATAGGTTTGCAATTTAAGATAAGCAGTACTTATTATTCTATTTACAATGAAGTCTATGATAGTAAATGCAACTCATCCCCTAGAAAATAAGAGGGTAAGATCTCAACAAAAAAGCCACTAAGACTATACTTCCATACCATGTCCCTGGCTTCAGTATATCTGTTTGGAGGTCTTGTTCAACTAGTATGGCTGATAGATTAAAAAAGCATTTCATAATGTCATTTATGAGATTCATGCTTCTAAATCATTTCAGTAATAAACACTCAAAGTACTCATTAAAATTTAAAATCTTCCCATCATCCCATTGTGAGTTATAGTCTAATTGGCAAATATTCTTCATACTGCTCTTTTTTTTTTTTTTTTAACTATAAGATTCGTGATTTTTAAAAACTGTATTACCGGCCAGGTGACAGTGGCACATGCCTTTAGTCCCAACGCTTGGAAGGCAGAGCCAGGCGGATCTCTATGAGTTCGAGGCCAGCCTGGTCTACAAAGTGAGTTCCAGGACAGCCAAAGCTGTTATACATAGAAACCCTGTCTCAAAAAAACAAAGTGTCACTCTACAAATTCTCTACAGATATTAAAATATTAGAGAAAAAAAACAGAGCTGGCAAGATGGCTATGTGGTTAAAGATGTTTGCCATGAAACCCTGCTGACCTGAGTTCCATTTAGAACCAATGTAAAGAACCATATCCACAAAGTGGCCTTCTGATTTCCACATGTACAACACGGTATATGTGTTCACACGCACAAATATGCACACAATAAACTTTTTTAAATTAAAATAAAGATATGGGGGGGAAATGTGGTATCAGGGTGCCCTCTGGTCTCTGATGCAGATGTGTATACACACACATAAATAAAAATAGCACACTTAGGCCTGGAAAGATGGCTCAGGGGTTTAAGAGTGATTATTCCTCTTCCAGAGGACCTGGTTTGGTTCTTAGCACTCACATGGCAGCTCACCAACACTTACAACTATAGTTCTAAGAGATCCAATAACCTCTGGCCTACACTGTCCTGTATCCATGTGGTGCACATATATTCAGGCAGGCTCATACACATACATATAAATAAACAAAAAATATGCAAATTGAGTAAAGTTGGGGCCGGAGAGATGGCTCAATAATTAAGAGCACTTGTTACTCTTCTAGAAGATTTGAGTGCAGTTCCCAGCACCCACATGGTAGCTTGGAACCATCCATATTCTTATTCCATGGGATCCATCACCATCTTCTGAACACACATAGTACACGTATACATACATGCAGGCACAATAGTCATACATACACACACACACAAGAAAAACCTAATTGTTATCAGGCATAGTGGTGCATTTATCCAGGAGATTGAGGTAGGATTCCTGTGAGCTTAAGGTTACCGGAGATTTTATGGTTAAGTATAACAAGACCCTATCCCACCCCAACCACAAAAAGTGCCCATCAAGATAATTCAGCAGGTAAAGGCACCTGCCAACAATCCTGATACTGGATCCCTGGGATTCACAGGACAGAAGAAGAGAACTGTCTCCCACCAAATTTTCCTCTGGCCTCCACACAGAGACACTCCATACACACTTGAAAATCAAAAAAAACCCAACAATGTAATTTTAAAAAATGAAAGGAACCCCCCCTCCCAAGTTCTAACTCTCTATTCTCAAGTAAAACAAGAATGGACTTTTCCTAAGCCGGGCGATGGTGGCGTATGCCTTTAATCCCAGCACTCAGGAGGCAGAGGTAGGCAGATCTCTGTAAGTTCGAGGCCAGCCTGGGCTACAGAGCAAGATCCAGGAAAGGCGCAAAGCTACACAGAGAAACCCTGTCTCAAAAAAACCAAAAAGAATGGACTTTTCCACTAAAAAACAAAGCAGTTCCTAACCATAAAAGCATCATGGATATGCATTCTAATAGTTTCAAAAAACTTAAACAGAAAATACATTATACATCAAGAAGACTAACTCCTTTCATCCTATTATAGGACTTACCTATCCAAATCATCATCTCCAGGTAACAAGGGAGGGAGGGGCAGAGGAGGCAATGTTGAAGTTTTCAGGTGTGGAATAGCAGCTGTTACAGATACTTGAGTCTTCACAGAAACCTGTACAGGGGGCTGAGAATTTGTCTGAGAGGATAGAGTAGATGTCCTTGAGTGAGGAGAAGAGGGTAAAGTTGAAGAACTAGAAACAGGAACTTGACTAAATGGTGGTTGGGGAGGAGGCAGAGGTGGCTGCAGTGGAATAGCTGGTAGTGGAGGCAAAGGTGGCAAAGGGGGCGTCTGAGGTGGAGGGGTAGTAGATGGTAAAGGGGGTGGAGAAGTAACTGTGGGGAGAGGTGGAAGGGTCTCCTTTTCTGACGTCTCTGTCTCCTTTGAAGTAACAATCACCTCCTTCGGTGCTACAGGTTTAGTGTCTTTTGTTCCCTGTGCTTTCAAATCCTTAACAACAGGATGCTTCTGCAAGTTCTCATCCAACTTAACTTTCCCTGTATCTAAACAATTTTTTAACTCTGTGTTTGAATGTGTTACATTTACCAGTTCAGTATCTGGGGTAGACTTTTCTGACTTTATACCTCTGGATAACTTTTTAGACTCTAACCCTGACTCCTTCACCTCAACTTTATCTTTTTTAGTCAAAGTTATGGGTGAACCCTTCGAATCTTTTCCATCCATTTTTGCTGCTGCTGCAGCAGCTGCTCTTTCCTTCTTTTTTCTACTGAGTTCAGCTCCCAGGCTGGAATTCAATGGAAGCCTGACGGGTGAGATACTGGAATGACGGCTGCGTGACCCGGATCTCTTCTTTTTACTATGAGAAGATGAGTGTCTTGAATATGCAGGACTTCTGCTTCTGGACTTCATGGATTTCCTACTGAAAAAAGAAAAAAGGCAGTTTAAAATAGACAATATACAGAGATAAAGAGAAAAATAAGTCAGTAACATAGGGTCTAGATCTGTAAATTTAATCCCATTCTGAATTATCAATTTTAAAAGTAGATTAAAGCCAGGTATGGAGGCACACTCCTTTAATCCTAGCACTTGAAGGGCAGAGGCATAAGAACCTGAGTTTAAAGACAGCTTACTGTCTACAAAAAGTAGGGGTTGAGATGGAGAAATGGCTCAGCCGTTAAAAGCATTGACTGCTCTTCCAGAGGTCCCTTGTTCAGTTCCCAGCACCTACATAGCAGCTCATAACCGCCTTTAACTCCAGGATACGGCACTCTCACACAGACATACATACAGTCAAAACACAAATAGACTAAAAAAAAAAAAAAGGTAGGGGAGGAATGGGGTTAGGAGAGGCTAGCTCAGTGGTTAAGAACACTGGCTATTCTTTTAGAGGAGTGGGGTTCTAATCCCAAAACCCACATTGTGGCTAATTAACTGTCTATTACTCTAGTTCCAGGTGATCCAGCTCCCTCTTCTGGCCTCCCGGGACACTGCAAGTACATGGTGTACAGACATATAGGCAAACAATAAACAATCCATACATATAAAATAAAAATAATTATAAAACAAGTCAGGTATTGTAGTGCATGCCTTTAGCCCCAGCACTTGGGAGGCACAGGCAGGTGGATCTGTGGGAGTTCAAAGCCATCTTAGTCTACAGATTGAGTTCTAGGACAGCCAGAGCTACATAGTGAGACCCTGTCTTGGAAAACGCACGCACACAGAGAAAAAGAGGTTCAAAGTTGAGACTAGTTGGTCTGGCAGTGGCACACACCTTTAAATTCAGTACTTGGGAGGCAGAAGTAGGTAGATCTCTGCCGAGTTCAAGGCCAGCATAGTCTACAGAGCCAGTTCCAGGACAGCCAGAGCTACACAAAGAAACCCTGTCTCGAAAGAAAGAAAAAGAAAAAAAAAGGGGGGGGCGGGCAGCAGTGGCACATGCCTTTAATACCAGCACTTGGGAGGCAGAGCCAGGCCGATCTCTGTGAGTTTGAGGCCAGCCTGGGCTACAAAGTGAGTTCCAGGAAAGGCGCAAAAGCTACACAGAGAAACCCTGTCTCAAAAAAAAAAAAAAAAGAAAGAAAGAAAAAAAAGAAAAAAGGGTCAGGGGTTAAAAGCACTGCCCAGTACGTACTTGGTAGCTCAAACTATCTAACAGCCACTTCTTCACTTCTTATCTCCTTGAACACCAGGTATGCATATGGTACACATGCATACATGCTGGAAAACACTCATAAACATAAAATTTTAAAGTATTTAAAAAAGAAAAAAAGGAGCCGGGCAGTGGTGGCGCACGCCTTTAATCCCAGCACTCGGGAGGCAGAGCCAGGCGGATCGCTGTGAGTTCGAGGCCAGCCTGGGCTACCAAGTGAGCTCCAGGAAAGGCGCAAAAAAAACTACACAGAGAAACCCTGTCTTGAAAAACCAAAAAAAAAAAAAAAAAAAAAAAAAAAAAAAAAAAAAAAAAAAGAAAAAAAGGCTGGGCAGTGGTGATGGCACACGCCTTTAATCCCAGCACTCAAGAGGCAGAGGCAGGTGGGTCTCTGTGAGTTCGAGGCCAGCCCAGGCTACAGAGTGAGATCCAGGAAAGGCGCAAAGCTACTCAGAGAAACCCTGTCTCCACAATAAATAAATAAAAGTCATCCTTGCTATACAGCAAACTGAAAGCAGCTTGGGCTACATGAGACTATTTCTAAAAACAAAACAAAACAAAAATTCTAAATCCTGCATGAATATAAATTTGAATTAAGTAAAACTAAAAATTCATTTGGCTAGGACTTGGCTCCTGTTTGTAATGCCAGCACTTAGGAAAACCAAGGCTAGAGAATTACTGAGACTGAGAAGCCAATGAAAATCACACAGTGAATTCCTGGACAGCTTGCACTATTCAGACCTTATTCCAAAAACAAACAACAAAAAACAAATAAGGGGCTGGAAGAGATGGCTCAGTGGTTAAATGCGTACTAATCTAGCAGAGGACCCAAGTTTGGTTCCCAGCACCCACACTGGGCAAAACTACCTGTAACTCCAGATCTGGGAATCTGGAGCCTCTGGCCTTCATAAGCACAAAAATACATATATAATTTAAAATAAAAACAAAACTAAAAAGAAAAAAGAACCATTCATCTGGGTTGGTAAGTTCATGGCTTTAGGATCTCTGTGAATTCCAGTCTGCTCTACAAAGGAAGTTAAGCCAGCCTAAGCTATATACCCTGTCTCAAACAAAACAAAAAAATAAAACAGAACTGGCATGGTAGCAGCACATATTGGTAATCACAATACTAAGGACGCAATTTGTTGCAATTGAAAAAAATAAAATAAAAATAAGCTGGTCAGTGGTGGCTCACACTTTTAGTCCCAGCACTCTGGCAGCAGAAAAGGAGGATCTGAGTTCAAGCCAAGTCTAATCTACAAAGCTAGTTCTAGAACAGACAAGGCTAACAAAGAAACCCTGTCTTGAAAAAAGAAAATAAGTAAATAATAAAAAATTTTAAAAAACAGAAAAGCACCAAAACTGCCCACTATGTAGTCATATTCACAATGCTTACTTTGAGTAAATCCCTCCACCCCCACCCCAGACAGTTTCTTTCTGTAACTTTAGAGCCTGACATTGAACTCCCTCTGTAGACCAGGCTGGCCTCACAGAGATCTGACTGCCTCTGCCTCCCAAGTGCTAGGATTAAAGATGTGCACCACCACTGCCCAGGGAGTAATTTTGTTGTATAAATCTTTTTTTTTTTTTTGTCTTTTTTTTCAGAGCTGAGGACGGAACCCAGGGCCTTGCCTAGCGCTCTACCACTGAGCTAAATCCCCAACCCCAGTTGTATAAATCTTTATCTGCTTGTATTTATGTAAGAGCACTATGTCTGTGCCCAGTGTCCACAGAGTTCAGGAGGGTATCAGAATCCTTGGGACTGAATTTAGAGATGTTTGTGTCACTGTATCGGTGCTGGGAATCTTCCTCTGGAAGAACTAGTGCTCATAACCACTGAGCCAACACTTCAGCCCAACTTCTAACAACTGACCCCAAGGCCTTCCATTTACTAAGGAAACAGCCTACTACTTACTACTGATCTATATTACCAACCCTAACTCTTTCTTTTTTTAATTTTTTGTGTTCTGAAGCAAGATCTTGTTACCCAGACTAAGTTTCCCTAATAATCATGATCATTTTGTCTTAGTCTCCTAAGTGCTGTTATTAATGGTATTTCTTAGTTCCTTTAATAGAAAAATGATTTCCAAAATCAACATTTTAGGACATATAAGACAAGAAATTACTACATGTACAAATAAACTTGTTTTAATTTTTGAAACAGGATCTTACTATGTACCTCTGGCTAGCCTGAAAATTGATATGTAGACCAGGCTGGCTTCAAACTATGCCCAGCTACAGTCAATGTTCTTAACTGCTAAGCCATTTTTCCAGTCCAACAAATAAAATTTTTATGAGGAATGACTATGAAATAAAATTTGGAAATCTATAGAACAGATTATTCTAAAGTCTCATTAATTACTTTTTTTACTCATTAATTACATTAATTGTTTTACTATAATCCTGCTCAAGATTCAGTATGAGGAAAACCAACAATCCAAACCACTAAAACTGACTAGAGCCAAGCATGATGGTCCATGCCTTTAGTCCCAGCAGTTGGGAAGAAGAGGAAAGCAGATCTCCCTGATTTGAGGCACCCAGGTCTACGTAAGTTTCTGGCCAGACAGGGCTGTATAAGACCCTGTCTCAAAAAAAAAAAAAAAAAAAAAAAAAAAAAAAAAAAGGACCTGGGTGTTGTAGCAAACACCTTTAATTACAACACAAGAGAGACAGAGGCAGGTGAGTTCAAGGACAGCCTGGTTTGCATATGGAATTCTAGGGCAACCCTATCATGACCCTATCAAGAATAAAGCTGGGTGTAGTGGTCCATGCCTTCAATTTCAGCATCAGGGAAGCAGAGGCAGGTGACTCTGAGTTCCAGGTCAGCCCTGGTCTACATGGTGAACACTTGCTTAACATGCAAAAATCTCTGGGTTCATTCACAAGTGCTGACCCACAACCAAAATGGTGCTTGTTCCCAGTTTTTTTTTTCCCCAAATGAAGAGTCTACCAGAGTGCCAGGATAGCCAGGGATTCACAGAGAAATTCTGTCTTGAAAAGCCGGAGGGTGGGGGTAGGGGGGGGTGGGGGGATGATTGAATATAGGGCCTTAAGAATACTATGTAAATTAAATTATATCACCAGCCTTCTTTTTGGAGGGGAAGGCAACTTTTCAATTCTTATTATGCCAACATGGTGGCACTGCCTTTAATCCCAGCACTATGGAGGCAAGAGGCAGGAGGATCTGAGTTCTAGGCCAGCCTAGTCTGTATTAAAAAAAAAAAAAAAAAAAAAAAAAAAAATTTGTAGACTGGCCACGGCTACATATCAAGACCTTATGTCAAAAATAAATTTTGTGAGGTAGTGTTGGCACACACCTTTAATCCCAGTACTGGGGAAGCAGAGGCCCAGACTGGTCTACAGAGCCAGTTTCTGGACAGCCAGGATACACAGAGAAACTGTATCTTGAAAAAGAAGAGATGGGCTGGAGAGAAGATGGCTCAGGGGTTAGGAGTACTGGCTGCTCTTCCAGAGGACCTGGGTTCAATTCCCAGCACCCACATGGCAGCTCATAACTATCTGTAACTCCAATTCCAGGAGATCTGACACCTTCACACCAATGCACATAAAAAATAAATTATTTAAAAAAATAGATTTTTATTATTATTGTGCATGTATGTGATCTGTGGAGGTTGAAGGATAACTCTGTGAAGTCAGTTCTCTGTTTCCACCGCATATGAGGTTCTGAGGATTAAACTCAGCTATTTAGCCATCCTGTCAGCCTATTGTTTCGTCTTTTTGAGACAGGGATTCAAATAGCCCAGGCTGGCCTCAAGATCAAAATTCACTTGCTACAGTTTCTCAAAACACTGAACTTATGGATGTGTGTCAGGCTGCTCAGGTTCCACACTTGGATATTTCTTGCTATTTACTGTTAAGAATTCCAATAAATAAAATTATGTAATGTGTGAATACAAATAATGCTCTCTACAAGCCAACAAAAAAAGTGCATGTTCCCAATATTTTATGTTTATATTTGCATCCCCTACTACCATACTGTCTCCATTTCCTCATAGGTTTATATCTGCCACCACTACATTAATTTCAATTAAGGAACACAACTTTCTCAATTCACTTAAGAGAACTTGATATCTGCTATTTTCTCTAAGAATCTAAAAGGAATTATTTCAAAATAAAAGCTCTCACCCAAAATCCCGAGTGAGATATAAAATATAAAAGCCTTTTATATTTCTAAACAATAAACTTTTTTTAAAATTACTTTAATGTTAATACTCTCAAGAAAACAAATATTTTGGCTAATATGATAGCTCATGTCTGTACTCCCAAAGTCAAGAGGTTAAGGCAGGATTGTTGGAAATTTCAGGCCAGGTTGAGACCAACATAGGCTACATAGTAAATTTCAGGCCACCCTAGATTACAGCGTGAAACCCTGTCTAAAAAACATTCTGAAAACATTTCTTAGATTTCCTTTCAAAAGGATGCAATATTATAAATGGTACATTTTATGACATATGTATTCCACTATAAATAAATATCTCTCCAAAAAAATTATGCACTCTAAGAAATTATATTCATGCTAAATGTTTACAAAAGTATGCTGTTTGCTACAACTTTTAGATAAAACAAAAGATGGACTAATGGAGATAAACAGATGTGACAAAATACGTTAATTGCAGAATTTAGGTGTTAGATACATGCATGTTTATTATAATTCTTTCAACCTATGTTTGAATTTTCTTTAATACCAGAATGAGAAAATACTAAGAATACTTATGCACTGTAGTTAGGCAAATACACTTTAGTTGTTTAAGACAGTGAAATATACACTGACTTATAAAACATATGCATGAATTAATCTTTACCAGTGGTCTTCACTGATAAAATGTACTGAGTCATACTATGTACAAGACACAGTAACATGCTTCATATTTATTAATCTCACAACAGCCGTGAAGTAGGTGGTTTTTATTCCTATTTTCCACATGAAGAAACTCAGGTGTGGACAAATTAAATCATTTGCCAAAGGTTACAAAGAAATATTAAGATTCCACTCAGATAAAATTTAAGCTCCTGTTGTTTTTGTAGACAGATATGGGTCCACACATGAGACAAAAACACAATTTTCCATAGACAAATTCCAATCAACACATCTTTTCTTAAAAAAAAAAAAAGTCAAGCTGAAGGCATTATTACTACATATTTCAAGGAAGATTAAAAAACTGCTAGTAAGTGAACAGTGGTGCTGCAAAAAAAAAAAAAATCAAGCTGAAGGTATTATTACTACATATTTCAAGGAAGATTTTAAAAATTGCCAGTGTTAGGTAAGTGAACAGTGGTGCTGTTAAAAATAAATAAATAAAAATTCAATGAACTGTTGCCAGGCGGTGGTGGTGCATGCCTCTAATTCCAGCCGGGAGGCAGAGACCGGCAGAGACAGGCAGATCTCTGTGAGCTCGAGAGCGAGCTCCAGGACAGGCACCAAAACTATAGAGAAACCCTGTCTTAAAAAACCAAAACCAGAGGCCGGGCGGTGGTGGCGCACGCCTTTAATCCCAGCACTCGGGAGGCAGAGCCAGGTGGATCTCTGTGAGTTCGAGGCCAGCCTGGTCTACCAAGTGAGTTCCAGGAAAGGCGCAAAGCTACACAGAGAAACCCTGTCTCGAAAAACCAAAAAAAAAAAAAAAAACCAAAAGCAAACAAAAAAAAATTCAATGAACTATTTGGAACCACTTTTTGTCAAAAAGAAAACACTCTCATTAGCTCAATTTTCACTAAACAGTTACAAGACATAACCCCAAATCATAGATTTGGGGACACAGTAGATAAAATTGGTAGGATAACAGACAAATGGACTCAAAATAGTAGAAATAAAAATTTATAATTTCTCAATTCTCTTGTGAATTCCAATAAAGTTTAAGCACTGGTACCAATATGACTTACAAAGTTTTAAGACAAAGCAACAAGTATCTAAGTTTTGGAGACCATGCACTCCCTAGGCAGAGGCGTGATTTCTTACAACTCAAGTTTCCCCATTATTGAAAAGTACATACCTACCTTGCTTGAGCAGTTGGAGGCATGTGAAATCTTTACTTCTCAATTCTGGGTTAAGGGAAAGCCAGACTTACCTAAATGACTAGCCAACCTAGTGAAGGACGAACACTGCAAACTTTAACAAAATGTTATAAAGACTAATGGTCAATCCCTCCCAACCCACCCTACCTTAGGAAAGACAGGTAAGAGCTCACCTGGGGATTGGACTCCGACTCAGAGACCTCTTGCTCAAGAAAGGGCTGCTAGATCGCCTTCGACCATAGGGGCTGGGTGATCTCCCGCTGTAAGAGCCACTCCTTTCATAGCTCGATGACCGTCTCCGGCTATAGGGACTCACCGACCTCTGTCGTCTACTGTAGGGACTGGGTGACCGAGTGCTGGACTGGTAAGCAGAAGGCTCTTTGTAAGGTGGGCTGATTGACTGCCTTCTTGAGGTACTCCCTGGACTCTTCTTGTAGGAGTCATAATTGCTAGAGGTGTGAGACCTTGGGGGGCTAAGGTCATAGTCTTGGCCATAAGAAGCTCCTGAAGGGCTGTCATCTTGCTTGGAACTGTCAGACCATTTCCTATGGGGACTCCTGGATCTCCGTTTTGGGCTATCCACTGTTTTGTAACTTTTGGGTGTTTCCCTTTTCCGATGACTCTTACTCCGGTCCTTGTGTCCAGACTTTAACTCCCGCTCTTTCCGGGTCTTCTCCTTGTGGAGTTTGGATGACCTGGATTCCTTGCTGCTGCTTTTGGAGACCTGTGCCTTCCCATAGTCATCATTCCCCTCCATTGAACGCTTGGAGCTTCCCGATATCCGGTCCTTCAGAGATCCAGATTTGGAGACTTCCTGGTTTTTCTCCTTTTCAGTCTGTTTGGTTTTTAGCAAGTCTCGGGTCCGCCGGTGCTGGTGGTGACGATGTCTGTGCAGGCGGTCGCTCCGATCCGTTCCGCGACGTTCATCGTTCTCCCTGCGGTCTACTTTGAAGGCCATGTCATCCGAGAAGGTGTCTGAATCAGAGCTGATGTCGTCATACTCCACCAAAGGTTTGATCACCGTGCCCAAAGATGCCGCTTCGGGGGTTAGCAGCCCCGCATCTTTGGAGTGCTTGGACTTGTGCCGCTTGTGCTTCGACACCAAGCGGTGACGCTCCCTGCTGTTGGAGCTGCCGCCTCCCGCGGACGGCTGCGAAGTTCCAGAAGCGCCTCCGCTCCCGTCCTTCTTGCCCCCATGTCTCTCTGGATTGGGCATTCCCTTTCCCCGAGCCTGAAGAAGGGGGAAAAGTTCCCCGGCACTCCAGGAAGCCCCACCCTCCCCCCCAGCCCCAACTCCACGCCCACCGAAGAAGCCCTAGCCGGGGGTGGGGAGGGAAGGGACCTTAGGCCAGGCTCCTCCTCCCTCTCGCCTCCTCAGCGCCCTCCTACATGAGGTGGGGGGGGGGGGGGTGAAGGAGCGAGGGAAGAAATGAGAGAGTTCCTCAGCGGGGGAATCGCCAGACAACCCGGGGCGACTCGCGTCTGCTCCTCACCGCCGCCCACCCGCGCAGCCAATCTTCGGGCCCGCGAGCCGGGAGCGCAAGGAAGTAGGAAGCCGACCGCCCGAGCCTGAGGGGCCGACGCCGGCTCCGGCGCCCTGGGAGGACTGCGCGGGCCCTTGCCCTATCTATCCGGTAGCCCGGCTCGGGGCGGCTTCCCGTCGCCCGGGCTCCGCGGCCGAGGTTGCCTCGCCTTCCTCTTTGTCCCTCGTCCCCCGAGGGAGCCCCTTCCCTGGCCTCCGCCTCACCCCCGACACCTCACATACACATCCCGCTCCCTCACCCAGACTCAGGCACACACTAGATTAAACCGAAACGGCACTTGGCGGAGGGGGAGGGGCGAGCGCCCAAAGCATCGCGAGATTCCGCCGGCCTCCCGCGATACTTCGCGCTTCCCTTTCCACCGCGACCCGTGCCTTCAGCCAGTCAACGCGAGAGCAGGAGCCGAGCCGCAAACGCGTCCCGTTAGGCTCTCGCGATAGGTCTACAACTCCCCTTTGGAGCGGAGCTGTATAGAAGCGGAAGTTGCCCCGATTACCTTTAAAACTTGAACCCTAACTGATAATTCTTTGGGTAAATACGCCTAGGTTCTGCTGGAGCCGCATCTTAGCAGGCTTGTAAGACGTCATTTGATTTTTCAGAATCTTTTTAAACAAGGGGCAGGTGGACGTCGGGGACGTTACAACTGAAGTCTGCGAGTTTAAACAAAGCTTGCTGTGAAGTGCCAGGCATTTTGCGTTCATTTTCTCTGCCCTCTTCATCTAGCCCCCGGGGCCCGGCGGTGGTGACGCACACCTTTAGCCCAGTATTTGGGAGGCAGAGGCAGGTGGATATCTGTGAGTTCGAGGCCAGCCTGGTCTACAGAGTGAGTTCCAGGACAGCCAGGGCTACAGAGAAACCCTGTCTCCAAAACAACAACAAAAAACCTAACCACAGGACACTGTCTTAATTGCGATTTTACAGGCGAAGAATTCCAGATTCAGAGAAGTTGTTTAGGGACAGAAAAGTTAGTGCAGAGTGCCAGAGGGAAAACCTGACTCACAAAGATTGAGCTGCCTCTGCCTGAGCCACTACACCCCACTTTTACAGCCACTACACCCCACTTTTACATTGTTTTAAATAATTTTAAATGTCAATTGAACAAGAGAAATAGACAAAAAGGATATATGAAGATAACTATGGTTGAAATGGAACTCAATCATCTGAATGGTTTGCTTAAATCCAGATTCTGAAGACCTTTTAAGTAGTTTTTTTTGTTTGTTTTTTGTATGTTTGGTTTTTTTGTTTTTTGAAACGAGTTTCTCTGTGTAGCTTTGTGCCTTTCCTGGAATTCGCTTTGTAGACCAGGCTGGCCTCGAAATCACAGAGACCCGCCTGCCTCTGCCAAAAAAAAAAAAGAGAGAGAGAAAGAAAGGTTTTTGGTTTTGGTTTTTGGAGACAGGGTTTCTCTGTGTAGCTTTGCGCCTTTCCTGGAACTTGCTTTGGAGACCAGACTGGCCTCGAACTCACAGAGATCCACCGTCCGGCTGAAAGAAAGGTATTAAAAGTCAGTTTGAACCCGGCACACCTTTCAGTGGGGAGGCAGGGACAGGCAGACTCTGTAACTTCGAGGATAGCCTGGTCTTCAAATCGAGTCCCGGACAGCCAAGGCTCCATTACACGGAACAGAAGAAACAAAAGTCAGTTTGAAGCCTGGTGGGGTGGAGCACACACCTTTAAACTCAGCACTCTGGAGGCTTAGGCAGAAGATCTGTATGAATTCCAGGCCAGCCAGAGTTGCATAATGAGACCCTGACTTTAAAAAAAAAGGGAGGGAGGGGCCCTGGAGAAATGGTTCAGAAGTTAAGAGCACTGACTGCTTTTCCAGGGGTCCTGAGTTCAATTCCTAGCAACCACATGGTGGCTCACAACCATCCGCAATGAGATCTGTTGCCCTCTTCTGGCATACAGGTATACGTGAGTGTAGAATACTGTATACATAATCAATAAAATTTTGAAAGAAAGAATTGGCTTGACTGAATGCACTGTGCCAGTTTTATACAGGGATAGACTCTTTATCTTGAAAAGGTGGAGGGCAGCTGGATGAAAAATGAAAACTCTGGGATAAACTACACATAAGATTGATGTTTTGTTGGACTGGAGAGACGGTTGAGTGGTTAGGAGCTTCCAGGGGACCTGGGTTCAATTCCCAGCACCCACATGGCAGCTGACAACTGCCTGTAACTCCAGTTCCAGGACTTCTGACACCCTCACACATACACATGTGCAGTCAAAACACCAAATGAACATAGAATAAAAGTGAATTTTTAGAAAAGATTGAGGTTTTGCCATCACAAAAGCCAAATTTCTACAGAAAAAGAAGAAAATGAGACTCAGAACGACTGGGTCTAGCCCGGCGGCAGCGCACGCCTTTAATCCCAGCTCTCGGGAGGCAGAGCCAGGTGGATCTCTGTGAGTTCGAGGCCAGCCTGGTCTACAGAGCGAGATTCAGGACAGGCACCAAAACTACACAGAGAAACCCTGTCTTGGGCTGGAGAGATGCCTCAGAGGTTAAGAGCACTGACTGCTCTTCCAGAGGTCCTGAGTTCAATTCCCACCACCCACATGGAGGCTCATAACCATCTGTAATGAGATCTGGTGCCCTCTTCTGGCCTGCAGGGACACATGCAGACAGAACACTGTATACATAACTAAATGAATAAATAAATAGCTAAACCCTTCTCTTGAAAAACCAAAAAAAAAAAAAACAACAAAGACTTGATCTAAGCACACCTGCACTAGGCACAGGTCCCTTGGGGAGGGTGGTTTCTATTGCACTACACTTGTTTGGTGGATAAAATTCTATCCTAGGAAATCTTGTGTCCAAAATTTCTTTTTTCTTTCCCTACCCCCTTTTGTTTTCTCTTCTCCTTTTCTCTCCTCATCCCCTCACCTCTCCTACTGTCTTAGAGATGTTCTCCAGGCTAGCCTGGCACTCACATTCATCTGCTCAAGTGTCAAAACCCTGGAGTTATAGGCATGTATTGCCATGTGGGCCTCTCAGATTTTTTTAAATACAAAAATTCATAAATTCCTGGTCTGCAGAGCAAGTTCCAGGACAGCCAGAGCTGTTAGAGAAACAGAGAAGAAAAAATGTAAACTCCATGAATTCTCACAATAACCAGTGAGAAGACTGCTTTTTTGAAAATAAAGATTGCTCTCAAAAATAAATGAAAAATAGGGACTGTTTCCCTTTGCAGAAAAACTTTGAACTCGATGATTCAATGAGTGCTTCAGGGCTTTATTTGCACATCCTCCAGAGGTAGGGTGGTAGGACTCTGTGGGGACAGTCCCTTGCCTACAAATCCCCCAAAGCAGGTCAGAGAGTTTCTATTTTCATTATACACAGGAAATTATGTGGCTGGAAAAACAGCTCAGCAGCTGAGAGCACTGCTGCTCTTCCAGAGGACCCGGGTTCAGTGCCCAGCACCCACATGGCAGCTCACAACTATTTGTAATTCTAGCTCCAGGGGAACTGACACCTTACAGAGACGTACATCTAGGCAAAAGCATCAATGCACATAAAATAAAAAATAGATCATAAAAATTTCAAAACTACATTATACAGATAGGAAATTTAATTAAAGTTACAATAACTACCTCCACACACAAATGAACTTAATAATTTAGATTCTTGGTGGTAGGGTGCTATTTCTGAGATGGGATCTCCTGCTGTAGCTCAGGCTGACCCGGAGCTCATTTGGTAGCTGAGGCTGGCTGCAGACTCCTGCACTCCTCCACAGTCTCCACAGTAACTGGTATTACAGGTTTGAGGCACCACGTCTCTAAATTATTAATTTAGGTTTTAGGTTTAAAGAGTTCTGGGTCTGATGGCATGGTGCAGGAACTCAGAGATCAGCCTGCCTCTGCCTCCCCAGTCCTGGAATTAGAGACATGCACCTCCACTCTGGGCCTTATTTTGTTGTGGGTTTGAGACAGCATCTCAGGTGGCCTCACAGCCATAAGCAGCAGGGTCTGGCTCCTGATTCTTGCTTTCATCCACAATGTGCACCACCAAACCAGGCCGAGAGATTCTTCGTGTATACCTTGATTACTTTTCCAGTGATGTTAAACATTTGTCTTTCTTTGTAGACTGTGTTTTTTTGTAGTCTCTTTGTAGACTGTGGGTTTTTTTGTTTTTGTTTTTGTTGTTTTTTTTTTTTTTTGAGACTGGGGGGAAGGGGAGGTCTTGGCCTAGAACTTACAGAAATGTGTCTGTCTGTCTCTGCCTCCCAAGAGCTGAATGAAATTAAAGGTTTGTGCCACCACAACCAGCTAATTATTTTTTTTTTTAATTTTTAGACTAAGTCTCATATTACTCAAGCTGGCCTCAAACAGAAGAGATTTATAAGCTTTGTAAACTTTACATTTTCCTAGCTACACTTAGTAAAGACACTAGTGTTTATTTGTATAGAAAGTTTCCATGAGAAAGTGTTAGGTCTCAGACCCCAGGACAAACAGCCAACGGAGGTGCCTATTTAACATAGCAAAGGGGACTTTGGCCTCTCCCTCAGTTCCTACTCGTTAGAAAGTCCTGGCTCCTCAGTACTTCTCACCCCCCACCCCCACCTCAGCCGCCCCAGCCCCTGAGCTTTCCTGCCTTTCCTCCAGCTGCTACTCCCTACACAACCCAGGCTTTTGGTTAAGCAGTCCTTTTTATTTCCTGGCCACCGGCTCTTGGTTCCCACTCTCCTGCCCTCTTGGCTTCTGCCCCGCCCCCCTCTCCTCACATGGCGGGGTTCAGTCTGCTGGTCATGTTCACTCGACTCTCCAGGTGTCTCTGCCTCTGCCTGTGCTCTCCCCTGTAGCAAGAACCTCAGCCCTTCAGGAGCAGTCATGTCCTTCTCCCAGATTTCAGCACCAGATGAATGAAAAAAAGAAATAAAAGGAGGACGCGACTGCTCCTAAGGGGCTGAGGTTTTTATTGTAGATATAAAGAAGAGTACTGGTAGAGGCAGAGGCATCTAAAAAAGTCCAGAGTGAATTGGGCCAGGAGAGGAGAGGAGAGAGAGAGAGAGAGAGAGAGAGAGAGAGAGAGAGAGAGAGAGAGAGAGAAAGAGAGAGAGAGAGAAACTAGGGGCCAAGAGGAGAGGAGCAAGCCAGGAAGGAGACCAAGAGACTGGTGTAGCCAAAATGGCTAGGTTATATAGGAATCAGAGATTGGGAAAGGAAAACCCAGCCACTATAGAGTTTAGGGTAGGGACCAGGGTGGGAAGAGCTGGAGAGCCAGGAGTTCAAGGTCAGCAGGGTCTACAGAGTGAGTTCCAGGACAGCCAGGGCTACACAGAGAAACTCCATTTGGAAAAAAAGGAGGGAGGAGGCGCTGGAGAGATGACTCAGCAGTTAAGAGCACTGGCTGCTCGTCCAGAGAACCAGAGGACGGAGGTTCAATTCCCAGAACCCACATGGCAGCTCACAAATGTCTAACTCCTGTTCCAGGGGATGCAATACCATTACACAGATATGCATGCAGGCAAAACACCAATGTACATAAAATACAAATAAATATAATAAAAAAAAATCATGAGGCATACAAAAAAAGAAAGAGGCCAGGTGAGCTCTGTGTCTGTTCCTGGGAAGGGGGAAATGTTCCACTTCTTTCTCTTTCACGACTTATGTCTCTTTATTAACCAGTAATCTACATCATTGAAAAACTCAAAGTCCACCATCCTCTGAAAAAGAGAAGAAAAACTGCCCCTGAGCTGAGCAGGGCGGTTGCTGCCTGACAGACAACACAGCCTGGATGGAAGACGTTTTTCCCTTCTGTCCAGTACTGACGAAGGGGACTTTCAACAGCTTTCACTAGGTTCCTTTTAAAGGGTTAAAGACAGCTGCTAAGGACATAATATCATGAATGTAATAAATCAAAACAATTAATGAATATCATAAATATAATTATTGAATGAATAAAAAAAAGACAGCTGCTAAAAAGATTTCCTTTGTCACCCAGTTGGCCCCAGATATTAGAGAAAAGTTATAAAAGTTAAAAATTTCTAGCTGGGTGGTACTTGGGAGGCAGAGGCAGGTGGATATCTGTGAGTTCCAGGACAAGCCTGGTCTACACAGTGAGTTCCAGGACAGCCAGGGATACACAGAGAAACTCTGCCTCGAAAAACAAAAACAAACAAGCAGAAAAACTAAAAAAATATCAAAGTATAGGCAGGTCTCAGTTGCTGGAGGTAGCTTTAGAAAATGTTTAACAACAAAAACTGATTGGGACAAGACCTTTCAAGCCGCTGTCACCTCCTCTGATGACGCTGGCTAATAGTCTTCTCTGGTGATGACCCCACACTCCTGGGGGCTCTGCTAGCACTGGGGAGGCACTGGGGACAGCAGTCCAACAGGGAGACCCAGTGCAGCACCTCCTAGCAAGGACAGGCATTGACCATGAGCGCACAGTTTTGATTGCCAAGTCCTACTAAAAGGCTTGAAATAAAGCTAGAGAATGGTTCAATTGGCCAAGTGTCTGCTGCAGAAACACGAGTACATGGTTTTCCTCTGGAGGATCCTGTGAGTTAGAGGCACGCCTGGGTTATATAGTGAGTTCTAGGACAATTCAAAATAGCCTCAAGAAGTCCCTGAAACTGACCAGAGTCACCAGGCCCCTTCCTCCCAAGAGTAAAGGAGCCAGCTGCAAAGTATACTTTGAGGAAAGGTAAGCTGCAAAGATTCTGAGACCAGGCCTGCTGCCTGGAAGAAGCAGAAACCAGCTTAGCTGCCTTGAAGAGGCTTAGACCAACTGAGTCACCTGGAAAGGACACTGTTCAACCTTTTGAGATGCCTGCAGTGCTCCAGGTTCCCAGCTTTTGTGGGCTGTCACCCATGCCTCGGTGGGCTTGAAATCATTTCTGTTCCTGTAAGTAACCCTGTGGGCATATTCCTGTAAGTAACCCGAACGAAACTCAGAAACTCATTGGTTTACCAAGTCAGAATGTGGCTCTATCCTGTAGTGAGCTACCTATCTAGGTGGGAGTACATGTGTGTGCTGCATTTGCCCAGGAAAAGTATTGTCACACAATAGCATCCAGATACACATTACAAATATATAATTATACACACTAAGGATGTTTGCAGATATTAACAAAGATTTCTTCTTATTAGACGTATACTGCTACTCCAGCTCATCTGAACCACATTATCTGTTAGGATGTTTGAATACCGAAATAGAATGCCTTACCATGCATTGCTGGCTGTTTTTGTTGATGTTTGTTTTTCAAGGACAGATTTGAATGTAGCCCAGGCTGACCTGGAACTCACAATCCTTCTACAGAGTGATAAGATTGAATGTGTTTGGGGCTGGAGAGATGGCTCAGCATCTAAGAGTACTTGCTACTCTTCCAGAAAACTGGTATTCAATACCCACCCACATGGTGGCTCACAACCACCTGTAACCTGTAACTCCAGTTTCAGGGAATCTGATGCCGTTCTGCCCTCCAATGACACGGCATTCATGTGGTACACAGGTACACATTCAGGCAAACATTCATCACATAAAATAAAAATAATAGCCGGGCAGTGGTGGCGCGCACGCCTTTAATTCCAGCACTTGAGAGGCAGAGGCAGGCGGATCTTTGTGAGTTCGAGGCCAGCCTGGTTTACAGAGAGTGAGATCCAGGAAAGGCGCAAAGCTACACAGAGAAACCCTGTCTCGAAAAACCAAAATAAATAAATAAATAAATAAATAAATAAATAAATAAATAAATAAAATAAAATAAAAATAATAAAATCTCAAAGGAAAAAAAAGTGTTTGGCAATACACCTGGGTTTTGATCAAAATTCAGCAAGCTAGGGGTGAAAATATACCCTTTATGGAGCAGTTATTCTCAAGAATAGTAAAAGCGCACACACACACACACACACACACACACACAGACACACACACACACACACACACACACACACACAAAAGAACTTGGTCAGTGGTGGTAGCACACAAATTTAATCCCAGTACTAGGGATGTAGAGGCAGGTGGATTTCAGAGTTTGAGGCCAGCATGGTGGATTACAGAGTGAGTTCTGGGCTGTTACAGAGAGAAACTGTCTCAAAAAAACAAAACATGAAACAAAACAACAAAACTATACTAAGAATTTTCACCTATTGATATAACTGTCGTTGTTTGTTTGTTTTTTCGAGACAGGGTTTTTCTGTGTAGTTTCGGTGCCTGTCCTGGAGCTTGCTGTGTAGACCAGGCTGGCCTTGAACTCACAGTGATCTGCCTGGCTCTGCCTTCCTAGTGCTGGGATTAAAGGGGAGTGCCACCCCTGCCTGACACTAATATAATCTTTTAAAGAATGTTAGATAATACTTTAATGGTTTCTGTGCTTGATATAGGTAAGTCCTTACTTATTTATTATAAATAATGCCTGACCTCTGTACAAATGGGGGGAAATTAAGCTTAGCATTCTTAGATCAATATGACTGTTCATTTCTGTACAATGCCAAGCTCAACATGGTAAACTAGGATACTGTTTCATAAAGCCATCTCTTTGTGTGTGTGAAATCATTCTTTTGAAAATAATTTTTATTTATTTATTTATTTTATTTTATGTGAGTCTTTTGCCTGCATGCATGTAGGTACACCATATGCACCCTGGTACCCTGGGAGTTCAGAAGGTTGGATCGCTGAAAATGGAGTTGTGGATGGTTGTGAATCACCATGTGGGTGCTGAGAATCGATCTTTTGTCCTCTCTGGAAGAGCAGCCAGTATTCTTAACCACTGGCTCCCTCTCCAGCTCACTGAAATAATCATTTAAGCATGGAGTGTTTATCAAGCACTGTGGCAGGCACAGCAATATAAAGCTGCATAAGATAGAGTGCTAGCCTTAAGGATTCAGTCTAGAAGGGAGAAAGTGTAAACAGTAAAAACAAAACAAAATAAACACAACATACACACACACAAAAAAAACCTGTGTGATACAGCACCAGTATCCTTTTTCTTCCTGTAAAGAATTTTTAAAAATGTATTTATTTTATATGTATGTGAGTTTTGCTTGCCTGTATGCCTGTGCATCACGGAGGTGCCTACACAGGTCAGAAGAGGGTGTTGGATTCCCTGGAACTGGAGTTATGGTTGACTGTGTGTTGCCTTGTGGGTGTGGGAAATTGAGCCGAGGTCCTTTTCAAGAGCAAGAGCTCTTAAGCAGTGAGCCATCTCTCCAGCAACCTCTTTTTTTTTTTTTTTTTTTTGAGATAAGGTATCACAAATTCCAGATTGGTCTTGAAATTTTTAAAATTCCATCTTATTTATTTTGGGTTCCTGTGCCATGGCACATGAGTGACTGTCAGAGGAAAACTTCCAGGAGCAAGTTCTCACCTGAGTTCAATTCCCAGGAACCACATGGTGGCTGAAAACCATCAATAAAGAGATCTGGTGCCCTCTTCTGGCCTGCAGGCATGCATGTAGATAGAACACTGTATACATAATAATAAAGAAATCTTAAAAAGAAAAACACAACTCATTGAATATCTTTCAGTAAAGAGGTTTTCCCTTTTTTAAACATTCTTTTTTGCTTTGTTTTTTTGGAGATAGGGTTTCGCCATGTAGCCCTGACTATCCTGTACTTGCTCTGTAGCCCAGGCTGTCCTCGAACTCAGCGATCCACCTGCCTCTGCTTCCCGAGTGCTGGGATTAAAGGCCCGCGCCACCCCCGCCCGGCCAAAGAACCAAAGCTTTTAATTTACAAACTGTATATCTATCCAAATGAAAACATGAAGTTCCGAAAAGACGCCAGCTCGGTGGGCGCACACCTGAGGACGCAAAGGTGTGAGAACTGAGCCAATCCGTGACGGGCCTGTTAGAAATCCCGCGGGAAGGACGCCTCGGCCAATTTTCGCGAGATTTTGGTACGCCCCCCCCCCCTCCTTCTTCCTCTATCTCGCAGGAACACGATTAATCTCGCGATCTTTGGGAAGTTCCGTTGGGGAAGATGGCGGCGGCCGCGAGCACCCTTCTCTTCTTGCCGCCGGGGACTTCAGACTGAGCCTTCCCCGGAAGAGTAGGGGCCGCCGGTGCGCCGCTTCCCCGGAGCGCAGGCCTCCTTGGTTCCCCTCTGAGAGCTGGGGAAAGGCTTCCCCTCCTGTGGCCGCCCCAGGACCTCGCCGCTGTCAGCATGAAGGCTCAGGGGGAAATCGAGGGTGAGTGACGGGGGGAGGGGGCCAGGAGGAGGCGGGACGCAACTGAGGGGAGCCAATCTCTGAGAGGAGGTGCGGACCCACGCCCCTCCAGGGCCACTTTGCACGGAACTGGATCCAGGTGGCGTGTGCATTTTAGATTCTGACTGTGCCTCGGAGGTGTTGGAGCGCCGCCTCCGCGGGGGCCTCCCCTCCCCATTCTGTGCAAGGCTTTCTGCACGGCCAGGGACCAGTAGTTGAGCCGCGGGGTAGCGTAACCTGGTGGGACCCCAGGAGAGTGAAGTGGAAACTTGTTTACTCTTTGTTCCAGGGACGATATCTGAATATGACATTAGGGACAGTGATACAGAGCAGTGTGTCAGAGGCTTAGCGTGAGTGACACGGTTAGGTCTTTAGGAGAATAAAAGCTCGCAGTTAGTTCCTTGGAATGTCAGTGTTCAAGTCCCGTGTTGTGTATTTAAAAACTGCTCTTTTAATAATGGTGGCTTTTTGTTGTTTTGTTTTGTTGGAGACTGGGTTTCTCTGGGTAATAGTCCTCGCTGTCCTGGAACTCAGACTAGGCTGGCCTCGAACTCAGAGATCCACCTGCCTCTAACTCCAGGGTGCTAGAATTAAAGGCGTGCACCACCACTGCCCGGTTTGAATAGTGGCCCTAAAGAGAGATTGGAAGAATTTGTTCCGAACTATAAACTGGCAGGAACAATTCCCAAGCCAATTTCCCAGAAGAGGGCAGATAAGGGAAGAGATTGAATCTTTTTTGTTTTGAGACAAGGTCTTCCCGTGTAGCCCAGGTTAGCCTTCAACTCAGGACAATCTTTCTGCCTCAACCTCCCAAGTACCGGCTTACAAACCTATAGCATCAGGTCAGCTAAGAGTTTTGTGTTTTTGTTTACTTTTGTTTTTTGACTCAAGAGTTTCTCTCTGTAGCTCTGGCTGTCCTGGAACTCGATCTGTAGACCAGGCTGGCTTCGAACTTAGAGATCTAGTTGCCTCTGCTTCCTGAGTGCTGGGATTAAAGGTGAGCATCACCACTGCCCGGCCAGGTCAGCTAAGAGTTCAAAATTTGGTTTAGATCCTTTCCTCACTACCTTAACTCAGCTGGTTTATCCAAAGTGAAGTCATGACATTTGTAGGAAAATAGAGAAGCAAAATAAACCATACTGAGACAAATACCACATTTTCTCTCTTGTGAGGAGTCTAGATTTAAGTATGTGTTTGTGTGTGTTGATTGTGAAAATGCAGAACCATGTGAGGAGATTTTATTTTATTTTATATCAAGACAGGGCTTCTCCATGTAGCCCTGGCTGTCTTGGAACTGTTCTGTAGACCAGGCTGGTCTCAAACTCACAGAGATCCACCTGCCCCCCCCCCTTGCTGGGATTAAAGGCGTGTGCCACCACTGCCCAGCATGAGGAGGAGCTCTTAAGGGAAGAAATGTTAATGGAATATGACAAGAAAGTGGAAGGCAGGGCTGTTGGGAGGTTGGGGCATTGATGGAGTCAGAGAGGAAGAAGAATTAGACAAAGGGTGATGTCCTATATGATTATGAATGCCAAAATGATCCCCATTTCTTTGTATGCTAACTTAAAAATGACTTAGGAACTGGGGATGTAGATCAGTGGTTATAGCAAGAGTGTTTTTCCTGGGTTCAGTCCCCTGCACCAAAATAAAAGGAGGAAAAGGGGAAGCAACAATAAGTATGCCCAATAATTAATGGAGTCCATGTTTTCATACTGAAAACTATGTTTTTGTTTTTTGTTTCAAATTATGCTCAAAACATTATTCCAGGTATTGCATGTGTATCTATATAATTAGAAGTTTTTTTTTTTTTTTTAAGTTCCATTTCAACATTTGAACAGAACCTGGGCCCAGCATGCCTGTAATCTCACTTACGAGAAGGTAGAGGCAGCAAGATCAGGACTTGAAGACTGTCCTCTGCTGCTCATCAGGTCCAAGGCTAACTAGGCTGTATGAGACCTCCTTCAGGGGAAGGCTGGCGAGAGAATTTAGTCAGATGGCAAAGTGCTTCTTGTGCAAAAGAGACTTGAGTTTGAGCTGCAATACTGGGGAGGATGACCCTAATAATCAGTGAGCTCCAGGTCCCAGGGAGAGAGACCCTCTTCCCCCCCAAAATGGTGTCTGATTATAGAGGCACACATCCATAGGAGGTGCTGAAGGAAAGGAGACAGGAGGAGGATAGTCTGGGCCAAAACTCAAGCTTGGGAGTAGCTCATGTTTATAATCCAGCACTTTGGAGATAGATGTAGGAGCTTCAGAAGTTCAAGGTCATCCCCCACATTTATTTATTTGGGGGTGAGGCTGTCTGCCACAGGGTGAATGTGGGGATCAGAGGACAACTTGCAGGAGTCAATTATCCATCCACTGTGGATTCTGGGGATTGAACTCAGGTTGTCTTGTTTGGCAACAGGTGTGTTAACTCACACTGAGCCATCTTGTCAGCCCTCAAGGTCATTCTCAGGGAGATAGACCCGGAGGTCAGCATAGGCTATGAGACACTATCTCAAAAAGGAAAAGAGGGGCGAGAGAGGCTGAAGATAATGGCTGAGTGATCAAGAGCCCTCACTGCTCTTGACAGGTCCAGGCTTCTGTTCCCAGAACCCACATACCCTAGTTCTAGGGGTCCTGGTGCCATCTTCTGGCCTCCTGAGTAATGAACGACATGGTATACATGAATGCAAAAAATTCACACATAACATAAGCAATTTTTTTAAAAAAATGTATTTCATGTATATGGTTGTTTTGTCGTAATGTATTTCTGGGTACCAAGTGCATACCTGGTGCCCTTGGAGGCCAGAAGAGGACATTAGATCCTCTGGGACTGGAGTTACATATGATAGTGAGCTGCTGCCATGTGGGTGCCCAGATTTGAACCCAGATCCTCTGAAAGAGCAGCTAGTGCTCTTAAAAGGATAGGTTGGGCATTGTGGAACACTGCTTTGATCCCAGTACTCAAGAGACAGAGGCAGGTGGATCTCTACGTGTTCAAAGCCAGACTGTTTAAACCCTGTCTAAAACCAAACAAAACAGTTCTATCTGGGCTGGGAAGGTCCCTTGGCCTCATGATAAAAGAAAGACAAGGACAGCCTGGAGCAAGTTGTCCTCTGACCTTCACAGGCACTGTGGTAGGTTCATGCCTCTACTCACATTTATATGACATTTGCAGACATCCAGACACAAATAATAAAAAAAACTTTTTGTTACTAGCAGTATTTTAAATGTTTGTTTTACGTATGTGAGTGTTTTGCTTGCATGTATGTCTATGCACAGCATGTGTGCCTGGTGCCTGGAGACCAGAGGAGGGTGTCAGATCCTTTGGAACTGGAGTTAGAGATGTTTGTGAGCTGCTCTATGGATGCTAGGAATCTAACCAGGTCCTCGGAAGAGCAACTCGTGCTCTTAACCACTGAGCCATTTTTCTAGCTCCTTGGTTTTTATTGTTTAAGACAGGGTCCTACTATGTAGGCTAGGCTGTTCTTGACTTTGCAAAGATGTGACTGCTTCTGCCTCCTGAGTGCTAGGATAGAAAGTGTACGTCACTATGCCTGACATAGAAATTAAAAGCTATTTTCTGAGCTGGACATAGTATATAACTAGTCATAGCTATCCAGGAGGCTTGTTGGGGCCTAAGTCTTCAAGGCCAACAGAATGGATAACATAGTAAGACCCAGTCTCTTAGGAAAATAAGTTAGAAAACTGTGTGTGTGTGTGTGTATGAGTACATTGGAGACAGGGTCTTCCTCTGTAGCTCAGGCTGGCCTTGAATTCACAAACCTCCTCCCTCAGTCTCTCCAGTGCTGGCAACCATCTAGCTTTCTTTATGTTTTGGAGTAAATGATATTAAAAATACTTTGGCAGTTCCTAAGTGAAGTACAAGGCTTCTTTGTAAGAGAAATGGTGGAAGGTCTTGATATCAGAGTGTCTAATGCTGTTTTCTGCTTTACATTATAGAGTCGGAAAAGCTGAGTAAGATGAGTTCCCTCTTGGAACGGCTCCATGCAAAATTTAACCAAAATAGACCTTGGAGTGAAACCATTAAGCTTGTTCGTCAAGTCATGGTGAGAATTGTGACTAAATGGGTAAAATACTAAGAGAATTGTTTAATAAACTAGCCTTTTTGTGTCTGATTGTTACTAGTTACAATGCTGTATCCTCACTTACTCATCATAGAACAGCTGAATCCATGGTGGGTATTGATTTCAGGGGCCAGTTAGGAAGGGAGTGGCTTGAATTCCCATATCTACAGGGGATTCATTCTAGGACTCCTCACAGATCTTAAATCCATGAGTCCTTAAATTCCTTGTTTTAAAAGGCATTGTCAGCCAGGCATGGTGGCACATTTTTTTATCTCAGCACCTGGTTGCAGAAGTAGGCAAATGTCTATGAGTTTGAAGCCAGCCTGGTTAACAGAGTGAGTTCCAGGACAGCCAGGGTTCACAGAGAAACCCTGTCTTAATAAACCAAAAAAAGACAAAAAAACTTAAAAAAAAAAAAAAAAAAGACATTTTCCTTGCACACTATAAACATTCTCCTTAACACTTTAAGCAAATCTCTATATTACTTACAATAGTTAAAACAGTACAAATAACATGTAAATATTTGTTATGCTGTGGTGTTCATTGTCTGTATAGAGAAATATTTTTTCTAGTTCAGAAGCAGTTACTGTCTTGCTGGAGATTGAAGCCAGGGCTTTGTGCATGCTGGGCCATGGCTCTCCCGGCTAAGCTATATCTCCATCCTGGTAAAAAGGTTTTTGAAACTGAATTTTATAAATGAATGCATGTGCATCCTCATTTAGTTTGCATACAAAAAAAGTCCTTTTTATTTTTGAGACAGGGTTTCTCTGTGTAACAACCCTGGTTATTTTGGAACTCCCTAGAACACTAGATTGGCCTTAAACTCACAAAGATCCACCTGCCTTTGCCTCCTTGTATCGATAAATCCTCATAAACAAAATTTCAGTAATGCTTAGAAGTTCATGGCTTCTGGAACCAAAGAACCAGATTAAAATGCAGCAGTGATCTCAATGGGTAAAAGTTCTTAGTATCGTTTTGAGCCAGGGTTTCTCTATAGCTCTGGCTATCCTGGAACTCACTGGTATTTATTTATTATGTATACAGTGTTCTGCCTGCATGTATCCCTGTAGGCCAGAAGAGGGCGCCAGATCTCATTATAGATGGTTGTGAGCCATCATGTAGGTGCTGGGAATTGAACTCATGACCTCTGGAAGGACAGCCAGTGCCCTTAACCACTGAGCCATCTCTCCAGCCCCTGAAACTCACTCTTTAGACCTGATTGGCCTCAAACTTTGGAGATCCACCTGCCTCTACCTCTCTAGTGCTGGGATTAAAGGCGTGGGCCACCACCACCTAGCCAAAAAATATTTTTTTTTTTTTTAAATATTTATTTATTTATTTATTGTGTATACAGTGTTCTGGCTGCGTGTTTGCCTGCAGGCCAGAAGAGGGCACCAGATCTCATTACAGATGGTTGTGAGCCACCATGTGGTTGCTGGGAATTGAACTCAGGACCTCTGGAAGAGCAGCCAGTGCTCCTAACCGCTGAGCCATCTCTCCAGCCCCAAAAAATATTTTTTATTTCTTGCTTTTTTCTTTTTGTTGTTCCACAATTTGCTCTTTGTCTCATATATTCCAAACTGGTCTCAACCATATAATCTTCCTTCCTCTGCCTCCTGAGTGTTGGCATTACAACCATGCATCACTGTTCCATTAAATTAAAAAACAAATATTTATTAATCTTTAAGACAGAGTTTTACTATAGCCTGATGTGGGTTTTGGGAACTAAACCAGGTCTTCTAGAGGGACTGCAAGTACTGGTAAATACTGAGCCATTCTCCAGCTCACCCCCTTCATTTAAAAAAAACGAGTTGGGGAGTTTGTTTATTTTTATTTTTTAGATTTACTTATTTTATTTTATATGTATGAGTGTTTTGTCTTTGTATATATGTGCATCATGTCTGTATCTGGTGGCCACAGAGTTCAGAAGAGGGCATGTGTTGGACCCCATGGAACTGGAGTTACCAGATGGTTGTGAGTGGCCTTAAGGGTGACCAGAAACAAACTTGGGCCCTCTGCAAAAGCAACAAGTATTCTTATTTGCCGAGTCATCTCTCCAGCCCCTCCAGCCTTTTTTCAGACAGGGTCTATGTTGCGTGCTCTCAGTGGCCTGGAACTTGCTATGTAGACCTGGCAGGCCTTGAAATCAAAATGACTTGCTTGCCTCTTCCTCCCTAATGCTGGGATTAAGGTATGTGCCACCATGCCTTATAGATTTATTTTTATTTTCATTTCTGAGTGTTTGCCTGTGTGTATGTAAGTACACCATGTGAATGCAGTCCCTGTGGAGGTTTAGAAGAGAGTGTTGGGAATACTGGTACCAGTTACAGGTTTTGAGCCACCACATGGGTGCTAGGAACTGAACTTGGTCCATTTGCAAGTACAGCAAGTGCTTTTAATCACTGAACCATCTCTTTGCCCCTCCCCCCCCAGAAAGCTTATTTATTTTTATTTTATATACAGTGGTGTTTTGTTTGTTAGTAGGTATGCTGGAATCAGATCCTCTGGAACTAGAGCTGTCATATGGGAGCTAGGAATTAAACCTGGGTCCTCTCAAAGAGCAGCTAGTGTTCTTAACTGCTAAGCCATCTCTCCAGCCCCTTGTTTTGTTTTTTGACACAGGGTCTTAGTATATGGCCCAGACAATCTTGGAAACCTCCTGTGTAGACCCATCTGGCCTTAAATTCATAGAGATCCTCTTGGGATTAAGGGCATTTGTCACCACACCTAGTGATGATGTCACTTTGTAGGAGGTAGATCTCACTAATAACCTTTAGGTTCTTAACAATTTTTTCCCTGAAAGCTTAGCCTATATTAGATACTATAATACATTTTTTTTTTTACTATTACATATGAGTATGGATATATTCATCTATATGAACATTTCTTTCTTTGGGTAGGTGGACAGGATAACAGGTTGATGGTGTACACCTCTAATCTCAGTGTGATGGCCATTCTGGGCTATAGGAGGAGTTCTAGACCCTACAATTCGTTGGGTTGTGATGGCCCAGCCGGTGAAGGGGCTTGCTGCCAGGAGTGATGGCCTGAGTTTGGTACCCAGAACCCACATGGTGGAAGGGCAGAACCAACTCCTGGACGTAGTACTCTGACCTCCACGTGTGTCCACACGACTGTTTGTCTCATACACACAGATAAATTAATGTTAGAAAATACATCCCCAGTGCTGGGCAGTGGTGGCCCACACCTTTAATCCCAGCACTTGAACCCCAGGAAGTCAGAGGCAGGTGGATCTCTGAGTTTGAGGCCAGCCTGGTCAACAGATTGAGTTCCAGGACCACCAAGGGTATACAGAGAAATCTTGTCTTGAAAAACTACCAAAAAAAAAAAAAAAGAAAGAAAAAGAAAAGAAAAGACTCCCCTCCAAAAAGAGTTCTCTGAAGTGGAAGCTGGAGGATCAGAAGTTCAAGGTCATTCTTTGCTACATAGTAAGCAAAGCCTGCCTGGGCTAGATACTTTGTTTCAAAAGAAAAGAAAGACTCTGTAGTCTATTTTCAGTTTGTAACGTTCCTACTAGGATAACTGTTTAACTGAAAGGTTGGTTTGGTTGATGTTTTTGTGTTAATCATTTTGTGATTTGATACAGGAGAAGAGGGTCGTAATGAGTTCTGGAGGGCATCAGCATTTGGTCAGCTGTTTGGAGACATTGCAGAAGGCTCTCAAAGGTTTGTACACACCTTTGAAATACGTTGATTTTACTAAAACTCACATAGAGGAGGATTTGAGGAGATGGCTAACTTCCAAACTTAAATAATAAAAATATAAATTAATTTTCTATATTGAATGTTGCTTTTATTTTCATTTATGAAGTTGAAATGAACTTGTTTCTGAATTTTTTTGTTTTTTGTTTTTTTTGGATACAGGGTTTCTCTGTGTAGCTTTGCACCTGTCCTGGATCTCACTCTAACCAGGCTGGCCTCGAACTCACAGAGATCCACCCGGCTCTGCCTCCTGAATGCTGGGATTAAAGGCGTGTGCCACCACCGCCTGGACTTAACTCTATTTTTAACATTAAACATTAATGATTGGCTGGTATATACAAAGCCATCTGTACAGGGGCCAGGGATGAATAATAATATATCCATGCTACCTTTTTGTTTTACTTTTTAATTTGTTTAGATTTATTTATTGTATGTGTGAATGTTTTATCCTTTTGTATGTATATACCATGTGACTACAGTGCCAATTGGTCAGAAGAGGGCATCAGACCCCCAGGAACTGGTATTCCAGATGGTTGAGAACCATCCTGTGGGTGCTGGGAACTGAACCTGGGTCTTCTGCAAGAGCAGCAAGTGCTTTTAACTGCTGAGTCATCTCTCCAGCCACTCCCCACTCCCTTTTTAGACATGGTCGCATGTAATCCAGGCAGGTTGGAAAGTCTTTATGTAGCCAAAGATGACCTTGAACTCGATCACCTTTGCTTCTACCTCCTAAGTGTTGACACTATAGGCTTGTACCATAATGCCTGACCTCCATTGCACCTTTGATTATTCATTCATCTGTTCATAGACACTTGGATTGATTTCATCTTTATTTATTTTGTTTCTGCTGGAAGTTAAAACTGGGACCTCACATATGCTAGGCATGCATTCGTACTGAGCTACAGCCTCTAGCTCTCCATCATTGATTTTTACGAATAATGCTGTGAGAATTATTTCTTTGTTGTTTGGGGGAGCTACCATTTGAACTAAGGGGAGTTCAAAGTATATGTATGCAAGTAAGCTGTCTGGAAGTACAGTGTGTCCTGAGCCAACCATTTGGGGTTTTGGTGATAGAAGTAGAATCTAAGACATGAATGCTGTGTGTTCTACCACTAAGAAACATCCTTGACTCTCTATATGTTGGTTTTCATATTTATCTTCCTTATTCTAGCATTAATAGATAGCCTAGCTTCATGAGTATTGCTAGGAGTAGAGGTACCCCATGATGCCTGGCTTTGTATTACTTTCATATGGTTTCTATAAGTTAAAGATACCTTGACCCAAATAAGGAGTAATAAAGAAGGAGGATGCTGGGCAGTGATTGAGCAAGCCTTTAATCCCAGAACTCGGGAGGCAGAGGCAGGAGGATCTCTGTGAGTTCCAGGCCAGCCTGGTCTACAAAGCAAGTTCAATGGCTATACAGATAAACTCTGTCTTGAAAAACAAAACAAAAAACAAACAAACAAACAAAAAAAAGGACAAAGATGAGTAGCATTTCTGGGTTGAGTTTGTGGTAGTTGCTGTTGTTAAGGCAGAGTCTGATAGACCAGTCTGACTTGGAACTTATATAATGCAGCGCAGGGATGGGATAACAGATGTGTGTCTTCATGCCTGGTGTTCATGTTTGTCTATTTTGTGTTTTGAGACAGGGTTTCACTATATAGCTAAAGCTGGCCTTGATCCTGATCCTCCTCCCTCTGTTCCCCAAGTGTTAGTTATATTTGCTCTCATGATTTTTCTTTCATTCTTTTTTTGGTTTTGTTTTTTTTTTTTTTTTTTTTTTTTTAAAGATTTATTTATTTATTATGTATACAGTATTCTGCTTACGCACCAGAAGAGGGCACCAGATCAAATTACAGATGGTTGTGAGCCACCATGTGGTTGCTGGGAATTGAACTCAGGACCTCAGGAAGAATAGCCAGTGCTCTTAACCTCTGAGCCACCTCTCCAGCCCCTTGGTTTTGTTTTTTTAAGACAGGGTTTCTCTGTGTCTCTTTTGCTGTAAACCAGGCTGGCCTCCGAGTGCTGGGATTAAAGCCATGAGCCACTACCACCCGGATTAAGTAGATCTTAATATTGGTTGCTTTCCATATTTGTGTTTAAAAATACTTAAGAAAAGCAAATTAAGGAAGGAAGGTTTGAATTTCTTATTTTTCCTTAGAGTTTAAGGGTAATGTAGTCCATCATGGTGGGGAAGGCCTGGCAGCCCATGTCAGGCAGCTGGTCACAGTGCCTCTACAATCATGCAGTGAGTGTTGGTGTTCAGCTCACTTTTCCCTTTGTCCTGTTCAGTCTAGGACTCCTAACAATAGGACTGTGCCACCTGTAATCAGAGTGGCTCTTAGCTCCTCAGTTAAACTTCTTCAGAAACAACTCGGAGCTGCAGAGATGGCTCAGTGGTTAAGAGCACTGGTTGTTCTAGAAAATCTGAGTTGGATTCCCAGCACCCACATAGTAGCTCAAAACCATTTTTAATTCCAGTACCAGGGGATCTGATGCCCTCTTTTGGACTCTGTGGTTACCTATATATATAAAATAAAAAAAAAAAAAAGAAACATCCTCAAAAACACAGAGCCAGATGGTGGTGGCACACCCCTTTAATCCTATCACTGAGGAGGCAGAGGCAAATGGATCTTTGAGTTCAAGGCCAGCCTGGTCTACAGAGTGAGTGCCAGTACAGCCAGGGCTACACAGAGAAACCCTGTCTCCAAAACCAAACAAAACCCAATGGAGAGCAGTATGTCTCTTTGGACTTCTACATCCAGTCCAGTCGACAATGAAGAATAAGCATCATAATCACTGTGCTCTTTTTTTTTAAATTTTTTTTTAAGATTTATTTATTTTTTCTGTATACAGCATGTATGGCTGCAGGCCAGAAGAGGGTACCAGATCTTATTACAGATGGTTGTGAGCCACCATGTGGTTGCTGGGAACTGAACTCAGGACCTCTGGAAGAGCAGCCAGTGCTCTTAACCTCTGAGCCATCTCTCCAGCCCCAATCACTGTGCTCTTATCACTTATTTACCTTGTCACCATATTAATGTTACCTGATTACTAGGTCACAGCTAAACATGGTGCAGATTACACACATCTGAACGTCTGAACTATTGAATAATGTTTAAGGGTTTGGAAGGAAGGAAATACTTGTTGGTTTGGAATATTCTTTATGAATTCCTTTTCTCCTCTCCCCGTCTTTTCATAGTAACATCTTTGCCAGCAATGACTGATCGTTTGGAATCAATAGCCAGACAGAATGGGTATGTAACCTAATCTGTGGGCAGAAATGTTCAACGCAGTGCTAATTTTGGGTAGCATTATTATGTGTCTTCTATTAATTTTTGTTTTGATTTGTTCCTGCTAGACTGGGCTCTCATCTCAGTGCCAGTGGCACTGAATGTTACATCACGTCAGATATGTTCTATGTGGAAGTGCAGTTAGATCCTACAGGACAGCTTTGTGATGTAAAAGTGGCTCACCATGGGGAGAATCCTGTGGTATGTGTCGATATTTCACTGGAACCTATGGGGTTTACTTAGGAACATAAGTAAAAATGAATTCTTGGGGGTCTGTATAGCTTGGCTTTTAGGTTTTTGTTTTGTTTTGTTTTTGTGAGCTATTGTAGAGATGATGTGATGGGCTACATTGGTAGTTTTAGGATAAAGTTTAGAGTATTGGGTCCTCTGCCATCACCCAAGGGTTGATGAGTGGAAATAGGGACCCTTTTCATTTCAAATACCAAACTAGAGCTTGGGGTGAATGAGCAATAATTGCTCAAGACACAGAAACAGCCTTTCAATTCCTTTTAAAAGTGATTATAATCAAGATAGATAATATGAAAAATCCTGCAATAAAAGTGGACGTAAAATGTGTATAATTAAGCAGTTTTAATTTGATTCCAGGGATGATGTGAAGAGAGATCTTAATGTTTTAAACAAACTACTTTAAAAATAACTCCTTTATAAATGATTCCATATATTTGACTTTTCATATCCCACCCCAAATTCATGGTGCACGTGTAGAAAGAAAAGGCTTTTTGATGGCAGTGAGTAAAGTGCATAAGGATGAGCACTCGAGTGAAGGGTGTAGATATCACCCCAGTGCTGGGGCTCCTGGGATTGAGACAGGCAGGTCCTGGAGGCTTGCTGGCCAGCTAGCCTCATAGAGACATCAGGTTCCAGGGGAAGCTCCAAATCTGCAAGAGACCTTCTCTCAAAGCATGTGAAGGAGAGTGATAGAGGGTGACAACGGATCTCTCTCTCTCTCTCTCTCTCTCTCTCTCTCTCTCACACACACACACACACACACACACACACACACACACACACACAGCTTTTGATATCTTGATGTAAGGGCTTTCTGTAGTTTTAATGTTTTTGTTTTAAAGCATATGTTATTAATAGAGAACTTTTTTCAATCCCGTTAATTTAGTTTAATGCTATACCATAATTTCTTTGATTTCAGAGCTGTCCAGAGCTTGTACAGCAGTTAAGGTAAGCAGATAATATTGGTCTATTTTTTTTTTTTGCACTGATAGATAATCTTGTTCTGTCTTGGAGGGAGATGGATGGACAGGGTCTTGCTTTAGAGTCCAGTCTGGCCTAGAACTCTGCAATCATCGTTCCTCAACTTCCTGAATAGCTCAGCATAAGTGTCTATACTCTTGCTGTTTTTTTGTAGCTTGGGACTTGTGGATTTATTTTCTTGATGAACATTTCTCAGTCTGTTCCTGTTTGTGTTTAGAATTGAGGTAATATGACTTTGTTGGTTTGTTTGAGATGTGGTCTCATGTAGCCAGGGCTGACATCAGGACTCACTGTATACCAGAGGATGATCTGCAGCTCCTGATCCTTCTGCTGCTGCCTCCACCTCTTGTTTTGTTTTTTCATTTTTGTTTGTTTGTTTTAGTTTGGTTTGTTTTTGCTTTTTTGCAACAGAGTTTCTCTCTGTAGCCCTGGCTGTCCTAGAAGTAATTCTGTAGACCAGGTTGGCCTCAAACTCATAAAGATCCGCCTGCCTCTGCCTCCCAAGTGCTGGGATCAAGTGTGTGTGCCACCACCTCCTGGCCCTGCCTCTCCATCTTAAATGTCAGGATTAGAGGCATGTCCCACTGCTCCCAGTTCTTTTTAAGGTAGGGTCTCACCATGTAGTTGAGACTGGCCTTAAATTTACTGTATAGTCCAGGCTGGCCTTGAACTTTAAATTTTTTTTAACATTATTATTAGTGTTGTTGTTTGTTTATTTGGTTTTCTTTGAGACAGGGTTTCACTGTGTAGCTCTGGCTGTCATGCAACTCATTCTGTAGATCTGACTGACTTCAAATTCACAGGGATCTGCCTGTTTCTGCCTCCTAAGTGCTGGAATTAAAAGTGTGCACTACACCACTACACCTGGCCTTTATTTACATTTTTTGTGTGCTAGGTATTGAATTCAAAGTCTTGGACGAACACTTTACCACTGAATTACCTTCCCATCTAAAGCTTTGAACTTCTGATCCTCCTGAACTTTCCTGTCTCAGTTTCTAGATGCTCAGATCATAAGCACACTCCCTTGCACCTAGCCTTGAGTCAGGATGATTTTTATCCCTGTGTTCCGAGTTTCTCAACCTCATCATTATAGATAATTTTGTGCCTTTTTTCTTTCTTTTTTGAGGCAGGGTATCATAGCCCTCCCTGGCCTAGAATTCTCTTTGTAGACCAGGTTGGCTTCAGACTCACAGAGATCTACCTGCCTCTGTCTTTGGAGCGCTTTGATTAAAGGCACGTACCAGTAGGCCTGGCTGTGTGTTTGGGTTTTTTGAGACATTGTCTTAGATAGTCACTGCTGGGCTCACATTCACTATGTAGCTAGGGTAATCTGTTTGTTTGTTTGTTTGTTTGTTTGTTTGTTTGTTTTCGAGACAGGGTTTCTCTGTGTAACAGCCCTGCCTGTCCTGGATCTCACTCTGTAAACCAGGCTGGCCTGAAACTCACCGAGATCCACCTGCCTCTGCCTCCCAAGTGCTGGGATTAAGGCGTGAGCCACCACCGCCTGGCTAGCTAGGGTAATCTTGAACTGTTGATCTCATACCTCTTCCTTCTAAGCACTGAGATCACAGGTATGCACTACCTGCCCAGCTTTACTGATATTTCTTTGCTCAAGTGAATTACTTGGTACATTATAGAGCATTTAACAGCATCCCTGGCCTCTCTCCTTGTAGCTGCCAATGATACTCACTCAATTATGATAATCAGAATTATTTGTATGAGCTGAAGATGTAGCTTAGTGGTGGAGCATTTATCTAGTTTATAAGACCTTAGGGGTTCAATTTCTTTCAGCACCACAAAAATTAAACCAAACTATGTATCTACACACACTTTTGTATATGTGTATATATGTATTCTTGTATATTTTGTGTATACACATATGCATGCACGCATGCTCACACACTCATACATACACATATTGTCAAATGTTCCACAGGACAAAAGCTGGGTAAGAAGTACTAATGGAATAGTAGAAATTCTTTGTGGATAAAAATGAATAGAATGGTAGGCATGGTGGCACACGCCTTTAATCCCAGCACTAGGGAGGCAGGCAGATCTTTCAGTCTAAGACCAGCCTGATCTACAGAGCAAGGAGTTCTGAGGACAGCCAAGGCTACACAGAGAAACCCTGTTTCAACACTCTCCCCCGTCCCCCCAGTTCCCCACTCCTGTGCTGGGATTAAAGGTGTTTGCCAACATGCCTGTCTGTCTGTCTTTTCTTTTCCTTCTTTCTTTCTTTCTTCCTTATTTATTTATTTATTTATTCATTCATTCATTTATTTACTTACTTATGCTTGCTTCATCATTTTGAGACCTCAGCTCATGGGATGGTGCTACCCACATCTTAGGATGGGTCTTGCCACTTCAATTTACCTAACCTAGATAATTCCTTACAGATATGCCCAGAGTCTTGTTTCCCTGGTGATTCTAAACCCCATCAAATTAAGATTTAAGATTATGCATCCCAGAGCCCTACCATTGAATCTGAAAATACTTGAGAATCATTAATATCACCTTGAAAACAACTTTCTTCACTTCAGAGAGAAGTGAAGAAAGCTGTTTTTTTTTTTTTTTGTTTTGTTTTGTTTTGTTTTTTTTGGTTTTTCAAGACAAGGTTTCTCTGTGGTAGCTTTGCGCCTTTCCTGGAACTCTCTTTGTAGACCAGGCTGGCCTCGAACTCATAGAGATCCGCCTGCCTCTGCCTCCCAAGTGCTGGGATTAAAGGCGTGCGCCACCACCGCCTGGAGAGAAAGCTGTATTATAATCTGTCACAATAAAAGTAGTAAGTTTGATGACAGTCTTTTATCTGTTGGTGGCTTTTCCTACTGACTTGATTTTTCCCTTTGAATTGAGTGGGATTCCCATGTTTAAATTTAAACCCAGACTTAAGGAGACTTTCTGGTAATTGGAGGCAGTTTAGTTTTGTTGTGAACGTAAGGGAATGAACGCTCAGATATCGATGGGTGGCTTAGAGAGAGCTGTAACTTCGGGGAGTAGGTTTATACCCAGGTTTCCATAGTAGTTTATTGTGTTTATGGTCAAATATACCAGACTCCAACTTTTATCTATCTATCTATCTATCTATCTATCTATCTATCTATCTATCTATCTATCTATCTATCTATCTATCTAGAGACAGGGTTTCTCTATGTAGTTTTGGTGCCTGTCCTGGATCTCGCTCTGTAGACCAGGCTGACCTCAGACTCACAGAGATCCGCCTGGCTCTGCCTCCCGAGAGCTGTGATTAAAGGCGTGCACCACCATGCTGTATTTTTTTTATGTGCTTTAGTGTTTTGCCATGGGTGTCAGGTCCCCTGGAACTGGAGTTACAAATAGTTGCCAGATGGTGGTGGCGCACGCCTTTAATCCCAGCACTGGGGAGGCAGAGCCAGGTGGATCTCTGTGAGTTCCAGGCCAGCCTTGTCTACAAAGCGAGTTCCAGGACAGGCTCCAAAGCTACAGAGAAACCCTGTCTCGAAGAAAACAAAAAACAGAAAATCAAATAGTTGTGAGCTGCCATGTGGGTTCTCTGGAAGAGCAGTCCATGCTCTTAACTGCTGAGCCATCTTTTGAGCCCCATAATTTTTGTTTTATAGATGTATTTAGTTTACTTTATGTTTATGAGTATTTTGCCTGCATGTGTGAATGTTCACCACATAGTTGTCTGTGAACACTTGTGAGCCATCATGTGGGTTCTGGGAACTAAACCTGGGTTCTTTGTAAGAATAGCCACTGCTTTTAACTGCTGAGCCAGTTCTACAACCATCTTCTAAAAGCTGTAATGCAGTCAAATATGATGGTGCGTGTCTTTATTCATTCCCAGCTTCCCAGAGCCAGTGGAGGGGAATTTCTTCATGTTTGAGGCTACTTTGGGCTACATAATATCAGGTTAGCATGAGCTACATAGCACTACCCTATCTAAAACAAACAAAAAAGTAGTAATGTAATGTAAAATAAACCATACAACTATTTGATGGAATTTGTAAACTTATCAAGATGTTTAACCACAATACTCCCGAATGAGTGACTATTTCTACCTTTCACCTGGAGTAGAAGACTGTATTAACTGGTGAACTGGTGATAATCTAAAGTTAATTTGTAAAACTATTGGAAGGAGGAGCGTCTGAATGACAGTTATCATCCTTTTCCGGATATTTTCGCCACTGGGGTGCATGGTACCAGCATGTTGGGAATATAACTCGCTGCCACTTCTGTTTCCTCCGTTCTTCCTGGCCCTCACTGTTGTATTGAAATGCTACAGTGTGGAGGCTGAAGTGGGGATTGTTGTGCTGTGTAGTTTGTCATAGGCCTGTTTCCTGTAAGACTGAAAAACAGAGCCAGGTGGGTGGTAGTGATGGCTCACACCTTTAATCCCAGCACTCGAGAGGCAGAGGCAGAGGCAGGAAGATCTCTGTGACTTTGAGGCCAGCCTGGTCTACAAAGTGAGTTCCAGGACAGCCAGGACAACCCAGAGAAACCCTGTCTTGAAAAAGCAAAAAATAAAAAGGAAAAGGAAAAGGAAAAGAAAAAGAAATTATTCAAATGAGCTTTTGTGTATTGGAACTAAGATCAACACATGGTAAAGTTACCGATTTTCAACCACTTCCTGTTTTTCAGTCCTTTTTTTGTTTGTTTGTTTTCAAAGACAGTTTCTCTGTGTAGTTTTGGTGCCGGTACTGGAGCTCGCTCTGTAGATCAGGCTGGCCTCGAACTCACAGAGATCTAATGGGCTCTGGCTCCTGAGTACTGGGATTAAAGGGGTGTGCCACCAATGCCCGGCTAGTCCTTTTTTTTTTTTTTTTTTAATTTTTAAGCCTGAATATTGGGATTAAAAAAAAAAATCAACCATTATACTAGTAAAATCTATATTCTGTGGCTCTAGACCTATTCTTTTTTTTTTTTCTTCTCTCCTCAACTTCTCCTTTGAGATTAAGTCTTGCTCTGTATCCCAGGTTAGTCTCTTACAATCCTCTTGCCTCAGATTCTTGAGTGCTAGTAGGAATACACCACCAAGCCCCTCTACCTTTTGACTTAAATTAAAAAAAAAAATTTATTTATTTATATCTATGAGTGATGTCTGCATGTCTGCCTGCATGCCAGGAGAGGTTATCAGATCCTATTATAGATGCTAGGTGGGTGCTGGGAATTGAACTCAGGTCCTCTGGAAGAGCTGCCAGTGCTCTTAAATGAGGATGCATCTCTCCAGCCCTTTTGTTTTCAGGTTTTTGTTTTGTTTTTTTAACATTGCCAAATTCACTTTACGAGGCCACAGTTATCCCCACATCCAAACCACATAAAGATTCAACAAAAAAAGAGAATTACAGATCAGTTTCCCTTATGTACATAAATGCAAAATTTCTCAATAAAATACTTGCAAACGGAATCCAAAAACACATAAAAAAGATCATCACAATCAAATGGGCTTCATCCTAGTGTTTCAGGAGTAGTTCAACTTAATATAATAAATATAACCCACCATAGAAACAAATTTTGTGACAAGATCGTGTGTTTCTTTTGGCACAGCTTCCTCAGCTTGCATATAGTTTCACAAGTCCATTGTCATAATGGTGGGACATGGGGCTGGGAGGACTGCGGTGTGCAGGTAGACATGGTGCTGGGGAATTCTACATTTTGATTCAAGGCAGCAGGAAGTGAACTGAAACTGAGTGTTTTCAGTTTTTTCATTTTATGGGTGTGAATGTTTTATCTGCACCATATGGATGCAGTGCTTCTGGAGGCCAAAAGAGGGCATCAGATGCCTTAAAACTGGAGTTACAGACATTAAAAACCTCGTGGGTGCTAAGAATTGAAAGCAGGACCTCTGTAACAGCAGCCAGCGCTTTTAAATGTTGAGCCTTCTTTCCAGCCCGCAATTCTCCCCCCCCCCCCCATTCTTGATTGATTGTAAAACTCTTTGGGACTCTAGAGGTGGTGGTGCTTGTCTTTAATCCTAGCAGTCAGTAGGCAGAGGATCTATAGAGGGAGTTCTAGGACAGCCAGAGCTACAGAAACACTGTCTTGAAAACCAAAAACACAAACAAACAAGCAAAAAGCTCTCTTTGGGATAATGATGTGAGCAGTTTATTAAAATGACTTTTAGATAGCCATGTTTTGGGGCTTTTTTTTTTTTTTTTTTTTTTTTTTTAGAATAAAATTGTAATTTCTTGTTGTATTCTCTTTTCCCACTTTCCTGAATTACCTATAGGGAAAAGAATTTTGATGAGTTTTCTAAGCACCTTAAGGGTCTTGTTAACCTGTATAACCTTCCAGGAGACAAGTAAGTAATTTCATTTCATTTATTCATTTATATAAGTTTTCCATTTTGGGAAAATGAGTATAAATCTGTGAGCCAGTTTGGGTTACATATTTTCTTACTCTTCTGCTGTATATTTACCCCGGTTTCTATTCATATTATAATCTATAGTTCAGCTTCTGACATTATGTATTTGTTTTTAATTTTTAAATATGTGTGTGTGTGTGTGTGTGTGTGAGTGTGAGTGTGAGTGCGTGTGCGCGCGTGCATGCTTCTGTTTTTTGCCTTCGTGTATTGATTTCCAGGATATGGAACTGGCCTCCCCTCTTTATTTATTTTTTTAAAGATTTATTTATTTATTATGTATACAGTGGTCTGCTTGCATGTATGCCTGCAGGCCAGAAGAGGGCACAGATCTTATTACAGATGGTTGTGAGCCACCATGTGGTTGCTAGGAATTGAACTCGGGACCTTTGGAAGAGCAGGTAGTGCTCTTTAATCTCTGAGCCATCTCCCAGCTTCTCCTCTCTTTATTTTAGCCTAATTGGGATTCTATTAAACTGTATATTTTAAAGGGAAATAAACATAAGCTCTGATAGTTCTAAAAATAAACTTTGTTTTGGTTGTATTGGAAAAAAAATAGTAGCCCAGGCTTGACCTCAATATGTTGTTGAGGATGCCCTTGAATTCCTTAGGTTCCTCTTTCTCCATTGCAAGTGCCAAGATTGTATTAGGCATGTGCTCCAGTGTCCAGCTTTGTTAGTTTATTTGTATTTAATTTATATATTGGTTTTGCTTATTGAAACAGGGTCTTACTGTATACCTCTAGATGTCTTGGAACTCACCGTGTAGACCAGGCTGGCCTCAAACTCACAGAGATCTGCCTGCCTCTGCCTCCTGAGTGCAGGGATTAAAGGTGTACAAACCATACCTAGCTTTGTGTCTTTTAACCATTTTTAAGAGTAAAACATGCTAGATGGCTCCAACCTTTGAGAGTTTCTGTGTTGGTACTTTTTGGTTTTATTGTTTTGAGACAGGGTCTCACTGTATAATTTTGGCTGGACTAGAACTTGTCTTGTAGACCAGGCTAGCCTGTCCTTAGAGAGATCCGCCTGGCCTGTGTCAGTGCTTGTATGTGTTTATTTTTCAAGTGTTTAACTATTTTCTCCTCATTTACTCTCCAGCAAACTGAAGACTAAAATGTATTTGGCTCTCCAATCCTTAGAACAAGACCTTTCTAAAATGGCAATTATGTACTGGTAAGACTGGCTGATGAGGCCGTTCTACATGACTTAGTTTCTCATTGAGAGGATTTCTAAGGTCTTAATTTTTACATGGGTATACTCTAGGTATATTCGATTACATATCTTTGCATATAACTATGTAGCATATGTCTGTATTGTACATACTTGTCTTTTGCTGTTGCTTCCCCAATGATTATTGCATTCCATGTTTTGAGTAACTATCATTTCATTGTTGGCGGTTATTCCATAGACATTATCTGAAATATTTTCAAACTTGGTTACATTATCTGATGAAAAGTAGTTCAGTTGTAGTTTTTTTTTTTAAATGATTTATTTATTTATTATGTATACAGTGTTCTGCTTGCATGTGTCCCTGCAGGCCAGAAGTTGGCAACAGATCTCATTATAGGGGGTTGTCAGCCACCATGTGGTTGCTGGGAATTGAACTCAGGACCTCTGGAAGAGTAGTAGTCAGTGTTCTTAACCTCTGAGCCATCTCTCCAGCCCCAGTTGTAGTTTTTTAGTCATTAGTTTGAGAGGGAGTGTCACTAGGATGTCCAGGTTGCCTGATATGGGATGCACCAGTGTTAGCCTCTCAACTTACAGAGTTACGGGACTATGTAAACCTGATTTAGTTTTACTTTTTACTGTGTTACTTGTTGATGTCTACTGAAAAATAGCCCCTTTTATTGAAGGTGAAACACACTTCTTATATGTGCTGTTATAAGATAGAGTCATTTTGATAAGTACTATAATTATGAGGTACCAAATTCAGTCATCATAGATCATTTGTCTCGTAGGAAGGCAACTAATGCTACTCCGTTGGATAAGATCCTTCATGGAAGTGTTGGCTATCTCACTCCACGGAGTGGGGGTACGTCATCCTATCTTGATCATTTTGAAAATGTCTAGTATTAGTTTAAGGGTCATTATTTTGTGTTAATATGTGTGTGAGTGTGGTGTGCATGTTTGTGTGAGGAGGCCAGAGGAGAACAGGTCCTACTCTACCACTTGGTCTTATTCTCTTGAGACAGGGTTTCTCAGGGATCCTGGACCCAGACTACAGTCAGTGAGCACCAGTGCTGGCATTATACGTGTGCTTGTTGCCATGCTTGGCTTTTCACATGAGTGCTGAGATCCTTAATCAGGGGCTCATGCTAGCATGGTACGCACTCTTTCCCACTGAGCCCTCTCTCCAGCACCCTTATTTTGTTGTTTTTTGCAGTGCTGGGAATCAAAACCAAGCTTTGTGCATGGTAGGCCAGGTATTCCACCACTGAGCTACCTGCTCAGCCCTGAGGCCCTCATTTAAATTGAGCTTGTGAAGACATAAGTTAAAGGAGACAAATACCAGTAATTTGTGATGACTTCTAAGATGTTAATACTTGACTTCTCTGTTTTTTTATTGTGTCAAATATATTGTTCCCAGAATTATTTTTGCAACTCTTTTATTTTATTACATACACTCCCCCCCCCCCCCCCGTGTGTGTGTGTGTGTGTGTGTGTGTGTGTGTGTGTGTGTGTGTGTGTGTGTGTGTGTTCTATTAAGTATGTGGAGATCAGAGGACAATTAATGGGAGTCAGTTCTGTTCTTTTGCCTTGTAGGTCTCTGGGAACTCAGTTGTCAGACTTTGTGGCTAATGTCCTTACCTGCTAAGCTATCTTATTGGCCCTATGGAATAGTTTTTTTTTTGCATATAGGCTTATAGAAATGTGGTTTTTGTCTGTTTTTGAGACAGGGTTTCATTGTGTAGCCTTAGCTATGCTGGAAATTGCTCTGTAGACCAGGCTGGCCTTGAATTTATAGAGATCTACCTGCCTCTGCCTCCTGAGTGCTGGGATTAAAAGTGTGGACCACTATGCCTGGCAATTTTTTCCCCCTTTTTTAAAGATAAAGACAAAGTCTCTTGTAGTTGAGGCTGGTCTTGATCTCATTATGTGCATATGGTGTTGGACTTCTGATTCTCTTGCCTCATATTATTTACCATTCTGTCTTTTTTTAGGTAGGGGTAGGGGGTTTCAAGACAGGGTTTCCTGCATATTCCTGGCTGTTCTGGAACTCACTCTGTAGACCAGGCTAGCCACCTATCTCTGCCTCCCAAGTGCTGGGACTAAAGGCGTGCACCACCACCACCACCACCACCCTGCTCTATCTGTTTTTTTGTTTTGTTTTGTTTTGTTTTAATGCACATGGGTAATTTGCTTATACAGATAGATGTCTGTGCATGCCATGCTCAGAGAGGGCAGACAGAAGAGGACTTGGGTCCCCTGCAACTCAAATTGCAGATGGTTGTGATCTACCATATGGATGCTGGAAGTTGAACCTGTGTCCTCTGGGAGAACAGCCAGTGCTCCTAACTGTTGAGGCATCTCTCCCTAGATTCTGAGTTCTATGTAGTGCTGGGGCTCAAACCCTTGGGTGTGCTAGGCAAATACTCTACAACTGAACTACATTTCTACCCAGCTTCCATTTTTTTTTTCCCTTTTTAGGTTGAATTAGGGTCTCACTGTCTTCCAAGTGGTTCTTGAACTCACGATAAAGCCTAGGCCGGCCTTGAATTTGTTGCATTCCTCCTGTAATCGCAGGCCAGTGTGAGCTACCACACTCAGCAGTTATGTGTGTAGATAGTAGTTTTGGGAGACGTATTAAAGGTTTAATTGAACCCAGGGCCTTCCTATTGTAGGCAAGCGTTCTAGCTAGCATTGAGCTGTCCCCAGCCTTTTCTAGTTAGTTTGAGATAAGGGTTTATACAGCCAAGACTCATGAGCTTCTTGTTCTCCATCCCAAGTGACTGGATTATAGGTCAGCACCACCATATGAATGCTTTATTAAAGGTATTAATAATTATTAATAATAATTAATAAAGATGCCATAATTAATAAGTTCCATTTGTGATAGGTCATTTAATGAACATGAAATACTATGCGTCTCCTTCTGATCTGCTGGATGATAAGACTGCATCTCCCATCATTTTGCATGAGAAGAATGGTAAGTGTTTTTCTTGTACTTTGAGACAGATCTCTTTATGCAACCTAGGCTGTTCTGGAACTTACTGTGTAACACAGGCTAGCTCTCAAACTTACAGTAATCATACATATCACTTTAGCCTTCCAAGAACTGAGCTGAATGTGTTTTGAGACAGGGTGATTTCAACTGTCTATATACTTCAAGACGACCTTTCCCTCTTATGTGCTAGGGTTTTAGGCATACACTATGATCAGCTTTCTCCAGTGTGTTAAAAATATTTGTAAATTTTGCCGGGCGGTGGTGGCGCACGCCTTTAATCCCAGCACTTGGGAGGCAGAGGCAGGCAGATCTTGAGTGAGTTCAAGGCCAGCTTGGTCTATAGAGCAAGCTACAGGACAGGCACCAAAATTACACAGAGAAACCCTGTCTCGAAAAAAAAACAAAACAAAAATTATTTGTAAAATTCGAATGCCCAGTTTCCCTTCCTGTAATTCATAATGTGATATTTCTTAATGAATTCCCTATCCTTATAATATGTATGGATATAACACAAACAGACATCATATATACACCTCACATAAATATATGTGTGTGTATTTTATATTGGTATATTTATATGTACCTAAACATATATATACATATATACATGTATATAAAAATAGTAGCTTAATGCATAAATAAGTTAATGATGAAATACAAATTGCCGACGTAAAGTAACCAGCTTTCCTTACTACTTTAAAGGAGAAGGCAGCTGGGTTTGGGACATGCCAAAATGCCAGCACTGATAAGGATCAGTCAGGTGAACCTGAGTTGAAGGCCAACCTAATCTATGGAGTCATCGAATAAATAATGAAAAAATAAATAAATGTGACTAAACCTGCAGTATTGAATAGCACTTTGTGTTTTAACTTTTCCGTTTTGGTATTTTGAGGCAGAATGTCATCTAGTCATAGCTGGGAGTGGCATGGGGGTCAGCTGGCGTCAGACTTGTCATGTAACTGATGATGAACTTGGGACTTCGGTCCTCTTGGCTCCTGGATGTACACCACCACACCTGATTTGCGTTTGGACTAATGTAGCAGAAGAGTAGAAGAAATAGTCCAGTACTTTATTTGACCTCAGTATAACTTCAATCATTGATTATTTCCTGTAGTTACAAGCCTATTTATATGTTGTGAAGTTGTAAGTGAAAATATTCATAATGAGCTCTTTAAGGTTTTTCCCCCCTTGGGCTATATGGTGTTATACTCATTAGCAGAAAGAAATACTGAGTGGCTGTGGAAAGGTAGCTTGTAGGATTTTTAAATTTTGTGTCAATTAAGATTATCCGATTAATTATGACTGATAGTGCAGGGTTGTGTGATTGTTTGCATTTTAGTTGTTGTTTTGTTTCTTTTGAAACATAAGGTCTTACTCCTCAAGCTGACCTCACACTCACTCTGTACCCATAATGATGTCTGCTTTTTTGTCTTGTTTTTGTGCTTCATTCTGTTTGAGAGTAGGTTTAACCTTGTAGCTCAGGCAGGCTTCTAACTCAGCATTTTCCTTCCTTGTTCTCCAGAGTGCTGGGCTTACAGAGTCAGGACCATCACTTATATCTGTTATTTTTATGTCTTTTAGTGTTTGTTTTTTTTTAAGATTTATTTATTACGCATACAGTGTTCTGCCTGCATGTATCCCTGCAGGCCAGATGAGGGCACCAGATCTTATTACAGATGTTTGTGAGCCACCATATGGTTGCTGGGAATTGAACTCAGGACCTTTGGAAGAACAGCCAGTGCTCTTAACCCCTGAGCCATCTCTCCAGCCCGTCTTTTAGTGTTCTGATCCTTGTAATCTATGTTAGGAGGAGGAAAACCTTTTTTTCTTTTTCTATTCCCAGTTCCTCGATCTTTGGGCATGAATGCATCAGTGACAATTGAAGGAACATCTGCTATGTACAAACTCCCAATTGCCCCATTAATTATGGGGTCCCATCCAGTTGACAACAAATGGTAAGTTAAATAGGATTTAAAGTAGTGAAGTCCATTTTCAGGACTTCCTTGAATTTCTAGATGTTGCTCTTTCCATCCACTAATTCCTCTATTGTTATTTATTTGAATGTTACTATTTGATATCTACTCACAAAACACATACATTTACAAATTTGTTTATAATTAATTAAAAAAAATTTTATATGTGTGTTTTGCCTGCATGTGTGTCTGCAACCCATCTGTGTTCCTGGTGCCCTTGAAGGCTAGAAGAGGACATCAGATCTCCTGGGGCTAGAGTTATAGATGGTCTAAGCTGCCATGTGGGTGCTGGGAATTGAACCAGATAGTGTTCGTAACCATTGAGCTATGTCAACATTTCCTGTATACTGTATTCTTTGTCCTGAATAAATTAATCAGATTTTGTTTCTGGTTTTGGTACTGGGGTTGAACCCAGAGCTGCAAATGAGAAGCACATACTGTCAAACTGAGCTAGACCCTGAGCCCCATCATAAATGTTTTATTAAATACTTCCTACTTAGCAAGATAATTTAATTTTAAATTATGGGAAGGAAAGTAGAAAAGTGAGCTTTTTTTTTTTTTAAAGATTTATCTATTTATTATGTATACAGCATGTATGACCAGAAGAGGGCACCAGACCTTATTACAGATGGTTGTGAGCCACCATGTGGTTCCTGGGAATTGAACTCAGGACCTCTGGAAGAGCAGTTGGTGCTCTTAACCTCTAAGCCATTTCTCCAGCCCCCGAAAAGTGAGCTTTTGATAGATGTTATGGATCTGTGTAATATATACATGTCTAAGAAAAAGTGTTCAGATTTTTTCAAAACGGAAATTTCCCCCTCTTCTTTTTTGAAGGACCCCTTCTTTCTCCTCAGTCACTAGTGCCAACAGTGTTGATCTTCCTGCCTGTTTCTTCTTGAAATTTCCTCAGCCAATCCCAGTATCTAAAGCGTTTGTTCAGAAACTGCAGAACTGCACAGGTAAGCTCTTTTTTTTTTTAAATGTTTGCCAAACTGTAATAAAGGTAGCTACTTATTAAGATAAAACCTACTTTTTATGAATGTGAATGGGGAACTTGAGATTAAACAACTTGCAGTCCTCTAGGCCTCAAAGAAGTACTGATGAGTGCAGATGTTAGGTGTTTCAAACTAGTAAATGCTTTGTAAGTACTTTTGGAATATATAGGTGAATAAATAGGAAAATCATAAAAGGAAAATGGAGCTGTCAATAATTTGATCTTAATATGATCATTATAACCAGTCCTTGTATTTCCAGGAATCCCATTGTTTGAGACTCCGCCAACTTACATGCCACTCTATGAGCTCATCACTCAATTTGAGCTGTCAAAGGATCCAGATCCCCTGCCCTTGAATCACAACATGCGGTTTTATGCTGTAAGTAGGCCCTGTGGATTTGGAACATTGTTGGTTCTTTGTAGTATTAGTGAGGTCTGATACCTGTCTGATAGGGGCAAAAAAAGTCATCTAAAACATACTAAAGCAAAAGGGAATGAGCTTTTGAGTTAAAGAAACAACCATGTTTCTCTTTCTCTCTCTCTGTGAATATATATTATATATAATATATTTATTTATTTAATTTATTTATTTATGTGTGTTGGCGTTTTGCCTTCATGTATGTACATGCACCACCACATGTGTGCCTGGGGCCTGAAGATCAGCTGAACTGAAGTTACAGGCAATGAGAGCTGCCATGTTGTGAACCAAACCTGGGTCCTCTGGAAGAGCAGCCATTGGCTATTACCCGAGGAGCATTCTTTGCTGTCCCCCCCTTTTTTTTTCTAAATAGGGTCTCACGTAATCCAGGCTGGCGTTGAACTTAGCAGAGGATGATCTTAAGCCAGTCCTCTAGACTGCTGTGACTAAAGGCACACTGAAAACTATCTACAAGGAAAGCCAGGGCATTTGGGAGGCAGAGGCTTAAGGATTGCCTTGACTCAGAGGAGTACTTGAGTTATGTAGCAAGACCTTTTCTCAAAATTTCTCAAAAAAATTTTTTATCAGAATTGAAAATCTGACAATGCTATCTTGACCTTCTAGAAGGTTAAAGATGTTAAGAGTTGTTTCTTGAGAGCATAGTGGAACACACCTTGAATGACAGCATTTGGAAGGCAGAGGCAGGCAGATCTCTGTGAGTTTGAGGTCAGCCTAGTTAGTTCCAGGACATCCAGGGCCACAAAGAGAAACCATGTCTCAAAAAAAGAAACAAAAGAATTAATTTCTTGGACCAAGTGTGAGACAATGAGATCTTATCTCAAAAAGGAAAAAAATTTTTCCTCTTAATTTACTATTTTTATTTTATGTCTGTGACTGTTTTGCCTGCATTTATATAAGTATGCTACATTTGTGCACCCACAAAGGCCAGAAGAGGGTGTCAGACTCCCCTGGAATTGGAGTTGGACTGTTGTGAGCTGCCATGTGGATGGTTGCTGGGAACTGAACCCAAATCCCAGTTCTCTGAAAGAGCAGCAAGTGCTCTTCACTGCTGAGCTGTCTCTTCACCCCTAGCCCATTTAAGTGCTGTGGATTTAGAATAAGAAAGATCTTTAAGTGTGAATGGAGAACCAGATGCTGACATGTATAAATTATGAAAGGCCCCAAAACCTCATCTGGGTTTGAATTCGTAGGAATGTTTAGAGTTTAATTTATGTAACATAGAAGCTTCCCCATTCTAGCTACATTATAATTATATAGGTTGTTTTATTTACAATACAGTTTTGTAATTCTTTTTTGGTTTTTTGAGACAGGGTTTCTCTGTGTAGTTTTGGTGCCTGTCCTGGATCTCGCACTGTAGACCAGGCTGGCCTCGAACTCACAGAGATCCTCCTGCCTCTGCCCCCCAGGTGCTGGGATTAAAGGTGTGCGCCACCACCGCCTGGTGAGTTTTGTAATTCTTTAGGAATTGCTAATGCAAATTCTAAGATGATTTTTGTGTTAGCAATCGTCCTCAATATTTAATAGTACATTAATAGACAGATATCTTTTAGCTAAACAAATAACTAGTTACCATTCATAATATCAATTATTGGAAGAGATCTGTATATATATGTGAAGTATATTATTTCCCATGCTTTTGGTGTGCCCTTTCCCTGATCCCCTTGGTATTCCTCCTGCCCGTTCCGGGATAGTTTGTGATTAGGTACAATGAGTAAGTAAATGTCATTGATTTACCATCTTCTTTTTGCCTAGGCTCTTCCAGGTCAGCAGCACTGCTATTTTCTCAATAAGGATGCTCCTCTTCCAGATGGCCAAAGCCTGCAGGGAACACTGGTTAGCAAAATCACCTTTCAGCATCCTGGCCGAGTTCCTCTTATCTTGAATATGATCAGACACCAAGTGGCTTATAACACCCTAATTGGAAGCTGTGTCAAAAGAACTGTTTTACAAGAAGGTACTCTCCTTCCTTTTGATATACTTAGGGAGAGTGGTGCTTACTTCTCCAATGGCGCTTGAATTTGGTAGCTCATTCAAATATCCATAGAGCTTTAAAGACTACAGATGTTTGATTTCCTCACCCCGATCAACAGAAGTAGAATGTCAGTGTGGCTGGTGTGGTGGTGCATGACTTTAATCCCAGTACTCGGGAGGCAGAGGCAGGCAGATCTCTGAGTTTGAGAACTGCCTGGTCTACAGAGGAGTTCTGGGACAGCCAGGGCTACACAGAGAAGCCCTGCCTCATCTCCCCTCCACACCCCCCAAAAAATGAATGTCAATATAAACAATTGGGAATTTAATCACCACAAATTATTTTGATGGTACTAATTTGTTATACTTGGCATTTATAATAAAAGGCGTGTGTGTGTGTGTGTGTGTGTGTGTGTGTGTGTGTGTGTGTGTGTGTGTGAGAGAGAGAGAGAGAGAGAGACAGAGACAGAGACACTTAACATTTTCTGTTTTCTTTTGCTTTATTTTTGAGATGGGCTCATTTTGTAGTCCAGGCTGGCCTTGAACTACTATCTTTCCCAGGCTAGCCTTGAAATTGAAGTGATCCTTCTGCTTCAGCCTCCTATGTTAAGATTAAGGTCTGTACCATTCTTCCTGTCCCCTTTTTCTAAATAGTAACATAGCTAGGCCTTGTGTCTTTACTTTGCTGTCTTGCTGCACTTTGTTAAATGGTTTCTCAGTACTAAAGGTTATGTTGTTCTGAGTGTTAGATCTAGTCCTTAAAATATCACCCCACCCTGTTCTTTGGAGTATCTAACTATATGTCCTTTTTCTTTCTGGATTCTAAAAGGTTTTTTTTTTTTTTTTTTTTTTTTTTTTTTTTAACACAGTTGACTACTTGAAGCTTTGATGCAAATTTTGGCTACTCTGGTTAATCAGTTAATTTTTACCTTGGTCAAATATCATTTTAATGATAGTTACCTAGTGTTAGATATGTATCTATGGAAGTTGTAGGCAACAAGAAACAAGGCCTGTAAATCTAGAGAACTACTTCAGAAATTTTGTTTTGAGATAGGGTCTCAGGTTCCCCAGATAAGCTTGAACTAAGGATGCAGTGGAAGCTACTCTTAAATTTCTGATTCTTCTACCTCCAAGTCTCAAGTGCTGGGATTATGGGTATGTACTACCATTCCCATGTAAAAATGAGAATTAGGGGGAAAAGTATGTGTATGTATGAGTATTTGGGCCTAGGCCACTAGAGTGTCTGGCTGAAGAACCAGATTGCCTGGCATAGTGGTCCATTCCTTTAATTCCAGCCTTTGAGAGGCAGAGGCAAGTGAATCTCTGAGCTACACTAAGAAACCCTGTTTAAAAAAAAAAAAAAAAAAAAAAAGAACCCGGCTAAAGTAAGTTGTGGCTTTTAGGTACAGTTGTTGTCTACCACTGGTGAGGCCATGGGTTCAGTTTGTTAGCCCTACCCCCCCCCCCCCCAAAAAAAAAAAGTCTAAAAACAATAACCAAAACCTATAATGAAGGCTTACATATGTATCTGGTGTAAGTGTGTGTATGTGTGTCGTTAGTTTGACACAGGGTATCACTGTTTTCCTGGCTGGCCTGGAACTTGGTATGTAGACTAGACTGGTCTCAATCACCCTCACAGAGATCTCTACGTACTCTGCCTCCAAGTGCTGAAATTAAAGCTGTGTGGCACTATGCCCAACTAAATACATCATTTTAGATTACGACCCTTACCTCTCTGTTTACCAGGTTATATGCTGCATAGTTGACAGATAAATACCTTGATAGAAAGTAGGTTTTATTCTGGTTATGGTGGTGCAGATTGTGATCTCAACACTAGCAGGCAAAGGCAGGTGGATCTCTACATAGAGTTCTTGGGCTGCATGGTGAAATCCTGTCTGAAAAGCAAAAGACCAACCAACCAAAACCAGTGGGTTTTATGGTAATAGGACTAGGTGGCTAGTCAAATAGAATGAAACACTGAGAGCTGGGCATGACGGCGAATACCTTTAAAGAGCGGCTAAGACAGGAGGAGTATGGATTCAAGAGTAGCCTGGGCTACACCAGACCATGTCATACATTATAAAATGAAACAAGATAGTACGTTTACTAAATTACTTTTGTTTAAAAAATTTTATATTTTATTTATTTTATATGCATGAATGTTTTGCTTGTCTTGTATGTATGTGTACCATGTGAGTCTGGTGGTCAGCTGGCTATTTCACTGTCTATATAAAGACAATTATTTGTCTCATGTCTTAAGTATGGTTATGCTCTTTTTCCTTGTTTTTTTAGACTCTCCTGGGCTCCTACAGTTTGAAGTGTGTCCGCTCTCAGAGTCTGGCTTCAGTGTATCTTTTCAGCACCCTGTAAATGACTCCCTTGTGTGTGGTAAGTTGTTTGGGTGGAAACATCTTTCTTGGGATGTATCTTTGTGGTTTTTCTGAGACAGGGTTTCTCTATGTCAGCCTCGAACTCACAGAGATCCACCTGGCTCTGCCTCCCTAGTGCTGGGATTAAAGTATCTTTTCTTACAAGGTGAGTAGCTGGATGTATCACAAGTATCTGTACATTTTGTCTTTCAGTGGTAATGGATGTGCAGGACTCAACACATGTGAGCTGTAAACTCTACAAGGGGCTGTCAGATGCACTCATCTGTACAGATGACTTCATTGCCAAAGTTGTTCAAAGGTAGTGGTGGCCCTTTTTCCATAAGAATTCTACCAAGATTTGTACAAAGTGTGTTTGCTTTTATTTATTTATGTTGTTTTTCAGGACAGGGTTTGGGTTTCCCTGTGTAGCCTTGACTGACTGTTCTGGAACTCACTCTGTAGACCAGGCTGGCCTGGAACTCAGAGATCCTCCTGCCTCTGCCTCCAGAGTGCTGGGATTAAAGATGTGCATCACCATGCTGCATGCTTTTATTTTTACCTGAATTAAAAGAGAGACATTGCCATTTATTTGAATTCACTATACTTTGGGTTAAAAAAAATGTGAATTTTGTTTGTTACTTAAATATCACTATGAAAACAATAGGGGTAAGGCTGGTAATTTTCAAGCCTTGTTATTAAGATACTTTTCAGGTGAGAGAGAGCTGAAAAAAGATGCACTTTTCCTTCCTTCCTTCCTTCCTTCCTTCCTTCCTTCCTTTTTTTTTTTTTTTTTTGTTTTTTGTTTTTGTTTTTTGAGACAGGGTTTCTCTGTGTACTTCTGGTGCCTGTCCTGGATCTCACTCTGTAAACCAGGCTGGCCACAGGCTCTGCCTCCCGAGTGCTGGGATTAAAGGCGTGTGCCGCCACCACCCAGCTCTTCTTTTCTTTCTTTTTTTTTTAAAGACAGGTTCTCATTATTGCTGACATAGAACTTGCTATTTAGGACAGGTGGGCCTTGAGTTCAGAGAATGGCCTCCCTTTCTTTGCCTTGTGAGTCTCGAGATGAAAGGGCAGGCATCACCATCCCAGCCTTGAACTTACCTCTTTTTTCATATTTTAAGGGATTGACCGTGTTAAATGGCAGTGTGTGGGAAGTTAATATTTAAACCAGTTAGCTTCCTGGAAACATTAATATGTAATTTTGAAGTATTTCTTTCTAAAGTCGTGAGCTGACAGTCTATTTAAAAATAGATGTTGTTCATTTAAGTTTTGAGACAGGGCCTCAGTCTTCCAAGCTGGCCTTGATAATGTAACAAAGGATGACCTTGAACTCCCTGTCATTCTGCCTCCACTTCCTGGGTGCTTTCATTGAGTTTTTTGCCACCCCACCTGCTTTATTTGGTGCCAGGGAGAAAGCCTAGGATTGAGTTCATGGAAGGCAAGCACTGTAGCAGTTGAGCCACACCCCCAAGCCTCAAAAGTACATTTTAATAGATTCCCATTAAATTTTTGCTTTCAAGCAAAAATATCAGAGTCTTTAAGACAGAACACTTACAGTTTACAATGCCCAAAATATGACTGTTTAGCATAGGACAAAATTTGCTAATACACATACTAAAGCAAAATGTTTTCCAAAGTATGTTTATAGTCTAAATTTACCTGGAAGTTAGAAGTGTTTTGTTAAACTAAGCAGTACTGCATCACCAGCAATAGTACTTTCAACAAGTATTTTTGGTATTGCCAATGGCTTCTTTAGTGGTTTCATATGTATCACCTGTACCCCCAAAAGGTATTTTATTACTGGATTCCATTATCATTATAATCCCTTCCCTTGTTTCTCCTATTTTTTATTTTTGAGACAGGGTCTGGCTGTTGTAGTTCAAACCGGCTTTGAAGTCACAATTCTTGTCCCACCCATGCCTGAGGACTAGCTGCCTTTTATTTCAGTGTAAACTGGTTTTGGGCTCTGGTTTGGTTTTAGTGTGTGTTCCATAAGTGTTGGATCACAATTCTTTTTAGAATCAGTATACCCAAAGCTTTGTAATTTGATAAAATTACTCTTGTCTTATAGATTACTTTATCTGAAAATTGCTAACTACAAACTTGTGAGGCTTATCTAAATCTCAGGCAAAAGTAGAGCCCTTTGTCCAAATAAATGTTAGGTTTTATTCATCAGCTAATGAATAGAGTGCTAACTTTCCCCCTCCTATCTTACAGATGTATGTCCATCCCTGTGACGATGAGGGCTATTCGGAGGAAGGCTGAAACCATACAGGCTGACACCCCAGCACTGTCCCTCATTGCAGAGACAGTTGAAGACATGGTGAAAAAGAACCTGCCCCCGGCTAGCAGCCCAGGGTATGGCATGGCCACAGGCAACAACCCAATGAGTGGTACCACCACACCAACCAACACCTTTCCGGGGGGTCCCATTACCACCTTGTTTAACATGAGCATGAGCATCAGAGATCGGCATGAGTCGGTGGGCCATGGGGAGGACTTCAGCAAGGTTTCTCAGAACCCAATTCTTACCAGTTTGTTGCAAATCACAGGGAACGGGGGGTCTACCATTGGCTCGAGTCCGACCCCTCCTCATCACACGCCGCCACCTGTCTCTTCGATGGCCGGCAACACCAAGAACCACCCGATGCTCATGAACCTTCTTAAAGATAACCCTGCCCAGGATTTCTCAACCCTTTATGGAAGCAGCCCTTTAGAAAGGCAGAACTCCTCTTCCGGATCACCCCGGATGGAAATATGCTCGGGGAGCAACAAGACCAAGAAGAAGAAGTCATCAAGAGTACCACCTGACAAATCCAAGCACCAGACTGAAGACGATTTTCAGAGAGAGCTCTTTTCAATGGATGTCGACTCACAGAACCCTATGTTTGATGTCAGCATGACAGCTGACGCGCTGGATACACCTCATATCACTCCAGCTCCAAGCCAGTGTAGTACTCCCCCAACAACTTACCCACAACCAGTACCTCACCCCCAACCTAGTATTCAAAGGATGGTTCGACTATCCAGTTCAGACAGCATTGGCCCAGATGTAACTGATATCCTTTCAGACATTGCAGAAGAAGCCTCAAAGCTTCCCAGCACTAGTGATGATTGCCCACCCATTGGCACCCCTGTTCGAGATCCTTCAAGTTCTGGGCACTCTCAGAGTGCCCTCTTTGACTCTGATGTCTTTCAAACTAATAATAATGAAAATCCTTACACTGATCCAGCTGACCTTATTGCTGATGCTGCTGGAAGCCCCAGTAGTGATTCTCCTACCAATCATTTTTTCCCTGATGGAGTAGATTTTAATCCTGATTTGTTGAACAGCCAAAGCCAAAGTGGTTTTGGAGAAGAATATTTTGATGAAAGTAGTCAAAGTGGGGATAATGATGATTTCAAAGGATTTGCATCTCAGGCTTTAAATACTTTGGGGATGCCAATACTTGGAGGTGATAACGGGGAGACAAAATTTAAGAGCAGTAGCCAAGCTGACACAGTTGACTTCAGTATTATATCAGTAGCTGGTAAGGCTTTGGGTCCTGCAGATCTTATGGAGCACCACAGTGGTAGTCAGAGTCCTTTAATGACCACTGGAGAATTGGGGAAAGACAAAACTCAGAAGAGGGTAAAGGAAGGTAACGGCACTGGTGCTAGCAGTGTGCCAGGCCCTGGGTTAGATAGCAAACCAGGCAAGCGCAGCCGAACTCCTTCCAATGATGGGAAGAGCAAAGATAAGCCTCCGAAGCGGAAGAAGGCAGACACTGAGGGGAAGTCTCCATCTCACAGTTCTTCTAATAGACCTTTCACCCCACCCACCAGCACAGGCGGGTCCAAATCTCCAGGCAGTTCAGGAAGGTCTCAGACTCCCCCAGGTGTTGCTACCCCGCCCATTCCCAAAATCACTATTCAGATTCCCAAGGGCACAGTGATGGTGGGTAAGCCTTCCTCTCACAGCCAGTACACCAGCAGTGGTTCTGTGTCTTCCTCTGGCAGCAAAAGCCACCATAGTCATTCTTCCTCCTCTTCCTCGTCTTCTGCTTCCACCTCAGGCAAGATGAAAAGCAGTAAATCAGAAGGCTCGTCAAGTTCCAAGCTAAGTGGCAGTATGTATTCTAACCAAGGGTCCTCTGGATCCAGCCAGTCCAAAAATTCCTCTCAGACAGGGGGAAAGCCAGGCTCCTCTCCCATTACCAAACATGGACTGAGCAGTGGATCTAGCAGTACTAAGGTGAAACCTCAAGGCAAGCCATCCTCACTTATGAATCCTTCCATAAGTAAACCAAACATATCCCCTTCTCATTCAAGGCCTCCTGGAGGCTCAGAGAAGCTTGCCTCTCCAATGAAGCCTGTTCCTGGGACCCCCCCATCCTCTAAAGCCAAGTCCCCTATCAGTTCAGGTTCTGGTGGCTCTCATATGTCAGGAACTAGTTCAAGCTCTGGCATGAAGTCATCTTCAGGGTCAGGGTCCTCAGGCTCATTGTCTCAGAAAACTCCCCCGGCATCTAATTCTTGTACACCATCTTCCTCCTCATTTTCCTCAAGTGGTTCTTCCATGTCATCCTCTCAGAATCAGCATGGAAGTTCCAAAGGGAAATCTCCTAGTAGGAATAAGAAGCCTTCCTTGACAGCTGTCATAGATAAACTGAAGCACGGGGTTGTTACCAGTGGGCCTGGGGGTGAGGATCCAGTGGACAGTCAGATGGGAGTAAGCACAAATTCTTCTAACCACCCCATGTCCTCCAAACATAACATGTCAGGAGGGGAGTTCCAGAGCAAGCGTGAGAAAAGCGATAAAGACAAATCAAAGGTTTCTACTTCTGGAGGCTCAGTGGATTCTTCTAAGAAGACCTCAGAGTCAAAAAATGTGGGGAGCACGGGTGTGGCAAAAATTATTATCAGCAAACATGATGGAGGCTCCCCTAGCATTAAAGCCAAAGTGACTCTACAGAAACCAGGAGAAAGTAGTGGAGAAGGGCTCAGGCCACAGATGGCCTCTTCAAAAAACTATGGTTCTCCATTGATCAGTGGTTCCACTCCAAAGCATGAACGTGGTTCTCCCAGCCATAGTAAGTCGCCAGCATATACACCCCAGAATGTGGACAGTGAAAGTGAGTCAGGCTCCTCTATAGCAGAGAAATCTTACCAGAACAGCCCCAGCTCAGATGATGGTATCCGACCACTTCCAGAATACAGCACAGAGAAGCATAAGAAGCACAAAAAGGAAAAGAAGAAAGTCAAAGACAAAGACAGAGACCGGGACAGAGACAAAGACAGAGACAAGAAAAAATCTCACAACATCAAGCCAGAGAATTGGTCTAAATCTCCCATTTCTTCAGATCAGACGTTGTCTATGACAAATAACCCAGTCTTATCTGCAGACCGGCCTTCAAGGCTTAGCCCTGACTTTATGATTGGGGAGGAAGATGATGATCTTATGGATGTGGCCCTGATTGGCAATTAAGAACCTTATTTTCTAAACATATGTCCAGAGAAGAAACTAATGATACATTTACATGTAAACCAACACAAGGGGTGAGTCAGACAGGCCTGATCTGTGCTTAAGATTCCTAACGGGCATGGCCTCTACACCAAGCTGGGTACATTTATAAAAGTATATCTAAACCCTACTAAAGGGACCATGGGGTTGGTTGTTCAACAAGTCATATTTCTTTGCCAGAAAGAAATGTTAAAAAATACTTGCTTAAGAAAGGGAGGGGGTGGGAAAGGGTATAGAGAGGGAAGGGTGGGAAAACTGTTGTGGGAAATATTCATATATATTTTTCTCCCTTTTTCCATTTTCAGGACATGCGTTAAACTCATTTTAGTGCATGTATTTGAAGGGCTGGGCAGAAAATGAAAAAAGCAATACATTCCTTGATGCGTTTGCATGAAGGTTGTTCCCCTTTGGTAGTTGTCCATTGGAAGCATGGGCAAGGGAAGGACTGGCAGTCTTGGACACTTCAAGCAATGTTTGGTGTCTGTTTCTTAGGAGTGATTGTGGGAGGGAAAATTATTTTAGCTATTTATTTGTAATATTTTAATCCTTAATGTTTGTTTTTATGCAATGTTTGTTCTTAAATCTATGAAGGTTATGGTTCACAATGATAGGCAGGAAGGGCGAAGTTTGTTCGGTGGTGGGGAGCTCGCAGTTTTTGCTGATGCTGCAGCATCAAAGCCTGCACAGGTTAATCAGAGCCTGTCTTTGAAGTGAAATAGAAAAACCAAAACTATTATCTCTGGAGGTTTTTCACAGGGTTCAGACATCATAGGAATAATAGGAGTTACCTCCCTATGCAGTTAAAAGATTTATCTTTTTTCATTGAAAAGGAAGGGTGGTTTTGCGGGGTATAAATATGTTTTCAGATTCTATACCCTATGGTATGAAAACCATTTCAGAATTAGTAGTTCTCCTAGTTCCACAATGTGCCAAAAGTCTACATCCCAGCATTTTGTTTGCAGGAGAGCTGATGCCATTCCTAAGAGCTGGACTCTTTGTTTCTCTTCATCACAAGGAGGAGGAGTTCAGACTTAAGTCACTCTACTGTGTGCTCCCCGAGATAAACAGTTTTAAAAAATGCAGCCATAGTTCACTTAAAACAATTTCAAGCTCACTTGAAGTAACAGGGGCCTGGAATGCTAAGTGAGCATGAAGATAAACCTTGCTACTGTGTAGCATACAATTGGACCTTTTTGGAGAAACAGGTCTGAGTCTGGATTCTGAGGGACATCAAATGAAGCCCTTCTCATAAATAGAGAAATCCAGGAGACCACTTTGAGTGCAACAGAAGTTCTCAGTATTTGGAGGTCCTCACAAAAACCCGCGGCCTTACTTTGATTTTGCCACCTGCACTGTGCCGTTCCTGATGGTTCCGTTCAGGATCTGGATCAGCGGGATGGGGCATAATCCCCAGCACAACTCTTCTGGATCACAAAAAAAAAAAAAAAAAAAAAAAAAAAAAAAGAGCCAGGTGATTCATGTCTGTGTGTGTTACAAGTGGAGTGACTTCATCAGATACGGACGATTTCTAGATCCAACTCTCTGCAGGTTGGAGTTAGCATAGACTTGGGAAATCTACTGTGGCTTTCTTTCCTGACTGTTTCTCATTTCCTTTGGTGTTCTCCCTTTTCTGGTCATCAGTTCTCAACAACTCCGCCGTTTCTGTGTCCCAAGGCAATAAATAGGAAACAAAACTGTAAAGTGGAGCAAGAAAAGTTCCCTGTTACCCTATCAGAGTCCACTGTCTTGGGTGACACGAACGAGGACATGGGCAAGGTGACACCAGAGTGCTTTATCTTGTGGTGCTGATGCAGTGGCAGTGTCTCAGATATACAACCAGGTTGGATTTCTCAGAAGTTTGCCACCTGGTTCTGAATCTTACCCTCTTAGTTTCTGCAGGAGAGTTAAAGTTATATGGTGTTTCAGTTTGTTCTGGGTGGGGATGACCTCCTGGGGAAATGTACTGCATAGTATAAGGGGCTCAGTCCCCCCAGCAGCGCCAGCAAATACCAAAATGAGTAAACTGGGAAGCTTTTTCTCTCTTTCTGTCTTCATCCCAGATCAAAGAATCCCGAGTTAGGATCTGGATGAAGGATAAGCCCCTGAATTGTCGATGGGCACACCCCACACAATGGCCCAGCATCTGAACTTGCTTAACAGGGAGCCGGGGCTAAACTGCTTCACCCTGCCTGGGAACCAGGGAGCACTGCATTTCTCCACAGGGTGGAGGAGAAGAAGCAGAATAAACCAAGCCTGGAACACCTCCCTCCCATCCAGGCGTGCTCATTCTCCTGTTTCAAAAGACGGCAAGAACACGAAGTCAACTTCCACCTGATGGCTGCTGTTGGACGTTCTGTGTTTTCAGTTTGACCTGATTCTTCGGTCTTTTGGCTTCATGTTAAGGGCCTTTGGACAAAATCTGCTCTGATGTACACGAATATTTCAGATTCAAAGTCAGTGTATCTTAAAACAAGTATTTCCACGGTGAGCAAGGGGGACCTGATATAATTGCCAAAGCCAGCTTGAGGTTGATAACTCTTGAATTGGATTTTATTTTTGTCAGGCCAAGGTCTGAGAATATAGAACAGCAATATCATGAATTTTCAGAAGAGCCAGTGAGTCCCATAGTATCCACAGTTGAGTCACAGCAGATGTCAGTATAGTGAACATTCGCAATCCCTGGGTAATCTCATTTTCTATTTTATTTTTATCTTTAGCCCTGCCCCCCAATTATTTGACTTGGAATTAACTTTTGGAGGGACAGGAAGTATTATCTTAGAAACTAGGTTGGGAAACATGCTCAATGATAGAGCTGAGCTTTACATTTTGAGTTAAAACATGTACATCAGGAGCAGTGGGAAGGGTCTTAAAGTATTTCTCATTTGATTTTCTGTGTGTATGGCTGTTATGTAAATATTTTGGGTTTTTTTTTTTCGTTTTTTGAAATTGGAAAAAATCTGTGGGATTTTTTTCCCCCTTTAAAACATTACAAAAAAAGAAAAGGAAAAGAAAAACTGTTTCTTTACATACAAATAAATTTCTTTGATAAAAAGTAATAAGCCTCTGAAGTTTTTGTTGTTTTTTCAAAAGGGATACTAGGCAGCCCTGGCTGGTTTGGAAGTCACTGTGTAGATCAGGCTGGCCTCTTGTTTTTTTTGAGACTGGGTTTTATGTAGCCCAGCCAGACCTTGAACACTTGATCCTCTTGCCCTTCTCTTCCCAAGAGTTGAGGGGCTGGGCCTTTGTTTGTTTTGTTATTTGTCTCTTTGAGACACTGTCTAGCTAGCCCAGTCGTCCAAGAACTTGCTATGTAGCACAGTATGATTCAGAACTCAAACAGTCCTTATGTCTCGACCTCTGGAACATTGGGATTACAGGTATGAGTCAACACCATAAAGTCTCATCCTTTGAATATTTTCATTTGATAAGTGCCTGAAAAATCCAAATTAGTTAAAAACCAATGGCTTCTCTGAGTTTTCTAAATGGGCTCACAGGAATGCATAGTTGGTTGACTCAAGGGACAGATTTTGTTTTTGTTTATATTTGATTTTTTTGTGTGTGCCAGTTTTTCTCTCCTGACTTGCAGTTGGTATAAAATTCATCAGTAACTTCCTGGAATGCTACTAAACGTTGCTGGTTTTTCCACTGGCAGAAGTAAAGTAAATGCTTACAAGCATGTAGGACTGAGAGAGAATGTACCATGAACCCAGGTTTTTGTGGTCAAGAACTGACTTTTCTGAAGTGAGTGTAGGAAGGCCTCTATGGGGAAAAAGAAAGTTTGGCCAAGGGTCATGACGTGTTTAATGCCAGAACTGGGGAGTCAGAGGCAGGTGGGTCTCTCGAATTCGAGGCCAGCCAGTGTTCAAGGACAGCCAGTGCTATATAAACTATGTTTCAAAAAAAAGTTTATTAATAAAGTGCTTGAAGTCAGTAAGTAAGCTAAAATAAGTTTTTTATAAAGGTTCTCGGCACTTGTTGCTCTTACATGTCCATCTTGATCGGATTCTAATTAAAAGGGTGTGAGGCAAACTCATACCTGCTTTAAGTATACAATTAAAAGCAGCATTGGGGCCTCATCTAGCACGGGCGCTATTTATGATAGTTTTTAATATTTCAGATGGGTACATTGTGTAATTTGTTTCTCTTTGAAGGGACAACTCACTCTAGATGGTTTCATAATTCATGGACAATAGGTCATAGATTTAGGAGTCTTGAAGGCTGGAGTTTACATTAATAGTAAGATGACACGGACTAGCTTCCGTACTAGGAGCCTAGCCCAATGAAAGTCATCGCTTTCTGTGGTCAAACGCCCCCGCCTACTCTCTCCTACATGCTTGTTTCTCCCGCCGAAATGGCGTCAGGTTGAGGCTCTCACCAACCGGCGCCCTGATTGGAGGGTGGGCAGCCACCACAGCCCATTGGGCGCCACCGGCCGGAGGGGCGGGGATGCCAAAGGCCCTTGTGCCTTGCCAGCCCCCACCCCACCGACGCGCGCCCCTCCCCCGGCCCAAGAATGGGTGCCGGGCTGGGGCATCGCACCCCCTGACCCCGAGGTGAAGCCTCACTACCAGTCCCCGTGCAGAGCCGAGCGCTAGGTCCGCCTCTTAGCGCCGCCAGCTCCTGCCTTCTGGAGCCCGGCACTGAGAGGCAGCCGCCCCGCAGCGGCCCCCCAGGCCTCCCCGCTGCACCCCGTAATGCAATTCACCGGGACGGGGGAGGCGGCGGCGGCGGCAGCACCCACGCCGGCGGCGGCAGCACTGCCCCAACCCAGAGACGCCTAGAAAAAGGAGGAAAATGGCTCCGAGCAGGGACCGCCTGCTGCACTTTGGGTTCAAGGCGACAGTGAGTGACAAGAGGACGGGAGTTGGGTGGCCGGGACGATGTGGGTGCCAGCTCGGGCCGCCGGTGAAGTGACTAGACCAGGGCTGGGGACACTTAAGCTGGAAGCTCGGGTTCCGCGTGGGTCGGTGCGTGCTGGTGAGTCTTCGCAGCGGCGGGGAGGGTTCCGGTGCGATGTGCCGTCCCCGCTTGGCTCTCCTCGCCGGCCCGCGGGCACGCGCGCACTCGCCCCCGCCCCGCGGCCCCCCACCACCCGCCACCCCCCCTCCACACACGCACGCACGCACACTCGGCCACTTCCCTGCCTCTCCTTGTCCCGGTGGGCTGGCGCCCGGCCGCCCCACGCTCCGGCTGCTCGCGGGCTCACGGTCCGGGGCTGCGCCCGGTGGGGGAGGGGTGGGCTCGCGCCGCCGCCGCCGCCGCCGCCGCCGCCGCGGAGCGCTCCTCCCCTCCCCCGGCGTTCCGAGGCCCGGGCGGCTCTGCCCAATGAGGAGCGGCGTTGCTGGCAGGTGGGGAGTGTTTTTGTTTTGGGTTGAAGTTGAGGCTTTGGAGAGAACCGAGCTAGCGACTGGCAGTCGTCGCGGCCGCGGACGCCGCGGGCGGTGGTGGAGGCCCCGCGGGACTCGAGCGGTCTGTCCTCCGCGTCGGCCGGGCGGGCCTCGCGTTCCCGTCTCCGCCTCCCGCTCCCGGAACTCCCGGGCCTGCCCTGGCCCCTGTCTTTGCACCCCGCACGCCGCAGCGCCCTGTCCGGGCCGCACCCGCTGGCCCCATGAGGAGGGACGTGAACGGAGTGACCAAGAGCAGGTTTGAGGTGTGAGCTCGGAGGGGTCTCGGGCGGCGAGGAAGGCCAGCTCTCACACCCCGAACAGTCGCCCTCCCGGAGCCGCCTCCCTTGTGTGCGGCCCGCCACCCGCCCCCGGCGGGGCAGCCAGCGTCCTCCTCTGCCCGCGACCCGAAAGCCCTGCGCACCGGCTTGCCCTGCCTTCCGGGAGGCTCGCCTGCTGCCCCTTCCAGCCGCGGGCCCCGGGCCGGATTAGCCCTGGCGCCCTAAATCCCCCCTCCCCCCATACCACTCCAGCTTCCCATTCTTTGCCCAGCCCTTGGCTAGCCTCCTTCCACCACGCAGCGAAACACCCGTCCCCGAGTGGCCAGCGCCTGCTGCCTTCGTGAATCGTTTGCCACCTCCCGAGCGGGAATCGATGAGTCCTCGCTGCAAGTAGGAAGTGGGGGTGGTGAACTAGGATGATAGAGGCGACTGTTGGGTTTTGGGTACTGTTTGGATATTGTTCTAACACTTCCTCTTCCCCGTTCAGCCTGTACTTCTGGGGTCATTGTTACTGGTAACTTAGATATCTGTTCTGAGAATGTGAGGGAGGTCTGAGAGCCTTCGGAGAATTCATTTCTGTTTTTGCCTTACGTTTGTCCTCTGGAGTGGGAGGTTTGTAGTCTTGGAATTCAACAGTAGATGGTCAGAAAGCTCTTTAAAGAGAATTCACGGACTGAGAAAGAGATTCCTTTGGGAAGTATTGTAACTTCTGATGAAACACAATAGTATAATAATGTGCAGGAGGATGCATTGGTAGGCCGAGAGACAAAGAAACTTAGACAAGAGGAAACGTTACCTGGCCTTTGCTGGCAGAGACTCAGGCTGACCTGGGGTCACTCCAGGCTAGTGTACACCTACCTCACTTGTGTTTCGCTCTCTCCCCTCTCTCATTGTGTTTATAACACTCAGTGTTTTACTTTAGCTCTCTTTTGAAAGTTGAAAACGAGGCAGGAATTTATGGGCTTGGGGTGAAAGTCTTACCTCTGTTTAGTCTTTGTATTTTTAAGAGCATGAGAAAAAAAATATTTGAAGTTACAACTAAAGATTAAGGTAGGGCAGCTGTGAGGGAAATTTAAACTAAGAGTTAGAGTATGAAGTTGAAGTGATGAGTGGAGAAAATCAAAGTCATTGGTTACATTAGAGTTTTATGTGTAATTTAACAACAGGAATGGGGTGTGTGGAGGAGCATAATAAAAATTACCTATGTAGGACGTTGTATTGCTCTAAAGTAGGGAGTCCAATAAGATTTAATTTATGGTGGTTTCAAAGTCAGTACTACTGTAAAACCATTGAAATTACTAACCAGACATTTGGCAGTTTAGGGGTACTCCAAAGAGTCCAAAATGCTGAAGACTGAGTGGGGTATGGCCTTTTGAATTGCAGTGAGTTCTTTACCAATTTGCTATTCCCTCTTAGGTTGTGGAATATTTATTGGGAAAGACTTATTGGCATTTGTGCTTTAAAACTACATTCTATTTCTTACTTTCAAATATTTGTTTTGTTTTTCTTGAAATAGGGTCCCATGTAGTCCGTGACCTTGAGGTGATCCTCCACCTCCCAAGTGCTTTGATCACAGATAGGAGCCACGATGCCCTGCTTCATGAACTTTTATACCCTCAAAATTGCCAGGTTGTGGTTTGCATACCTTTACCCCAGAACTCAAGAGGCAGAGACAGGCAGATCTCTGCCTATTCAAGGCCAGGCTGGTGTACATAGAGAGTTCCAGAACACCCAGGGACACAGAGAAATCCTGTCTCAAAAACAAAATAAAAACCCTCAGAGCTCAGAATCCTTTATAAGGGGCTGATTATTTCTAAGTAGGTTATTTCAGAATGAGAATTTTTGTGAGTTGAGGAAATCTATGTAGAAAATAATAGCTAATTTCAAATTGTGATCATGACTAATACAAGTGAGAGACTCTTGCCTCACCCCAAGATGAGACTTATTTTTGCATACTGGATTCAGTATAACCTTTTAATGGAGAGTTCTAATGTTCTGTGTGTGTGTGTGTGTGTGTGTGTGGTTGTGTGGTCTGTGTGTGTTTCTTTGTTTGGTCTTTGTGATAGTGAAGACCCAATACAAGACCCTGCAAGAGCTAACAGCCTTTGTTTTTTTGAGACAAATTCTCAGTGTGTAGCCCAAATTGGCCGGGAACACTCAGTGGTCCCCTTAGCGCTGTCTCTTGAGTTCTGAGATTCCAGCCTTGTACCACAGAGTCCAGTTTGGGAATGTTTTCTTTTGTATACTTTTGAATGTTGTGATCAGAGGCCACATGCTTTATGTCTTATTCTGAGAGCCAGATATAGAAAAAAGCTTTTATATTAAACTGAGCCTAGTGGCTGGAAACTGTAATCCTAGCACTTGGGAGACTGAAGCAGGATTTACCTACTCCCCCGCCCCCACCCCCAATTCCAATCAGTCCGGTTTATATGCTGAGTTCCAAGCCAGCCTGAGTTATAGAGTGAGACCCTGTTCAAACCTTGTGCCCTCCAATACTGTCCCCAAAGGAAAAATGTAAAGTTAAAACCAAGAGAGGTCACTGGTTATATAAGCCAAATATGCAGCATCTATGTAAAGCCAAAGCAGGTGACTTTAGAGAATGAAAGAGATCTAGAGATGAAAAACTTCTTGTTCCTTGTTCTATTACTTTGTGGTTTTTGTTTAATTAAAAAAATTAAAAGATACATCTTATTTTATGTGTATGATTGTTTTGCCTGCCTGGTGCCCACAGAGGTCAGAAGGTAGCATCAGATCCTCTGGAACTGGAGTTACAGATAATTGTGAGCCACCATATTGGTACTAGAAACTGAGCCCAGGTTCTTTCCAAGAGCTACAAGTGCTCTTAACTATCAACGATTTCTACAGTCCCACATTGTTTGTGAGTCGGGGTTTCACACCATAGCCAGGATGGCCAGAAACTTCAACAGCCTTCTTATCTCAGGCTTCACCCCATGTGCTATCTAAATTTTGATTCTTACAATTCTGTCTTACATTCAAGGAAAGTTAGGACCCAAGAGGTTATGGTGTTCAAGTTGGGCAGCTTAACAGTAGAGGACCAGGATTCTAATCTGCGGGGGGTCGGGGTGGGGGTGGGTGGGGGTGTTTTGTTTTCAGAGATTGATTTTGTGAATGGATACGTGTGTGCATGTACATGTGCGTGCATGGGAGGGAGTACAGTTGCTGTGGAAGTCAGAGAACCAGGATCCCCCTGAATCTAGAGTTCTAGGCAGCTGTGGGCTCCCAGATGTGGTGTTGGGAACTGAGCTGGTGTCCCTTCAAGAACAGTTAAATGATATTAACTAGTGAGCCATCTCTCCAGCTCCCCAATCTCTACTTTTTACACTTAACATTTTCAGATTCTGTTTTTTTAGTGTAACTCACCATAAAGCCCATTAAATGTGTGGGAAAGTGCTTTTCCTAAAATCCATTGAATATATTTTATTTTGTATATGCTGTCAAATTAATGATGTGTTTTTCATTTTAATTGTGTTAACCAACTTTACCTTAACACTTAGCAAGATTAACGAGACATTTAAATATATAGTCTTGCCATTAGCTTCAAATTGATATTTTTTTTCAGTTCAGTTTCTACTTTGTCATGTTTTCAATAGATATGGAATGAAAATACCATAATATTGGGGAAATTCTTACTTGAATTTATTTTTTTTAATCTTAATTAGCATTTTTAAAAAGCCATAGTGTTACCATTAACTGACATTAAAATATTTTATAATCAATGCCTGGAGATGTTAAGACCATAAGTTAGGAAGTGAAAGACACTATTTTGGACATATTGAATCTGTATTCATTATTCTTCATTATACTTCACTGACTTTCTTATAAATATGTAATATTGTGGACAGCAGGGACACGGGGTCTTGTCTTTGTTTGGCCTGCTTGTGTTACTTTGTCAACTCATTTTATCCAAAGTAACAAAAGCCATAGTATGGCTCGATGGAAGAGCATACCGTACAGCTTGGAGACCTGGTTATTAATCCAGGTTTTGCCATGAACTAATAACTTTTATCATTTAATTTGTCTGGTCTGGTGATTTTCATTTTTTTTTTTTTTTTCACTAAACAAGAGAGTTAAAAGCAATTCTTTAAGTACCTTTTGGTTCAGTAACCTATGAATCTGTGACTTAACAAAAAAAAAATATAGCTAGAGTTTTCCTGCCTTGCCCACAGTCAGGACAAATCTTTGTCACCCGCCAGTCCCACAGCCGCTCAGACCCAACCAAGTAAACACAGAGACTTATATTGCTTACAAACTGTATGGCCGTGGCAGGCTTCTTGCTAACTGTTCTTATAGCTTAAATTAATCCATTTCCATAAATCTATACCTTGCCACGTGGCTGGTGGCTTACCGGCGTCTTCACATGCTGCTGCTCATGGCGGCGGCTCACAGGTCTCTCTTCCTCAGCCTTCCGCTTCCCAGAATCCTCCTCTCTCCTTGTCCCACCTACTTCCTGCCTGGCCACTGGACAATCAGTGTTTTATTTATTGACCAATCAGAGCAATTTGACATACAGACCGTCCCACAGCAGAAAAATGTACAAAGCCAGATGTCCGTGATCATTTCTTCTCAACACTCTCCTATGTTGTTTCAAGCTGGATTGGTGGTATACGCCTGTTGTTGCAGACACTTGGGATGCTGAAGAAAGAGGACCAGTGGAGCCTGTGAGCTGGAAATCAACCTGGACAACATAGACCCAGCCTCAAAACAAAACAAAACCAGTTTGCAGCCTCAGTCTCACAATACTGCTATGATGTAGATTTAAAAACAAAACACAAAACCCAAACAAAACATTAAAACACCATTTTTATTTCCTTAAGGTTTTATATCCTCTGAAGAACATTCTGCATATTACCCATATTTACCAATTTAAAAAAAAAAACTTTTTATTTTATGTGTATGAGCATTTTGCCTGCATGTATGTATATGCACCAAATGTGTGTCAGTGTCCTCTGAGGGCATCAGATCCCTTGGATCTAGAGTTACAGATGTTGTGAGTCACTGTGTGGGTGCTGGGAACTGAGCCTGGGTCTCTGCAAGAGCAGCCAGTGCTTTTAACTTCTGAGCTTCCTCTCTTTTCTGTTGTTTTAGACAGGGTCTCTGTTTGTTTGTTTTTGAAATTGTGTGTTTGTGTGTGTGTGTGTGTGTGTGTGTGTGTGTGTGTGTGTGTGTGTGTGATATGTATTTATGTGAATACAGGTACCACTGTGTAGAGGTCAGAGGACCACTTTAGAGAATCACTTTGTTCTTCCTGCTGTGGGTTCTGGGTTCTGAGGGTCGAACTCGGGTTGTGATGCTTGAGTAGACAGGCACTTTTGCTTGCTTAGCCATTGCCAGTCGTGGTTAAGTGGGGTTTTGTTGTTGTTTGTTTTGTTTTTTAATGATTTATTTATTTATCTTCATACATTGGTATTTTGCCTGCATATATGTCTGCCTGTGTGAGGGTGTTGGATCCCCTGAAATTGGAGTTTCAGACAGTTGTGAGCCACCATGTGGTTGCTGGGAACTGAACCCAGGTCCTCTAGAAGTGCTCTTAACCGCTGAACCATCTCTCTAGCCCTCCATTTTATGTTTTTGAGACATGGTGTTGTGTAGTTCAGGCTGGTCTCAAAATTACCGTGTAGCCAAAGGTGGCCTTGACCTCTCTGGCTCCTCCTGCCTCATCCTCCCAAGGCCTGGGATTACAGGCTGAACTGCCATGCCTGACTTTGTTATTAGTTTTGTTTTGTTTTCTCTATTGTTTTGAGACAGTGTCTCCCATGCTGCAGCCCTGGAACTCCATATGTAGATCAGGCTGGTCTCATGCTCAACAGAGATCTGCCTGCCTCTGATTAGAGAGTACAGGGATTGAAGGTGTGTGCCAACTCATGGCAAGAATTTAGTTTGAACATTGTAGGGATTGATTTTGAAAGCAATTATCTGACCGTCCGTCTCTCCATTCTTTCTTCTTCGGTCTCCGGTTGCACCTGGACCTCATGTGTGCTAATCAGGCCCTCTTCCTCTCAGCTGCACCCCCAACTGTCTGACCATTTTCACTGGACAAAAACTCCACAAGGTGCATTTTTGTTTGTTTTTCAAGATAGAATTTCTCTGTATAACAGCCCTGGCTGTCCTGGAACTCACTCTGAAGACCAGGCTGGCCTTGAACTCACAGATCCTCCTGCGCCTGCCTCTGCCTCCCAAGTGCTGGGATTAAAAGTGTGGGCCACTAGCACCTGGCATAAAGTATTTTTTCTTTTTGTTTCCTAATTGGACTTTTTTGAGATAGACTCCTGTTTCATAACTTAGATTGCCACGGAACTCACTGTATAGCCCAGGCAAGCTACAACTTTTTCAGCCTACCAAATGCTGGGGTACGGGTGTGAGCTGTCACATCCAACTAAATCATCATTTATATTGAAAGTAGTCTCACTTTCAAACTCAAGTATCCTTCTATTTTAGGTCATTTGTCAATATGCTGTTAAGATTAGCGATGCTGCTAAAAATGTTTTCCCCCACACTGGACAAGTGCTTTCCTAATACGATACAGTATCCTTCAACTGTTGATCCTCATGTACTAGTCAGAAACTGGGATTATAGATCTTCACCACCAGGCCGGGCAAGTGATGCTTTGAGTCTGCTTTTATTTTTTTGGCACAAGGTCTTACAGAGTAGTCCTGGCTGGCCTGGAACTCACTATGTAGACAAGGCTGGCCTGGAATTCACAGAGATCTGCCTGTCTCTGCTTCTGGACAGCTGGGATCCAAGGCATGCACCACTGAGGCTTGCTGAGATTATAAACTCCTTTGGAGCTGGAATTACGAAGGGTGTGAGCCCACTACTACTCTACTGTGAGCCCAGGGCCTCCGGAAGAGCAGCAAGCTCTCTTCAGAGTCCTTGGATTCTGAGCTGGGGAAATAGTTTAGTGATGGACACTTGCCTCGCATGAGTGAAGCCACAGGTTCAATACCTACTGTGTAAAAATGAAAAAAAAAAAAGGTAAAATAAATTTTAATCTCCAAAGTTATTCCATTTCAAACCTTGGCCTCATTTTTCCTTGCAAATTAATGAGTACTTTGTTATTGACTAAAGATCTATTCCCATCCCTTAACTTGTGACAAGTTGGAAACTGAATTGAAAATTCTAGTACTCTTAACTAGTCTAGTGCTGTGGTTCTAGAATAGCAATTTTAGGTATTTAAAGTAAAATATTCTGAGATACCTAGGACATCTAAGAGAGAGGGGAGAATGAGTGCTCTTACACCGACCAAATGTAAGTGCTTGCATGGTAGTAATCACTGTGCGCTTTTCCTCCCTGATCCTCTGGGCTCAGTGGACTTTTAGTTAGGCCCTCAGCCAGATACTAACTCCGAAGAAACAGACATCCAGCTGTAATCTTATAGTGTTCTTTCTTTTTTTTTTTTTTTTTTAAAGATTTATTTATTATGTATACAGTATGTATGCCTGCAGGCCAGAAGAGGGCACCAGATCTCATTACAGATGGTCATAAGCCACCATGTGGTTGCTGGGAATTGAACTCAGGACCTCTGGGAGAGCAGTCGGTGCTCTTAACCTCTGAGCCATCTCTCCAGCCCCCATAGTGTTCTTTCTTAATGCGTTGTAGTCTACTTGATTCTAAAGTAGTCCCAGCTAACAATAGATGGTTATATTGGATTGTGGGATATCACTTTTGCTTGATTCATTTTTCTTAATTATGTGATTTTAAAAACAAAGATTTCTACACACATGCTAAACAAACACTCTTCCCATCGAGCTGCATTCCATCCCCTTGCATTAGCTTTTGAAGACTTTGAATGAACAGAATCACTTTAGAATACCTCCCCCCACCCATATATGAAATAACTGGTACACATGTAAATTATAGGGATAGGTGGATAATCTCATGTCTAGTGAGTAACATCTTCTTACCAAAATATTTCTACAAATGGTATTAAGATGTTGTCTTGGCCTTACTCAGGCCATAGCTGACAGTTGCAGTCAGGAACATCGTGAATCCATTTGCTTAGCCCTTTATATTTCTGTAAGGTTAACGTCACCCATTATTATATTACAGTATGGTAGACAAGGGTTTGGTGAAGCAGGAAACATATTGGCAGTTTCTTCTGTCTACTCCTCAGCCTCAGGTATTGTAGTCACGCTGAGAAAGGAAAGTGAAACACTGTAGAAATGAGTATAGTAAATTGATCTTGGTCATACCTCGGTGGTAAGGCAGAAGTTACAAATGGACATGAACTTTGGCAGTATACAAATCTGTTCAATAAAGTGTAATCAAATATACCAGTTACAGAACTATGGTGTCTGTTGGTGTAACTTTAAAAAGATGTAAGCTTTAAAAAGAATTTTTAAATTGAATTTATGGGGTTGGAGGTTCTGAAGAAGTCAGAGGACAACTCGCAGGAGTCAGTTCTCCCCCGCACCGTGTGGGTCCTAGGATGGCACTTGGGCTGTCAGGGCTGCATGCTGAGCTCCTTTGCCTGGCTCCTGTTGATGTGACTTTACGATTCACTGAAGGATGCAGACTAAGAAGGATGCAGAGCTAAGGAGGATGCAGGTCTAAGAAGGATTACTTAAAATGCACAGTAACAAGACACCATAAGTCACTCACAGCCTTCCTAAGATCACAACCTTTCCATAAAATTATTTTTGTTGGTACTCTGTAACTGTAATTTTGCTGTTATCAATCATAATGTAAATATCTGTGTTTTCTGGTGGTCTTAGGCAACCCCTGTGAAAAGGCCCTTTAAACCCACAGGTTGAGAACTACCGTTTTAAGAGATGAGTAGTATGTAAAAACTTAAGTGTCAGATTTCAAGGCCACACAGGTTACCCAGTTATTTTTGAAAAGTGGGAGGGTTACAGTTAAAAAAAAAAAAGGAAAAAAAAAGCTGTTTTTCCTTAATAATCTTATAACTCAAAAAGCACTATTAAACAGCAAGAGTTTGGTGTTTAATTTCTTTTTTTGCAGGGGGGAGGGGGCTTCGAGACAGGGTTTCTCTGTAGCTTTGGAGCCTGTCCTGGACTAGCTCTGTAGACCAGGCTGGCCTCGAACTCACAGAGATCCACCTGCCTCTGCCTCCCGAGTTTAAAGGTGTGCTCCACCACTGCCCGGCCGGTGTTTAATTTCTAAACATCAGTTCAGCTCATGTTATGACTAAGAAATGGATATTGGCAATCTTATTTTGAAGCCATAAAGACAAAGTACAGTAGTTTTCCTCAGGGCTCTATGTTAGTTCACAGCAATGCCAAGGTTAGGTCCCCTGAGATCTGGATTCCTGTATTTACACCAAAGCTTTTTGTCTGGATAAGAGACTGATAAACTCATGCAGTGTGTGTCAGTCAGTACCCATTATCCAGCACTTGAGAAATACAGGGTCTGTGTAAAGAGAATTATTTTGCACTGGTGGGGTGAGTGTTGTACTCAGTGGCAGGTCATGGTTAGGCCCTGGATTAGATCTCCAGCACTGTGAAAATAAAGAAAACAACCACAGTAAATGCAGTTCTTGGGTGGTTTTGATATAAAGTCTTGCTTAAGTAGCATAGGCTAGCCCTGAATTCACTATATAGCCCTGGTTGGTCTTAATTACAACATGTCTATCTGCCCCCTCCCCCAGTGTTGACCGTTCTGTTGTTTGTCCCATTTGTGAGACAGGGTCCTGAGTATCCGTGCTGACCCCAAACTTTGTGTGCAGCTCAGAACGTCCTTCTGCACTTCTGATCCCCCTGCCTCTGTGGCCCCATGTTTATCTGTACTAGGATTCATGCCTAGGGCTTTGTGCGTGCTAGACAAGCACTCACTCAGCTGAGCCTCGTTCCCACCTCCTCTATTCCATATTAAGGAGTGTGTTGACCTTAGCAAAGCTGTACTTTCTGTTGTACTTTTTAAAGGCAGGTTTACATTTCAGAGGCATTTATATAACCCAGGGGTCAGTTGTGACTAAGAACACTGAATATTAATGAAGCCTCTTATCTTTTACAGTTACAGTTCGTGATAATGTACTAGGAAGTTACGCATTAAGCACATATTCTAATTTATTCAAAGGACATTTCAAAATGCCAGTTTTCTATAAGTAGATTGCAGAAATAAGTTGCAGTAGGATTTTTTCTGCATAAACTTCTGTACATACAGCGCATGCAGCCATTGTCAACAGCTGATAAGGGTGAGTGTTGGTATCAGCACCACAGTGCTCCTCCTTCACAGATGAAAGCATCGCCTGCCTGTGTTCGGTTCCATCATAGCTTTCTTTCCTGCGGTTAGAGAGGGAAGAAGGGCCAGTTTCCGGGGTAAGAGCTGACTGATCCAGTGTTTTAAATGTCAACTTACAAGTCAATGCCAGTGTAGACATTTCTCACAGCTGCCTAACAATGAGTATAGTAATGGCTGTAATGAAATGCTGAATTATTACATTTTAGTCAGACCAAAATTCAGAGGTCCTCCAGTTTAATCAACCCAGCACAGAAAACTGGATCAAATTAGGAGATGACTAGTGTATAGTTCCCACTTTGTAAAAGGCCTTTTCCTCTAAATAATACATTCTTGGAGAGTAGAGGGGTTGTACACCTAAAATCCCAGCATTTTGGAGGTGAAAGCAAGAGGAGTAAAAATTTGAGGTCGTTGACAACTGCATGATACTTTGTTCTCAAAGATCAAAAGTAGCTGGGTGTAGTGCACGTGTTTGGGATGCAGAGGCAGGGGGAACTCTGAGTTGAAGGCAAGCCAGGGCTACATAATGAGACACTGTCTCAAAATACAGCAACAGCAAAACACACAAAATAAACAGTGAGGTATTTTAAAGTGTTTAAAACATGAAGTTACAAAAAGCCTATTTACAAACACTTGTATGCTACAAAGTAACTACTGTGAGCATACTTGTGCCTTCATTGTATGGCAGGCAGCTTGCTAATGCTGCACAAGCTTGGAATTTACACCTCACAGTGGAGGTATTATAGCCATTATAGAGACTGAAAATCAGAGACACAGTTTAATCTGAAAAAACCTTCTCTAAGGTCACATAGATCGTAAGTAGCAAAGCCATAGTTCAAACGCCGGCTTCAAAGCTAATGTTAGTAAATAGGCCCTGCAAATATAAATAAATCCCACAGTCACTAAGAGGTAAGAACCACAGCATGCCAAATTCCAGGATGCCATACAATCATTATACCCATTTCTTAGCATAAGCATTTGCTTGGTCATAATGCAGTAGACTCCCACCCCAACCTCACCCTTCAAAAGTCTATTTTTATCAGAAGTCAGGGCAGAAACAGGCAAGGTATTCAAAGTATCATATTAAGATTACAAAGGCTGAGCTTTTCTTTAGTAGGATTTATAAAGGTATTTAAGACATTGGCAATGAATTAACCATCTCATCTCTTTGCAGAGAACACAGTAAAAGAAACTTTAGAGTTTAGACAATGGAAGTCTGTAAAGGGAACTTACTCAAAGTAGTGATATAAGTAATACTAGTATTTCACTTGAGAATTATAATATATACAAAGAAACCCACAGTATAAGAATACTTCTTTTATAAAATTCCGTTTTTATTTTAATTATGAATGTCATTTGTGTGTGTGTGTGTACATGAGTGCAGTGCCCCCAAGCAGCCCAGAGGAACTGGGTTACAGGTGGTTGTGAGCCCCTGCATATGGGTTTTAGAACTGAATGTAGATCCACTGGAACAGCAGTGCTCTTAGCCACTGAACCATCTCACCAGGCCCCACACATGAATGCTTTATAAGGCTCAGTGTAGTGACACACTGAAGCCCTGCTTACTTGGGATGCTGAGGCAGGAAAATGAATGGCTTTAGCCCAAGAATTCTGACAACACAGGGGAAACCTATATCTACAGTATTTTTAAACCTGTTTCAAAAGCAGGTAGACTATTCAGACCTGGTAATTATTTTGTTATTTTATTCCTTGAGACAGAGTCTAGCTCTGTAGCCCAGCTGGTCTATAGAACCCTCCTGCTTCCTTGTGTGGGTCACAGGCCTGTGTGCCACCACACCTAGCAAAAGTACATTTTAATAGTTCACAAATAAATCATTTCCCTTTATATAGTCAGCGTAATACCTTAACATTTTCATTTTGTTATTGAAATTAATTTCAGCATTCAAATATTAAAAGATATAGATGAATTGGTTCAAAAGACAGGATAAATTGAAAACTTTTTTGTTTTGATTTTTGAAATGGGGTCTTACTGGAGTAGCCCAGGTTACCCTAGAAAATGAGATGATTGTACTGCCTTAGCCTCCATAGGTAGGGGGTTTACAGACTTGACTCACCATGCCCAGCTTCATTCTCAAGGGACTGTCTGCATAAGCCCCCACCTTGAATCCTGTAGCAGCATACTCCTAGACCAGCACAGATCTGCAAACCCTTGACTTGGCATTTTAATTGTTCATTAGCAGGTACTGTAAATCTTTTCTTTTTTTCTTTTCCTCAGTAACTTTTATACATTTTTTTTCCTTTTGATGTATACGAGCATTTTGCCTGGATGTATGATTGTGTGTTACTTATGTGCCTGGAGGCCAGAAGAGGGCATTGGATCCCCTAGAACTGGAGTTACATGTGGATGTTGGGAGTGGAACCCTGGTCCTCTGGAATAGCAGCCAGTATTCCTAACCATTGACTGATTTCCCCAGCCTCTTTTTACCTGTGTTTAAAGGATGAAGAAAACAAAGTAGCTTTTTAGTCATGTGAAGTCAGGGTCTATTGTGTTGGTAAAAACTTCTGTTGTGTCCACCAACGAAGTGTCATGTAGTTGTGAGAACTAGTACATTTCAAGCTGGGCCTGGTGGCACACCCCTTTAATCCCACCTAGCACACGGGAGGCAGAGGCAGGCGGATCTCTGTGAGTTCAAGGCCCGCCTGGGCTACGGAGTGAGTTCCACGACAGCCAGGGCAAGACAGAGAAACCCTGTCTTCAAAAACAAAAACAAAAACAAAAACAAAAGAACTAGTACATTTTCTACCTTCCCTAATCTAGCAGTCTTTCTTTTTGTTTTTTCCCTCCCCCAATAAAATCACTCATTTTGCAAATCTGAAGCATCTAGAATAAGCACTACCTATGGCAGCGGTTCTCAGCCTGTGGGTCATGACTCCTTTGGGGACTGAACGACCCTTTCACAGGGGCCACATAGCAGATGTCCTGCACATCAGGTATGTACATTACGATTCATAACTAGCAAAATGACAGTTATGAAGTAGCAATGAAAATAATTTTACAGTTGGGGGTCACCACAACATGAGGAACTATATGAAAGGGGGGAAGCATTAGGAAGGTTGAGAGATACTGCACTGTGTAGACCAGGCTGGCCTTGATCGCAGAGATCTGCCCACCAATGCTCAAAACAGTACTTCTAATGAGAATGCTAATTAAAGTTGCTGCTTCTCTGAAGCTGAACAGTCACCAGAGACTTAAATAGAAAAGAAATAAGGTTAGAAAAGAGTAGCCAAGAGGCGGCTCTCACTCACTAGTCATTCTAGGCATTTATTATGTAGCATGTAATTATTTACAAAGTGGGCTTTTCCCTATGCTGAGGAAAGCACCCAGGACCTCAGGCATCCTGGATAAGTGCCCTACCACTGAACTGTCCTCTCCTCAAAGATAACGAATGTTTTACTAAACAATTTAGGTTTAATCCTAGCACTCAGGAGGCAGAGGCAGGCAGATCTCTGTGAGTTCCAGGACAGCCAGGGCTACACAAAGAAACCCTGTTTCAAAAAACAAACAAAAAAACAATTTATGAATTATTCTTCATAATGATGAACCTCATATATAGGACATTTTGCAGATCCTCCTTCAGAAAGTTAGCTATTTTAAACAATTACCTCAAGTAACAATATTTTAACTTTTGTTGTTGTTGTTGGCTTGGCAATTAGGACACAGTGCTTCAAGCATTGTAAGCACACACACACACACACACACACACACACACACACACACACACACACACACATACGTTTTACTTGGCTTTCCTTGATTTCTTCCAATTTTTGTTTGTTTTTTTCTTCCATTTCTTTAAGGGATTTTTTTTTTTTATTTCCTCTTTAAGGGCATCTATCATCTTCTTAAAGTCACTTTTAGATTTGATTTCTTCTGCTTCTTTTGCGTTGGTGTGTTCAAGTCTTGCAGGTGTAGAATCACTAGGTTCTGGTGTAGCCCTATAGGTCTTTATGTTGTTGCCTGTATTTTTGCACTGGCGTCTACTCATCTCTTCCTCCGCTCGGTGCAGGTGGTGTCTGTGTCTGAGGGTGCCTCTCTTGTTCCAATTGATAGTCTTGGTCCACTGGGAGTTCTTGGTTAAATCGGTGCTGTTAGGCTCTTTCTCCGGTAGCTGCTTAGTCCAGTCAGTGGTTGTGGGTTCTGTCTCAGGGAGCAGCTGTTCCCAATCGGTGCAGGGTGGGCTTTTATGGCTCCAGTGGTTGGTGTCACATGGGATGGTTTTCTTGATGAGGGGGCAGGGAAAGAGGCCACTGTCTGGTCCCTGGGGCTCCAATGGCTGTTCCCAGTCGGTGCAGGGTGGGTTTATGACTCTGGTGGTTGTTGGGTTCGAAGGGGCTGGGTTTTTTTTTATTTTTTTATTTTTTATTTTTTTTGCGAGGGAGCCGGGAAATGTAGCTGCCTGGTCCCTGGCTCTCCAATGGCTGAGGCCTAGGGGCTAGAGATCTAGTCTGCTGGTCCAGAGATGGGGCCTTACCTGTTCCCAGTCAGTGTAGGGTGGGCTTATGAGGCTGGTGATCTGGTTCGGCAGCTGGATGGCTCCTTCTCTTGCGTTCTCGGGTCATGTTTTACTTGCTTGCCAACTTCTCAGCTGATCTTGTTTCCTCAGACTGCAGGCTGTGGGCTTCTGGAACTTCTCCCGAATGGATCTCAGCTAACAGGTTGATCAGTAGGGCAATCTCACCAATGCTCCAAGTTGTTGGGCTTCGCAGGATCGGCAGCTGGGCCATGGGTCAGCCTCGGGCAGAATGTTCGGTCTCATTCTTGGCTCCTTCCCCAGTGCTGGGGTTAAAGGCGTGTGATCAGTCCGAGCTGCTCCCACACACCTTTTACTACTGACCTACTCCAGTCCTAGAATAATAAATTAATAGTGTTCAATACGTTAAACAGCATGTTCATATTTATGATTTAATTTAAACTTAGTTTTTGTTTTGTTTTTGTTTTTAGAGACAGGGTTTCTCTGTGTAGTTTTGATACCTGTCCTGGATCTCACTCTGTAGACCAGGCTGGCCTCAAACTCACAGAAATCCGCCTGGTTCTGCCTCCTGAGTGCTGGGATTAAAGGCATGCACCACTGCCACTCTGCTAAACTTAGTTTTTAAAAACTTAGAGAATAGTTCTTGTTTGCATTTGATTTTTTGAGACAGGGTTTCTCTGTGTAGCCTCTTTGTAGACCAGGTACGGCCTGGTCTTCAAAAGATTGGCCCCAGACCCCACCCCACCACCCACCCCGCCCTCTTTCTCACACGTGTCCTTCCACAGGCCTGATCACATCTGTCCCTTTCTCCTTATCTTGATAAAACTCCTGTTAGTGGATTCTGTCCTGGTTCATGACTTTTCCTTAAGGGTAAGAGCACTGCTAAAAACCCATCAGACCTCCAACTCAGAAATGTGCCTGCCTCTGCCTTTGGAATGCTGGGATTAAAGGCATGTGCTACCACTGTCCGGTTTAGAGTATAGATCATTATTTTATGTGTATGATTGCTTACATATTAAATAGTATGTTCGTGTTTATGCTTTAATTTGAATTTAATTATTTAAAAATCTCTTAGAGAATACTTCTTTAAAATTTGTTTTCATTTTCTGTGTATGAATATTTTACCTGCATGTATGTCTATGCACCACATGTGTGCCTGGTACCCCCAGAGGCCAGAAGAGTATATTGGGTTTCCTAGAACTGGAGCAACAGGCAGTTGTGAGCTGCCATGTAGGTGCTAAGAATTGAACCCGGGTCCTCTGCAAGAGCACTGGGTGCTCAGAATCTCTGAGCCATCTCTGCAGCCCCTAGTTTCATTACTTTTATAGATTAGAAAACAGGTGCTACAGAAGTCTGCTTCCCCAGTGTTTTTAAGACAAGGTTTCATGTAGCCTAGGTTGGCCACACAGTCACAATGTAGCTGAGGCTGAATTTGACCCTCTTGCCTCTACCTACTAAGTGTTGGGAAAATGGTGGCACACACACACCTTTAATCCTAGCATTCCAGCCGGGCGGTGGTGGCACACGCCTTTAATCTCAGCACTTGGGAGCCAGAGGCAGGTGGATCTCTGTGAGTTCAAGGCCAGCCTGGGCTACTGAGTGAGATCCAGGACAGGTATCAAAACTACACAGAGAAACCTTGTCTCGGAAAAAAAAGAAAAAAAAATCCTATCATTCTAAAGGCAGAGATCCGTCTGGGTCTCCGTGAGTTCAAAGCCACACTGGAAACAGCCAGCCATGGTGCCACACCTTTAATCCTAGGAAGTGATGGCAGGAAGCAGAAAGATATATAAAATGTTAGGACCAGGAACTAGAGCCTGGTTAAGCTTTTAGGCTTTTAGCAGCAGTTCAGCTGAGATTCATTCCAGATGAGGACTCCAAGGTTTCCAGTCTGAGGAAACAGGATCTACTGAGAAGTTGGCAAGGTGAGGTTAGCTGTGGCTATTCTGCTTCTCTGATCTTCCAGTTCACCCCAATACCTGACATCGGGTTTTGTTCTCATTAATAAGACTTTTTAAGATTAGCATTACAGACAGGCTCATACCTAGCCAGAGTTACAATTTGAAGATGGTCCTTGTAGCCCCATCTCAAAGTTGGGAGGACCTCATATGTGCCTGGTCTTAGGAATACCAGGAGATGTAAAAGGGAACAAACAGACAAAATCCTGTCCTGGTGGAATTTAAAATCTAGTTAGGGGAGATTGATAAGTTATAAAAGATAATATGTAATATATAAAATACCAATAATTGCTATGACTGGAATAAAGGACAAAGACTTATCAGTAGGAATGGTGTGGATGGGGCAGGAGATGATGATGGATGGCCTTGTAGACATTTAAAGACGTAATTTTTTGAAAACATTATTTGAGACTATTATACAAAATTATTTGAGACTGTTTCTCTGTGCAGCCCTGGCAGTCCTGGAACTTGCTCTGTAGACCAGGCTGGTCTCAACTTGAGTGTCAACCGCTTCTGCCTCCCAAGTGCTGGGATTAAAAGTGTGCACTCCCCCACACACTATGATTTATTTATTTTTATTTTATGTGCATTGGTGTTTTTGCCTGTATATATGTATGTCTGTGTGAGGGTGTTAGATCCCCTGTAACTGGAGTTAAGACTGTGAGCCGCATGTGGATGCTGGGAATTGAACCCAGGTCCTAGCCATCTCTCCAGCCCTGATCTGTTTTTCCTTTATATATACTTGTAGACTGAAGTAAATTTATACTTATTTATATTTCTGTTTTAACATATGAGGTCAGGTGAGGATTTTCTAATTGTGGCACTCAAAAAGTTTGGGTTTGGAGCATTTCATGTTTTTGCATTAAGCATATCCTATATTGTAAAAGTAGAGATGATAGGATTTGCTGTCATTAAAAGCTATACGATTTGTATCAGTCATAGTTCATACCTTTAATCTTGATGAGGTAGAGACAAGTGAATCTGTGAGTTTGAGGCCAGCCAGGTCTGCATAGTGAGTTCCAGAACAGCCAGAGCTACATAATAGCGAGACCTTGCTCAAAAAACAAAAAGAAACAAACAGTACTCTTGAGTGATTAAAGACATGTGCCACCACCCCCTGCAAGAAAAGGGATTCCTGAACTCCATGGCTAGAATCCATCTGTTTCTGTTTCTCACCATCTCTGCTACAATCACTGGATAATCGCTGTCTCCTTTAACCTCTTATAATAGTCTCAAATGGTGTTTTATGTGATTATGTCTCCAGAAGGCAGGAATGATACCATTTGTGTTATTTGAATACTATTTTTATTTAGCACATGTCACAGTGACCTGTGGAGGTCAGAAGACAACTTGTAGACATGTTTTTTTCCTCCCATAATATGATTCCTGGAAATTGAACTCAGGAGTTCTCAGGGACTTAAAATGTTGCTCTGGATCATAAATACAAGTAAGGGGACAAAAGAAAAAAGAAAAAAAAAACAGAAAAACTGAATGAAGTGTAAAGAGGGCACAGGAAATGGCTCAGTGCATGTATAACACAATACTGCTGACCCATGTTCAGATTCCTAGCACCCATGTAAGTGCTGCATGTGGTCTTGCACATGCCTTTAACTCCAGCACTGGGCACGAGGGACAAAGAGAAACGTCGCTAGGGTTTGCTGCCTGGCTTAGCCCATCTGGAAGACACCTCCAGGTGAGTGAGAGACCCTGTCTCAAGGGAGTAAGGACACCCGCCATCCTCCTCTGTCTCATGCGTGCATATGGACACTTTAATCTGAAGTGCAAGACAATAATTGGTAGTGGATGTAGGCTAAGTAAACAAGATAGAAATCAACATAAAAGAGATGTATGCTGTTGAGTCAGATGTTAAAAGACATCCAATGCAGACAGCTTGACTCTTAGGTACTGCGTGTGTTTTTCCATGTGTTCCTTCCTTGGTGTTTTTATCTCGACATGTCTTTGTTAGGAGAGGTTTAGTCATGGTGTGGTAATATACTGGCCATAGTTTGTTTCTAAAAAGCAATTACATTTCTACTAAGGAAAAACTTTGGGTGGGGAAATTATAACCTTATTTTCTTTCAGATTTATTTAGCATACAAAAATGTTTTTCCTTTTGGATTCTGGCAAAAAAACCAGCCAGTTGGAAAAACATCTGGTATTAGTTGAGTGAGAGAAGGGCATAACCTTGTAAAAACTACTTATAAGAAAAGTATTTTTAAAAAACTTCTCAGCTGGGTGGTGGTGGCTCACGCCTTTAATCCCAGCACCAGGGAGGCAGAGGCAGGCTGGTCACTGTGAGTTCAAGGCCAGCCTGGTCTACAGAGTGAGTTCCAGGACAGCCAGAGCTACACAGAGAAACCCTGTCTTCAAAAAACCAAAACAAAATGAAACTTGTCCAGCTTTAACTGCATTTCTTTATGAATTTTGTCTTAATCTTTCCCCAAAGTGTTCCTACTACTGTAAGATTTGATGTATACCAGGCTACTATTGGATGTTACAAAGTTTGTTCAAATCTATGAAAATGAGACCTGAGACCACTAGTCATACTTTTTTTTCAATGAAGAACCATTTATTTTTTTGGAGTAGTTGCTGTCCAGTACCCACTAACCTCCAGTAGCATTGAGTAGCTTAGACTAATTAGTTCACCTTGGCAGTCTGCATCTCTTGAAAAGGCCACTGGGCAGGACGCGGTCCTCCAGCAGCTTGACTGTTTCTGGCCAATGTAACAGGCCTTTATTAGAGTGTGAGGCTCTGGTGTTGCTGGCAGCCGGTTCTGTTTCCCACATGGTCCTTTGTTGTTCTGAAGTCCAGCCTAGACTTTCTGATGTGTTAGCAGGAGTGAGTCAAGACGGTGTTTCTTAGGGCCAGGCCTTGAAACCCCTGCCCAGTGTTGTGTTTTCTTTTTGGACCTTAATGTGTTGGTATGTGCAAGTGTGGTGTGTGTGCTCACTGCCATGTTCATGTGTGTGAGTGTAATGTGCACGTACCATGGTGGGCTTGGAAATGTCAGAGGACAACCTACCTATCACCCATCTACGTGTGTCTTCCTTGAAGGGCTGGGATTACCGGTGCACGGCCCACCTGGCTTCCTTTGGATTCTGGGGATTTGAACTCAGGTTCTCATGCTAGGTAGCAAGAGTCTTTCCCCCTGAAGAGTCTCCTCAGCCTTGTCTTTTTTGTTGTTGTTGTTTTTAGTTTTGTTTTTGTTGAAATGGTCTTAGTATTTAGCCCAGGCTAGCTTCAAACTCATGATCCTCCTGCATTTGTCTCCCAAGCATTGGTGTTACAGGCATGGACACAGTAGCCAGCTGAGAGCTACCTTTCAACCCCAAGTAACTCCTCGGCATACTTCCTTTGTAAGGAAAGTTGGGAGCCCGGAGGCTTCTTTTTCTCTTAAAACTTCCCACTTACATGTATCTAACACATTTTGTTTTATTTTTTATTTTTTGGAGACAGGGTTTCTCTGTTGTAGTTTTGGTGCCTGTCCTGATCTCTCTCTGCAGACCAGGCTGGCTTTGAACTCACAGAGCTCCACCTGTCTCTGCTTCTTGAGTGCTGGGATTAAAGGTGTGCACCACCACAACCCAGCTAACACATTCATTTGTAGATGGACACTTAACTTACATCTGTCTGGGCTACTGGGAATAATGCTCAGCCTGTGTCCAATAATTGGATGAAAATACATGTATTTATTATTTTGAGACAGGGTCTTTCTATGTAGACCTGGCTGACTTAGACGTCAGTGTGTAGACCAGGCTACTTAACAGATTTGCCTGTTTCTGCTTCCTGAGTTAGTACTGGGATTAAAGGCATGTGCCACCATGCCCTGCTGGATGAAAATGCTGATCTGTACAGGTTAGTTTCCTTAAAAGTAGAGTAAATACAAAGATATCTGCACCTGGCTAAATTGTTATCAGACTGTTTTAAGACAATCTGGAAAACAAGAAAAAAAATTGTTCATATACAAAGGAACAGCACTGTGGTTAACAACTGACTTTCATCAGAAATACTAGCCATTCAGATGTGGTGATACGTACCCGTAACCAAGCCTTTGGGCGTCTGTGGTAGGATCTGTAGCCTAAGGCAAGCAAAAGGAAGAGTGAAGAGCCAGAAAGCAGCTGGTTGATATTCAGTGTTTTAGACAAAAGATGATCAAGACTTGTGGGCTTGGGTGTTGCTTCCAGTGGAGCTGTTAGCAGTGTGAGTCAGGCTCTGGGGCCAGTCCCCAGCAACACTAGAAAGGAAGTAGAAAGAATTCTGGCTAGGCTTGGTTGTCATATGCCAGAAGTCATAACTGAGGAAGCATGTGTTAGAAAGCAGCCCTAGCAACATAGAGAGACTCTGCCTCAAAAACCACAGCTGGGGTGGGGGGGGGCACGCAATTGATCTCAGCGCTCAGGAGACACGGATCTCTGTGAGTTTGAGGCCAGCCTGGTCTATCTACAGAGTGAGTTCCAGGACAGGCTCCATAGCTACACAGAGAAACCCTGGGGTGGGGGGCGGGGGAATGCTGATAGCAGCAGTAGTCACAATATCCAAAGGCCTGTTAACAACCTGGGTGACCACCAACATAAATGAATGAACAAAAATGTAGTATATTCAAAGGATCTGAAGAGAAATGAAGTACTGATACCAGTACAATGTAAATAAATCTCAGAACCGTTATAAAAAGAGATCAGTGATGCATAACATGTCACGTTTCGATTTCCTTTATATGAAGTGACCAGGCATAGAAAAATTCATAGACTGAAGAAAAATATGTTCCCAAGTGATTGCTTAATGGATACAGAGTGTTGTGCGGGGATAAGGACATTCTGGAACCAGAAAGATGGTAATAGCACAGCAGTTTTAAGTACATTAAGATGCACTAAGATCCCACTAAAATGCACACTTCAAAACAATGTTACATGAATTTCTCTTTTTATAAAAGCTATGTTGGCTGGTTGGTGGTTGTACATGCCTTTAATTCCAGTGCTTTGGAGGCAGAGGCAGGCGGATCTCTGTGAGTTTGAGGCCAGCCTGGGCTACAGAGTGAGTTCCCGGACAGCCAGGGCTACACAGAGAAACCCTGTCTCAAAAAAAGCAACCAAAAGTTTGTGTGAGAAACATTGAGTGAGTGATGACACATTGCCTGCAGTCTGGAACATTGCCTACAATCTTGATTCGGAAGCCTGAATCAAGAAGCTAAGTTGAGTAACTCAACGAGACCTCAGAAATAAAAGTAAGGACCAGCTAGATGTCTTAGCCGTTAAGGGGCCTTCCACCAAATTGGGGCCTTGAGTTCCCTCCCTGGGACCCACATAGAAGTCAGGAAGCAAGTTCTGCAAGTTGTCTTCTAACCTCTCTGTGTGCTGTGATGTCCATCTCCCAGTGCACACGTGAACATAAGTAAGTGTTGTGTAACTGAGACAAGTTTTCAGAGGGCCGGAATGTAGAGTGCTTGTTTAGCATATTCAAGGCCCTATGTTTAATCTTTACTGGTCAATAAATTATGCCAATAATGATGGTTAATTTTGTGTGTCAACTTTAGGGATACATAGATAAGAAATAAAGTATTTTTCTGATATTTCCCTTCCCACTCTCCCTTAAACTAAGACATCTGTTTTCTACCTTTGGACATGAGAGCTTCTGGGCTTTTGGACATCATCTCAACATGCTAACAATCTCCAACATTAATCTCTTGATATATACAGAGATACACAGATCTTCTACTGATGTTGTTTCTCCAGAGAACACACACACACTGTTATTCAGAAATAACAACATATGAGTTTAAGGCTAACTTGGGCTATAGATCAAGACCCTGTTTTAAAACCTCAAACCAAAACACAGAATATTGGAGGAAATTTTTTTTAAATCCTCAGTAAGCAAGCACCAAGACATTTGTTGTTTGCAGATCTGCCTTACATGAACTATTAAAGGTTGTTCAAGCTTAAAGGATATGGTACCAGATGGTAACTTGAAGAAAAAAACACTATGAATGTTAGTTACAGAGGTAAATATATAAAACTATAAATAAATTGTTCTTTTATTATCTTAGCTGAATTGAAAGGCAGTTGCATAATTAAGAACTATAGTTTGGGGTTTATCAGATTAACATATAATCACAAAAAAGAAAAGGGAAAAAGGAGAGTTCTCTTGTAGTATAGTTTCTGTATTTTATAGGAGATGAGCAATCTGAGGTATATTGTGGCTAGTTAAGGTGCATACTGGAATTGTGAGAGCAACCATTAGGAAAAAAATTTTTTTTAATGAAGGAATTAAAGCCAAGCAATAGTGGCACATGACTTTAATCCCAGCACTCTGAAGGCAGAGGCAGGCAGATTTCTGAGTTCCAGAACAGCCTGGTCTATAGAGGGAGTTCCAGGACAAAATTTCAAAATTATTGGGAGAATTCAAGGTAATTCTAAATAAATGGAGATATAATCCATGATTCTAGTTTGAAAAACTACTAAGTTAAAACAGCAGTGTCCTCCAATTCTGTGTGTATGGTGCACTCACAAGTCAGTTTTCAGCAATGAGTTTTGCAGAAATTGACAAGTTAATCCCAAATTCATAGAGAAATTCAAGGTCTAGAATTGCTCAAATTATTTTGAAAATGTACAGAGACCCTTACAGATCTTAATTTCAGAATGTAACTATATAGCTACAATAATCAAAATAATAAGCAATTGATATAAAATTACATATATTGAAAGGAACAGTATTGAGAATCCAGAAACTGTTCTACACTTTGGTTCAAGTGATTGCAATAAAGGTGCCAAGGCGACTCACTGGGAAAAGAAAAATCAAATAGCTGACAGCGAACTGCTAGTGTGTAGATATGTAGATATCCAAGTAGATGAGTGGGTTCTCACCTCTTGTATACAAAAATTAAATCATAGACCTAAATGTAAGAGCTGAAACTATAAAGCTCATAGAATAAAGTATAGGAGGAAATCTTTATGATTCTTGTGTAGCACACCAAAATCATGAATCTAACAACAACAAAATACCATTAAGAAAAGGGCTAGGGGGTGGTGGTGGTGGTGGTGGTGGTGGTGGTGGTGGTGGTGGTGGTGGTGGTGGTACACGCCTTTAATCCCAGCACTCTGGAGGCAGAGTAAAGCAGATCTCTGTGAGTTCAAGGCCATCCTGGTCTACAGAGCAAGCTCCAGGAAGGCATCAAAACTACACAGAGAAACACTGTTTTGAAAAACCAACAAAACAAAACAAAACAAAACGCCCCTGTGGCCGGGCGGTGGTGGTGCATGCCCTGAATCCCAGCACTGGGAGACAGGCAGGTGGATCTCTGACAGGCGCTCCAATAGGAACTCAGAACAAAAAAAGTCCCTTTTACAGACTGGACAAGAGAGGCTTCTATGATTAGAGATTAGTAGATTAGTGTAGGCACTAGATTGGATGTAAGGCTGTGGTAATTTAGGAAGCTGATGTGTTGCCCCACCATACCTTGTACCTGACACATCTGGCTGTGGTTCCCCCTTGTAAAGAAGGTAAGAGGACAGCTTTCAGCATCAGTTCTCTCCTACCTGTGGTTCCCAGGATTTGAACTCGGGTCATCAGGCGTTGAAGCATTTCCCTCCTAAACCATTTTGCTGGCTCTCCGCTATTTTTTTTTTTTTCTTTTAACCTTTCTCCTGAGGGTATTGCCTCCTAACTGTGAACATGATGAAATGTTAATGGATTTTTTTTTTTTTACAGATGTTCTCAAACAGTGATGAAGCTGTAATCAATAAAAAACTTCCCAAAGAACTCCTACTAAGGTAAGTCTGAGCCCTAATTCTATTTCAGTTGGTGGTATACATCGTATTTGTGTGTGAAGTAGAAACTTGTTGCTAGTTTTCTGTTACCAGTGTTTGTCAGGAGAGACCAGCTTCTTGACATTGTCATCTACAGATGTTAGGCTGCATTCATAGCCTTCACAGGATCATGCATGAGGCCAGCTCACAGGTCTATCTTATCTGGAATTTTAAATTTATTGTAACAATTTAAAAAAGTTGTTAACAGTGTCTCATTAGACTTGCATATGATTTTGTAACTTGCCTTTACCTTATTGTAAGATAGGTAGAAATTTTTTAGTCCTTTGAAGAGAAAGTCTAGGCCTTACCATATCCCTTCTCTTTTATGTTTGTATTAAAATGTTACCTGTATGAAGAACATTGCTCCTTATTTAAAAAGCATCTTTGTATACCCTCTGTGGAACAGACTTATACCCCACCACCACATCTCTACCCCTTGAGAGACAGGGTTTTCTCTGTAGCCCTGGCTGTCCTGGATCTCGCTCTGTAGACCAAGACTGGCCTTGAACTCAGAGATCCACCTGCCTCTGCCTTCCTAGTGCTGGGATTAAAGGCGGGCACCACCACCGCCCCGGCTACTTTTTTTTTTTCATTTCCCCTTTGAGACAGGGTCTCACCGTGTAGTCCAGGCTGGCCTGGAATCATGCTATATAGACCAGGCTGGCCTGGAAGGCAGAGATTCTCTCACCTCCGCTGCTTAACTGCTGGGTGTAAAGGCGCGCACCACTAGGCCTGGCCCCTTGTTTTAAAAGTGAACACAATTCTTCTCTTCCTTAGACCACATTAGGATTGGGATTTTACAGTACTTTTTCTTTAAATCTTGTAGAAACTACATTGTAGCACTATCTGTGACACAAAATTCAGACTCCAATTTAGAGATGTCTGACTTAAGAATTACCTAGAGCCAGGGTGGTGGTGGTGGTGGTGCTGGTGGTGGTGGTGGTGGTGGTGGTGGTGGTGCTAGTGGCACACGCCTTTAATCCCAGCGCTGGAAGGCAGAGGCAGGCGGATCTCTGTGAGTTCAAGGCCAGCCTGGTCTTCAGAGCGAGTTCCAGGACAACCGGGGCTATATAGAGATCTTGTCTAAATCAACATCAGTCTAGGTGAGCTGATGACAGCTGGGAGGCAGGGGCGGAAGGATCAGGAATTAAAGGCTGTTCTTGGCTACATAGTAAATTCAAGACCAGCCTGGGCCAAAGACTCTTTCTCAAAACATGAAATTAAAATCTGAGGTTGAACATTTTTGTTTTATTATTTTTGTCTTGGGGTGGGGGGTTGAGTACCGAACCCAGGGCCTTGTGCTTGATAGGCAAATGCTCTACCACTGAGCTAAATCTCCAACCCCCATTTTCTTATTTTAGAATGAACAATATCAGTCAGAGCATGAAAGGCTTTTTTTTTTTTTTTTTTGTGAATCAGGGTCATAATCCTGACTGACCTGAAACTCTGCCCCACAGGCCTGGAATTAGAAAGGCATGAGCCACCACATTTGGCAAGCATGATCCTCCTAATGAACTGTTTAAAAGCTTCTCATACTTAGATCAATAGCTCAGCACTTACTACAATACCCTAATGACCTGAGTTTGATCTCCAGAACCCTTGGAAAGTAGAGAGAATGGATTACCAAGTTGTTCTCTGACCTCTACACAAACACACATCAGCAGCCCCCACCACCACCACACTCACAATAAATAAAAGATTTAAAAAGGCTTCTAAAACTAATATTTTTGTGCAGAAGATTTAAGGCCAGAGATGGTCACCCGTGTTGTGAGCTCAGCATATCACTTATCTTCCGCTTCTGTCTCAGTCTCCATGAAGAAAGGAAGGAGTGAAGAAGGACTGACAAGTAGGATGAGAAAGTGTGGATCTACCTCAACAGATGCCTCAGTTGCGGGCAGGCATGGCCCTAGCAAATTCCAGGCCAGCCAGCGCTGCACAAACAAGATCCAAATCTCTGCTGTCCGTTGCTCCTCTTGCTCAGTACTAAGAATCAAACCTGAGGCTTTAACCATGCTTAGACGAGCACTCCACAGTGAGCTACGGCCCCAGTCCAGTGGTCTCTAGTGTATCGTTAGGGAGCTGATTTGCTTCTGGTGCTTTTTGTTTGTTGGTTTTGAGACAGGGTCTCTGTGTAGCCCTGGCTGTCCTGGAATACACTATGTAGACCAGGCTATCCTCAAAAGTCACAGATCCAACTGCCTCTGCCTCCCAAGTACTGAGATAAAAGGCAAGCATTACCATACCCTACTGCTCTAATTTTTAAGTGAGTTTGTTTGTTTCTACTATTGCTTTTTATGTATCTTTTATCACAGGAAGTGGTTTTCTGTGTTTCTCTGGTTGGTTTTTGCTGGTTTTGAAAAAGGGTCTCACTGTGCAGGCTTTCCCTCTATACTTCCACCTCCCATGTGCTGGGGTTATAGGCCTATGCCAGCCTGTTTTTGTTTTTGTGATAACAAGATCTGACCCTTTAGCATAGACTGGCACAACCTTGCTTCAGTCTCCCAAGTGCTGAGATTATAGGCTACGCCACCATACTTAGCTTATCATAGATCTGGATAACTTGAGTTGTTTCTTACATTGTATACATTGTTTTGTTACCTATGAAAAAATATCTGTCATTTGTAATTTTACATCATCATCATCATCATTTTGTTTTTTCAAAACAAGGTTTCTCTGTGTAACAGCTCTGGCATCCTGAAACTTACTTTGTGGACCAGGCTGGCCTCGAACTCAGAGATCTGCCTGCCTCTGCCTCCAGATTTATGCCACCATCTCCAGCTTTGTTATTATTTTAGGTAGAATGTTCAAGTCATGGTGAATGAAGGTGATTCCTGTCTTGTTTCTGACTTTATAAAGGCAGTGTCTTTTTAATGGAATAAAAAGGAGTATTAACAGATCTGCATGTTAATCTATTAATCTAGAGCATTGTTCATTTAATATATCATGAACCTATAGGTAGAGAAATAAATAGGATTTTTACTTTTTTTTTGTTGTTGTTGTTTTTTGTTTTTCGAGACAGGGTTTCTCTGTGTAGTTTTGGAGCCTGTCCTGGAACTCTCTGTGTAACCCAGGCTGGCCTCGAACTCAGAGATCCGCCTGAGTGCTGGGATTAAAGGCGTGCATGCCGCCGCTGCCGCCGCCCAGCCTACTTTGTCTTTTTTGTGACTGTACTACAGTTTTTTTACAATCAGTTCCTGGCTGTCAGGTTTTAGTTTTTCCCCATTTGCTATAGTAACACAGCTAAGTGATTTTTTTCTTCTTTAAAGTCTTCTAACGAAGAATTATTTCATTAGAGTATCATCCTAGGCAGGAGTCATTGGGATGAACAGGTTAGGCAGAGTGTGGTGATACACATCTGTAATCCCAGCACTTAGGAAGGAAAAGCTGGCAATTCTGAGTTCAAGGACAGCCAGAGCTACATAGTAATACTCTGTCTGAAAAAAAAAAAATGAATAAGATAAATATTCTTGATTACTTTCAAACTTACAGAAAAATTACAGTGTGGAACCCAAGCTCATCCTTTTTGCTGGACATGGTGATACCTTCACCCTCTTGTAATCCCAGCATCCAGGAGTCTGAGACCCTGAGATCATGAGTTTGAGGCCAGCCTAAACTAAATATAGAGAACCTATTTACAGATAAGCAAACAAACAAAAAACTGGTTTTATGAACATGTAGGAAAGGAGGAAAAATTGACCCTTATAAATTGATGGTAGGGATGTAAAACTGGTACAGCAACTATGGAAAAAAAACAGCTTGGCAGTTCTCAAAAAGCTAAATTTAGAAATATCATATAATTAGCATTCCCACTTTTATAGTTAGAATAATAATAATAATAATTGGAATGAGAACTGGTAGGATGGTTCAGTGAGTAAAGCATTTGCCACCAAGCCTGAAGACCTGTATTTGATCCCTGGGACCCTCTGACCCTCCAAATAAATACATAAATATGATAAAGTAATTGAAATGGTTATAGCAGCATTAATAATAATAGTCAAAAAGTATAAATAACTCAATTGTTTATAAACTGAAGAGTAAACAATGCAGTATGTCCATACACTGGATTATTACTTTACCTTAAAGGATGAATTATGGATATGCTCTATAACAACCTCTATGTATGTTTTAAAACATGCTAATTGAAAGGAGTCAGACACAAAGACCTTGTTACTCTATTCCCATAATAGGAAATGTCCTGAGTAATCAAATCCATGGAGGAAGAACGCAGAGTGGTAGTTCCTGAGGCTGGGAGGAGGAGGAAGTAGTACCTGGGAATGTCTAGAAGATAGTGAGGTTTGGCCTTGCAGATAACTATGTGCCACAGTGTGTGGGGGGGAGTCTAAGGACTAAACTGGGCATTGGTTTCTTCGGTCTTCATGTGAATTCTGGGCATTGAGGTCAAGTCATCAAAGTGATTGGCAAGGGCCTTTACTACTGCTTGAAGGTAAAGCTTTGCTTAGCTACCAGATGATGTTCTGTAAGCAAATTTAATCATAGATTTTTATGACACCTTGTAGCATCCTATACAGCAGTTAAGACAACACTAGCATCTAAAACATTCAAGCTTCTGATAGTTCATTTGACCTAAAGCTGTTTCCAACTGCCAGTAATTAACTTGAGCTAAACAATATTGAGATTATCTCATGTAAAGTAATACACAAAAATAAACCAGGCTATTAGGCTGATTGGTTTAGGGACCTGCAAAGTTTTAAGTGAATTTCTTCCTATATTCTGTGGTAACTAGCCTCATTCTGGCTCCAGAGCTGCTTTTCCTTACATAATGGCTGCCAGCAAATACCGGATTACTCTTTCCTTGTTCGCTCTGGGTACAGAGGTAGTTAATATTGATCCCTAGTAAAGTCTTTTCTCAGATCTTAGCCCAATTAGCCTAATCCTGAACCAGTCACTATAACAAAGTGGATGCTGGCGAATCAGAGTGCCGCCACAGGCCAGGAGTCGCCTTCAGTTAGGGTTCTCCTAAGTGTCATTTCTCTCTGCCAGCCTTTTGATGGGTTTCGGATGGCACAAAGACATGTGTTGGCATGACAATATCTGGGCCTAGACAAAATATATAATGAATAGAGGTTTGTTTCTCAATAGTTTTGGAGACTGGGAAGTCCAAGATCAAGACAAAAGAGGTGCCACTGGTGTTGACCTTTTCAATACATTGTAACAATCAGAAGAAGGGCCGCTGGTGATGACCTTCTCAATACATTGTAACAATCAGACAGAAGAGGGCAGCTGGTGATGACCTTCTCAATACATTGTAACAATCAGAAGAAGGGCTTCTGGTTATGACCTTTTCAATACATTGTAACAATCAGAAGGGCTTCTGGTGATGACCTTCTCAATAATACATTGTAACAGTCAGACAGACAAGGGGAACCATTTTTTTTTCTTCCAAGCAGGGTTTCTCTTGTGTATCTTTGGCTGTCATAAAACTCACTCGCTGAGTACATCAGGCTGGCTTTGGACTCAGAGATCCACTTGCCTCTGCCTCCCTAGTGCTGGGATTAAACATGTGTGCCCAGCACATCCACTCTTTTATGAGGACCTTATCTCCTGATAAAAGCACTATCTATCCACTTCATGAGCTAACTACCTATATACTTTTTGTTGTTTGGTGTTTTGAGAAAGAGTTTTACCAATGTGGCTCTGACTTAGCCTCATGAGTGCTAAGATGAACTGCCGTACCAGGCTTACAGTCTAAATTTCTATGTGTGTTTTAGAACAGATGTAAACTTTATTTCTTATGCGGTTATAGAGTATAAATATTTATTTTGCTTGTTTGGTTTTTTGTTTACTTGTTTTTGTTTTGTTTTGTTTTGTTTTTGAGATATGATCTCACTATGTAGCCTTGGCTGGTCTGGAACTCAAGATATAGACCAAGATGGCCTCAAACTCATAGAGTTGGTTGTACATGTGTTTAGTTCAGTACTTGGGAGGCAAAGGCAGGTGGATCTCTGTGAGTTTGAGGTCAGCCTGGTCTACAGAGTGAGTATCAGGACAGCTAGGACTATGTAGAGAGACCTTGTCTCAAAAACACAAAACCAAAACCTCCTTGAGTCCATCTGCCTCTGCCTCCTAATTTTTTACTTTATGTATTGGGTGTTTTTCTTTTTTTACATCCATATGTGTACATGTGCATATCTGGTGCCTGCAGAAGCTAGAAGAGGGTATGGGATCCCCTCAAACTGGAGGTTTAGACACTCTGAGATGCCAGGACTGAAAACAGTCCTAGTTTTAGTTGGGGATCAAAGGTAATTTTCTTTTTTTCAGGTGAACAAGTAATAGATTTATCATTTTTATTGGAAAATAAGAATTCTAATAACTATGCCTTTACCTCAGTAAAACACTATCCTACTTTTTTGTTTTGTTTGAGACATGATCCCACTGTATAGCTCTGGCCCTTCCAGAACTCAGTATTGTAGACCAAGCTGGCCTCACACTCAGAGACCCACTCACCTCCCCAGTGCTGAGATCACAGGTGTGCAACACCACACCCAGCTGCTCACCCTACTTTTGGATTTCCTCAAGGGGAAAAAAAATCCCAGGGGCGTTCCTGATAATTGAATCTATGATCAGTCTGAGAAAGAGCTCCTGGAAAGGGCATGGGAGCGCTGCTTCTCTCCTGTTCTATAGCCTTTGATCTGCTCATTTTGTCCTTTGTGATCATTATAATGAACCTGTAAGTGTAAAAAGAAAAGTTTTACTTCCCAACACATCCACAGTGGCTGCCATTCCTTTTCCACAGAGCTTGGTTGTGGTGGCCTTTGCATAGAAAATGGGATTGCTAATTGCCCAATACGATCAGAGAGACTTGTCATTAGGACCCTACAACACATTATTTTACTTTATGGGGTATAGGTGTTTTGTCTGCATTTATGTCTGTGTACAGGTGTGCAGTGATTACAGAGGCCAGAAGAGGGCATTGCATCCCCTGGGGCTGGAGTCACAGGTGGTTGTGAGCTGTCACATGGGTGCTGAGAATCAAACCAGTGCTCTTTTTTTTTTTTTTTTTTTTTAGTTTTTTTTTTTTTTTTAATGTGTGCTTTGCCTTTATGTATGTATGTTCACCTTGTACATGTCTGATGTTCTCAGCAGATCCCCTGGAATTGGAGTTAAAGATAGTTGTGAGTCACCATGTGGGTGCTGGGAGTTGAACCCAAGTCCTCTGGAAGAACAAGTGCTCTTAATCCCTGAGCCATCTCTCAGCCCCTTCTGCTTCAATTTAGAGCAGTAGAACTACTTTCTAGGGCTGGAGGGATGGCTCAGAGGTTAAGAACACTGCTTGTTCTTCCAAAGGTCCTGAGTTCAATTCCCAGCAACCACATGGTGGCTCACAACCATCTGTAATGAGATCTGGTGCCCTCTTCTGGTGTGCAGGGGTGTGTGCAGACAAAACACTGTATACATAATAAATAAATAAATCTTTAAAAAGAAAAAAGAACTACTTTCTAGACAGTTCAACTTTGTAATACAGTTAATGAAGTTGTTAGTTGTTGCTATCGTTTAGATCTTGAATGTCTTCCAAAGGCCCGTGGATTGAAGCCTTGGTCCTTAGTCTGTGGCTCTGTTGGAGTGGGGAGCACTAGTGGCAGGACATCAGGTTATTGGGAGTGTGCCCTTGAGGGGACAGTGGTGGAATCCTGGCCACCACATATTCCCCTCATGTTACACATCAGCTCACCAATGGTCTAAACAACAGCACAGCCAAGGAACTGTATGATCGTCAGGTATTTAGTGCAGTGAGGGCACTGCACTACACAGTGCACGCTGAAGAATTTAATGTACTCTGTGAGGCTACCAGGTGTAAACTAAATAAGGCTTTTACATATCTCCTGAATATCATTGTGGTTCAAATAATGGTACTGAAAGTATCTAATAACAAGATCAGGTGGCTGCTATGGCCTCTCTTGATATATGACAAAGAGGATCATTTAAAAAACTTGAGAAAGCTGGACATGGTGGTATGCACCTTTAATCCCAACACAGGAGGCAAAGAGTGTCCTGTCTCTGTGTGATTTCAAGACCACCTTGGTCTATAGAGTCCTGGGATGACCAGGGCTACTTGGAAAGACCTTGTCTCAACCTCCCTCCACCCTAAAAAAGATAGAAAACCACACATGAGGTGGGCTTAGCAGTGGATCCAGGTTTGATTCCCAGCACCCATACTGTGGCTCCCAGCTACCCATTACTTCAATTCCCGAGGATATCTTGCTTTCTTCTGATGCCCGTAGGGACCAGGCAATATAGGATGTACATATACATTAATTCAGGTAAAACAATCATACTCAGAAAATAAACCATGAAACAAAACATGTGAGCTGGATATGGAGAGGCACACACTTTCAATCCCAGCACTTAGATGGCAGAGATAGATCTGTGTGAGTTGGAGGCCAGCCTGGGCTACATAGTGAGACCATGTCTTAGGAAAATGACGACAAATACATGAGACAGCCAGGTGTACACCTGTAATCCCCATCAGGAGACAGAGGCAGGAGAGTGGCCCTCCAGTTTGAGGCCAGCCTGCTGTTGCTGCTTACACTTTATTTTATCCTCGTCTCTCTTCAGGGGCTAGTGGGAAAGGGTGTGTATGTGTTGTGGGGATCAAACTCAGGTCTCTGAGCATGCAGGACACTCACTTTACCACCCAGGCCCAGTGGCACCCGTTTTCATTGGATTACCCCATCATCGTTGTTTCCTGGGCTTCTGTTGAGGTATTTTGCTGACATTGCGGGATCTAGAGCGGTATGTTTACTCACCCTGTTGTTCCTGGTCCTTGTAACTCAGTTGTCAGCCTCTTATGTGGAACAAACACAAATGTATCAGAAATCCAAGATGAGTCTGAATTAGGTGTGTGATCCCACACTTGGAAGGCTGAGGTAGGAAAATCACAAACTCAAGCCTGCTAGGGATACAGGGTGAGGGGAAGGTCAACCTGAGACCCTGTCTCAGAAAGTAGTAAATAGGGCTGTGGATTAACACAGAAGCAGAGCCTTTGTATAAGGGACATTTCTTGTAACAATTTAGTGCTATTGTTAGTTTTCCTTTTTTCTTCTTTTTTTTTTTTTTTTTTTTTTTTTTTTTTTTTTTGGTTTTTTCGAGACAGGGTTTCTCTGTGTAGCTTTGCGCCTTTCCTGGAGCTCACTTGGTAGCCCAGGCTGGCCTCGAACTCACAGAGATCCACCTGGCTCTGCCTCCCGAGTGCTGGGATTAAAGGCGTGCGCCACCACGCCCGGCTCCTTTTTTCTTCTTGACACAGTGAAACTAACTGAATAATCCAAACCACCGTCCATATGGTGCATACTTGTAATTCTGCATTCTAAGATGAGGTGGAAGGGTCAGGAGTTCATGGATAGCCTAGCTGCATAGTGAAAATTGTCCTACAGAAGAAAGAACATGAAAACAATGTTGGCATCAGAACGGAAAATCCTAAACGAAGTCCAGTGAAAAAGGGAATCAGAAACAGACTTCTCAACACATAGACACATTCTCTTCCAATGATTTCTGACAGAGGTGCCTTGGGAAAACATTAGCCACATGCAAAAGGATGAAATTGAACTGGAGAATGTAAATGTAGTTCAAAGGTGACTTGTGGGAAGCTTGCTCAAGGCCCTGTGTTTGATCCCAGCAGCACACACACAAAATGAAGTTAGAATCTTACTTTATACCATATCCAGTGTCTACCCCAATAGACACCCCCCCCAAAAAAAAACTAAGCATAAGACATAAAATTATAAAAATTTTAGAATAAAACAAGGGGGAAGGCTTCATAACATTGTACCTGACAATGATTCCTTGTATATGACACCACAAACTCGGGAAGTGAAAGAAAACTATGTAACTTTTTCTGCACATTGGAAGACGCTCCAGCAATAGTAAGGCAACCCTAAGAATGGAAGCAAATGCTTACCGTGTAGAGTGAAGGGCTGTAGTCTTGAATGCACAAAGAACTTCACAGTGCAACCACAGAACCCACAAACTACCTGGTTTTAAAATTACTACAGGACTTAAATGGGCGGTTTTCCAGAGGAAATGTGCAGATGGCCACACACCTCAGGAAATTCCAGAGCTTGGCTTGTGACTTGAATGAAGTACCTGGGAAGCCAAGGCAGAAGTGTCCTGAGTTTGAAGGCAACCTGGTCTACAGAGTGAGAGTCTGCCCCAAAACACCAACCACAAAGGCACAAAGAGATACCAGTTCTTATTTCATAGCCATTAGTGTGGCTGTTAAAAAACAAGAAATAATAAATGTTAACCAAGATGAAACAGTTAATTGGACTTTTTTTGCACTGGTATAGATGTTTAAAATGGTACAACTGATACATAACAGAATCACAATTGTGCAAAACAGTGGTCCAGAAATTCAACTCCTGAGTATGTACCTGAAATAATTGAAATCAGGGACTCAAACAGGTATTTGTGTACATAGGAACAGAATTCATAATAAGTAACACAAGTAACTGTGGATGGATATATAGAATACAGTATTTATATAAAGTGAATGAGTATTCAACCTTACAGATGAAATCATAGCAAGTACTTTGCCCAGAGAGAAAGTAGAATGGTGGTTGTCAAAGGCTGAGAGAAATAATGGAGAGTAATTGTCTAATAAAAACCAATGTTGAATGCTCTTGAACTATACACTTACATAGGTGGGTTAGTGGTTGGCCCTCAACTGCCATGTCATTCAATGTGGACAGAGTTATTTTTGCAGTTTGCTCAGGGTATGTTTGTATTTGTTTGAAAGAACTTCTGCCTCTGGATGATGGAGGTGTTCATGTGTGTATGATATTGTGTGTGCACTATTGTAGGTTAAATCCATGAGACTTTTCTTAAGCAGCTGTTAAGGGTGGAAAGGGGACAAAAGAGCGGACTAGAGGGATGACTGTGAGCAGTGTACAATGATATTCATAAAATACAAGGAAACCTATTATTTTGTACACTACAACTTTTTAATTAAAAAAACAAAAACTAGATGTGGTGTTTGTATACGTGTAAGCCTAGCACTCCAGAGGCTTTGGCAGGAGGTCATCCTGATCAACATAATGGGGATGGGCAGGAGAGAAAATGTATAAGACAGACTATAAGAAAAATGATACAAGTTTGTTCCCTCTCTTCTCTTCTTAGGATATTTTCTTTCCTGGATGTTGTTACCTTGTGTCGCTGTGCTCAGGTCTCCAGGGTAAGATGATGGTTGACATTAGAGGGACCTTTTCCCGGCTCTGAGGTGGATAGCCTCGGGAATTTTAGGTGCTACTTGTATTTTACAGAGAGATGATATTTTACTCCAAGTACGACATACATCCCATATGGTTCTGGGATGGATTCTGTTTTATGTACTGTTCCTAACATTTACATACTATAAACAAGGGGTACTTTAGTTGAAAGCATTGACTCAGCTAATTAAATAAGCTTGACTCAACAAATTATATAACAAAATCATATTTTGCTGGTTTTGTAGTTCATTTTACACCAGCACATAGACACGCATATGGATGTTTTAAAGACTCTTGAGTGTTTAATTCTTGTTATCTTCACATAGTCTTTCTTGGGCAGTGGTGGCGCACGTCTTTATTCCCAGCACTCGGGAGGCAGAGGCAGGCAGATCTCTGTGAGTTCGAGGTCAGCCTGGTCTACAGAGTGAGTTCCAGGACAGGCACCAAAACTACACAGAGAAACCCTGTCTCTGGGAGGGGGGGGGCAGTCGAGGAGGGAAAGTTGGAGTAGACCAGCACTCACGGAGTCCCATGAAGTCCCGGTCGTGTGTCAATGACACAGGTACCACTCCTGCTGCCACTGGATACGAACCCCAAAACCTTAATGTGGAAATCTCCCTTTATGGTAATCCTAAGGTAATTTCTCCACCCGAAAAGCTATACTTGGGTCTGCACATCTGTCATTTTGGAAACCGTCCGCAGTGTAGTGAGCTCTTTGTAGTTAGTGTCCCAGGAACTGTACGGTCTTTAAGTACAATTCTTACAGGTGAGCACATTTCCCTCTCTGACTCCATGTGAGCAGAAATCATCTTCCAGGGCTGTTCACAAGTGAGCTTTAATTGTGGATTTCATTTAAGGAAGGAAGGGAACCGTGCCAAATGTCATTAAATCTGGACCATTGGTGCATTGGTGTCTGTTGGTCTCGGTAATTAAGGGTTGTGTTGGGAGGGAGGTGTTGGCTCTTACAGTGCCGGCGTGCACCGGGCTAGACCTATCACTGAGCCACACTGCCAACACTTTGAGGGTTTCTTGTTTTGTTTTGTTTTGTTTTTTAATGCAGACTCTAGGGAGGAACCTGTCATTCCTAATTTTAGGCTGAGTTCTGCATGCTTCCTTCTCCCTGAAGAACCTGGCAAGGACTACCACACAGAGATATATTTAGTTCAGGAATCTCCTAAACATGTGGTTTTTAAGTTTTATTTGTTACTTCTATGGCTAGCTATTTAGAAGACAGAACAAAACAAAACAAACAAACAAACCACTGGAAAAATCTGAAGGCACAAAGAGAAAAGTATCATCGACCACATGAGAACCTGACCTAGTTTTAGAATAGCTTCTTGCTTCCCGTCTCGCCGACATGTTTCTTACTGATCGTATGACCATTACCCCTGGGCTTCTCAGAATATCTAGAATTTTGTTTAGAAATTTTGAAGAAAAGTGGGACATGGTGACCCAAGCCCTTAATCCCAGCACTGGGGAGACAGAGGCTGAGGGGTCTCTAAGAGTTCAAGGTCACTCAGGGCTACACAGTGAGACTCAGTATCAAATAAAATTCTTTCAGAGAAATGGCTATAAGTATAACCTATATTAAATTGCTTCTTAAATTTGTTGTAATAAAGAATATTCTAATACTAGGTGGTGGCAGCGGCGGCGGCGGCAGCAGCGCACGCCTTTAATCCCAGCACTAGGGAGGCAGAGACAGGCAGATTTCTCTGAGTTCAAAGCCAGCCTGGTCTACATGGTGAGTTCCAGGACAGCCAGGGCTAGGCTACACAGCAAAATCCTGTCTTGAGTGTCTTGGGTTTGAAGATACCCCTGGGCTGCATAGTGAGACCTTGTCTCAAACACACACAAATAGTTTGTACATTTATCGTTCTGAACAGTACATGGCTTTTATTATTTAATTAGGGGAAGCCTTTAAAGGCTTTAAAATACCAAATGATCTACAACAAATTATCTCCTACTGAAGTCTTTTTTCACCCAATCCTAACAAATTTTCTTGCTGCCTCCAGTTTATTGACTAGATAGCTAAACAGTGTTAAGTTGGCAGCTTTAAAATTATCACCGAGTCCTGGGCCTGGCATCCTAGGGCTGTGAGGCTGAAGCAGGAGATTAAGGGTTGGAGGTCGAGCTGGCCTGCACAATAAGACCTTCCCGAGAACCAACAATTCAAACTGCAGCTTAGTGGTAGAGTGCTTGTCTAATGTACAAGGCCCTGGATTTGATCCCAGCGTGACAAACAATAAAATGAAGCTGTCACTGAGTCTAGTTGGACAGAGTCAGGTTGGACAGAATACTGGTTAATTATAAAGCACAGCTAAGTGAGTCCGTTGACCGAGGAAAACACAGTTAGAGAGAAAGATGGTGGAGCAGACGCCCTGCCCGCCTCCCGCCTCCCCAGTGCTGCACCGCCAGGTGGGGTGCTTGGAGATCCTGTTGGGAGGGACTGAGGAAGGTTCAGGTCGTTCTCAACTACTTGTTAGTTGAATTAGGAATTTAAATATTGCTAGTTTCTGTTTTCATTTTAACCGCTGCTCATTCTATCTCTTCTTATTCAAAATAGGCTTGGAATGTCCTGGCTCTGGACGGCAGTAACTGGCAGCGAATTGACCTGTTTGATTTCCAGAGGGATATTGAGGTATAATTACGTGGTGTGTGGCCCCATTTCTTTCATTAGTAGTTACAACTCTAATCCTAGACATAGGAATCTTCACTTTTCCTCTGAAGAAATTATTTTTGATACAGCTAAACTTGTTGAAGCCCTCCGTGTCCTCAAGAAGATTTTCTTAGGTGGACGTGATGACACAGGCCTTGAATTTCAGCAGAGTCAGGCAGATCAATATGAGCTGGAGGCCAGCCTGGCTGCACAGTGAGACTGTGTCTCAAAACAAAACAACAACAAAAAGTGTTTATTCAGGTTGGGGAAGAGAGTACGAGGATTTGAACCTAGGGCCTCATGTGTGACAGGCCACACCCTGCCACTGGCTTGTTTTTTTTACCCCTAATTCCCTTCAGTTTTTTGAGGATAAGCGGACTTTAATAACATTCGTTCTGAACGGAGACCGAAAGGGTTTGTTTTGTAGTTTTGTGTTTGCTCATGTAAAGCAGGTTATTTTACATTAATTTATTGAATGGTCAGGAGGTTTTGGATGATAGTTGTGTTTGTTCTTGATGTGTATTTTGGTTATTGGAGGAACAAAAATGGAGATAGTTTTTTTATGGAAAATGAAAAGTGGGTAAAACTAAAATTATTAAATTGTTTTTACTAATGAGGGATGATTTTCTTGTGTGTGTGTGTGGGGTCTTTCTCCCCCCATTTTAGTATACTTTTAGTATAGCTTGTTACCTCTAAATAAAAAAGTGTAACAGCATCCAGGCATGCACATGCTATAATCCCAGCACTTAGAGACAGAGCCCCAAAGCTCAGAAAGATGTTGTTCAAGGTCGGGGTGAGAGATGGCTCAGTTGATAAAGTCCTTGCCATCCAAGCATATGAGGACCTGAGCTCAGCTCTCCAGCATCTGTGTACAAGTCAGGAGTAGAGGTACACCAGACTGAGGGGGTGGAAGCAAAGACAGATGCATCCGAGGAGCTGGCTGGCCGGCTACTCTACCAGTGTGGAAGCTCCAGGTTCAGGGGAAGCTTATTTCAAAAAATAAAATGAAGAAGCAATTAGAGAAGACATCCCGACCTGCACAGGCAAGTGCTCCTGCACACATATGCATGCACCACACAAAGTTCAAGTTCATCCTCAGCTACGTAGTAACCATACTAGCCTTGAGTAGAGGAGATGTGTCTCAGAATCAACGAAAATCAGGCTGAAAAGATGGCTCAGCAGTTAAGAAGAGCACTGGCAGCTCTTCTAGGTTTGAGTCCCAGCGTCCACATGGCAGTTCACAAACAACCCTCTTTAACTCCAGTTTCAGGGAATCAGGCTCCCTCTTCTGGCTTCCACAGGTACTGCATACATGTGATGCACAGTCATACGTGCAACTAGAATCCATACACATACAATTCAAACAAACAAACAAACAAAAACACTAACGTTATACCATTATGCTGCATTTACTTCACAATTCTCTTTATGCATATATATACTTAAAAAACATGACCCACAGAATCATTTGGCAAGATGGTAATTGCTCATGGAGTTCCTGCTATCTGCCATAGTAAGTGTTTTAAAGGACACAGAAGTCAGCGTGGAAGGTTATGTCCTTCCGTATCTGGGTTTGAACCCAAGCGACCCATCTACGTGCATAGAAACTCTGCCAGAACCAGACAGCACCGGTCCTCAAATACAGGCTGCCCTGCCTTTGACCAAAGAAGACAGACCGCAGTTGTGTTCTGAGCAGAGAGATTAATCAGAAAGACTTTCTCAGAATAAGGTGACATTTTCACAGGAAGAGGTTTTATTTAGAAGCTTTTCTCTTTGTTTATAAATTGATTTAAAACAAAACAACAAGGATGTGTTCTCGTCAAAAGAAGTAACGTAGGCCGTCTTTTTGCTTAACTGTCTCTTTATAGGGCCGAGTAGTAGAAAATATTTCAAAACGATGTGGAGGCTTTTTACGAAAGTTAAGTCTTCGTGGGTGTCTTGGAGTGGGAGACAATGCATTAAGGTAAGAAAATAAATCTGTGTAAAAATAACTTTGACCTCTTAGATTGAAATCAAGACAGCACCTACTCACTCAGAAAAGGCTAAAGTAGATTTTAAATTCCTAAGCTGTTAAAAATGTAAGCACAGACATTGGTTGTAACAAAAATATCTAATAGGAAGTGGGGGCTGGGGTGTTGTGGCATACTGTGATAATCCCAGGTTAGCGTGTTTGAGGAGGAGGCTAAGTTTGAGTCCGCCTGGGCTACATAGCCCGCAGAATAGAAAAGTGTTCCACATTAAAATAGTTCTTTGGGGACCTTGAATAAATTTTTTTTTTAGGCTTTTGTTAACTCAAAGATAAAATTATTTAGCTTTTATTAACACAAAGATCAACATTTAGCCCCAAAAATTAAGAAGTTAAGGCGGAAGGATTGCAAGTTCAAGGTCAGCCTGGGCTGTGCAGTAAGACCCTTCTGAGAACCCTGGAAGAAGAAACTGTTCACAGCTTTAAAGAACAGTGTGTGGTGGGAAATCCATTTCTTTCCACCCACCAGCTGTTGAGCTCATATTCATACCTCACACACCAAGTCCCTAAGTTGGTTTGTTTTTCCTCCACCCAACAGCCAGTTCTTGGATTTTGCAGATCCTGGCTGGCTATTTCCATTCACTGCTGACACCAACTGTCCGCAGGCTGCCAGCTCAGTGCCAGGAGTCAGCCTCTACTTGAGATGCCAGTTGCAAGCCCCACATTACTCTGCACAAATCAGTGTTACCGTGACTCTTCTCAGATTGTCGACTTGGCTACAATGAGTCCTACAGTTCAGGAAAGCACCTTAGGTACTAGTAACAGTCCGTTAGAGAGCGCGTAAATGAGTAGCCAGAGGAAGTGCCGCCCAGGGCAAGCTTTAGAAGGGACTGGAGCACAGGGGCACCTGTCCTTGGGGAGTTGGGGCCTGCCACCCTCCCCTCACACTAACCCAGAGGCTCTGGTCCCATTGTTTAGTGGTTTTATGGAGGTTGTATTATTATAAAGACATAAAGACCAAATATGAGAACAAATGCTGCTCCTCTGACCTGTCACTAAGGAAATTACAAGGGTCTGAGGATCTCTGTCCTAGTAACTAGGAGTAAAAACCAAGTATGTATTTTGCATATTATGGTATCATAGATGCCAACAACCAGAAGTACCAATGGTAATGCCTCTTTATATCTAGAATTTTGTCCACCTTATTTATAACCTTTAACTTTTCTTTCCCCATACAGGACTTTTGCACAAAATTGTAGGAATATTGAAGTACTGAATCTAAATGGGTGTACAAAGACAACAGATGCGTAAGTATTGAGTTTTAGGAGGATATTTCATAGTCCATAGTCTGTCCTACTCCAGCTGTGACTGTAGGCTAGTGAACACATTGAATTAAGTTTTCTTGATTTTGAACAAGTTTTTGTTGGGCTTATGATGCCAGGGATGAAGCCAGGGCCTTGCAGTGTTACCACTAAGCTACATCTCTAGTCCTAGAAGAAGAATTTTAAAAAGAAAAAATGAAAGTAGAAGTGGAATAGGAGCTGGGTGGTGATGGCTCACGCCTTTAATCCCAGCACTTGGGAGGTAGAGGCAGGCGTATCTCTGAGTTCGAGGCCAGCCTGGGTTACAAAGCAACTTTCAGGACAGCCAACCAGGACTGTTACACAGAGAAACCCTGTCAGAAACCAAAAAAAAAGAAAAAAAAAGAAAGGGAATAGGAAGCTTATTTTTGAACTCATCTTTGATACTTAAAGTACAACTTAAAACTGCAGTTAATGTAGATACTGTAGGGCTAATTATCAAAAGCCACATAATAGGTAATTCTATAAAAAGATTAAAACTGTAAACACAGACCTAAACAGATAATATCATTAAAAGAAAATGACTGTGCCTTTTTTAAAAAAAGTTAACATAATCCTTCATCTTTGAGAATCTTCCAGTCAACAAGAGATGCACAAGTTGACATGAAAAACTTCCACACAAGACTGAAACAAGAGGACTAGTTTGAGGTTGAGGCCAACCAGGCTACAGTGAGACCTTGTCTCAAAAACATGAAAAAAAAAAGACTGAAATATAAGAGACTTGCCTAGGATATGTGTAAGGCCTTGAGTTTGATCTCTAGCACCACCAAAAACAAGAGAAAAATTACAGGGCTAAGAATATAGCTGGGGGCGGGGGGCACTGGAGAAATGGCTCGCGGGTGAGAGCACCAGGTATATAAAATAAAATTTAAAAAAACCACACAGCTCAGTGGTAAGGTATGTGCTGCATGCCTCAGGTCTTGGGTTTGAGCCCTAGCACTGAGTTCTATTAATAAGTATTTCTAAACTGATTAGGGTTTTTCAGAAAACTTTTTGTAAGGTTTTTTGTTTTGTTTTGTTTTGTTTTGTTTTGTTTTGTTTTGTTTTGTTTTGTAGACAGGGTTTCTCTGTGTAGTTTTGGTGCCACTCTGTAGCCCAGGCTGACCTCGAACTCACAGAGATCTGCCTGGCTCTGCCTCCCCAGTGCTGGGAATAAAGGCGTGTGCCACCACAGGCTTGTAAGGATTTTTAAAGATTAATTTATTTATTATGTTTTGCCTGCTGGCCAGAAGAAAGATCCCATTACAGATGATTGTGAGCCACCATGTGGTTGCCGGGAATTGAACTCAGGACCTCTGGAAGAGCAGCCAGTGCTCTTAACCCCTGAGCCATCTCTCCAGCCCCCTTAAGGTTTACTTTTATTGATATATTTATATATCTATTTGACTGTATCAAGGTGTAGTAACATATGCTGTAATCCCAGGATTTGAGAGGCAGAGGCAAGAATAATCTCCAGTTTAAGGCCAGCTTTTGAAATATGAAACCCTGTCTCAAAAACAAAAGCAATATAGGAAGAATGTTATATGTGTCTATAACCCCAGTGCTACGTGTTTGGGAGGTAGAAGGTGGATCATGAGTTCAAAAGCAACCTCTGCTACATAGTGAGTTCCATGCCAGCCTGAACTACAATGAGATTCTGTCTCAAACAAAACAAAAATGGGGTGGAAGAGGGACAGGTCTCAAAGCTGTCCATGGAAACTGAAAGCAAATGCCGTAACTCAGAAAGAAATTACCTCTACTGACTTTTCTTTTGTTCAGTGCTGGTGGTAGAACCCATGGCCTAGTGTGCTGGTCATGTGCTACAAACACTGAGAGCCCATCACCAGCTTCAGCTGTTAACTCTTGTGGTGGCCATTCTTATCCATCTCATTGACCCCTCCTACTGATTTATCCTCTATGATTTTGTCATTACTTGAAAGTAAAAAAAAAGTCCTAGACAAGGTATTTAATCTATAAATATTTTAAATTAGATTTACATCTTAAAGATCAAGGCCTTTTTATTGTCTTTAGATCTAACCCAAAGCCTTGTGCATGTTAGGCAAGCTCTACCATTGAGCTAAAACCCTGACTCTGAGTCTGAAATACTTGCCTGGGGCTCCTGGCCCACCAGTTCTGTGAGAAGCTCTAAGTAGTTACTAAACAAGGTAGATTATAAAAACCAGCAGGTTTGGAGTTGCTGCGTAGGTGGGCTCACCCGATTGGAACATTATCAATTAAAGTGACAATAAGGAGAGCCACGGGTTTTTTAGCTTGAAGCTGTGGGTGAGTAAAGTTCAGGATGGAACAGGCAGGGAGGCAGCCTCAGGGCCATGCTCCCTGGGCTGGAGAGATGCTCTTGTAGAGGACCCAGACTCAATTTAGCACACTCACTTGTGGCTTGCAACCTTGAATAACTCCAGTTCCCGGGATCTGGCACCCTCTTCTAGCTCTGTAGAGGAATAGACATGCACCCAGTGCACTTACATTCAGGCAGACACATAAGATAAAAACAAATAAATTTAAAAAAAGAAGAAAAACCCTCATACCTTTATTTGGCCAGAGGCTATGTTCATGGGTAGCTGAGATCAGAATGAACACAAGGTAACCGTGTATTCCTGGTTGGTAGAGCTTAGGCAAACGTAAAAGAATACAAGGAAAACAGGGATACGTGGAAAGAGCCTGCACTTTGAATGTCCTCTCTGGCCCACATGTGTGCTGTCTGCATAGCATAGAAGCTGTACTCACAGGGACAGGACACTTAGGACAAAGAAGTAAGGAAGTCAGGAAACAAAAAACAGAGTAGAAACACCAGCAGCCTCAAGGCTCTGGATGAAACAGACTTCACTTAAAGCCTCCAGACTATACTAGACAAATAAATAATGAAACTCCCTTGGGAAAAATAGAATCCAGTCAGCAGGTGGAAATTATTTAAGAGGATGTGCTCTAACCCCAGCACTTCGGGAGGGAGAGAGGTGAGGGGTTCTGGAGGTTAAGGCCAGCAAGACTACTTTGACCCTTTATCAAAAACACAAAAGAGGACTTGGTATGCAGCTCGTTGCTGGAGTGACCAGCATGTATGAATCCCTGGACTCAATCTCTGGCCACACACAAACAAAGAAACACTCAAGTATGCTAAAAAATATAAAGATGGGTGGCTAGGCATGGTTGTTAATGCTTTAATCCCAGCACTCAGGCAGAAGCAGGCCGATCTTTGTGAGCTAGAGTCCAGCCTGGTCTATATAGCAAGATCTTATGCGACCCCTGAAGGGCTACAGAGTAAGACCCTGTCACCCCCCAAAATATACATAAATAAGAGAATGTAAAATGTTGTCTGTTCAAACAGAACATTCTACCCAGTTATGCAGATCGGCCCATGATTGCAGAGTACACATTGTTTTCTAGCACACTTAGACCATAGTCCTGAATGGACCATAGTCCGAGGACTAAACAAGCTTAATAAGTTAAGATTAAAACAATCAGCAGATGTTCTCTTTCTATAACTAGAGAGCTAAAGTAGAGATCTTCAACAGAAGAAAATCTGAGAAAATACCAAGAATTTAAAAATTAAGCAATATACATCTAAACCCAGAAATTCAAAGACAAAAAAATTCTTAAGTCTTTTGAGCTGAATGGAAATAGCTAGCCAGGCATGATGATTCATACCTGTCATCTCTGCACTTGAGAGGCTGAGGCAGGAGCATTGCCTTGCATTTCATACCAGCTTGGGCTACAGTGATTACACAACTTGTCCATGAAACTCTATCTCAAAAAAGAACAAAACAAAAAAGAAACTAAATACAATTTCACATATCATAAAAGGGGAATTTTCTTTTAACTGAATAAGCATAAAAACAAAACCAAGCCAGGCATCGTAGTCCATGCCTTTATCCCAGCGCTTGGGAGGCAGAGGCAGGCAGATCTCTGATTTTAAGGCCAGTCTAGTCTACAGAGCGAGTTCCAAGACAGCCAGGGATATGTAGAGAAATCCTGTAAAACAAAACACAACAAAAAAAACCAAAAAAACCAAAAAACAAAAAACCCACGAGCAACAACAAAAACCATGAAACCATTCTTAATTTGTGTGCAGTCTTAGGAGACTACAACAAGGCATTCTGTTAAAATACTATTTTAAGCGAATAATTTTAGGGGAATTTTCCTTGTTTGATATGTGCCTGACAAGGGAGCCCACACCTTAATCTCAGCACTCGGGGGGTTGAGGTGGAAGAATTAAGGTGCTCTGGGCTCCATAGCAAGTACCAGGCTGGCCCAGGCTACATAATCCAAACATACCTACATAGGAGGCTGAGACAGAGGAAGGACAGTTCAGGTTTTACTTAGGCACAGAGTGAGGTCAGGTCAAGGTCAGCTTGGGTAACTCAATACCCAGTCACAAAAAAATAAAATACCTAGAGATATGAGAGACATAAATCAATGATGGAACCCTACCCTAGCACTGTGAGGCCTTCAGTTTAACCCCCAGTTCTATGAAAGAAAAGACAAATGTGCTGTTGTGTTCCCTCTCTGTAACCCAGTCTAGCCTGAGCCCTTCTGCATAGCCTTCCCAAAGTCTAGATGGTGGCTGTGTGCCACCACACCCTGCTGTAACATTTTACTTAATGGTGAAAGACTTTTTCCCCTCTATGGGCTGGGGTAGGACAGGTAGAATACAACAGGTATTAAACCCAGGTTCTGAAGTACATTCAATAAGCACCCTTGTCACTGGGGGAAACTCCCAACCCACTCTGTTTCTAGTCCACACTGCACTGGAGCATCTGGCCAATGCAGGGAGTTTGGGGGTATTAATTTTTTTTTTGGTTTTGTGTACACAGGGTTTCTCTGTGTAGCCCTGGCTGTCCTGGAACTCTTGCTGTAGCCCAGGCTGGATTCAAACTCAGAGATCCACCTGCCTCTGCCTCCTGAGTACTGCAATTAAAAACGTGTGCCACCATGCCTGGCTAGAGGTTTTGTTTTTTAATACATCTGGACAGATGGAAAATAAGTGAGCAAATAGAAACAGTGAAGTAAAAAACCTTATTTATGGGTAATAATCCTACAAATCTGTTCATGCAGAATCATAAACTCGGGCCAGGAGAGATGGCTCAGCAGGGAAGAGAGGGTGCCGCTGTTCCAGCGCTGCGTCTGGCACCACATTCAACTCGAGGAGATCCGATGCCACACACACACACACACACACACACACACACACACACACACACACACACACACGGTTTTGAAACTTCAAGACAGTCATAGGCAATTCAGAGGTGGCTGTGTATACCTATAACCAAAAGATCAGGAGTTCAAGGCTAGCCTCAGGTATGTGAGATGATAAAGTTACTGTGGTGGGTGGGTGTGGTGATTCATGTCTTTAACCCCAGCATGGAAGTCCAGGCAGATGGATATCTAAATTTGAGGCCAACCTGGTCTACATAGTGAGTTTCAAGACAGCAAGGGCTACACAGAGAAACCTGTCTTGAAGAAACTAAAAAAATAAATGAATGATTTTAAAAATCATAAACCACCAAAAGAATGCTACTGTTCATGAACAAGTTTGAAAAGCTCCTTATTGCCAGTGAGTTGACTTGTGGGGTACAGCAGCACTGCTGTGCAAACCTAAGGACCTGGGTTCAACCCCTGGGGCCCAAAGCTGGCCTGTGACATCCAGACATACCAAAGCACATCTGTGCCCACACTCAATAATTATGCAAATAATAATAATATCTTTAGCATTTAGTCCCAGCACTCAGGAGACAGAGGCAGGAGAACTCTATGAGTCTGAGGCCAGCCTGGTCTACAGATCCAGTTCCAGGACAACTAAACCTATACAAAGAAACCCTGTCTCAAAAAACAAACAACAACAACAACAATAATAATAATTCTCTAGATAGAAGATCAATATTCAAAAAATTATGTTTTTATACATTAGTGATAAAATGAAAAAATGAAATTTAAGAAAAAAGTTTCAAGTTAGGAAGCATGAAACATGCTTGTAATCTTGGCACTTAGGAGGTTGGAGATGAGATTAGCAAATTAAGACTATCCTTGGTGACATAGTGAGTTTGAGGCCAGCCTGTGCTACTTGAGACCCTGCTGTCTTAAGCAAAAACAAACAAGGCTTGGAGCTTGGAGAGATGGATCAGTCAGAACAGTACTGATACCTGAGTTCGGTTCTCTAAAACCCACTTTATAAAGCTGGAAGTGGTGGCACACACTTGTGGAAGAAGAGACAGATTCCTGGGACTCAGTGTCCGGCAGCCTAGTCTCCTGGGTGAGCTCTTGGCCACTGAGAAATCTTGTCAAGAAAGGTGACTAAAGAACAGCACCCAAAGTCCCGTGGCCACCACATCTGTGCGTGGGCACACACACAAAGGCAAACTCACCAAGATTTCTCTTAAAAAGGAATGAGTGTCTACAAATAAATGCAGTGAAGGATGTACAAGCTCTCTACACTGAAAACTTGCAAACCTTGCTAAGAGCAAGTAAAGAACTTAAAATGGAGGAATTCGCTTATAGAGTCCATGCAGTTCCCACAAAACCTCAGCAGGCTTTCTTCTTTTTGTTTTTCTTTTTTTGTTTTGGTTTCTCTGTGTAGTCCTAGTCCTGGATGGAACTCACTCTGTAGACCAGGCTGGCCTTAAACTCACAGAGATTTGCCTGCCTCTGCCTCCTGAGTGCTGCGATTAAAAGCTTGTGCCACCACCGCCTGGCTGACTTACTTTTCTTTTTTAAAACTAACTAATTTAAACTTTTATGGGCACACAATATATAAAACTGTTAAGTGAAGCCCTCAGAGAAGTTAGCTCCCCAGTGATGTCTCATTCTAAACATGACAGTGGTCCCTGCAAGGGAGGCAGACTCTGCACATCCGGTTGGAAACACTGTCTCAAAAATGCAAAGCAAACAAATAACGAAGCCTGAGGCCAAAAAGGGAGATGGAAATAATAATAATAGAATATTGGAGACTGATGAGAACTTCGTTTCTGGGTACCCTGAGGGCATGTGGCACTTGGCAGGCTGAGACAGGAGGAGTATGTTAGTTGAAGGCCAACCTGAACTACAGTGTAAGACCTTGCCTCAAAAAAAGTTTTCTCTGTTTCCATTTCTGGCCCACCTTTCTTTCTGTGCTGATAGTGCACCTGCCAACATGGTGAAATACTCCTAAGACCCACATGCCTTTCTACAAGAAATACAGCAGGCCCCAGACTGAGCCTGTTTCCACAGAAAAGTTAAAGCTGCAGCTGTGTGAGGCCTATGTTAATCCAGCAGGAGATCTGGCAAGCGTTGGACCCAGTTCTACACCAGTTTTATGAAGAAGACAAAGTCATGAGCTTGTGTGTATATGTCTGTGCACCGCATTGGAGCTGGTGCCTGTGGAGGCCAGAAGAGGGCATCAGATCCCCTAGAACTGGGGTTACAGATGGTTGTGAACCACATTAAACCCAGGTCCTCTAGAAGAGCAACCAGTACTACATATATACATTTATTTTTATTTCATGTGCATTGGTGTTTTGCCTGCATATATGACTGTGTGAGGGTGTCGGATCCCCTGGAACTGGAGTTACAGACAGCACTGAGCTGCCGTGTGGGTGCAGGGATCTGAACCCAGGTCCTCTGGGAGAAGAGCAGCTACTGCTCTTGTCCACCGAGCTATCTCTCCAGCCCCACAACCGGTGCTTTTAACTGCTGATTCATGTCTCTAGTTACAAGCTTATATATCCTTTAAAGTATTTGTGGGCTCATCATGGCTGCGCAAGCCCGATGATTGGAGTTTGATCCCCAGAAACCATGGTGGAAGCAGAAAAACAACTCCTAAAAGTTGTCCTCTGACCTCTCCATAAGGGCTGTAGGGTATGCTTTGATACATGTATACATACACATATACATCATATATATGTGAAAATCTTAAAATTAAATGTATTCATATAGGGTATTGGGTATGACCCAGTAGTGGAGGGCTTGTTTAGCATGTGTAAGATCCAGGGGTTGACCCCCAGCACTGTACATACACACAAATCATAAAACATTGGACAGAGGCCAGGCAGTGGTGGCGGACGCCTTTAGTCACAGCATTCACGAGGCAGAGGCAGGTGGATCTCTGTGAGTTCAAGGCCAGCCTGGTCTACAGAGTGAGTTCCAGGACAGGTTCCAAAAGCTACACAGAGAAACCCTGTCTTGAAAACAAACAAACAAAAACAAAAAAAAGTCAGGTTCTTTCATTGCTGCAGAAAGTTTTTTGAATAGAAAATTGAGTGAAAACAGAAATAGAGCTTTGGTGCTATCTTTCAGCTGTTTCTGGAAATTTTGTTTATTATTTTTATGTGACTGGGAGTGCAGCCACACAATTGTTATAGCATGAGTGTGAGGTCAGAGGACAACTTCTGGGAGGGTCTTCTGAACCCAACTGTTCAGATTGTATGGCAAACACTTTTACCCACTAAGACATCTCCGCCCAGGTGTGTTCTTATCTTACATGTGTATTCATTATTTTCTTTTTCTCTATTTGCAGTACCTGTACTAGCCTTAGCAAGTTCTGCTCCAAACTCAGGCACCTCGACTTGGCTTCCTGTACATCAATAACAAACATGTCTCTCAAAGCTCTGAGGTAAATTTCCTATAATAGTATGCCTGTTAATATATACTTGGAAAAAATAACTAATACAGTTGGAGTAGACAGTATTGTTTTATGGGTATGTGCTGTGCTTCCCAGAAGACCTTTCTCTTGCTCCTGCTGACATTCAAATCACAGGGACATTAATATGACATGTCCAGAGATAACTAGGAATTTTGAAACAGAGCAATGTGCCTTATCCATTAGTGAGTGAGTAAATGTTCATAGAGGACTGCTTTTTTAAAAAGAAAAAAAAGCCAGGTGGTGGTGGTGCACACCTTTAATCCCAGCACTTGGGAGGCAGAGGCAGGCAGATCTCTGTGAGTTCAAGGCCAGCCTGGGCTAGTGTGAGTTTCAGGACAGGCTCCAAAGCTACACAGAGAAACCCTGTCTTGAAAAAACAAGTAAATAAATAATAAAAAATAAAAAGAAGAGAAAATGGCATGTGTTGTTACACCTTAGTGGTTAAAATGGAGTCTGGAGCCAGGTTGTCCTTCTCTTTGTAATCTTGGAGCATTGTTCCTAGAATTCCATGAGATACTATCAGCCTGCACTGTAGAAGATTGTGCCTGTATTAAATAGTTTGGGGTAGAAGAGATCTTCATGTACTTCCACCTGGCATGTATAAAGTGCTTTAAAAGCTGTCTGGCATGTGGTAACAAGTGTTCATCATTTCAGTATTCTCATAGTTTCTAAGTAGAGTAAAGCTGGGTGTTGTTTACACCAAGAATTCCACCCAGTACTGGGAAGGCTAGGGCAAGAGGATCATTAGTTCAAGGCCAGTCTGGACTTCACAATGAGACATTCTCCTGCTGAGTGACAGAGACTCTGGAAGACAGTGTTTGGGAAAGGTTTTTGTTTTCTTACAGTTGAACCCGGGTTTTACGTGTACAAAGCAGGTGCTTTCAGCAAGCCCAACCCCCAGCCTCTCTTTTCCTCCCTTTTCCATTTTTGTTTGTTGTGGTTTTCTGTCTGTCTATTTGTTTGTTTGTTTTAAGACAGGGTCTCATTTTGTATCCCTCTAACTCATTATGTAGACCAAGCTGGCCTTGAACTCAGAGATCAACCTGTCTCTGCCTCCAGAGGTCTCTTGAGGTTTTTTTGTTTGATTTTGCCTTTTAATTTTCAGATGGTGTCTCACTATATAGACCAGACTGACCTTGAATTCACTCTATAGTTCAGGAAGGCTTTGAATTTATGATCCTTCTGCCTCAGCCTCTGAACTATCTGGGATTACAGAGTGCTACCAGACCTGACTTAGAAAAAAAAAATTTAAGACAGCATGTCACATATTCCAGGCTGGCCTTGAACTTCTGAAACTCTTGCCTTCAGTTCCCAAATAAAATGTATTTTAAAGGAAGAGTGGCTGGGTGGTGGCGCATGCCTTAATCCCAGCACTGGGGAGTTTGAGTGAGGTCAGCCTAGGCTACAGAGTGAGATCCAGGAAAGGCTCCAAAGCTACACAGAGAAACCCTGTATCAAAAAAACTAAAAAAAAAAAAAAAAAAAAAAAAAAAAAAAAAAAAAAAAGAGTGAAATACTTATTTCCTTTGGAAATCTACTCTAGACTTTCCTAAGTAATGAGGGTGCTATGGGTTTGGTTCTGCTTACACACATTAAGAATTAAGCTGGGGCAGGGCAGTGGTGGTACACACCTTTAATCCTAGCACTTGGGAGGCAAAGGCAGGCAGATCTGTGAGTTTGAGGCCAGCCTGGTCTACAGAGTGAATTCCAGGACATTGAAGGCTACACAGAGAAACCCTGTGTAGAAAAATAAAAAAAAAAGAAAGCTGTTAACCAAACTCTGTATATTATGGTGCTGCTAACCTATAATCCCAGCGTGAAGGAGGCTGAGGCTGAGGCATGTTCAAGCCCATCCTGGGCTACATAGCAAGACCCTATCTCAGAGAGAGGAAGAATGAGAGAGTGTAAATGAGATAAAACATGGCTCCTTTTGGAACTCCCTTGTGACTACACAATGTGTCTAAAACTGCTTGACATGTAAGGCCATGAGTACGGTGACACTTAACATTTATAAGACACTTTCACACATATGATCTCTTTATTTATTTATGCAGCATTTACAGATTTTTTTAAAAATCTAAAAGGTTGTAAGGTTCTGGGTACTACTGAAGCAGCCATGATATGTGTCTAAGATGTTGTGCTCATCAGTCCCACAGAGCCTAGAGATGAAAAAGACTTATAAGCATATATTGTGTTGCTACACTAGCTGGTGATAGGAGTGGGTGTCTCAGTTCATGCAAACCTGGGACCGGATGTGGCTAACCTTGCACTGAGAGGTTCAGACAAACTTCTTAAAGTGACTTGCCTGGAGTCAGATTGTTTATATTGAAGATGAGCTTAAACCTAGATCTCCTGGCTTTCTTTAAGGGCTTTCCTATAAATAAGCAGGGTACTTAGAGCCATTCAGTCAGTGTTCGCAATGATACAAGAAGGCTTAGAGCCTTCAGTGTTCCGCATGGGACTACACTGATCAGAACAGGCAGAGTCAGTGGAGAAGCTAGTGTAGATAAAGGGTGAACATGATCTAGCCTCACTTTGGCCTGCAGAAAAAGTACTCTAGAAATGTCCCAGATAAAAAAATACATAGAGCCTTTGTGATTTTTTTTTTTTTTTAAATAAAAATTCACTAGAACTTTGCTACTACTAAAATTCCTTAGTGGAGAATCTGAGCTTGAATCTGAACTGTCATTGGTTACTCTGTAAAGTTATACTAGCCATTTAATTTCCATTTCCAACCTGTATCTGAAAAACAGTATGTGCTCTGTGCTTGTTGGTAAACTGGATTTAAAATTCCCTGCCTAGTGACCCAGTCCCACCCCGTGAACATCACAGAGAGAGGCCGGTGGCTCTGGGACTGCTGGAGGTAGTGACATGCTTGTCTGTTCTGTTTTATCCTAAGTGAGGGGTGTCCACTGTTGGAGCAGTTGAACATTTCCTGGTGTGACCAAGTAACCAAGGATGGCATTCAAGCACTAGTGAGAGGCTGTGGGGGTCTCAAGGCCTTGTTCTTAAAAGGCTGCACACAGGTATGCTCCGTGGAGTGCTCGTGAGAGTGAGGAGCTGTGAGCTCTTTGGAGGGATCCCAAGATGTCTGTCCTAAAGAAAGTGGGACTTGTAGATGCCGCTGACTGTGAAGACATGTGCTTACCAAAACTTAGTGTTTCTCTCAGAATTGAAGCATGGGAAGATTAATATCTGACCAAAGTGTAAATGGGGGAGAAGGGACAAGGTGGAGAGACACTCATGTAGTGTCATTTGTCTGTACTAGAAAGAAAGTTTCTTTATTCCTTTGTTACTCTGAGACGAATAGGCAAAAGAGGCAATCCTGGCAATTTATACTCGTATAACCAGCAGGAATTGTTCATGGATGTGCCAAGTCTACAGAAACTGCATTTTAAAGGTCTCATTTTTACCTCCTGCTGTAATGCCACAAGTGTGACACTTCATTAAAGAATTCTCAAACCCAGGCATGGAGGTACATCCCTGCAATCCTAGAATATGGGAAGCTGAGACAGGAGGATCCTTGTGAGTTCAAAGCCAGCCTAAGCTATATCATAAGACTCTGTTTCCAAAAAAAGCCAAAACAAACAAATAAATAAATCTAATGAGGTAGCATTAGAAAGAACTGATCGGAGAGTAATGGAGTTGCATGTGCCTGACATTTTTCTGGGGACTGCTAAAGTAGTACGATGGACCCCATTCCAAGTGCCCTCACTGTTTTGCCATGATGGGAAGAGTTCTTTTGTTTGAAGCAGAACTTTGGATATATGATTGCTTTAAAACAACAGCTTGAGCTTCTGGTGATTTGTGGAATCCTGAAAAATATTGATTGGCATGCATCGCTATGATCAATTCCGCCCATCTGTCCCCAGCTCTGTAAGCTTGTACTGCTCTTCAGTAGCAGATAAACACTGGGCTTCATTCTCAGCTCCTTCCCCCAAAGCTTGGCTAAAAAGACAATAAAAACTCTCTATGGGTTGTAGAAGTGTGAAAATTATTTTGCCTTTGTAATCTTTCCACAACTTACCATGAATATTTAATTTGTTAGAAATAAAATACATATTCAGACATGATGACTCAAGCTTGTAATTCCAGCTCTGGGAGGCAGACACAGGAATACAGGTCAAGGCCAACCTGGTCTACATGGGGAGTCCAGAATAGCTAGAACTACATAACTAGGATCCTTTCACAAAAGAGAGAGAGAGAGAATCCGAACCTTAACCTTTTTCTGGATTTGATATTAATAATAAGAATTTGGTATGACAAGAAGTGACTTCAAAAAATCCTGGTAACTATTACTACTAGGAATGAGATGTGATCATGTTTTTTGTTTTTGGGGTCTTTTTTTTTAATGTGTATATAGTTCAGTGTTCCTTTGCAACTTGGTTAGCTATATTGAGAATGTATTGATGAATGTGTATAGTCTCTTTCTCCTTTAAAACATCAGTTATCTCTTATGCTTTAATCTTTTCAGCTGGAAGATGAAGCTCTCAAGTACATAGGTGCACACTGTCCTGAGCTGGTGACTTTGAACCTGCAGACTTGCTTAGTAAGCATCCCTTCCCATAATGCTTCTGTGTTAGTAATTCCTCCTAGTAACATTTCAAAAGTTTTATCAAAAACAGTAGCTTACAGTCATAATGACACACACCTATAATCCCTGGACTGAAACCCCAGCACTGAGCAGATTGGGACAAGAGACTCATGAGTAGAAGGCCAGCATTCGTTATGTAGCAAGCTCTAGACCAGACTAGGCTGCTGCATAGTGAAACCCTGTTTCAAAGACAGAACAGGCACAGTGACTCACTCCTGTGATCCCAGCAGTTGATCACCTGAAGCAGAAGAATTGCCATGAACTCAAAGCAAGCTGAGTTACATAGTGAGACCCACACAAATGTTTATATATCCTTTCCTTTGTGTATTTTTTTATTTTGAACATAGTCTGATTATGTAGCCCAGGATGGCCTTGAATTTATCCTCCTGCCTCGGTCCTTCCAGTGTTAGGGTTATCGGTGTTTGCTCATACATGCACTCCGACATTTTACTTAATAATTGTTTGTTTGTTTGTTTCTTTGTTTTTTTGAGACAGGGTTTCTCTGTGTAGCCCTGGCTGTCCTGGATCTCGCTCTGTAGCCAGGCTGGCCTTAAACTCAGAGATCCACCTGGCTCTGCCTCCCGAGTGCTGGGATTAAAGGCGTGTGCCACCACCGCCCAGTTTACAATTTACTTTTTCATTAATAATTTTCAGCTATGCTTGCAAATATGTTTATACTCTTCAAAGACTGCTATTCTAATGGCACAGTGGCGCACACCATTAATCCCAGCACTCGGGAGGCAGAGGCAGGCGGATCTCTGTGAGTTCAAGGCCAACAAAGTCAACAGAGTGACAGCCAGAGCTACACAGAAAAACCCTGTTTCATAAAAGAAAAAGAAGACTGATGTTTTTAACTGTTCTCAGGTTTTATAGCGTTTTAAATAAGCCCTCACCATGACATGCCCCAAGCTGTTCCCAGTACCCTTAGGTTGAAAAGAGTCTAACCCCTCTCTTCAGACAGAGTGAACCCAGCTGCAGAGCCGGCAGGAACTAGGAGCGACTGTTGTCCCTAGGTTTGGGTATCTGGTAGATGTCCAGGCCGCCTAGACTCCTCAGGGTTGCTGCTTCCACAGAAGTATTTTTTTTTTTTTTTTTTTTTTTTGGTTTTTCGAGACAGGGTTTCTCTGTGTAGCTTTGCGCCTTTCCTGGAACTCGCACTGTAGCCCAGGCTGGCCTGGAACTCACAGAGATCTACCTGGCTCTGCCTCCCGAGTGCTGGGATTAAAGGCGTGCGCCACCACCGCCCGGCCGAAGTATTTTTTTTTATATATATAAATAATGTATATTGACTTTTCTCACTTTTCTGTTTGTTATAGCAAATCACAGACGAAGGTCTCATCACCATATGCAGAGGGTGTCATAAGCTGCAATCCCTCTGTGCTTCTGGGTGCTCCAATATCACAGATGCCATCCTGAACGCGCTAGGTCAGAACTGCCCTCGGCTTAGGTAAACATGGTTTATTTAGCTTTAAAAAAAATCATGGGATGAAGAAGCTGCCTTTCTCCATGTTTTTCCCTTGGAATTTTCCAACTTTAAGGCACTGCACTGACACTACCCTCCCAGCTGACTACCTACTGGCTTTGTTAGTGTCGTGAATAAGGAATTGGTCTATCTGGTCATAATAGAAAAAATCAGTACTTTCTTAAAATTCCTTTCTCCGCTTTTTTGGTTTTTCAAGATAGGTTTCTCTGTGTAGCCTTAGCTTTCCTGGAACTTGCTCAGAGATTCCTTTCTCCACTTTTTAAAAGCCCATCCTGAGGCTACTTATTTTGTTGTAATCCATGGAAGAAAAATGTTTTAAACTTAGTTCTGCAGGAGAACTTTTTGCGTCTATCCTCTTTTATGTATGTATGTATTTATTTTGAGGCAGGGTCTCTCTATTATGTATCTCTGGCTATCCTAGGACTCACTATGTAAAGCAAGTGGCCTCAAGCTCAGAGATCCACTTGCCTCTGCTTCCTGAGTGCTGGGATCAAAGGCGAGTACCGCCATGCCTGACCATGTTTATCATCTTTTAGAATAGCTTTGTTACTCTGTAGGTCTTCTGCTTGAATATGGGAGTGTCTGGGTGTTTACCCAGAGTTTTCTGTTAGGATGCACATAGTATCAAACCATAGTGGTATTCTGGAAGAGCGTGCACAATGCTGCTTTGTATTGAGTGTGGATGTCCCCGGTGACTTACAGTGATAGTTAGGTGCTGTTTTAGGTGCTTTACAAATACTGATTTTTAACATAAGCACCGTTTCTATCTTCATATCCTAGAAGAGAAAGCCAGAGTCCAGGGGGTGAAGTGACCTGTGAAAGTCCACAGCCAGTAAGTGCATGAGCAAGGATTCCAAGACAGGCCTCTGTTACCAGAGCCCACGAAGGCACTTTCTTACACATAGTAACAATTATAGAGCAACAAATCTAAAGACTTTTTTGATGATTGCCTAGTGATGGCCTAACTATAGTTGCTGACAGTATGGAGGTTTCTTCCTGGTTTATAGTACCTTCAGCCTAGAGTAGAGTTCTTCTCAGGGGCTGAGAAATAACCAAACCTCCAGAAAACAATTGGGGTTAAGACTTCTCTACTTTAGAGCCAGGGCTCTCAGCTCCACCCTCCTGGGTCTGTTAAGTTGCGAGAGTGCCAAGGCTCTGCTCTGTGTTCTCCTTACAGCATCCATTTCTTTTTAGTTGATGAGGATTTATTGTGCTTTGACTTTACCTTTTGACTTTGGTTGTGAGGGTGCTTAGGGGGACATGATCTTTGGTGCCATCACATAGCACAGATGTTACCAGACTTTACACAGGAAAGAGCAACTTTTGATCTCGCAGTCCTGTGGGTAGTGTGAGGTCAGTGGTTAGCAGGTGCTGAATAGGAGAGTGGCTGCCATCCTGGCTTCCTTCTGCACGCCCCAGGGCTTCATACCTGGGCTAGACCTGTCCTCTCATCGAGTTTTTAAAGCTGTTGAAATCTGCAGAGACCCTACATGAAAGACAGAAAATAGTTTACTTCAGTGACAGATGAACTAAAACAGAGTATTTATCTCCATTTCCTTTGTTTTCTAGGAGCAGGCTGCCCTCTTTGGGTAAGCAATATGTCATCAAGAAGGCTTTTAATGCAATTTGTCATTAACTACAAGCTTCAGTTATATTCCTCTGTATTTGATTACATCCCCCTGACAATGTGGTATTGACAAGGACCTCTTTATGATAACTACATGAGAACAAACAGCAAGATCTGCATACAACCTTGTTCAGTTATTAAAGTCACTCTATAAATGTTAGAGAATAAAAGATTGCTTTCTTAAATTCTTGCTGTTTTAGTAAAACCAGGCTTCATGAACAAAGACCTAACTTTCTTTTCACTTTGTTCTTTTAATAGAATACTAGAAGTGGCCAGATGTTCCCAGTTAACAGATGTGGGCTTCACTACTCTGGCCAGGGTAAGTGTTTCTCCAGGTTCTATAGTTGGCGTCCATAGGTTTTTAGGGTTGGGGGAGAGTGTTATTTCAGAGGGAAGCAGCAAAAAGAGAAACTTAGCATGGCAGCAGAAGTAGGTGTGAGACAGGGGGACCTCCTCTGTGGCTGGCTGAGCCTTCTTGTGAGAGCTATAGACCTGATGCCCACAGAAAAGGCAGCCGGTTCTGGAAGTGCAGACAAGTTGGAGAGCTCTGTTTGGGGAGACTTTGAGTTCTCTGCAGTTTTATTAAAATGGTGAATTAAGCTAAGCAGAGGCTTCTGGTACTTTATAAAACTCTGATTCACAGCCAGGCGGTGGTGGTGGACGCCTTTAATCCCAGCACTCGGGAGGCAGAGGCAGGCGGATCTCTGTGAGTTCGAGGCCAGCCTGGTCTACAGAGAGAATTCCAGGACAGGCACCAAAACTACACAGAGAAACCCTGTCTCAAAAAAACCTAAACAAACCAACCAACCTCTGACTTGGTATGTGATTGAGCAAGAAGAGCTTTCAAGGAGATACAAGCCTGGTTAATAATATACCAGTCACTAGAAACTGTTCTGTACTTCCAGGGGATTTTTACTTAGAGTGGTTTATATAAAACACTGTAGAATAACAGCATTTCCTTTTTTGTTGTTGTGTTAGTTAGTTTGTTTCTTTGTTGAGACAGGGTTTCCCTGTGTAACACCCTGACCGTCCTGGAACTCTCTCTGCAAATCAGGCTGGCCTTAAACCCAGATCTGCGTGGCTCAATAACTACATTTTCAATTGTATTGTCTTCGATCAGTATTAAAGAATAAGGGGAATGTAATTTGCTGAGCTATTTTTTTTATTTATTTAAAAAAGATCTCTTTGGCCCGGTGTGGTGGTGCATGCCTTTAATCCCAGTACTCAGGAGGCAGAGGCAGGCATAGGTGGATCTCTGTGAGTTTGAGGTCAGCCTGATCTACAGAATGAGTTCCAAAATAGTCAGGGCTGTTACACAGAGAAACCTTGCCTTGGAAAAAAATAAATCTCGTTGTTAGCCTAGTATTAATTTTTGGTAAAATTATTCCTTTGAACTTATAAAATGTTCAGTATTTAAGCGTAAAATAATTGAGACATTTTACTGTGGTCAAAGTCTTCTTAAATTTATTATTTATTCAGGGATGATGATATACATTTATAATTAGTCATAGCCCATGGGAAGCTGAGGCAGGTGGATCATGGGTTTGAGGATAGTCTCCTAGTTTTTTTGGCTTTTGTAATTTGCCAATGTTTTAAAGTTTGTACTGAATTTTATGGCATTGTACTTCCTAGAACTGCCACGAGCTTGAAAAGATGGACCTAGAAGAATGTGTCCAGGTAAGCATGCGCTTTGTTCACCGGAGCATTGTGATAGAAACAGTATGGTCTTGCAGAATGCCTGAACCTCTCCCTTAGGTAGGACACTGGAGTACTTGACCATGTCCCTGATTTTCCACTCCCTGGGGTATCTTCCAGGCCCACAGGGAGTGGTGTTTGAGCAGACAGTGCATGACAGCCACTGTTTGTTAGGACATGAACCCCCATCCCTCGCCTTCCGTGCCTGCCTGAGTGCCCTCTGTGTCTTCACCATGCCAGTCCCTCTGAACAATAACCTGCCCTCTACACTCACCAGTTCTCAGAGCTGTGTCTAAGAGAAATAAAGGTTGGAGAGGAGCTGGAACAGAGGCAAACTTACCGTTTATTTCTAGTCCTAGGATCACTCTGAAACATTTTCCCCTATGGTATTCATATGCCACCCAGGTTCCAAAAGTGCCTCCAATTGTCCTATGTGGTGGTTTGCCTTATGGAGGTGGAGGTGGGGCAGATGCCTAAAATTTTAAGGGTGTTTTGACATTAATTTTTCGTGGATCATATATATGCTCAGGTTTTTCCCTCTACTGGTTCAAAGAAAGGATAGCATTAAGTAAGGTCTAGTGGACCGATGTTCTAAAGTTTTTATTTAATTTAAAATATTTAGTAAAAATGGAGAGATGGCTAATTTAATTAAATTTTAACACAATTTTTAAAAAAAAGTAACAGTTTTAAATAATGAAGGCTTAAAACCCTGAAAAGGTTCTTGGAAGTCTGGCAGTTTAGGCAAAGCTTAGGGAAATCATTTTTTCAAAAGCAAAAAGGAGATGTCTGAGGCCGGGAGGCGGTGGCACACACCTTTAATAAGTGGGGGGAATGTCTGAAGTAGATCCTAAAGAGACTACCCCCATACTAGCTAGCATCAAATGCCCTTGGAGTTTGGGGGTTGTGTGGTATGTGTGTGTGTTATAGAATTTTACCTACATCAAACTTATTGTTTTTTTTAGATCACAGATAGCACATTAATCCAGCTTTCTATACACTGTCCTCGGCTTCAAGTATTGGTGAGTTTGACTTTGTATTTTTAATTAATTAATTTATTTATTTATTTAAAAATTAGATTTATTTACTTTACTCTATGTGTCTGGGTGTTTTGCCTGCACACACCACTTACTTACATTTGTTCCTGTTGTATCTCCTGGAACTGGGGTTACAGATGGTTGTAAGCTATCGTGTGGGTGCTGGGCTCCATTTAATATCTTATTGTGTGCACCTCTGCCATGATGTACATGTGGAGGTCAGAGAAAAACTTTCTGGAGTCAATTCCCTCCTGCCAACTCTGCATGACTTCTGGGGAGCGAGGTCGGGTCACCAGGCTTAGAGGCAAATTCTTCTACCCTCAGAGCCATCCCACAATCCCACCTTAGAGTGTTTTATGTGTTGTTATGTCTAATCAGTTACATTGCTAACCTGGTGTGGTGCTGTGTGCGCATAATCCCAGCACTCAGGAGGCTGAGGCAGGAGGATAACCTAGAGTTTAAGTCCACCCAGGGTTATATTGTAATGTGCATTTGCATAACAAAAACCCAGAATCAACCAATGCTTTCCAGGACAAGGTCAAAACAGAATACAGAACACTTCATGTATTTGGTGAGCCAGTGCTATCCAGAATTGGGTTGGGTGTTCTGAGTTTCCCAGAACTAGAGTTTAAGGAAAATTGGTCACATTATGTATGATACTAGCACCTGATGGCTGTAAAAGTCATTGTCAGCTAGTTGTTCATTTGTTCCCCTGAATGAGATAGTCCATATTTAGTTCCAATTTCCTAAAATGTTGAGTATGAAAAGCTTGAGCCCTGTCTTTCCCTACAGGTAAGAAAAGTGTTAATTTGAGGAGTGGACTTTTTTTTTTTTTTGAGACACTGGTCTCACTATGTAGCCCTGGCTGTCCTGGAACTTCCTATGTAGACCAAGCTGGCCTTGAACTCACAGAGATCCTCCTGCCTCTGCTGGAATTAAAGGGGGGTGTACCACCATACCTGGTAGGGGTGGGTGATTTTTAAAGCTGTCCTACTTTGTGAAGTAGTTCACAGTCATTCCATGAATTCACAAAATAAATTTAGAATTATACTGACGGGGAAAAGGAAAAAGGCAGTCGTACATGCTGAAAGCAGAGACCATCAGCTTTGGTCTGCATTCTTATTTCATCATGCCTGGCTCCAGATGGCACTCTAGTCACCAGGATCAACCAGAGGGTCTGTGTTGGATTTTGACTTAAGCCCGTGGCAGGAGGAACGTCAGACGATACTTGTTGTCCATCTTTGCTCTCGGTTGCAGAGTCTTTCACACTGTGAGCTGATCACAGATGATGGGATTCGTCACCTAGGGAATGGGGCCTGTGCCCATGACCAGCTGGAGGTGATTGAGCTGGACAACTGCCCGCTCATCACCGACGCGTCCCTGGAACACTTGAAGAGCTGTCACAGCCTTGAGCGGATAGAACTCTATGACTGCCAGCAAATCACGAGGGCTGGAATCAAGAGACTCAGGGTAAAGCTGCACCACTCCTCAGCCCCACCCCGCCCTCATCTCTCCTGTTCTTGTCTCTTCTTTTCCAGATTGAGACTCTCATGAGTTCTTTCTTTTAGTTTCCTTGGCTATTTAGCAAGGGAGGAAAAAAACTAACAACTAAAAAAGACCCCATGCTAGAATTTGATCCTAAAGGAAAGGGAGGAATGGCCAAGAAAATATCTGGCGGGGCCTGGTGTGTATCCTGGTGGTCAGAGGGCTAAGAGGAGAATCCTAAGTGCAGCGCTGGGCTGGGCTGGGCTGTAGAGTGAGCTCAGCATCCACATGGGCTGTTTAGTGAGACCCTGTGAGAATGTAATTTAGGGGTAGAGCGTTTGCCTAGCCTGTAGAGGGAGAGGTGGCATGGAGCAAGAGGGGGAGACAGATACGGGAGATGGTACATCTCCGCCCTTGCCTCAGGAAAAACACTGTGGTGACCACAGCTTCTCTCAACAGAGAAAAGGGGCTCCTGGAATAGTGGAAACCTTGCATCCACAGGCAGACAGTTGCAGGCCAGCTAGAGCAGGGTTTCCTGGTATTTTGAGACAGTGTCATGGAGCCCAGGTTGGCTGCGAATTCAATGTGTAGTGGAAAAGATGACCTTGGACTCATAATTTTCCTGCCTCCTCCTCTGAAGTGCTAAGGTTACAGGTATGCACCCCCAGCGTGGCTTAGAGCCTCTGATATAGCATACTATGTGGTGCCTGGACCTGACCACCAGGAGACGCCCTCTCTGATTCTTCAGGAGACTGATTTGTTCAAGTTATGTAGCAGTTTTCCTGTTTACTGAGCTGAGGATGTGTGTAGAGACGGTAAGGTCCTGAAAGATGTGGTTCCCCATTTTTGTTTCCTCTCCATAAGGAGCACACTGCCTTAAACCTAGTAAGTATTCAGACATAGTAAAGACTAGAAACATGTTTTTTTTTAGAGCTGAGGATGGAACCCAGGACCTTGCGCTTGCTAGGCAAGCGCTCTACCACTGAGCTAAATCTCCAACCCCTAGAAACATGTTTTAATTAAAAAAGTAATCATTTTAAATTTGTCTAGCTTCCTCCAGCTATGGGAGTCTAACTGTGAAGCCCTTCGGGACAAGATGGAAAATGAGAATTGTTTCCGTTCCCATCCCCTCCGTAGAACAGAGTAGAACCCAGGCCTCCTCACATCCTAAGTAGGGCTTAGCCAGCCCTGCGCTCCCGTCCTTCAGCCCCTTGGCTTCTCTGAGAAACAACATCGCTCCTGTCTAAGCGCTCTCTTGTTAATGTTTCTGTCTTGTTTCAGACCCACTTACCCAACATTAAAGTCCACGCCTACTTCGCCCCTGTCACTCCGCCCCCGTCAGTAGGGGGCAGCAGACAGCGCTTCTGCAGGTGCTGCATCATCCTATGACGATGGAGTGGTCAGCTCGGTGGACTGAGTGTTTAATGACACCTCTAGACTTGCCATGGAGTCTCTCCAGTGGACGCGAACCCAGGATTCTGGGCAAGGGTTACAAAAGCGAGGGCAGCGTCCAGATCCCCAGAGCCACACATACACAGGCACATGCCCTCACCCCGTCCGCTGCAGTCCGTGACCATGGCACTGAAGTTCGTACTGGCTGTACCAAGTGGATTGGTAAAACTTAGCCATTCCTATTGGATGTGCCCAGAAGAAATCTTAGGCCATGGTAGAGGGAGGGGACATTCCAGCAAAACCCAGTGTTACTGCTACTGTGGTTTCTTTATTTTATTAAAGGGTTTCTGTGGGGATTTCGAAACAGTAACTGCAATCTTCCAGGGTGAAAGGTAGCATGGAAAACAATATCTGATGAATCCAGGGACCAGAAAGAAAATTTCTTTGCATCCTAGAAATGGTAGCCATCCATTGGGAGATGCTTACGAAACGTCTGCGCTTCCTTGTTTCCATGCCAACATGCTGAGCATGCTCACAAAGAAGGCTCGTCCACTCATCTGGTGTTTTAGTATTTGGCCCAGAGGTTTCCTTAGCAGCTGTATTGAAATTGCTGGGGTCCAAGTATGATTCCTTCTCCTTAGCTGCTCGGTCTGCCCCTGTCACTGTGCACCCCCCTCTGCTCTGCTCACCGCCGCACTAGGGCTCAGTCTGCTCCAGTCACGGTCTGCTGCTCACTCAGTTGTTACTCCTTTGCTGTTGTGTTTACAGTTTGCATTTGGGATGATTAGTTGGGGTTACCAAACATTTTTAAAAGAAACATCAATAAATATTTTTTTAATCTAAATTTTACCATTAGGGGACCCTGCCTGAGTCTTTGCCAGTCTGGAAGGAAAACTTAACGGGAGCAGGAAAGTTAGGAAAAGAAAGAGTTGACTGTTTGGATGAAAGGCAACTGGCCTTTTGGTTTCTGTTGTATTTTCTGCTGTCCACTCATTTGCACGGTGTTCTCAGTGTCCAGCACATTTCCCTCTTCCAAACTTGGTGAGCTTAGTAAGAAAGGAGAAGTGGTCATTAGTATGAAGTGGATGGCAAATCCCCAAACAAAGCCCGGATGTGCCCACTACCCGAGCTCAAGCACAAATGGCCGATGTTGTCCTGTGCTGACAGGAACATGGTGCGATCTCTGCCTGTCTGCAGTTACTTGAGTCACTTGCTTTGCCGCAGTGTGGGGGTTGGCTGGTTACAGTTGGTTTCTGGAGCTTTCCCCTGTTTAACCCCACCAGGGATACTGGAAGAGCTCTGTACCAGCCAGCTGCCTGGGTCAGGGGTAGCAGCAGGGTTGTGTGGAACGGTGACGCCTCAGAAGACCCAAGCGTGCAGCCCGCTCTCTCCTGCCCGCTGCAGACTTCCTCTGAGTGGGATATGAAGGCAGCCAGGCAGGGGCATTGGGGCCGCCAGAGAACCTTGAGAGGGAGTGAGAGGCTCAGTGTCTATACCAAGCCTGGGACCTGGCCCCCCAAGCTGAGGAGAGGGGTTTAGTACCTAGTACCTATGGCTCAGAGTCCAGAAGAAGCCTCTTCCAAAAAAGACTCACAGAAAATGAGAGAAGTTAAATGAGTTTCTGAAGCATATTTCTAAACTCCAGTGTTAGAGGCCTTGTGTGGTGTTTAATAGGGTGTTGGGGGAAAGGCTTTTTAGGATGTGGATGTGCAAGCCAATATGATCCCAAGATGTTAAAAGGGTTGTTTTAATGCTATAGGTACTGGTTCTACCAGAATATATAAGAATAAAGTCTGATTTATTTCTCCATTAATGTAGAAAACAATCAGATGGAAAGGTCCTAGAATTCTATACTACCAGATTTATTTATCATATTAAATGTATTTAAAATCTTATTTTATTATGCTCTTTTGAAAGCTAAATTACTTGTGTTTTTTTATTCCTTCTCCCCCTTATGTTCAAATTACCTTGCAAGAAATTTCTTTTTTCCTATGAGACCATTTGTTGTGTTGCCAAGCCAACTGGTCTTAGCTCCTGGGCTCCAGTTCCCCTCCCCCTCAGCCAGCATACTGAGTGAATGGGACTGCAGTGGCTCATACTGCTTTACCTGGCAGGAATATTTTGCACACCTCCACCACCAAGACAAAGTCTTACTCTGTAACCCTGGCTGGCCTGGAATTTGTGGTTATCTTCCTGCCTCAGCCTCCCAAATGCTAAGATACAGTGCGAGCCACCGTATCAGACTCATTGTACTTTTCAAGTTTGACTCAGTGCACACATAGATGTATCCACACTTCCAAATGTACTTAGATTTAGATCCCTAAGTCTCTCAAACAAAGCTATCAGTCCTAAACTGTGTTGTTTGATTTTGTCCCCTAAGTGCCTGACGAGTTGACAGTAACCCCTGAACACTAACGGTTAGTAGACGTACATTTGAATTGCCCGAGTCGAAGCCTTTCAAGCACGTTGAACGAGTCGGCTATTCACCAGTGTGTCAGAGGTCTTGGAAATGCTGTTTTTCTTCTCAGAGTGTAGCCACATGCAGGTTCATCGGATTTGTCTTGGTGACCTTTGCTGTTAAGGCAGATTCCAACCTTTCTGGGCCAAGAACATAAACAAAAGGAGAAGGCCTATGGCTGTGCTGCTCTGGCTGCATATGGCCAGGCAGGAGACATGTTCCTTTCTCAAATAACATCAGGCCCATCATGCTTGGAGGAAAAGAAATGCTTTAAATGTTGATTTGAATCCTACACCAGCTTATTACACTAAGACTCTGTGGTAAGTTTCAATCGGGTGGAAAGAGCCCTGACATCTGAATATAAATGCTTCCTGTCTACATGTGCAGAATACTTCTAAGAATTCAGTAGGGTTTTGGTGTGGTGGCTTGGGTTTGGGGTTGTTTTCGGGGCCATGGATGGAACCCAGAGCCCTTGCATGTATGTTCTCTACCACTGCGCTGTAGTTCCAGCCCCTAGTAAAATGAGAAATTCCCCTTTGGAAAAGCCTGTTGGGGGTTGCCAAGATGACTCGGAAGGGCAAAGCGCTTGCCATGCAATCCTGATAATGGAGTTTGACCTCAGAACCCACATAAAAGAGCAGGATGTAATGTGCATCCATGATTCCAGCACTCCTGTAACAGAGGCTTGAGGGCCAGCCGTCCTGGAGCACATAGCACGGGCAGAAACGAGAGAGACCTTGCCTCGAGAGGATGTGGAGGGGGAGTGACTCCAGAAAGTTGTCCTTAGACCTCCACTCAAGCTGGCACGCATGTGCCTGCACTCGCACAATAAAAACATAATTAGGAAGAAAATAAAAGCTCTGGGAGCCAGGTGTGGTGGTGTGTGTCTGTAATCCCAGCACGAAAGAAGCAGAAGCAGGATTCCTGCAAGAGCCAGGCCAGGTTGAGATGCATAGCTCGAGACTGCCTCTGAAAGGACAAAGAAGCCTGTGGGTCCATTTGTCTGATTTTATACCCACTCCAGAATATGCCTTTTATCATGAAAAAAAAAAAGTGAACGGCAGAAAGATCTAGAATTAAATGGGCCTAATTAAGATGACACCCATGATCTCAGAGTTTGAGGTCAGCCTCAGCTGCATAGTGACATTCTTTTTCAACATGCTAAGTAAAAAGAATAAGGCACCCTCAAAGATGTTGCCCAAAGCCTGAGCGTGGCCAGGAGGAATTGTCTGGAAGAAGTTCTTGACTACACAGATAATCTTTATTTGTGAGCAGCATCCCCACGTCATCTGTCTTATTCCGCCACCAATCACTGCTGCGTCTCTCAGCCCTACTAAGGGGGTCTCTTCCCAGTCCTCCAGCACCTGCCTTGGGCCTCTGTCTGAACCCCTCTATCAGAGGATGTATCCAGTCTAGCATCTTGGGATCCCTTCCCCTGTTCAAAGCAGCCTGTCAAGGGCAGCACTGAATCTAGGACCTGTGAAGCGGAAGTGGCTCAAGTCATTTCTTACTTGATGGTCCTGGATGTTTGATTTTTGGCTTTGAGTTAAATTTGAGGTCAGACTGATGGCTTTGAAAGAGTAAAGGGACCTAACTTCTGTTAGTATTTGGTATATGAAAGCACAGCGTGCTTAATGTTTTAAAAATGCATTTTATTTTTCCTACTCTGACCTTTACACCTCTTCTGGATGTAAAAGTATCCCTCAGATAGTTTTTGTAGTTTCTGGTCAGATTTCTATGTCTACTAGGTTAATTTAGCAGATGTAAGTCAAAAACGGTATTTTAATCATTTTCAAGGGAAACTTGGTGAATAACTTCCCATGTTCTATTTGGGGCATTCTGTGCTGTTGAGAACGTTTGTTGTGATTCATTCATTGTGAATGAATGCTTGGGCCACTGAAGTCCAGGCAGGGCTGTTTGTAGCTGTGAGGCACTGAATTCCATTTGGTTTTTTGTTGTTGTTGTTGTTGTTGTTGTTGTTTGGTTGGTTTTTTAGTTATCTTGTAAACTGTGTTTGGAGCACGCCTTGACCTGATATGGTTAGGAAGGGTGAGAGTTGTCCCTGGAAAGAGGAGAGTGACTTCCTGTCTGTCTGTGTGGCCAGCCCCTTAGGTGACAGTGTTGAGACTTCATTGATCTTCGTTGAGATGGCTCAGCAGGTCACTGTGTGTCCTGGACATGCCTGGCACCTGAGTTCTGACAGTGAAAAGACAGAACTGGCTGCTGAAGGTTGTCCTCTGACTTGGTGATAGACACCATGGAATGCACACACATGTGCACACATGCTGTAATAATAAATCAAATGCTTTTTTGTTTGCTTTTTGAGGCAGGGTTTCTCTGTGTAGCCCTGACTGGACTGAAATTCATTCTGTATACCAGGCTGGCCTCGAACTCAGAGATTTATCTGCCTGCCTCTGCCTCCCGGGTGCTGAGATTAAATTGCCGCCGCCGCCACCACCACCTGGCAATAAATAAAATGCTTAAAAAATAAGACTTAATTCTCTTCAAGTCAGGCAGCTCATCTAGTTGTTGTCAGTGAGAGGATGGACAAGGAAAGAGCCCTGTTGGATGGGTTTCTGTCCTGTGGGTCCTGCTGAGAGGCCAGGGATGAACCCAGCCTTGGATGGGAGGAGCTAGAGGATGTTTGGTTGGAGGTCTTGAAGCAGAAACCCTTAAATGACCTGAGGACAAAAAATTCTAAATCAGAAGGATGAGGGGGAGTAAGAATCTCACTTCGTCACCTTTATTTTTATCTTAGATTTGCATTGGAAGATGCAGAAAGCCGTGTGTCAATAGGGTGTGATTAGCCCTGCTGGTTTGAGAATAAAATTTGGCTGTAAATGCTATATCCAAATGTTCCGACTTCACATCTTCATTCTCCAGCAGAGAATATACACTCTTTAAGCACTGGCTGCTTAACCCTACTTTTTGTTTTTGTTTTTTTTTTTTTTAACCTGCCGGAAACTACCCCAGGAGGCAGGTGAGTTTTTATATATGAAGGGCTTCTGCAGCTTCCTGTTCAAGCCAAGTCTGCCTGTGTTGTCCATTTTGACTCCTACATCTCTGGCGGCTTTGATCCCGTAGGCTCTTAGGAAAGTCAGTTCATTAGCCTCTCACTTTAGTCTGAGTGAATCTTGGAAGTTGAAGAAAGTTACGTGTAATATTCAGGAGGAAAAGCTTTTGTTCTACAGATCACATGGGGGGGGGTCAACATTCCCCCGATGTGATCTGTAGAACATTCATCTGCAAATCTTCGATCTCTGCCCTGTGAGGGTTTGGTCTTAAGACTTTGTGGAGTTGAGTTTGCACATGAGTGTGGGTGCATCTCAGCCAGAGTGGTGCCTAGAGCCAGGAGCAAGCAGAAACCTGGTGCCCTCTTTCTAGTATTTGTTTTCCAGCATCTTCTCTTGAGTTGGCAGTCAGAAATGATAGGCAGGGCTCAGGGGAGAGGATCATTCTAGAACTGGGATGCTTTGCCTCAGGAAGAGAGTCTGTCCTGAGCTCAGGACTGCTGCTTCCCATGTGAGTCACTGTGTGTCTTCATCTCATCAACTCCATGCCCCTTTGGTGGCAAGAAGGGCTTTCCTGCTGCTTCTGGGTGCGGCTTTGGTGCCAGGACAGGAGTGTGGGACAGCGAATAACAGTCTTCACCCCAGGAGGAGGTAGTGGGAGAGGGGTGTCTCCCACCAAACCCCCAGAACCGGGAGATCTAAGATCTTTGAAGTATTGTCTCTCTGCTCCACTAACTACCTGTGTTAACTCAGATCCGCTGAGTTGCTGCTTGTATGTGTTTCTCCCTCAGCCTAACATTTCTCAGCCCCTGAGAACATTCATCCACTCATTTTCAGTGTCACTAAAGAAGGAGGACTTCTAAGGTCTTAGAAAATCTACTTGAAATTGACTGAGTGGTCTGACCCGTTGGTTTATTGCTCTCCTGAGAGACACATGACCCCCCCAGTCCTGCAACAGGACTTGGATAAGTGGACCTGTGCTGTGCTCTCCAGGTTTACATAGGTTTGTCGCCTTGTACACAAAGGATCATTTCTCCGTTTCGGATGACTGTTACTTTCTATCGCATACAGGAAAAGGGGAGCCTGATACCTTTGATGCCCCTCCTTCCCACACCCACCCATAATGCACTAACTTCTAGATCCTGTTGACACATGTCCAAGAAGCTTCGTCAGCTCTTCCTCCCCATGATGTGGCTGCAGAACTGACCCCTAGGATCAGTGATCACTACATCAGAGGGTGTCTGGAAAAGGCTTCAACCTGCCCGTCTCCCCCACCCATTCCTGTTTGACCCCCTCTGGCCACCGCCTTTTTCCTCCCAGGCATTAGTTCCAGTTACTATTTCCTGGTGGTTCTGCTCAACTCACCCACCTTCCAGTGCCCCTGAGAGCACAGCCCCGAGTGGTCGGGGCCTGTGCAGAGCTCAGAGCACTGTGAGGACTGACTGCCCCTTCCTGCCAGACTGCTCAGGGACAGAGATCGATGGGTACCTGGTGCTGTCTGAGGAACTCTGTCGTCTTCACTCCCGCACCCCTGCTCCCGCCGACTCCCTGAGGGGTAGCCTCATGAGGGGCAGTCACGTGGTTGAGAACCCCATGCCCCAGCTGCTGAGCCTGACCTGGACTTTGCTGTGTGGGAGCTGCTGCTTGCTCGTTTCTCCCCAGGCCTGCGCCAACACTCAGCCACTCCCTGGGCCCCGCACAGTCCCCAGTGGGGACTCACAAGTTCCATTAGCTAAGTGACTGTGTACAATACTTCCAACACCCAAGGATGTGGGCGTGGGGAGGATTGTTTTAAATAAATAAAATCCAAGGAGGCAGTAGACAATTCTTTTTGCTTTAAAATCTTTGGACTAAAGAAATGTTTTTTATATATATATATATAAATATATAAAGTAAATTGTTATGTAACTATTATTGTTTCCTGTATGTTCTAATTTTGTTTTATGATGTAATTAAAGGAAATAAGCTGTGAAGACTTTTCATTTTCCTGTGGGAACAGCTGACTCTGATCTGTGACTCCTAATGTGGCCCCTAGGACTGCAAAGGCTCTTGGGGCTGAATGAAGAAACTTTTGGGGTGGTATCATTGCTTTTTAAATACTCCTTACCATCTTTATTTAAATCTCTTCATTCACTTCATAGCCTTAGTCAGTACTCTTCTAATATCTAATAACTATTGCCTAATACCCCAATTCCGTGAAACTTTAAGAAACATGAAGGGCGCTGGGCAGTGGTGACACAGGCCTTTAATCCCAGCACTCGGGAGGCAGAGCCAGGCGGATCTCTGTGAGTTCGAGGCCAGCCTGGGCTACCAAGTGAGCTCCAGGAAAGGCGCAAAGCTACGCAGAGAAACCCTGTCTCGAAAAAACCAAAAAAAAAAAAAAAAAAAAAAAAGAAAGAAAGAAACATGAAGGGCATGGTGTAAGAGCTGCCTTAACTAGGTTCACCCAAGGGCTCAGCAGTTCAGAGCACTGGCCACCCTTGCAAAGGGCCAGGGATCATTCACAGCACCTACATGGCAGCTCACAACTGCCTGTTAGCTCCAGTTCCGGGGGTGTGACACCCTCTGCAGGCATGTGTGCATGTCTTGTTCTGGATTGTTGTAAGCCGGATGTGGGTGCTGGAAGCTGCAAACGCACCAAGTGCTCCTAACCTCAGAACCATCTTTCCGCCCACCCCACCCTCTTTTTGACACAGTCTTGCTATGTAGCTTTGGCTGGCCTGGAACTTAATATGCAGGCCAGGCTGCCTTCACCCAAAAGATTTGCCTACCTCTGCCCTCTGAGTTCCAAAATTGAAGATATGTGCCACCGTGCCTGGGCCTTAAATCTCTAATTGAAACCTGAAGCCGCTGGGCGGTGGTGGAGCACACCTTTAATCCCAGCACTTGGGAGGCAGAGCCAGGTGGATCTCTGAGTTCAAGGCCAGCCTGGTCTACAGAGTGAGATCCAGGACAGGCACCAAAACTACACAGAGAAACCCTGTCTGGGGTTGGGGAGCACTGACTGCTCTTCCAGAGGACCAGGGTTCAATTCCCTGCACTCACATGGCTGCTAACAACTGTAGCTCCAAGATCTGACACCCTCACACAGACATACATGCAGACAAAATACCAATGCAAATTATTTTTTAAAAAAAGATCTAAGGGATACACTAAGGTAAATATAGCAGGTCCTTGTGTCCCTTTGGTAGAAATGAGCAAGAGTCAAATTTGTTCATTGCTTGGTACAGTGATGCATTCCTCTAATCCCCAACACTTGAAAGGTGGAGGCAGTTTGAACCCCAAGGCTAGCTTGAGCTGTCTAGTGAGACCCTGATTTAAACAACAAGGGGACTGGGAGCTGGAGAGCTGACTCCGTGGTTAAGAGCACTTGTTAATCTTGATGAGGACCTGGGTTTGTTTCTTAGGGTTGACTATTCCTGCAAAGAGACACCATGACCACAGAAACTCCTCCACCCACCCCTATCCCCCCACCCCCCCGGAGCTGAGGACCAACCCAGGGCCTTGCGCTTGCTAGGCAAGTGCTCTACCACTGAGCTAAATCCCCAACCCCCACAGAAACTCTTATAAAGGAAACATTTAATTGGTGGCTCTCATACATTTACAGAGGTTCCGTTCATTATCATCATGATGATGAGCATGGTGGGGTGTAGGCAGACGTGGTGCTGGAGCTGAGATTCCTACACGTCTTGCAGACAACAGGAAGTTGACTGGCTCACACTGAGGGAAGTTTGAGCAAAAGAGACCTCAAAGCCCGCCCCCAAGGTGACACACTTCCTCCAGCAAGACCACACCTCCCAGTAGTGCCACCTTCTTTCAAGCCACCAGTTTGGTTCCCAGCACCCACATCAAGTGGCTCACAGCCACCTGGAGCTTCAGCCACCGCCACCGCCACCTCCAGCAGCCCAGAGCCCCCATGGCCGCTGCTGACAGCAGGTTCGTGGTGCACAAGTATACATGCAAGGACTCACACACAGAAGACAAAAGTTAACATTTTAAAAAGGCTGGAGAGGTGGCTTAGAGGTTAAGAGCACTGGCTGTTCTTCCAGAGGTCCTAAGTTTAATTCCCAGCAGCCTATAATGAGATCTGTTGCCCTCTTATGGCATGTAGGCAGAGCATTGTATACATAATAAATCTTAAAAAAAAAAAAAAAAAAAAAAAAAAAAACAAGTTCAAGCGGAGGCAGAAGGATCAGGTCATCCTTGGCTATGTGACAAATTTGAGGTGAGCCTGGGCTACATGACACCCTGTTTCAAACCAAAAGAAAAAAAGTCTAAGGAGGCAGAGCACTTACCGAACACATGAAATGCAATACACTTGGTTCAATAAACAGCATCATTAAAAAAAACAAAAAAAAAAACAAAAAAAAAAAACTGGGCATGGTGAGGCACACCTTTAATTCCAGCATAGGCAGAGGCAGGTGGATCTCTCAGTTTGAGGCCAGCCAGGGCTACACAGAGGAACTCTGTCTGGTTTAAAAAAAAAAAAACATTATCTACAGTACTAGGAAAAAACCCTTGGAGCCTATGAAATCATAAATCCCACTTGACATCCTCGCCACCCCCCAACACACATACACAAACTTTGAAAGGCGGTTTGTCATGTATCCCAGGAGAGTCAGAATGGAATCCTTGTGACTGGGCAGGCTGACTGGTGGAATTACAGGTGGGTGATACCTGTACACACCTGCTGTATAAATTGCAGATGATGTCTGAATTAGTCATCTGTGGGCCTCAGAGGCCCTGTGAGGGATGTGAGCAGAGGTGGCGGCCTAGCTGTTACCTTTCTGAAGGAGACGCCACCTGGCTCTCTAGACAGGCCAGCTTCCCTTCCCCTCTGTGAACCCAGTCCATCCACTTGTCCGCCCACTCACTTGCCCTCACCAGAGCCCGTCAGGTTTAAGATTCAATTGAGCCAAGAAAATGTCCTGATGAAACCCGTTTTGAGCCCTGAAGAAACGTTTCGGAGGATGGCTGCTGGGATCTCTGAGGGGCAAAGGCGCCTGTGGCCAGCCCTGCCACCCTGAGTTCCATGATGGAAGGAGAGGACCAGCTCTGACCTCCACACTCGCATGTGTGCACCCAATCCACTAAGTGTAATTTAAATTGTTTGTTTTTGTTTTTCAAGACAGGGTTTCTCTGTGTAGTTTGGGAGCCTGTCCTGGATCTCGCTCTGTAGACCAGGCTGACCTCGAACTCACAGAGATCCACCTGCCTCTGCCTCCCGAGTGCTGGGATCAAAGGCGTGCGCCACCACTGCTGCGGCACGCTCCTCGACCAGCGAGGAAGAACGACCACCACGCGAGGATTCTTCTCAGATCACACTTTATTGGAGTGCCTCTTGATTAAGGGAGAGCGGGAGGTGAGGGCCCCCCCCCCCAGGACTAAACTGCAGCTGCTTATATAGGGAATCAGGCAAACGTGCCGTACTGTGATTGGGTCCCGCCAGAATGCTAGCACGGGGAGCCACGGGATAGGCTGAGGACATAAGCCAATTACCATACTCGTGCATCATAGCCAAATATGGAGTTGTTTACAGCTAGGCTACCAGGAAGCCAGTGCCATCTTTGAATAGTGGCTCCCTAAACACTGCCCTACTGTAATTTAAATTTTTTAATTGCAAAAAAATGCATAAGGCCAAGTGTGTAGCTCAGTGGTAGAGCATCTCCAAGGCTGCATTCAGTCTTCAGAACCACAAAGAGAAAGACTCATCAGAAACTATTCTAAATGTATGGCCTTAATGTGGAGAAAGATTGCTTAAGCCAGGCAGTGGTGGCACAAGCCTTCAATCCCAGCACTTGGGATTAAAACCAAAAAGAAAAGAAAAACCTTTTGATGGGGTGGTGGTGGCGCATGCCTTTAATCCCAGCACTCGGGAGGCAGAGGCAGGCAGATCTCTGTGAGTTCGAGGCCAGCCTGGTCTACAGAGTGAGATCCAGGACAGCCACCAAAGCTACAGAGAGAAACCCTGTCTCAAAAACCCAAAATCAAAACCAACCAACCAAACAGAAACTAAGATTGCTTAAGCCCTTACCAAATGTAACACCTTCAGTGTCATCAAAGGCAGGTGCAGTGGTTGCGGGTGCAAAGCCCTGGGCTTTCTCCCCGGCACTGCCTCGTGGTCTCAATGCCAGAGGACGGCCACGTTAGTCCTCAGATCTCAAGAGGCAGCTTTAAGTCGATCCAAGAGGTCTGAATGTTGAGTAGTAGTCTTTTGGAGGCTGTAGAACTTGTTTTTTGCCCAAACCAACTGGAGGGGTCGGAATCCAACCAGATTGATTTATTTTGTGCCAGGCCACATCCCATTCCCTGCAGAGTTTAAAGAGTGTTTCTACTTAGAAATTCTAAAGCCAGTATAACTGAACAACAAATGTCTGTTCAAAGTTACCTTGCTGGGCTGGAGAGATGGCTCGGTGATTAAGAGCACTTGCTGCTCTTTCAGAAGATCCAGGTTCAGTTCCCAGCACCCACATGGTGGCGCACAACTGGCAACAACTGATTCCACGGCATCCGACACCTGGTCTCCTTTGGCACAGGCCTGCATGTGGAGCACAGACATTTAAAAAATCTTTCCAAGTTTCATTTTATGGGTTTGTTTTTTGAGACAGTTTTTGCTACATAGCTCCAGCTGTCCTGGGACTCATTATGTAGACCAGGCTGGCCTGGAATTCAGAGAGTCTCTTACCTCTATTAATTGGGATTTAAAGGAGAGCACCACCACATCCAGCTAAAAAGTTAGGAGGTTTTTTTTTTTGTTTGTTTGTTTGTTTGTTTGTTTGTTTGTTTTTGGTTTTTCAAGACAGGGTTTCTCTGCGTAGCTTTGTGCCTTTCCTGGAACTTGCTCTGTAGACCAGGCTGGCTCTGGAACTCACAGAGATCCGCCTGCCTCGGCCTCCCGAGTGCTGTGAAAAGTTAGTTTTTAATTCAAAACTTTTTACAAGGAAGGAGTAAGTATAATGTTTAGTTAATACAGTGTTGGGCAACCGACACCGCTCATGTCAAATGCCGTCTGGATTTTCAGGGGGTTCTCGCCTGTTCAGCTTGGCCGGCCAGAGGGAGGAAGTAGCCATGGAGCGGTGTCCAGCCTTCAGCAGACCTGTACTGAAAGCAAAAGGAAACTATAGACACTTTGTTTCTTCTCTAGGATTAAAGTATAGAGTGCTCTGTACCTGGTATCTGGGGGTCAGCTGGACATGGCTTCTGGTACACAGAGCCAGGCTGGCAGCAATCCTGGATTTAGGTCAGAATCCAGTACTAGTCATCTGAATTGTACACTAAAAATAGCACTCCACCGTCCACACTCACACTACCTGGGACAGAGCCTGGTGCTCTCCGCAACCAGATGTTTTTGCAGAGCTACATCAGCCTGACCTCCCTCATCTGTGCTGTGCTGGCCTAGCAGGAGGGTTCTTCACAGTCAGGTTGGTGACAGCCTTCCAGCCGCACTGCCAGCAACGGCTAGCGATGAGCGCTGTAGAGGGGCTGGAGGGGCCCGGCCTCATCCTCCCCTGGGTCATCCAAGAGGCAGAAGGTGGCCTAAATGGCTGTCACTCTCTCTAGGCCGATGCCTCTCCTTCTACAATCTATTTATTTCGTTTTCAAAACACTCTCACTGTGCAACCCAGGCTGGCCTTGAGCTCAGGGTCCAGCCAAGTGTGCGCTGGAATCGGGCCTGTCGAAGGGCCATCTTCCTTTACCACAGCCACAAGTAAGATTCATCTTTGAGGATCGGGAACACCTGAAAGAGGGAAGAGGCAAGGAGCCACACCTGTCTTGGGAGCCAAATGGAGTCCGAGGGAGAACGGAAGCCGTGTCTGATCAGGACCTCCTTGGGAACATTGTAGCTGCCACCTGCCCTTTGACCTGCTGGCTGAGAACGAGGACGCCCCTAGGGCCCTGGTCAAAAAGGCAGCAGCTCTGGTTGGCTAGGAGGGCCAGGCGCTCGGCCAGTTTCCCAATCAGTTCTACAGCACTGAGTTCATCCAGAAAGACCTCTTGTTGATAGAAGCCTGGGGGATGGGCAGCCCAGGAGGCAGGGAAGGGGTCTGCCAGAGGATGGTTGTCCCTGGAGGGGGTGTCACGGTGACCACCTCATGGAGTAAAGGGGAAGTGAAGGGACAAATGAGAAAAAGAACAGAACACTTGATGGCAAGCCCCCAGGTTAAAGAGATAGGACTCTTCCCTCTGAATGATGACGGGTAACAGAAACCCTGGCACAGTGAGATTGTGCTGTTCTCATCTAAGCAGACGGGAGTAGGGACGTCTGTCACAGTGGAATGAACCCAAGAAACTTTGGGGAGGACAGAGGACCAAGGAGATGAGGACCGGGGTGGGGGTGGAGGGAGGTAACTTAGTGTCAGGAAGGGCAGGTCATCTGCTTCTTTCCAGCCCAGAAGATGATTCTAGAAGCCTCACCTGACTGCCTCCTGTCAAGAGATGAAAAGCTCCCCTGGGCTGGGAGTCTTTGGAGTCCGTTCTCTTGCTGAAGGGCCTCCAAGGCTGCAGAGAAAGCCAGCAATTCTCAGGCAGGTGTGGGCCAGAAAAAGCCCATCATCCCTTCAAAACTGAAAGACTCCACCCACTTCTCAGATGACATCCCTAAGAGAGACCTTGCCTCCCAGATCACAGGGAAGGAGCTTACTGAGTGGTTTCTCGGGTACTTGGTGAATGCTGGGCCTGGGGTGTAGGAAAAATAAAAACCCATCCTTGAGTGATGCCAGTGGTGTGCCTTCAGAAAAGGAGAAGTCGTAGGATCCTTTTACGTTGTGTTGAGGATCAAACCCTGGGCCTCAGGAATGTGCTGAGCATACACTTTGCTCCTGAACGGAATACAGAGCCCCACGCTAAGTTTTCACCCCATCCCTGCCGGCCTTGCTCTGTAGCTTTGGACTGGCTCCTGGCCTTGGGCCCAAGTTTCTTCCTTTAGAAAGACAAAGCAGAAAGCTTTTAATACTATAATCCAAAGACTAGGGAGAGGGAAATAGGAGGATTGGGAGTTCAAAGCCATCCATGTCTACACAGTGAATCTGAGGCCAGCCTAGGCTACCTGAGACTCTGTCAGGGAGACAGGGGCATGACTCTTAAGAGGTCAGTAAGGTACCTCAGGCTCAAACATTTTATGAAATACCTAGATGGCATGGCCACTGCAGGGGGAAGGAGACCTCGGTGGGCAGTGCCCAGCTCCTGGCTCTAACAGTTTCGAAAAGGGGGGTCCCACCAGCACTGCCACACATCTGGCTAAGGTCCTGACAAGTGAGGACCTTCAACAGATCAGTGCCTGCGGGGTCAGACAGGGCAAGGTTGGGGGAATGAGCCTGGGGCTGCAGAGGCACGAGACAGTCCATTAGCCCACAGACATCCCTAACACGGCCAGACGTGGGAGTGAGATGGAGACCCAAGCCCAGGGTCCACCACTTTTAGCTGTATGTCCTTGAGCGAGTTAGTTGGCACTGCTGGGTCCCCAAACACGCGCGGAGAAGGCTGGGCACAGTGGTGCTAAGTAGCTCTTGGTCCTCAGGAAAGGTTGGCTGAAGGACACTCAGTTGCTTATAGTTCTGGTCCCCGCCGGATGCCAGCCCCACCTGTAAAGTTGGCCAGCATCCCACGGTAGCTAAGGAAGCAGCGCTGAGGCAGTCACAGCTTTGTCTCTAAAACGGAGTCCCTGGAGTCCGGGTCCCGAAGCATGAAGACCACTGAGGTCACCCAGGAGCCCAGGGATTAATGATGACTTTGGGCAGGACACTGATCCTGAGAGGCATGCTGAATCCTGCCCCGGACCCTTGCCATTTGGTACAGTCTGTGGCTGTACCGTATTTGGCCACCAGGGGGCAGAGACAACCTGTTCTGGAAAATGAGAAGCCCGGAGGCTTTAGGCAAGGGTCTGGAAAACAGCAAAGACTCTGTTCAACTGGACCACACACCCCAAGGCTCCAAGTGAATCTCTGAAGAACAGAGCCAGTGAAAGGGAGCTGAGTCTCAGGGGTTCTGTGGAGTAGTGTGGTCAGCCAGGTCCCCAAGGCACCCCTGGCTCCTCAGGCCTCCCCTATGCTAGCCTCCATTCTCACACCCCAGGGGCTATCCCAGGTACATCCCACCTCACCTCTCTAGGGCCAGGAGCTTGTAAGTCAGAGCAAGAGGGCCCAGAGGCAGGCGGAGCCTGCAGTGGGCTTTACGGCCACAGAAAGGGGGTGGGGGGCAAAAAGCAGGGAGAGCCTGGGCTTTTCAAGGCGGCAGTGGGGTCCATTAAGGACTCAAGGGGCCAGGTTAGGTCCTTGCTTGGAAGAAAGGCATTGATGAGGTCAAAGTTCAGCAGGAAAAGTCGACCTGTTACAGGTCTAGGGGTGAAGGAGGGAACCGAGAAGTGAGAGCAGGCAGAGAGTGGGTGGCCGGGCACAGGATTGGGTGACCGGGCACAGAACTGGAGTGGCCGGGCACAGGACTGGAGTGGCCCGGCACAGAGCTGGAGTGGCCGGGCACAGAGCTGGAGTGGCCCGGCACAGAGCTGGAGTGGCCGGGCACAGAGCTGGAGTGGCCCGGCACAGAGCTGGAGTGGCCGGGCACAGAGCTGGAGTGGCCGGGCACAGGACTGGAGTGGCCGGGCACAGGACTGGAGTGGCCGGGCACAGAGCTGGAGTGGCCGGGCACAGAGCTGGAGTGGCCGGGCACAGGACTGGAGTGGCCGGGCACAGGACTGGAGTGGCCGGGCACAGAGCTGGAGTGGCCGGGCACAGAGCTGGAGTGGCCGGGCACAGGACTGGAGTGGCCGGGCACAGGACTGGGTGACCGGGCACAGGGCTGGAGTGGCCGGGCACAGGACTGGAGTGACCACCTGAAGGCTCAGCTGCTGGAAACCTTGGGAAATAGAATCCTGACTATCCTCTGCAGGAACAGTGCAGCCATGGATGAAGGGTAGGGTGGTGTGGGAGGAATCATAAAGACTGAAGAGTCCTCTGGCAGACCCAGGCCTTAGGGCCTCAGTGTCAGATGGGGCCTTTGTCCTGCTCTTGCAGTGGGGACTGTTGGAGCCCACCGAGGTTTCCCAGTGGCTTTACCCAGCAGGACTGCATAGAGGATGGCTGGGCCACGGGCCTGGGTACCAGGTGTTTGAAGGGGTCTGCACCTGGCTTTATCTAGCAAGGGGCGGATCTCCATGAGTTCGAGGCCAGCCTGGTTTCCAGAGCGAGATCCAGGACAGGCACCAAAACTACACAGAGAAACCCTGTCTCGGAAAAAAAAAAAAAAAGACCCTTTTGAATAAAGTTCTGGGCTGGTGGGTTTTGAACCAGGCCCTCCCGAGGTTATCCTGTGTTTCTGTCTTTCCTCTTATTGTCTAGGTATCTCTTTCAATCTAAATATTTCCCACTTCTCCCTGATCATGAGTACCCTGGTCATAAAAGTGGGGGCTGGTCCCCCACGGGGGACACCTCTAAGAAGACCGAGTCTGTCTGATATTTGTCTCTCAGGCAGGGGCTATTTCCCAAACCTCTCCAGGTTTAGTCAGCTCCTTTGGGATCCAAGAGAGTGATGAAGTTTTAAAGGTGCCTGCTGGGCCTGCCCACCTTCTCCTTAGCGGCCTCTATTGGATGGGCACTAAGAAACAGGACAAACCCCAGGACCAAGCATCTTGCAGCAGCAGGCCAGTGTCTGCACCGAGGCATGGCTAGAGCCTCCACAGCCAGCAAGGCAGGGAGACAGCGTGCATGGAGAAAGAGGGGCCCACTGTTGCCTATGCCCCAGATGTCTCGATAAAGCAGCAGCAGCAGCAGCAGCACGCAGGCGCTCGAGTAGACGGCCCTTGCCTCTGGCCTTGAAGTGTCTGTCTGGAGGCAAAACGGAACTCCTTTCTCCTCCTTCCTTTCAAGGTGAACTTAAGGCAGAGGAAAAGCAGGTAGTTCCAGGTCCACCTCATTTGAGGAATTCTTCTCCAACCTTATTGTTACCTGCCATTTAACCCTGCAATTTTCCTTTTTTCTTTTCCTATTTTTCTTTTGAGACAGGGTTTCTCCATGTACCAGTTGTGGCTGTCCTGGAACTCACTCTGTAGACCAGGTTGGCCTCGAACTCACAGAGATCCACCTGCCTTTGCCTCCCAAAGTGCTGAGATTAAGGGCGTGCGCCACCACCGCCCAGGCTTAACCCTGTAATTAACCTCTTCCCTCCTCCCCAGCCCCCACTGTGTAGTAAACCAAGACCAGGGCCTCCTGAACTCTAGCCAAGCACTCACTGAGCTATATCCTCAGCCTGTGGTGGCTTCTTGTTCTTATTGTAGTTTATTTTTTAATAGATTTATTATTCTTTTATGTGTATGAGTATTTTGCCTGCATGTATGTATGGGTATCATGTGAGTACCTGGTTCCTGAAGCGGTCAGAGGAGGGCATCAGATACCCTGGAACTAGAGTTACAGGTGTTTGTGAGCCACCATGTGGGTGCTAGGAACCCAGCTCAGGTCCTCTGCACGAGCAGCAAGCGCTCTAACTGCTGAGCCATCCCTTCAGCCCCACCCTTAGCTTTTGGAGAAGACTCCTTCTCACTAGGTAACCCAAGCAGGCCTTGAACTCAGCCTCCCACACGCTGGGATTACAGGCGTGAGCCACTGCCTCTGGCTTCCAGGACTTGGGGAGAGGGGATCTGGGGACAGGATCTCAGTCTACACTAGCCTGGCCTCAAACTGATGCAATCTTCCTCCCTTAGCCTCCAAGCGGCAGCAGTTACAGGTGTGGACCACCATTCCCAGCTTTCAGAGCCAGGTCTTTTGTATGTGTTCCTGCACGTGTGAGTGTGTATGCGTGTATGTAGAGGTTAGAGGTCAGCTTCCAGTGCCATTCCCCAGGTCTCATGATATATATTGTTTTTTTTGAGACAGTTTCTCTGTGTAGCTTTGGTGCCTGTCCTGGATCTCCCTCTGTAGACCAGGCTGGCCTCGAACTCACAGAGATCCACCTGCCTCTGCCTCCCGAGTGCTGGGATTAAAGGTGTGTGCCACCACTGCCTGGCTTAATTTTTTTTTTTTTAAGACAGAGTCACTGAGCCAGGCAGTGATGGCACATGCCTTTTTGTCTGTCTGTCTGTCTGTTTGCTTGTTTTTGAGACAGGATCTTGTTATTTAACCCGGTTTGACATGAAACTCACTGTGTAGTCCAAGCTGGCATCAAACTGGCAGCTATCCCCCTGCCTCTGACTCCGGAGTGCTGGAAGTACAGGCTTTTGGGGTTGGGGATTTAGCTCAGTGGTTTGGTCCTCAGCTCCAAATATAAATAAATAAAATAAAATAAAATAAAGAAATACAGGCTTTCCACACCACACCACCCAGCCTTTTTTTTTTCCCCCAAGACAGGGTTCCTCTATGTAGTTTTGGTGTCTGTCCTGGATCTTGCTCTGTAGACCAGACCGGCCTCGAACTCACAGAGATCCGCCTGCCTCTGCCTCCCGAGTGCTGGGATTAAAGGCATGTGCCAAGCCCTCCCTGTCCACAAAGGTTTGCAAGCCGGTAAACAAGATGGGCCCTCTTGACTGACGTCCAGGGTAAGGTCGCATAGCGGCACCACCTCCACCCACAGCCAATGCTGCAAGCTTCTGTCAAGGAGAACCACATGCACCATGTTCTCCAGGTGCAGGAGGGAGTGGCCTGAGGGGGATGGGACGGGTGCCAGGGCACCTGAGAACACTTTCCATGTCTGTTAGACCAAATTCCCACGCCCCACCGCCCACTGGCCCTGTCACTAATATTGACACTAAGAATCCTCATGTCCGTGTTTAGATATGAGCTGTGACCCTGGGGGTGTAACCTGGACCCCCCCCAGTGTCCTTGTCCCCTGTCAAATGGAGGTGTTGACATCCTCTCACACTAGTATCCTGTCTCTTTCTTTGCACCGTGGCCCACTCCTGTCCCTGCATCCAATTCATGTGATTACTCCTCCAGCTTTATAGAGAGCAGGCCTCCTGAGGACGGAACTTCCTACTTCTTCTTCTTCTTCTTCTTCTTCTTCTTCTTCTTCTTCTTCTTCTTCTTCTTCTTCTTCTTCTTCTTCTTTTTTTCCGAGACAGGGTTTCTCTGTGTAGTTTGGGTGCCTGACCTGGATCTCGCTCTGGAGACCAGGCTGGCCTCGAACTCACAGAGATCCACCTGCCTCTGCCTCCGGAGTTCTGGGATTAAAGGTGTGTGCCACCACCACCTGGGCTAACTTCCTACTTCTTTACAACCCAGTCCCTCAGTCACAGAACAATGGGTATGACACACAATGGCCACTAACTAGGTCATCTGTTGAGCAGAGCTCCTGCATGAGAATAACCCCGTGTCAGCAGATTTCCAATCTCAGGACTGACTCAGGAAGACTCTGTGTCCTTGAGAAAACCCTCAACGTTCCTGGGCCTGTTTCCTTAACAGTCCCCACCCGCCCACCCAGTTCTGAGTACAGGGAGGGTCAAATTAAATACTGGACTCCAGAGAGTTCTACTTCCCAATGACATCACAGTGATGACATTGGCTTCCTGCCCAGAGGAACAGTCATACTCAGCCTCTGCCAGCTCTAGGGAGGGGGTGCCACCTACAGCAGATGGGGGCACTGAGTGGCATCACCCAACTCTGAGTGGTAGGACTGACCTGGGAGAGATGAAGTGATCGTGAGCTCCATGCTGAGAGGCGCAGTGGCAGGTCCCTTCCTGCACATCCTGAGCCCCTTCCCCAAATTCAGGTCTTCTTCCCCTCCCCCAGTACAGCTTAGCCTGGTTCAGGAAGGTGAGGGTCTATTCAGGGCAAGCCAGATGACTGCACATAAGCACATACTGTGCACTGGGCAGGGAGACTGGATGAGAAACTGTGGACACCATGGCCCCCCTGAGTGTCCTGTCCTGGAACCCCCATGCGTGAGGAACTGTGGACAAGATGGCCCCCCTGAGTGTCCTGCCCTGGAACCCCCATGCGTGAGGAACTGTGGACAGCTCTTCCTCCTTCAAATAGAGCAGGGGCTCCATGACAGGGAGTGGGTACCACCTCTTCCCTCCATGTCCATCCCATCCTCTGAGGGTCTCTGTCTTTCTCTGCCTTCTTCCCCAAAGAACCTGCAGCTTCGTATCACAGCATCCCAGGAGCCACCAGGGCCAGAGGTTCCTCCTCCATTCCTCTGGTCTCCAGCTCCAATGTTAATCTCAATTTGTAGCTCTCTCACTATTTATTCCCTGCTTTTGTAACTCCAAAGACTTTTTGTAATGCCCAGCCACGTCCAGCAATGACCCAGGAGAGTGGGAAAAGTTCAGGGTGTTTTGAGATACTCCAGAGTTAATAAATTCTAAGAATATTGGACCACTTTCCAAAAAAAAGCCCAAGAGAGGGAAGCCTGTTCCCTCAGCTTGAAAACAAGGCCTTGAACAGCCAGCTTTACCTGAGCAGGCGGCTGAGGGGAGCCACACAGACCTCCAAGACTGGCTCACAGGTTTTATACCAAAACATCCTTGAAAGAGAGCTCAAGCACAGGGTGAGGCTGGACCCACGGTACCTCCTTCTAGCCTTTAGACACCAGCAACCTCGCAAGAGGGTGGGGCATGGCCTCTTGTTGGAGATGAGGACCCACTGGGGTAACCCAAGTTGGTGTCTCCAGGGTGTCATTGACTGTAAGGGGAGATGATCTCCCACTCCCCTAGTGGTCCCAAGAGGTCCAAGGAGTAAGGGACATCTATTTGGCACCAAATCCATAGGTCCTACAGAGTTCTGCGCATCCCCGGCCTTGGGGCACTCCCATGACCCTCCAGGAAGTGCCTCTTCACTCTAGGAGACGGAACAAGGAGACACAGAATCACATGAACCCCAAAGGACCTTTGATCCTCAATGCCCATCCTGTCTATGTGGGAACCACACACACACACACACACACACACACACACACACACTTAAGGCAGATGCTGGCAGGACACCTGTCCTTTCACTGAGGGTAACTGACTGGGGATTAGAATTTACAGAACACAACCCAGGGGGTGGCACTCTGGGGAGGGGACTTCCACACACAGGGGTGGTCTCTCTGCCTCTGCCATGTCCTGCCCTAGGGCATGGAGCTGCTGGATTTTTGGGCAAACAGCCTGCCTGCGGAAGTGCTCTCTCCTCTCACACTGAGCCCCGTTGTCATTGTAGAGAGACAGCCTAGCCTCTGCCCACCTCCCCCGCCACTCCAATCACAGCCTGCTCTACATGACCCCAGATACCAAGTCTTATCACAGGAAGAGGAAACAGGATCATCCTCCGGGGACGGCATCTCCATCTCTGGGTACCTGGACCCTTGGGACAGCCCAGCTGTCTTCTAAAGGCTGAAGAAAGAGGTTGCAGTCACGAGGGAGTAGAACTCTCTGCCAGGGGTCCCTGAAGGAGTCTCCACTGAGACCCCTCTGTAAGTCAGCCCAAATCTGACTCCAGAGACACCTTGAGCCTCTAAGGGCAAACCCAGCGGGATTACGGGACAGGCAGAAAGGGACGGTGTCCCTACAGGGCTTTGTCCTTGCCTGGGTCGGCAGGGAGATGGGCACCCATGGAGAGGCTTGTTATGGTATGGAGGGCAGAGAAAGGGCAAAAGCTGGTGTGGGTACCCTCCCAGGAGAGCACCAGGAGCAGGCAGGGAGTGGGAACCCCAGTCCAGGGATCCAGGGACGTTTGTTTGCTTGTTTGCTTATAGGCAGGGTTTCCCTGGGCAGCCCAGGCGGCCTTCAGACTTGCAACAATTCTCCTTGTCTCCCGAGTCCTGGGATTACAGGCTTGGGCTGTGCCTGGCTCTCCAGCTGCCACCATCCTGTCTTCCTGTCCCCAGCCCCTCAGCACCAGGGGCTCAAGCTCTCTGGTCCCCTTCCCCATCACTGCCGCCTCTTTCCCATCTTTGGCCTCTGTTGAATGTGGAAAAGCTCAGCTTGAGGCAGATGGAGCTGGCCAGGTTGCAGCTTCTCCCTCTGCCTTGTGTCATGCATCCTGGCCTGGGCACAGCGCTGGGGCTGTGCACCCATCCTCAAGCCCAGAGAAGTTGTAGGGCCTGAGGAAGGGAGGACATGAGGCCTCGTGGGTGAAGTGGAACAAGCCCCCCTCTCCCCCCCCCCCCCTCCGTCTCCTTGGGGCCATGAGGATTATAGGAAATTTTTTAAGGTTGCATCTGGTTCCAAGATTTAAGTCCCCGATGACAGAAGACACCTTCAAGAACCCTCATGTAAGCCAGGCATCATGGCTCACACACTTTCCAGCTCTAAGGAGGCAGAGGCAGGAGGACCTGCTGCAGCTTTGGGGCCACCCTGGTCTACACAGCAAGTTTCAGGGCTACATAGTGAGAACCTGTCTCCCCCACCCCCACTCCCCCACAAAAAAAGTTAAAAAGCGGCTTCCACAGGTCCAGTGACACAGACCTGTAATCCCAGCCACTCAGGAGGCTAACAGAGGAGGGATGTAAATTCAAGGTCTGCTTGGGCAAGTTTAAGGTCAGCCTGAGTAACTTAGCAAGACCCTATCTTAAACTTAACTCCCTTAGGAGTTAGGGCCAAAGGTACTTGCTGCCAAGCTGGACAACTGAGTTCATTCCCCAGAACCTGCATCATGGAAGGAGAGAAGAGACTCCAACACGTTGTCCTCTGACCTCCACAAACAGGTCATGATGTGCACAGGCCCACACAGATAACACAAACACAAAAAATATAAATAAGTAAATGTAAGGTAGGGAGAGAGAGCACACTGAGGGGGCCACGCTTCTCCGTGAAAGCCTGTATTTTCATACTTCCTGCATTCTTTTTGTTTTGTTTTGTTTTGTTTGTTTTTCGAGACAGGGTTTCTCTGTGTAGCTTTGCGCCTTTCCTGGAACTCACTCTGTAGACCAGGCTGGCCTCAAATTCACAGAAATCTGCCTACCGCTGCCTCCCGAGTGCTGGGATTAAAGGTGTGCGCCACCGCCTCCTGCTCCTTCAGTTGTTTTCAAGTTGTGTGTCTGTGCATGTATATGCTTGTGTGCAGATGTGAAGGGCAGAGGGCAACTTTCAGAAGTTGGTTCTCTCACTTTCCACCAAGTGACTCCCAAGGTTTGAACTCAGGCCCCTCAGCCTTTGAGGCAAATGAGCCATCTCCCTAGGCTGTGTGTTTTGAGATAGAGTTTCATGTGTCCCCAGCTGACTTCAAACTGACTATGTAGTGTAGGGCAGCCTCAAACTCCAGATCCTCCTGCCTCTGCCTTCCAAGTTCTGGGATCCTAGTTATATACCACCATGCCCAGCAAGAAAGGAGCACTCTGGGGCCAGGGAGTTGGCTCAGCAGGGAAAGTGCTATGCAGACATGAAGAGCCGAGGTTGGATCCTCAGGACCAGAGAGAAGCCCGGCATGGTGTTGCCCTGGAACCTAGGCCGCAGGAGCAGAGACGGGCAGATTCCAGAAGCTCACTTGCCAGCTGCTTCAGCTAATGGGTGAGCTCCAGGTTCATGGAAAGACCTTGTCCCCAAAAATAAGGTAGAAAGCAGTTGAAGAGACACTGGACTCCAACTGCACACACACTCACACACACATGCACATGCCCCCACACACATACTTCTGCACACAGGAAGATGTATACACACATACACCCCACATTAAAAAAAGGGGGGGGAGAAAAAGAGGAGGGAGGGAAGGAAGGAGGGAGGAGGGGGCATGTTGGTTGGGGCTAAGATTGTGCTTTCTATGACACACTATGGTTCAAGCACAGATCCTTGGGGGAGTATCTTAGCCTTCCTGAGCACCATAGCAAAAACATTAGGGAACCCTCTGTAGATGTAACCAACCGTCTTATTAAATAAGAAACACAGAAACAATGTAAAAGAGAAAGCCGAGAAGTCAGAGCTCAGAGCTAAAATCTCACCCTTCCTCCTGCTGTCCCAGCTTCTCGAAAAGAGACCTACTTCCTGTCCGTTCGTATTTTTAAAGTATGTTGTTCTGCCTTCTCATTGGTTGTAAACCCAAACACATGACTGCCTCGTCACTGTCTGAATGTACAGCCCCCTAGGTCTTAAAGGCATATGTCTCCAATGCTGGCTGTATCCCTGAACACACAGAGATCTTATGGGATTAAAGGCGTGTGCCGCCACCGCCACACTCTTGCTATGGCTCTAATAGCTCTGACCCTGAACACACAGATATCTATGGGATTAAAGGCGTGTGCCACCACCGCCACACTCTTGCTATGGCTCTAATAGCTCTGACCCCCAGACAACTTTATTTATTAACATACAATCAAATTAATATTTCAGTACAAATCAAAATAATATTTCAATACAATTAGATTACCACCACATTTCCCCTTTTCTATTTTAATAAAAAGAAAAAGAAAACAAAAGGTTATAACTAACAAAAGAAAAACTATATACAAAAGTACAATAACTATATACAATATATACAAGTAATAAATACCTAAACAGGTATTTGACAAATCAGAGAAAATAATTCCATTATCTATCCTATTTTGGTAAATCCAAGATGTATCTAATGCACTTTCTATCCTAATTAATTTTCAACTATAACTAACTAATCTTCAACCATAACTAACTAATCTTCAACTCCCTCAGAGACCCAAGAAGGGAATAATAGTAGCTAACAAAAATAAAAACAGGAAGTGCATGCAAGCAACTTCCAAAAAATTTTGTGAGTTGACAGAAACAGCCAGCTGCCTGGGCAGTCACCTGAGGTTTCTCCGCAGTGTTGGGGCATCATCTTCAGCCTATAGGCTTAGTGTATCTGACAGACTCATTTGTGAAGTAGGATGTACACAAGGTCAACAGTTCAACCTCACATTGGGTGAGAGCAGTCCACGTACCAGAAACACCTGAATTCCACTAGTGTCCTGACATGATTCAGGATTTTAAATTCTGGAAATTGTTGACAGTTTTTTAATTCAGCTGTCCATTCTTCTTGGCTGTGTATATATGGCTTCATCTCAGCATCCCCTTCTTCTCCACATCCCTCTATTAAATGCCAGTCTACTTTTGAGAGGCATGAGCTTTCAGCTGCTGTTCCATTGTACAACAGAATCCATCGGCCCTCTGCCTGTTAAGCTGCCTTCGAAGAAAAGGGCACCGTACCTTTTCCGGATGCGAAGGCCACTTCAGGGATGGGGCCATATTGTCCTGGCCTCAGAAGATGCCTTTTGATAAAGCCATAACCACACTTGTTTTGGCAAGAATCAGTAGTCCCTTGTTTCGTGATCTGTCTGTCCATTTTGTCCTGTTGATTCGAGGATACTTTGTTGTCCAGTGGCTAACTTTTGCCAGATTGAAAGTTGACTCCATATGCAGTTTCTTCAATGCCCATATTTTCTCTAAAGTAGATTGGTACTGCCAGGAGCCGACATGTCTCAAAAAAGAAAAATTTTCTAAGTTATTAAAACATTTTAAATGCCATATTCTGTAGATCTCTGAAGGGTTTGAAGATGACCTGTCTAAAACATCTCTGCTCAATTTTTAAAACATATCTAATATGACTACAAGTTCTATGATAATGTCTAACTACTAGCTTTCATTTATTTATATCCTAATAGTTGATAATAATAACATTCAAGGATCAGAAATTTGCATTACATTGTTAAATGGATGGAATAAATACAATTAGAAATATACATATAGCATTTTCTAACAATATCAGTTTCAAATTTGTGTACAATATAAAACAATTCAATCCAATGTAAAGTATTTAAAACTAGTAATTGTCTTTCTCTTTTCTTTCTTTTTTTTTTTCTTTCTTTCTTTCTTTCTTTCTTTCTTTTTTTTTTTTTTTAACAAGAACCTTAAATCTAATCTCCTTTGCTTAGCCTTTTTCCTATCCCTTGACAATAACTTGTAACCAACCCCCCTAAATACTGAAAATTATCCCAGACCCAAAACCCATTAAAAAGACCAAAAAACCACCCGCCCCACACCACCTCTTTGGGAATGTGGGCGTCGTATTCTTAAAATTGCTTCCTGCTGGGTATGGGCGAAGTTTTCTTTATCCTGAAAGAAAAATTTTAGGTTAATTGTCAAATTCTAAGAGAGGTAACTATATCCTTCACTATCCAGTCTGTGTATAATGCCAAAGTTCAGGGTTTATCTCAAGTCCTTATTCAAGTAGTCTTTGAGACTGGATCATCTCAGCTAGTCATCTCAAAATTGCTCTGAGCACCTTGTAGTTCAAAGCTGATCTGTGGATGATGTTTGTCAGCTTAATGATATTATTATTGTCCACGTGGAATTGTTGTTGTTGTGGGGCCCCATCTTCTTTCTGGAGACTTCAGTTGATGTTAGGCCTGGCCATGATTTCCTGCAGAAAACTGATAAGAGACTCGAACACAAAAACATATATATGCAGCTAGCCTTTTTTCTAGAATTAGTTAGTACTCTATGTGACCATTCATATCTTAACAAAGTTTAAAATGTATATATATATATTAATCTTGTAAATTTTGATATAAAATTTATACTTTGAGAAAAGTTTAAATAATCAGAATAGAATCAAAGAGTTGAGATTAGTAATAGAATAGTCCCTTAATTAATTTTGCTTTTGTCCTGTACCATAGCAGAAGATGGCTCTTATTCTGGCATGATACAGGGAGTTTGCATTTTCCTTTTAACAACATGCTTGATTTTAAAGAAGGAGAGAGCCATTCTCCAACTCCAAAGTCAGCTTTAAATTTTAATTGAACTGGGACTATTAGAAAACCAAGAGTGTTAAATCTTTAGAGAAAAGCAGAAACAAACATTTAGGAAGACATAAAATTTTTTTAGATAATATATACCCATACACCGTTTCACTCTGTTTCTTGGGATAGATGATTTGTCCCTTTTCTTCAGTTGTCTCATTTGTCCAATGTTCTTCAGATTCCTTAACCTTCATTCTCCTAAAAGACAAAAACAAAAACCTTTCCCCAAGACTAATTTTGGGGATGTTCCTTTTTGGCAAGTTATTATCTGATGAAATGAAAAGGCATGTTTTATTGATACAAGTTAGTTTAAATTGGATGTTCATGCTGGTTGATGAACTATCACCTCCTCTAATTAAGAGGTCTCTCTTGTTCAAATCGAACCTTTATCAATTTTGATGGTACCCACAGCTTATCTTCTCCTGTAGAAACAAAAGCAAAACCACGTCCCCAATGCAATACATACCCTGGTTTCCATTCTGAGGTCAGCACATCCTTAAAGTATATAGGCTGATTTAATTCTGTAGTTTTTTCTATTATCCAATGTCTCTCTGCAGCTGTTGTTCCTTTCTCATTGGCATTCAGAAAATTCAAAGTTAGAAGAGCATTATGCAGTCTATTTCTGGGGGTTTTTGTTACCCATTTCTGTTTATTTAGCATATCCTTTAGAGTTCTGTTTGATCTTTCTATAACTGCTTGACCTGTAGGATTATGTGGTATGCCTGTAATATGCTTTATATTGTAATAAGCAAAAAACTGTTTCATTTTAACAGAGACATATGATGGAGCATTGTCAGTTTTGATTTGTGCAGGTATACCCATGATGGCCATAACTTCTAGCAAATGAGTGATTACAGAATCAGCTTTTTCAGAACTCAAAGCAGTTGCCCACTGAAATCCTGAATAAGTATCGATAGTATGGTGTACATATTTCAATTTTCCAAATTCTGCAAAGTGAAACACGTCCATCTGCCAGATTTCATTTCTCTGAGTACCCTTTGGGTTACATCCTGCTGGTAATGGCGTTTGATTGTAGAAGGAACAAGTAGGACATTTCTTTACTATTTCTTTGGCTTGTTGCCAGGTTATGGAAAAATCCTTTTTTAAACCTTTACTATTGACGTGATGTTTTTTATGAAATTCTGAGGCCTCCAGCACATTTCCTATCAATAATTTAGCAATCTCTTCATTGCCTTGTGCTAGAGGGCCTGGCAGACCAGTATGGGATCGAATGTGAGTTATATATAAAGGATGATTCCTTTTCCTGATTGTATCTTGTAATTGAATAAATAGTGAAGTTAATTCTGAAGCATCAGGGATAAATTCTGCAGTCTCAATATGTAACACCACTCTTTCAGCATACTGAGAGTCAGTTACTATGTTGAGAGGTTCTGAAAAATCCATTAATACCAACAGAATAGCATACAATTCTGATTTTTGAACTGAATTATACGGACTTTGAACCACTTTACTTAAATTTTCTGATTTGTAACCTGCCTTTCCTTCTTTGTTGGCATCTGTATAAAATGTACGAACTCCAGATATGGGTTTTTGCCGTACAATTCGAGGCAAGATCCATTCAGCTCTCTTTATAAGATCAATTCTATTGCTTTTGGGATATTTGCTGTTAATTTCTCCCAAAAAATTACTGCAAGCTCTTTGCCAAGGTTCACTTTCTGTCCATAATTTTTCAATGTCCTCCTTAGTTAATGGTACGACAATTTCTGCTGGGTCTATGCCTGCTAATTGACGAAGTCTCAATTTTCCTTTGTAAATCAAGTCAGAGATTTTTTCCACATAAGTTTTTAATTTTTTATTTGGTTTATTTGGTAAAAATATCCATTCCAATATAATATCTTCCCTCTGCATTAATATTCCAGTAGGAGAACGCCTAGAAGGTAAGATAACCAAAATGCAATCCAGCTTTGGATCAATACGATTCACGTGTCCTTCATGCACTTTCTTTTCTACCAAGGCTAATTCTTTCTCAGCTTCAGGTGATAATTCTCTTGGACTATTTAAGTCCTTGTCACCTTCTAAGGTTTTGAACAAATTAGTCAGTTCATCATTTTTTACTCCAACAATAGTTCGTAGATGAGAAATATCTCCAAATAATCTTTGAAAGTCATTAAGAGTCTGTAGTCTATCTCTCCGAATTTGCACCTTTTGGGGTCTAATTTTTTGTAGCTCTATTTTATATCCTAAATAATTAATAGAATCTCCTCTTTGTATCTTTTCAGGAGCAATTTGTAATCCCCAGCGAGGCAAAATTTTCTTTACTTCTTCAAACATTATTTCTAAAGTATCTGCATTTGAGTCAGCTAGTAAAATATCGTCCATATAATGATAAATTATAGATTTAGGAAATTTTTTACGTATCACTTCCAATGGCTGTTGTACAAAATATTGGCACAGAGTTGGGCTATTCAACATTCCCTGTGGGAGGACCCTCCATTGAAATCTTTTAACCGGTTGAGAATTATTATAAGTAGGCACTGTAAAAGCAAATCTTTCTCTGTCTTTTTCTTGTAAGGGTATTGAAAAGAAACAGTCTTTTAAATCAATAACTATGAGAGGCCATCCTTTTGGTAACAGAGTAGGCAAAGGCATCCCAGATTGTAGAGAACCCATTGGCTGAATTACTTTGTTAATTGCCCTAAGGTCTGTTACCATTCTCCATTTACCAGATTTCTTTTTAATAACAAATACAGGAGAATTCCAAGGGCTGGTTGATTCTTCAATATGCTGAGCATTTAACTGTTCTTCTACCAGCTCTTCTAAAGCCTGGAGTTTCTCTGTTGTTAAAGGCCATTGCTGGACCCATACAGGCTTGTCTGTTAACCATTTTAAAGGTAGAGCTGTTGGTGTCTTTGGAAGATCATCAGTTATTGTGCCCTGTTCTTGTATAATATGGATGGCTGGTGACCACTCATTAGAACAATATCTTCTAATATTTCTCTCAGTAGCATGTGCTAGTTTATGATTTGTTTCTGAGATTGGAGGGATGTTAATCTGAGTATTCCATTGTTGCAACAAGTCTCGACCCCACAGGTTCATAGTTATGTTAGCCACATATGGTTTTAATTTTCCTCTCTGTCCTTCTGGACCTATACATTCGAGCCATCTTGCACTCTGTTTCACCTGAGATAATGTCCCAATTCCTAACAGTTGAACGTTTACCTCCTGAAGAGGCCAAGTTGGATGCCAAAATTCTGGTGCAATTATGGTAACGTCCGCACCTGTGTCTACCAGACCAGACAACAAAACACCATTTATTTTTATTGTTCATTTTGGTCTTTGTTCATTAATAGAAGTTTGCCAAAAAATTTTCTTTATGTTTTCTCCTGAATTTTCTATTCTCTCTGTTTCATCATTCTGACCAGCATGATTTATTCCAATAGGCATTTGGTTATTTAATCGCTCTCCAGAGCAGGCATTTCCTCTATGGCTGCCGGAAAGGTTTGAACTGGATTTGCACTGGGGGCCTGCCTGAGGCCCCTCTGGGAGTTTCCCGAAGACTGAGGCAAAGGATTACCCTGTCTGTCCTTTGTTGATCTACATTCGTTGGTCCAGTGTTTTCCCTTACCACACCTTCTGCATACTCCAGAAGGAAGGGGCATTCTGTTGCCATTGTTCCTTGAAGAAACATTGTTTCTGGAAATGACCTGTCTACAGTCCCTTTTCAAATGTCCTTGCTTTCCACATCCAAAACATCTAACACTCCTCAAACCTTTTGAAATTACTTCTCCTACCCATGTATCATCATGCTCATCAGCTTCAACATTAATTGTTTCTCTAATCCAATCTTCCATAGGTGCAGATCTTGCCCTTAATGGCCTGATTATTCTTTTGCATGCTGCATTCGCATTCTCAAAGGCCAAAGATTCAATTATTGCCTTACCAGCTTCTGAATCCGAGACCGTTCTCTTTACTGCTGAAGCCAGTCTTTGTAAAAAATCTGTAAAAGACTCTTTTGGGCCTTGCTTCACCTTTGTAAATGACTCAGATTTTTTTCCTGGTTCCTCAACTTTGTCCCATGCATTCAAGGCTGCCGTTCGACATAGAATTAGGGTTTGGACATCATATAAACATTGTGCTTGTGCTGAAGCATATTGGCCTTCGCCCATAAGCTGATCCTGGCAAACTTGTACTCCTTTATCCCTCCATTGTTTTTCTATGTTTTTAGCCTCCTCCTTAAACCAAGTCAGAAATTGAAGTCTCTGGCTGGGTTCCAGAACACCTTGTGCGAGGTCCCGCCAGTCCTGTGGTACTATCCTATTATATGTTGACCAAGTGTTTAACATTTGCTTTACATATGGGGAATGCATGCCATAAGATACTATTGCCTCCTTAAACCTTTTTAAATCCAACATTTCAATTGGAGCCCAAGTATTTTGTGTAGCCATTTGATCAGGCATCTGCTGTACTGTTACAGGATAAATTAAGGGTGACTGTGTGAAAACAGGCTTTCTTTCTGCAACCTTATGATCCCGACTTGAAACAACTTCACTGTTAATTTCTTCTGTCTGAATTTTTACAGGTTTAACAAGTTCTTCTAAAGCTGTTATCCTGGCACTTAAATTGACTATCTTTTTAAATATTAAAATGTGGATTATTATAGTGATAAGGTGCATAATTCCACCAATACTAATATTATATAGTTGTTCCATTGCCAGACTGCCTAAAATTTCGAACAAAAACCAATTTTCTTCCAATGTACACATAAAACCCATTTGTTTTTTAATGTGGAAAAAATTCTCTTTTAGATAGTTTCCTTTAAAATATCTGATATATTATGACTTACCAAATCTGCATAGAACAGTAGAAATCCGAGGGGATTTTCAAAGCAGCCACCTAGTGTCCCAGGTGTAAATCCAGAGAGAGAGAGAGAGAGAGAGAGAGTGAGAGAGAGAGAGAGAGAGAGAGAGAGAGAGAGAGAGGAAAGAGAGAACGCACAAGAAAGCGTAGCCGGCTAAAGCTTAAATGCAGCCACGTGTTCCCTCTTGTGCCGAGTCAAGGCTTGGGTCTGGCTTCCTTAAGCTCCGACCACGTGCGTTGGCTTTACAGGCAGGGCCCTGTTCGGCAGGGCAGGTCTGAGTTGTTTGTAGCACCGGCTTTAGGCAAGCTGCTCACAGACCTAGGCCCGGGCTAGAAGTTGCTACCCGGACTAGGACGCCAGCAGCTCGGACTAAGAAGCCGATCGCCGCCGGCCGCCGTGTGCCGCCGCTGCCGCCACCGCCGCCGCCGCGGGCCGCCTGCCGCCCTTGCGGGAAAGCGGACCTGCCGCCAAGCCAAGCAGTTTTTAATGGATTCTTGTCACGTTGGGCGCCAGATGTAGATGTAACTAACCGTCTTATTAAATAAGAAACACAGAAACAATGTAAAAGAGAAAGCCGAGAAGTCAGAGCTCAGAGCTAAAATCTCACCCTTCCTCCTGCTGTCCCAGCTTCTCGAAAAGAGACCTACTTCCTGTCCGTTCGTATTTTTAAAGTATGTTGTTCTGCCTTCTCATTGGTTGTAAACCCAAACACATGACTGCCTCGTCACTGTCTGAATGTACAGCCCCCTAGGTCTTAAAGGCATATGTCTCCAATGCTGGCTGTATCCCTGAACACACAGAGATCTTATGGGATTAAAGGCGTGTGCCGCCACCGCCACACTCTTGCTATGGCTCTAATAGCTCTGACCCTGAACACACAGATATCTATGGGATTAAAGGCGTGTGCCACCACCGCCACACTCTTGCTATGGCTCTAATAGCTCTGACCCCCAGACAACTTTATTTATTAACATACAATCAAATTAATATTTCAGTACAAATCAAAATAATATTTCAATACAATTAGATTACCACCACAACCCTCCATGTGGGCTTTTTGTTTTGTTTTGGTTTGGTTTGGTTTTTGGTTTTTTGAGGCAGGGTTTCTCTGTGTAGTTTTAGTGCCTGTCCTGGATCTCGCTCTGTAAACCAGGCTGGCCTTGAACTCACAGAGATCTGCCTGGCTCTACCTCCCAAGTGCTGGGATTAAAAGGCGTACGCCACCACTGCCTGGCTGTTTTTATTTTTCTGGGATAGACTACCACTGTGTAGTCCTGGCTGTCCTGGAACTCACTGTGTAAACCAGGTTGGCCTCGAACTCACAGAGATCCTCCATCTCTGCCTTGCACCTTTGCGTTCTCTTTTTATCCACTGTATTCAGAACCTGGTACATCACAGAATTTTAAAAAATGACTTATTTATTTGCATTGGTGTTTGCCTACATTTGTTTCTGTGTGAGGGTGTTGGATCCCCTGGAACTGGAGTTACAGAGCGTTGTGAGCTTCCATGTGGTTGCTGGGAATTGAACCCAGGTACTCTGGAAGAGCAGCCAGTGCTCTTAACTGCTGGGCTGTCTCTCCAGCCCCATCATAGAATTATTAACACTTAAAAACATAAGTTTGAGGGTTCATGACCGTTCATAAGTGTTAGCTCATAAGTGTTCCAGAGGATCAGACACTCTCACACAGATGTATACCAATGCACATAAAAGTGTGTGTGTGTACGTGTGTGTGTGTGTGTGTGTGTGTGTGTGTGTGTGTGTGTGTTCATATATAGATTTACACTCAGGAGGTAAAGGCAGAAGGATCCTCAGTTTAAGGCTAGCCTCTGCTACGTAAAAAGACCTACTTTCAAGAATGTGTGTGTGTGTGTGTGTGTGTGTGTGTGTGTGTGTGTGTGTGTGTGTTTCTTAACAGTCATCCTTCAAGGGTCTATCTGGATAATAAGCAAGTCCTCCCTGGTCATTCCATAGGACTTCAGAGCACTTTTCAAACATTCTGTCTCATGTGACAGATGCTTTTTTTCCTCCTTATTCAGTTAAAGCCCCATTCCACAAAGGAGGAAACTGAGGCTCTAGGAAGTAGCTAGCTCAAGGTCATATAGTTAGAAGGAAACAAGATTTGAATTACAGTCCCTGCTCCTGGTCACTTCCCTAAGCCCAACTCTGATAGGCAATTACAAGTGGGGCTTTGAAGCCAGGCAATGTGCCAACCTGAAGGGCTAGAGAGAGGAGAGCCCTTCCCAGGCACTCACTGGCTCACTCACACTTCCTCCTTTCCTCCCTCTTCCCTCCCTCACTCATTCACTCCCTCATTCATCCACTCCCTCACTCATTCACTCTTTTACTTCTTCCCTCAATCACTCCCTCCCTCCCTCATTCACTCATTCACTCATCTACTCTCACTCCCTTAACTCACTCCCTCAGTCACTCATTCATTCAAAAATTCATAAAGAACCACCAGACCCAATGATGACAGCCCCTGGGGAACCCGCCACGCATCAGCCTCTCCAGCTGCAAAATGGGGGTGAAATATTGGCATTTTGCTCCTGGGCTGTGAGCCCTAGTAGTGAGTAATGCAGGATAGAGGGTAGTGGCTGGCTGCTGTGGCCAGGTAGATGATGATGACGATGATGACGCAGGGAGCCAGATTTGCATATTTTCCTAGTGGCTGGATGGGGCTGCTGCTTACCCGGGAGCTCCCTCGGGATGGGTGGGCGGGATGGGCGGATGGGGCAGCATGTGGGAAGGGGAGGCATTGGGGGAGGGGGTATGGGGAGCAGGGAGCCCTGAGAGTGTCAGCTTATACAGTCTTGGGAGAAGCCCAGACCCACTGTATATTTTCAACCAATCAGTGAGCTAGGACAAACAGGTCTTCATCTTGTCCGAGGTCATAACGACTGCCCACATCACTCCACTAAAGAGACCCCACCGTGGCCTCCAGTCACTCAGCACCATTTGCTCTATGATATAATTCATCACCCACTACCACGGCCTCTCCATTTGGTAGGCAGGACCTCCTAGCTTAGATGTCCAGCGTTGCTTGGCTGAGCGGTGAGTCCCACTGGTCTCAGCACTGGGGGGCTGCAGCTGGGCTGAGACTCTGCCAGCCGTGCCTGGAACCCTTCCTTCGGAGGCAGCCCGAGGGAGGGAGGAGCTGAAGACAAGCCGCACCTCTGTCTCAACATCTCAGCTTCATGATGCTCACGCTTCTCCCCCACACTTGGCTGGAGACCCCCTCACCCCTGACGCACAGCCTGTCTGCGCCCACACATCACCCTCCTTTCTCTTGGTCCACTTGAAGTGAGGGCCCCCAACCCAGTCTGGGCCAAGGCCCGCTTCGGCACCAGATTATCCTCAAAGATTTAGGGGGCTCACAGTGCTTGTCACCCCAAATTCTAACCCCTTGTTCTTCCCTTGCACAGGACTCTGCTCCCTCACTACCCCCAGACTGATGACATTGCTGTTACCTTGGTAACAGATGCTTTGTGGGTGGGTGGGGGAAACGGAGAAAGAAGGCTGTGGTCCGAGAGACACTTGGAGGCACAGTGAACAGGGTAGCACCCTAGCGCAGGGCCAGGGGAGGGCTGCTGGGACAATGACCCCACACAGCTGCGTCAGTCTGTATCCCCAGCCTCAGGAGAAAAGAAACAGCAGGAGTTGGGAGAGAGGGGGTTGCTTCCTTGAGGAGGAAACGTCCCCACCTCCATGTCCCCTCACACAGAATGTGTCTCCTGGGGTTACAGCGAGTGTGGGGGCAGCAGGAAGGAGGATGGGGGGGATTGCACACAGGAGCTCATGTCAGATGCCTGGGGCTAACGGGGCCCACAGACAGCTCACTCACACCGGGTCAGGGACAGTGCCACAGGCAGTAGGAAGGCAGTTCTGAGCCAGCATCCCAAGTGCCAGAGGCTGGTGGCAGCAGGGGCTGGCAGGGGCCCTCCTCCAGCCCCTGGGGACCTGGCTGTCCCAGATGCCACAGCCGGGAAGTGTGTCAGGTACTTGCGTAAGAGCCTTCTGTGTTTCCACAAAATCATAATTACCGCTGCCTGCCATGGGCCTTAGCTCATGATAGTGCTATCTGCCTCTGGGGTCCTAGACCAGCTGGTAGGGGAAGTAGGGGACATTGGGGTGAGGCCCCAGCCTGTCTCAGTCCCCTCTACATAGCACAGCCTTCTTCCGAGCTGGGAGATTCGAGTTCAGGCTCTACTCCAGCTAGGATGGATTCCTCCAGCTTAGACAGCCCATTCAAAAGCTAGAGGAGAAGACCAGATGATCCTGTTTTCCACTTGCGCTGTCTTTGGCCACAAGGTTCAGAGGCCCCTTTGTGAGAAGTCATTCTTCAGATCAAGGCGTCTCAAACACTGGAAATGGAGGTATAGCCATCATCCTCCCCAGGGCCTTTTTTTTTTTTTGAGACAGAATCACCCTATTTGCTCTGGTTAGCCTGGTACTTGCTCTGTAGACCAGGCTGGTCTTGAACTCACAAAGATTTACTTGCCTGTACCTCTCAAATGCTGGAATTAAAGGCATGTGCCACCACAATTGGCTCCCGCCTAGTGATTCTTTTTTTTTTTTTTTTAAAGATTTATTTATTATGTATACAGTATTCTGCCTGCATGTATGCCTGCAGGCCAGAAGAGGGCACCAGATCTCAATACAGGTGGTTGTGAGCCACCATGTGGTTGCTGGGAATTGAACTCAGGTCCTCTGGAAGAGCAGCCAGTGCACTTAATTGATGAGCCATCTCTCCAGCCCCCACCTAGTGATTCTTAGTCTTTTAAGGATCTCAGATTCTCTGAGGAGCAGGCAGACCACATGCTCTCTATTTTGTGTTCCTTCTAACAGACAATGTTTATTAGTTCCAAAAACCTTACCCAGCTTCAAGGGGTTCACAGACACCCCAGAGCTCAACCATAGATTCAAGGCTAAGGGTTCCCAAGGACAACAATAATACCCACTGATCATGTCCTTCCCCTAGCCAGCTTTTTACTCATTCCATCAAGATGTGGGGAGTGGGCAGAGGACTCAGTGGATAACTGTCTATCAAGCCTTAAGACCTGAGTTCAGGCCGGGCGGTGGTGGCGCACGCCTTTAATCCCAGCACTCGGGAGGCAGAGGCAGGCGGATCTCTGTGAGTTCGAGGCCAGCCTGGGCTACCAAGTGAGCTCCAGGAAAGGCACAAAGCTACACAAGAGAAACCCTGTCTCGAAAAAACCAAAAAAAAAAAAAAAAAAAAAAAAAAAAGACCTGAGTTCAGTCCCTAGGTTCCACCTGGTAGGAGGAGAGAAACAGAGACTCAACTTCCAAAAGGTGTCTTCTGACCTCTGCCATGTTTGTTCTGCCACGTGAGTGTGTGTGTGTGTGTGTGTGTGTGTGTGTGTGTGTGTGTGTGTGTGCGCGCGCACCAGTCATTGGCAGTACACATCTATAATCTCAGGACCTGGGGGAATGAGGCAAGAGGGTTGTCACAAGTTAGGGGCCTGACTGGGCTATGGTATTAGCTTGAGCTAGGCCCGGCTACAATATAAAACCTGTCTCAAAAAAAAAAAAAAAAAAAAAAAAGTCTTAAAAGAATGCCAAGATACACATTATCACCCCCTATTTTATCTTTTGTGTGTGTGAGGGGAAGACTGAGACAAGGTCTTACTCTGTGTAGCCTGGGCGGTCCTGGAGCTCACTCTATAACCATTTTAGTCTGCTTCTTGTTGCTGTGATAAACACCACGACCAAAAGGAACTTGAGGAGGACAGGGTTTATTTCACCTTACACTTTGCAGCCCGTCATGGAAGGAACTCAAGGCGGGAACTGAAGTAGAGAAGATGGAGAAGCATTACTGACTGGCTTGCTCCCTGCTTCTTTCAGCCAGCTTCCCCCCTCCAACCCTGGACCATGTGCCCAGGGGTGGCACTGCCCACAGTGGGCTAGACCCTGCCCTATCCATCAGCAATCAGGAAAATGCTGTACAGACATGCCCATAGGCCAATCTGAAGGAGGCAGTTCCTCAGTTGAGGTTCCCTCTTTCCACGTGTGTCAAGCTGGCAGCAAAGGTTAGACCTCACAGTAACCTAGGCTAGACTCAAACTTGGAGCAGTCCTCCTGCCTCTGCTTCCCCTCCAGAGTCCTGGGATTGCAAGTGTGGACCACCACCCCCAGTTTATTACCCCTATTTTAACCCAGCTCATTCCAACCGAATCAAATCCAGTTCAGCCATTCTAGAAAGAAAACGGCAGTTGCTCCCAAATTAAGGCTCTGTTTGGTCATAAGCAGGGACAAAGGTCAGACTGGAATCAGAATGGGTCTCTCGGTGTGCCGGATGTTGTTACATCCTTATGTGGATCTGGTTAGGCCCCACCTCCCGTGTCTCAGGTCTCCCAAGTCTTTCTGCCACTCGGACAGCTCTGCTCCCCTAAAAAGCAGTCATCAATCCCCTCCCCCGTCCTGAGGGGGGTCCTTCAAGTGTGAACTGCTGGTTACCCTTCCAGGCACCTGGCTCTCGCTGCTCCTAGCCTGCAGCTGAGAGGGGACAGTGGTCCTCCCGAGGAGAAGCAGACGCGCCTGCTTCAGTTCCGTCCCTGAGCTACTGCAGTGGGAGTAGTCAGCTCCGAAAGCAATGACTCACACTTAGTTCATGAAAGACTGCTCTGAAATACAAAAGCTGCAGCCAGGAAGGACATCCAGAGGTCATGGGATCCAGCCCCCTGCCTCCTCCACTATGGCCCCACAAATGCCTAGACCAGAAGCGTCCTGGGGGTGGGGGTGCCCATTGACTTCCAGACTCCCTGGGTTTTTGTTGGTGAGTAGTACCACCTGCTCCCCTGGGAATCCTTCCCTATGGTTAGTCAGAATTTCTGCCTATGGATAGCTGCTTCTTGGTCACTTTCCCCACAGACTAGAATATCAGGCTTCAAACGGCCAAGGAGACGGCATTCTTCCCTTTCCCTTGGGGAAAGTACTGGAAAAGCACAGATCTCCCCAAAGAAAGGAGAGAGAGGGAAAAAGTGAGCAAGCCTTCCTCGCTGGATTTCCCTATTCTGAGTGGTATTCTGGTCACTCTTACCTTCTCCAACAGCAGTGTAGAGCGGCAGACAGTGGCAGTCACCGTCTTTCATTATTTATGTATTTGTGTGTATGTGCTTTGTGTATATGCATGTGCACATGTGTGCCCTGGTATGTGGAGGTCAGAGGGTCAGAGGTCAATTTTCGGTTTTTCTTTTTCTCTATTCTCTTTCTTCTTTCTTTCTTTTTTTTCCCAAGACAGGGTTTCTCTGTGTAGCCCTGGCTGTCCTGGATCTCACTCTGTAGACCAGGCATGTCTCGAACTCAAAGATCTGCTTGCCTCTGCCTCCCAAGTGCTGGGACTAAAGGTGTGTGCCACCACCACTCGACTTGAGTTCAGTTTTTTGGAGTCCATTCTCTCCTCCCACCATGTAAGACCTAAGAATCAAATTCAAGTCATCAGATTGGAGGCAAGTGTCTTTATTAGCTGAGTTATCTCACCGGTCCCCTTCCCCATCCAACCTCTCCCCTCTTTTGAGTCAGAGTCTCATGTAGCACAGGATGGACTCAATATGTAAGGAGGGATGACTTTGGACTCCTGATCATCTTGCATCTACCTCTCAAGGGGTGGTATTACAGGCATGTGCCAACATTCCCTGTTTATGTGATACTACTGATCTTCCTACAAGCCAACCGGATACTCTTATCAATTAAGCTACATACCCAGCCCACAGTTACCATCTCCCAGGTGAAGAAATCAATGAACTATAAGACTTAGTTGCATGCCCAAGGTCTTCCCATTAGTTATTAACTATAAAGGTAACAGACTCTCTAGACCTCCCATACTGGTGCTGGAGAGATGGCTCAGTGGTTAAGAGCACTGGCTGCTTTCCAGAGGACCCAGGTTTGATTTCCAGCACCCACATGGTGGCTCACAAATATCTGTAACTCAAGTCCCAAGGGATCCAATGCCCTCTTCTGGCCTCTACAGGCACCAGACACACACATGGTACACAGGTATATACGCAGGCAGGCAAAGCATCCATACACATAGAATCAAACAGAAAGATTTTTAAGGGTCTGGAGAACTGGCTCAGTAGTTAGAAGAAGTGGCTATTCTTGCAGAGCGTCAGGTTTGATTCCCAGCTTCAGGCTTCCACAGGCGTGCACATGGTACACATACATACATACACACAAAATATTCATACATATAAAATAAAAATAACTTTAAAAAATCAAAAACAGGGCTGGTAGTATGTACCTTCAATCCCAGTCCTCAGGAGGCTGAGGCAGGCAGATCTGAGTTTGAGGCCAGCCTGGTCTACATATTGAGTTCCATGCTGGCCAAGACTATATAGAAAGATCCAATCTCAAATTAATATATATATGAACTCCAACCCCAGCTCTTATGAAACAGGGATACCTCACCCCAGAAGTCTCCAGACAGAAGAGGTCTCTGTTTATTCTAAAAAAGGAAACATGTTCATGTTTTGTGTTGCTGGGAAATGAACTCTAGCTTTGTGTGTGCTAAGCAAGTCCTCTACTACCAAACTACAGCCCATCCCTAGGTTTTTTTGTTTGTTTTGTTTTTTGTTTTTCAAGACAGGGTTTCTCTGTGTAGTTTTGGTGCCTATCCTGGATCTTGCTCTGTAGACCAGGCTGGCCTTGAACTCACAGAGATCCGCCTGGCTCTGCCTCCCGAGTGCTGGGATCAAAGGTGTGCACCACTGCTGCCCGGATTTGAAAATTGAAACCCACAACCATCCCTAGTTTCCAATTTTCATTAAAGAATTGAGTGTCTCAATAACTTGTTGAGGAGAGCCTTAGACTCTTTAACACAGGCAGGTCTTGAACTTGTCAGTGTCCTGAAGAGCTGGAATTACAGCTATGCACCCTCAAGTTTAGTCTAGCCCTGGGCTGGTGGGGAGCCTGATGACACGCAGAACGTTCTGAGCATCAGAGGTCGGAGCTGCCTAGGGAAGGGAAATTGAAGGGGCAATGGAGTTGCCCTCCTCAGAGCAACAGGAGGGTCTTCAGGGGCTGATATTGAGTGTGCCTTTAGGGAGACAGATTTGAGGGCTGAGCTCGGTATCCACTTTGGCTCCTTCCAGGGGAGTCAGGAGCCAGAGGAATCCCGCCAATGCAGTAGAGTTGGAGGGGAAGGGGATCAAGCCCCCACGACAATGAACCTTCATACCTGCCCTTGTCCTGTTTCTGCCAGTGACAAGCAGATCTCTATTCCTGGGCACAATAACCTGAGCAGTGCTCCAAGGGTGAGCTCATCCTTGAGAGGCTAGCCGCTCTGCCCTTCAAGCCTCACATGAAGCTGGATGCTGTCATCACCTGGGTCCTTGAGTGCCACCACCCACGGCAGAGGAGGGGACACGCATACACCCAGAAGTCTCTCCGTCCACACGTAGCATCTCCCTTTCCTTGATCAGGCCAAGAGATGGAGTTAGACTCAGGGTGCTGGAGAAAAGGCTTGGGGAAATCAGTCCCAGTTTACGGCCGCACATTAGAAGCAGCACTTCAGATTGGGTGGGGGGAGAACCCTAGGCCCTGCGCTTGACCAAACTGCAGTTATTGAAGGATTTTAGAAGGGCCTATCTTAGAGAGGCTTGGAGGTTTCCTGAATGAGGATGAAGTCCATCTCTGCTGAATCTAAACAGGAAGACTGGAAAGGATCTTAGCTTCCTGCTTTTTATCTACAAGGAAGAACTGTCTGCCTTGGCTTTTTATTTGGTTTGAGTTTTATTTTTTATTTTTTTGAGACAGGGTCTCACTATGTAAGACCTGGCTGGTTTGAACTTACTATGTAGATGAAACGGGACTTGAACTCACTGAGACATGCCTTCCTCTGGCTATAGGAACACCCCACCATGCCTGGTTTGGCTTGAGTTTTGACCCATTAAGGTGTCTTTAATATGGGGCTGGAGAGATGGCTCATGGGTGAAGAATACTGACTAAAGAAGCCGGATTCGCCGGGTGGTGGTGGTGGCGGCGGCGGCGGCGGCGGCGGCGGCGGCGGCGGCGGCGGCGGCGGCGCACACCTTTAATCCCAGCACTCAGGCGGCAGAGGCAGGCGGATCTCTGTGAGTTCGAGGTCAGTCTGGTCTCCAAAGCGAGTTCCAGGAAAGGCGCAAAGCTACACAGAGAAACCCCATCTCGGAAAAAAAAAAAAAAAAAGAACTCGGGTTCAATTCCCGGCACCCACATGGCAGCTCACAACTGTCTGTAACTTTAGTTCCAGGAAATCCAACACCCTCACAGACATACATGCAGGCAAAATACCAATGCACATGAAAAAAAAATTTTTTTTTTAAAATGGTGTCTTCAGTCTGTGATCCCAATATTAGGGAAGTAAGTTGAGTCAGGAAGAGGATGAGTTTCAGGCCAGCCTGGGCTACATAGTAAATTCCAGACCAGTCTGGGCTACTTAGAAAGACCCTGTCTCAAAAATAATGAAACAGGGACTGCTGAGAAAGCACCTGTCATTCGAGGGCCTGACTTTGATCCCCAGCATCTATTAGAAAAGGCCAAACCCACCACACTAAGGGGGGGGGGGAGCTCTAGGGCCAGTCTAGCCATATTAGTGACCCTGACTCAGACTTCATGGTGGATGGCTTCTGAGGAATGATCCCCAAAGTTGACCTCCGGCAACGACACTCAACACACGTGCCACTCGTGTACCACACATGCACACACTCAGATGTACACGCGTGTGGATCATATACACACACCAAACAACAGCCTGCTCTCTGCTTTAGGAAGGGCCTGTGAGTCTAGTAGCGTTGTGTATATTTGGTGAGACCCTTTGCTGGGCAGAAAGGCATTAAGTGAATGGGTGAACGGGTCCTGTCTTTTTCTCTGCCAGGTTGCAGCATCTTCTAATCTGCACTAACAGAACGCTGTAACTTTTTCCTCTCGGCTGTTCTGCGGCAGCCCCAAATTATTCGTATTTCCAGACGCCACTATGCTCGGCCCAGCCCTTCAATTTTGTTCCGCACCCCCTTCCATCTCGGGTTTTTTTCAGTGTCAAACAACTCCTCCACTTATTTACCCTCCAAACCCCTCCCCATCTGGCCGAGCCCCCCAAGACTCCACCCAGCTGTCCCTCCTAGCCACCTCCGCAGCCAATAGCTGAATACCTTGATTTGCATAGCTGCGCGGGGGCGCGGCGGAGGGAAGGGGGAGGGACCAGGCGACCTCCTAAATCAAAGTTGGGAGGCTAGGACTGGGCGGAGGGGCCGCCGGGTGCAAGGCTGGGGCCGGCGCGGGGAGGGGGAGGGAGATGGGGGGCGGGCGCAGAGGACGGCGGAGCCGGCCGAACTCGGACAGCTCCGTCGCTCCCTCGCTCTGCTCATCCGCGCATCCCCACTTCCCTCCTCCTCTCGCAGAGCGCAGCATCCTCTGCAGACCCTTGGTCCTCACGCCCCGGGTCGTCCCGCTCCCGCGGCTCGTGGTAATTGCCTCCCTCTCTCCCGCCACCCGGACAACTTTCTCTTCTGGTGCCTGGGGTTAGGGGGCTGCTTTGCCTTTGGAGGGTTTCTCCTGAGGGTCACTGGAGAGCAGCCACTGGAAAAAGGCTTGAGAGTCCCAAAGAGACGCCCGCCACCCACAGCCTGCCCCCGGCGGGCCTGCCGTCGGGTCTCCGCACCCTCTCTTCCTTTATACCCCAACCATGACCGAAATGAGTGAGAAGGAGAATGAGCCGGATGACGCGGCCACCCATACCCCCCCGGGGACCGTCTCCACCCTCCAAGAAACCAAGGTAAGTCGGGGGGCAGAGGCCTGGCCCCGCCCGGGCACCTCTGGCTCGGAGCTCTGGTCACAGTGCCGGGGTCCCCTTGGGGTCACGGAAGCTGAACGGGGCCCGCGTGATTCCTAAGGCTACGCGCCATGCCGGGGAGGGAGGAGAGGGTTCGCGATGAGGGGACCCAAGCAGCCGATCACACGACCACGACCCTCCGGTACGCGCGAGGAGCCGACGCGCTCCGGCTCCCTCCTGGGCGGTTGTAACTCGGCTTTGTTGGAGGGAATCGGCGCAGCGGAGGCGCGGGGCGTGTGTGGCCGTGTGTAGCGGGTGTGGGCCGGTGTACGCGCGCGTGTGCGTGCGAGGCGCACCCCTCCCGTGGCCGCCAGATCGGTGTCTGCGGCTCCCCGGTCCCCCTCTCTCCTGCCTCTCTGAATGCCTATCCACAACCGTCCCCTCTCTCTGGGCGTGCGTCTCTCCGGTTCTCTCCGCTTCCCTACGTGCTTCTCTGTGTGTCTCCGGCGTCCCTCTCTGACCCACAGCAGCCTGGCATCCACCTCGGGGACGGGTTAGGCTGGGAGCCCTGGAGGCCGCGGCCCCCGGAGCGCTGCTTTCCAGCCGGTGCTGGGGGCTGCGGCAGCACCGGCCGTCGGTGGCGGGCGGGGACCCGGAGTGTTGCGGCTCCTGAGCCAGAGGCGGCCCCACCCCCCACTCGGAGAGCCTGGAGAGGGGAGGAGAGAGGGCAGAATCAAAAGAAGTCATCGTAATTAATGAATGTCATAATTAACCCTAATTATGTATGATTGTTACTCTTGTGGGAGTCACAATGAATAAATTATTCTCCTGTGAAGGCAGGCGGAGCCCAGACTGCGGGAACTGAAAGGGGTGGGGGAGGCCGATGCTCACATTCCACCTCCCAAGCCTAATGTGTTTACCCCCCTCCCCAACTTCTAGGTGCTCATGAAGTTCTGTGGGAAGCTACCTGAGCGGCCCGGAATGGGAAGAGAAGGGACTGTAGGAAGGAACCTTACCCCTCCCTAGACTTCAGGCCAAGACTCCCTTCCCTTCTACCCTGGTGTTTGTTACCATCCTGGTCCTGTGACCAGGAGAGGTGTGGTGAGAACCAAAAATGGGTGGTGTCTTGGGGCTCCCTGGGGTCACAAGCTCCTACACAGCTCTTCCCAAGACCCTCTTCCACCTCGGTCCATCTGGACGACCCCTCAGAATGTGAGGTTAATTCAAGGTCAAGGTCATTACGGCAGCGAGCACAGGGACTTGAACGGGGAGGGTGGAGTCTGCCTGAAGCTCTCCAGGTAGCTACCCCGCGCCTGCACCTAGGGACCCTGCCCCTCTCCCAAGTCCAAGTCTCTTAGTGTTTTGAGACGAGGTCTTGCTAAGTATCCTTGGCTGGCGTAGAACTCACTGTGTATTCCAGGCTAGCCTCAGACTTTTAGACATCCTCTACCTCCCGAGAGCTAAAATTGCAGCTGTGAACCGCTTTACCCGGGTCCCTCACGTCCAGGATTCAGTGCACGCGTGGCCTTCTGCCTTCTTTTAAAAAAATGTGTGCCACATTTCAGACCCCCTTAGGGTGCCAAATCTCTTCTGGAAAGGAATGAAATGGGAGGATAACGCTTGGGTTATCCGACATACAAAGGGGATCCTGGGAGCTGGGCCTCACGCTGAGTTCCAGTTCAACCTCTTCACCGCTCTGTTGTCAACCCGGGCAGACACACCGTCTCCCTGTCGTCTTCCTAGAGAACGGAGGGGCTCCCAATGCCTGCCGCATGAAAACCTGTCTGCTCCTACCCCTCCTTGGGAGTTCCCCAAGGCAAGCAGGAGTCTGGAGCCCGCTGTCTCAGCAACCTCAAGGATGCATGCTCAGCTGTGTGTGTGTGTGTGTGGGGGGGTCAGACCTAGGGCAGGGCTGCATCTCCCTTCAACCCAAGGGCCCTCCAATGTCATCTGCTCTGGCTCTGAGCCACAGAAGGTCTGGAGGAGTAGAGGAGGGGATGCCACAGCTGGCCCGCTCTGTGCCCGGCTGTTTGGGCCCCCAGCCTTGCCCCCTTCGTCCCTGTGAAGGACTCTGCAATGACCTCACAGACAGGACTGGGGTATGTCAAGGGGCTGTCTGTGAGGTCATTTCACAGCCCCCTTCCAGCTGGGAACTCAGGGTTTTGGTCAGCCCCTTCCAGCCCTTCTCCAAAGAGGCCTGTACCTCTAGACTCCGAGGAAGGGAAGACAGAAAAGAAGGGTGCTACCCACCCAACGCAGTGTGAGGCAGGTTCAACAAGGGCCGGGTGCCCAGAAGCCAACATTCTGTTCTTAGTCATCAGCTTGGTGCCCCCAGGCATTTCTTGCCCGTATGAACCCAGTTTCCTGCTTAGCCTCAGCCCTCTCTGCCCAGCCTACGCAGCGATCTTCTAGGTAGGTCCGCTTTCTCTTAGGGTCCTGTTCATCCTATGATGTTACTTATCCCCCCCTTTGGTGTCATCCCAGAAGACCCCACCATGGCTGCTTTGCCATCTGAGTCATTCTTCACCATATCCGACACCACCCACTGCCAGCTGCCTGGTACTGTTTCAGGAGATGGCATGGGAAACTGAGGAAAAAAGGAGCCTCCAGGGAGCTTCAAGGGACAGAATCCTGGCAGGTTGGGCTCCTTCTCTGAGGAGTTCAGAAGAGGCCTGGTGACCTGGGCCACACGCCAGACAGTCTGCAGGTGCACTGGCAGGGATCCGGACCCAAGCGAAACGGCTTACTAAGGAGCATACCAGAAATGGATCCCTGCCGTGGGGACACTGAGACCGCTGGTCAGGTTTGGTGAAATGCTTACCAGGTGTCTTAGTGTTCTATTGCTGTGAAGAGTCACCATGACCGCGGCAACTCTTTTAAAGGCAAACATGCCATTTCAACTGAGGTGCAGTCCGTTATCATCTTGAGGAGAAACATGGCGGCACGCAGGCAGACGTGGTGCTGGAGAAGGAGCTGGGAGTTCCACATCTGGATTGGCAGGCGGCAGGAGGAGAGAGTGACACTGGGCCTGGCTTGAGCTTCTGAAACCTCAAAGCCCTCCCCCATGACACACCTCCTCCAACAAAGCCACACCTCCAGTAATGCCACTCCCTGTGAGTCTAGGGGGAGCATTTTGTTTTTAAAGACAGGGTTTCTCTGTTGTAGCTTTGGTGCCTATCCTGGATCTCGCTCTGTAGACCAGGCTGGCCTCGAACTCTCAGAGATCCGCCTGCCTCTGCCTCCCGAGTGCTGGGATTAAAGGCGTGTGCCACCACCGCCTGGCCTGGCATCAAGCCATTTGAGCTGTCCTATCCTGCCCTCTGGCCAAAGCCCTTGTCATCTGCCAGTCACCTAGGTGGAAATTCCATTTTTTCTCCAAACTCTTTTCTGCTCTCCTGGAATGTGGGGCCCACAGCTGAGTTAGGAAATCAGCAGGCAGAGTGGAGGCTGCCCTGGTGCCAGGGAACATTGTGTTTCAGACGCCCTTGGTACCCTTGCAGAGGTGGCTGTTGGCACTGAATTCCAGGGAGGGGTACACCAATAAAGCGTGCAGTTAGACTTGGCGTGGGGACGGGGTTAGATTCACAGGGATCGATCACTCTGGAAGTAATGGCCTCGGGAGGGGGAACATGACTGATGCCTTCACATAATTGGAATGTCTGGTGTGGCTAGGCGGGAATAGTCTAGTCAGAGCCAAGCGAGTGATGGGGGCTGATAGGCAGAAGTCATGGGGAGGCAGGTTCCAGCGCTGTATAGGGAAGCATTCCCTAGCAACTGCAGCCGCCCAAAGATGGAAGGACTGTCCCATGAGGGAGTGAGCTTCCCATCCTGAGAGGAGACCAAGAGCCATTCATTCAGAGATGGTGTGACCACAGCAGCGGTGGGATGGGGTGGAGACTGATTTAGGTGTCTAGTCTTTCTGGTCCCTTCTAACGCTGAATTCCCTGATCAACACAATGGACAAGTCTGTGGAACAGTTGAGGGAAGGGAGGGGTCAAGGCAGGGGCCATGGCAGGAAGATATTCCTGGTTGTCTGATCTGAGCAGTCTGAGCTACCCATTCAGGCCCTGACGTTGGAACTTGCCAGCTAAGGACTCAGAGCAGGCGTGATTAAACTCCTTTAGCATTCATTCCTCATCTGAACCATGGGACAATGACGATCTCCCCCAGAGGGTCTCCCTGGAGCCTGTGGCAGACAGTGTCAGATGTTAGCCCAGATCCAGTGTTCTAATGCTGAGAACCCTTTACGGAGCCTGGTTGGCTGATCTGTTGGGATCTAGAGCTTTGTATTGCCTGGAGAGTAGCCAGTGATGCCTCCTTCTTCTTGGATGTGGGGAAACTGAGGCTTGGAGAGAGGAAGCACAGTGATTTGCACTCAGATAACAGGTTAATTTTGCCCTGCCCCCAGCACATCTCTAATTTTACCTCCTGTGTGCTCTGTACCTTGAGTCCCCCCCCCCCCAGCCGAACATGGGTGGCAGGAACTGGGGTCAGGAAGGGTGGCGGTGGTGTTCATTTTCCTCTTGGACCCCAACAAAGCCCTACAGCTCTCTTTGGCACTGACAGCCACAGCCTGACCCAAGCTGGTTGGTATGTGGAGTCGAGTTCTTCCTTGTCTTTTCTGGCTTGGCCCCTCTGCTCCTGCGCACAGGCATCTGGGGCCCCGGGCCTCGCTTCCCATAGATGTACAAAGCAGCCCACAGTGCTGTCCAGGAAGCCGAGTTTGGAAGGAAATGAACAACTGAGTGTGCCAGACACCCTAGAGCTCTGGCCTCCCAGCTGGCACACCAGAACCCACCTTGTGCCCAAACATCCCCTCTGCTTCCCCTCCGTCTTGCTGCCTGCTGGCCTCTGGGAGGCTGGAGGGGCCACGACTTCCATCCCTTTGGCATACACAGGTGCTAGGCAGACAGCCACAGCACACAGGCTGCCTGGCATGCCAGCTGGGCACCCTGGCCAAGACTCCCTGTCTGGAGCCTGGCTCAGGCCCCTCTTTCTGTTGCTGGTGGAAAGGAGTGGGCAGGAATAAGGTAACTCTCCACAGGAAGAGAGAGGGGCAACGCTCTGGATAAGGAAGTCGCCATACCTTGCTCTCCTCAGACTCAGTGAGGGTGTATTTGAGGGAGGGGTGCTGCAAAGAACTCCAGCCTCCGAGCAGAACTGGCCCTGGCTCCACAAAGCCGGTGATGTGTTTGTCAGAGGCACAGTGACTGAGTACCCACTGTGTGTTGGAACTGGAGGTGAATGGCCTCTGTTTCAGTCTCAGGAGGAGTTAGAAATTGACAAGAGAAGTGAGGTGATGGTGGTGGCGCACGCCTTTAATCCCAGCACTGGGGAGGCAGGGGCGGGTGCATCTCTGTGAGTTCCAGGCCAGCCTGGTCTATAGAGTGAATTCCAGGATAGCTGAGGCTACCCAGAGAAACTCTATCTTGAAAACAAAACAAAACAAAAAAGAAGTTGACAGGAGTAACCTGAGCTTGGGGCTGGAGAGATGGCTCAGAGGTTAAGAGCACTGATTGCTCTTCCAGAGGTCCTGGGTTCAATTCCCAGCACCCACATGGCAGCTCACAACTTTCTGTAACTCCAGTTCCAGGGGACCTGACACCCTTACACAGACATACATGCAGGCAAAACACCAATGCACATAAAATAAAAATAAATAAATTGTATATATTAAAAAAAGAGGAACCTGAGCTGATGCAGTTCTGTCCTAGGGCAGGCCCAGGGAGTACCTGTAACAAGTCTTTCTCTGTCCTGCCAGCTCCCCAAAAAATGACACAGAGACTTCTTATTAATTATGAAAGCTTGACCTACAGCTTAGGCTTATTCTAACTAGTTTTTATAATTTAAATTAACCCATTTATACTGATCTGCCTTCTGCCACATGGCTTGTGGCTGTTACCTTTCTTCCTGTACATCCTATTTGCTCTGTGTCTCCTGGCATCTCCACTTTTCTTCTTCCCAGAGTCCTCTCTGTCCCTGGAAGTCCCACTTATACCTCCCGCCTAGCCATTGGCCATTCAGCTCTTTATTACACCGATCCCAGCAACTTATCTTCACACAGTGTACAAATATTCCACGAGTTTCAGAGGAGGAAATGGATCTATTGAACTTGTGGGATATTTGCACACTGTATGAAAATGTATTGCTGGGATCGGTGTAATAAAAGGCTGAGTGGCCAATAGCTAGACATAGGTGGGATTTCTGGAGAGAGAAAGGAAGAGGAGGAGAAATCTAGGTGTGCGGGAGATGCCAACGAGACACAGAGGGAGTCAAACAAACAGAATGAAAGAAAAGTAAGAAGCCGCATGGTCAAGTGTAGATTAATAAAAGCAGGTCAATTTAAGTTATAAGAGCTAGTGGGGGCCGGGCGGTGGTGGCGCACGCCTTTAATCCCAGCACTCGGGAGGCAGAGCCAGGTGGATCTCTGTGAGTTCGAGGCCAGCCTGGACTACCAAGTGAGTCCCAGGAGAGGCGCAAAGCTACACAGAGGAACCCTGTCTTGAAAAACAAAAAACAAAAAACAAAAAAACAAAAAAAAAAAAAGAGCTAGTGGGTGGGTCAAGCCTAAGTGAAGGCCAAGCTTTCATAATAATAAGTCTCTATGTCATTATTTGTGAGCTGGTGGCCCAAAGAAAAATCCAACTACATATGCTGTCCAGCGTGGAGGCTTGAATATCCAAATATAGGGCCTGGAAAAGCTAAAAATAAAGTTCTGGACAGGGATCCAGGTGTGGGTTTCTAGTCCTGCAGTCTCTCGGGCAGGCCAGTGGCCAGCGTACAGAGATGCAGCTCCTCGACATTGTCTGCAGGTTTGAGCCAGCCAGCACCATGTGTCAGCACCATGCACTAAGCTGAGGCACATGGTGGCTGACACGACAGTTTAAGATTTGTCTCAGGAGAGATCAGAGAACACTGAAGGCACCTAGTAAAGCCAGGTCCAGACACAGAAGACCTCTAAAAAGGTACAGTATGGGTTTTTTTTGTTTGTTTTGTTTTGTTTTGTTTTGTTTTGTTTTGTTTTGTTTTGTTTTTGAGACGGGTTTCTCTGTGTAGCCCTGGCTGTCCTGGAACTCACTCTGTATACCAGGCTGGCCTTGAACTTACAAAGATCTGCCTTTCTCTGCTGCCCCAGTGCTGGTATTAAAGGCATGTGCCACCCCTGCCCAGCTAAAAGGTACAGTATGTTTAAAATGTGCTAAGATGGGCCGGACAGTGGTGGTGTATGTCTTTAATCCCAGCACTAGGGAGACAGAACCAGGCAGATCTCTGTGAGTTCGAGGCCAGCCTGGTCTACAAAGGGAGATCCAGGATAGGCACCAAAACTATACAAAGAAACCCTGTCTTGAAAAAAAATGTGCATAAATGCTGAAAAAAGAAAAGAAAATAGATATAGACAGTCATAGAAAAAATAAATAAAAATAGAGAGAGAGAGTAAAGTAATATAAAAAAAGCCACATAAAGATGGGAAATACATACAGGCATCTGGATCCTGTATGGTGCCTTGTTGACTTTAAATTTTTAAATGCTAATGTACAAGAAACCAGTAGCTGCTGAGAGACAATGGAAACTGCTAAATTAAACCAACCTATATATTTTAAGAATCTTTTAACTTCAAAATAGAAGTCAGAAAATACGTTGCATTGGGGAGAGATTATGCTTTAGTTTCCATGGGAAACAAAAAGTTATAGTTCTCTTCAAAATTAATAAAGATCAGATTTAATTGGGGGAGACCTCCTGGAAACCTTGGCTACAGACATGAAAAAAGTAACCAAGGAAGACTACAGGACAGGTGATATATATGCCGATTCCTTTACTATTGGATCCGCTCTGAGACTGGATGAGACATGATAAATCTTGTTGGCTACCGAGTCTTCATGACTTATTATTACATACCATCCTTTCATATGAATGGATAGATTTATATTACAATTTGGTTATATAGTACAAATGAACTTATAAAGTTAACAGATTCCTTTTACCTGCTCAAACACAGAACAAAAAAGCATCTTTAGCTGACTTGTGCACACCACGCATTCCATGTTTATGTTAATGCAGACATATATGTTACCTGTAAAAGTTTATGTGTTTTCAGAAAAAAAGGACCAGACACCAATAAAGACAAGTAGCTCAGGTGATCCAGCCTCAAAAATGCCTCTGTTGCAGTTTCCACAAAATTCTGCATCCAGAACAACTTCAGAGCTGCTAGTTGAGATGATCCAGCCTCACAGACTATCCAGCCAGGACTTCAGATAAGCCCTGTACTTTCCCATTACACAGAGACTGGACAACAAATGTTACAGTTAGCTCTCCCAGGACTTGACCATTATCTCAATTTTCTCAGGGTCCCCAGACAACAGGAAGCAGTCTAGAGAACATGACACCCACATTCCCAAGATGGAGAATGGGTGGTTTTTGGTCATTCAGCGGATTATGGATGTTTGTCATTGTTTGGGAGGTTGGTTACAAGTTGTTATTGGTCATGGTCAGAAAAAAAAGCTAAACAAAGGAAATTAGATTCAGGGATCTCTTTCTGAATATTAAAAAGGAGAATATAAATGTAGAAATGACAGAATACAGGGGTAGACTATTGAATCTACTTTTAAACTAAAAAAAACTTAGATTAATAGTTAGTCATTTATAATAATCAAACCTGTATTCATGTTAGGTATGTTTTCAAGGTAAAACAGAGATATTTTGGATAGGTGGTCTTCAAATACTTCAGAGACCTACAGAATATGGCATTTAAGATGCTTTAATAATCTAAGGCTTTTCATGACAGTAAGGTACATCTGCTTCTGGTAGCACCAATTTGTTTCAAAAAAGGATGATGGGCATTAAGAAACCATATGGAGTTTGCTTTTATTGTGGCAAAGCTAGCCACTGGTCAAGAAGCTGCCCTTGCCTTGACTGCTGACAGTATGCTGTCCAAACTAGACAAGCAGGACACAAAAGAAAGCAACTGCTGAACTTGGCCAAGACAAGGTAGTATAGTCCTTTAAAATTCTTGCGTCACAAAAAGCCTATCAGACATTCTAGGCCCACAGGCTGAAAATGGATGCCCCAGTATTGCAGAGGAACCTTGGGTAACTGTCCAGGCAGCCAACTTCTCTGTTGTTTCTATAGTTTTGGAAGTTGTTTGCTCTACACTTCCTGTTTACTCAGGTAGTATTATATCCTTCTTGGGTCTTTGATGAGGTTAAAGACTAGATAGTTATAGTTTTACCATTTTCCTTGTTAACAAATTAAAAAAGAAACATACATAAGAGATGTAAAGTTTATAAGGTTGAGAAACATAAAAGTTTAATTTGTTTATCTAAGAAGATGTTTTAATGTGCACAAATATATTTTTAGGATGCTAATACAAGTTATGATAGAAAATGGTTTAGGTATAAAACTTTGGACTCATCAAGATAAGATAGATAATAGAATAGTTTAACAAATACAAATGGACTGGGCATTATGAATGTAATTTTTTTTTTTTTTTTGGCTTTTTGAGATAGGGTTTCTCTGTGTAGCTTTACGCCTTTCCTATAATGCACTTTGTAGACCAAGCTGGCTTTAAACTCACAGAGATCTGCCTGGCTTTGCCTCCCAAGTGCTGGGATTAAAGGCGTGAATGTAATTCTTACATGATAATTGTTTTTATTGTATATAATTTTATATTAGAGTTAAAACTTTTCCTTTTTATTTAGACAAAAATGGGGAAATGTTGTGGGATATTTGCACACTGTGTGAAAATGTATTGCTGGGATTGGTGTAATAAAAAGCTGAACGGCCAATAGCTAGACATAGGTGGAATTTCTGGGGAGAGAAAGGAAGTGGAGGAGGAACTAGGTGTGTGTGCGGGAGATGCCAATAAGACGCTGAGGGAGTTGGAGGAAGCAGGTTAATTTAAGTTATAAGAGCTAGTGGGTCGAGCTTAAGCTAAGGCTGAGCTTTCATAATTAATAATAAGTCTCTGTGTCATTATTTGTGAGCTGGCGGCCCAAGGAAAAGTCCAATTACATGAACTTCTGTGGGAAAGGCTCTTCTCAGGCAGGGAGGGCCTCTGGAGGTGTAAAAGGCAGAGTAAAGGGTATGAACATTAACGCTCCCAGGCATAAAAGCATGGGTAAGTTTGGATTCCTGGTGTCTGGGCTGCAGGAAGACACAGGTGGGAAGGACAGACAGACAGCTTCTATCTCCTTACCAGGGATTCTCTCCATTGAAATTGGGCTATCTCCTGAGGAGTCAGGAGAGGTTTCTTTTCTTTCTTCTTCTTCTTCTTCTTCTTCTTCTTCTTCTTCTTCTTCTTCTTCTTCTTCTTCTTCTTTTTTTTCTTCCAGACAGGGTTTCTCTGTGTAACAGCCCTGGCTATCCTGGAACTCACTCTGTAGACCAGGCTGGCCTTAAACTCGCAGAGATCTGCCTGGCTCTGCCTCCCGAATGCTGGGGTTAAAGGCGTGCGCCACCACCACCTGGCCGAGGTTTCTTTAGGATAGATTTTATTTGTTTTTTAATTATGTATATGTGTGTGGGTGTGTACATGGGAGTTCAGGTGCCCCACAGAGGCCAGAAAAAGGAGGTGTGAGGTCCTCTGAAGCTGGAGTTATAGGGGATTGTGAGCCCCCGTCCTCCATGGGTGCTGGGAACTGAACTCTGGTCCTCTGTAAGAGCAGCACATGCTCTTAACCACTGAGCTATCTCTTCCAGCCACAGAAAAAGTTTCTTGGCAAGGTCAGGGGTCATGGCCTGGGATCTCCGCCAGGGAATATGGTGCTGAACCAGGCTTTGGATAGCAGGCCTGAACTAAGACAAGACAATGATGGTAATGAGGTGGGTGGCTGCAGGGTATGGACTGGAGATGTGACCTGGGGAGAGAATCAGCCTTGAGGTTACAGGACAACTTTCCTGCCCTGCATCCCACCTGTTAGAGAACACGCCAATATTTTGTCTCAAACCAACGATAAAACTAGGTTTTTACAGGGTGTAATGGAGCATGCCTTTAATTCTAGCACCTCTAGCACTTAGGAGGTAGAGACAAGTGAATCTCTATGAGTTTGAGGCCAGCCAGGGCTACAGAATGAGACCCTGTCAATACAAAACAGAGAATAAAAGGAAAACTTCTTTTTAGTTCTTGAGATGGTGTCTTGTGATCTCAGACTGGCTTCAAACTCATGTATCCAAGGAAGACGACCTTGAACTTCTGACCTTCCTGCCTCTGCCTTCTTATCTTATTGGTAACAAACCAAAAAGTTCTGGTGTTTTGTATGAGTGATTGGCCTTCCCATTTATCTGTGCACCATGTTCATTTCTGGTGCTCAGAGAAGCCAGGAGAGGGCACCGTATCTCTCGGGACTAGAGTAATAGACAGCTGTGAGTACAGACAGCTGTGAGTTGCCCTATGAGTGCTGAGACTCGAACCCAGGTCCTCCTCAAGAACAGTAAGTGTTCTTAACTACTGAGCCAATTCTCCAGCCCCTCTGTTGTGTTTTGTTTGGGCCCAGAGGTTGTTGTATTTCTGTTTATTTGTTTGTGACAGGATCTTGCTATGTAGCCTATTGGCCTCATACCAAGACAGCCTTCCTGCCTTTGCCTCCCAAGTCCTGGGAGCCTGCTCCACCCCCTTCAAATAATGCAGGGTTTTCTGTAGCCCAGTCTGGCCTCAAACTCACAACGTAGTCAAAGATGACCTTGAATGTCTGATCCTCCTACCTCTACCTAGCACTTCAGAGTGCTGGGATTACAGATGTGTGCCAGCGGGTCCAGTTTTATGTAATGCTGGGGATTGGATCCAGAGCTGCTTGCATGCCAGACAAGCACTCTGCCGACCGAGCGACATCTACCGAGTAACTAGGACAACAGCGCAATCGCTGGTGTGTGCCCTAAAAAAGACTGATGGACCTCACTGTGTGTACAGGATGCCTTCCATGATTTACTGCTAAAGGGGTGGGGAAGGTGGGGGGCTGGGAAAAAACAAAAAGCATACTGCATTTTTTTTTCAAAGAAAAAGGAAATATTTTAAAATCATCTCCATATAATTTCATACAAGTCTAGTTTGGGAGGCTAGGGTTGTAGCTCAATTACTAGAGTGTTTGCCTAGCATGTGTGAAGCCCTGAGTGTGATCTCCAGCTCTGAATAAGGGAGAGGATTATTGCATGCCTGTGATCCCAGCACTTAAGAAAATAGAGGCAGAAGGGTCAGAAGTTCAAAGTCTTCTTCCTTGGCTGCAGAATTTGAAGCCAGTCGGAGATACATGAGACACTATCTCAAGAATAAAATAAAAAAAAATCTAGTTTTATTCTCCATTCTGTATTGAGACTGGTTTTACTATGAAGCCCTGGCGGCCTCAACTCAACAGAGATCCACCTGCCTCTCCCTCCTGAGTGCTGGGATTAAAGCCTTGCATCATCACACCCTGCAAAAGTCTAGTTTTATTGTTTGTTGGAGACTAGATCTTGCTCTGCAACCCAGGCTGGCCTGGAACTTCTGACCCTCCTGTCTCTATTTCCTGAGTGCTGGTATTACAAAAGGATGCCACCATATCCAGCCTAGGTTGTTTTTTTTTTTTTTTTTTTTTTTGTATTTTTAAAGTGTGTGGAGGGGAGGGGATCTGGCTTCACCCAGTCAACCTTAACTGGCTGGAGTAGACCAGCAGCGCCTCCTTGACCACTTGGTTTCCACAGTCTCCACTACTTCTAAGCATGTGCCTGCCCGGCTAGAATGCCCTTAAAATTCCCTGCTAGTTCTCTGTGGGATTCTGGGAGGCAGGATGGCCAGAGCAGGAGTCTCTGGTAGTTCTTTCTGTTGGCTCTGGTCCTCAGCTCCGGGGCTGCCTCTCCACAGGAGACACAGGAAGCCCTCCAGCCTTGCACTCACAGCTTCTTCCTCCTTCTTCTCCCAGCTCCAGCGGTTTAAACGCACCCTCTCCCTCAAAACCATCCTTCGAAGTAAGAGCGTGGAGAACTTCTTCCTCCGCTCAGGCTCAGAGCTGAAGTGCCCAACAGAGGTGCTGCTGACTCCGCCCACCCCATTGCCTCCTCCGTCTCCACCACCTGCATCCACAGATGGGGGTCTACCCACCCCGGCACCCTCGCCGTGCCCAGTCCCACGCCCCTTGGCACCACTCAAACCAGTACGGCTGCACAGCTTCCAGGAACACGTCTTCAAGAGAGCCAGCCCTTGCGAGCTGTGCCGTCAGCTCATCGTAGGTAGGTGCCTGGACCCCGTGGCAGGCCAGAGGAAGGGCTGGTGGGCGCCTGGGAAGAAGCCATGGCATTGCCTGATACTGGGGAACTGCAACACAGTCTCACACGTCTAACTGTGCCTCCTCGTTCCCTGGGGAGGCAGATGAGCGTTGAGTGAGTCTGGGCTTTAGTTCGTTGCTAGAGTACTTGCCTACCGCGAATGAGACCTTGGATTCTATATTACCAACTCTGCGAAGAACGATAGAGTCATGGGCGGTTTTTTACTCTTTGGTTTTGAGACAGGGTCTCTCTGTGTAGCCCTGGTTGTCTTGAAACTCGCTCTGTAGACCAGGCTGGCTTAGTACTCAGAGATCCGCCCGCCTCTGCCTCCAGAGTGCTGGGATTAAAGGCGTGCGCCACCGGGCTTCCTGTTGTTGCTGTTCCTTGGCATGGGTGTGTCCTTTCTTGGCCATTTCCTCTGCTGAACCCGAATCTCTCCTAGGAAACTCCAAGCAGGGCTTGCGATGTAAAACATGCAAAGTCAGCGTCCACCTCTGGTGCTCCGAGGAGATCTCCCACCAGCAATGCCCGGGCAAGACAGTGAGTGGGAGTTGGCATGCGTCAGACCCCTCAAGGCTGGCTCCTCCTGTGGGGTGGCCCCGGGCTTGGGCAAGGCCAACCCCTCCATGGGTTATTATATCTCTGTGTTCTCTCTGCACCTCCTTTTACCCCAGTCCACCTCTTTTCGACGCAACTTCAGTTCCCCACTCCTGGTGCATGAGCCACCACCAGCCTGTGCCATGAGCAAAGAGTCCCCACCTACTGGTAAGTGCCCTACACCCCAGGGCCCCTGTCTCCGAGGATTTCCTGTAAGAAATCCCACATACTTCAGTTCCACGCCCGAGTCACACTGGTACTGCCTCTTCCTGGTACTCCCTACTTCCCTTCCGGGATGCTCCTGTCCTGAATGTAGGCTCCATTTATTCATTTGTTCATTGGTCTCTCGACTGGCAATTTATAGAGTATCTACTTAGCTTGGGGCACAGTGCCAGACATTGAGAGACAGCGCTGAGGAAGGTGGGATTGAGTTGGGTATGGTGCTCCATGCCAGGCATTCCAGCACACAGAAGGCAGAGGAAGGGGATAAACAGTCAAAGCCATCATGGGAGTCTAGGGTGAATTCAGGCTGGCAAGTGGGTACCATCCTGGGCTAAGTGAGACACTGTCTTATAAACCAAATAATAATAACAAATGCATAGAGCTGGTCAGGGTTAGGTCAGCTCATCAGGAAAAGGCACTTGCCACCAAACCTGACGGTCTGAGTTCTAGCCCTGGGCCCCACATGGTTGAGCTTCGGAGTGAATCCAGGCTGGCAATCAGGTGCCAGGCACTGAAGGTGGATGCTTAGCAGGGACCATCGGGAAGGTGGACCCAGTCTATGAGACCCTGCGCTATGGCACCTCCCTAGCACTGATGAACCGCTCCAGCTTCAGCAGCACGTCTGAGTCCCCCACACGGAGCCTGGTATGCTGGGCATAGAAGGGGAGCCCTCAGAGGGAGGGCCTCTGAGGATGACTGTGGCTGATCCTCCTCCTGTCTCTCCCCAGAGTGAGCGGGATGAGCTAACACAAGACGGGGAAGGCAGCATCCGCAGCTCAGAAGAGGGGCCCGGTGACAGTGGTGAGCCAGAGAGACTCCCCAGGCCCAGGGAGAGGGTGGGGAAGGCACTGCTTGAAGCTTCACACTCTGCTCTCCCCTTGGTGTCCCCAGTATTCACAGCACCAGCGGAGAGTGAAGGATCAGGACCAGAGGAGAAGAGCCCTGGACAGCAGGTGAGCCTGGAGTTAGCTTGGAGCCCACAGGCCACTTCTTCTTTTTTTTTTTTTTTTTTTTTGGTTTTTCAAGACAGGGTTTCTCTGTGTAGCTTTGCGCCTTTCCTGGGACTCACTTGGTAGTCCAGGCTGGCCTCGAACTCACAGAGATCCGCCTGCCTCTGCCTCCCGAGTGCTGGGATTAAAGGCATGCGCTACCACCGCCCAGCCCACAGGCCACTTCTTGCCATTGATCACTATGTACATAAGAGCACAGCAAAGCCAGGCGTGGTGGTGCACACCTTTAATCCCAGCACTCTGGAGGCAGAGGCAGGGGGATCTCTGTGAGTTCGAGGCCAGCCTGGGTCTACAAGTCCCAGGACAGGGTCCAAAGCTACACAGAGAAACCCTGTCTCGAAAAAAGCACAGTGTATACGGGCACTCACCGCTTCTTCCCTCGTGTGTCCTCAGTCCCCCCCGGGAGAAGCAACAGTCAAGATGAGAGGCACAGAAGGTGGGAGGGGTCCCCACTGTCTATTGCTCCATTCCAGCTCTCCCGGGGGCAGGCAGTTCCGAACTCAGCAGACAAAGGGTGTCCTCCCTCTCTATATCAGCGCCACCCCCACCCCATGATTAGGAAGATACACACTAGGCCCTATTGCTGACCAGAGATCCACAGTGTCCTTGTCCTGCCCCAGGGCAAGCACACTGACAGTGGGGGGACGGTGGGTGGACCAGGGCGGTGACCCACCATCACTGACCCGGAACTCTTCCTACAGGCCCCAAACCTGTCTCTGCGGAAGGATGTGGGGCCTATGTACTCCTACGTTGCACTCTACAAGTTCCTGCCCCAGGAGAACAATGACCTGGCTCTCCAGTGAGTCCCCTGTCTGTGGTCTAGCCTCACTGGTCCTGCCTAACCCCTACTGACCTTGGAACATAGGGTGATGAGAACCTTTTCTTCTTGCACATTTGAATATACTATGTCCACAGAGAGGCCAGAGTTGCCCAGGGTGATGGGTGTAGTATCCTGTCTTCTGCCCCAGTTCTGGGCTATCCCAGGGAACCTGCTGTATCTGTGGTCTCAAGGGCCTCAAAGAGCACTGAGAATCCTCTCCCACCGGCTGAGAGGGGCATGCTGGGCACCTTGGTACCCACATGCTGCCCCAGCTCTCTCTTTCCCAGGCCCGGAGATCGAATCATGCTGGTGGACGACTCTAATGAAGACTGGTGGAAGGTGACTTGGCAGGATGGGGTCTGAGGGGGCACTGATAGGTACCGTCCCACCTTCCCTTCGGGGGCCCCAAAGACCTCCCTTCCTCCCGTGGCTTGCCCAGGCCAAGCCCAGAGCCAATCCGTGGGCCCCATCAATTTCACCCTCCCTCCATCAGCTCCTTCTGCCCACCTCACGGCCTCCCAAAGCCAGAAGCCACCTCCATCTGGGGGCTGGCATAATGAGAGCCCAAGGTCTGGAGGACGATGGTACCGGCTCTGCGTAGGAACTGGGTCTAGAGAAAAAGTGGGGGGTGAAGCCGGTGCTCAGGCTCACTGCCAACCTCATCCCCAGGGCAAGATTGGCGACCGGGTTGGCTTCTTCCCAGCCAATTTCGTGCAGCGCGTGAGGCCGGGGGAGAGCGTTTGGCGCTGCTGCCAGCCCTTCTCTGGGAACAAGGAGCAGGGTTACATGAGCCTCAAGGAGAACCAGGTGGGTTCCGGGGCCCTGCTGGGGCTCAAGCACGCTGTACACGAAGCCCTTAGAGCTGGAGCTGAGTTGGTGGCCTGTTCGCTTTGGGCCCCATCCCCAGCAGTACGTAAACTGGATGTGGATGGCATATACCTGTAACCTCGCTGAGGCAGGAGGATTGTCCTGGGCTTAAGCCTATACAGCAAGTGCCAAGGCGATGTATTGAGACCCAGTCTCAAAAAGACAAAACCAAACAAACAAAGGGATAGGACAGAAAGGACCTCCCAGGGGCCTTGAGCTGGCGGCCGACAAAAGGCAGCTTGATGTCAGAGGCAGCTTGAGGAAAACAGGAGCACGGAATCACGGATCTGGAGGCTCCGCTGTCTTCTGTTTGTTTGTTTTATTTATTTTATGTGCATGGGTGTTTTGTCTGCATGTATTTCTGTGCACCATGTGCGTGCCTGGTGCCCACAGAAGCCAGGAGAGGTTGTTGGATCCCTTGAGACTGGAGTCACAGATGGTTGTGAGCCGATGTGGGTGGTGAGAATTGAAACCAAGTCCTCTGGAAGAGCAGCCAGTGCTCTTAACCACGGAGCTGTCTCTCCAGCCCCTGCTTTTTTGTTTTGTTTTGGTTGGTTGGTTGGGTTTTTTTTGGTTTTTCAAGACAAGGTTTCTCTGTGTAACAGCCCTGGCTGTCCTGGAACTCGCTCTGTAGATCAGGCTGGCCTCAAACACTCAGAGATTCCCCTGTCTCTGCCTCCCGAGTGCTGGGATTAAAGGTGTGCACCACCACGGCCAGGTTTTTTTTTTTTTTTTTTTTTTTTATTAGACAGTGTTTTACTATGTAGCCCTAGCCCTAGATGGCCTGGAACTCACTAGGTAGGCCAGGCGGGCCTTGAACTCAGACATTTGCCTACCTTTGCCTCTCAAGTGCTAGGATGTAGGGTGCCCTGACTAGATTTAAGTACTGTCTTTCAGCCCTCACACAAGCCCTTTTCTCTCTGTGTCTCCCTCTGTGAATTGGGATTAGGAGGGGCATTGGTTTAACTGACCACCAGGTTCAGCTCTGATGCTGATGTCCTGTTTGCTATGCCCTGGGTCCTGGTCATGCCGTTGATCCCTCCTAAGATCTGCTTGCATCAGCTCCATCCACACCAGATACCCTATCCCCACCCTCCCCTGGGGCATGTCCTCCGGAGCCACCAGCAACGCTCATTCCAGGTCTCACCTCTCTCCTCAGATCTGTGTAGGCGTGGGCAGAAGCAGGGATGCTGACGGCTTCATCCGCGTCAGCAGTGGCAAGAAGCGAGGCTTGGTGCCAGCCGACTCCCTGGCCGAGATCTGACAGGAACCAAGACAACCCTGACGCTACCCCTGCCCATGCCTGGCCCTTGCTTCTGGCCTGAGAAGGAAGCCGGCATCCTGGCCACACCCTTCCTCTCCCCGTCTCTCTCCTAAGCATCACCCACCCCCACTTGGGAGCCTTCTGCACTGAGGAAGGTTTTATTTCTTGGGTGGGGTATCCTGAATGGGGTGATCTTCTGGGACTTGTGGAAGGGAGTCCAAAGTGGGAAGAAATGAGGAAGCTACAGGTAGGCCCACCCAGTGCCCAGGTACCACCTAGTCGGGTTGCCACAATGAGTCCCACCCTAGGGAGTCTCCTGCTGTCCTCAGAGACTTTACCCATACTGCCTCTGCATGCCTGACTCCTCTGCCCACAGCCTTTGCTTGGGTCTGTGTGTCCACCCCTTTGCAACTGGAGCCTTGTGAGAGGGCCTTTCGGTGTTCCTCAGCCCTCCACTCTGGATTGAGAGGGGACTGGGGACTGTGACAGAACCCTGAATTCACCACTGACACTCCTTCAATTCTCAGGAAAGTTCAGGAATCTTTTCCATTACTTGAAACCCCTAGGGACAGAGCAGGGGCAGGACTGAGGTCTGGAGGGGATGTGACATGTGAGAGAGTGTTCCGCTAAGGACCGTCCCCACCCAGCAGCCTCATCTTACCTTTGTCTACTAGAAATTGGTGTCCAAAAGCGGCCTGGACACAGACCCAGCTGAGAACAAGACGCTGGCCCCTGTCTGGTCAACACATTTCACTGTTAGGTCTCTAGAAATCCCTATCACCAGAAGCAGCCAGCCAGGGTAGTCTGTGGTTGTGAGTTCTGATCTCTCTAAAAGCTCTGCCCAAACTTATCCTTCTCCCCAGGCTCTACAGGGCCCCTCCCCGGGACGAATACCTTGAGAGATAGAGGATGGCTATGGAATGTTTGTTTTGGCCATCAGGAAGTGATGATCTAGGAAACCCTGGCCCTCGTGGGCAGGACAAAGGACCTCTCCCTCAAAGGCTGCTTTTTTTTTCCTGGTGCCAGCCCCCTCCCTCCAAGCTCAGAGCCTCCTTTTTGCACCCTGATCATGTCAGCCAATGCCACCCCGAGTTCTGGGCACAGTCATGCCCTCCATACAGTGAGAAGACACAGATTCTCCAGCCCAACACACCTTGCCCCACTTTTCCCCCTGAGAGGGGATTAAAGCCACACTGCCCTGTTTGCTGCCATGAGGCCCCCCACCAGCAAAACCCCCGCGGTCGGGGGGCCCCCAATGCCCACTGTACATGAGGCTGCATGACGGGTCTGCGGGGGAGTTGCTGAGCCCCCAGGCCCATAATTAAATGTTTCTTGTCTCAGCTTGTCTGCTCTGTGTATCTGATTGGAATAGAAAAAGCGGGCAGCGAGATGGGGCGGGGGCCGAGGGTAGAAGGGTAGAGGGTAGAAGGGGTCATTGACCTCTGAGAGGAGGGGCGTCGTCGGAGTGGGATGAGCTAGCATGGGTACCGCAGAAAGATGCGGGAAGGACCGGAGTCCCGGCGGGGGAGGTGGGGCTGAGGTCACTTCTGGGTGCCTGGCGCACCGTAGTCGCGCAGGGGGCGGACCCACAGTTGTTGACGCAGACCCGCGTGCTCCGGAGGGTGCTGTATAGCCTGGGGATCAGCCTCTCCCTGCAGCCCCCAAGCCCCACATTCAAAGATGGTGGAGCGAAGAGAGGTGGACGCTGAGGCCTTGGGATGACTCAGCAGCGTCCGTCATCTGGTGCCTGGCGGCGGGAGGGGAGGGCTCGCGCGCCCCTCTGCCGCCCACCTGCTCCAGCCAAGCGACCGCCTTCCCGAGCCTGCCCAGCCGCGTCACTCGAGCGGCTCCTCGCGTGTCCTGGGCTATTTATAGGCACGGGCGGGGGGAGCAAGAGAGCCCGAGGCTGCTGCGGGGGTGACAGGGCACAGAAGGTGGGAATCTGCCTCTTTTGACAAGTACCCTCTCCGTTCATCCAAGTCTGGGTCCCGCCTCCGCCTTCTGAGCTAGGTAGGCGAGGTGGGACCAGACTGTGGTGCTTCCTCCTTGAGCATCCTTTGGGCCCCTTCATCCAGTAAAAGCCATAGTGTGGTGATACATTGTGTACCCTAATAAAATTTGTCTGAGGATCAGAGCCACTGGATTAAACACAGATGCCTGGGGTTGGTGGCACACACTTTTAATCCTAGCATTCTGGTGGCAGAGATTTGTCTGGATTTCTGTGAGTTCAAAGCCACCCTATATTACATGAGATTGACTCAGTCTAGGAGAGAAACAGAGCCAGGCAATGGTGGCACACACCTTTAACCCCAGCACTTGAGATCTCATGCCTTTGCTTGGGAAGCACACGTGACTTTAATCCCAGGAAGTGATGGCTGGGCAGAGAAAGGTGTATAAGGCGTAAGGAGACAGGAACTAGAGGGCTTTTCAAGGCTGAGGAACCTAGAGGTAAGAGGGGGCTTGTTCCTTTGTGTCTCTGGTCTTTCAACAGTCACACCAATATTTGGCTCTGGGTTCTTTATAAGACCATTTAGGAATCCGTGTTACACCACAGAGCTTGAGCAGCCCTCTCCTAGAATCCTCGCCCTGGAACTGGAAGGGAGTTTCACCCCCAATCTGAAGGCTTTCTTTTCTTTGAAATAGGACCTTGTTTTGAATTTAGTAATCGCCCTGCTACGGCCTCCCGAGTGCTGGGATTGCAGGTAGGAAACACCATGCCTGGCTCTGAAGGCTACAGCGAGAATTCTGTAACCCGGGCAGGCCATCCCCCCCGCCCCCCAGTAGCTGAGATTACAGGTGTGCAATGCCATGGCTGCCTTGAGGAGAGTTCACCTAATTAAGCCCCTGGTTCGACCCACGGAGCACGCCGGGAACTTCATGCTCTTTGGTCCTCTCACTGACCCAAACCAGACTGAACCCTCTGACAGACGAGGACACTGTGGTAGAGATGCTGGGTGGCTCACCGACGAAGGTCACACACTTTACACAGCACAAACTGTCCCTTTTGCACTCGGGAAAACTAATGCCTGGAGAAGGCTAATCATTTGTCCTGATTATCAAGCACTCAGTGGCCCAGGCATCTTACCATCCTGCCCTGTGTCGCTCAGTGCCTTAAGCCACTGGGCTGGAGGACAGCCTGATGCCGGGCCAGGGGCTCCAGAAATAGATGCTCCCACCTCGCTGGAGACGAGTGGGAATGCTGAATTCAAGCCTTGTGCATACCCAGCGTCTGCCACCAGCCAGCAGCTGGCCTGCACCAGCCCCCTCCCCCAGTCTGTCTGCATGGCTGCTGAGCACAGCAGCCTTTTCGGGTGGCTGAGCCTCTGACAGCAGGCGCACAGCCTAGGGGCTGGGGACAGCTACTGCCGGCCCCACGATGGCCTCTGCTCTCCTCTTTGCCTGTTCTTGGGGATCTGGCTGGACCAGCAACACTACTGGCCCGGGAATCCCCAGAAATCTGCTACCAGTACCATCTCTGACCTACACACGACCTTCTTCCTGAGCCCACTTGATACACCCCACCTGGGCTCAAGAGAGACGCAGAAAGAGAAATCTAGGAGCCAGGGACAGGGAGGAGGCCTAAAGGGACAAGGGAGTAGATGCTGGAGATGGGGAAGACTCAGACGGGGAGGTTGCCTGTGTAATCCCACCACACTGCTGGTCCATTCCCTTCTCGTCAGCCTTCTGCCTCCCCCAGCTTCCTAGGGCTTGGACCTCCTAGGGACCTGCTGAGACACTCCAGGAAGGCACCTGTGCATGTCTAGACTCAGTCTCTTGTGCTTTATAGGAGATGGCCTAGCTTGCCCCCGTCTCAGCTTCAGTGATGCCAAAGCCAGTCCCGCTTACCCGGCCCTTTTCCAGCTCCCAGCCTACAACAGGGGCCCTGCTCTGTGTCTATGCACGGGGTACTATGAATCAAACCAATAGCGGGACCCAGTGCCAGACTAGTAACTAGACAATCTGAGGTTCTGGGAAGTCACTGGGCCTCAGTTTCTTTATCTAGAGAGTACGTTGGGTAGTCAGGCAGTGGTGGCTCATGCGTTTTAATCCCAGCACTCAGGAGGCAGAGGCAGGCAGATCTCTGAGTTCACCTGTTCTACATTAACAACAACAAAAAGACAGAGAGAGAGAGAGAGAGAGAGAGAGAGAGAGAGAGAGAGAGAGAGAGAAAGGAAGGAAGGAAGGAAGGAAGGAAGAAAAAAGAAAAGAAAAGAAAAGAAAAGAAAAGAAAAGAAAAGAAAAGAAAAGAAAAGAAAAGAAAAGAAAAGAAAAGAAAGAAAGAAGCCAGGCAGTGGTGGCGCACGCCTTTGATCCCAGCACTCAGGAGGCAGAGCCAGGTGGACCTTTGTGAGTTCGAGGCCAACCTGATCTATAGAGCAAGATCCAGGACAGGCACCAAAACTACACAGAGAAACCCTGTCTTGAAAACAAACAAACAAAAAAACCAAAACAAAAAACAAAAAAGAAAGGAAGAAAAAAAGAAAAGATCAATGGTTAAGAGCACTGACTGCTCTTCCAGAGAACCAGTTCAATTTCCAGCACCCACATGGCAGCTCACAGCTGTCCGTAACTCACTCAGTCCCAGGGGATCTGATACCTTCATACTAATGCACATAAAATAAAGTTAAATATTTTTTTTAAAGAAAAAAGGAAGGAAGGAAGGGAGGAATGAAGGAAGGAAGGAAGAAAGGAAGGAAGAAAAGAAAATGAGCTGGGTTTGCTCAGGGTGTTTACCTGGGAGACAGTGAGCCCCTTGGAAAGATGTATAAAGTTATAAGATGGGAACAGTTCCAAGCTTTTGTTCTGTTTGCTGTATATCCCAGGCTGGCCTCAAACTAGGAGCAATGAGGCTCCTGGGTGCGGGGATTACATGAACCACCATGCCTGGCTTGTCATATACTTTTTTTTTTTAAGTAGCATAAATATTTATGTGCAGTGTTGAAAATCTACAACTTCTTGTTAAATTCACATTTGCACTTCACCTTTTTAAACAAACATTTCTAATCATTTTTTTTTTTTTTTAAGATTTATTTATTTATTATGTATACAGCATGTATGACTGCAGGCCAGAAGAGGGCACCAGATCTCATTACAGATGGTTGTGAGCCACCATGTGGTCGCTGGGAATTGAACTCAGGACCTTTGGAAGAACAGTCAGTGCTCTTAACCTCCGAGCCATCTCTCCAGCCCCTCTAATCATTTTTTTTTAAGATTTATTTATTATGTATACAGTGTTCTGCCTGCATGCCAGAAGAGGGCGCCAGATCTCATTACAGATGGTTGGGAGTCATCATGTGGTTGCTGGGAATTGAACTCAAGAACAGCCAGTGCTCTTAACTGCTGAGCCATCTCTCCAGCCCCTCTAATCATTATTTTATACAGATATAGATATGTAAATACAACATCGAGTTCAGTGGTCCTTCAGCATTTTCCACTTAAGTGTGTTTTTTTTTTTTTTTTTTGTTTTGTTTTTTAACATAAAAACAGGTTATAATTCCAAAGTCCAGAGTTATTTGAAGCTGGAAAATATTTTCTCTATAGAAAATAGTAAAAATGATAACATTTCCCAATAAGCCCTTTGAAGCCAAATAATAGCTGAATTATACATGTAAATATTGATTAGATTCTGGGATAGAGAAGAGACCTATCTTCATCTGTTCAGAGAGCTCTGTTTTACTTAAGCTGTGTGAGATTCCTACTCATCTTCCCCTTCACTGCTTGATATACGGCAAACATTTTTCTATAGACTAATCCATAATCTAAAAAGATTTTAGCCTCCCCTCCTGAAAGTATGTTCAGCATTTCCTTTCATCAGCTTGATACAGTACAAATTCTTATCCTAATAGTGAAATGTTTCACTAAATCTTGCCCAGTTATTGGTCAAAACCAAAACTTATTATAAGCCACAGTCATCCTAGGGTCCCCCCTGCTAGGTAGCCTCCCTGGTTCTGTGGGTTGCAGTCTGATTGTTCTTTGCTTTATATCTAGAATCCACTTATGAGTGAGTACATACCATGTTTGTCCTTCTGAGTCTGGGTTACCTCACTCAGGATGATATTTTCTAGTTCCATCTATTTGCCTGCAAATTTCATGTTTTTCTTGCTGCTGAGTAGTACTCCATTGTGTATATGTACATTTCTTTTTTCTTTTCTTTCTTTTCTTTTTCTTTTTCTGAGACAGGGTTTCTCTGTGTAGTTTTGGTACCTGTCCTGGATCTCCCTCTGTAGACCAAGCTGGCCTCGAACTCACAGAGATCCGCCTGGCTCTGCCTCCGCAGTGCTGGGATTAAAGGCGTGTGCCACCACCACCGGGCCTACCACATTTTCTTAATCCATTCTTCAGTTAATGATTGTCACATACTTTTCTTTTTTTTTTTTTGGTTTTTTCGAGACAGGGTTTCTCTGTGTAGCTTTGTGCCTTTCCTGGAGCTCACTTGGTAGCCCAGGCTGGCCTCGAACTCACAAAGATCCGCCTGGCTCTGCCTCCCGAGTGCTGGGCTTAAAGGCGTGCGCCACCACGCCCGGCTTGTCACATACTTTTAAAAGATTTTTTTAATGTGTTTCTTTCTCTGTCTCTCTCTCTCTCTCCCTCTCTGTCTCTCTTACATGTGTGTGCATGCCCATGTATGTGGGCATCAGAAGCACTGGAGCTGGAGTTACAGGTGGCTGTGAGCTGTCCAATGTGGGCCTGGGAATTGAACTCGCGCCCTCTAGAAGAGCAGCAAACACTCTAAACTGCTAAGCATCTCTCCAGCACCCAAGTCTTATACTCTTGAATGAAAGGTCATATCTTTAGGGGCTGAGTGGGTGGAGGTGGAGTGTATGCTAAGTACATACCGTACTGTAGAACTATACCCTCAGTGCTAAATAGATTGGATTTCCAGGACCTGGGATGGATTCAATGGTTATTTAGGAGTTCTTAATGATTGAGGCTCCCTGAAAATTAGACTCCCTCCGTGTATTTTCCTGTAAAGGTTGTCATAGCTCATGGGATGTACCTTCTAGGCCTGGGTGACTTTCAGGAAGGAATGACACAGGGGTGGAGTGTCGCTCAGGAGCAGAGACATCGTCTGTCATGAATGAACACGACAGTGGAACAGGCTTTCCTGGGAGGTGGACTCCTGGACCCACCTCCACTCAGTCAGCAGCTCTGTTGCTGTGATGTAGTGACCAAAGACCACGGGGGCGGAAAGGGTCTGTTCAGCTTACAGATGACAGCCCGTCACCAAGGGAGGCCAGGGAGTAACTCAAGGCAGGAACCTGGAGGTAGGCACGGAGGCAGAGACCGTGGGGAAATGCTGCTCACTGGCGGTTGGCACCCCAGCAGTCCCAATTTAGCACTGAAAACCTGGAAGGTTCTTAGAGAGCCACTGGTCCTTAGTCAACGATGGAAGCCTGAGAACACTGGTTCTGGTGTCAGCGAGGGCAGCTACAGTAGAGGGTGGATTAACTTGGGGACGAGGGAAGACCAAGCAGGGAAAAGGAGACTAACCTCCCTTCTGCGGTGACCCTTTTTTATCTGGATCATTTCTAGAAGGTGCTAACCAAATTTGGGGTGCGTCTTCCTAACATCTATTAAGGCCATTAGAATTCTTCGGCTGAGGCTCCCTACTCGGTAGACCCTAATTTGTGGCAGGTGGACGTTAAAACCAACCATCATAACCTTTCCAAACAACCCAATGTCAACCAATCAACAGAAAGCCCCAGTGAGGCCTGAGCCTACACATACAGCAGCCACCAGTGAGCGGACAGCACCACCTTCTGGCCTGGAGTGGAACCAGTGCCTGTGGAGAGGGCTCAGGGCACAGGTATGCTTTGATCGTGTTCCCCTCCCCTCCGGTGATCGTCTCTACCATGGAGTGGTTGGCATGGGGTGTCTCCAACACTTTCTCCCTGAGTTGGGCCGGAAATGATGTGTCCGTGCTCAGCTGAACTTGGTCAAAGCCACCCCACTTCCCGGCCTTGGGAAGTTAAAGCTAGAGCCCAAGGTAGCAATTGCAGCTTGCTACCGTGGACCTGAGCCCAGAAGTCAGTGTCCCTTTGTGCCAAGCCCTGCGCATGGTGGGGTCCACCATCCCCTCCCCTGCTCAGAACTGAGGTCCAGCTGTATGGTCTAATGGTCCCAGTGTCTCCTCTTCACTGTCACTCGTAGCTTCCATGAAAGGCTCTGCTGCCGAGCAGCCACCCTAGAAACGGACAGCCCACGTTTCCCAGCATGATCCAGAGTTCTCACAGACCTACCACTGGACCTCCTTCTCTAATCACCACTGGTGCCTCCGTAACCCTTTTGCTACTCAGTCCCACCCCATTGCTTTTCTTCTAAGGTTTGGAAGCCAAGCCCTGGCAATCAGGCTCAGCTGCCATGGCCTGTGGTACCAAAGTCCGGTTAACGTCACTCATCAGTACAGGCTGAAGTCTCTCACCTCTCATCTGCAAAATGGAAGAGGCAGCTGACCCTACTTCATTATATTGTGAAGATTAAAGAATCAATGTAAATCCATGTAAAGTGGTACTTGGGTCACAGCGATTATTGAAAACCCTACCGGCAGCCACTACTACAGCTAAGTGGGAAAATAAATGCCACTTCCTGTTTAAGAACAGACCCACATTTAAATAGACTTAAATTAAGCACCACACTGGCCTGTCCTGAGGTCCTGGGCAGGTTTCAAGCAGTTGAGTGAACACAGGCATACCGCTATTGTGACTAGGACCCTTTGGCCAGGCTACTTGACACATGCCCAAGTCTCAGCCACTCTGAAGAATGGAAGCCTGTGATTGGACAGGTGAGCTCATTAGTCCCCTAACACCATGAAACCAACTCCTAGGTGCTACTTCTGAGCTGCTGTATATGATGGTTTCTGGCTTTTCCATCTTATCCTCAGGATTGGTATCAAGTACCATTACCCACAAAGTCATCTCCAGCCTACTTCCCCACTCACCACCTTGGAGGGGGTGGCAGGGTCTCACCCTGTAAGCCATGTAACCCTGCCCCCCTTCTGACAAGTGGGCATGCTTGAGACAGCTTCTACTTGGCTCTAAGCTAGAGGCCAGGGTGGCCTTGAACTTCTTTAACTCATGGTCAAGAGCTAGAACCACAAACATCAAATCACAAATCCTTAAGGGGCAGTTCTCAAAGTATTTTGAGGCAAGGGTAGAAACTATTCCTCATACCCCTTCTAAGTTGGCCCACACCCTCCAAAAACAAGGTTAAAAACACCCCGAACCCCGGAACGGTGCACTAGACTTAAAGAAATGGCTGACATCCAGGGCTCATGTGGCCAGCCGGGGACCTGGAATCATTAAGACGCAGCAGCCAAATCGATAGGAAAAAAGAGGGCAACAGACAAGGCTTGTTTTATTTTAATGACTGATCCACCTGAGGCCACAGGTGCCCACTATGTACAGACAGGAGGGAAGCTTTATTTCTTGGTCTCTTCCTCCTTGGACAGCGTCTTGATGATCTCCTCCTTCTTGGCCTGGAGACGCTCCTCCCGGCGCTTTCGGGCTTCCTTGGTCTTAGACCTGCGAGCCTCAGCCTGGTCACTAGTAGAAGGAAGAAAAACGATGGTCATTTTGGGGACAGGCGAGCAGCTAAGGAGACAGAAGCACACCCCCAGAGCTTCGTCACCCCGAGGAAGGGCAGCTCTGTCTCACTCACCCAGCCCAGTGTAAATGGGCAGGTGGTGTGGCAATGTGCAGGGCAAAGGAGCAGGAACCTCTCATCAAGCAGCACCAGGCCCTTTTTCAGTACTGTTATAATCAAGGCCAGCGCTGCCCCTAGGGGAACTCTAAGACACTTACGCCAGGAGCTTCTTGCGGGCCTTGTCTGCCTTCAGCTTGTGGATGTGTTCCATGAGAATCCGCTTGTTTTTGAAGACATTCCCCTTGACCTTCAGATACAGGCTGTGATACCTGCAGGGTCAAGGAACACAGCTCTGGTTAGCTATGGGACCGGGGGCTGGTACTGTGGGCTCTTCCTCTCCCCGGGTCACTAAGCCTGTTCAGTTTCCTTCCCATTACTACAGGGACGACTGTTCCCACAGCCAGACTCCTTGGGCAGTTCCTACCTAGAAGCTGCCTGGTAAATTCAATTTCTGGGCTACTCTGATGGCACAGGGGAAACCAAGAAGAAAACAACTCTCCTAGAATCAGACTACTCCCTTGGCAGGATTCTCTACTCAAAGCCAGTGAGACAGAGATCTATGAAAAGATAAAGCCCAAAGTGGCAGAAGGTAGGCTTACATATGGCGGTCAATCTTCTTGGATTCACGGTATCTCCTGAGAAGTCGGCGCAGGATCCGCATCCTTCTCATCCAGGTCACCTTCTCAGGCATCCGAGCGTTGGCAGTACCCTTCCGCTTCCCTGTGCGAGAATTAGGAATCAGACTATGCAAGCTTCAAGGATTTGTTTTAAGTCGGTTACTAGATACAAGGAAATTATTGTTCTCTTATCCTATAAGCATGTGGCTATGACAGGAAGAAAGGTAGTATGACATGGTGGCTTTGGATGCAGTGTGACAAGGGCCCCAGAAGAGTGTTTTTCCCAAACAATGAGACATGCACACCTATGTCCAGGCGTGTGTGAGTCACCTGGTGAGTGCTGAGAACCAAACCTCGAATCCTCTGCACAAGCAGTAAGTGTCGCCAATTTCTGAGCCACCTCTCCACCCCCCAGGTTTAGAACATCCAGTATAATATACAGAGTTAATAATATTAACATCTTTCTCAAGAATAAACACAACCCAGTGCCAACTTGTATCCATGTATCCATGAGAGAGAAAAAAAAGTAATGTAAAGCAGTAAAATAATGGCACATGAGATGAGAAAAAGATCACCAGTGTTTGTGCAGACCTCAAGAGTCTTTGACAAGGACTGGAACTGAACCCAGGCCCTTAAACGTGTTAGGCGACTGCTCTACCACTAAACTAGATCTCTGTATCCATCATTTAAGAGTGGGGAAAAGGGAAGACCAGCCTCACCTATGCCCATATGCCTGCCCTTCCGTCGAGCCAAGGTGTTTTTCCGGCATCGAGCCCGGGAATGGACGGTCACAGGCTTCCGGATGATCAGCCCATCCTTGATCAGCTTCCGGATCTGCTGACCTGAGAAAGCAAAAGGCACCTATTTAGTTAGCAAAGGCCTAGCCACAAACTCAGAGACATTGCTTACATCTTTGATCCAACATTCTCAAAGGAGCTGAAATCGTGGTGAACTTGTCATAAAGCATTTCTACCTTTTAAATATTCACAGCATAGTGTACCCAAAATGCGGCTGTAACACAGGATGACTTGAAGCCATCTGCCATCTACTCATTGGCCATGAAAACAATATACTAACAGACCTCTGCTCATGTCTTGAAGCTTCATCCAACATCCTTCTAGTCCTCAAATCTCTTCTCACAACCTCCATCAAGTATTCACTGTGCACAGTTCATTAATGTAACACTGGATGGTCGCAGTAATTTCCTTTCTCAGCAAATGCCAATAAAAGGATCTGTTTTGTTTTGTTTTACAGCTAGCTCCCCTAGACTGTGAGCTTTCTTAGAAGGTGAGGGTAAAGGACCATACTCACGGGAGTTGGCATTGGCGATTTCATTGGTCTCATTGGGGTCCAACCAGACCTTCTTCTTACCACAGCGGAGGACGCTAGAGGCAAGCCTCTTCTGCAGCCTGAGCATACTGGGGAAACACAGAAAGCGCTGTGAGGCCCTGGAAGCCACTTCTGGACAATGACAAACACTCAAGGCAAAATCTTCTCTCCAAAGTCTGAATATTGTTTTAGAAAGTGGACAAAACACGCACTAATATCTACACATCGTTACTGTTTAAGGCTGAATCCACTTCCCAGTCCCAACATTTTTGCCATCCCTTCGTGTTCCCTGTTAACCATTTCCAAATCACGATCACTGTTGAAGCTGTGGGCAGTGCATGCAGATGTAAGAAAACTTAAGTCCTCAGCCATTAGGGGGTCTAAGAGGGGCCTTAAGCCTTTTCAAGTATTTGGATGTAGTTCGGAGTTTAGTGTTAAGGATCAGGCCTGTGACTCAGGACAGGCGCGGCCCTCGGCCTTCTGGGCTCTTTGTCACGGTAACGAACGCCGCCCAGCAGTCCTTGCAGTTTGCTACAGCTGTCCGAGTGCAAGCCAGCCCGGCGCCTCACCCTCGGCAGGCGGAGGCCGGGGCTTGCCCGAGACTTGTCCCACGTCACATGGCCGAGGTCCGCTAGGCTCCAGGGGCGCCAGGGAGCCACTCATGCCCGGCTGCCGCCGCTCTACCCGCGTGGTGGCCCGCGACGCGAGCCGGGCGGCGAGCAGCGCCCGTGGGGAGGCCTCGGCGCCCCGCACCCCACCCTCCCCGGGCCCAGGCCGCGCGAGCTCGCGCCCTCCCCGCGCTCCCGCCGCGGCCGCAGCGCGCCTGCCTCCCTCCCTCTCCTCTTTGCCAGCCCGGGTCGCGGCCCTGATCCCCGCCAAGCCCCGCCGGCGCCATCGGCCGAGAACCGAGAGCCGCGCGCGCTCACCTCATGGCTGCGGACGCAGCGGCGAAAGGAAAGAGCTTGCTGGTGGCCGGCTCCTCCCACTATCTGCGAAGGGGAGAGCCCAAGCCCCGCTCCACGTTCGTCCGCCTTTCCGCTTGGCTCTCTCACCTTCTCCCGTCTCAGGCTCACTCACGTTCTTCCTAAAAATTTGTGATCATGGATGCTTAGGGTCGAGAATCGGTTTTAAACGTTAAAACACAGACGGTAAACCCCCTTTCGTCGGGCAAAGTGGTTCAGCCCAACTTCGCGGCAGGCATGCGCAGTGAGGGCATTTGATCACGTGGGTGTTTGGGTGGCCGGAAGTCACGCTGAATCGCGCAGGCGGAGTGAGGAAGGTTTGGCCGGAATGGCCTAGTCCTCACGGAGGGCCGGTCATCAAGGGAAGGTTGTTATTTTAGCTGGGAGGAAATTAGCGAACGAAGCGTTAGAGAATAATGACGGCAGAAAGCAAGCAAACGCAGCCTCGCATTCGCCCTCATAGAGTAGGTATGCAAGCTAAGCCACCAAGAGGTTTATCTCGGCGCCACTGCAAATCCCTAATCTCTGGATGCTGCCTCCATCGTGGATTGAACCTAATCCTAATATTTCTGTCATCCACTTGTGAAAATCATATGCATCTGCTTTTTACAAAGGAAGGCATTAGCACGAGCAAGCGGAACCGATGTTTGGCTCACGGTAGCAAGCACATGAGTAAATGAATGGTCTAAACCAAAAAGTCCAACGGCTTTGGATACCCCTGAGCGATAACCCGAGGAGAATGTTCTAGGGTTCAAGAATTAAAGCATCTGGAGATCTGGAGCAGAGCAGCCCGCTCCCTCCCTTAATTCTAGCAGTCAGGAGATGAGATCGAGGTAGCAAGATAGCCAAAGGATCCCGTGCAGTTTGAGCTACAGAATGAGACCCTCCCTTTAAAAAAAAAAAAAAATTATAATAATCTGGCCAAGCATGGTGGTACACACCTGAACTTCCAGTACTTGGGAGGCAGGAGGATCACAAGTTGAAGGTTATCCTCAGCTCCATATGGAGTTCAAGGCCAGCCTAGAAGTCCTGACTTAAAAAAAAAAAAGGCTGAGATGGCCAGGATTGAGCACTGGCTGCTCCACCAGAAAAATATAGTTGGGTTTCCAACACCCATATCTGGTGGTTCACAACTGCCTGTTACTCCAGTTCCTTGGGATCTCTTGCTATCTTCTAACCACCTCTTGCACCCATATACGTTAGGCATGCATGCACATAAACACACACACATAAATAAAAGCAAACCTCTTTTTTAAAAAGTCTAAGATCAGGAGCCAGGTGTGGTGGCGCACACCTTTAATCCCAGCACACAGGAGACAGAGGCAGGCAGATCTCTGTGAGTTCGAGGCCAGCCTGTATAGAGAGTTCCAGGACAACCAGAATTACATAACAGAGAGATCTTGTCTCAAAAACAAAAAACAAACAGAAAAACAAAATAAAACAAAAGTTCTAGATCAGAGTTCTGGCCCTCATTCTTACTTGGCTCAGGAGCCTTTCTCTTTTTTCTCCTTGTTTTGAGTCCTGTTATGCAGTTCAGGATGGCCTCAACTCTATCTTCCCACCGCTACCTTCTCTCAAGTGCTAGAATTGCAGGTACAGGTCTGTGCTCTCTTGCTTTTCTCTCTCTCTCTCTCTCTCTCTCTCTCTCTCTCTCTCTCTCTCTCTCTCTTTCTTTTTTTCCCTTTTTCGAGACAGGGCTTCTCTGTGTAGTTCTGGCTGTCCTGGAACTCAACTCACTCTGCAGACCAGGCTGGCCTTGAACTCACGAAGATCCGCTTGCCTCTGTCTCTTGAGTGCTGGGATTAAAATTGTGCACCACCACTGCCCAGCTAGGCAGTTAAAAGAGCTGAGAGTTTAAAAAGAAAGGAGGGAGAGGGACCATATTTATGTACTACCTCACAAAAATGCAACTTTTTAAAAATCTTCATTTTGGTGGTGATGCAGGCCTTCAATTCCAGCATTTGAGAGGCAGATGCAAGGCAGAGCTCTGTGAGTTCAAAGCCAGCCTGGTCTACAGAGGGAGTTCAAGGCCAGACATGGCTACATGGCTCAAAACAATCAATCAAATAAACAAAACAAACAAAAAACCCCACTTCATTTTACAACTTAAGTAATAGAGCCAGAACACAGGTCTTTCTTTTCCCTCCTCCTCCTCATCTTCTTCCCCCTCTTCTTTTTCCGCTGCTGCTTTTTGAGACAGAGTCTGTAGCCCTTACCTGGCCTGAACTTCCTGTATAGACCAGACTGGCCTAGTACTCAAAGAGGTCTGCCTGCCTCTGCCTCCTAAGTGCCGGGATTAAAGGCCTCTGCCATGATGTCTAGCTGGGGAAGTCCATGCTTCCCTCTCATGGCAGGCTCGGTTGTCCTCTGTGTGCAGCTGGGAACCCTGCCAGTGTTGGAGATGTTCGTGGAAGGGTACAAAGTTTCATCACTGCTCACAGTCCTTATCACAAGATGATGTGACCAGAGAATGAGCATTCGCCTATCAGAATCCAGAGTGAGGATGAGTCCAAAAAGCCCACGGTCTCCCATCAAACAGAACACAGAAAGCTGTCTTTATTTTAGGAGCATTTCTCCTTGACAAGGCTGCCTTTGGCCTCTCAACTCTCCGCTCTCTGTGGAGCAAAGAACAGGGTAGAGAAGGGAGGAAACAGTCCTCTCGCCAGGAACCACCCCTACACCGCTCCTCACAGCACCTCCAGAACCTCAGAATCTTTTCATCGTGGGGCACTTTTGTTCATTCATTGATGCTTTGTAACCGGTCTCTCTGTGTAGCTGAGGCTGGCCTCAAACTCAGTATGTGGTCGAGGCTGGCCTCTATCCCCGATCATCCTGCCTCGTGATGAGTACTGACATTGCTACTGTACACATCACACCCAGCTTCCAGACTTCTTTTCATTCTCTGATCTTGCCAATAATTACAGGAGGCAAAGGCGCCATAGTACCAGCAACACCGTTTATAGGAAGGAACCTGAAGCACAGAGAATGACTTGTTTGTTTGAGACAGAGTCTCTATGTAGTCCTGGCTGTCCTGGAGCTCACTATGTAGACCAGGCTGGCCTCGATCAGACTCGAAGAAATCCTCCTGCCTCTGCCTCCCCAGTGCGGGACTAAATGCATGCTACACCCCATGACCACAAAGAGCCTGAGCCCGATTAGCATGGAGTTGCTAGGATCCTACTCCTCCCCAGAGGCCTGAGACGTGTGTTTCCCAGTCAAGGATAGAGGAAGGACAATCCTAGGTAAACTGTCATGGCATCTGATTTTGAATAGCCTTTCACTTTCTCTCATCTTCGTAAATCCTTCTATTTCCTTTCTGTTCTAGGCAACAGGGACTTCGCCAAGCCTGACTCCTGGTCCTTCGGAAGGGCCTGGGGGACCTTAGTAACTGATAAGGCAGGAGCACTCCCTGGACAGCGTCCTGCTGTCCCTGCTGGCCTCTCCCTTTGGACACTCACCCCCTCCTCAGCCCCCAGCCAACAGCCCTAGAGCCAGGCTGGAGAGGGAGCTTCACCCTGCCGGTTTCATGGCGGCCTGGGCCCCACACTGGGGAGAAAGGAGTTAAAGCCAGGTCCCAGGATTACAGGGACCGGGAAGTTCCGGTGGCCCAAGCCGGAGTCGGTCAGGGAGACCCGCTGGGAGAGTAGTTTAGGACAGAGAGGGAGGCAGTGCCAGCGGTGCCAACCTGCGCTTCAGCGCTTGGCACTCACTGGTAAACGCCCCCCCACCCCAACCTCCACCCCAGCCTCAAGGCCGGTTTTCTCTTGGTCCTCTGCAGATGCCCTCACCCTAGGATAATCGGAGGACAGCGGTCAAGCCCCTCTGGGATCGGGAGGCCAGCGGGCTCCGCCACCCGGCCATTGTCTGCGCGCACCCCGCGGAGGGGCTCGAGGGGCGGGGCCGCGGCGCGGGGCGGGAGCGAGGGAGGGGCGGGGGGAGATGCTGAGCCTTCAGGGGCGGAGGCGGCGGCGGCGGCGGCGGCCGCAGAGACGGGAGCGCGAGCCGGGAGGGCGGCAAGGCGGCGAGCGTGCAGCCCGAGGTCGGGCTGGGCGACTGCACCCGGTGCTGGCTGCGCGACGCCGCGCTGCTCTCGGCTCGGACGGCCTCTCCCATGCGCTGAGAGCGCCCGGCTGGGCCGGGCGGGCGGCCGGACGGGAGGATCTTCTCCATGGTCCAGAAGAGCGGCATGTCCCGGGGCCCTTACCCACCTTCCCAGGAGATCCCCATGGAGGTCTTCGACCCCAGCCCACAGGTGAGGGGAGGTGCCGGGCTCGAGGGAAAGGGACCGCTCCTGCGGACCTTGGGCTTGGCTCGGGAAGCCCCGGGAAGGAAAGGGTTATATGCCCGGCGTGGATGGGAGAGGGGTGTCTGCGCGACCCCCCTATTCTCGAGGGTTAATGATCGGTGGACTATTGGAGTTGGGCTGCGGTCCTGCGGAGCGGAGATGGGGGCGGGTGGAATGCCTGTCAGCCTCGCCTCCAGGTCTCCCCCGCGTCCAGGTCCCTGCTGCTGGGGTACAGGCTCCAGCGGGCTGACAGCGGGGCTGCTGATGGGGGCTGGGGGAAATCCAGGCCTTGAGAAGAGGAGTTGGAGGGAGGCCGGCGAGCGAATCCGGCGAGGGGGGCGACGCAGAGCACGTTTGGGGGCGCTAGCGGGTGTGGGTGGGGTGGGGGTAGTACTGGGAGACGGCAGAGAGGATGGTCAGAGGGCGTTGCCAACAGGCCTTCGAAGGCTCAGACGCTGGCTTTCGAAGGTGGGGAAGGGCTCAGCCCTGGGAGGCCCTCCCCTAGTCACCTGGTCCCCATCTCTCGCTTGGATGTTTCCTTCCCCTCAACACCCACATTGGCTTACCCCTCCCCCCTGCCCCAAGGGGTGGGAGCCTCCAAAGTTTGGAAAGTTGGACGGGTGCCAACTCACTGTCTTGGAGGGGAGGAAGCTGTTTTACCTGGGGGAGGGGCTCTGCCTCCTCCCACTCTCACTTTTTCTATGTCCCTGGGTTACCTCCCGGTAGGGGCCTTCTTGGGCATAGAAAGTCCCCAAAGAATGACCATCAGGGTTATGTGGTGGCCATGCCAGGGGATTTCTCACGGACTCGTCCTTCTCCAAGGATAGCATTAACTCTTGCATTGCTGTGGTCAGCCTGGAGCAACTGTAAGCACCAAGATGTGGTTGATGGGTGTGTATGGGGGGGTGGTCAGGTCAGACCTAAAAATACCTCATTCCTCCACCCCAGGCCCCTTGGAGCCTGGAAGGCAGCTGACTGATGCCTTCCTTTCAGCTGTCCCCTGTCCCTCTGAATGCCACTCCCTTTGCTCAGCTGGGTTGGGGTGGTGATGTGAAAGAGTCCCAGGTTCACTGCAGGATCTGCAGAGGGAACCTCAAAACTAGTTTAGCTGTGTGTCCAATTTGAAAGAAGAAAAGAGGATCATGGAAGAGTCCTATTATTCATGTGTACATGGTGTGTGTGTGTGTGTGTGTGTGTGTGTGTGTGTGTGTTAGGAGTTTAGGCTGGCCTTGAACTCCTGATCCTCCTGCCTCTACCTTGGAAGTGTTGAGATTACAGTCTGGGGGTTACTATGCCTGACTATCCAGCCTCCTTGTTACCAGGTCTCAGGAGCCAGAGCCTGCAGTGTGGTTCAGGCTCACGTAGGTTCTTTGATCAGAGAAAGTCTGAGACAGAGGCTGAGGGCAGGGCTTTTGGGCATTTTGCCCATTCTGTACTGGGCAAGGGCCAAGTGTGTGTGTGTGTGTGTGTGTGTGTGTGTGTGTGTGTGTGTGTGTGTGTGTGTGTAGGGGGGAATCGAGAGAGAGAGCAAAGAAGCAGATCTCTTGTAGGAAGCATAGAGATGCTTGAAGCCTTGGCCCATACCTTTGGCATCTGAGAGGTCAGGCAGGAACCCCCACCCCAGTTAAGAGTCCAGTAAGATAGAAGATTGATGCCATCTTACCTGGGACCGGCGGGACTAGGTCCTAGTCTCAGCTTGGGGTGGGGGCCAAAAGGGCCTTCAGATTGATGGAGCAGGGTTAGTACTGTGGGGAGGGGGCCTGGGCGGTAGTGGCTGGGGTGGGAGTAGGGTGGATCCTACCTTGGGGAGGAATAAAAACACTGGTTAGGAGGAGGGAGGTCCTGGTAGGGCGGAGGTGAGAGTGGGAAGCAGAATCTCCTCCCAGGCACCAGGCCACAGGTTGGATGTTTACTTTCCAGACACGGTTCTGTGCCTCCTCCCTCTTTTCCTTCACCAGAAATGTGGCTTTGGGTCCTCAAGAGCTGAGTGCTGTACCCTCCCTACTCTGGAAAGCAGGAAGCACCAGAGTTGGGCTCAGGGGAGAAACCGATCCTGGCCCTGGGTTGCCAGCCCTCCTCTCTCTGGGGGCACAGCATACTCTGCCCCCTCAGCTCCAGATGCAGGGGAGGGGACATCCCCCTCTCTTCCTCCGCCCGCCCCCCAGCACTGCAGGCAGCCTCTCCCTTCCCCCGGGGCTGCTGCAGCCTGCCCAGCATCTTAATTAGCTTTGCTGCCTAATGAACCTCCCATTCCTCTGTCCCTCTGCTTCCCAGCCTTCGGCTTGATTTGGGGATCCCTGTGTGTGCATCCCAGGCTCTCTGGCACGGTTCCTCATGGTGGCTGTTGTCTGGGTGAGGTGGAAGACCCTCTTTCCTATCAGGCTGGCCACCTCTAGAAGGAGCAGCTGAAGACAGGGGTGGGGCTGGGCAGACAGTCCTGGGGGTAGGCTGCAGCCCCGGCCCCGTTAGGAGGTGAACTGGGAAAGGGTCTTCCTGATTTCACTCTTGCTCCTTCCCCCACCCCTCTAGGGCAAATACAGCAAGAGGAAAGGGCGATTCAAACGATCAGATGGGAGCACATCCTCGGATACGACATCCAACAGCTTTGTCCGCCAGGTAACGGGATGGTGGCTTGGGAGGGAGCTGCAGCTGGTTGGTGCAGGCTGGCCTGCGACTTTCTCCAGGCACCCCACCCTTTCTCATATCATTTGTCACCTGCCCGGAGCCACCACAACTCTCTGACACCCCGTGACCTCTCCTGGATGTTCTGTCAGCTGTACCCACTGCCTCAGCCCCCGCCCCCGCCAGCCCCTCCTCCAGCACCAGCTACCAGCCCCTGCTGCCTGCCTGCCTGCCTGCCTGCGTCATCTCATTCAGGGACAGCCTGGCCTGCCTCCTCCTGGCTTGCTTCGGGCTGTCACCCACTCCCCCTGCCGGCTGTCGGCTTCCATGTCCTCCCCCAGAATCTGTGACAGGGTGGGGCTGAGGCAGGTGCTTGGAAATAAGCTGAGACACACCGGGCCCTGGTTCGGTATGGGTCAGGAACACATGGTCCTCCCACTTCCAAATACCACTCTTCACTATGTACAGAGAGCAAGGTATGGGAGAAGAGGTGTTTCGCTTCAGAGAGCTGCAGCCTGCATCCCTAGCTGAAGTGGGTGCTGACAGTATCTCACTGGGCCCTCATGCTGAGCTGGGAAAACTGCCACTTTCCTCTCTTCCCTCAACCCCAGGCCATCTTAGGCTGGGGAGAAGCAGTGAGGAGGCAATGTGGTTGCTATGACTACTGAGCATCTCAACAAAGCCTGGTACCCAAAAAAGGCAAGAGGGTCTTGGGATCAGACGAGGAAAGGCGTGTGTTAAGGAGATACTAGTCAGAGCATGGGAGGGCAAAGGGGTCGCCAGTGGGAGAGGCCCCTGGGGGGAGCCCCAGTATCCCCGAGAGAGAGAGAGAGAGAGAGAGAGAGAGAGAGAGAGAGAGAGAGAGAGAGAGAGAGAAGGTAGTAGCAGGCAGAACCATCACTGACCGGAGTGAGGACTTTCCTTTTGATTCTTCTAGCTCTAGGTTGCACAGGTGATCCCAGGCCTAGCTCCAGAGACGGAAGGGAGGCCTTGATCTGCGTGTGTTCAGAATACACAAACAGAGCAGAAGCCCTTCCTTTAATCAGTGCTCCAGCCCTCCTGTTCCAGAACTGGGCCAAGGCCCGCTCTAGACAGCGAGATGGCATGCTTTTGTTGTTACTCGTGGCAGGAAGAGCCTTCGGTTTCCCCCTTCGCCAGCCACGGGGGGTCAGACCCCACAGCCTCCCATTCTTGCTCCTCTTAGCTCCCCAAGTCCCACCCCCAGTAGGTGGCGGGAGTGGGGGGCAGACCTTGCCACATCTCTGAGCTAAATATACCCTAGCAGTTTGCACATGTAGCAACTCTGCTTGTAACCTGAGCTCCTGGGGGAACGGGCTGCGGGGGCCACCCCTAGGCCAGCAGGGCCGGGCACTGAGGGCGCCGGGATGGAGGTGCTCAGCCGGACCCTGGTAGTGGTGAGCTGGGGATGGGGCAGGTGGTGGGTGGGGGGAGCAACCCCTCGAATTGCTGTGGAGGGCCTGTCTCCAGCCCATCTCCTTGCTTCCTGACTCTTTCCTGTCTCCCATTTCTGATTGTGTGTATGTGCGTGCGTGTGTGCATATGTGTACTGTTGGGGTCAGTGGGTGCCTCTCTGCCTGTCTACCTCTGCTTGTCTCTCTGTCTGTCTGGCCATCTGTATTCCTGTTTTGGGGGGCTGTGTAACAGGGGAGAATGGGGTTTCTTTTGCTTCTCCCTCCCCTAGCTTTGTGTCTCTTTTCCAGGTTTAATTTAGTGACTCAAGTCCCTAGCCTAACCCTCCTCCAGTGAACCCCCCATTCTCAGATTTTCCCTAGGAAGGTAATGCCTGTACCAAGTGATGGCCAGGGGTGTTTGGGGAGAGGTAAGTCTTGGCCTCCTCTCTCCATGCCAAACTAATGGACAATCCCAGCCAAGTGTCTCTTCCCTGCCCTCAGAAGAGATCCCTCCCATTCCTGTAATCCCACATCTTCCCCATACTCCCTCCCACACTTGTCTGCCATCACCCTAGAAGTCACAACAAATCCCCACATCCTCTGCCACCCTTTGTCTCCTGCCGTCAGGGACACAGACCTCTGGGCCGCCCTTGGTGCCTGGGTTGTTCACACCTCACACACACTATGGAGTACATCTTTTCAAGCACTCATTTTGTATTTCCAAAACACACACACACATGTCTGCACATTCCTGACCAGCGCCGTGACATCTGTACAGGTTCCATGTGTCTCATACGTGTAGATGTCTCTCTGCTAGAGTCCTTTGCACTCTGGGATGGTGACTACGGTACAAGTTGGCTTCCTGGCACACTCGGTCTTCATAACCTGACTTTACCCTGGCATTCTGGCAGCCTAGTCTGGGGGGCAGAGGCTATTCCATGTTCTGCTCTGCACTGTGTCTCCTGTCTGCTCTGCCCTGACAATCCTAGGAGAGTCTGGGGTTGGCTCTGGGTGACTTCTATTCAGAAATTCCCAACCAGAGGGGGAGGGGAAGTAGGCGTCTTGCTCCCTGGATCCTCAAGCAATAGTTTTGGTGGCCCTGTCATTCCAACAGGCCACCCATGGGCAACAGTGAGGATTCAGGCCTAAGAAGGTGACTATGGTCCCCGGAAAGGATGGTGTTGAGCTTCTGCTGTGCCTTCTCACTCAGCCACTGAGGGGGCAGGGTGGGGAAGGAGGAGGAGCCGGGAGCTGGATTCATCCCCTGGCACTCCTCCCGTGGGCTGTGCCCTATCGGGTTCCCACCCCCTCCCAAGCCCCAAGCAGCTGTCTTTGGACTTGCCTTCACCCCCCAGCTTGCAGTTTTCACCTTTCCTGGGGTCACACTCATCCCATGGGCCTGCAAACCTGGATCCCTGGACTCTTCTCCCTAATAATCCCTTTTTCTAGGCCTTGTGGCATTGTGCTGGACTGGTGGAGCTTTAGGTCTTTAAGATGGGTAGCACCTCCATGCTGCCCTGAGCCGACCCCCTCTGCTTTCAGGGCTCGGCCGAGTCCTACACCAGCCGCCCTTCGGACTCTGATGTGTCTCTGGAGGAGGACCGGGAAGCATTAAGGAAGGAGGCAGAGCGCCAGGCCTTGGCCCAGCTGGAGAAAGCCAAGGTGAGGCAGATAGATGAGGAGAAGGGAGCTTGTGGGCGTCGTCCTCACCCCCTGCCTTACCCCCATCCCGAGAGAGCCTGGGCAGGACCCAGGGTCGAGGTTTGGACCAGTTACTTGCAGAGGTCTGTGAAGAGAATATGAGCCGTGCTATCTTCTTCCTCCTCAGACAGCATTCAGAGTCTCTGATGCTGTTTCCACAGAGCTTGATAGGGGATGAAATTGTTTCTTCCTGGGCCAGGGAGGCAGCTCAATAGCAGAGTGCTTGTTTAGCTTGCACAAGGTCCTGGGTTCAGTCCTCAGCACCACCAGGAATCAGACATCCTGAGTCGGAATCCCACCCAGCCTTGGTTGTTGTTCATTCTAGAGGCTGAGTCTCCCTAGGTGGCCCATTCTTGCCTTGAACTTCGATGTTTCTGTTTCAGTCTTCAGAATACACCCAGCTTCTAATCCTGATTCCCCCTCCACACACACACACACCTACACACACACACACACACACCTACACACACACACACACACACACACACACACACACACGGCACAAGCACTTTACCTACTGAACCATCTCACAGCCATGATGGTGGCTTTTTGTCAACTTCCCATGACACCATAATATGCACAAAACAACATATCTGATGCTCTTGGAAGGACCAACAATGTTAAATATCAAAGTCTAGGTTCTTTTAAAAGATTGCTTTACTTATTTGTTTTTGAGACAGTGTCTCATTATGTAGCTTTGGCTGACCTGGAACTCACTGTATAGACCAGGCTGGCCTCAAACTCATAGAGATCCCCCTGTCTCTGCTGCCCAAGTGCTGGGATTAGAGATGTGCGTCATCACACTCCGGCACACACACCTACACACTCATACACACACACACACACACACAAATTTTAAAAATTAAACCAAATCAAAAATAAAATAAAAGCTAGAAATCAACATAAATTGTAGTGAGATCTAATAGGCTCAGTATTGGAGCACTTGCCTTGCATGCAAAGCCTTGGTTCAATCCCCAGTCCTGCAAAACAAAACAATAACAGCGAACATCTTAAAAAACATTTATGAGGCATTTCCTGTAATCCAGGCCGGCCTGGAACTCATTATATAGCTTAGACTAACCTGAACTCAGAGACAGCCTCCTGCTTCAGCCTCCTGAGAGCTTGATGACAGCCCTGAGCCCTGGCATCTCGAAATAAATAAACTAAATAAAACAAAGTGGAGATAATAACAATTCTCCACAAAATCCTGGAATTTTGTGACGAAATGAGGAAGCGCTGGTGAGACCAGTTACACTGCCACAGTGAGCAGCAGCTATACCATCCCTGTCCCGTCCCGTCCCATCCCCCCCCCCCCCCCCCCCCCGTCGTTCCCCAAGACCCCCCTCCACCGTGATGGGGCTAGATCCCATTTTCAAATGCTTTAAAATTTATCTTGTTTTTGTATGTCTGTGTTGCATGTTGTGGTGTGCGTGTGGAGGTCAGGGGACAACTTGTGGGAGGTGGGTCTCTCCTTCCACCATATCAGTCCTGGGGATCGAACTCAGATTGTCTGCCAAACTTGGTGGCAGGTGGCAGGTACCTTTACCTACTAAGCCATCTCTCCAGCCCTGGATTCCAGTTTGTGTTTCTTTTTTCTCTTTCTGTCTCTCTCTCTCTCGTACAGTAAATGCCATTATCTGATGAGCCATCTCCCCAGTGCCCCCCCCCCCCGCCTTTTTATTGTTAAAGTTACAGAAAACCACATCGTCCATTCAGTATACACTTTAATGAATAATTTATAAAGCAAACCACATAGTCACTATCCCAGTCAAGCAAGGTGCAGCTTGGCCTCGGCCCTCTAGCTTCATCCACCTCCTGTGTCTCCTCTAGACCAAACCAGTGGCTTTTGCTGTTCGGACAAATGTTGGCTACAACCCATCTCCCGGGGACGAGGTGCCTGTGCAGGGAGTGGCCATCACCTTTGAGCCCAAAGACTTCCTTCACATCAAGGAGGTGGGCTGAACACTTGGCATCCGGAGGGAGGTGGGGGTGGGAAATTAGGGGTGTATGGGTAGCGGTGCCAGGGGTATCTGGAAGTCTAGTGGGAAAAAGCTGCTGAGCCGAGCACAGCTGGGCTGAATCTGCTGTGCAACCTTAGGCAAATCTCCGTACCTCTCTGAGCCCCTGAGTTTTCGTTGGTCCATGGATGGCAAGGCCGAGGTCACAAAGATGTTGAGAGGGTTTGTTGAGTCCTGTGGTAGAGTGACAGTGGACCTGGTGCATGGAGGGGTCAACTTTCATGCCCGCTGCTGGTGTCCTGTAGTATGGGTCTCGGGGAGGCCGGAGCGGTCTTCCCTCCTCTCTAGCTGAGGGTCTTGGCATTGTCTTGGAAGTTGGGGGGCTTTCATCAGAGACTGAAGCCAGGCGTGGGGGTGGTCTGAGGGAGCCATCTGCTGGCAGGGCTGGCCGCCTGGAGGTCTCCCGGGAGGGTGGCTGTGCCTCCCACCTGCAGTCTCCCTCTGGGTCTCTTGTTCACAGAAGTACAACAATGACTGGTGGATTGGGCGGCTGGTGAAGGAAGGCTGCGAGGTCGGCTTCATCCCGAGCCCCGTCAAACTGGATAGCCTTCGCCTGCTGCAGGAACAGACCCTGCGCCAGAACCGCCTCAGCTCCAGGTGTCTGCCTGCAGGGGGTGGGGCATCGCTATCTTTGGAGGGGCCCCCGGAGCTGCCCGTGGCCTTACGGGGTGGGGGTGTGTGGAGGTGGGGGCGGGGGGCGGAACTACAAGGCACGCACGCACGTACGTCCCAACTGAAGTCCTGCAGCCCCACGCCCGCCCGCCCGCCTGTGCTCACCACCAGTTCCTTTGCTTCCCCACCCACACAGCAAGTCGGGGGACAACTCCAGTTCCAGTCTGGGAGACGTGGTGACTGGCACCCGCCGCCCCACGCCCCCTGCCAGTGGTAAGCGCTGCCTGCAACCCGGGGGCAGAGAGAGCTTTTGCTGGGTGGGGTGGTCTCTCCACAAGGTGGCCCCTCTCCCCGCGCCATAGGAGGTACCCCAGTTCCGAGTCCCCCACACACATACGGTGGTACCTCTCCCTCGAGGATAGGCTGTCCTACAAGCTGAGCCTGTTGTGCCTCTCCTGTCCCCCCTCTGTGGTAGCTCCATCTCTCTGCCTTCCCCCCTGCCCTCCATCCCCCCATCCATCCATTCTCCTAGCCCTGTTCCATTCACCTCTTCTCTCTTTCTCCCCCCACCCCATCCTTGTGTCCTGCACTGTGTCTCCATGCTCATCTCACTTCCTCTCCCTTCACCTCCTTCCCGACTGGTCCAGGTAACGAAATGACTAACTTAGCCTTTGAGCTAGACCCCCTAGAGTTAGAGGATGAGGAGGCAGAGCTGGGGGAGCAGATTGGCTCCGCCAAGACTAGTGTGAGCAGCGTCACCACGCCGCCACCCCACGGCAAGCGCATCCCCTTCTTTAAGAAGGTACTTCTGTCTGATTTCTTGTGAGGGGAGTCAGGACCCAGCTCTTGGCAAAGAAAGGGGCTGGAGTGGTCCAGATGTGGTCCAGTCTTTACCTCAAGCCTTGGGGCTTTCTGCCTAGCTGGATATATGGGGGTGGGGGTGGGACCAGATGGGGTGGGACCATCCCTCTCTGTATAAAAGCCCACTCCCAGGGTTGTAAAGGATGGAATGACGTTCATTCCATCCTATTCTATGAGTGGATATATGAAGGGGTCTACTGGATGCAGAGCAGATCCTCAGGGGAACCCTTAAAATACCCGGGCAGATATCCAACGGAGCAGAGGGTGGGCTCTGAATTGGGGGCTTCCAATTTCTCTAGCTCTTTCCGGAGCTAGACTGAAGGGACGGGAGGCATGTCCCCCTGTTCTCAGGTCCACTGGATGATTGCCAGTCCTGCCTCCAAGGCCACCTCTGGCTCCCCTTTGGCCCGGGGCCCATCCCCTCTCTGGCTCTGTCTGTCACTAACACGCATGCCTGTTATTTTTCCTCGTCTACCCTTCTTGCCCCTTCTCCTGTCCTGGCTCCCCCCTGGCCTTCTACCCCTGCCTGGTACCTTCCCCTCCTCCTTCCCTACCCCCTCCTGGCAATCTCTGGACCCAGCCAAACAGAAGCAGAAGTCGGTGAGTATAACAGCTTTCTGTGTCTGTCCCATGCTGGGATGAGCTGGGGGACCTTCTAACGCCCATCCCCATATCTTCCTCCCTTTACCCTCCCTTCCTGGTCCTTCCCAGCCATCCCTTTCCCCTCATCCCCTGACACCCACATCTGGGCTTTGGGGTCAAAGGGAGGAGGAAAGGCTGCATGTGGGAGCCTGGAGGCGTGGGGAGAGGGGCCGATGCCATCTCTACCTGGGGTTTCCCTTCCCTGCTTCCCTCCCAGACAGAGCATGTGCCCCCCTACGACGTGGTGCCTTCCATGAGGCCCATCATCCTGGTGGGACCATCGCTCAAGGGCTATGAGGTAGGAGCTCTAAAAGGCTGTGCACCTAGATGGGCCCAGACCTCCAGAGTATGCTTAGAAAAATCTCCCAAAGATCCTGTATCCCCAAAGCCCACACCCCTTTAGAGAAGACTCCCAGAGGGGCCTGACCCATGAGAAGTTCACTCAGGAGGGCCCAGTCTCCCAAGGGAAACTCTTAAGAACTCTCTTAGAGATGCCACATAAGAGGCCAGTGGGAATCGGGCTGCATTGGAGGCCCCAGACCCTGAGGAGGATCCCACCCCTCTAGAGGCCCCTTCATCTCAAGAGTTTTGAAAGAAGGTAGAAAGAGGGGTGGGGGTGGGGGGGTCCAGATGCCCAGCCAGCTGACCTCCTGGGGGTTTTCAGAGCCTGACTTCTCCTCTCCCTTCCAACCCCCCCTCCCCCACCCTCCCTCGCAATGACAGGTAACAGACATGATGCAGAAAGCATTGTTTGACTTCCTGAAGCATCGCTTTGATGGCAGGTGAGACCCTGAGAGATGGCTCCCCACTTCCGCTTGGGGATGAACAAGATGTCTGGAAGGACCACTTTGGGACTCTCAGGCAGAGACAAGGGTGGCGGGCCTGAAACCTGTGAGTGGACAGTGTGTTCTTGCCCACCCAAACCCTGACTTCCTGCCTGCCTGCCTGGTCCTCCAGGATTTCCATCACTCGGGTCACGGCCGACATTTCCCTGGCCAAGCGCTCTGTCCTCAACAACCCCAGCAAACACATTATCATCGAGCGCTCCAACACACGCTCCAGCCTGGGTGAGCTGCCCGTCTACTCTCTCCCTCTCGGCCTGTCAGGGTGGGTAGGATGTGAAATGCTGGGAATTCTCCAGAAGCATTCCCTCTCTCCACTCCCTCCTGGGCGGGGGTACTTGACGATCATCCCTCCCTTGACTCCATGCCCCAGCTGAGGTACAGAGCGAGATTGAGCGGATCTTCGAGCTGGCCCGGACCTTGCAGCTGGTCGCCCTGGACGCTGACACCATCAACCATCCAGCCCAGCTCTCTAAAACTTCGCTGGCCCCCATCATTGTTTACATCAAGATCACATCTCCCAAGGTGAGTGCAGGAGACTGGTTCTAATGGTAGACATGGTCTACAAAGAATGTTCCGGAGCGGGGCTGCATGGTTCCTTTCTACTGACTTCCTCCCGCCTACCCCCAGCCTTAGTTCCCTTCTCTGTATGACTCAATGTGGATATTGGGACTACACAATCTAATGTGGATGGAAAGTGGTCGGGAAAGAGTCTGTACCTTCTGGGTAGTCAGTGTTATAAATTGTATTAGGGTTACGGAGTTCAGACTCATCTCCACTCTTTTGCTCCATCATTGGATCAGCACGTGCCTCTGGTGTAGTTTGTTCTGGTCTCACCCAGCTGTGTGGCCGTTGGGAAGTTCTGAATCTTCTAAGGTCAGGCCTTTTTCACTGTTCTGTTGTCATGAGGACATTGGCGGGGAGGCTGGTTTCATTTTCATCATGTTGTGACTGTGAACTTTCTCCTTCCTCCTTTAAATTTTTCCTCTTTAATCATGTATCTATATATGCCCTGGAGGCCAGAGGCATAGGCTCTCTCTGGAGCTGGAGTCTCAGGTGGTTGTGAGTTGTCCCACATGGATGCCAGAAATCAAACCTGAGTCCTCTGCAAGTGCAGGGCATGATCTTTGTTCAAATTTTTACTTAATTTTTAAAGGTAGTTAGTTTCTCTGAGTAGCCCTGGCTGTTTTGGAACTAGTTCTGTAGACCAGGCCGGCCTTGAACTCACAGAGATGCACTTGCCTCTGCCTCCCAAGAGCTGGGATCAAATGTATTCGCCACCACCCGGTGCAGTACTGACTGCTCTTTTTTTTTTTTTTTTTTGATTTTTTCGAGACAGGGTTTCTCTGTGTAGCTTTGCGCCTTTCCTGGAGCTCACTTGGTAGACCAGGCTGGCCTCGAACTCACAGAGATCCGCCTGGCTCTGCCTCCCAAGTGCTGGGATTAAAGGCGTGCGCCACCACCGCCCGGCCTACTGACTGCTCTTAACCACTGAGCCATCTCTCCAATCTTTTTCAAGACAGGATGATGCAGGGATTTAACAAGGCAACTCCACGTAGTTAATCTGGTAGTTAAAAGGAGGTTTATTTTGGGGTAACTTACATCCAGTAAAGGGGTTGGTTGCAGGATCCGGGAGAGGTGAGGTTCAGTCCAGTGGTTCTCTGGAGAACTTGGACTTGATCTGCAATGCAGCATCCAGGATCACGAGGAGCCAAGAGGGCCTCAATCAATCTCGGGTCTTAAGGGCTCCCATCTCCGCCACGCCCCAGGGGCAGGGCATAGGTGGGCGTGGCCGTTACCGGCTGCCTCACTGGGGGCGGTGCTTCAAGGTCAAAACAGGAACAGCTACCCACTACAGGGTCTCCCTGTGTAGCTTAAACTTGCCTCTGCTTCAGCCTACCAAATGCTGGGACCAGTACAGGTGACATCACCCTTGGCGCCACGAACTTCCCCGTCAGATATTAGTGGGGATCTGAGAAACATGGAAGAGGAATTTAGGTGAAGATTTTGTTTGGTTTTGATCTGGGTTTTGGTTTGAGACAAGGTTTCTCTGTGTAGCTCTGGCTGTCCTGGAACTCACGCTGTAGACCAGGCTGGCCTTGAACTCACAGAGATCCGCCGCCTACCTCTACCTCCTGAGTGCTGATGTTAAAGGCGTGTGCCACCAGTGCCCAGCAAAGGTTTTGTTCTAAATTTTTATTTATTTATGTATTTGGTTTTGTTTTTCGAGACAGGGTTCCTTTGTGTAGCCCTGGCTGTCCTGGAACTCGATCTGTAGACCAGGCTGGCCGAACTCACAGAGATCCGCCTGCCTCTGCCTCCCAAGTGCTGGGATTAAAGTCGTGTGCCGCCACCGCCCAGCTTGTTCTAAATTTTCAACTTCATTAATTCTGAGGCACGGTCACACATAGCTTACGCTGGCCTTGAGCTTATGATCCTCCTGCCTCAGCCTCTCCATGGCTGGGTGGCAGGGGTAGGCCACCACACCTGGCATTTAAAGGCCCATTGCACAGTCCAGTTGATGAAGGCAGCTGTGGTAGTTAGGACTGTCCTGTGAGCTAAGAACCCTGTGTCATTTTCTTAACCTTTCTCAGTCCTCAGTTCTTTTGTTTGTTTGTTTGTTTTTCGAGACAGCGTTTCTCTGTGTAGCTTTGCGCCTTTCCTGGAACTCATTTGGTAGCCCAGGCTGGCCTCAAATTCACAGAGATCCGCCTGGCTCTGCCTCCCGAGTGCTGGGATTAAAGGCGGATCCGGCAAGTCCCCAGTTCTTAATGGAATAACTGGCGTGAGGAGATTTACATACTTGAGGGTGGAGAGGTTGAAGAGATCAAATGAGGTCATGGATGTAACAGAGATTCCATTTCCTCTGTTGAGGTTATGGGCGTGGGCTCCGAGTGCTTCCTACTTAGCATTACTGTGTTCTCCTGGCAAGTCTTCCAACGCCTCTGTGCCCTACTTTCTACCTAGTCACACTTCAGTGATTATTGTGAAAACTTAGTAAATGGATTAATTATACAAAAAGCCTGCTACCCATGAAGGTGCCATATTCTTTCTGTTCACTTTGTTTTCAGTCTTTGAGACAGGATCTCATGTAGTCCGTTCTGGCTTCAAATTCACTGATCCTCTTGACTCTGTTTCCTAAGTGCTTAGGATTTTAGGCACATGCTGGCATGTATTACCATGCTCTGGCTTTTTGTTTTGTTTTGGTGTTTGTTTGTTTGTTTTGAGATGGGGTATCCCAGGCTAGCCTTGAACTCACTGTGTATGTTCACATTGATGACACTGAACTTTTTGTGTATATGCAGCTGTGTGAGTGTGTGTGTGTGTGTGTGTGTGTGTGTTGGTGTGTGTGTGTTGGTGTGTGTGTGGTAGGCCAGAGGACAACTTCCCATGTCATTCCTCAGGTGCCATCCACAGTTTTTGATAAAGGCTCTGTCCCTGATCTGGTAGGCGAGGCTGACTGGCCCCGGGATCCCCTTGTCTCTACTTTCTCACCACTAGAATTATAAGCCCACACCACCATGCCCAATGTTTTATGTTGGTCCTGGGGATTGAACACAGATCTTTAGTCTTGGGGCAAGCACTTTACCAACTGAGCTACCGGCCTGGTCTTGGACTTTTGATCTGACTGATTCCACCTCTTGCCATTTCAATTCATTTCATTTTTTCCCTGCTAGGGATCAAACCCAGAATCTTGTAAGTGTGAAGCAAGTGCTATGCCACCAGGCTATACCTCTAGTCCAATTTTATTTTATTTCAATTAATTAATCTTTGTTCTCATTTTCATTATGAGGATAAGTCTGGCCTCAATCCCCAGAGCCTCCTGCATTGGATTCCTGAGTACTGGGATGACAGGCCTGTGCCATCCTGCCAAGCTCCAATTTTATTTTATTTTTGTTTTTATTTTGTATGAGATGAGGTTTCACACTATGTAGCCTGGAACTCACTATGTAGATCAGGTTGGCTTTGAACTACAGAGATCCCCCTACCTTTGCCTCCTGAGTGCTGGGACTAAAGGCATTCACCACTACCCTGGCATTTCAATTTTTTTTTTTAATAGATTATAAGCTTGGTATGTATGAGCCCCTGAATTCAGTTCTCAGATCATACTTAACAAAAAACCTTATGCCTTCATCCTATTTACTTCAGCATGTGTTTCTTAAAACCACAAGATTTTTGGGAGGGTGAGGCAGGGAGATCAGAAGTTTAGGTCAGCTGCAGCTACGTTGTAAGTTCAAGGCCAGCCTGAGCTTGTCTCAGTGCCCACCCCATACCATATGTTATCTAAAAGTGTGGTGCACACCTTTAATCCCAGCACTCAGGAGGCAGAAGTAGGTGGATCTCTGTGAGTTCAAGGCCAGCTGGTCTTCATATTGAGTTCTAGGTCTGTAGCCCATATTTAGCTTTCTTCAATTGTCCCAGCACTCTCCATAATGATACCATTTTCCATAACCCAGGAGTCCACCCAGGATCACACTGCATGTAGTTTTTTGTTTGTTTATTTTTTGTTTTTCTAAACAGAGTTTCTCTATGTAGCACTGGCTGTTCTAGAATTCACTCTGTAGACCAGGCTGGCCTCGAACTCACAGAGATCCATTTGCTTCTGCCTCCCAAGTGCTGGGATTAAAGGTGTGCGCCACCACTGCCTGGTGCAGGTAGTCTTCCGCCACCAGCTTTCTTTAGATTTTTATGACAGTGACATTTGCAATAGTATAGGCCAATCATGTTGTAGACCATCTCTCAGCTGGAGTCTGATGTTCCTCCACGGCTGGATTTAGTATTGGGAGGACTAAATTGATCATGTAAAGAAGCACAGAACAACCAGGTAGAGTGTGGCATGTGCCAGCCCCTCAGGAGACTAGGCAAGAGGCAGCAGATCAACGGTACCCAGGACCTGTTGGATGTCAGCGTGGGCGACAAAGCAGGCCCTCATCTCAAAAACAAAGTCAGAACTGTGCTGGTATCCAGTCAGGAGTTCCTCCATGAAGGATGACTACTGTTGTTCACATGGGGAAGAGGAAGTGGGACTGGAGGATGAGAATAAAACTTGTAGGTGTGTGTGTGTGTGTGTGTGTGTGTGTGTGTGTGTCTTGCATGTAGCCGTGAGCCTGAGCCTTACGTAGTGGACATAGAGCTTGTGAGATCATTCTGGCAGAGGTGCTCAGGGCAGAGAATCATGGAACATTCCACCGATCTGACTCTGATTTCCCACCGGCTCCCAGCAGAATCTGCCTTTTAAACTTGCCTGTGGCCTTCTAGCTCTCTCTCTCTCTTTCCCCCGACCAGGTACTGCAGAGGCTCATCAAATCTCGAGGGAAGTCTCAATCCAAACACCTCAATGTCCAAATAGCAGCCTCGGAGAAACTGGCACAGTGTCCCCCCGTGAGTGCTCAGACCCGGGGTGGGGGAGGGGAGGGAAGAGAGGGTATGCGTTTGGGTTCTCCTCTTCCGTTCAGCCCGCATAGAAGACAGCATCTGGGACAGGTCTTTGGGTACAGACTGGTCCTTGGATAAAGAGGGTTGGCTCGTTGCAAATGGCTCGAACACTCCTTAGTGCGGAGCCAAGCCCTGATTTCCTTATTCCTAGAATTTGAGGGAGTTGGGCTGAGATCTGCAGTTCCGTCCTTTGTAGGTCTGAGTGTCCTTTCCTTGCTCCACATCCAGAGGCCTTTTAACCTTGTCCTTCAACCCCTTGACTCCACCCACTGCACCCAGGCCACACCTTCAACCCTTGGTCACGCCCCCGCTCATCCCAGCCCCGCCCCTAACCCCACCTCCACAGGAAATGTTTGACATAATCCTGGACGAGAACCAATTGGAAGATGCCTGCGAGCACCTGGCCGAGTACTTGGAAGCCTACTGGAAGGCCACACACCCGCCCAGCAGCACGCCACCCAATCCGCTGCTGAACCGCACCATGGCTTCCGCAGCTCTGGCCGCCAGCCCTGCCCCCGTCTCCAACCTCCAGGTACAGGTGCTCACCTCGCTCAGGAGAAATCTCAGCTTCTGGGGCGGGCTGGAGGCCTCACCGCAGGGAGGCGACGCGGTGGCCCAGCCACAGGAGCACGCCATGTAGCCGGTGTCTCTGCGGTCTTCCCTCCCACCCTGGAGTGCAGGGAACATGGGGAAGGAAGGGAAGAGCTTTTATTTTGTAAAAAACGTGGTGAGCGGCAGCGTCTGGTGTCTGTGGTTTTTGGTGGGACTGGGGGCTGGCTGGTGCTGCCTCCCTGGGACTGGTCCCTTAGAACTGCATCTGCTGCCCGTTGGATCTGAGGCCTGATGGGAACCCTTGTGAGTCCCAGGACTAGGAAGAAAATCTGAGGAAGACGGATAGGCTTGTGCATTGGACTCCACACCCTTTTCTTTTGTTGATGTTGTTGTTGTTGATTTTTGGAAACACAGTTTCTTTCTGGCAGTAGCTGGCCTGGAATTCCCAGTGTTCCAGACTGGCTTCGAACTGGAGGCAATCCTCCTGCCTCCTGGATGCTGGAATTACAAGCTAATGCTACAGCTTTCAGCTCCACACCCGCTTTAGAGCTGACAGAGTGGGGGCCATCGAATCCAGAGAACTTGCCCCTCCCCAGCCATCCTTGAGGGACCCAAGCTGCAGCATCTATGTGCTAAGCTGTGCCTTCCACCGTCTCCCAGGGAAACAGAGTGCAGGAAAGGCTCTCCTCCCACGGAGCCTCAGCCCATCTCCGAGCCCACACCATTAAGTGGATGGTCTGGGTTAGAGCCAGAACACCATGAAGTCATTCTAGACTCCTGCATCTCTGTGTTTTCAGCAACAGAGCCCGCTTGTTTGGCGAAGCTGGGCCATCCTGGGTCTACTCAAGGGGAGCTGGGGGCCCGGCCCTTCCTTCCCTGCCCGGGGACCCCAGAGACACTTCTTTGCTCTCCCCACACTGCCATAGAGCAGCTCCAGGAAGCAATTTGGAAACTGGTGCTGTAGTCTCTTTCCCATCACACCCTAACCAGGACACGGTGCCACAGAGGAGGGTACCATTTGCTTAGCCACACAGCTCGAGATGGCAGGAGCTGTCAGCCCCCGGTGACCAGGGCCTTGGGCCACCTCATGGTCTCCAGCTGTGGGTGGAGAGTTGAGGGGCGGAGACATGGAATCATTAGCTGTCTTTAAATAGGCTGCTCTGAGTGCTTTCGAGGGGGCAGGAGAGAAATCCCATCAACCTTGGAGACTCGTTTGTCTAAGGAATGGGAGAAGTGTGGGATTCTGGAAGCCTGTGACTGAGGTCTAGTGTGGGCAGAGGAAGCTGGGGTCAGTGAGTTGGAGCTGAAATCTCAGTGTATTTGGAAAATTGGAGGATTGACTAACCCAAGCAACCGCTAATGAATGGCAATACTAATGAGCTGTTAACGATGATTAACCCAGGAAAGCATTAATAACATGCACTGAGGAACCTGTGACTAATTATTCAGGGCTCCTTACCATGGTTACCAGGAGAGCGAGTTCATGCTCAGATGAAGTTGGGTGCCCTCAGGCTGCTAGAGGAGCAGATGGCCCGAGCAAATGTCCTGTGGCCTGCCCTCAGCTCTAGAGCCGATGGCCCTGGTCCTGGGTGCCCCTCCCCTAGAGTCAGAGCCCTCCAGGAGCCAGGCTGGTGTCTTGGCACCATCACTAACCTGCCTTGCTTTGTTGTGTTTTTCTCACCCCTGCCTGATCTGCATGGTGCGTGCCGTCTGTCTGCTAACCAGGGACCCTACCTTGCTTCCGGGGACCAGCCGCTGGACCGGGCCGCTGGGGAGCATGCCAGCGTGCACGAGTACCCCGGGGAGCTGGGCCAGCCCCGGGGCCCTTACCCCAGCAACCACCCACCTGGCCGGGCAGGCACCCTGCGGGCACTGTCCCGCCAAGACACGTTTGATGCTGATACCCCCGGCAGCCGAAACTCTGCCTACACGGAGCCGGGAGACTCGTGTGTGGACATGGAGACAGACCCCTCAGAGGGCCCAGGGCCTGGAGACCCTGCAGGGGGAGGCACACCACCAGCCCGGCAGGGTTCCTGGGAAGACGAAGAAGACTATGAGGAGGAGATGACCGACAACCGGAACCGGGGCCGGAATAAGGCCCGCTACTGTGCGGAGGGTGGTGGGCCGGTTCTGGGGCGCAATAAGAATGAGCTGGAGGGCTGGGGACAAGGCGTCTACATCCGCTGAGAGGCAGGGGCAGCGTCGGGAGAGGAAAGGCTCTGAGCCCGGGGAGGGGAGAGAAGAGGGGCGCACCACCCGAGATGTGTCTTGCCTCTAGGGGGCGCTGTGTCCCTCACTTTCAGATGCCTTTGCTCAAAGACGGGGGTTTCTTTGGTGGTTATCATCCCAACTCCTGGGAGGCCCTAAATCCCCAGCTCTAGGTTCTTCCCTAACTGCTGTGGGTGGATGGGGGAATACCTACTTTCTGAAGTGCCCCCCTTTCCCCATCTTAGGGGGCTCTCTCCCTCCCAGAGAAAAGGTGCACTTCCTCAACTCTTTCTACTCGGGGCTGAACGGGAAGGTCCTAATAGGGGTGGGGGTGGGGCTTCTTTTACCAACATAGAGGTATTTGGGAAAGGTTGGGTGCTTTTCCTGAAGAGAGAGGCCGCTGAATCTTCCCCAAACCCCAGACCCAGGGTCCCCCACCATGTCCATCTCATAACCTTGTTTCCTAGCAGCATTCTCTGGTGGGTGGAAGCCACAGCTTGGAACCCTGTGTGGAGCTGGCCCTGGGGAGTAGGGCCGGGTGGAAGCTGACAGGCATCAGTTGTACCCTCTCTATGGCCATGGCAAGAGCCCAGGGCCGAGAACCTTGAGGAGTGAGCAAATCAAGATGCTGCCCTACCCCGCCCCCGTACCCTCGCCCTTGCCTCCCCCAGGAATGAGCTTTGTCCACAGCCTCCCCTGCCTGCTGCCATCAAAGAGAGGGGCTCTCTGCATCTGAGCCCCACATCTCCGTGCCACCTGGGTGTGGAGACCATGACTATTTTGGTCCACCTCATTCTAAACCAAAAAAAAACTGCTCCTTCGCCGTCACCCTGAGGCCCCAGGGGAGAGGCTCTGTGGGTTGGTGCCCAAGAGGTGACCATCATCCAGGGGCTGCCTGAGAACCTTGGGTCTCCCCTAGGGGTCTTGGTTGCTGCTGCTTCTCTGTATCTGCCTCTTGTGGTCCTGTCCTTTCCCAGTGTCCACTTTCCCCAAGAGAGGCCTTGGTAGCCCCTCTCCCTTGGGGCATCCTTAGCCTCAGCATCCCTGTAGTCCAGCAGCCCTGCCCCTCCCCAGCATCACAGCTGGTCCAGAGAGAGCCGATTGTGCCAACGAGGACTGGGCCCTGCCCAGCTGCCCGCCTCAGGGATGGGCACCTCACGCCTGTCTCGCCCGCCACCTGTGCCAATGTCCCACCCCCACCTGGGGGCGGGGTGCAGCTTCCACTTAACGGTTAGAAGATACCACTGCCCGACCTTTCGCTCCCTGTCTTGTCCCGTGCCCACCTGTCTGTCTATTTGTCTGTACTCCTCTAGGAGAGATATTTTGCCACATATAAAACCGCAGCCCCGTCCTTTGCGGCCACTTCCTGAGCCTGGTTCTTTGGTTGCACCACGCGTAGTCAGCTTAGCAGCCTCACTGGCTCTCAGTAGTGGGAGCTGAGGACCTGTCGGGGAGCAAAGGGGGACGCAGGAAAAAGCTGTGCCCCAGCTCTTGGGGCAAAGGAGAGCTGGCGCTTTGTTTTGCTGGTTCTGAATTCCCTACAAGGGTTCTTCATTCAGCTACAAGCTCATATCTTAATCTGTTTCTTCCCTGCAGAAGTGGGTGGGGGTGATGCTGAGTGGGATATTGCTCACTGGGTGGGCTCCAGACCCACAGGTTCACATATTTTATTTATTTTTATTTATTTTTATTTATTTATTTATTTATTTATTTATTTATTTATTTATTTATTTATTTATTTATTTATTTTTGTTTTTCCGAGACAGGATTTCTCTATGTAGTTTTGCTGCCTGTCCTGGATCTTGCTCTGTAGACCAGGCTGGACTTGAACTCACAGAGATCCTCCTGGCTCTGCCTCCCGAGTGCTGGGATTAAAGGCATTCAAGGCGTGCGCCACCACTGCCTGGTTCACATCTTAAAGACACATGCACTCTTTTTTTTTTTTCCCCCTTTCTGCTTTAATCTCCCAGTACCCTAGTAACTCACCTCACCAGGGAGGGGTGACCTTCAGCTGCTCTGGGATTCTTTTTACTTTTCAACTGGAACTCACCGAGGCTTGTCTGCCTTGCCTCCCGAGTGCTGAGTTTAAAGGCATAGATCACCTTGCCCTCAGCAACCAGTTTTTGGGTTTTGGATCCCCTCCACCCTCCCAGTCAGGGTCTCACAGTGTAGACAAGGCTCACCTGGAGTTCACCTTGTGTCTCCAGCTGGCCTGGACACGCTTCAGCTTCCCCAGATGCTGGGGTCCCAGGTGTGTGTGAGCCACCATGCCAGAACATTTTATTTTGGGACAGAGATTGCTATGTAGCCCTGACTGACCTGGAACTCATGTAGTTGAGGTGGGACTCAAACTCAGCAATTCTCCTGCCTTGGCCTCCTGAGTGCTGGGATCACAGGGTTACAGATGTGCCACCACGTGGGTTCTGAGAACCAGCTTCAGGGCTGAGGAGCTTATCCGCTTATATGAAGAGGTGGTAGAGACCAGCCCCCCGAGACATGTGAAGAGAACACACCAAGCAGGTGGCAGGATGTGGCCTCTCACCCGTATCCTGCTTCACGCAGCACCTGCAAGCTTCCTCACCCGGCTGGGTCTTGTTTCTGAGGTGATGATGGCTCTAGAGGACTTGAACGTCTGGGTCCTCCACCTGAGTGCTTCTGCCCAAAGAGCGTGTTCTAGTGTGCAGAGTGACAGCAGACCCCAGATGCCCACAGCTGAGGAGTCAGCAGATCACCGACAGGGAACCGGGCAGGCCAATGCCAGAGTCCCTTGGGGAAGTGATGGAGTTGTTGAGAACCTTGCTCTGCCTGCCAGCCTTCTCTCTACCTTTCAATTGAAGGCAATCAATTATTCACTTTTGTGTTTAGCTATGGAACCAGCATTTATTAAAGATCTAGACGGTAGGCACAGGTCAAACTGGGAAGCGCAGACAGCGCTCTGAGTAGCTTGCTGTCGGGGAGCATTGGTCCTGGAACACCACTCCCTTAACAGGGGAGGTCAGAGAAGGTTTGCAATCTGGGAACATGGTTAGGTTAATCTAGACAGAGAAGTGGGAGGAAATTCCTCATGCAGAGGAAGAGGAGGACATGCACCACATGCTATTGGCACAGGACTAACCACGTGTGGGGATCGCTGCTGGCCAGAGGGGGCGTGCTCACAGTAGGCCTTACCTTATGCTAAGGAGTCTGAGTTTTGATCTGAAACCGATGCAGGAATTGAAGGATGGTAAGTCGCCATGGCAACGTAGGGGTGCAGTGTGGAGCCTATAGCCTTCCCTGCAGACAGTGCTGATACTCCAGGTTGAAAGGAGGAGGGCTTAGCCCAGGCCACGGGGGGAAGGCAGGCGCTGACCACTAGAGGAACCCTACAGGATCGGAAGGTCTCAGAGGGAGTAAGTTGGAGGTGGCAGGTGAGAAAATTGGGAGTCACCAGCGGTGACTTCACCAGCCCCCACAGATATTGAATTTTGTAGTGCCTGTGACCCCCAAGTTCAGCTAATTCTTCTGCTCCAGGAAGCGTGGACGTTAGAAAGAGGGGGGTTAGGGAGTCGAGGAGGAGGAAGCAGGTGTGTGAACACGCTCTGTCTTTCTGTACCTTCTGCCTACAGTTGCATTTGCTCAGAACTTAGAGGTGGGCAGTTCTAGCTGGCGTAGATAATAGGGATGGGGAGAAAGCCTGGTTTCCAGGTAACCACAGCCCTCTACCCACTCTGCTCAGTCAGCAAGCTGGTGGCTGTCAGCACGTGAAGATTTTAACAGCCATGACGTCAGCTGCCCTTGCTACCACCGTCACTTCCAGGACTCAGAAGCGGAAGCAGGGGGATACCTTTCCTTCTCTGCTCTGACCAGCTGCTTCCATCTCTGGTCTTCGCTGCCCCAGCGAGCTGAAGTGGGATAAGCCACAGAGCCCAGATTTGCCCGAAGGTTCACTATCCTGAAACAAACTGGGTTGAGCTGAGGCTCAACTTTGGCCTAGGATGGGACCGTGGTTCCGGTCTAATATCCTAAGTCTTGTTTTGGCTCCTGTAACGGCTTTCTTGGTGAAGTCTGTCCGCGCTCCCTTCTAAATCAAACCTTCTCGGAGAAGTGTGTCTGCAAATGCTCTGGAGGCCAGAAGAGGATGTCAGGTCCTCTGCCCTCCATGGAGGCTAGGAACCAAACTTACACCTGCGGGGGGGGGGGGGGGCAGCAAACCAAGATCACCCTGCCCTGAGCCGCCTCCCCAGCCCCCAAGGCAGTTCTGCTCTGCTTACTTAGTGTGCCCACAGAGTGTCACTTTCAATTCTGCTACTGAGTGACAAAGCAGGACGCCTTTGTCCCCCTAGGAACCAGATGGTAGCAATGCTGAAACACCAGTAATCCCCCAGGTACCCTCTGTGCCCCCCGCAAGTCTCACAGCCTCCACACCAGCTCCTTTCCTGGGGCTGAAATGGAATCAGCCCAGATGGACTGTGTGGACTGTGGCGGTCAGTTTTGTAATCTTCTAACGCTGCTCACCACGGAGAGTGAAAAAAACATAGGGTGAGAGTCTATGTGCCTGGGTGAGCCTGTGGAGGTCAGTGGCCAACTTCCAGGGCCTGGTTCTGTTTTTCTTTGCTCACTACAAACATCAAACATCCCAGCTTTCCTTAGTCCTCTTATACTGATGCTTTTTGTTTGTTTGTTTTTGTTTTTTTGAGACAGGGTTTTCTGTGTAACAGCCCTGGCTGTCCTGGAGCTCATTCTGTACACAGGCTATACACTGAGATCTGCCTGCTTCTACCTGTGGCTTAAAATCACAATGCTCCAGGTGGTGGTGGTGTCCCACGCCTTTGATCCCAGCGCTGGGGAGGCCAGCCTGTTCTACAGGTCAATATCCAGGGCAGGCACCAAAACTACACAGAGAAACCCTGTCTCAAACAAAACAAAACAATAAAATAAAATCACAATACTGGGATTAAAGGCGCAAGCCACTACCACTCAGCCCATGTTACCTTTTTAATGCTCTAACCAGGCATTCTCCAGGCTATAGCTTAACTCATTCTAACACAATCCAATGACTTCTCTTCCTTAATCATAAGACAGGCATTGGACAAGGCAGGGAAGGGGGACATGTGCCAATGAACAGGATTCAAGCTCCACACTGTAGGACTCACAGGGAATGAAAGGAAACAGGCTTCCAATCCCCAGACCCCAGACAGGGAGAATGGGGTGTCTCAGGAGCGGCAGAAGCAAGGCAGAGCTTGGAGAATAGGAGGCAATGATAACAATTAAGTTAAAGGCTCTCTGGCGTTTCCCTTTCAAAGCATTCAAGGCAGAGGAGACACGGAAGCACAGGCCCGGTTGAGAAGATCTGGAAAAGATCTGGGCCTCTCTGAATGAAGATCAGCGGATGCTGAGCCTGGGGGGCAGGCTGCAAAGACAGACGGGGACTGTTTACGGAGGCCCTTGAAGGCCACATGAGGAGGCTGTTCTAACCCCAGTGGGTAGCAGAGAGCCACTGAAAGCTTGTGGAGTCGGGAGTCAGTGACCATGAGCTGTCCTTAAGGAGGGCTGGTAGGGCATGAGGAGGAGGAGGAGGCCCTGCGTACAGCGGAGGAGGTAGAGATAGAGAGAGCAGCAGCTAAGGGTTGCTGCCCCCGTAGAGGGCAGTCAGCCATAAGGGGTTGCAGGAGCCGACTTCCAGGGTGTCCGGTGATGACTGGAGCCGCTCTCTTGGAGCCTGCCTTGATTCACAGTGCAGGAGAAGACGATCAGAGATCTCCAGTTTTCTCAGGGCCAGGGAAGGACTGTGGAGTCTGGGACTCTGAGTTTCTCAGCCTGAGGTCAACTTGCCTTTTCCACTTCTCTGTTGGCTTTCTGGGTTTTCCCCAGGTTGTGACGTTGACAAAGAGCACATTTTTTTTTTTTTCTTCCTCCTCCTGCTGGATCTGCTGTTTCCCTTGTGACCCATGTCACCTTCTGTTGGGTCTGTGTGCTGCTAGAGCCTGTGGGCCAGCCACTCAGAAGGCTGAGGCAGGAGGAGTGCTGGAATCCAGGAGTTTGAAACCAGCCCATCACATGTCCTCTGAAAAAAGAAACAGAAAAGGGTCAACAAATAAAAAGACCGTTTCTCCTCTGCTAAGAGAGATTGATTGATTTGTGTTGTGAGACAGTCTCGCTGTGTATTCCAGGCTGGTTTTTAACTCGGGATTCTCCCATCTCAGCCTCCCCAGTGCTGGAATTACAGATTATGACTCCTCCCCTTTGCGGGGTCACTGACTGGATGCTCCTGTCTGCAGACTTCCAACCTTGGTCAACTGCCAGAGCATTGTTTGTACAACTGATTTCTCCAGAAACTGACTAGGGATACCCACAAGAGGAAAGGAGACCCCTATTCTTTTCTAGGGAAGCCCACTTTGGGCCAGAAAACTCCCTCCTAATGAGTCAGCTGGAGACCGGCTGAGAGCTGGGATGTGATCTGTGAGCCTGCCTGAGGGCTCACAGTGTGGAACTTTGTAGATGACAACCCTGTGTCGCAATATCAGAAAGCTGGACCGCACTTGGAGTTTTTTTTTTTAAATGTGCATTGGTATCTCGCCTGCATGTGTGTCTGGGTGAGAGTATCAGATCCCCTGAAACTGGAATTACAGACAGTTGTGAGCTGCCATGTGGGTGCTGGGAATTGAACCCAGGTCCTCTGGAAGAGCAGCTAGTGCTCTTAACCACTGAGCCATCTCTCCAGGCCCCTACCTGAGGTTCTTATGAATTTATTTTATTTTTGGTTTTCTGTGTAGCCCTGGCTGTCCTAGAACTTGCTCTGTAGATCAGGCTGGTCTCAAACTCAGAGATCCACCTGCTCCTGCCTCCTGAGTGCTGGGATTAAAGGCGTGCGCCACCCACACCTGGACATTGTGATTTTAAATTTTTTATTTATATTATTTTTAAGTGTGTGTGTGTGTGTGTGTGTGTGTGTGTGTGTGTGTGTGTGTGTCTTCATGTGGGTATGTGCACATGAGTGCAGGTGTCAGCAGAGGCCAGAAGCACCAAATTCCCTGGACCTGGAGTCAACAGAGTTGTGATCTGTCTGATGTGGATGCTGGGAACAGATTTGGGTCCTCTGGAAGAGCAGGGATGCACTTAAACACTGAGCCCTCTCTAGCCATTATTGTGATTTTAGGCATGTCCAACCATGATCTATGGGCTATGTGCAATTCATGTAGCCAAGAATAGCTATGAATGCCACTTAACACAAAACGAGAAAACTTAATAATATGTAATTAGGGGCTAGAGAGATGGTTCAGCAATTAAAAGCACTTGCTGCTCTTCCAGAGGACCCAAATTGTGTTCCCAGTATCCAAGTTGGGATCTGAGGACCTCTTCTGGCTTCCAAAGGTACACATACACATGTATTCATACATGGGGCACACACACACACACACACACACACACACACACACAAAAAAAAAATAAATAAATAAATAAAATAATTCTTGCCGGGCGTTGGTGGCGCACGCCTTTAATCCCAGCACTCGGGAGGCAGAGCCAGGCGAATCGCTGTGAGTTCGAGGCCAGCCTGGGCTACCAAGTGAGCTCCAGGAAAGGCGCAAAGCTACACAGAGAAACCCTGTCTCGAAAAACCAAAAAAAAAAAAAAAAAAAATAAAATAAAATAAAATAAAATAAAATAAAATAATTCTTAAGGAATCAGGCTTGGTGGCGCACGCCTTTAATCCCAGCACTCTGGAGGCAGAGGCAGGTGGATCTCTGAGTTCGAGTCCAGTCTGGTCTACAAAGCACACAGCGAGTTCTAGGACAGTCAGGATTACACAGAGAAACCGTCTGAAAAACAAAACAAAACAAAACAAAAAAACAGAAACAAAACAAAATCTTTAAAAAATTAAGAGATTGGTTTGGCAAAATCATCCTGAGGGTTTTTTTTTGTTGTTTGTTTTGTAACTCAGTTGCAGGGCTCTCCAGTGTGGAACTTTGTAGATGACAACGCTGTGTCGCAATGTCAGAGAGCTGGACCGCCCTTGGAGGGTTTTCCCCAGCGGGGGCTGTTGGGGGGAGGAAGAGCAGGCATTCGCCTTACACATTGCTGACTTGCAGCCCTTGGAGCAGATGGTCCAAACTCTTCAGTTTTCTCGGGGTGAAGAGGACTCTGGGATTTTCCTTGCACTTTCGGGCCCCTGGTCAGGTACCTGGTCTTCATAGTGACGTCCCTTAGTCCCTTAGCACCAGTGAGGTGCCAGCGTCCCGTGGGATTCCCAGGTCTGGAGGGTGACGCTTGGGGTTTCCCCTAGCTGATAGGAGCAGCAGGTCCGGCCCTCCCCGAGGCGGGGCTTTGAAAGCTTGAGGCCAGATCTGGTCCCGGAGGCCACGGAGCCCCCCAGGTTCCCCGACCACCAGTTCCGGGAGTGCCATGGGACAGCTGATAGCCAAACTGATGCGAATCTTTGGGAGCCAGGGTAAGGGGCGCACCGGACAGCCTAGTGACTGACCTCTTTGATTCCGCTGTCTTCTGGGGCTCTTGGGATTTTGGGGTCCTCGGAGAACACCGACTGGGAACCTGGGACTTCTAGAGTCCGTTGTGTGCTCCCCCATATGCTCCACGGCTCCCTCTCCGCTCTCCCCGTCGCACTTTTCCTGTCTCTGCGCTTCAATGTGCTCAGTGCATGAGGGTGGGAGAGCCTCCTGCCCCTACCCACCACCTAGCTGGGCTGCGCGCCCCCTGGATAAGTCAGTTTCCTGCGGTGGTGACTTAGAATCCAGCGTGGTTCCGACCCTCAGACAGTCACTTTTTTCTAGAAATGTGGAGGGAGATGGGATGGGGTCAGTTCTCTCTTCCACATTCCTGGAGAGGTGCTGGGGTCCGGTCCGATGCCAAGTGAAGTGATACGGTCCCCAGCCCGCGGGGAACGCGTTTCCCAGCGCACCCGAGGGATGGAGAGATGGGGGGCAGGAGACCGACACGACACAGAAATCTGAGATACTGAGTTCTACATCAGTGTGGTTGGGTTCCAGAGAGTGCCGGGAGAGGAGTGGGGCCGGGAGAGGAGAGGGCACCCAGGCAGGAGCGGAGGGACAAGAAGCCTGCTGGGGACACCCGAGCCCATGGCTTTCGGGGTTGGCGCTGACCTTGTCTTTCCCCTGGATCCCTCCAGAGCACAAAGTCATCATCGTGGGACTGGACAATGCAGGAAAGACCACCATTCTCTACCAGTTGTAAGTAACTACTGGGTGGACGGAGAGGGCTGAGCTTCACACCAGACTGATAGTCATTTGGACCAATCACCAGAGCCCTTCCCTGGGTTCGTGGGCAGCTGTAGACAAGAAGATTCATGGGTGGATGCTGGTGTGACCTTCCTGATTGAGTGGTTGTAGGCCTGGATTTGAATCCTGCAAGCTGTGGGCGACCCCTAATCCCACCGCCTTCCGCAATCAGTCCTGATCGCATTTCAGTTCTGGAGGGTTTGGAATGCCTGGAGGTTTCTCGCCTCGCCGCTCTTGGCTCCCCCTGGCGGCAGGGTCCTTCTCACCTTTGCACCTTAGTTAACTTTTCATTCTCCAACTTCCAACCTCTGGGCGGACCGTGAACTCCCCGAAGCTATACAAGCTCCCCGAAGTTCTGCAGCTCCGGGTCTGCCGCACAAGCTCCCAAACAGCAACCCGGGCTTTCGCAGGCATTCGCTCAGGATGGAGTTTCTCCTGATGTGGAGACTCCAAAGTATCTATTTATTTAGGGCAAGTGCTTCTTCTCTGAGAAAGTAATATATGTGCAATATTAATTAATTAATATTAGGGGGGGAAAGGTCTGGCGGTGTTGATCAGTCAGTGGTAGAGTGCTTGCCTAGAATTCTTGAGACTCTAGATTCCTGACACTATTAGATTAGAAAAGAAAAATTCAAGTAGTACGAAGTCCTCACTCCCAATCTTCCTCCTTATAACTTCTTGGTGAGCTTTCAGAAAACAAGTGTAACGGACATAGTGGTCCTTGCCTGTAATCACAGCACTCTGGAGCTTAAGACAAGAACATCTCATATTTGAGACCATACGATGAGACACGACCATTTAAAAAAAAAAGAAGAGAAAAAAGAAAAATAAAATCTTCCCCCAGGGGGGAAAAACCCAAAATGAAAACAAATAAAAATAAGGGTTTGTTTGTTTGTTGTTGTTGGTTTTTTTTTTCACCTCTAAACCAGGGGAGAGTCTGATGGTCCTAACTCAGATCTGACTGGTTCTTCCCAGCTCCCACAATTCCAGTGTGGTTCACAGTCCAGAAACAACGCCACCATCTGGGAGCTTAACAGTATTGCAAGCCTCTGGGCCTCTGGGCCTCTGGGATGGTTCTAAGGAGCCCCTCCTCTCTGGGGTCCCAGCCAAGGCCACATTTGAACTAACTCATACCCCTGCCCCCCAACACACACACACATCAATCACAGGATGTAGGCCTCCGCGCCTGCTTGGTCCCCCAGGGCCGAGCTGTTCTGAATTGGATTCAGCTGGTTTGGGAGTTGAGGGGCGATGGTCAGAGGTAGGCCACGACCTCAGAACCTTCTCTTGCCTCCCTAGCCTGACTAACGAGGCGGTTCACACGTGTTCAACCATTGGCAGCAACGTGGAAGAAATTGTTCTTCAGAAGACTCACTTCCTCATGTGGGACTTAGGGGGCCAGGAGACTCTGCGCTCCACCTGGGACACGTACTACTCCAATGCTGAGGTGAGGAGGGAGCGTGGCTGGGAGGCCGGTGGCTGTGTATCAGCCTGTCAATCACTTACCACCCCTCTGAGCCTAGCTTCTGCCACCTGGGATGTGATTGAACAATGGTTACTCAAGCTGTCTTGAAAAGGAAATAATAACAAACAGTTGTCAGATGCTTAACATTGTGTAGCATCCGTGAAGATTTTTGAATCCTAAAAAAACAAAACAAAAAATTTTAAATATGTAAATACGAATGTAAAAGAGAAGGATTTTCGAATCCTAAGATGAGTGTGGTGGTCCATGCCCATAATCCCAACACTTGGGGGATGGAGACAGGAGGGTCCCAGACCAGCTTGGGTTGCATGCCAAGATTTTGTCTCCAAAGAATAAAGTATAAGGTGATTAAAAACGGGTCCTTCGTGGTTCACATGGCAGGCTGCACAGCTCCTCTCCTGTGGGGCTGGCACTCGGTCAGAGGCCTAACCATTGGTAGGAAGTATGTTCACCAATGAGAAGGTTTGCAGCTCACACCTCGCTCTTGCTGGGCAGTTTGTCATCCTTGTGATCGATAGCACAGACCGGAATCGGCTGCTGACCACCCGGGAGGAGCTGTATAAGATGCTGGCCCATGAGGTAAGCCCCCTGAACTTGGGAAGCCATCCAGTGAGACCAGCTGTGTGCTCCCAGGCTGGTCGCATGCTCGTTTATTATAGATAAAGGGTCCAGTCAGTGCTCTCAGAGCAACTGAGTATAGAGGTTAGAGTTGCTGGTTCAAGGACTGAGCCCACCACTCACTCACTGTGAGACCTTGAGCAAGTTAAGTTGCTTCATTTCTACTAATAAGGAAGATCATTAGTTTCTACCTCACAGTGGCAATGGTGGCTCTTACATGCAATCTGGGAAACTGAGGCTGATTGCCATGAGGTTGAAGCCAGCCTGGGCTCCATATAGAGTTCCAGGCCAGTCTGGGCTACAGAGTAAGATTCTGTTTTGAACAAACAAAAACAAACAACAATAACAAAACAATGTCTGAGGTTATTGTAACCATCTGTGAGCAGTTGGAAGATGTCCCACGAGCTGTAGCATCATTTGATGGGGTTGTTAATGTCGGGTGGATCTCCACCTCTGTCCCATCGGGCCATGGGCCTCTCTTGCTATAACAGCTGGGCAGGGATCCCAGAGGACTCTTGAGGTTGCAGGAGGGATGCTGGCTGGCTGCTGACCTGGGCTGGGCTCTTCTGCCCACAGGCACTTCGAGATGCCTCAGTCCTGATCTTTGCCAACAAGCAGGATGTGAAAGACTCCATGACCACAGCAGAGATCTCCCAAGTCCTCACACTCAGTGCCATCAAAGACCACCCGTGGCAAATCCAGGGCTGCTGCGCTCTCACTGGAGAAGGGTTAGTCCCCTACCTGTCCCTGGCCTGGCCCAGCTGACGGGCAGAAGGTTCCAGGAACCCCCTCCTGTCTCTTTCCAGTCAGGATCTGGCCCACAGCTGGCTCCTGGCCCAGTAAGATGGGCACAGGCCCAAAGCTAAGGTCCTGTGGGCCTGCAGAGCCCTGTGCTCCAGGGGCTTGTTCTAACGGTAAGGGCTAAAACTCCACCAAAACAACAGGGATTTTAGGGACTGAGAAACTCTTTGGAGACCGTGAAATGGACAAAGCGGTGGAAGGGCAAGGGTAACTCTGATTTTTGTCTCCATGGTCGGGGATAGCTGAGGTCCCAGGGAAGAGGAAGAAGCTGTGGAAAGACCGCAGGAGACTGGCCTCCAAGGCGGAAGTCGCAGACTCTCTGACTTTCTTGTAAAAGGAGGGGATCATACTTCCCTCTCCCCCAGTTCTGCAGAGAGTGACTGGCACTCTCTTAGGCTTTTTTGAATACCTACTTTGTGCCAAGTGCTGTTCTGGGAATTGGGAAAAACAGTGGTGAACAAACCAGACAAAAATCCCTGCCTTGGGGCTGGCTTGTAGCCGCACATGTCTGAAGCCCTGAAGCATTGCACACCTGCAATCTCAGTACTCGGGCTGCAGAGGCAAGAGGATCAGAAGTTCAAGCTCCTCCTCCACCATCCAGTGAGGTCAAGGCTAGCCTGGGCTGCATATCAAGGCCCTGCCACAAAAAACAAGAACATAACAAAACAAACAAACAAACAAACAAACAGGTGATACACAGGAAGGTGGAGAAAGGAAAGAAAAATTGGCAATGGTTGGGGGGAAACTTTGTATGTGCACATGTTTACCTGCCCACGCTGAGGATAAAGGATCCTAGCACTTGGATCAAATACCTCAGACTGTGAAGGGCTGGATTTCTCCAAAAGGGCCTTCCATGAGGCCTGGAAATTTCCATTCATCTCCCGTCTGGACACTTTCTGGAAGAAAAGGAAACTCTAAATAAGAGAATTCGAGGGACCACAGATTTCTGGCAATATGCTTGTCACCTCAACCCATTAGGGACTCTGGTCTTCTCCAATGTGTAGTCTAATTCACAGTGCTCCCTGGGTCCTGTGCCATACCCCGGGGCCAGGCTAAGCTGGGCAATGGCAGACATTTTTCCTAAGTTTCCACTTTGGCTCTGGAGGTGTTTTTCACCTGGTGAGGAACTTGTCTCTTCCCTGGCCTTTGAGGTCACCCGGCTACTGCCCCTAATCTCAAAACAGGACGAGAAGGCTTGTCCAGACACACTGCTCCAGGGCCCAGAAGGTGAGGCTCCAAGCTGCCTTAGAGGCTACCGGGGCTACCAGAGGCCTCCGACTCCTTATTTGTTGGTTTATTAATGTATTGTCCATTCCCTCGGCTAGCTTTGTAGGAAGACTGCTTCTCCCCAGGAGCCCCAGCCCCCAGCTCAGTGGGTGCTGATGCATGCTGGAACTCTCTTCCCTTCTACCATTAAGTGATTGACTCTAACCTTGGCTACCCTCTCAGTCTGTCCCGGGCAGAGGCTTGGAGCTTCCCAGACGTCCTCTTATGGGAAATGCTGACGGTCCTTTGTGCAGTAGTCCATCCCTCCCTCCCTGCAGGCTGCCAGCTGGGCTCCAGTGGATGAAATCTCAGGCCACCACCAAGTGATGTTCCAGCCTGAAGCCAACCAGAAACCACACGGTTAGCACCGGTGCGAAAACCCAGTCGTTTGCTGGTGGAAACAGAGTGGACAGAGAGACTGCCCCTGTCCTCTCAACTGTCGCTAAGGAGCTGGACCAAAGACTTCAAGTTGGGACAGACAGGGCCACGGAGGAAACTGCCCCTCACTGAGGAGACACAGGGAACCTGCTGAGTGTGTTGGGGGACCCCCTCCCAGCCCTCACCTTCTGTCTGCCCGAAAGCAAGAGATCTTTGACATTGGGCCCTATCCATTAGACAACGGAGATTCCAATAAAGGAGGCAACAAGGACCGAGCCAAAAGTTGGGGGATGGGGTGAGATGGAGAGGTGGAGGATGGGAGGACAGAACATTCCAGACAGAGGCAATCCTTCACACTTCCCGCTCGCCTTTCTGCTCCCTCTTGGATGCTAACTCTGACCACAGCTTTTGGGTCTAAGTCATCACGTGGTAGCTCCTTCCCTCTCAGTGTCCTTCCGGTGTGAGTCCCACTCCTCTCAAATGCCAAAGGTTTCTACAGGACCTACTTATTTTGTCTTCGTGCCATGCTTAAAAAACAAAACACAACGCATTGCATTAAGATTTAAAAAGTAAAGGTATATAGTAAGTGCTATTGAAAACGTCTCTCTTATTTCTGTCTGTTCCGAAAACTGGCTTTTGTTCCTTGCAAAGGGGGCGGGGGGGGGGGGGGGGGAGGTGGGTGGGTGGGAGAATCACCTTGGAAACGGGGTGGGGAAGCGGAAGGTGGGGGAGCGAGAACTCAATGCTCCATTTGCCTAGAGAACTTGGCTAGGGTTAGCCAGGTTGAAGGACACTGGTACCAGCTAACCAGGACCGGGGCTCTTGGTTCTAGATCTAGTGGTGGTAAGAGGATTGATAGTGATCCACTGAGAAGGGGACCCCAGAGGAAGGAAGAGTCCCCAGGGTCCTTTAGAGGTGATGCTAAAGATGGATTGGAGGCCCACGCTGCCCTTCTACATTCAGGGACCTAACCAGGATAGCGCGTTTCCTTTCCAATCAGGCGGTGGACCTCTAGGGGAACCTGGGCAGAGAAAACAGAGGACCCAGCATCTTTAATCTTGTAGTTTCCCTGCGATGTGGTTATGAAGGAAAACCTTGTGAATTCTAGACATTTTGGCCATACTTTATGTTTTCATTAGGTTATTTTTAACATAACAAATAAAAATGGAAAGAGATAGCTGGTCCATAGAAATCTATTCCATAGAAATCCATTCTGATAAGCCCAGTCTAGCGTGCTGGGGGTATAGCTCAGTGGTAGAGCATTTGACTGCAGATCAAGAGGTCCCCGGTTCAAATCCGGGTGCCCCCTCATTCCTTTTTGCTAACAAGCTGACCTAGCTTGAGTCTTTAGTCTTTAGAAAGTGGGTCTCCCCGAGGCCACCCTATTTTGATGGCGTGTGCTGTCCTACTATTGCTGCGGTCCCGTGTACGTCCTTAGCCGGAATGTGACCCGAGGCGAACCTCTGGTCCGACCGGTACCCCGAGGCAGCCGCTCGTGAGCCGCAGGGCGCGACGAGTGAGCTCGACGGCTGTCCCTTAGGGAGAGCTGAGTGTCTAGGGTCGGGGCTGAGGTTGGAGGCAGAAAGAAGGTCGGAAGAAGTCGAGAGAGCGTGGGGAAGCAGCGGCGGAGCTGCAGAGCGGGACCCTGCCTAGAGGAGCGCCGGGGCAGCGAGGGATCGCCTCCATCTTTCGGTACATTTTCTTGTACCATCAGAAGGAATCTCAGAGCGTCGGGAAGTACCCTTTGTTTTCAAGCGAGCAATCCGGCCCGTCAGTTCCTTATATTTCTTGAAAACTTCGGCCCTTGATTCTGCTTTTCCAGAGATGCTTTATTGCGCCTGCGCAAGAATCACATTTAGTGGTTACTGGCGCAGGGCTGCCGGCAGAGGGGGTATAGCTCAGTGGTAGAGCATTTGACTGCAGATCAAGAGGTCCCCGGTTCAAATCCGGGTGCCCCCTCTCGTACCTTTTTTGTTTCTTCACCTTCCAGACAGTTGGGAAGCGATGACGGCGGTTAAGGACCCGGGAATTTCGAGGGCAGTGCCTCTCAGCACTGAAATCCACGCTAGAAATGAAGGTTCCTGTCGTCATCTATGACCCAATGAAATAGCCTGGCGTGGGGCTAGAAATGTGTGTTCCGAGGAGAGCCCCAGGTGCACGCTCACGTTCTAGAGGCTTAGGTTTAGAAACTTGTAAACATCATTTGCTTCTAATACTTCCAAGTTGCTGCTTTGGCCTGGACCTTAATAAAAAGGCCTTTTAAAAATGCAGCGCGGGCACCAAGACTGGCCGTGCACGACGACACCAGAACTGAGGCTGGCGGTCCATCCCGGGACACTCTAAAGGCTCTCCACGGCGCCTGCGTGGGCGCAGAGTCAACCCGATGGTTCATCACATGGCCTCTGGGTGGCGGTAGGAGGCCGCAGCTGGAAGAGACAGCCTATTCGGGTCCCCCCACCCTACCCTACTCTACCCCACCCCCAGGCTGTTAAGGGAGAATTCACGTTAGGAGTTAGGAATTCAACGGCCCGTTTGGTGGGCTCACGCCTGTCATCTGTCCAGTAACCAGAAACAGGAGGGGTGGTCGTGAGTTCGAGGCCGACAGGGTCTAAAACGTGACTCCCTGTCTGGGGAAAAAAACAACAAAAACTTCTGTTGCGGAAGAGAGCGTAATTGGGATCCTGAAAGATGAGAGAGAATTTAGTTTTCATTTCCTTCCCCCGGTCCTTCTTTTGACCTCAGTGTCAAACCACCCACCTACTCAAGACCACACAGTACTCCTGTCCTCGCCCGCACCCTCCTTCTCTGGATGTGCACCCTTTCTTTTCGCACTCTCCAGGTCTCCAGCACGGAGGAAGCCAGGGGCCCCTCCGCCCTCACCACTCCCTAGGCCCCAATCCTTCACACGAAGTAGGTCACAGGCACCTTCGCGCCTTGACCTGGTTCCCTGCCGTCTATTAAATCTCCTAAATTGCGGGTATTTTTATTCTCTCCTGGAAGGAAAAAAAAAAGTGCCCTATTCCCAGAGCCCGATAGAGTGTGGTGGCAGTGGGCGCCCCTTCCAGGCTCTGGGTCTAGCTTTGATTGGGTCTGGCCTTCTTGGGGAGGGGGCGTCCGTGCTGCTTCAGATTGGGAATGTGCCCGATTCCTGCACCTACACGTCTGCTGGGCTGGGGGTCGGAGGAGAGCCGGCGCTGGAGATGGGGTGTAAAGCCGTGAAGTGGGGAATGCAAATCGCGCCTCAGCTGGGGCAGAAGCTGGGGGGCTTGGCTGCCGGGCATTCCTGTGCGTGGGTCGGTGTGTGCGCTTTTGCACAACACTAGGAAGCCACAGAAGTCCAGGGACCAGCTCAGAAAGTCACATGCCCTGGCAGGAGTCAATGGCCCAAGCAGGGGCGCTTCCTGGGGTCCTCCACCGCGGCCTTTTCCCCGATCTTCTGGGCGAGCTGCGTTCTCTCGGTGACCAGAGGTGTCTCGGCGCGGTCCCGGGTCCGGCGGGGCGCGGCGCGGAGCTCCGGGAGGCGGGGACCCCGGCGTCGCGCCCCGCCCTCCGGGCCCTCCCGCCCGCGCTCCCCGAGGCCGCAACGCCGCGCTTTGCTCGCCGTGCCCGCTCCGCTCCCGCTCCCCTCTCGCCCAGCCCGGGGCCGCTCCCTCTGCAGCCGCCGCCGCGAAGACCCTGAGGCCGTCCGCGCCCACCATGCGGGCTCAGCTCTGGCTGCTGCAGCTGCTGCTGCTCCGTGGGGTCGCGCGCGCGCTCAGTCCCGCAACACCCGCAGGTAGGACGCGCGGGCAGGGCAGGTGCAGAGCCGCCAGCGGGACGCGGGATATTACCCGCGGGAGGCCGAGAACGGGGGGGGACAGGGACCCTACTTTCCCTGTGTGCGCACAGAAGGTGCGCATCCCTTGTTTCTGTCGGAAAGACGTGGAGGGACCCAGCCGGGGGTCCCCAGAAGAGTCATAGGGACCGCGATCCTTCCAGGGAGGCGTTTGCCTTTCCACGCTCATCCCTGTTGGCACCCTCGGCTGGTCTAGGCTGGGTCCCAGTGGGGCTTGAAGACTGCGTGGGAGCCGCCGGAGGATGGGGGGACACCCTAGCCCAGCCGTTCTCTCTGGGCACCAGCGTGGCCGTCTAACTTGCTTCCCCTACCTATCGCGCACCGGCGGAGAGGCAGGGGCCCCAGGAAAAAGCAGCTTGCGGCTCCCGAATCTCCCAGAGTCAAGGGTCCCCTCTCCCTCCTGTCTGGTTCTGCTTGGCTCTCAGTTGCCCTGACTGTGCCGGGGGTGGGGGTGGGGCCCGGGGAGGCAGTGGGGGAGGAGCTTCCATTCTGCACACTCCTCTTTGCCCAGTTTCTCAAAAACATTTCTTCCGCTTGGGGATGCTTTCGGAGATCTATCTTGAATCCCTCATGTTATCAAGAAAGGCCATTTTTCAATATATAATTTAGGCTCGGTACACAGACTTTCTCTGGGGCTGGGAATAAGGATCACTTCAAGCTCCCTGAAAGAGGGAACTGGGTGCCCCTCATCTGGGGTCAGGGAAGGGGTAGTTCATGGGGTGCTGCTGTTGGCTGTTGTGTCTGCATTGGCTCTAACCGTGTTCTTGGCTCTCCTGGTCACAGTATGCAATTCAAATGAGCCTGTGTTGGCATGAGGTGGTATGGGTGGGGGACTCTGGGGACGACCGTGGGGGCAGAGGGCAGAGAAGTCACGTGTCTAGAGACTGCCATGGAGCCATCAGCGTTCAGGGAGGCCCTACGGAAGGTGGCTGGACACTTGGCTTCTAGTTCTGCTGTCTCACTTGCTCTGTGACCTTGGGCAAGTTACTTGCCTTCTCTGGGCCCATTTCTTGATTTATAAAATGAGGTTATTGGCAAAATCTTCGGCTTTTGGAAGTAGGGTTATGAAAGATTACACATACACACACACACACACACACACACACACACACACACACGATATTCTTCCCTACTCAAACACATACAGGCAACTGATAATTTGTTTTAAACTTGCAAATAGGAAGATTCGGGGAGGGTTAATGTCTGAGTTCCTGTCAGCCTTAGCCTGGTGTGTTTTCTGAGCTCAAATATGGCTGGGTGGATGAGGGGTTTGGGCCATGGAGGGGGCTGAGGGAGGGGAGTTGGCTGCGTTCGGGGCCTAGAGGGACATGTGTCACCTGTCTATGGACTATGCGTTCTCTTCATTGAGATTCATCTGGGAGGTTTGGACTATCTGTGGCAAGTAAGACTGAGGTTAGACCCAAGGAAGCTGTGAAAAGCCATCAGGGCAACTGCTGACTCTTCCCAGGTTCGGCTGGGCTTTGGTGGTGGTGGTGTTGGTAGAGACCGTGTGTACAAATGGGGAAGGCTGAGAGGGGTCCCTTCAGGGAGGCTGGCTGCCTGCTCTGTGAGGTAGCGACTCTGGCCAGGGAATGCGACACAGAGGAGCCCCTGCAAAGGCAATGGTGTCCCTGGCAGGGCTGGCAGCCTGGCAGCAGCAAGGTCCATTCCTAGAGCCCTGTCCCCACATCCATCCTTAGACCAGGAACAGGAGACACTAATGACCTGAAGTAGGAGTCTAGTCACAAGGAGACAGAAGAAGCCATCAGACCGGCAGGCAGACAGACAAACAGATGGCAGACAGGAAGATGGCCTCGGGGCCCAGGGAGTGGACCCTGAAGGTCTGGTCTCAGGGGTCAGAGACATGCAGGGCATGCACAGAAGGAAGAATCCCGCAGGCAGCCATTTCCAAACTCGCCAGGGCCCCCTGAAAGCCAAGGCTGCCTGTCTCTAGAGTGGGAGCTGAAAGATGTCTCATAACCCGTCCAACCGTAATCTGTTTCCAGCTCCCTCCTTGACCACCAGGGGCCTCCCAAGAAACTAACATACTGTGACCGAAATTCAGACCCCTCACAATGGCTGCTGGCATTGCTACTGCCTCCCATCAGCTCCAGGACCCCCTCTTCAGAGAGACCTGCCCTGCCTGCCGGTGGGGCCAGACAACAAGCTTACTCCCTGGCCTGATCCACTGTCCTGCCTCTATGGGAAGAAGTTGAGAATGTTTGGGCTCAGGATCATGCCTGCCTGTCACTGAGATCCCCTCCACCCCCTCACCACAGCGTGTATGGAAACCTGCTTAATAAATGTGTGTGGGAAAGCTGGGCATGGTGGGTCACGCTGAGAGCAAGGCCACTTGGAGGAAGAATGATCGCAAGTTCAAGGTCATCCTCACCTACATAGTGAGTTCCAGGCCAGCCTACTACTTGAATTTCCAGACCCAGGGGAGGCTAGGTTAGTTGCTGGCTGCTTTGTGGACACAATTTTGTTAAAGATTCAACCTAGCAAGTGGTAGAGCTGTTCTCACCCCATCTTACCTGTTAGAGATGGAAGCTTCCAGAGAATCTGTAAACTGTGGTGTCGAGCGTGGTGACACACCTGTGCTCTTCCACTGCTGTGACAGGACAGTGGGGGTCTCCAGCAGGGCTGGAGGGTCTGTCTCCTCTGTCCTATGAGGCTTGGTGCTGGCTTCCCCTTCCCCGATGCCAGCCTCCCCCCTGCCAGCCTCCCCGCTTCACTCACTGGCGCCCCTTGAAGCCTGGTCCTCCCAGTACCCAGAATTCCAGATGCTCAGGCAGTAAAGGGCATGATGGTCGAGGAGGCCAGCTCGGGTGGCGTACCTGGCATCTGGGTGAGTGGGAGAGAAGTGTCAGGGAGACTCTGGCGGTCTCGTCACCTTGTCACACTTGGAGGATTAGTAAGAGCTCATCAGGTGAAAAACATTGTCTAGGAGCGGAGTGGTCTTGGCTGAGGAAACTGTGGATCTCTGGCGGCTGGAGAGCAGGGCTAGGTCCTAGAGGGCCTCAAGGGATGTGAGAGAAAGCGGGGTCTGCCCACAAGTGCCCTCAGATCAGCAGGAGGCATGTGGTGAGAGATGGACTCAAGCAGGTCTTTTAGACGGCCTGCTCTAGCTAGAGTTGTGTGGGCAGTGGCTCTGGGGCATGTAGAGTGGACGCTGAAAGGAACATCCAGAGAGACTCTCAGTGGCCTGGACAGCATGGTGGCGGTCTGGCTGGAAAGACCAGCTTGAGTGGCAAATGAGATCGTGGGTTGGGTCAGGCGCTGGGTGGTGGAGCCTGGCTCCTCCTCAGCCTTAGAGCGGCTGTGCCAGGTCAGAGATGGGAGCATGACCTTTGCATTCTCTACACCAACCCAGGTCGCCAGGCTCCTCAGGCGGCTCCCATGTCCAGGCCAGTGGTACCCAGGGCACCCTCCGGGAACCCAGCCCTGGGGCTGCCCTGCACCTTAAGAGACAGCCTGAGAGTTTCTAGTCATTTCTTGTGTAGCCCAGGATGTTTTTTTTTTTTTTTGTTTTTCGAGACAGGGTTTCTCTGTGTAGCTTTGCGCCTTTCCTGGAGCTCACTTGGTAGCCCAGGCTGGCCTCGAACGCACAGAGATCCGCCTGGCTCTGCCTCCCGAGTGCTGGGATTAAAGGTGTGCGCCACCACTGCCCGGCTAGCCCAGGATGGTTTTTAACTAAAGTTTCTCCCACCTCAGCCTCTGGAATGATGGAGGTTCAGTGGAGATTCAAGGGGTTCCATCCTATCAGTTCCCATTGCTTTTTTTTTTTTTTTTTTTTTTTTTGAGATAAGTTCTTATTCTGCAGTCCAGTTTGACCAAAACTTGCTATGGGATCAGAGTGGCTTTGAACTCACAGAGATCTTCCTGCCTCTGCCCCCTGAGTGCCAGGATTAAGGACATGTGCTACTATGTTTGGCCTTATTGTGCTGTGTTCTCCGGTTCTGACCAGACTGAAGCTATCCTGCCTGAGTTCAAATCCTGCCCATGGACTGATTGGGTGACCTTGAGGGGGGTTGTTTTCCTGCTTTATAAAATGGATCTAAAGCTAATGCTTATCTCCCGGGGTTGATTGACATGGGGATGAAGAGTGCGTGAGTCCTCAGACTACCGCAGCTAAGACAGCAGCCTCTCAAAGTCACCGCTGTCCCGACATCCCGTTAGATAATGCAGCGCTAGGAGCCCTGAGTGACGGACTTCTTCTGGAAGCAAAGGATGGAATGGGCACTGAGAGGCAGTAACCGGGGCAAGGGTGTCTTAAGGTGCCTAGGCTTGCCACCCTTATGAACCTGTTAGGCTGAGGCTTCCACTAGGCTTTAAGGCTGTGTGACCGACCAGCCACCAACACTGGCTCCTAGCATGGGCTGAGAGGTGGCATCCTGACCCATCCAAGGGGGAAGGGTGAGAAGCTGAGGTGGAGAGACACTCCTCAGGATCCCTAGCTCTCCTTAGCCTCCCTTGCCCTTATTCCCTCATCCTGCACAGAACCTGTGCCCCTGCTCCGGCTGGTTCGAACCTCATCTCTGTTTTTCACTCAGTACCCAGGGCATCGTGTTGTTTGGTGTGGTTGTCCCACAGGGACCCCGAAGCTGGCAGAGCTAAATTGCCAGGTCCCAGCTGGACGGTGGTGGGCTGGAACGGACCATCTTGCGGGCCTCCTAGCTCCCTATCTGACATCCCTCACCGTAGTCAGTCCAGGGGTGGTACTTCCCGCCCTCCACGCATCAGCCCTTCCACTTGGCCTGCGTGTGCGCCTTTCCAGTTCTGGCTCCTGCCCTCCCCTCCAGGCTACTTGCAGGAGGACTTGGGGGGAAGGCCACCCAACTCAGCACAAACAGCCTGCCACTAACAGTGAGCTGTGGCCTTGCTGATGAGGCCAGGCAGCTTTCGTGGGGCCGAGTGGTCCTCAGCTGCCACCTAGCGCCGGGCTTTCAGCCATTTGGTGGATGTCTTGGGGAAGAGGTCAGAACTGCCCCTCTGCCCACATTCTCCAGGAGCATCTGGTTATGATTAGGGGCAGAGATGGGGGGGGGGGCAACAGTCCAGCAGGCACCAGCCGCCAAGAATGACTTAATTGGATAAAATGCCTAATGACAAATCAGAGCTCCACAGCAGCATCCTGGCCAGACCCCAGGCGTGGTCCAGCCAAGCCTTGTTTCAGCCTCTGTCCTTGTGTCTACCCGAGAGCTATCCCTTAGTGTAGTGTCCTCGATTATGCAATGATTGAGCACTTACTGTTTGCACTCTGAGGAGCGCAAGTCTCCCAGGGAGAGGGCACAAAGTGACCTCAGGGAGGGATCCAGGACAGTGAGAGCCGCTCAAGGAGCTTTGGTGAGCAAGGTGGATGGAGTCCAGAGGTGGAGAGGAGAGAGGGATCTGATCGAGGACCCAGAATTGATGAAGGCCACAGGTGGGGTGGTCTGTGTCCTTTATATATCCAGGGCAGGTGTGACAGTTAGAATGACAGCATAGGGCACAGCTTTGGGGACCTAACTCTCCGAAATGGAAAGGGATGCTTTTTAGTGTCATTTAGAATGAGTTTAACAGCCCAAGACAGCTGGAGTCTTGGAACAACTGCATCTGGGTACCCACTTGCCAATTCTGTGCTCGTGACAGACATTACTAATCGATCATGACACCCTCTGCTGATAAACACAGATGAAGTCTTGGGATTCCTATATAGACTGCTTCTGGCTGCCAGTAATGAATGGGAGATGGTATTTGAGATGGACCCCCTTTGCCATCCCAGCGGGTTTCTCAGCCCCCTGTTACATAGGAAGGTGATTTGCCTGAGATGAAAGCTTTCGATGGAGCTAAGACTATGCTCCTCAGGAGGACAAGGGAGCCAGGTAAGGTAACACACACCTTTGGTCCTAGCACCCTAGAGGCAGATACAGGCAGATCTCTGTGATTTAAGGCCAGCCTCATGTACACAGCAAGTTCCAGATCAGCCAGGGCTAAGTATTGATATCCTGTTTCAAAATCAACCAAATCAAGTGGGCGAGGGAGAACCGTTTGTTTCCAGGGAGTTTCTGGTAATGTCTGGAGACATTTTCAGCAGTCAAGGCCAGTGGGGGAGGGAGGGAGAGTGAGGCACAACTGGGTCCAGTGGGCAGAGAGAGAAGATGCTGTTAAACAGCTAACAGAACCATGATCCAGTCCACCAAGCCACCAGTTAAAAATGGACCAAAGACTTGAACATTATACAGACAGCCAATATCACATGAAACGGTGCTCATCCTCACCAGTCATTAAAGAAATGCAAATCAAAAACCACAAGTACCTATCACTTCCTGTCCATCGATCAGAATGGCTACTGCCAAGATCCTGGGAAAGAACAAGGCTTGACGACGCTGTGGAGAAATAGGCAACCTTGGACACTATTGAGAATAAAAACTGGCCTATGAGTCTGGAGAGGCGGCTCAGTGGTTGAGAGCACTGGCTACTCTTCCAGAGGACCTGGGTCTGATCCTCAGCACCCACATGGCAGCTCACAACTCTCTGTAACTACAGTTCTAGGAGATCTAGTGCCCTCTTTTGGCCTCCATGGGCACTACCTGCAAACAAAATACCCTATACATAAAATAAAATGAAATAAAAATAATTTAAAAACATACAAACAAATGAACTTGCATAGTCATTTCACATGGAAAACAGCATGGAAGGAAATGGAATTACTTCAGGAGCCAACAATTCCATTTCTGGGCACATAACCCAAGGAATTGAAAACATGTCTCCAAGAGATGTTGGTATCCTTTATTCCTCTTAGAATCCTTCACGATAGCCAACTCATGAACACAAATCAAGTTCCTACTGTCAGGTGATCAGATAAGCAAAATGTGGGATAGCACAGAACACCATTCAGTTTTCCAAAAGAACAGGGCTGAACCTTGAAGACATTATGCTAAGTGAAAAAAGCCAATCACGATATAATTCCACATATACGAGACATAGAGTATTCAAAAAACACAGAGATAGAAAGTAAAATCTCAGCCCAGCGTGGTGGCGCACACCTTTAATCCCAGCACCCAGGGAGGCAGAGGCAGGTGGATCTCTGAGTTCAAGGCCAGCCTGGTCTACAGAATGAATTCTAGGACAGCCAGGGCTACACAGAAAAACCCTGTCTAAAGTCCCCCACCTCAAAAAAAGAAGAAAGAGAGTAGAAGGACGTAGTTGGGCATGTAGGTCAATGGTAGAGCGTCACCTGTAGGCTCTGAGTTCAGTCCCCAGCACCTTTAACCTCTGAGCCAGATTCTGTTTTGCCAGACATACCATGTCCACTGTGGAGGGTTGAGGGGTTTTAGCAATGCATGTGCGTGTTTCTGGGCATGGTATGAGGCACACAGCTCTCAATCTGTGTTGTGAACCTTCTGTCCTGGTCATCAAGTGTCCCCAGAACCAATGATAGTGTAGTGTTGAGGCTTCTGCAAGATAGAAGGTCTGGACCCCTTCTCATGTCCTTCCTCAGGACACCAGCACTCAGTGTTCTGTCCTTCTCCCAGGTCATGATGAAGGCCAAGGCCCGGAATGGATGGCTGAGGGAACCAGGCAAGGCTGGCGTCGGAGAGCTCGAGAGAGTCCCGGGCAGGTGCTGAAGCCAGGCAGGACCCAGCTAAGCCAGGACCTGGGAGGGGCCTCCCTGGCCATTGACACACTCCCAGACAACAGGACCAGGGTGGTGGTAAGTGCTCAACCAGCGTGGCGGGAGAACAGAGCTGGGGTCTGATACGGAGACTGGAATGGATGGGGATCCCAGGGAAGAAGAGACAGTCTGACTCCAAGCTGGGTCATAGGATCAAAGCATCTCAGAATTGCAGGCGGCTGGCCTCCGCCAGGACCCCCGAGAGATGATGTAACTTGCGCCAGGATGCATTGAGCGCAGGCACTGAGCACAGGCACTGAGCTCTGCCAAGACTTAGACAAGAAGGGTGAAGGTAGCGTGGCTACAGCGCAGCTGCCAGCTTAAGCAACACTCTGCCGCACCTCTGCCTCATCTTTAGACTGTGGGACCCTAAAGGTTACGGACAGGACAGGGCCACAGCAAGAGGCGTCCTGAGGTGGTTGGAGTCGAGGAGGAAGCAGTCCAGGTGTCACTGAGGCAGAAGTTTCTGGGCCTGGGGACCGAGAGCACTCTGTGGGAGGAGAGAAGAACTCTGAAAGCGGAAGGGGCCTCTGCATCCATATGTGAGTGTGAGCTGGAGGCGGTTTGCACCTGTTGGCGGAGGAATTTTGCATGTTGTGTCCACGTGCCCGGAGTTTGCCTCTGCGGGTGGCTTGTGTCTGGGATGGGGGTGAGTGTGCGGTGGGAAGGGAAGGGTGGAGGTTCAGGGTGCAGGAAAACTACAGAATGAGAAGCAGCAATAAGAGGGTGTGCTTCACAGCATCTTTATTTTCTGTCTTGAAGAACTTCCAGAAACTTCCAAACACCAGCAGTGCTAGAGGTAGTGGGATGTAGCTGTGTGTGCCTAAGGGCCCAGCTGAGTGGAAAGCTGAGGCAAGAGAATTGTCAGAGCCCCAGAGTTTAGGGCCAGCCTGGGCAATGCAGGCCAAAAATCGTCCTAGAATCATAGAAGAATAAACACAGAAGACCCAGGCTGCCTCCTACAGTCCACAGCCTTTTCCACAGCAGGATGCCTCTAGGCTATTATTTTCCAACTAGTCTGCTTCTTTGGCTCCCTTAATGAGTGAGCTTTGGTTGGTTGGTTGGCTGGTTTTGAGACAGGGTTTCACTATTGTAGCTTTGGCTGGCCTTAAACTTACTATATAGACCAGGCTGGCCTGGAACTCAGAGATCCACCTCCCTCCACCTCTAGTTTTGGGATTAAAGGTGCATGGCACCATTGCCTGGCTCGGGAACACTTTCTTACATGCCAGCCTTTAGTTTCAAATGTAATCGTCAGTGTGGTCAAACTTGTCATCAAGGGAGCTGGGGCTGGGGCCCAGTTGGTAGAGTGCTCACTTAGCATTCATTAAGCCCTGGGTTTGATCCCCAAAACTATATAAACCAGGTGTGATGGTGCCTGCTTGTAATCCCAGCACTCTAGAGGTGGAAGTAGGAGGATCAGAAGTTCAAGGTCACCCTTGACCACATAGTAAGTCCTGGACCAGCCTGGGCTCCATAAGACCCTCTCTTTAAAGTAAACAAACAAAATAAACACATAGAAATAAAAATTTGCCCCAACTTGGCAGACTGCTCACCCGATCCACGGTTGCCATACCTCCTCCTCCTTTGTCTCTTGATTGTTGGAGGATCTCTGTGAATTCGAGGCCAGCCTGGTCTACAGAACAAGTTCCAGGTCACAGCTACACAGAGAAACCCTGTTGAAAAACAAAACAAAACAAAAAAAATTAACATCTGTGCCAAACACTGGCGATATTTTCTTCTTCTTCTTCTTCTTCTTCTTCTTCTTCTTCTTCTTCTTCTTCTTCTTCTTCTTCTTCTTCTTCTTCTTCTTCTTCCTCCCCCCCTCCTCCTCCTCTTCTTCTTCTTCGGTTTTTTTAATTTTATTTCATTTTTTTATTTTTTATTTTTTATTTTTTTGAGACAGGGTTTCCCTGTGTAGTTTTGGTGCCAGTCCTGGATCTCCCTCTGTAGACCAGGCTGGCCTCCAACTCACAGAGATCAGCCTGCCTCTGCCGGGAGAGTGCTGGGATTAAAGGTGTGCGCCACCACCACCCGGCTTTCTAGTGATATTTTCATGAATGAGATCTCAAAATGTTAAATAATGACAGAGTCAGCCATGGTGCCAACTATTTCAGAGACTGAGGTAAAAGGAAAACAGTATAGAAATGACACAGGATGCAAAAAACAAAAAAACCTCAAAGCTTATGAAATACCCTTAGAGAGAAAAGATGATTTATCCACGAAAATTAATATATAATATATTAAATATTAATATATAATTAATACATCAATATAATATATTAAACAAAAATTAATATATCTATAAATAAATAAAAAGGTCTTAGAGCTCTTTTCCAGTTTTCGCGGCCGCAGCAGCCATGAGCAGCAAAGTCTCTCGAAACACCCTGTACGAGGCGGTGCGGGAAGTCCTGCACAGGAACCAGCGCAAACACCGCAAGTTTCTGGAGACGGTGGAGTTGCAGATCAGCCTGAAGAACTACGACCCTCCGAAGAGTTAATGCTTCTCAGGCACTGTCAGGCTCAAGTCCATGCCTCACCCCAAGTTCTCAGTGTGCGTCCTGGGGGACCAGCAGCACTGTGATGAGGCCAAGGCCGTGGACATCCCTCACATGGACATCGAAGCACTCAAGAAGCTTAATAAGAACAAGAAGCTGGTCAAAAAGCTAGCCAACGGCCGGGCGGTGGTGGCGCACACCTTTAATCCCAGCACTCGGGAGGCAGAGCCAGGCGGATCTCTGTGAGTTCGAGGCCAGCCTGGGCTACCAAGTGAGCTCCAGGAAAGGCGCAAAGCTATGCAGAGAAACCCTGTCTCGAAAAACCAAAAAAAAAAAAAAAAAAAAAAAAAAAAGCTAGCCAATGTTGTTGCTCTTATAGCAGTGGGAGCCATCATTGCTACTGTTTCTGGGATTACCATTTCATAATTGCTTACTACAGCTAGCACAGTGGAGACCCTGGCAGCAAAAGTAGCTACCATAGTTAGTTAATCTTTCATTCTATTTGGCATGATAAATTTAATTCAATAGTTATATACGTTTTGATTGGCTTTGAAAATTATAAATTTATAAACTCAAGTTCCATTTGCTTTTGGAATACCATCTTACAAGGACTCCAATTTGCAGTAAGGCTCGTTAAGGAAGGGAATGGTTCAGTTGCCTTTAGCCTACTGGCTATGGGTTGGATAGGACCTCTGTTGGTCTTTTCTGTGTCGAACACACAGATTGCGAGCCCAGTGCCACTTTGAGATCTTTGGCAGCAGTTAACTCTGCAGCTCACACATGATTGAGCCTGTATGATAATGAGTATTCAGAGACGGGTAATACCTGAAGGGCACTCACCAACCTAAGACAGAACGCCGGTATGGCCTGGGCAGGCGTCTCCATGATGGGTAAGGTGACCTGCTGACATCCCACACAACCTAAGTCAGAAGCTCATTTTTTAGTAAAAGGGAGACCTGTAGGCCCCTGGCACCGTTTTGGGTAACTGTTGCCTTGTTTGCTGACCTTGACCTTGATATCCTCCCTATGCTAATTCCCTGCTAGGTTTCACCCTCCTGAATGCTTAAGGGAAGTTCCTTGTCTGTATATCCTGCATAATGGGCGTTAACAGCTTAGATGCAAGATTATAAAACATCGGTATCGAACTTCTGCCCTCCAGGGTTCTCCCATTGTGCTGTAAGCCTGTATTTAAGACCTCTTCCCTCCTTCAATAAACAGCATTGGGCCGGGGGTGGGGGGAGCTAGCCAAGAAGTACAATGCCTTTTTGGCCTCCGAGTGTCTGATCAAGCAGATCCCTCGTATCCTGGACCCAGACCTCAACAAGGCTGGCAAATTCCTTTCCATGCTGACACACAATGAAAACATGGTGGCCAAAGTGGATGAGGTCAAGTCCACCATCAAGTTCCAGATGAAGAAGGTGCTGTGTCTGGCTGTTGTTGTTGGCCATGTAGAGATGACCGATGATGAGCTGGTCTACAACACCCACCTGGCTGTCCATTTCTTGGTGTCCTTGCTCAAGAAGAACTGGCAAAATGTCCGGGCTTTGTACATCAAGAGCCCATGGGCAAGCTCCAGCATCTGTACTAGGGCACCCCAATAAACCTTAGTGCTACTGTAAAAAAAAAAAAAAAAAGGTCTTAGAAACTTAAAACGTGGCCAGGTGTGTGTAACATGACCCAAGACCTTAATATAACTGACTCCATGATGGAAATACCATTCAGGCCATAAAACTCAACACATAGACAGCACCATCTGCCAAAATGAAAACAAAGACCTAATCCATCAAAGTCCACAGTTCTGGGAAAGCCTCTAAATGGACTAACCTTGATTTTTGACTTCTGTAGTTCTGCCTCTGGCTAACTGTTCTTGTTAACTGAAGTGTGTCAATCCAGAGCATGGTTTTTGCTCTTAAAAGCTCACCCTGAGAAAGGCTTGTTGCTATACTGGGATCCCAAACATCTAGTGTAGTCACTGGCTGGCTGATCAAGACTTTCTATATAGGCGTAGACCCGTTCTGGTCAGTCTTCTCTGGTGGGTACCCCACAACAGTGTGGTGGCTCCGGTTGGAGGCTAGCCTGTCCCTACACGGCCAATCCCAGGCCAGCCTGGACAGTCAACCATGATTTCAGAAGGCTGGAGTGACAGTGAACACTGCTAAGTACGTGACCAGGTCAGGGATAAGAGCGGCACTAAGCCTCGGTTTCCTTTTCTCTGCAGGGCTTGCTGGGTAGACCGAGCTGGCCTCAAACTCTCAGTAATCCCACCTCAGCCTCCCAAGTATTGGGATTACAGGCATGAGCCACCATGCCCTAGGTTACGCCAAGTGTCTTTGGGGTGGGAAGCAAGGGTGGATGTATGTGCTGAAATGGGGGTCTCATTAGGTACCCCAAGCTGGGCTTGAATTCTTAGCTATCTTCCTGCCTCAGCCTTCCAAGTGCCGGGATTATAGGTGTGAGCTACCATGCTCTGTGGTTATAGTAGATCCCTTCAGGTGACATTAGAAGAAAATGGTGAGATGTTTTCAAGCTTTGAAGGGAAATATCTTTTGTTGTTGTTTTGTTTGTTTGTTTTGCTTGTTTGTTTGTTTGTTTGTTTGTTTTCAAGACAGGGTTTCTCTGTGTAGTTTTGGTGCCTGTCCTGGATCTTGCTCTGTAGACCAGGCTGGCCTTGAACTCACAGAGATCTGCCTGGCTCTGCCTCCAAGTGCTGGGATTAAAGGCATGCCCGGCCTGGGAAAAATTTTTCTAGGTTTTTCAAGAGAGAGTTTCTCTGTGTATCAGCTCTGGCTGTCCTGGAACTTGCGCTGTAGATCAGGCTAGCCTCAAACTCACAAAGATCCACCTGCTTCTGCCTCCCAAGTGCTGGAATTAAAGGTGTGCGCCACCACCGCCTGGCTGTAATGTTGATTTTTAAAATGCCATATTAAGATGTTCTTCTCAACTCTCGAACTTTATGGTTCCTGTATCACTGTGCCAGAGGCAAATGGCTCCCTCAACAGGCCCTCATCCCAGCCCCATGCTAAACTCTCAAAAGACATTCCACTCACTTAACCATTCTGTCTTGCTTTCTGGAACATTCAGAAGGGAGGAGTAGGGTAGGTGCGTAAGAACAGTAGAGTGGACAGCCAGACCATGAGGTGTCCCTAAGCAAAGACTCCTGTCGGTTCACCCCATTCCTCACTACCTCTCAAACTCAGATTAAATAACTGATACTCACTCAGGGGCTGGACACGGAGGTCGGGAGGGCCGTGTCCCAGTCTGCACAAAGAGGACATCACAGGAAGTAGCCACAGAGACAAAGACTTCTGGAAGCAATTGTCTGTGGGTGTTTAGAAAGAGCAGTGGCATTCAGTGAGCCTGGCGGATTCAATAACACCAAGGCTTAAAAACAAACACACATTCTTGGGCTCCACTCTGGACAGATTAGTTCAGTAGCAATGAAGACTGGGATTCATTTCTCTACAGTGTCCCCACTGTAAAGATGGATCAGCGCTTAAGAGCACCGGCTGCTCTTCCAGAGGGCCAGGGTACTATTCCCAGCATCCTCATGGCGGCCCACAACTGTCTGTAACTCCTCTGGCCTCCTTGGGCACCAGGCACACATGTGGTACACAGACATATGTGCGGACCAAATACCTGTACACGTAAAATAATTTCAAAAATAAAAATGCACTTAGGGCAGGGGTGTAGCTCAGTGGAGGAACATTTGCCTAGCATGTGTGTGAGGCCCTGGGTTCCATCTTCGCTCCTGTGAAAAAGGAAATAACAAAACTCTGTGTGTGGTTCTGCTGGGCACCTGGGTGTAAGAGCTGCTGCGGTCTAAGATGTCCAGGTGATTTTGAGGTTTCTAAGAGGTTCATTTTAATTTATTTTGTATGTATGTGTATGTGAGTATGTCTGTGAGAGTCTATGGCTCGAGTGTGTAGGTGCCCTTAGAGGCCAGAAGAAGGTGTCAGATCCCCTGGAGCTGGAATTACAGGCAGTTATGGGTCAATACATGTGGGTGCTGGGAGTCCTCTGGAAGAATCCTATGTGCATTTCACCTTAGAGCCATGTCTCCAGTCCCTTGATAATGGTAGCCAGAGGTGACCCAGTTCCTCAGAAGGCTGGGATAGGAAAATCACAAATTCAAGGCCCATTACAGAGTGACTTCGAGGCTAGCCTGGGCAACTTAGTGAAAACCTGTCTCAAAAATAAAATGAATAGGACAGGAGGCTGAGGCAGAAAGATTACCACCAGTGCAAAGCCTGTCTGGACTACATAGTAAATTCTAGAACTTAAGAGTGAGATCTTGTCTCAAACTTCCTGAAAGAAATAAGTAAATAATAGTGACCAGGGTGACAGCCAGAACACCAGGCTTTCTAAAGCACCTGACTTCTGCCATCTGGAGGCCTCATGATCCCCTTGACAACCACTCACTAAGAGGCCACACTGCAGCTGGGCATATGACGCACACCTTTAGTGCCAGCACCAGAGAGGCAGAGGCAGGCGGATCTCTAAGTTCGGGGCCAGCCTGGTCTACAGAGTGAGTCCCAGGGCAGCCAGGGCTACACAGAGAAACTATGTCTCAAAAAACAAACAAATTAATTTTTTAAAAAGACCACACGGTAGAACAAGGCCATCTGAGGAAAGACTCCTCTATGGGGTTGGTCCTCAGCTCTGTCTAAGAAACGGGAGGTGAAGGCTTAGGATGAAATCTGTCAGGAAGAGTTCAGATGCCGTATCGGGAAAGAGTCATCTCATCCTTAGTGGGCTGGAGTGACCAGGAGCAGCTGCCTGGACCAATGTAAATCCTGGGGCTTAAGGCTACAGTGACTCAGCTGTGAGCCCCGGGAAATGGTTTCTCACCACTGTGGGACTGCTGTGGGCGGGGCTGAGTCAGGCACTGGGAGCTTCTGCCAAGGACGGAGGCGAGGCGGGAATGCAGCTGTGCTAAAGGAAACCCAGGAGAGCGGGGACCAGAGCCAGGGCTCGGGGCATCTTGCAGACTGTCTTCTGGCTTGGGTCCCTTTCAGGTGGCCCTCTAGAACCCAGAGGAGCCCAGGAGACCATAGACAGGACAGTGAAGAGACCTCCTGATCGCTGGAGACATGGAGGCAGACCCTTAGGGTGCTTCCGGGTGCAGAGAAAGCTCGAGATGGGGCTGTTTCCTGACAGCTGTGAAGCTGTAATGGACCAGAAGGAACGGTCTTATTTTTGCCTCAGGTTGCTTGGCACCCGCACTGAAGTACCTGTGTGTGTTTGTATTGCTCGCCTCCCTCTGGCACCTTAGATCCAGGCTGTCTTGTCGCTTGTGATCAATGCCTGTCCATGGTAGGTTCTCCTTCCTCCTCTGAGGGAGCAAAGGAAGGCAGGGCTCCCCATCCCTAGAGGGCTCCATGGTGTTAGAGAGAAGAATCCATCCCGGGGTGGACTTCGATGGCGCCCTGCGGCTCATGAGCGGCTGCCTCGGGGTACCGGTCGGACCAGAGGTTCGCCTCGGGTCACATTCCGGCTAAGGACGTACACTGGACCGCAGCAATAGTAGGACAGCACACGCCATCAAAATAGGGTGGGCTCAGGGAGACCCACTTTCTAAAGTCTCAAGCTAGGTCAGCTTGTTAGCAAAAGGATATACATTTTGTGAGGAAAGGGGGTGCCAGGGTCTCAAGAATCTGTGTCCATTTCACACTCAGCTCTGCTCTAAACAGTGTTCAACCAGGGATGCTGATTGCCCACCTACGAAGCAAAGTCTCTCACTAAACCTGAAGCTTCTCATTGGGCTAGGCTAGCAAGATCCACCTATCTCTGCTCTTCAGCACTGATTACCAGCATGCATGGCCATGCTCTGCTTTGACGTGGCTGCTGGGGACTCGAACCCAGGTCCTCTTGCTTTCATAGCAAGCACTCTTACCCACAGGACATCTCCCCAGACCCATGTCTGCTTGCTTAGTCAGAGTCTCATCCTGTAGCCACGGCTGGACTTGTAGCCTATAGTCAAACTTGTGTTGTCCTCCTGCATCAGGCTCCTGAGTGCGGGATTACAGGTATCCTTTTCCCCCCCAGACAAGGCTTCTCTGTGTAGCTTTGGAGGCTGTCCTGGATCTTGCTCTGTAGACCAGGCTGGCCTCGAACTCGCAGAGATCCACCTGCCTCTGTCTCCCGAGTGCTGTGAATAAAAGGTGTGCACCGCCGCTGCCGCCGCCACCCGGCAACAGGTACCTTGACTCCCAACTCACATTGCAGTTTTGATTTGATTTTCCCCAGCAACTAATGACACTTCTCATTTTTCTGTGTGTGTTTTTTTTAAGATTTATTTATTTATTATGTATACAATATTCTGTCTGCATATATTCCTACACCCCAGAAGAGGGCGCCAGATCTCATTACAGATGGTTGTGAGCCACCATGTGGTTGCTGGGAATTGAACTCAGGACCTCTGGAAGAGCTGCCACTGTTCTTAACCTCTGAGCCATCTCTCCAGCCCTTTTTTCTGTGTTTTTATTGGCTATTTGCGTATCTTCCTTGGAGGAGAGTCTACTGATGACTTTTCTCTGTTTTTAAATCAGGTTGTCTGGTTTTGTCTTGGGAAAATCCCTGAGCCCTCAAGCCCATGTTTTCACTGTGCTGTGGATGCTATTGGCTCAGTGTGGCTGCAAAGAGGATCCACAGTCAGGTCCGGGAAGGCTGGTCCTGACAGGGATGCAGAGGATGCACAGTCGGGTCCAGGAGGGCTGGTCCTGACAGGGATGCAGAGGATGCACAGTCGGGTCCAGGAGGGCTGGCCCTGACAGGGATGCAGAGGATGCACAGTCGGGTCCAGGAAGACTGGCCCTGACAGGGATGCAGAGGATGCACAGTCGGGTCCAGGAAGACTGGCCCTGACAGGGATGCAGAGGATGCACAGTCGGGTCCAGGAAGGCTGGCCCTGACAGGGATGCAGAGGATGCACAGTCGGGTCCAGGAAGGCTGGCCCTGACAGGGATGCAGAGGATGCACAGTCGGGTCCAGGAAGGCTGGCCCTGACAGGGATGCAGAGGATGCACAGTCGGGTCCAGGAAGGCTGGCCCTGACAGGGCTGCAGAAGATGCACAGTCAGGTCCAGGAAGGCTGGCCCTGACAGGGATGCAGAGGATGCACAGTCAGGTCCAGGAAGGCTGGTCCTGACAGGGATGCAGAGGATGCACACTGGCTGGGAAGTGGGTTATGGTCCACAGTGGCCAGCCATCCTGGTTCTCCTGAGATGGTCTTTTTAAAAAGAGACTTGCCAGGTGGTGGCTGTGCACGATTTTAATCAGGAGGCAGAGGTGGGAGGATCTCTGTGAGTTCGAGGACAGCCTGGTCTACAGAGTAAATTCCAGGACAGCCAGAGCTACATAGAGAAACCCTGTCTCAAAAATCAAACACCCCTCCCCCACACACACAAAAAAACATCTAGGACCTCCAGAACAGCAAGCAATACATTTTTCTTGTTTATAAATTACCCAGTCTAAGGTATTTTGTTATAGCAGCCTAAATAGGCTAAGAAAGTATGCTTGCTAAGACATCACTCTAAATCAGTTTTTTAATCCGTAAAATGGGATAAATAATGTCTCATAGAGTTATAAAAACCAGAGAAATTAGGCAAAAAGATCGTTCCCAGGTTTTACCTGAAACTACCAAAATAGGATCCCAGGAATAAAAGAGAACGCCCTGCCTGGAAACCTCAGACACTGCCCTTTGTGTGCTCATGTGCAATGGGACAGAATCCCAGCCCTATAAAAGTAAACTTGAATTCCCAGAGTTGGTAGTCACCCTCAAGCCTGAGAAGCATGATGTCCTACCGGACGGCCTTCAAGCAAGGGCATCTGGGCCTGTGGGAAATGCGGCAGTGAGTTCACCAGAGTGGTATTCAGGAGAGTACAAAGCACAGATGCTAGAAATGCCAGAACAAAGGAAATAGTTAAAATGGTAGGGTGCTGGGCATGGTGGCACACACCTTTAATTCCGGGTGGTTTTATAAACCCTTGTGGACTGGGGGGACTGGGAACCCCCTTCTCAGAGCACTTTCCTGGTTGACTCCAGCTGCCTGAGTGCTAGCCTGACAGTGCTAGACCAGAGACAGGCGGATCTCTGTGAGTTCAAGGCCAGCCTGGTCTACAGAGCAAGTTCCAGGACAACCAGGACTGTTACACAGAGAAACCCTGTCTCGAAGAACTGAAAAAAAAGAAAGGAAGGAAGGAAGGAAGGAAGGAAGGAAGGAAGGAAGGAAGGAAGGAAGGAAGGAAGAAAGGAAAGGAAAGGAAAGGAAAGGAAAGGAAAAGAAAGGAAAGGAAAGGAAAGGAAAGGAAAGGAAAGGAAAGGAAAGGAAAGGAAAGGAAAGGAAAGAAAGAAAGAAAGAAAGAAAGATGGTAGGGTGTGGTGGTTCATACTTGGAATTGCAATCCTTGGGAGGCTGAGGCAGGAGGATTACTGGGATCTGAAGGCCAGCATGGGCACATACAGAGCAACCCTGTCTTAAAAACAAAGACTGGGTTTTCTTCTGTATGGACCGTCATGAAGCTTTAACAAATAATGGCTAGGAAGACCACATTCCCCATCAAAACCTGCTTTGTTTAATTTGTCATTTCTCAGGGGCTGTCCACCTTGTTTGTTTGTTTGTTTTGTGAGACAGGCGCTCATTGCATCAAGCTAGGCTATATCACGATGCCTGACTAGTTTGTAGGTACTGGAGTTGAGACCTCAAAAATTAATTAATTAGTTAAGTAATTAATTAGAAACAGAGAGGTTAATTTACCTCACAATTCTGGAAGGCCAAGATTTGGGGCTGCATCTGGCAAGGGCCCCGTAGCATGACAGGGAAGCAGGGTGAGCCGTGGGTGAAGAGCCATGCTGGTTGGTTTTTGTCAATTTGACACAGACCTGGACGTATCTGGGAAGAGTCAATCTCAACTGAGGAAGTGCCTGGGTACGACTGGCCTGTGGGTGAGTCTGTGGGTTGTTGTCTTGACTAATGACTGGTGTGGGAGGACCTGACTCATTGTGGGCGGGGCCAACCTGCAAGTAAGGTTGCTGTGGCCACGGCTCTTACACAGCAATAGAAACCCCAGCTAAGACAGGTGCCCTCTACCCGGCACCTGACCTGAGTTCCATCCCCAGGACCCACACGGGGGGGGGGGGGGGGGGGGAGGGACTGACTCCTGCAAGCTGTTCCCTGGGCGCTTCCCACTCGCCATGCACATACACTAAACACTAACGAGATAAATGGGTTTTGATTTGGTTTGGTTTTTGGTTTTTTGAGACAGGGTTTCCTGTGTAGCTCTGACTGTCCTGGGACTCACTCTGTAGACCAGGCTGGCCTCGAACTCAGAGATCTGCCTGCTCTACCTTCTGAGTCTCCCAGGTGCTGGGATTAAAGGTGTGTGCCACCACGCCAGGCCTTTTTTTTTTTTTTTTTTTTTTTTTTTTTTTTTTTTTTTTTTTTTTTTTTTAGCTCAGAAGGAGCTGTATGCAGAAAGTGAACACAGGGTGGTTTCGCTTTCTAAGAGCTTGCTCTTGTGGTACCCTACCCACACTAGACATTCAAGAACTGCGTGAGTCCCTCCTAACGACCACACCACTCTCAAAGGTCCCATCAGTGGTAGACTTTGGACCAGAGTTCAACATGAGTTTCTGAGAGGAACAAAACTGAGGTGAGAGGAAAATAAGACAATGTTAAATGAACCTTTTCTGGATGTTAGCCTGGTCCATATCTACCTCATGAGCAAGCATTTCTTTCTTTTTATTTGAACATTTGGGGTGTGTGTGTGTGCACCATCACAAATGTGTGAGGGTCACAAATGTGCTTTTGGGAATTGGTTTTCTCCTTCCACTATGTGAGCTCCGGGGATAGAACGCCCATCTCAGGCTCAGTGGCAAGTGCCTTTACTCACTGAGCCGTCCTACCCACTGAGCCGCCTTATCCACTGAGCCGTCCTACCCACTGAGCAATCCTACCCACTGAGCAATCCTACCCACTGAGCCGCCTTACCAGCTCAAGACAGGTGTTTCAGATGTTCTGTTGATCCAGAGTGAACAGCTGAAGTTGTCTGCCCAAGGTCACACATCTCATAAGTGGCCGAACCCAGACAAGAATGCCAGTTCTGCTTCACAATCTAGTTCATAGCTACTGTCTCCTTAAGGATGATGTGTGGGTAAAAACCTTCTAATTTTTTTAAAATCTGCATTTTTAATTTTTAAAATTTTTCTCTGCGAAAGCACCACTGAGAATCTCATGCAGATGTAGGCTCTAATTCTGCAGGTTTGGGGTTGACCAAGGACACTGCCCTCTCTTGCCCTCCCCTCCCACCCCTTCCTCCCTCCCTCCCTCTCTCCCTCCTTCCTTTTGTTGTTTATGTAAGGGTTTCCCTCTTTAGCTCTGACTGGCCTGGAACTCACTCTGTAGCTTAGGCTGGACTTCAGCTGGTAGCAATCCTCCTGCCTCAGTTTTCCAAGTACTAAGATTACACAATGAGTCCCCACATCTGGTTTTCTTTCTTTTTTTTTTTTTTTTTTTAATGAAGATGGGGTCTCACTCACTTTGTAGCCAAGGCTTCCTTGAACTCACCAAGATCCACCTGCCTCTGCCTCCCGAGTGCTGGGATTGAAGGTGTGCGCCACCACTGCACCCGACCCAGAACTCTGCATTTCTGACGGGCTCCTAAGTGACACTGCTGTCACTGTCCCTAGCACATATTGAATAGCTGGGATCTAGAACACATTCCGGGTGGTTTTATAAACCCTTGTGGACTGGGGGGACTGAGAACCCCCTTCTCAGAGCACTTTCCCGGTTGACTCCAGCTGCCTGAGTGCTACCATGACAAGCCTAGCCAGTCAAGCTCTCCTGCCAGCCCTGCGGGTGCCCTTGGTTGCTTGCCTGGCATCCCTACCAGCCACTTGGCTGGCAGGTGATGGGATGATTATGACAGCTTAGCTGGAGTTCCTTTCCAGAAACATCTTGAGCTCAGCCAAAGTAAATAGAGTGCCACTGTCAGAGCGAAGAGCCGGGAGGGTCTCGGGGCAGCGGCATGTGAGCGGCCAAGGGAGAAGAGCCCTTGCTGTGCAGATACCAGGCTGGACAGTGTGTGTGTGTGTGCGTGTGCGTGTGCGTGTGCGTGTGCGTGTGTGTGTGTGTGTGTAGACAGCCTGTGCTGTCAAGACATTTCATGGAAAGGCCCAACAAAATCATCTAAGAACTCGCACTTACGGGACACCTGCTGTGGGCCCCGGGCCAAAAGCTTTCCTTCATCCTGTTCCGTGGAATCCTTTCAAGACTGCAGCCTTGAGGAAGGGACTGTAACCAGAGGGGAGAATGATGATCGTCATGTCTGGGTTTCAAACTTGAATCAGGCTGACACCAAAGCTCACACACTTGATCCTGGGGCAGTGGTTTTTCAAAGGATGCCCCGTGGAACCCTAAGAGTTCCTGGAGATGCCCCACGGGCTGCTATGGGATAGAGGGGGTTGGAGAAGGCACAGAATGGCTTCACTGTGATGTGATGGAGGTCCTGAGCTGCCAAGGAAGGAAGAAAAAGTCTGAAGTCACCCCATTGCCTGTGAAACAAGAAGATCATGGACCAGTGTAGCAGGATTCTTAAAAGTTCTTATTAATAAAATCAAACCCGAGGCGAGTTATTGGGGTCCATGCTGGTAGATCAGAGAGACAGAACAAGCCACAGCTATCTCACCTCGCCGGATCCTCAGCTGGTCTTGTCTCCTCAGACTGGAGGCCTCTGAGTCCTCATCCGGAATGGGTCTCAGCTGAATTACTGCTCAAAAGCCTGAATGCTTAACCAGCCCAATGCTTAACCAGCCATAAGCTTCTAGTTTCTGGTCCTCACGCCTTATATATCTTTTTGCTTTCTACCACCACTCCCTGGGATTAAAGGCTGGCTTTCTGGGATTAAAGGCGTGTGTCACCATGCTTGGCTATTTCCAATGTGGCCTTGAACTCACAGAGATCCAGAGGGATTTCTATCTCTGGAATGCTAGGATTAAAGGTGTGAGTGCCACCATTTTCTAGCCTTTGTATCTAGTGGCTGTCTGTTCTCTGACCCCAGATAAATTTATTAGAGTACACAATATTTTGGGGAACATAATACCACCACAGACCAGGGCTTTGCAACATGTCCCGGATACTACCTCCGTCATAGACTTATTGACCCTCTTTGAAGGGTCAAACCGGCCCAGCCCCACCCTCTGGGGAAGCAAATATCATGTTTGTAGTGATGATGGACCGTGGATGGTGTGAGTTCCTTGGTCTGTGCATCCTGAATAAGGCACACACAATGTTGTACATCGTATAGTGTTAACTGGCCAGGGAGACCGACTACGGCTTGCTTCCCTGCCCCACCCCCTTTGCCTTCTGACTTGCAATGTAGCCAAGGCTGACCTTCCTGCCTTGACCTCCCAAGCACTGGCATCGCAAACATATATCATCATGCCCTGTGTTCGTTTAATCAGAATGCACATTCAGCCATCGTGGCAAATACCTCAGGGACCGGGCCTTCAGACACAACACATCTCTTCTCTCACAGGGAATAGTACAAGCAAAGAATCTCCATGATATGGGAAGTTTCCCTCTGTCCTGCGGCTCTGCACTCTGCATCTGTGCCTTCCATTTTTGTAATCTAAGATGGTTGTGTTCCGTTCCAGCCATCACATCTGCATCCCATTCAGGCTGGGGGGTGGGGGAGGGCACAGAATTCTGCTAATTTCCCTTTGTTCATACATAGCCATTTGGCTGAGAGGACTGGGGGAGAGCCAGGCAAGCTAGGTGGCCTGTGCCTAGATACCGCGGAGCATCTGCTGCTGAAGTAAGATGGGGACAGTGGTTGCTGTAAGGCCATGATTTATCTCTGCCATGGTGGGCATCCTCCGTCAGGACTGCTGGGGTGTGTGGCGACATGACCAGAGGTCTGTAGCGGCAACTGGGGAGCGTTCCTGAGGTTCACTGCAAGCTGTGAGACTCTGCTCCAGCGTTCAGTCAAGAAGCCAGCCATGGCAGACTTTGTGTAAGAACAAACATGGAGGCCCCAGAACAGCTGCCCAGAAGCTTGGTTTTCTCCTTCTCTCTTGCTGTTCGGGTTTGTGCTGCTTAATGAAGAGTTGCCTGGGGTCTTCCTGGAAGTCCCTCTTCCAGTCGCCCCATAGAGAAGACTGTTCTGGGTCAGGTCCCTTGGGCTTCCAGCGGCCACCTTAGCTGCGTCACAGAGAAGTCTAGACTCTGAGGATCCTAGACCACCGCCGGGACTCAGAGCTCAACCTGTCTCTCCAGACACCTCTCAGTTCCTGTCTCATTTCCATTCTTCATGAGTTGGAGCAAGAAGCTGTTCCTTCTCTTGTCTGGGGACCAGGGTCTCCTGTGGACAGGGCGAAGTGGCATTTTAGTTCAGCTCTTCAGCTACTGCCTTCCCACCCATCCAATTTTACTCTCGCTCTGGAAGGATAAGATTGGCGTGGGCTGCAGAAGCAATAGCTGAACAAGACAGGATTCCATTGCAGTGTGTGTGTGTTTGTGTGTGTGTGTGTGTGTGTGTGTGTTGAATCATGTGACCACCCATTCCAATCAGTCTGGCTGAGGAAGCACCAGGTTGCAGAACATGGCAGATGTGGCCTGAGATGAGGCAGATGTTCTTGGATGGGGTCTGGGAACCCTAAAACACATATGCAGCTGGGTGTGGTCTACACAAACACAGCAAGACTTGCCTCAAGAAAATAAACAAGAAAAGGGGAGCAGGCTACCCAGGCCCATCCATCTGAGGTATGTATGGCCCCTCAGTGGTTGAGGAGAGGATCTTGTAATCCACAAGCCAGGATGCGAGTCGGCCATCTTACGTTACCAAGGTAACCAGCCTTAGAACCTATGATGAAGACAGCAGAGAAGAAAAGTCCAAAATGCTTGATCTTGACCTTGAGGCACATTCCCAATCACTTATGTCACCAAGACACCAGGGTTTTGTAGATGTAACCAACCGTCTTATTAAATAAGAAACACAGAGCCAATACAAAGATGAAAGACAAGCAGTCAGAGCAATAGCTAAGAGCTAAAAACCTTACCCTTCACTGTCGCTGTTACCCTACCTCTCCAAAGAGACCTACTTCCTGTGTGTCTGTCTTTTTATAGTGTTTCTGTTCTGCCTTCTCATTGGCTGTAAACCCAACCACATGACCTCCTAGTCACTGCCTGTCTGTACAGACCTCCAGGTCTTCTATGGTTGGTATTGAGATTAAAGGTGTGTGTCTCCATGCTGGCTGTATCCTTGAACACACAGAGATCCGCCTAGCTCTGCCTCCCAAGAGCTGGGATTAAAGGCGTGCACCACCACCGCCCAGCTTCTGCTAAGGCTTGCTAGTAGCTCTGACCCGCCCCCAGGCAACTTTATTTATTAACATACAAATCACATTGTAGTACAAATAAAATATCACCATAGGGTTTGCTTGCCTCACTTCTCTCCCGGCTTCCCCTCAGAGCCAGGACTCCTCAGGCCCTGGCCCCTCAGGTGACCCAGTCAGACTGAAGCCAGGTTCTGTCTTCCAAGCTTCCTGGAGGACCTTGGGGCCAAGTCACCTTTTTGAGCTTGAGCAAGGAGATGTGCTGCCTGAGTGTCTGTGGGCAGTTCTCTTCGGCACTGGGATGGTCACCGTGTGAGGACCCTTGACGATGTAAGAGCTCTGTGTGTCTGTCCCCTGTCCTGCTGCTAGCCTCCCAGTCACTTGCTGACGGGAGGAAGCCCTTCCTCATCCCCCAAAGCTTCACTTTCGCAGAGAAGAGCTTAAGGAGCCAAGGTGGCAGCCTGCGACCAGGATGTCCTCACTGAGAATGTTCTCCATGGACTTAGATTCCCAGAGGAAGGAGCCATTTCTTCACTGATGGCTTTGGGTCACCTGCCATCAGGAGTGAAGGAAGATGCCATTCTTGTTGGAGCCACACTGTACTTTTACATCGTGGTTCGGGACCGTTGGCTTTGAGATTGGTTAACCATGCCACAATTTCAGGTACCGGTGGTGAGGTAGAAGGGATTCTGTCCCTGAACCCCATCTGTCCTCCATAAAGGACCCATAGGTTGGCTCCAATGTGAGAGGCATTTGATGTTGTTTTTTGGGACATTTTCTGTGTTGGCTGAGGCTGCCTTGAACACATGGTCCTCCCACCTCAGCCTCCTGAAGATCTGGGATTCTAGGGGTACACCACAGCACCTGGTGATGTGAGAGATTTTAATTCTTTTTTTTTTTTTTTTTTTTTTTTTTTTTTTTTTTTTTGGTTTTTCGAGACAGGGTTTCTCTGCATAGCTTTGCGCCTTTCCTGGGACTCACTTGGTAGCCCAGGCTGGCCTCGAACTCACAGAGATCCTCCTGGCTCTGCCTCCCGAGTGCTGGGATTAGAGGCGTGCGCCACCACCGCCCGGCGAGATTTTAATTCTTAACCGAGAAGTATCCCAGGTTACTTTCTAGTGGGACAGTTGCCTTTTAAAAGAACTGAGAGACTAGAGACAGAGCACAGATCACACACCTACCTGGGGCCAAATCAAAGACAGTGATCTGAGGCTTCAGTTTCTCTACTTAGAAAACGGAGGGCCAGGCATGGTTGCACACGCCTCTAGTCCTGGCACTCAGGAGGCAGAGGTAGGTGGATCTCTTGAGTTCAAAGCCAGCCTGGTCTACAGAGTGAGTTCCAGGACAGCCAGGGCTGCACAGAGAAACCCTGTCTCAAAACAAAACAAAACAAAAAAGAAACTGGGCTTCTGGAGTGGCTGGCAGTGCCACCTGTGAAATGCCAGCTTGTTTCCAAGCGGCACCACAAACACTGCCTCCCTGCTTCTCCCTCCCATCTCCTCACTTCACCCTGACTCGGTCCTTTGCTGTGCCCGAGTGTCCCCTCTCCGTTTCCCCCTCCCCAAGCTCTCTCTGGTCCCTGTTTACCACCCAGTTTTCCTCGGCCAGGACTCTGGATAGGTATAGCTCCTAGCTGCAAAGGGTCACCTGTACTGGGGGAAGGGGCTGTGTGGGGCCCGAGGGTGACTGTGTGTGGTGCCACCTGGTGCAGTACTCTCTGGCAAGCCATTGTGCTGCTGCTGTGAGGGCCTGAGCAGAGCCTGGCCCAGTCTGCCTACAGTCTTCACCAAGGTTCTCCCCACTCTCTCCAAGAACTGCTGGCTCTGGGAGAAAACTGAAGCCCGAGGGGCCACTTCAGTTGAGATTCTAATGTACACATGTCCCCAGAAGGTACCAGTGTTGAAATTCAGTCCCCATGGGGCAGGGATGAGGGTGGGAACTTAACCCACCATGGAGACATGGGGCCCTTGGGAGGTGATGAGCACTAGATAAGACTGTCAGTGAGGAACCGGAGACAGGACTTCACAGGTTTTTGGGTTTTTTGTTTTTTGTTTGTTTGTTTGTTTGTTTGAGACAGAGTTTCTCTGTGTTACAGTTCTAGCTGTCTGGAACTTGCTCTGTAGACCAGGCTGGCCTCAAACTTACCGAGATCCACCTACCTCTGCCTCCTGAGTACTGGGATTAAAGGAGTGTGTGGAGGCCTACAAGGTTTCCTTGCTTTACCCAGCAGGGCTGCATTAGAGGATTGTTTGACTGTGTGCATGGTTACTAGGTGACTGGAAGGGTCTATACCTGGCTGAGCTAGGGGGAGGTCTTTGCTTCACCCCTTGGCACTCCTATAAATAGCCCTTTAGAAGAGACAGAAGGGGCCAGTGGATAAGGATCCAGGCCCTCCCGAGCTATCCTGTGTTTCTGTTTCTCTCCCTCTATCCTTCTATCTAAATATTTCTCACTTCTCTCTCCTCAAGAGTACCCTGGGGTAAAATGGGAGTAGGTCTCCTAAAGATGGAGCCACAAACAGGGACCAGGGACTTGGGGCAAAAGGGGAGAGAGGGTCCCGAGGGAAGTTTGGGCAGGAGTATTCTATTTTCGGGAGTGAACGTCAGGTGGAGGAATGCTGAAGTTGAAAAGTAAAGCTGCAGCATATATCTCTCCATCTAGGTTTCTTTCTTTTTCTCTCTCTTAATTTCTATCCATAAAATTAAAGAAAAATTTAGAGTAAGGTAGAATATAGGAATATTGGGATAGGAATATAGTATAAGAAAAAATTTAGGATAAGACAAGTAACAAGACAGAGGAACTATGTCTTTGATTTCCAACTGTGGGACTATGAACGCAAACTCCTGGGAGAAGACCTTCCTGAAAAAGCTTTTATTCCAAATGCTTTCACTTTCTGTCAATGACCCAATTTGCAAAAAAAAATGCAAGAGGAAAATATTGACATTATTAAAAAAGCTCATGCCAATCTTTTTTTTTTTTTTTTGGTTTTTCAAGACAGGGTTTTTCTGTGTAGCTTTAAGCCTTTCCTGGAACTCATATGGTAGCCCAGGCTGGCCTTGAACTCACAGAGATCTGCCTGGCTCTGCCTCCCGAATGCTGGGATTAAAGGCTTGCGCCACCACCCGGCAAGCTCATGGTAATCTTAAAAGGCAGCTTCAAGAAATTAAGAAGAGGGAGTTTTATCCTCAGTCAAGCTTAGATGAATTAAACTCTGACTTCAAACTCTCAAGAAAACTTTCAGAATGATATCAAAGCTGACTATAAACCCCAAACTTTAGAAATGATTTGCGTACTTTCTGTCTTGTTAATAGTTCAGTTAAGAAACTCTTCTAGTTGTTTGCTAATAGTTTGCTTTTGAATTTGTTAGTTCTGTTAAGAGATTCTTTCTAGATGTCTGTTAAAGTTTATAAAATAGTCCTATAGTGTTTCCTTTTGAATATGTGTGTAAAAAGTGTAAATGTTGAATGTAAGTTCATGCTAAAATTGTTTTTATTACTCCATCGATATCTGTCTCATCCGCACAAATTAGATACTATTAATTTGTAAAGGATAAACCAAATCATTCACATCAGAAGCATCTTGAAGTTTTTATTACTCTTTTACCTTCAGATATATTTGAATACTTTTATGATCTCAGTGGCCCCTGGAAAACTTAAGTGAAGATGTCATAATTAGGGGAGTTTTTCTGTCTGCTTCGTAGAGGTTTCCACTCCTTCTGTTTCTGTTTAGAAAGGGGTAGGCTTCCCACAAAGGGATAAGTCTTCCACAATCCAGTTAGTTTGTAAAAGTGTCTTTATAATTAGCATGGGTTTTGTTTATTTGAGCGGATACTTTGAAATGATTTGAAATGACTGTTTTCTCCTGGGAATCAAAATAGTCTCTTGAAAGTTTTATTGAACATCTGTTAGGAGAGAGTTTTGATCCAGGAAAAGGGCTTGGTGCAGCTGAGACTGCTGTAATCACTTTAGACCCATTCCAAAGAGGATATTCCATGTTTATTATCCTCTACTCCTTTACTGGGAGGTGTGGCAGCTATGGAGATGGCTGTGGATGTTTGCAAACTCAGTAGGGGCCTGGGCCAGAGCTGAGTTAAGCTCAGTACCTCCTCCTGCCAGAGGTTGATGATCAAAGACTGGCAGCTTTCTTTTTCATAGCTTCCAACCTAAGTCTGCTTGATGGAAAGTATATCTCTGTGCTTGATGGAAAGTTGTGTATCTACACTACTGACTGGTAAGGAAGATCAATCAAGGAGGACAACCTAAGACAGGCACAGTCTATCTGAGGGGGCTGGGGAGCCTTTTTTATATCAAGAAGGGGGAGTTGTGGAGGCCCACAAAGGCTCACATCCTAGTGAGATCTGAGCTTGCTTTACCCAGCAGGGCTGCATTAGAGGATTGCTTGACCACATGTGTGGTTGCCAGGTGTTTGGAAGGGTCTGTCTCTCTCCCTTCTATCCTTCTGTCTAAATATTTCTCACTTCTCCCTCCTCAATAGTACCCTGGAGAAAAAGTGGGAGCAACTCTCCCACAGGCATGCACTACCACTGCCCAGTGACCATGCAGGCTTTATAAGAGGGAAAAACCCAGTATGGTGGCCTATACTGGTAATTCCAGCACTTAGGAGGCTGCGGCATAAGATCAGAGTTCGAGGTCTGCCTGAGCTGCATGGAGAGACCCTGTCTCTCTTTCCATGCACACTTATGCATATAAGTACATGAGTATACATGCATGTGTGTGCACACGTGCATGTGTCAGTATGTTTTTACATGTGTGTGCAAACACTTGTTTAAATGTGTGAGCCTGTGCATCTGCATACACAGGCTTGCACTTATGTATATGGTTATGTATTTGTGTGCATTTATCTGTACATGTGGGCATCTATGAACATGTGTCTTTGTGTGCATGAACTTGTATAATGTGCACTAGTGTGTGTGTATACACATTCTTGTGCACACCTATGCATGAATATGTATGTATGTGATGTGTGTTCAATTCTGTGTACCTGTGTGTACACCTGTGCCTTTTTTGCATGTGGATGTGTACATGTATGCATGTATATGTGTTATCATTCATGTGCACATGTGTGTAGCAGGTCTTTCTTTGAACCACCAGCTCCTGAATAATGACATGGGGACTTTCTATTAATTATGAAAGCTTGGCATTGCTTCAGGATCTGCCAGCAAGAAAGCCATCTTCAGGTGCTGCCCCTCCAAGAGGGAGCAGACCCTGAGCTACACTTACCCAGCCTGTTGTGTTATTAGCAACTCGACGGGACAGGACAGACTTACAGGTGACAGCTCCTTAAATGCAAACTGCCCTTGAATCTGAACAAATGCAATCTTTGTCACCTCAGAGAAGTCGATGGGCCCATGCACCTCCCTCAAATGCTGCAGTTGGGAGTTGGGCCATCACCTGGCTCCTTAGCTAACCAGCGCCAGCAGGGCCTGTCGACTGTGCCATGGGTTGTTACATGATGTATAGGACTCAGAGCAAGGACCAGCCAGACACATTGTTCCCAGAGTCCCCTCTTTACAGGAGGAAACAAGAGACGTGTTGGCATCTGTTTGTCAGAGTGTCACAGCTTCTCTCCCAGGTTTAGGGATGCTCTTACCTTGTGAGTCCCAGGAAGCAGGCTGACTAAGGCCACAGTGCCATCTTCAGCCTGGGTGCTCAGGTTCCCAGGAGGGGGTGGGGCTCAAGTCCCTAAGACCCCTGTTTTTTTCCTGCTGTCATACCTGCTTGGTAACACGATCTGTGTCCAGAACCAATGACAGAAGCTGTAAGACAGACGGCATTTATGCAGGCCTTGAACTGTGTCCCGTGTCTGGACTCTGCTCAGTAAGCCCTGCTCTGGGACAGAGCTCTGGAGGGGAGTGCAGACCCTGCCCTCGGGGAACCTGTGTCTTATGGGTATAAAAGTCAGGTAAGGGGGGCTGGAGAGCTGGCTCAGCGGTTAAGAGCACCAGCTGCTCTTCTGGAGGACCCAGGTTCAACTCTCAGCAACCACATGGCAGCTCACAATAGTCTGTAATTCTAGTCACTGGAGATCTGATGTCCTTTTCTGGCCTCTTCAGGCACCAGGCACATTCATGGTACATAGACATACATGCAGACAAAACACATACATGCAGGTAAAACACTCACACACATGAAGTAAGCAAACCTTAATGAAAGAAAACTTGAAGAAGCCAGGTAAGACAGCTCTGAGGGAGAGACTCAGGGTATGGAATGGCTTCTTAGGGAGTGACCCCTCACTGAGGCGTTAAGCACTCTGCCTTCACCCCAGACAGGGCCTCATGTAGCCCATGCTAGCCTCGACCTCACTTGTAGTTGATGATTACCTTAGTTCTGGGATTCCAGGCATGTGTAACAGGCCTGGGTGAGGAGCCATCTTTTGAAAGGATCAAGGGACGGGAGTCACCAAGGCCCCAAGGCAGACTTGATGACTTCCAGAACAGAGAGAAACCCAACAGACGAGAACCCAGTAAACGGGGAGAAAGGAAAGTACAGGGGTTGGGGAGGGGCGGGGGTGGAGGTGGGTGGGGCTCAGACCACCGCCATCTGGAAGGGTTTGTTTAGGTGACAGGCATCAGAGACTTAAGGGACATCTTTCCAACATGTCATCAAAGACCTGGGCTCCATCCAACTCTGTTCTTCTCCATCCTTATGATGTGGTGCTTGCCCTTAAGTTTATAATGTGGTTGCCGGCGATCCAGCCATCATGGCTGCACGTCCAATAGGACAAGGAAAAGGGGAAAAAAAAACTAACGGGGACAAGCTATTGGATTTCTTTCAGAAGAGTCCAACAGAACCTCAACCGCCAGGTGTTTGTTTTCTGTTTTGTTGGTGGAGGTGGGATGTGTTACTTCCTGCGATGTTCTCTTAGGAAAGAGGAGTTGGGAGTGGATGTTGGCCAGGCAGATTCTGCCCCACAGGGCCTTGTGCCCTGTGGTAAGAGGTCTGATATTCATTCTCTTTAGCTGGACGCCATGGTGTCCTAAGCAGGGGGGTGACAGGGGGAGAGGTCAACAGCTCCAGGTTGTCTCCACTGAGCCCGAGCAGCACTCAGCTGTGGGCACCTGAATTCGTTTTCGGCCACAACAAAGTATTATTCCATTTATTCTTATTATTAAGTGATTTATTCTTATATTATTATTCCATTTATTCTCCCTTATGCCTAGAGACTGAAGCCACGTTCCCTCTGGAGGCCCTGGGAAGGGCCTGTCCTTGTAGCTTCTTAGCTCCTGGTGACTCCTGGCAGTCCCTGGCCCTCCTTGGCCTGGGAACATCAGTCCAGGCTCAGCCTCTGTGGTCACGTGACTTCTTGTGCCCCTCATTTCCTCTGCCTGGCCCTCTCCCAGTGAAAAAGACAGCAGCCATTGGATCAACGCCTTACCTGATCCAGGGTGACCTTCTGTTCCCTTGACTCCACTTACCTGCAGAGGCTGCTCTCCAGGGAAGGCAACTTCTTAGGTACTAGGAAGGCTGGGTTAAACCCTCCGCAGCGTGCCCAAGGACCAGACACCAGAGCTTGCCTCTCACGCCTTCTTCACTGTCAGCCAGGACTTCAGCCTTTAAGGAGGCAGACTTATTCCTAAACTTTCAACCCACTGCGGGCCCTGGTCCCTCACTAGTCTTAGTCATAAGAGGGCACACTGTGCCCCAAACATGGTTTGTTGATGTCTCTTTTGTTGCTCTCCTGGGGATCACCCTGAGCCTTGCATATGGTCTACCACTGAGCTGTGTCCCCAGCTGGGTTTTGTGTGTTTATTTTGTGTTTTGAGGCAGAGTCTCGATATGTTACCTAAGCTGACCCTGACTCTAGGAACCTCTGGCTGGCCTTGAACTCCTGCCTCAGCCTCCCACATTCCTGGTATTACATGTATGCTCTACCATACCTGACTCTTACACACTTCTTGAGCACTGATGAGCAGGTGAGGGAGAACTTGGTCCACAGCTACAGAGGTGGACTCACTTCTTCCTGCATGTCAAGGGCTCAAGTTGAAGCTGAAACTGCCATTTAAGCCAGCATGGTGGCACGTCCCTGAAATCTCAAGCACTCGAGAGGTGGAATCAGGAGTGAATACTGGGAGTTCAAGGCCATCCTTGGCTACAAAGCAAATTCTAGGCCAACCTGAGCTACATGAGACCCCGTGTTAAAAAAAAACGACAACAACATGATGGGCTGAATAGCATCTAAACTTGCTTTCCTTTTTTCACAGATCAGATCCCCTGGAGCTGGAGTTCTAGGCAATTGTGAGCCCTGCAATGTGGGTGCTGGGAACTGAACTCTGGTCCTCTGCAGGAGCGGCAAGCACTCTTGAGTTAAGAGTGAGCCGTCTCTCCGGCCCAAAGCTGGCCTTTCTTGAACTGTTTTGTTTGAGGCGGGAACAGAGAGCACCCAGCAGCAGACCTGCAATAGCAGGTGGTCCCGGCAGAATTTCCCATGATCCTTTACTTCTCTCTCCAAGCCCTCCGCAGCCCTAGGTCTCCAAACATGTGTTCAGAGAGTGTCGCTCGTCAGAATCACAGTCTGCTGGTCTGCAGGCATGCAGTGATCAGGGCCCCAGCTCCCTGCTCTTCCTGGGCTCAGGCCAAGGGCTGGCTGGGCAGTTGGCAGCTCGACAGGAAGAACACGGTTTGCTCTGCTGTGTCTGCAGCCTGATTAACGATCCACGATGCCCAGGACATCACTGTGCCCGAGGCAGCCTCCGGAGCCTCTGACCTCCCACCAGCCTTCTGAGGTGCTCTTGGGCCAGCTCCAGGAAGTGCTGAGACACAGCCCCGCCTGCTGGCTCTCCCATTCTTTCTGCCAGCCACTTCCCTGGCCCGCTATAAGCCCTGGCCCCAGATGCTCCTCCGAGGGAGGCTGTGGAATGAACCCAGCCGGCTGTGGTATCCCCATCAGCCACATAGGGAGATGCAAAATTATCCCTTGAGGAACTCCTCGCTTCTCTCTTCCTTCACTCCATCTGCTGACCGCAGTCACAGCTGCTGCCCTCTGCTCTGCTCATGCCCACGACTGAGTGTTCCAGTGCCTGCCTCCTCCAACAGACCAGCAACCGCCTCCTCCCTTCGTCGCCCAAGACCTAGTTGTTGTAGATGTTTTTCTCTTTTTTCTTAGGGCAGGTCAGCAAGTCTGCGTCCCCTGTGGTCTCAGCACCCTCCTTTTAGACAAAGGCTTTATCTGCAGTTTTCTCCATCATGTCTCCAATGTTGAACTTGGCCTTTGTCATCTGAAACATCCAGGGTTACAGGATAAGCCTCTGGCTTGTCTGGGCAGGACACAGCTGAGCCCAAATGGAGCTACTGTGGATTTGGCTAGGGCCAAACCTGTGAGGAATGGTGCAGGGCTGTGCTCTCCAGGGTTGTTCCAGAAGCTCCCAGGCCTAAAGCAGTGGGTCCAGTGCTCTGGGCCAGGAGGATCTGGGGGAAGTCTGGGTAGGGAGGGGCAGAGAGTGGTGCCCAGCTTACCTGGCTCATCACACCTCCCATGGGCTCGATCTCTGTCCCCACAGGAAGACAACCACAACTACTATGTGTCCCGTGTCTATGGTCCTGGTGAGCGTCGCAGCAGGGATCTGTGGGTGGACATAGCCGTGGCCAACCGGAGCCACGTGAAGGTCCACAGGATCCTCTCAAGCTCTCACCGGCAGGCTTCGGTGAGTGCCTAGGCTTAGCAGGACAGCCTGGGCTGGGAGGCTGGGGACTAGGCCAGCATTGACTGCCTGGACGTGGACATAGTTATGGCCTGAGGTTTGTGATCTGGGGTAGGTACAGTCAGAGAATGTTCAGTGCGCGTACTCAGCTGGAGTCCTCAGGGGCCTACCCTGGGTGTGCTTATGCCCGCGTTGTTCAGACAAATCTGGAGCAGGGAGGGTGACCAGTATTGGGCTGGCAGCTCTACCCATGGGGACTCTCTCTTGTCCCTGCAGAGAGTGGTCTTGTCCTTTGATTTCCCTTTCTACGGGCATCCTCTGCGGCAGATCACCATAGCAACTGGAGGTAAGGAAAAACAGTGAGGTTGAGGGGAGGGCGCTTGGAGGTCTCAGCCTGACTCAGGGAGGCTCTTGAGGGACTCACTGGAGAGAGAGCGCACGTAGGCGCACGCGCATGCATGCATCCATCCCGCTGGACCAACACAGTCAGAGTATGCATAGCTCTGGCGTCTCCACTTCTGAGTCTGAGCCTGAGGAAGCAAGGACCAGGGTCCCTGTGGATATGAGGAGTCTCTTTGATTTCTGTCACTGTCATTCTGTTTCCTATTTCCCCTGAAAATAGGGAAGATGGGCCTCACTTCCTCTTCCTTCTCCTACCCAGAGACAAACAAAGGACAAGCATTCTCTAGTCTGGGCCATTTTTCTGTCTTACCAAGTCCAGAGCCCGCAGGGTGGGGAGGGGATAAGGCCACGAGGCTCACGTCTAGCCCCTGCCAGTGGGAGGGGGCAGCCCTAGAGGCAGCCCCTTGAGCCATTTCTAGTGATGCCCCAAACCTCTCTCCCACAGGCTTTATCTTCATGGGTGACGTGCTCCACCGAATGCTCACAGCTACTCAGTATGTGGCGCCCCTGATGGCCAACTTCAACCCCGGCTACTCCGACAACTCCACAGTTGCTTACTTTGACAATGGTGAGGTCCGATCTCAGAGGATAGTTCACCTTGCACTGGGGGGTCCTGGCCTAACCCCTTCCCGGGAGCCCTGGGCCCACAGTCACACAGGCAGACAGCCGCCTTTCCATCCCACCCCAGGCCGTTTTCTCACTGTGAGAAGGGGACCGTTGAGCCAGATGAAGAGAGGGAAGCTTTCTCAGGAACCTCCACTACTTCTCACTCTCGTCAGGCCCCGCCCCCAGGAGACAGACATTTCCATTTTCCCTTTTGTCTCCAGGGGTCAGGATAGGCAAGGAAGAAGGGGTATGCACACAGATCAGCTGGGGCAGGAACAGGATCTTAGGGGGCCTCTGTAGCTCGGAAGCCAGACTAGTGGTGTGGGTTGTCCAGTTCCTGCTTCTCAAACTCACAAATGCCTCCCTATCTCTGACTACCATGTCTGCTGGGTCCCCCTGCACTGGCTCCCTGTTTCAGCCAGGTCTCTGTTCTCCTCAGGGACAGTCTTTGTGGTTCAGTGGGACCATGTTTACCTCCAAGGCCGAGAGGACAGGGGCAGCTTCACCTTCCAGGCAGCCCTTCACCAAGATGGCCGCATTGTCTTCGGCTACAAAGAGGTGAGTGAGCTCCAGAGCCTCCCATTTATCCAGAAAATTTTTATGGATCATCTGCAGTGTGCTGGGCACTGGACTCGGTGCCACGACAGCTCTGGGCTTGTCTGTGGACTTGGTGCTTACGCAGATCGAGAGATGGTTACAGAGACCAATATGGAAGTGCCAGTCTGATTAGTGCCCCTACATGAAGGCTTCCGGTGCTAAAAGCCTGCTGCTATGGGGATCTTCACGTTGTCAGAGGCCAGGGGAAGCTCCCCTGAGGAAAAGGGTTGAAAAACTACAGGATGAACAGGAGTGAAGGAAGGAAAGAAAAGAAGGAAGCGCCATCTTACTTAGGGTTTCTATCGCTGTGAAGAGACACCATGACCACGGCCACTCTTATAAAGGAAACATTTCATTGTGGTGGCTCACTTACAGTTCAGAGGTTCAGTCCGTTATCGTCATGGTGGGAAGCAAGGCAGCATGCAGGCAGACATGGTGCTGGAGAAGGAGCTGAGAGTTCTATTCTTGACTCACAGGCAACAGGAAGTGGTCTGTCTCACTGGGCATGGCTTGAGCATATATGAGACCTCAAAGCCCGCCTCCACAGTGACACGCTTCCTCCAGTAAGGCCACACCTCCTAACAGTGCCACTCCCTTTGGGGGCCATTTTCTTTCCAACCACACAACCACATGGAGGAGAGAACGGAATGCCGAGGTCTGTGGCAGGACAGAGCATGGTTTATACAAAGCACTAGATGAAGGTGGCTTTTCTGGAGGGGAGAGTTGGGGGACAGGATGGCGCGTGGAACAACCAGATGCACCTTTGGAAAAGGCTCCTGTGGCTCCAGAGTGGAGGACAGATTGTTGAAGATTTAAGGGAATGCTGGAAGATGGTCTAGGGACGTGATGTAGCTTGGAGAAGGGAGATGAGAGAACCAGACAGATGTAAGAGCCACTGGGTTAACCCACGGTATTTGGAGATGGCTGAGAAGAGGGAAAGTGGAGAGAAAAGACAGGGAGAGGCCAAGGGCGACTTCCGGCCTGGGTGGAGCCAGAGGGTCCATGGAAGAGGAAGTGCGGGAGTCCTAGGATTTGGTTCCTGAGCAGAGAGCTGGCTGTGGAGCTCTGAGTGGGGACTTGGTGGCCACAGAGGGTTCCGGGTGGATGGCTGGTGCCTCTTCTCCCCACTGCAGATCCCTATGGCTGTCCTGGAAATCAGCTCTGCCCAGCACCCTGTCAAGGCAGGCCTGTCAGATGCCTTCATGATTCTCAATTCATCCCCAGAGGTGCCCGGTGAGTCCCCCCATACAGTTACTTCTGTGTTAGCGACTTTTCCCTTTCCTATGACAAAATACCCAGCTGATAAGTAAAATGTCCCCCGGTAGTGGGTAACCCTGCTGATGCAATAAGTCAGATCAGGCCAAATAATAAGTCCAGGTTTAATCTGAGCAAAGCATTCCAGGGGAAGAGGAGAAACCACCCAGCAGGTCTATAGGCCTGGTCTCAAGTACCCTGTAGGCGTGATCTCATCTCAGAGAGAGGAGCCGCCGCTTGGCAGGCTTTCTCAGGGGCAGAGTCTGGAGAGAGAGAGGTGGGACTGAGATGGGGCTTCCACCTAAACGCCAACCAAGACAATTTAAGGAATGTGGTGAGGAAGGTGAGGAGTGTGAGTGTGAGTTGCTGGGCACATGGAGTCCATAGTCAGGAAGCAGAGAGAGGTGAATGCTGGTGTTCAGTCTTGGTCCCTGAAAAGTTTTTGCACCCAGACAGGCCTCTGTCCAAACCAGACCAAACAATCCAAACCAGACCAAATCAGACCAAATTAGAAAAAGCCCCAGTTTAATGGGTAAAGCACTCCTAGGTGATTCTCCTACCTCCCAGAGAAGAGAAAGGGATGAGAGACCCAAAAACCACCTGTCTGTTTTCTGGGGGGCAGTTTAAATGCCCTGTGGGAGTAGTCTTGAGCATCTCTAGGGGAGAAGCCATGTTTGGCGGGACTTTCTGAGGGACAGGGTCTGGGCAGAGAGATGGGGCTTCCACCAGAACAGTCCATAACCCATGGATAACACCACCGTATGCCAGGCCCTTCCTCAGCTGAACCTCTCTGGAAAAGCCCTTTGAAGATGTGTCTCCTGGGTGATCCTAAATCTAATGAATCTGATGATGGAGACTGGACTACCAAGCCCTCAGCATCTGTGGGTGACTCATCCTAGGACTCTTTAGAGTTCCCTGTGTCCATGGTTGTTCAAAAGCACCCACTTCCACCAAGCCTGTCCCTTTGTCATGTTACAGCATCCTAGGATCTTCTGTTTTCCATGGAGGACTGTCTCCAGTCTTTGCTGAATGTGCAGGGAGCTGTCTTTGAACTTCCTAAAGCTGAAGTGTGCGGCTCCCCACATTGTGTGACTCTGCAGGTCCCATTGTCATTTAATTCACAGTTCAAATCCTAAATACTAGACTCGGAGCTGGTGGCCAATGAGTGCAGCTCACTGTGGTGTGTCTGTTAGAACAGCTGGAGGGGGACTGGGAGTGTGGCTCAGTGGTAGAGACCTGTGTGACAAGTGCAAGGCCCAGGCTCCATCCACTGTCAATAGTGAGAGGCTCATGGGTGCATTTTTCTGAGGCAGTATCCTGGCCTGCACTGAGGTTTGGTTTTGTTTTGGTTTTTCGAGACAGGGTTTCTCTGTGTGACAGCCCTGGCTGTCCTGGAACTCGCTTTGTAGACCAGGCTGGGCTTGAACTCACAGAGATCCACCTGCCTCTGCCTCCCGAGGGTTGGGATTAAAGGAATGTGCCACCACTGCCCAGCTCTTCACTGAGTTTTAAAGTGGGCCATGTAGCATGTACAAGGCCTTGGGCTCACTCTCTTGTATCACAAAAAATAATAAGTCACAGCCCCTGTTTTCCGAAGTGATGGCTCTTCAAAGGCTGAAAAGTCAGAATCCTTTAAGTCTGTTCCACTTGGCAAGCAGGGAACTGCTTGAGGGAGAGCACTGTGGCCTGCAGAGTATTGTTTCCATGGATATCCCACTGTCCAAGCCCAGAATGGGAGGCCTCTTCTGTCCTGTGACCATGTTCAGCTCTTTGCTGCCTGAGATGATACAGAGTGGAATTCAGTTTTCCTGGTATTGAAGATTCTCCAGCCATCTGGGTATAGCGACACATGTCTGTCTGCAATGTCAGCACTATGGCAGTGGAGGCAGGAGGATTAAGGAGTTCAAAGCCAGGCTGGGTTACAAGAGATGCTGTCTCAAAAAAACGAAACGAAACGAAACGGAACAAAACAAAAAACAACAAAGTAGTCTAGGCAGTGACTCAGTAGGTAAACGCTTACCTACGAGCTAGCATAAGGACCCGAGTTCAGATGTCCAGCATCCACGTAAGCTCCTTTCCCTACCATGGCAGCACATGCCTGAAGTTGTAGCACAGACACCTTTGAACTTGATGGCAGCTAGTCTTGCCTACCTAATCATTGAGCTCCAGGTTCAGCAAGAAACTAAGTCTCAAAAGCTGAGGTAGAGAGCAATGGAGGAGATGCTGGCATCGACCTCTGGCCTACTCATTCACAAACGCATGCACCTCCCCGCACCGCCCCCCCAAATGGAATATATAATAAAGCAAAACAAACAGCCAAAAATGTGCCAGCCACTGAGTCCTTCTGTCTGCCAAGTGAGATGGGAGAGGTCTTATGGCGGGACCAGGGGAGATTTGTTAGATACAGCCGGGTTCTTACCATCGCTCCCTAATCTAAACTGTTGCTCACACTGAGATCAGAGTCCGCAGAGCGTTGTGATGTGGAGAAAAGCTGTGGGTGTCAGCAGCATCTGCTGGCAGAGGCGCTCAGATCCTCCATGCTGGCCGCAATGCTCTTCATTTGGCTGGAGGTCGTGCCAAATGTGATTCCCTTCACTTGTCTTTTGTTGGTGGTGGTTTTTGTTTGGTTTTGTTTTTGGAGTCAGGGTTTCTCTGTGTAACAGCCCTGGCTGTCCTGGAACTCTCTCTGTAGACCAGGCTGGCCTTGAACTCAGAGATTCACATGCCTCTGCCTCCGTAGTGCTGGGAGCAAAGGCATGTGCCACCATACTCTGCCCCCTCAACTTGTCTTAAAAAACTTTATTTTGCTGGACCTTGGTGACACAGGCCTTTAATCCCAGCACTCGAGAGGCAGAACAGGCAGATCTCTGAGTTCGAGGCCAGCCTGGTCTACAGAGAGAGAGAGTTCCAGGACATCCAGAGATGATACACAGAGAAACTCTGTCTTGAAAAAACATTTTCATGTAATTGTCAAAACTGATATATTGTGAATTAGTGCAATCAGTCACTGAAGGCCAGATTATCCAGGGCTCCAGATTGTAATGTGAACTCTGGATGGCATCTGACTGGCCTCAGACGGCCCTAGAACACTGGTCCTCCTTTCCCAGAATTTCCTTTCCAAAGCCGCCTTGAGGCCAGATGTGTGTCAGAAGCATGTGCCATATCTCTGCGCCAGGCGGCCATGAAGGAGGTGGAGGCCTCAGAGCTGGCTGTAGAAGGGAGAGGGACCAGCCAAAGAGGATGTGGAGGAGGATTAGCCACCAAATCTGGCCCATTTTGACTTCTTACTCCCCTGATAAAGGATCCTTCATAGAGAGAGCCTCACGTGATGCTGTGCTCCTGTAGTCCAGCACTCAGGAGGTGGAGGCATGAGGATGATTAGTTCAGGGTCATCCTCAGCTGCATTGTGGGTCCCAGGCCTGTCTGGAGTACATGAGCCCCTGTCTCAGAAAGAACAGGGGGGAAGACAGAGAAAAATATTCTTTTATTATTTATTTATTTATTTTGGTTTTTCAAGACAGGGTTTCTCTGTGTAGCCTAAGCTGTCCTGGATCTCGCTCTGTAGCCCAGGCTGGCCTCGAACTCTCAGAGATACACCTGCCTCTGCCTCCTGAGTGCTGGGATCAAAGGTGCTCACCACCACTGACTGGCTATTTAAAGTGCTCTTCCTTGGACAGTTTTCCGCTTCGTCCACTCTTCCACTTTCATCCTGTGTTCCCCGCACTTGGCCCCTGGAGTCTTGTGTTTTAATTTTCTGCCCCTTCTTTGCAATGATGAAGATCAGCTCTGCTTCCTGCCCGGAGTTGAAAGTCCCTCAGGGTTTTCTGCCAGGGTTCTAATCCTGGTTATTGACTAAATAACCAAGTGAGCAAAGGAACGGGTGGATGGATGGATGGATGGATGGATGGATGGATGGATGAGTGGATGGACAGATGGATGGATGATGAATGATGGGTGGGTGGATGGAGGATGGATGGATGGATGATGGATTGATGGATGGTTGGATGATGGATGAGTGGATGGATGGATGATGGATGAGTGGATGGATGGATGATGGATGAGTGGATGGATGATGAATTGATGGATGGATGGATGGATGGATGGATGGATGGATGGATGGATGGATGGATGGATATGGATGGATGGATGATGGATGGGTGGATGGATGATGGGTGGATGGATGGATGGATGGATATGGATGGATAGATATATGGAGACCCGCCATTGCACATTTCCAAACAATGGTTACAACATTTGGGGTGACTTTTGTGGCTGGAACTTTCAGTATCTACTAGTAGTGATCCTTCTCCTCTTCCTTCTCCCTCTTCCCTTTTCTCTCTCCCTCTCTTCTCTCCTCCCTGCTCCTCTGCCTGTTTCTCCTTCTGAGACAGAATCGAATGTAGCTCAGGCTCCCCTTGAATTTTACACAGTGGAAGGTGCCCCTGAGCTCTTGACCCTCCCGCCTCCACCTCCCCAGCCCTAAAATCACAGGTGTGCACTACAGCTGTGCACTGCCACTCCTGACTCTAACCGGAGCAATGCTGGCCTGCTGGTGGCAGGGGTGAGAACAAAACGGGACACGTGACCCTCTCCTCTGAGCCTTTATCAGGTCTGGATGGGGCAGCAGGCTTCTGTGAACCTCAGTGTTTCTGCATCTTGGAAAGATGAAGCAGACAAAGCAGAACATCTCAAACTGCCGGAAGTGTGGCTTGGAGACTGTCCCCATCCTGGTTCCAGAAAGCTGGCCATGCAGATGGATGTCATTGTCCCTGGGTGAGCCCCACATGTTGGTGTAATAATCCAAAGACAAATGACTCCAGTATGGATTCTGTTTATAAAAATAAAAGTGTAAGGGTTGGGGATTTAGCTCAGTGGTAGAGCACTTGCCTAGCAAGTGCAAGGCCCTGGGTTCAGTCCTCAGTTGGGGGGAGGGGAGAAAAGAAAAACAACAAAAAATAAATAAATAAAAAATAAAAATGTCCCGAAGTCATACACTCAAACAGGTACAAGGTGACAGCTGAAGTGGCCCGTCTTTTCCATTCAAGACAGATTTCTGAACATCACCTCACACACTCCTCCACACCACCATTCATCTGCCCTGCCCGACTGGCACTGGCTACGCTGGTTCCCCAAGGACATCTCACATCCCCTGGGTGCATCCAAGCCCAGGGCTCAGCTCTGCCTTTGCCCTGCCCTCTAATGGGAGCCTTGCAGCATTCTGCCTTCCCTGGCTGTGGATTGCATGTTTCTGTCCTTGGACTTGGTTTCCTTGTCAAGCGCCAGACTCCATCTGTGCCCAGGTCCCAGGTCACCTTCCTTCTGACCTTGTCTGAGCTCTGGTTTACATCTTCGTAGGTAAGGAATTCCTCACATTCAGCTCTGTGCCTTCTTTGGGCTCCAGCCTGGGTCTGTCTGACTTCCTGTGGCCATCTGAAGACTTCCCTTCTGAGGCTTTCCACCCTGATCTGTGGTGAAGGGGCTTTCTATGGGCTGTGGCTGACATTCTAATAGGCGATGAGGTTTTCAGGGCCATCTTTAATCTGTTGTGTATTCTCAGCCATTTCCTAAGCCCTGTTAGGTAGAAGGCCTTTGACAGGGAACTGGCAAAGACAAATGCCGGGTTAACGCTGTCCTGGGGATCTTGAAGTCTGGGGCAGGAGCGGGTGAGACAGGAATCTAGATGGTGACTGAGCAGTGTGGCAGCTGAGATAGCACCAGTGATTCGGCCTGAGGGAGGGAACCAATCAGCTAAGCCCTGAGGGTGGAGCCAGAAGAGGGAAGGAAGGTTGGCATTAGATTTGAGGCCTCATGGTACAAAGGGGTGGCTTTAGGAGAGATGGCTCCTAGGAAGAGTGGACAGGGCCGGAGCTGTCAAAAGCCTAACTAGAATTTTCCATTCTCTATTTAAATGTTCCCAGTCTCTCAAGCCACCTTCTGGGCCTCTGTGTCCCTCCAGACACATGAATGACAGGAAATTGTCCTTCTTCACCCTGCTGCCCATGACATCTCATTTTCCCATGGCTAGGGGTCTTCTTGCAAAAGACGTGTGTATGGGGAAAGTCGAACACGATGACCTAGGCCTGTAATCTCACCACTCAGGATCCTGAGCTCAAGGACGGCCTGGTATAATGTGAGACTCTGTCCCAAACAACCATTAGTCTGTGCGGGTTTGGGGATGTAGCCCAGTGGTAGAGTTCTTGCCTAGTATGAATGGATCCTAGGTTCAGCCCCCTGCACTAAAAAAAAATTATATATGCGTGCATGTATTTATGTGCATACGTATTTGTCTATGAAGGTGACTATTTGTACTTCCTGTGTATATGTGTACATAAGTGGCTATATATTGTGGGTTGGTAGGAGTGAGAGATTCATTCCCACGTACAAGACCTCATTCCTATAGTTTGTTTTTTTGTTTTTGTTTTTGTTTTTTTTTTTTTGCTTGTTTGTTTGTTTTTTGAGAGACGAGGTCGCTCTACATAGCCCTGGCTGTTCTGGAACTCACTCTGTAGACCAGGCTGGCCTCAAACTCACAGAGATCCACCTGCCTTTGTTCCCCAAAGTGCTGGGATTAAAGGCATGCACCATTATACCTGGCTCGTTCCCACAGTTCTTAAACAAAATTGGATTTTTTATTTGATGTGTTTGAGTGTTTTGTGTGCATGTATATATGCGCATCACATGAATGCCTGGTATCCTCAAAGGCCAGAAGAGAGCACTAGATTTCCTGGGACTGGAGTTCTAGGTGGTTGCTAGCCATAGTGTGGGTGCTGGGAATCGAACTTGGGTCCTTTGTGAGAACAACAAGTCCTCTTAACTGCTGGGCTAATTCTCCAGCCCACTTCCAGCTCCTGATGGGACACATCCTCTTAGGACCGTGGTGCCCCTGTAGACACCTGGACATTACTAAGTGACTTTTTCTTCATTTGAAACAGGGTCTTTTTTGTAGCCCAGTCTAGCTCAAACTCAGTATCCCCCTGCTTCAGCCTCAGGACTGCTGATGTTGCAGTCACATATCACCACACCTTGCTCTACTGCCTGTCATTTCTGAAGCTGCCTCCACAGCCTCTTCTCTCCCAGACTGAAGGCTGTTTAATAGGTGTGCTGGTTAGCTTTTGTCAGCTGGACCCAAACCTAGACATATCTGGGAAGAGGGACTCTTAACTAAGAAAGCGCATCCATAAAATTGGCCTGTAGACAACTCCAGTTCGCTTCTTCCTTCCTTCCTTCCTTCCTTCCTTCCTTCCTTCCTTCCTTCCTTCCTTCCTTCCTTTCTTTTTCTTTCTTTCTTTCTTTTTCTTTCTCTCCCTCTCTCTCCCTCTCTCTCTCTCTTTCTCTCTCTCTCTCCCTCCCTCCCTCCCTCCCTTCCTTTTCTTTTTCTTTTTCCTGAGACAGTGTCTCACTATGTAGCCCTGGCTGTCCTGGAACACTCTCTCTGTAGACCAGACTGGTCTCGAACTTAAAGAGATCTGCCTGCCTCCGCCTCCCAAGTGGCCATGGGGAGCAAGCCAGTAAGCAGCTTTCCTCCATGGCCTCCTGCCTCCAGGTTCTTGCTTTTAGTTCCTGCCCTGACTTCTCTCAGTGATGGGAATGTGACCCGAAAGGTGTAAGATGCAATAAACCCTTTCCTCCCCAAGTTGCTTCTGGTCATGGTATTTATCACAGCAGTGGAGCCCTCAGACAGAAGGAAAACAAACACACAATCATGCAAGTTGTGGATGCTGGTCTAATTGTTTACTTCCAAAGACAGTTCTGCAAATGCTCCTTTCTGCCTCTTCTAGAAACACCAATAAGGATGCTGAAATCCGGTGGTCGAGCATTTACACCACAGAAACCAGCCAGAGCTCATGCACCCTCCCCAGTGGCTGCTGAACACACACCACACACACCTCTGGGGACGGTCTGGAGCTTCCCTAGCCCTGGGACCTGAGGCTGTTCGCGTGTTTTTTGAGACAAGGTCTTGCTATGTAGCCCTTGCTGGTCTAGTACTCACTATGTAGTCTTGGCTCCCTCCCACTCATAGCAATCCTCCTGGGGTAGCTCCCGGAGTGCTGGGATATGCCAGGATACCTAGGTGAAACCTGAGTTTTAAGTCTGGCCATTGGATTTAAAAAAAAAAAAAAAAAAAAAAAGGCCACATGGCTTTGAGCAAATGATACATAGAGATAATACACTCAGCTCTGACTTCTTCCTCTAAAATGCAGTGAGCAGCGACATCAGTCCACGACCTCCAGAAAGATGCCAGGGCAAATGAGATGGTCCAGATCTGGGAGCTCTGTCTGACATGAGCTGGATAGAGCCGGCTCCAGGGTGGCCAGCAAGTTGCTGGGTGCTCAGGATTTAGCAGGTGCCTACACCCACATACGGGATGAGTTAACCGAAGACATTCACGGTGGTGCTGGGCTCTTGTGCGATTTTCCTCTTCAACTGCAGAAGGTGTTTTCTATTTAAGGCGGTAGTTAGGCTTGGTTGGTGATGTGTTATAAAAAATTTATTTGTCTATGGATTAACCTGTCTGCACCTCAGTTTCCTCACTGTGTGGAGAAAGTCATTTGGTGGGAAGGAAACCATCCTTGATCAGGATTCTTAGCTGAGCCTGGTAACAGTCGGGATACCGGAACTTTTGAGACAGCCAGGTTAGGCCCAGCTCTTCAGCTAAAATTCTAGTTTTCCCTCTTAAAAGCACGGGGCCAGGTGTTTCTCTTTCCACTTCATTAGCAGAACACCAAGGCTCAAGTGACGTAGCCAAGGTCACCCAGTAAGTCGGGAGCGTCCTGCCCGTGAGGGCCCCGGGGGAAGTGTCTACAGACAGGTGTGCGATTTAGGCTTGTTTCTGGGCTCTGAACCTTGCCTACGCCTCTGTCTACCAGGAGGGGAGAGCTGGGGCGTGTGTAGTCAGCCAGGGCAGCCTATCTGTCTGTGAACATTTGCCAAGCAGTCGCTGTGGTCAAGTTCACAGCCAGGTGCTCGTCACTCATCCACTTAGAAGTTAGTAAGGCGGTGTGGGGAAGGCACTCGGCCTGAGTGGAACCGAGCAGGGAGCAGCCTCAGAGGGCTGCTCAGAGGAAGCAGCCCTTCAGCTGGGTCTGCATGAGTGAGCTGGACCCAAAGAGAGAATGGACAGGTGCTGTGAGTTTATAAGCAGCAGTTGTGAATTTGCCCGAGCATGAGGAGGATGCCTAGGTCCTGACTCCAGAGGCAGCTCCAGAGGCAGCTTTGCACATGGGCTTTCCTCCCAAGGCCAGGCCCTCACAAGTAGTCTTCCTGTGGCTTCAGCCTCCTTATCCCAGGCTGCCAGGTTCACTTTCTCCTCCACTGGCTGCATACTAACGTCTGCTGGGGTCCTGGGCACAGGCCTGGGAGCCCTCTGACTATGACATGCTCCTGATGTGACAAACTACTTCTGCTTCAGAGTCTCGGAGACGGACCATTTTCGAATACCATCGTGTGGAACTGGACTCCGGCAAGATCACCAACACATCGGCTGTGGAGTTCACTCCATTGCCAAGTGAGTAGGGGGCGGTGTGCTGCTCTGGAGCATGCTTTAGACTGAAAAGTACTGGGTTCTGATCTCAGGCCCAACTTCTGATCCCTGGGGACACAGTCGCCTAACTTCTCTGGGCCTAATGTCCCCACCCTGGCAAGCTGGGGTCAGGGCTGGGGCCGCACAGGCCAAGCTGAGTACAGAAATGGCAGCCTTGACATGGAGCAGCTCACCCCAGGCCTGGGGCGTGATTTGTCTAATTCATGGCATCGATTGCTAGGGATACATATCTGAACCCCACAGAGCTGAGCCTGGAGACTGCTTGGACAGGGATCCAGAAATAGATCTCTTAGTCTCTGATCATCTTTCCCCTAGAGGAGGTGTCCCTGCAGGCTGCCTCACTGGGCAGCCTCGGTAGAGATGGAATTTGCTATGGAGCCAAGGCTGGCTTCTTCTTTGTGGTGATCCTCCTGCCTCCACCCCTCAAGAGCTGGGACTACGGGCATGTGCTACTGCACCAGGTTCGGATTCGTATTTTTCCAGAGGGTTTTATTCCTCCTCTTGTCTCCCTGCTGCCGACTGAAGCTGTAGCCGTTTGCTGGCCTTCGGTGACATTTCTTGTGACCCGTACAACCCTACCACCCACGCCCCAGCCCCCGCCACTGCCGCCACTTTTCTCTTCCCTGGAAGTTCTAGGAATAGACAGCAGAGATAGAAAAAGAAAGTTTTGTCATGAGTCCTGGGCGTCATCACAGCCTGGCTCAGGCAAGTGTCTTCTCCCAGAACAGGGAACGGCCCCAGATCCCAGGGCCATCAGAAGATGAGGACACAGCCCAGGTCACAGTCAGCCACCAACCCAGTCATCCTCCACTCAGGCAGGAAGCCCAAAGGCCTGGAAAGTAGGGGTTTCCCAAAGACCACCGTCAGAGTAGATCTCGGGCTCACGGTGATGCAGGCCTGTAATTCCCTCTGAGAGGTTCAGGCAGGAGGACATTGAGTTCAAGGCGAGCTTGGGCCATATAGGCAGACTGTCTTTGGGGGAAATCAAACCTTAAGTCCTAGAAATCAGGAGCAAGAATATCCAAGGCCAGGTTCAGCTGCCCCAGCAGTACTGGGTCGTCCTGGGAGTGCATCTCTACGACTCTCGGGAGGCTGGGAGCAGGGCAGGAACACCTGCAGTGGGACCTCAAGACATTCTGACTGGAGGCTCAGACGGGCCCTGATTCAAACCCAGACCTGCCATTCTTAGCTCCAAGACCCACCAAGCCTCAGTTCCCTCCTGTGAGGCTGGGTAAGGAAAGCTCCTGCTGTGGTTTCCATATACTCCAGACTCCCAGGACATATGAACGGCCTGTATTGGTTTTTTGTTTGTATGTTTTTGGTTTTTTTTGCTGATCTAACAAAATACTCGACAAAAGCAAACTTAAGAAAGGAAGGGAAGGGGCTGGAGAGACGGCTCAGTGGTTAATAGCACTGGCTGCTCTTCCAGAGGACCCGGGTTCAGTTCCCAGCACCCACAACTCACAGTTACGGCAACTCACAACCCCAGTTACAGGGAACCCAGCACCCCCACCCAGACACACATGCAGGCAAAGCAGCAGTGCACATAGAATAAAACAAATACATTAGTTTTTAAAGGTGGGGGCTGGAGAGACGGCTCAGCAGTAAGAGCACTGACTGCTTTTCTAGAGGACCTGGGTTTGTGGTGGTGTTTGCTCCACCCATGACTGAATGGCAGCCTGAAGGAATTCCAGCCCCCACGTGGCAGCTTACAGCTGTCTGTAACTCCCGTTGCAGGGACTGATACCCATGGCAAAACACCAATGCACATACACATCTTTTTAAATTAAAAGAAAGGAAGGGAGCCGGGTGGTGGCATCGCACGCCTTTAATCCCAGCACTTGGGAGGCAGAGGCAGGCGGATGTCTGAGAGTTCAAGGCCAGCCTGGTCTAAAGAGCAAGATCCAGGAAAGGCGCAAAGCTACACAGAGAAACCCTGTCTCGAAGAAAGGAAGGGTGTACTTTGGCTCACAGTCAGGTGTACTTTGAGGACACAGTCCATTGTGGTGGCAAACGGGTGTGGTGAGAGCAACTCCCATGGGGTCGGCAGTCAGGACGCTTCAACTCACCAACTGTGCTACCCTACCACATTCATGGTGGGTCTTCTGTTCTGGGTGATACCTCTCTGGGGAGGGTCCTCACAGATGCCTCAGAGGTGTTTCTTCTAGGTGATTCAGAATCCAGTCAAGTAGGGTAGTGAAGATCAGCTATCCCAGGGACCAATGACCAGGAGGGCCGGAGAGAAGGAAGCAAGGGAAGGGGAACTCCTCCAGTAATCTCCGCACACTCAGGAGGTAGAAGCAGGAGGATTTCCGGGAGTTTGAGGGCAGGCCGGTCTGCACAGCAAGCTCCAGGACACCCAGGACTACAGAGAGAGACAGTCTCAAAACACAACGTGTAATGAGAGTTTTCCTGCCTTGCCCACAGTCAGGACAAACCTTTGTCACCCGCCAGTCCCCCAGCTGCTCAGACCCAACCAAGTAAACACAGAGACTTATATTGCTTACAAACCGTATGGCCGTGGCAGGCTTCTTGCTAACTGTTCTTATAGCTTAAATTAATCCATTTTTATAAATCTATACCTTGCCACGTGGCTCGTGGCTTACCGGCGTCTTCACATGCTGCTTGTCCTGGCGGAGGCTGCAGTGTCCTCTTCAGCCTTCCACTTCCCAGAATTCTCTTCTCTGTTAGTCCCGCCTATACTTCCTGCCTAGCCACTGGCCAATCAGTGTTTTATTTATTGGCCAATCAGAGCACACATTTAACATACAGACCATCCCACAGCAACAACAACATAAGTGAGAGACACAATAGTGACCTTAAATGGTCCCCAAAGTCAGAGGCGCTGCAGTTCAGGAGGGACCTGGAACTCAGGAGCTCTGCCCTGAGAGGCAGATGCTGACAGCTGCGGCCTCCTCTCTTGCAGCCTGCCTCCAGCATCGGAGCTGCAACACCTGCATGTCCTCAAACCTGACCTTCAACTGCAGCTGGTGCCATGTCCTGCAGAGGTTTGTGTCCAGGTTACCCACGGACTTCTGAGAATGGACCATGGAGGTGAGGGTGGGGTCGGGCAGGGGTAGCCAGGGCCCACTGACAGCCTCGGGCCTCACTGCCCAGTGCCACTGCTAGCATTAGGGCCTCTCTGCCCAGTGCCACTCTGACTCCTAGGACAAGAATGCCACAAGTAAGTGTCTCTCAAGGCTTGTACCTGATCAAGGTGTGTGTGGGTATAAAGCCTGGGGTAGCCAGGCTCCAGGAAGACTGTCTGAAGATTCCAGAGGCTGTAGATCTCCCAGGAAGGCTGGCTCATTCTGGGCTAGGGCTTTCTCAAAGAATAGGCCGTCACTCCAAAATCACTGGTCCCTTCTGTCATGATTTCCAGGGAGACACCAGGTCTGCATCTTGTTTGTTTGTTGTTTTTGTTTTTTTGAAACAGGGTTTCTCTGTGTAGTCCTGGCTGTCTTTGAACTCACTTTATAGACTAGACTGGCCTTGAACTCACAGAGATCCACCTGTCTCCACCTCCCGAGTACTGGGATTAAAGGTGTGCACCATCACTACCCAGCACAGGCCTGCCTCTTAACATGGCACCTCATTTATAAGCAAGTGACAGGCCATGACCCAAAGACTTATCACTGCCTAGTGAGCTCCATGGCCTCCCAAAACTGCCCCAATGTCTTGGGGGTGCAACAGGTTTCCTGAAAACCAGGAGCATGGATGCTGCAGGTATTGGAAGTTCAGGACATTCTGGATGAGATTCAGTTTTGGGGATAAAGTTCTTAAACCCAATGCATCTTCCAGCCCTAGTTCTAGAATCATCTCCTCCAAGATTAGACTTGTAATTCAACCTTGGTTCTCCTAGCCAAAATAAATAAATGTCAGGAGATGGGGATTCCTTTGGGGACGCTGACTCTCCTAAGGGCAGGACGCTCTACTGATTCCAAGAGCCTTTAAAGCCATCTTGAAAATTGCGAAATTACAGTCTCTAAATCTCCGTACAGCTGCTGCAGCGGTCAGCATTTCCTTTACTCCCCTCCAATATCCCAGAGCAGAAACAGAAGCTCTTCATCCTACAGACTGCCAGCCTGGCACACGGGATGCCAAGCCACCCACCAGAGAGCGGCTGGGATGGGATGCCATCCCATCCTCCAAGGTGTTCTTCCCTTGGCCTGTGTCCTCCTTCCCTTTTTGGGGACCTCAATTCCTTTACCCTACGAAATGGCGTAGAGTATGTGACTCTGGGAGGCATGGGTGGGGTGCACCCTGTTTCTGCAGCTCCTGCAACCCCAGATAGCATTTTACCAAATGCGTCCAGGGCCCTTAGCAGGAGAGGCACAGAGCCCCAGGGGAAGTCAGCGGCATAGACCCCTAACTGTCTTCCCGGAGGGAGGCTTTACTCTCTGTGGACTGTGAGGACCACCTGGAAGGCTTGGTAAAAAGGGCAGCTGGGCTGGATGTGGTGATGTAGGCTTTTAATCTCAGCACTTAGAAGGCAGAGGCAGGCCGATGTCTATGATATTTAAAGCCATCCTGATCTACTTAGTGAGTTCTAGGACAGGCAAGGCTATATAGTAAGACCCTGTCTCAAAAACCAAACTAAAAAAAAAAAAAAAAAAAAGCCAGCCCAAGGCTGGAGAGATGACTCAGCTGTTAAGAACACTGGCTGCTCTTCCAGAGGGATCCAGTGTTCAAATCTCAGCACTCAGTAGTTTAAAACTGTCTGCAATTCCAATTCCAGGAATCTGAGGCCCTCTTCTGACCTCTGCAGCCACTACACACATGTGCTACACAGACATACACGCAGGCCAAACACCCATATACATAAAGTAAAAATAAATACACCTTAAAAAAAAAAATCCACCCGGGCATGGTGGCACTTGAGAGGATGAGGCAGGAACATCAGGAGTTCAAGGTCATCTTCAATTGGGTAGTAAGTGTGAGACCAGCAGCCTACAAAATGTGATCCCCAGGGACCCAGGAGTCTGATTTTTGGAGTGCTTCTTATGCATTTTCAAAGCCGAGCAGCATTTTCTGAGCCTTGGGGTGATACTTCAGATGACCTCACATGATCCCTGGGATCTGGGGGCTGCTGCCAGGCATGACTCAGGATCCGACCCGTGCTGAGCCATAGGAAAATGGGTCAAACATAGCAAACCCTCCCTTCCCATAACCGCCCCCAGTTAGGGGCCACACCCAAACTTAGAGACTAGCCGAACTTAGTGGAACAAGAGCTGGAGTCCCTGAATGTGAAGATGCTGGCCAGGAAGTGTAGGGGCACTGCTGGTGAGCTCTGTCTCTTCGACAAAACAGGGATGCCCCATCAGAGGGCACAAAGGAGCTGAAACCACCCATCCCAGCCAGACACCCACAGCACTGGGCTCGCTCCAGCCCATGCTTCCCCCAGCCAGCTCTCTGGAGCCTCAGCTCCAAGTGAGAGTTGATCCCAGTTCCCTGAAAAGCCAGAGGGCAGGGCCGGGACACTGGGGACACCAGTGGGTGTCTTCTCCCCTCTCTCCCACTGACCCTGCCCTCTTTAGCCACTCAGGGCCTCCCTTCCCTGCTCTGTAAAGAACAGTTTCACCGACCACGGCAGGTACTTTCATTTTATTCTACACTGATCCCCACCACTTGTCCCCTTGACTGATAGTGGAGTCTGTGGGTGGCCTTAGCCCTGGAAATGATGGTCGTACTTCTCACCTTACCATGTCATTGTGAGGGTCCCTGGAGATGGGTCTGGTGCAGTGGCAGACCACCAGATATTCCAGAGATACTCAGTAAATGGCCCATTCCCACATTCTTCTCTGAGTCCGTGTTGGCTAGCTTGAGACTTCACATGTGCTATTAAACCCAAACTGAAGACTCCGGGTTGTGGTATTTTGTTTTGTTTTGTTTTATTTGTGTATATGGATGTTTTTCCTGAATGTATCTCTGTGCACCATGTTCAAGCCTGGAGCCCTTGGAGGCCAGAAGAGGGCATTGGATCCCTTGGCATTAGAGTCACAGACAGTTGTGGCCCTCCCTGTGGTTCCTGGGCATGGAACCTGGGCCCTCTTGTCTGGAACTTGCCCTGTAGACCAGGCTGGCCTTGATCTGCTTCTTTGGCATACACCACTGCAACCAATGTGAAGATTCAGTCTTTTGTGTTGTTTTGTTTTTCTTGTTTTCTGAGACAGGGTTTCTTTGTGTAGTCCTGGTTGTCCTGGAACTTACTCTGTAGACCAGACTGGCCTCGAACTCAGAGATCTGCCTACCTCTGCCTCCAGAGAGCTGGGATTAAAGGTGTGTGCCACCACCACCACCACCACCACCACCACCACCACCACCACCACCACCACCAGCAACACCACCACCACCACCACCAGCAACACCAACAACAACAACCGGGCTCAACTTAGTATTTTTTTTTTTTTTTGTTTTTCGAGACAGGGTTTCTCTGTGTAGCTTTGCGCCTTTCCTGGAACTCACTTGGTAGTCCAGGCTGGCCTTGAACTCACAGAGATCTGCCTGGCTCTGCCTCCCGAGTGCTTGGATTAAAGGCGTGCGCCGCCGCCACCGCCGCCGCCGCCGCCGCCGCCGCCGCCGCCGCCGCCGCCACCACCACCAGGCTCAATTTAGTCTTAAAAGGATCTACCAACATCATCAAAGCAGCCTGAGTTCCAACCTCCAAACTGCGCTTTGTCCTCCAGCCCCTAAAAAGTGAGAGAAGAACAGTGGTTGGCCCAGCTCAGCCTCTGGAGGCCCAGTGAGATAGCCCTCAGGGGATTTGGCTTTGATCTCACTGGGTGGGCACATGGCAGCTGCTGGAGCTGAGTTAACTTGCTGAGAATTCTTTCTCTGAGCTGGTAGCTTGGGATGTTATTCTTCCATTGCGATATGCTTGGGTCGTATCAGGCTTAGTGGCTTCCTCTGGCACCAAGAAGGAAGAACGGAAATTTAAGCAGGATGCTGGCAAAGAACATTCTCCAGTTCGTGCTTGTGCCCCACCCTCCCCCTAGGAAAGCCTTAGTGTCTTCTTCCTCTGCAGAGACCCCTGCCAGTCTCTGACACCATTCTTTGGTTGTTGTTTTGGTTTGGTTTTTTTGAGACAGGATTTCTCTGTGTAGTTTTGGTGCCTGTCCTGGATCTCGCTCTGTAGACCAGACTGGACTTGAACTCTCAGAGATCCGTCTGGCTCTGCCTCCCGAGTGCTGGGATTAAAGGCGTGCGCCACCACCGCCCGGCTCTGACACCATTCTTATTCTTGTCCCCTTGTGATTACATAGAGGGAGTTGGCCACATTACATGATCTGATGCCACCCTCCACCCAGCCTCTGCTGCCAAAGGGAGACCCCTTAATGGTGATGAAGAGCCCTGAATGAGCAAGGCTTTCTCCAAAGGAAAACACAGGCCTGGACATGCCAGATTCCCAGCAACACCTTAGTACAGAGTCGAAGGGATGCTGGGTTTTCAGAGTCCTGCACGCACACACACACACACACACACACACACACACACACACACACACACACACACACTGCTGGGCAGAGAAAGCCTTGATCTGGGGAGCTGGGTCAGAAGGAAGAAGTAGAGGACTTGAGGATCTGACTGCAAGTCCCATAATCCCCTCTGCCCAGGGCACCTGTGCAGTGCCTTTCTGGAGCCTAACCAGCCAGCCTAGAGCTGGGCACCTCCCCTCACCACCCTCACAGAGCTGTTGGTGAGTAGAGGGGTGAGTGAGAGGGGGGATTCTCTGCTAAACTCCTCATATCCCGTATTTGGTTTCCCTACAGATGCTCCAGTGGCTTTGACCGTTACCGCCAGGAGTGGCTGGCATACGGCTGTGCCCAGGAGGTGAGAAGTGTGAGTGATCTGCTATGGTCCCCTCTTGGAGAAGGGATGCTGCCAGAGGACTCTGCCCTTGATAACGCTTCTCAAGGTGGCTTTGGCTTGTGACGGCCTCATCCTGTCTATCATCCCAGATAGGTTTCTCTGTTCTGCTCTGAACCACTGTGGAGGATTTTCCAGGGCTTATTGAATCCTTGAGTCTAGTTCTGCTGGTGATGTGGCCTTGAGCAGGCAGCCCTTGGGAACTCTGTTATGTCAAGAAAAGGGGGTGTTAGGTCTGGCCTTAGCCACAGCTGACTCCTCTGGGCCACTGTGCTCCTTGAAATGTTAATGAAGCTCTATCCCTTCTGATTTTGAGGGAGGTGGTCATTCTGAGAGCGAGGGGGTTGTTTCAGGCATCTCCTACTTAGAATCCCATCCAGGTCCCTTCTCCAGAACACTCTAGACCAGTGGTTCTCAACCTTCCTAGTGCTGCGACCCTTTAATACAGTTCTTGTGTTGTAGCAACCCCCAACCATAAAATTATTTCGTTGCTATTTCATAACTGTAATTTTACTACTGTTATGAATCGTCATGTGAATATTTTTGGAGATAGAGGTTTAAAAAGGGGGGAATAAAAAATAAAATAAAATAAAATAAAATAAAAAATGAGGGGTCGCAATCTACAGGTTGAGGACCACTGCTCTAGTCCGTAGAACATCTTCTCACGTGGGCAAGAAGAGGCCATCTCACCCAGGCTCCAATCCTTTCCCACCCCCTCTCAGGCAGGGCCTCCTCCCTTTGTAATCTAGGCTAACCTCGAACTCACGCAGCTTCCCGGTCTCACCTCACTATGTACTGCGCCATACTTGCATTTATTTATCATGACCCAAAAAGCTGGGGACCAGGGCCCTCGCTGGCCAGAAGGGAAACTGAGGTACAGATACGTTTAAAGACTTGGCCTGACATTCACCACCACAAGAAGCCAGGCTCAATGTTTAAGCACGAGCCCTTCAGGCTTCCCGGCCATGTTCTCATCCTTCTCTGCTCTTAGAAAAAAAATAATAATTGGGGCAGCAAAGTGGCTCAGAGAGTCGAGGGACCCTGCTGCTGAGCCTCAGACCTGAGTTCAGTTCCTGGCCCCCACATGATAGAAGGCAAGATCGGAATTCTGCAGTTTGTTCTCTGACTTCCGTGTGCTTGCTGTGGTGATCACACACTTTAGATAGATAACACACACACTAAAGAGATAAATGGTGGCGGGGGGGGGGGGGAGCCAGCCACATCTGACATTGGCTCTTAGTGACTGTTAAGATATTATTTATTTATTTTGTTTTGATTTTTTTTCTTGAGACAAGGTCTATGTAGTCCTGGCTGCCTGGAATTCACCATTTAGACCAGGATATCACCAAACTCACAGAGATGTCTTTGCCTCTGCTTCCAAGTGTTGGCATTAAAGGAGAGCACCCAGCCAGTGACTGTTATGATTTTATCTGTTTATTTTATTTAAGATTGACATCTCAGCCCCCTCCTTAGGGAGTGATTTGCTGACAGATAAATTACCCTGTAAGATAGGACACTTTCAAGATAAAGTGGAAGATTCCATCTTCATTGTTTTCTGAGACAGGGTCTCACTCTGATGACCAGGCTGGTCTTGAACTCCTGGACTCAATCAATCCTCCCCATCCCCCCTGCTCCACCTCCCAAGTAGTTGAGGGCAAGTGTAAGGCTTGAGTGCATTCGGGGCTGGCTGTGTCCCGAAGCAGCATTGGGGTCTCTTGCAGGCAGAGGGCAGGACCTGTGAGGACTTCCAGGATGAGGGCCACTACTCAGCCTCCCCCGACAGCTCCTTCGGCCCCTTTGATGGTGACCATACCACCTCTTCCTCCCTCTTCATCGACAGTCTCACCACAGAAGGTAAGACATGAGTCCTGGGGCAGAGAGGATCCCCAGGAAGAGCCGGCCCATCCCTGACAGGGATCATCTCACAGGACAGGGATTGCCCTGGTCTTTCACTGACCCTGCACTGAGATTCAGAAAGCTTAGCTGTCTTGGTGGTGAGATGCAGAAGCAGATACAGAAGGAGAAGCTCTGACCACTGGGAAGACTGACCATAGGACTATGAGATGGAGGTCTCCTCAGAATGGGAAATGGATGTTAGAGCACTCTGTCTTAATATTAATCTTGCAGAGCACATGAGTCTATTTATACTGTAGAACAATAACTCTGCCTGGGAGTCAGTGGTGAGAGATGATTGATTTTTTTTTCCATAACCTACCTTTATTTTTTTTTCCTTCTTCTGGTACTGTTGAGCCCAGGGCCTTGCACGATGCTAAGCAAACACTTTACTACAGCACTACATGCCCAGGCCTCTTGTTTTACTTATTTTACTGAGACAAGGTATATTAGTTACTTTGCTACTGCTGTGATCAAACAGTGGGACCAAGGCAATTTATAAAAGAAAGAGTTTAATTGGGCTTATGGTTCCAGAGGGTTAGCGTCCACGACGGTGGAGCAAAGGCATGGGATGGGAACACCTGAGAGCTCATCGCAAACCACAAACAGGAGGCAGAGAGTACACTGGGAATGGTGTGAGTCTTTTGAAACCTCAGAGGCTGCTCCCAGGGCCACACCTCCTCCAGCAAGGCCACACCCCCTAATCCTTCCCAACCAGTTCCACCAACTAGGGACAAGTATTCAAACATACGAGTCTATGGGGGGGGAGAGCTGGGGGGGGAACACGACACATTCTCATTCAAATCACCACACAGGGTCTCACTCCCCCAACCTGATCTTGAACTTAGGAGCAATCCTTCTGTCTCAACCTTCCAAGTTCTGGAATCAGAGATGTGAGCCACTATGTTTAAGCTTTTTTGAGACAAGGTCTCATGTAGCTCAGGCTGGCTGGAACTCACTGTATAGTCAAGGATGACCTTTAACTCCTGATCCTCCTGCCTCAACCTCTCAAGTGCTGGGAATTTTTTTGGGGGGTGGGGAGAAAGGGTGAGACAGAGTCTCTTTCTACATACCCACGGCTATCCTAGAACTCACTATGTACACCAGGCTGGCCTCAAACTCACAGAGATCCTCCTGCCTCTGCCTCCCTCATGCTGGGATTAAAGGCATTTGCTACACTGCCTCTCTTACTTTTACTTCTGACTCAGTCTTCCTTCTTGGGTTGGTGCCCATCCATTGCCTGCTAAGGCCCGATTGTCCACAGGGTTCCTTTGCTGCCTCGAAGCCTGGGGATCTTGATTGAAGTTGCCAGAGATCAGGATACCTGGAACATCGTGTGAGTGTCTCTGACAGTCCCTGTGGCCTCCAGTCCTAAGGGCTTCGAGTCTTTTCTGTTCCTTTTAGGATTTAGTCCTCAACCTGATCCTTTTCCCTTAGGAGGCCTGAAAGGCTTGTAAGATATTTATAGTGTCCCTAGAGAGGAGGGAAGGGGAGAAGAAAAGACTAGCATCCGAAAATACAATGCATTCTTACTTGATGGTAAGAAGCTTATAAGAGGCCAAATTGGCCACTCAGGGCTACATAAGATCCCCTGACCTTCTAAACACCTAGACTAGAGAGACAGCTACCTCAGACCTGACAGGAAGAGAATGAGCCACCAATGGAAAGACATCATGGGGGCACTAGCTATGTGCCAGGAGGATGTACAGTCAGACATTAGCACCCTATCCCCACAGTCCTGGGTGGTGATATTATTGCACCCCCATTTTGTAGAGGAGACACTATGACTCAGAGAGGTGAATGTCTGGCCTAGGCTCACACAGACAGGAAGACATGGAGACATGGTCTCACTGGACTCCAGGAATTCCAGACTTCCCCTGCCTTCCTCTGTGCTATGAGAGGCAAAAGTGGGTCTGAATGAATCCAGGACACAGGAAAATAGCAAAGGGTAAACATAATTCTGAAAGCTGGCCTTACTCGTGCAGCCAGGGACGACAAGGTGGCCAGACTGTGACGTAGGAGCAGAGCACACCTTGCCTCCTCGGAATTCGATGGGACTCAGTAAGGACGGAGCACGTGGGAAACTTGTGCTCAGAGCATTAGTATCCCAGGGCAGGAGTGACCTCCATTTACCTTCCAATGTCAACCTCCAGGATCATAGGAATGGGGTGTCGTTAATGCATGGCTCTCAGCCCTCCTCCCATAGTCAGCCCCCCCCCCCCAAAAAAAAGCTGTCAGGTCTCTTTATCAACAGCTCATTCTCCTCCTGTCAAGTCTCAGGTCTGCTGGTGCTCTCTAGTCCTCTAGGTGATGTTTAGAACAAGCCTAATAAGCTAATGAGCCACCCTCAGCCTAACCTATGTGTAGGGGTCCTGTCTGCTCCTGCACTGGGCTCAGAGCAAGCCCACCCACTCGGAGGGCAGCTGTGTGGTAGAGCAGCAGCACTAGGAAGTGGAAGTTCAGCTGCATGGACCCCAAGACACAAGATCTAGGGGCTGAGTGCAAATCCTGCTTGTACTCACAGCCCCGCTCAGAGCTGATTCTCTCATGGACTGTCTCAGTACAGAGGCAGTGAGTGAGGTATGCCAGTGGCATCACCTGAGTGAGGTATGCCTGCGGCATCACCTGCCTGCCTGTGTGCTGTGTAATAGTTCCTGACAGAAACATTCAATAAAATGAGGATGTTTATGGCTCTGGGTCTTTTCTGTGCCAGAGGACATGGCAAACATTGTCAAGTTACATCCATGAGAAATGAACTTTGGGGCCAGGCCGTGGTGGCACATGCCTTTAATCCCAGCACTTGGGAGGCAAAGGCAGATGGATGTTTGTGAGTTCGAGGCCAGCCTGGTCCACACAGTGAGTTCCAGGACAGTCAGAGCTGTTATACAGAGAAACTCTGTCTTGAAAAACAAAATAAAACCAACAAACAAAAAGAAATGAACTTTGGGGTTGGGAATGTGGCTCAGTTGTAGAGCACTTGCCTACCAGGCATGAGGTCCTAAACTTAACTCCAAGCATTGCCAAAAAGACAAAAGGAACTTCATGAACATTCTCCTCAGTGATCCCAGCCTCTCGAGGTATGAGTGGAGTGACAGGGGTCGGTCACTCTCCCACCTGTGCGGTGACATGCCACCTTCGTCACTAGTAGCGGCATGAATGGGAAAGTTGACCTGATGCTGTCTTTCTTGGAGTACAGTCTAATCCTAGGAGATGCTGTAAAGTGACAGATGTGGGACTGCAGCAGAGAGCCTGCCTGGACAGGACAGAGACAGAACCCAGGGATTTGGAGGCCTGGGGACTGGATTTAAGTGTTTACATACCGTCAAAAGCCCCTCACTCCAGTGGACAGATCACCTCTGAAGAGTGAGTAACTGTGAGAAAGCCTGTGAGTTTACTGAGGGAGACAGACTCACACCAGGCATCACTGTGGCATCTGAGGGCTCGGCTTAGCAGCTAGAACTAATGATCAGCTAGATGAGTGGTTATTCCAGAAGCATCACCTGCCTATCTGCCTCTGAGTGTGTTTGCCAGACAATCCAGCCCATTCATTAGTCGGCCAACTGCATCTTGGCCTCGTGCCCAAGAACAACTGTAGTGTCTGCGCTTATCAGTTTAATAGCTGATGCATCCTCTTTCCTTTGATTAGAGAGCCACCTCATACTTCACAGAGCCCTGGCAGATGGCCCCTGGAACCCAGACCTGGTGAGCAGGAGAGGCTGCCTTGGGCAGTGTGGCCACCTTCGGTGGCTCTGTAGGATGGACTGGAACAGTCCCTCACATCCATTTGTCTGCCAGGATAGGTGTGGGCTGGACTGTAGTTGAAAGGACTCGAAGGGATACTGAGATGAAGTGGGGGAGGGGGGTAGCATGGAGTTTACTCGAAGAGCTATTAATGCTATGGACAGACAGACAACAGCATGACGGGAGCTCTGAAGAGAGGAATCAGGGCCCACATGACTGAAGTTGAAGTCTCTCCTTACACCTTCCTTGAGGATGGGAGTGGTTTCACTGTGCAAGACTGAAGCCAGGCTCTCAGGGAGGAGCCAGGGAAAGGGCGGAGAGTGGGTGTGGGGCCACCAATACCCCCTTTGATGTAAACTCGCGTCCCCAGGTGAGAAACCCTGCACTCAAAGGCTGTTAGCCAGGGGCTCCCAGACAGAGTCTCACAGAGTGCCTGACTGTGTCCGTGAGAGAGGAAGGCTACTGCAGGCATTGGGGGCTGGGCAGCACTGGATTCTTCTAACACACATTCTTGGGGCTGGAGAGACGGCTCAGTGGGGAAGAGATTAGCTGCTCTTCCAGAGGACCTGCTTTGGTTTCCAGCACCCACACACGGTGGCTCACAACCATCTGCAACTCGAGTTTTCCAAGGGATCCAGTGTCCTCTTCCGATCTCCTTGGTAACCAGGAATGCACATGGTGCACAGACACATGCAGGCAAAACACCCATACACATTAAAAAAAAAAAATTTAGGGCTGGAGAGATGGCTCAGAGGTTGAGAGCACTGACTACTCTTCCAGAGGTCCTGAGTTCAATTCCCAGCAACCACATGGTGGCTCACAACCATCTGTAATGAGATCTGGTGCCCTGTTCTGGCCTGCAGTCACATATGCTGTATACATAATAAATAAATAAATCTTTAGGTAAAACATTTTTTAACATTACATTCTTCAAGTAATTGGTTGGTCTATATTCCCAGCCAAGCTAATTTGTCAATGATAGTTAAGGCTACTTCGATCAGGTTTTTTTGTTTGTTTTAAATTTTTTTCCTGTGTTTTGTTTCTTGAGATAAGGTCTTGCTGTACTATGTAGCCCAGGCTGGTCTTGAATTGGGGATGATCCAGCCCCAGCCTCAGCCTCAAGTCACGCACAAATCTTCGGTCAGTGTTTGTCAACCAATTATATTCAACTTGCAATTAAAAATTAGGTTCAAAGTTTCATTTAAGTATATTTATTGAAGTCCTGGAAGTATATTGATGAGTCTGTGACTCTGTTTTCAATTTGTAGGAATTAGCTTTTTAATTTTTTATTTAAAAATTATTATCTTTAATTATGTGTGTGTGCATATGTTCAAGAGTGCCCTAGGAGGCCAGAGGTATCAGATTCTCCTGGGATAGAGTTCCAGGAAGTTGTGAGCTGTCCAACATGGGTGCTAGGAATCGAACTTAGGTCCTCTGAGAGTCTGTTCTCTTAATCACTGAGCTGTCTCTCCAGCCCTATAAACATCTTTTTTTTTTTTTAAGATTTGTTTATTTATTATGTATATAGTGCTCTGTCTGCATGTGTCCCTGCAGGCCAGAAGAGGGCGCCAGATCTCATTATAGATGGTTGTGTGAGCCACCATGTGGGTGCTGGGAATTGAACTCAGAACCTCTGGAAGAGCAGTCAGTGCTCTTGACCTCTGAGCGATCTCTCCAGCCCCGCTATAAACATCTAAAAATTATAATTAGTGTGTGTGTATGATGTGTGCAGGAGCACACGTCACGGTGCATGTGTGGAGGTCAGAGGAATCAAACCTGGGTCACTGGGCTTGTGCGGCAAGCACCCCTGCCGCTGAGCCATCTCACTGACCCAAGGGATTGGCTTTTTATATTTACAGTTTAAAATCATTTAGTAATTGAAGGTAATTGTTGGAGTTTCAAAGTAAAATCTGCAGAAGCAGGTATAGTCAACGATGTCTTGTTTCTTGTTCTGCTCTTCCAGCTTATTTCCTCTTCCCCCCACAAAGAACAAGTTTTTAAAATTTTTTAAAAGATTTTTTTTTTAGGTATGTGTTTTCCCAGCATGTACGGCTACGTACCACATGCATGCAGTGCCCACAGAGACCAAAAAAGGGTGTCAGATCCTCTGGAACTGTGAGCTGCCATGTGGGTGCTGGGAGCCGAACTCGGGTCCTCTGGAGGAACAGCAAGCGCTCTTAACCACTGAGCCATCTCTCCAGCCCCCAACTTAAATTTTTTGAGTATAGTTTTCTTCCATTGTCTCCATTTTAACACTTGAAAACCCTGAGAGCACAGGCAGTAGATGTGGAAGCCTTGGGGACCCCAGTACTGCAGACAAGCGGGTGCTAAGGCCAGTGAGGCCCAGAAAACACAACCAACTGTCCCCTGAGAAGGGGCAGGACCAGGACCAGTGAGAGGCAGGACCAGTGAGCAGGGCAGTCGGCTTGGGTGAGAATTTCAAGGCGACTCCAAAGAACTCGAAAGTAATTATTTGAGAGAAATAGTTGAATGTAGTGTTGATAAAGATCAAAATAAAATCTAAAAATTCTATGATGTGCCAAATACCAAAGTTTTCAGCAGAGGATGGCACTCCCAGGTCAGCTCTTCAGTTTTCCGTGGTGAGACACTGGAGGAGGAAGTCAGAGAAGAGGCTTAGGGAGAGAGGGCATGGAGGAAGTGACGGTATGCACAGCTGAGCAGACGTGTGGAAGGCCAGGGGGTCTGAAGCAGCTTCTCCAGCTGCTCTCTTTCCAGCAGCTTCTGCCACACTGTGGGGCTACTAGGGCCTCAACCCCCCACTCCCACCCTACAAACCCCCCCCCCCCCCCCCCCCCCCCCCCCCCCGTGAACAAACCTGGGACCCAATAGGAGTCTCAAGAGGAATGAGCTGCTGTAAACTGTGGTGCAGTTGAGACTGTCAGGTGGAGTGATTAACCGAGAAAGTGGCGGCGGTGTACACCTTGAGGTAGAGAGAGAACGTTGAAATTGCTGCAGGCCCTGGGGTCCGCAAACAACCAGGGACCACTGTAAGCCTTCCACAGCAGCCGGCTGCCCCTTAGAAGGCCAGGCAGGATTTCCGTACAGCGTCCCAGCCAGCTGCCTGGCCCCTTTCATCTCCCTGCCCAGTAGTATACACAGCTGGCAGATTCTTTGACTCTGGCTCTCACATCTTCCCCACTTCCCAGCTTAGGACTCACTTCCTCCCTCTGGGAAACTTGTTGATTCCCACGATCTGGGTGAGGCCTGCAGAGACTTCATCATGTGAAGTTTATTTGTTTATAGTTTGGGGTTGGTTTGTTTGTTTGTTTTTGGTGTGTGTGTGTGTGTGTGTGTGTGTGTGTGTGTGTGTGTGTGTGTGTGTGTTAGAGGCTAAATCCAGAGCTTCTCACATGTCCCACGCTTGGCATGTGCTCAGTGACTGAGCTACTGCCTGGCATTGTGTGTGTTCAGTTACCCCTCTATTCCCTTCCCGATGTGGGTGGGGACCATGTCCATCCTTTATCTGTGGTCTCCCTCGCCGCCCCCCCCCCCCCCCCCGTGCCCAGCCCACAGTGAACTGGGCTCATATAATGTTTGTTGAATGAATGACACAAGACAGAAAAGCTGGCTTGTCCCGATCCTCCCTATTGCACTGCCATACAGTTCTGAGCAGGACACCTCCCCTGTCTAAATGGAAAGTTTGGAAAGGACGCCTCCTGGAAGTTCCGTCCAGACCCAGGGTGACAGATGTCTGAATGGTTGTGCTAATTTTGCTCTTTCTGTCCTCTTTGAAGATGACACCAAACTGAATCCCTACGCAGGAGGCGACGGTGAGTGCAGAACTGTCTGTCCCCCTTCACCAGATGGACGGCTGTGGGCCCACCTTGAGGAGTCCCAGCAGAGGGGGAAGGAGAAAAAGAAAGCAACCAGGGTCCCAGGCCTCCGACTGGACGGGAGGGCTGGGGTCTGAGGTCACAGACCGCTAGCTCAACGAAGCATGCCTACTCGAGACACCCCTTGTCTCAGCCAGGAGCCTCCGGTGTCTACTGTCCTGAAAAGAATTTGAACTGCTACAAGGATGGATGTGGGAATGCCTTTCCAATCCTCCCGGAGTCGGAGGGAGTCGGGCAGGAGAGGCTCCTTTTTTACAGCATCCTGGCTTACCTCCCAGTGGAGATGACACCATTGTTCCCCTCCACGAGTTTGAGAGGCTGGGTGTGGGGTGGGGGAGGAGCCAGGCCAGGCTCTTCCAGCTCGTGCTACGTGCTCATCTACCACAGCCCTGAAGGTCAGATCACAGTGTCACAGCAAGCTAAGGGCTGATGGCCAACCACCAAGTCAGCAGAGCCTAGGCTGGACGTGCCCTTTCAACATCCCCACTTCATGGAAGGTTGAGGCCCCATCGCGCACTAGAGTGGCCTGGATAGTTTCTATCCTGGGTTTCTTCTGTGTACACGGTGCCCGCAGAGGCAAATGGGGAGAGCAGGAATCCTGATGCAGTCAACATCCTATCCGAGTCCTCACACTCCACTGCCTCCCTTCCTACCCAAGAGCCATGTGAGAAGGAGGTTTCTGTCGTTGACATTCACATCTGTCCTTTTAGCTCATACCTCCACCTCAGGTAGGGGAGGCAGCAAGTACCCACTACAGGTAATATTAGGGAACCCGGCTTCTCGGCAGCTGACAGTCTGTGTGTCTTTAGGCAAATGGCGGAACTTCTCTGTTTCCGTTACCTTGGCCATAAAAGAAAAGGTGAGCCTGGATGAGCCCTCTTATCCTTGGGATGTATTTCAAACGCCTGGGATGTTCTCTGACAGTAGTTTGTAGTGCCTCCAGAGGCTCTAGTTCATCCCACTGAATTCAGGCGAAATGGGACCCCCACTTCACAGTGGACCCCTTTGTTCTTAAGAGCTGGATAGTAATCTTACCATCCAGCAGGTCTCAATCTGGCAACAGACAGAAGCAAGGATAACTATGGCTATTTGCTATCAAAGCAATTAATACTAGTTCAGGACTTCCAAGATGCTGGGTGAGGTTCTCAGGACTTGGCATAAGCTCTGTTTATCCACGGCACAGTGACCCCCAGCTGTTGTCCTTGTCCTACAAAGGTGATAACAGAGGCTCTCGGGGGCTAACTTGCCCAGAGTCACACAGCTAAAAAGTGGCATTTATTGTTGTTATTATTATTTAGATAGGTGTCCTTACAGTACTAGCTGTCCAGGCTGACCTTGAGATCTACCAGCCTCTGCCTCCTGAGTGCAGAGATCAAAGACGTATGCCACCACACCTAGGCTAGGTTCAAACTGACTAGTAGGTGAGGATGTTACCTTGAACTCTTGATCCTCCTGCCTTCTCCCAAGTGCAGAGTTACAGGCCTTTGAGATCACACTCAGAGCTAAGATGCCAATTTTTTTTTAATTACATTTATTTTGTGTGTAGAGTCTGTGAACACCTGCTACCCTCCCTGTGGAGGTCAGGGGACAATTTGCAGGAATCAGCTCCCTCCTTCCCACCATGTGGTTCCCAGGGATGGAGCTCAAGTTATAAAGTTATAAGGCTTGGCAGCAAACGCCTTTACCCACTGAGCCATCTGGTTAGCTCCTAAGTTAACGAGATCCCAAACTCTTAACTATCACGTGCCTTTTGTGAATTCCTTAGAAGTGCTGCTGTGACCAGGTATTTGATTTGTGAAAGCTTCCTTATAACTTCTTTTTTGTTTGTTTGTTTTTTCAAGAAAGGGTTTCTCTGTGTAGTTTTGGTGCCTGTCCTGGATCTCACTCTATAGACCAGGCTGGCCTCGAACTCACAGAGATCCTGGGATTAAAGGTGTGTGCCCCCACCACCACCTGGCCCTTATAACTTAAGAGCAACTTCTAAATGATTCTAGAAAACACCTTAAAGGTGCCAGAACATTCATGTAGTTAGAATCGTCCCACCAACTCCTACCACACCTCTCTGTGGGTTTGAAAATGTGGGTGTTTGTCTCTGGGGCCTTGTCAGAACCTGAGGCTCTGAGGCCCAGCTTTTTTTTTTTTTTTTTTTTTTTGCTCCCTGAAATCTTTCTCTGTTCTACCTGTATCTCCACAGGACTTCAGGACAACTTGTCCCCAAAGACCAAGGGTCCCCCTGTGCACCTGGGCACCATCGTGGGCATCGCGCTGGCTGTGCTCCTGGTGGCGGCCATCATCCTGGCTGGGATTTACATCAGCGGCCACCCTAACTCCAATGCTGCGCTCTTCTTCATCGAGGTTTGTAACACGAAATCTAGTAGGTCTTTTAATAAAAATTCTGGGGCCAGATATTGGGGTAAATGCTGAGAGATCAGAGAGACAAAGGAACAAGCCACAGCCACCTCTTCCCTCACCAACTCCTCAGCCTGAAAACACTTTTTTTGTTGTTTTTGTTTTGTTTTGTTTTTCGAGACAGGGTTTCTCTGTGTAGCTTTGCACCTTTCCTGGAACTCACTCTGTAGCCCAGGCTGGCCTCGAACTCACAGAGATCTGCCTGCCTCTGCCTCCCCAGTGCTGGGATTAAAGGTGTGCGCCACTACTGCCCAGCCTTGAAAACACTTTTAGTTCCTGTCTCCTCAGGCCTTATATACCTTTCTCTGCCCAGGCATCACTTCCTTACTAGTGCTGGGATTAAAGGCATGTGTGTGTGCGCGCCTCCCAAATACTGGGATTAAAGGTATGTGCCACCACTGCGTGGCTCTATTTCTCTCCTAGACTGAATCAATCTCATGTAATCCAGGGTGGCTTTGAACTCACAGAGATCCAGGCAGATCTCTGCCTCCCGAGTGCTAGGATTAAGGATGTGTGCCACCACTGCCTGGCCTCTATGTTTAATCTAGTGGCTTGTTCTGTTCTCTGATCTTCAGGCAATTTTATTAGAGTACACAATATATCACCACAGAGGTTAGTGTGGGATTTGGGATTTGCCTGTATCTGCTTCAGGCCGGTTTCCACATCAGTATTTTCCTCGCCATTCAGAACCTGCCTCGCCCCATCCCATCCCATCCCTCACCTCCCTGAGAAACTTTCCTCCACTCCATCACATCTTCGGTGGCTGGTGCTCTGGAAGTCTGCTGTCCTCAGGACCCAGCATCTAGGTTTCCTTCCCTGGGGTGCGGCTGATTTCCCCACTTATGAGGTTAGGAAAGCCCCCAGAGGAAGTCGTCAGAAATGCCACAGAGTACCCTATAGTGGCAAGGGGTCGTCCCCTAATGACTTGTGGTTTCTTGTACCCAAATTCGAGATTTTTGGACTTATTCAGAGTCATGATGGAGCCACCATATTTCACTGCTTCTGTGGGCTTTTTAGCTGACAGCTGACAAGCCAAAACGTTAATGAGGGCCGGGCTCTCAGGGAGCTTTCGCTGGGAGTGCTGCAGTTTTGATGTTCCGGAGCTCAGAGGGAACAGGAGTACATCACGGGAAGCAAGGCTCAGCAAGCCACAGAGCTCAGTGACATCTGGCCCCTATCCCACTGGTAAAGACATTTCCCGAGACCCACGGTAGACCGCCCCTCAATGATTTCTGAGGCGGGGGGAGAGGGAGAGAGGGAGAGAGAGAGAGGGAGAGAGAGGACAGATGGAAGGAAGGAGCAGAAAGGAAAGAGAGATGCACAGAGGGCCCACCTGCATTTTATGCTGGGACGCCATTGCAGGTTGATGACACAATTAAGGACCGAATCCTTACAGGCACATCTGATACATCAGTCTCTACCTGGCTCTCAAGCCCACTGACCTCATTCCCTAGAGGCCTGGGTAGTTCCCTCAGCTTTTTAAAATGAAACAGAGTCTTTCCAGTTGTTCTGAATTCTTAGCCTACCTGGGTGTCACCAAGGACTACTGGTCCTCAGGCCACAAGGACTTCCATGAGTGGGGGCAGGGCAGGGCAAGGATTTCAGTAAGTTTCCCATCAACTCTGATGCAGGACCTGTGCTGTCTGTCCAGAGGGCTGTCTTGCATTCCCAGAGTCTCCTAGATCATTCAGGCATCTGTGGCCTGCTTCACCTCTCCCTACAGTCTCGCACCTCCAGTCTGTGGTCGAAGCTTCTAGTTCCATATCGCAAACCGCACAGTGATGGATAAAATGCGTTCCTTCCAAACCTGCTTCTAAACGTGCCAGGCAGGTGGTGCACACCCCAATCCCAACACTTGGGAGGCAGAGGCAGGAGGATTGCTGCAAGTTCGAGGCCAGCCAGGACTACATAGGGTCCCTAGTGGGTTAGGGTTTATTTGTTGAGTCTTGCGAAGAGAGTGGCCCCAGCCACAGCTGTCTCTCCAGAGTCCCCATTCCTTCAGAAGCCTTGTAAGAGAAAGCCTTGCACCAGCCCTCAGGGCTGGGGTCCAGTGAGGAGGTGGGACTCGCTGACTTTGCTTCTGTGTCCCTGCAGCGGAGACCTCACCACTGGCCGGCCATGAAGTTCCGAAACCACCCCAACCACTCCACCTACACAGAGGTCGAGCCCTCAGGCCACGAGAAGGAGGGCTTCATGGAGGCCGAGCAGTGCTGAGAGCATCAGGCCAGAGACCTGGGGATGGCATGAGATGGAGTCACAGCAAAGAGAAGTGATTTTTCCTGGCTTCCTCTGAGCTGGCCGTGAGCCAGGAAGACAACAGCTTATGGTGACAAAACCAGAGTTTGGTCCTCACACCCCAGATAAAAGGGGTTCAGTAACACAACCATGAGGGTTTCTTAAAGGAATACTAACCTCAGAGTTCTCTGTTCCGATGGGAGGGGCTCTTTTTTTGGGGTCTCCCAATGGTCTGCGCTGTAGCTATCACAGAGCCCCTCCCCACTGGAGACAGCCTGGTCACAAGCCCCTGCTGGGGCTCCTGCATTCTAAGGTCCAGAGGCTCAAGGGCTGGTCTTCCTAGCTGGGGAGTCAGTGCGCCTGGCTCCAAACTCCGTGGCTCTGGAAGCCTGAAGAAGGGGTCCCCTCCATCTGAGAGCTCATATCCCTTGAGACAAAGTGAGAGGCAAGAAAAGGAACCTTGGGGAACTTGTGTCTTCTGGCCTTGGTCCTTTGCTGCATCCTTTCTGCAGAGACCCAGGGCCGACATCAGAACACTGCAGCCTGCATCCCAGGCTGCGCCCTGCGCTGCCCCTCAGCCTCCCCCTTGCAAGCCGGTCTTGCATGGCTGCCAGCAATGAGTGGGCCCTTGCTGTACCATGTGTCTGGTGCCCGCTTTACCCTCTGGCCTCTTCTGTTGTCAATGCCGGGAGTTTCCTAAAGAGAGGAAACAACTTACCTGGCTCCTATTTCTCCTTGACTGACCTGGGTGGGGTCTTTTTGTAACCATTAACAACAAACAGGTGGCCAGAGGTTTCCCTGAGAACCAGCCCATCCGGTTGTATCCTGTAGAAGCACAGCTGCCAGGAACATAGGGCCGAGAAACCAGGCATGGGAGGGACCTTGACCTGGAAATCGGCCTCCAGCTCTCCAGCTCTGCAAAGAGCTTTGGGGACAGGGAGTTGATGCTCCCCTACTTAGCCTGGTTTTAAGGGACTTCTGTCCCTGTGATGGGCAGGACTGCTTCCGAAGGACGATGAAAATCTAGAGCTTACCCTCCCTCCAAATAAATACCATCAGCAAATAAATATGTCGCGGCCTCCACTCCGCCATGCCTTTGGGCATTTTTGGAAGCACCCGGGAAGAAGCTTGAGCTCCAGGCGGGTCAGTGGGAGGAGGGAAGGTTGTCTGCAGATACCTGAGCACATCTGGTCCAGAAAATTCGAGCCACTCCACGACTGATCCGTGAAAGGACATCAGTGACAAGCAGAACCAGAAATATGCTGCTGTCTGCTCTGCTTCGTAAACCCAAAGAGAAAAAGCTGTGGGGACGGGGTGGAGGACGGGACTTGAGAAAGTGACAGTGAAGCATAGTAGAGCGCTTTGCAGACTTCAGGAGACGGCCGAGTCTGTGACCTGGGCACCCAGCCCTGTGGCGATCTTTGCCAGTGACCAATCAGCAAAACACCACGGACCATTGGGTCTGAGATGGTGTTGTACTTAGGTTTCTGTTGCTGTGATAAAACACCATAACCAAAAGCAATTTGGAAAGGCTCACCGTCAGGGCAGGAACCCGGAGTCAGGAACTAATGCAGAGATCATGGGGAGTGCTGCTTACAGGCTTATTCCCATGGCTTTCTCAATCTCAATCTACTTTCTTTTTTTGGTTTTTTTCAAGACAGGGTTTCTCTGTGTAACTGTCCTGGCTGTCCTGAAACTTACTATGTAGACCAGCCTGGCCTCAAACTCACAGATCCGCCTGCCTCTGCCTCCTGCTGGGATTAAAGGTGTGCGTGTGTCACCACAGCCCAGCCAGCCTACTTTCTTATACTACCCAGGACCACCGGTCCAGGGGTGGCACCGTGTACTGTGAGCTGGGCCCTCCCACATCAATCATTAATCAAGAAACTGCCCCCTAGACCTGACTGCACAATCTGATGGAGGCATTTTCTCAGTTGAGGTTCCTCTTCCCAATAACTCTAGCTTGTGTCAAGTTGACAAAAAACTAACCCTGGCAGTTGGCTAGTGGGGACACTCAGGACGTCAGCTTACCCAGGGGACAGTGCCTCTGCCCCCACCCAAACTCCCTCACACTTCTTCCGCTTGCAACCCGGGTAACCATGCTGGGATCCTGAAATGGACAAATGGGGAGGGAGGCAGGGACATCTTGCTACTACCCACTGCAGATGGGGAAACAAAGTCAGGGTGTGGTAGCCTGGACTGAGCCAGCCTGACTGACCCCTGGGGTGTCACTTTTGGAGGGATACAGAGACACTGGAAAACAGGCAGACCCGTTTGTTTACACCAAAAAGCTGAGGAGCCTTGGATTCCTCAGAACAGGGCACTGAACCCCGGGCTCCCAAGAACAGCCAAGCACCCCACAGTTACCACAGACATGGGCCTCCATGGCACAAGCTTCTTCCCTGTCCAGAGAAGCTTTTCTACTTCCGGGAAATTTGACCCCAAGGTTTGAGCAAGCTGGGGAGCTGGATAGGGACCGTGAGTAAACACAGGAGACACAGGTCTTAGGGCCTCTCCTCCACATCTGGCTGAGTCTGGCAAGGCAAGGCAGTGAGTGTCTCCTGTACCGTGCACCATCAACCAGACTTTCCACCCCCATTCAGGCGCATTCAGGTAGCTGCCAGTGCCTTCTCCACATGGAGGCTGTGAGCATCCTAGGGAAAGTGGGTAAGGGCTCTGTAAAAGTTCATCCCACAGTAGGAAGCTTCAGTCTGTGAACCTGGATGGGGGGTTTTCCCTGTTGTTCAAAGAGCCCGGTGGGTCCTGGGATGGCTGTGTTTTGTACCCTTGAACCAGTCTAAGAGCCAAGAGGATGGCCCCGTGGGTAAAGATGTTTGCTGCCAAACCTGAAGACCTGAGCTGAATCCCTAGGACCTACAGGGTGGGAGGAGAGAACTGACTCCCACAAGTTGTCCTCTGACCTCCACACGCACACTATGAACATGTGAGCACACACACACACATACAAACAATAGATATAATTCTAAAAGAAAATGGGAATAGGAGGAGAATGCAAAGCCTGGGTGCAAGAGGCCATCGCTGCCTCCTTCATTCAGCCTAGATTTGTAGGCTTGCCTCCTTGTCTGATTCTAGAACACGAGTCATATGAGCCTACTGTGAACCCCAGCACCCAGGAGACCCCCACTCAGTTTAGCTGGAAATCACTCTCCAGCTATGACCCCCACCCAGCCCGGTGGACCCTGGGACTCTGGAGGCCACTTTTAAGCCTTGTCTTAAGGTTTCTATTGCTGTGAAGATTCGCCGTGACCATAGCAACTCATATAAAGGAAAACATTTAACTGGGTGACATACAGTTTCAGAGGTTTAGTCTGTTATCATCATGGCAGGACATGGTGGCATGCAGGCAGACATGGTGCTCGAGAAGGAGCTGATAATGAAGAAGGAGCTATATCTTGATCTCATAGGCAACAGGAAGTGGTCTGAGATACTGGGAGTGGCTTGAGCATATATGAGACCTCAAAGCCCACCTCCATAGTGACATACTTCCTCCAACAAGGCCATACCTACTCCAACAAAGTCACCTGCCAACAGTGCCACTCCCTATGAGTTTATGGGGCCAATTACATTCAAACTACCACAAGCCTGGAGCCTGAGGTTCACAGTGTCCTTTGGGCATCATGAAAGGTTCTTGGTGAACCTATGGAAACAATTCTTTTTTTTTTTGTTTTTTTTGTTTTTTGTTTTTTGTTTTTCAAGACAGGGTTTCTCTGTGTAGCTTTGCGCCTTTCCTGGGACTCACTTGGTAGTCCAGGCTGGCCTCGAACTCATACATATCCGCCTGCCTCTGCCTCCCGAGTGCTGGGATTAAAGGCATGTGCCACCACCGCCCTTGGCCTGGAAACAATTCTTAAAATTGGTACATTTTATCAGGCTCACTGTGTCCTCTCTCTCTTTCTCTCTCTCTCTCTCTCTCTCTCTCTCTCTCTCTCTCTCTCTCTCTCTCTCTCTCTCTCACACACACACACACACACACACACAACCACACGTATTGCTAAAAACATTGAACAAGCACTTGGGAGGTAGTGCTAAGTAGGATCAGGAGTTTAGGGTCATCCTTGGCTGCATGTCAAGTTTGAGGCCAGCCTGAGCTACATACATTCCTATCTCAATAAAACAAATAATAACAATATGCTGGACAAGGCTAGAGCTACACTCAGCAGTTAGCATAATTTGTTGGGCCAGTGGCAAAAGCTGCTAGCTAGACACACTCTTCCAGAAACAGCGTTCACCACGTGAGCTGACCCAGTCTGGTTGTGAGCAGGACTGAGGCTTCCTGGTTGTGGGGACAGACTCAGGCTGGCATAGAGCAGCACTCAGGGGCTGTACCCACAGCAGAAGAATCAATGTCACCCATTAAAACAGTCTGTCTTTCTCCAAGAAGTTACTGGAATTTCAGTAGATCTAGAAGGACCTGGATTCTGGGAGACTCTGGTTACCCTACAAACAATAGATTTGTGTTTCTTGTATGAATTTCCGGTGTTAAGAATAAAACAAAGCCATCTTTTACAACCTTGGTTTTGTGCAAAGCGTGAGATAAAGGATGTAGAGTCCACACGCCCTGATCCCCTGCCCAGCAGGCCCTGAGTCTGGCTGTGGAGGAAAAAAGCCTCCAGCTACTGGCCCAGCGGGCATCCTTCCCTCTCTCCAACAGAATCATCCAGGAGCAACCCAGCGGTGAACTTCTTGCTGAGTCTGTAAATCCTTGAGAGCCAACTTCATGCATTTTAATCTACTATCTAGAAACGAAAAATAAATCTGAGCAAGTTGATGCTCTCACATTTCTGGATGCTTCACATTCGAAGAACTTCAGCAGCCTCATGTTTTTATTCCTTTTTTTTTTCCCCTCTCACAAAACATGAGCTAGCAAACCAAACAGGAAAAAATTCGAACTCCTCACAGCCAAAACCACTGATGCCAAATTTCAGGCTCCAAACAAGCCAATTTATAAATAAACATGCCCTGATCGCCAAATGAAGAGGAGCATGCTGGGAAAAGCAGTGGAGGCTGTTGAAGAAGGTGGGGAACTGCATGGAACGAGACGGTGGGAGCTGGGGCCTCAGCAGTGCCCCTGAGGGGCTGTGTGACAAATCACTGAACCTCTCAGGGCCTGTTTCCACCTCTATGAAATGGGAGGGGCTAGTGTAGTTGGTCCAAGGAGAGGCCCTAGCGATCTGCCCTCACCTGGTTGTTTTCAATTCACACAGCAGTTTGAATCAAAGCATCCCTTTCTCTTCCATCATCCTGACAAGATGACCACATTGTTCTAGTTGGTCCAAGACTCTCCTGGCTCTAGTCCTGAAAGTCCTGCTTCCCAGGAGGCTCTCTGATCCCAGGCACCAGAGACATGTTGTCTTGGGGACTCTCCCACCCCATTGGCTGAAAGAATAATGTTAACAAAGTCAAGCTCTTTAGGGATGTAGTCAGGAACCTGGCTGGTCCACATATGTCCAGACAGTGTGAACAGTGTGGGACAGTGTGGAAGGAAACACAGGACTCAGGCCCACCCACTCCAGACACACTAAGTCAGAACATACATTTGAGCAGCCTCAGGGATTCATGGGAAGCAATTCTGCATGGTATCACAGCTGGTGGAGAGGCTTTGTTTTTCCCATTTCTCAGTCAAAGAAACTGAGGCTCAGATAGATGATTTACTATCTATTCATCATGTGTACCATGGACCAAATGACCCATCCTAGGCCACACAGCTAGTAAGACAAGTCCCAAATCCAGGTCTTCAAAATCCCATTGGAGAATATCCTCTGTGTACCTCAGTACAGCACAGATCCACACGGTCACAGTGTAACAGAGAAACAGATTACAGATTTGGACAGAATGCCCCGGCCCATGGAGACCCTCACTTAGGTTCACATTCACGACTTCCAGTCCTCACTCTTGGCTCCCGAAGCTGTGTGTGCATCTTCCCTTCATTTACACAACCCTATGATTATGCAGATGTTCTTTCTACTGCTGCCTCCTCCACCTCCATCTGCTTCAGCAACAGGACCACAGAAAGAAAGCACCAGAGCAAGCCATAGTGGCGGTGGCTGCTGCTGCTGCTGCTGATACTGATGCTGCTGCTGCTGCTGATGCTGCTGCTGCTGCTGCTGCTGCTGATGATGATGATACTGATGCTGCTGCTGTTGATACTGATGATGCTGATGCTGATGACAATGAGGATGACTATGATGATGAGGCTTTTTAAGACTTACTTATTTTATGCACATGGGTATTATGCCTGCATGTCATGCATGCTTGTGCACCAGGTGCGTGCCTGGTGCCTGCTGAGACCAGAAGAGATCCAGATGGTTGTGAGCTGCCGTGTGGGCGCTGGGAACAGAACCCAGGTCCTCTGCAAGGGCAGCCAGCACTCTCAACCACTGAGCCATCCTCCTGGTCTGCTGCTCTGCTTCCGGAAGGAGGTCTCGACGTGAACTGCTAAAACTAAAGAGGGGTTCTTCGGAGGGGGGATGTTTTCTTTTTCTAATATTCAAAGAACTTTTTTTATATCAGGTCCCAAAGGACAGCTAGATGCTACCCACTGTTCTCCACAAAACTAAACGCCCTGAAAACGAGGCCTCTGTCTGCAGACCTGGGCTGTGAGAGGGCTCAGCGAGGGTAAGGCTCTTGCCACCAAGCCTGACAACCTGAGTCTGACCCCTGAGACCCACATGGTGGGAGGAGAAAGCTGATTCTCACAAATTACTCTCTGGCCTCCACACACATGCTGCAGCAAGTACACACACCAAATAAATAGATGTGATTTAAAAAAAAATAAATAAATTTCATTAGCTATTCCCAGGTCCTTGGGTTTGACTCTTCACCTCCTCCTTTGGAGACACCCTTTGATTTGATGGAGTATCCAGAAGAGGCAAGAGTCATCCTGCCCAGATAAGCCGAGAAAAGCCAGAAAACCTTCAAAACAACAACAGATTTGGTTTCCTATCGGGGACCATGGGGGTCCAGCCCCTCAATAGTCCCCTCCCAGGGTCCGGGAAGAATCTACAACCAGCTGATAATTAATCTTTGATGAAAAGAAATGAATCTATGTACACGAAACTCCTTAGTCCATATACTTTATTATTCTGTGACAGTTATAAGCTTATATTCTGCTCTCATATTTAGGTCATCTTTAGCCTGATTTCTCTCTACACTTGTCTGCGATCCCCTCTATGTTCTATCTTAATTCCTTCATCTAGTTCTGCCCCTTCTAGGTTCTCATCCATCTTGTTCCCATATCATCTCCTCTCCCTCTCCTTCTCTCTCATCTGGCTCTTCCTCATCTTCCATCTCGTTCCTCTAGTGCTCTCCTGTAGCCCTTCAATCTACTTCTTCCCCATCTCAGTTTGTTCCTCTCAAGTTCTTACCCATCTAGTTCTTCCATTCTCTTCCCTCTTCTCTGTCCTCTGCTTTACAGTTATATATCTCCCCAAAATCACAATCCTCCCCTCCACCCAGGACACTCAGCCTGAACTTCCTCAGGCAGTGATTGTCCACTATCAGGATCAAATGGAGGGTTGATAAGAATTACAAAGAGGGGTACTAGTTGTTAATTACCATTTGTGACCCAAAGGGGAAGTGACTAATGAATTAACTAAAGGCTAAATATGGGTAATATCTAAGAAGAGGGATTTTATGTGCACAACTATAATCTTAAATGTGTTTGGTAAAAGATGTTAAAAATCTATAAGTTGCTAGGTCAATGGGAGAAAATAAAACTGTCTTCTTTTTTCCTGTGGCTCCTATCTGTCCAAGCTGTCTGCCGCTTTTCTGCAGGGTGGGGGAAAGTGTGCTCAGTCTCTAGGCAACCTGTGTACAGCTAGATGCCTCTGGTGATAGTTAAAGGGAGATCTGGAACTGGAGGTAAGGTTTGGGAAAGGAGGAAGTTAAGCTTAATTAGCACATCCACCAGGCCTTCTCAAACAGGTAGCCTAGATGCTTAAGTCTGTTCTTAGAGAGTACAGAGGTATCTCTGATAAGGTACTTTCCTCCATCCGGTGATGGACCTGGCCGGATGCTACCAATAATGATAATTACAGGGAGGCTTGAACTGGGAGTTCTGGCTGAGCATAGCTATTAGCACAGAAGGTTATCTAAAAATTCCTAGAAGTGGTTAGGTAAGTAGTTAGAGATCTATAAAGTTAGTAAGGCTGTAAGAAAGGAGGGGTCTGAGCTAAATTGTGTAAAGCTATTACTTAATGTCTACCTGACCTAGGCGGTGTCCCCTTGTGGAATTTACCTTAAGTCAGGAGACTCGCCTGTGGGTTGTTATCACTGTTAATCCTCGGAAATTGGGTGACCACCTGGGTGATGTCTCATTTAGTCCTTGAAAGTGGCTAGGGGAGATATCTGATTCCAGAGAAAGCCTTTCCTGAGGCTGTTCTCCAAATGCCTGGAATGTGTATGTCTAGAGAGTGATCAGTCCACATTGTTAGCCCTTCTTAGGGAAAAATCAATTGGGAAAACTATGAAGGCACACATGATTTTCACAACAGAATACAACTGATATATATCAAGCCAAGTAACACCAAAAACTCCTTGGGGTTTGGCTTCCTCTGGAGGAATTCCCTGATCCCTCCAGGTAGTGACTTTGCCATAACCAGCTGAGTTCTTATGATATATTCCTGCGGCCTGCAGCAGTTTCCCTCAACGGCCTGCCCTATGGCCTGCTCCAATTAGAGTCTATTTTTATTTCTGTTTTTCTGAGGTCCTGGGAGTGGGGAAGGGGGTGTCAGTGTTTTGCCAATGAGATACATCGCCAGCCCTAGTCATCATTTTTAATTTACTCACAGAGATATTCCACTTTCAGCCCACCCTTGCCTTGACTCCATTCTCTCAAGGAATATTAGAAAGCCCCTTCTCAATGCCAAAGAGCCTCCCTCAGGACCTGTCTCTTGCCCAGGGCTCCACAGCTGCTGACTGTCTCTCTGCTCCTCAGGTCTCCTCCCCAAAGCCTGGCAGGGATGAAATCCCTCCCTGTTTCACTCCCTGTTTTCACCCTCCTCCAGCCCCAGAGCAACCAAGATGAACAGCTCTGGGCAATGGTAAAGCCTATAGCCAACAGCCCCTGCCTGAGGCAGGGTAGAAAGATACAGAAATCTTGGGGACCAGAGGAAAGGGAAGAACACCTCACCCTGAAATCGGAAGCTTCTCACCAACCAAGAAGCTAGAATTCCAGCATTTGTTGTAAAAGCTGCTGAAGGGGTTAATATTCCCTTTACATAGAAATATTTAATGTCAAAGCAATAGTCTGGGGTCTGAATACATGTGACCTTAGGTAAGGCCTCATCGCCTTCCTCAGATACCACCTGAGATTCTAAAACAAATGAATAAACTGCTCACTCTGGAGGCTAAAGAGATGGCTCAGTGGGAAAGAGTAAGTCTTCTCCTGCTCTGCCTGGCAACCCTCCTTCAGTCAAGGGCTCCATGGGCCCTTCTTCCCCAGATCGGAACTTCCCAGCCAGGAAGGGGAATGTGCCTCAGTTCAGCAGTCTTGAGGGCCCCTGCTGGGTGATCCTGGGCTGCTAGGCTCTGGCCTTGGAGGAATGGGCTCTTGTCTTTTGGGACACACAGCTTGAAGCCTGGAACCTGTTATGTTCCAGCCTACAGGACAGCTTTCCAGTCCAGACTGAGGCCTGATGACATGACCTGCCTGCCCAGGACCTCAGAGCATGTGGGAAAGCCCTGGCAGCTGGCAGTAGGGCAGGGTGGTGGGAGAGTGACCACTTGGCCTCAGAAGGGGCAGAGCCTGACCCCATTCCTGGTGCCTCAGTATCTCTGTCTCACTGAGTCAGCTGTTTACAGCTGTTTAGTGAAAATGGCGGGGTGACAGCACCTGGCACATCAGGCTTCTGGGGAGGGCCAAACACCCCCTCAGGGTTTGGAACCCATGCACCTCATCAGGCACTTGCTGCCATTTTTATTATTTGCTAATGGCCGACCACACTCATCCGTTGACCCAGGGTAGAGAAGGGATTTGTCTAGTGCTTTCGGCTGCTTATTCCAGAAGGAGGGGTTCTGTTTGGCTGGCTGCCTGCATCTTTCTCTCAGATACCACCTGCTAATCCAGGGTTAGGAAAGACACCTCTGTCCCCCCAGGGGCAGATCTCGGCTCTCACTACTCTGAGGAGAAAGACATTTGAACATTTAGTCACCACTGATTCTTGCCTTCCTATAGATGTAGATGATGTAGATATAGATATAGATAATCTTCAAAACACATCTGTAATCCAATCACTTAGAGGGTTGAAGCACAAGGATGGTGAGTTTGAGGCTAACCTGGGCCACACAGAGACAATAGAGAGCTTCTGTATCTGAAATCTCACTCTCTCTCTCCCTCTCTCTCCCCCCTCTCTCCCTTCCTCCTTCTCTCCCTCCCTCCCTCCTTCCTCCTCTCTCTCCTTCCCTCCCCTCCTTCAGGGATGGAGGACAGAGGCCTGAGTACCTAGGATGTCCTGTTTGTAAACCAGGTAAGTCACAGAGCTGTGTTTTCTCTTTCCTTTTAAATTTTAATTACATTCATCATTACAAATTCTTTTTAGAAACAGGTTTGACAAGCCTGGCGGTGGTGGCACACGCCTTTAATCCCAGCGCTCAAGAGGCAGAGGCAGGTGGATCTCTGAGTTCAAGGCCAGTTGGAGGCCAGCCTGATCTATAGAGCAAGTTCCAGGACAACCATGACTGCACAGAGAAACTCTGTCTCGAAACCCCCTCCTCAAAAAAAAAAAAAAAAAAAAGAAAAGAAAAGAAAAAGGAACAGTTCGGGCTGGGGTGTGGCTCAGTGGTAGAGACTTCCCTAGTATGTGAGACTCTCAATAAAAGCATCCGTAAAGAAACAAAACAACCATATTAACCTAACCCAGTGCCTGAATGCCACTCTGCATGTGACAGGTGCTTCAGTAGATAAGGCAAATGAAAGTGAGCCCGACAGGTCTTCGCCCCCACCACCCCCACGGATATTATAATGGGAAGAAACAGACTGGAAAGCCTTCATGCTCTGTCAGGGTCATGGAAGGAGACACTGTGAGCGGGTGATGCTTTCTTGCATGCAGTGTGTTTGGAGGGGCTGTGAGCCTCAGGTGGAGAGAGGGGGCAAGGTAAGGCCTGGGGCCTGGCTGCAGGAGCCTCTTATTCTTAGGTGGGTGCAGAAACCAGACTGAAGACCCTCCTCACCCCTTACCTGCCTCCCCTTCTTCAGGAGCACAGGAAGTCCATGGCCCTGGCAGCTCCCTGCCGCAGGACAAGGGACCACTGCCATGGAGGCTCTTCCCACACACAGAGGCCACAGGCCTGGCCCTGCCAGTTTTCTGGTTCTTGAACAGAAAACTGAGTCTCAGTCCTCAGCACCCAAATACATGACTCATAGGCAGTGTGCTTCACAGAGACCGGGCACAAAACCAAGAAAGGCAGAGTACCGCAGTGAACAAACCACTTGCCAGAACCTTCTTCCCACCCAGGTCCCAGCTTCTGGGGAAAATCACCTGCTATGATACAGACACAGAGGAGCCGGAGCTGGAGGGGTTCTGGGCCTGTCGCGGAGAACCAGACACCCAAAGGCTTCTGTGGTGGTTTGAATGTCATTGGCCCCCATAAACTCATACAGAGTGGCACTATTGGGAGGTGTGGCCTCGTTGAAGGAAGTGTGCCACTGTGGAGGCGGGCTTTGAGGTCTCTTTTGGTTAACCTTTGCTCGATGTCACAGATATTTCCTGTTGCCTGGTCAAGATGTAGCCAGCACCATGTCTGCCTGCATGCCGCCATGCTCCCCACCACGACAATGGACTGAGCCTCTGAAACTGTACCGAGGCACCCCCCCCCAGTTGAATGTTTTCCTTATAAGGGTTGCTGTGTCATGGTGTCTCTTCACAGCAATGGAAACTCTAAACCAAGCAGGCCCCGTAAGGCCAGCCTCAAAAAAAAGCAGGAGAGATGGTTCAGAGGTTAAGAGCACTGGCTGCTCTTCCAGAGGTCCTGAGTTCAATTCCCAGCAACCACATGGTGGCTCACAGTCATCTGTAATGAGATCTGGCGCCCTCTTCTGGCGTGCAGGTGTATATGCAGGCAGAACACTGTATAGATAGTATATAAATAAATCTTAAAAAAAAAAAAAAAAAAAAGCAGGCAATCTCTGCAGGTCCCCCAAGGTTCCTCCCATTCTTGCTTGCCTCTGGTACCTAAAGGAAGTCTCACGGTCACTTCCATCTTGTCTTCAGTTTACCCGGATGTGTGGAACTGACATGAGTTAGGTGGGTCTCTCCAGCCACTTGTTTTCCACACTCTCTTCCGAGCTCATCAGTTTGGCAAGGCAGTGCCCCCACTCCGCCCCCACGCTTAATCAAAGGATTCCTCTGTAACTCTTTACAGCTCTGAAAACACTTCCACACACTCAAGTCTGAAAGACAGGGCGAGTGGGAGTGGAGCGCATGCTCAGGTGCGGTCACAGGGCGCATGCTCAGATGCAGTCACGGGAAGCGTCCCTGCTGGCCCTCTCCAGGCGAAACCCAAGCATGCTGCGGGATTCAGCACAAATACAATCACACTTGGTGTTGGCATTGCTTTCAAAGCACTTCCTTATTGCGGTGTGTCAGCTAGTCATCACAGGTCTCTTTGGAAGTTGGCAGGGTAGGGATTGGCATCCCGCTTTTTTCCCCATCTTACTTATTTTGTGTGCCCGTGAGTATGTGTACAGGTGCACATGTGCCATAGTACATGCAGTTCAGCAAGGGGTCTTATGTCTTACATCATCAGTGCGCTGCCTGATTGTGCAAATGGGCACAGCGTGGTCACACAATCAGGGCATGTGTGGTGTAGCTCCGCAAGGCCCCCTGTGCACGTGCAGGGGGATCCTTAAAAAAACAGACACAGACTCCTCCCTCTTGTGCTCTCTCCCCGTCACCCTCTCTTCACGTGCCTCTTCCCCAGGCCTGGTTCTTCTGCCCCTCCCCCCCCCTTCTAATAAAGCTCTGATACTGGGTTTTGTCGTGGCTCGTGACCTTTCTGCACGGTAACCAGCGCCATTTATCATTTTTAAAACAACACATGTGGCAGTCAGAGGACAACTTGCAGGAGTCAGCTCTCGCCTGCTACACGTGGGTCGCAGGAATTGAACTCAGGATTAGCAGCAGGCACCTTTACCCACTGAGCCAACTCGCCTTCCCAGCGTCCTACTTTTTAAGATTGGCAGTGCTCAGAGTCAAAACAAGGGCCTTGAATACTTGCATATGCTATACAATTTAAGAAATTAAAAAAAAAAAAATCATTGCCAGGGGTTGGTGAGATGATTCAGCCTTTGAGAACACTTGCTGTTCTTCCAGAGGACCAGAGCTCAGTTCACAGAATCCACACTGAGCAGCTCATAACCTGTAACTCCAGCTCCAGGTCATCTAATGCTGGATTCTGACCTCTGTGGGCACACACATACATGTGGCATACACACACACACACACACACACACACACACACACACACACACACACAGATCTTTGTTTAAGAAAAGAGAGAGAGAGGCATGTGCCTGTCATCCAAGCACTAAGGTGGTAAGGGCCAGCCTCAGCTACATATTGAATTCATTGTGGGCTACATGAGAGTGGCCCAAACAAAACCAAACAACAGACACTGCAGGGCACAGTGATGCACACCTATAATCCCAGCACACAGGTGGTTGAGCCAGAAAGAATACCTTGAGTTCCAGGCCACACTGGACTATATTGTGAGCGTCTTTTTTAAAAAAAATATATAATACAATTGGGCGGAGAGGTGCTCAGGGACAAAGGCTGCTAAGCCTGCCGAGTTCGGCTGAGTTTGATCCCTGGGATTCACGCGGTGGGAGGAGAGAAGTAGTTCTACAACGTTGACCTCTGACCTCCACATGTGCGCCCACACACATAGCATGCATATGTACACACAGAGACAATAATAATAAAAGTAAAACAGTAATGAGACTTAAGCCGGGTGGCGATGGCGCACGCCTTTTATCCCAGCACTCAGGAGGCAGAGCCAGGCGGATCTATGTGAGTTCGAGACCAGCCAGGTCTACAGAGCAAGATCCAGGACAGGCACCAAAACTACACAAAGAAACTCTGTCGGCGGGGGAAAACAAACAAACAAACAAAAAACAATAAATAATGACTTAAGAGACATTCTTGCCTAAGGACATCTAGCTGGCTACCTGTGAAGCCAGGACTTGAACCCTGGACCTATGATGACTTGAGGTTCATGCTTATACCCCTGAGAACTCATTAAGGCAGTCTTTGAAGGGCAGAGGTGGCAAATCTTCACTCAGGTCAGATCTTCTCTCTGCAGTATCCCTGGAAGGCTGTGCGTTGTTTAAACACCTCCAGCAATGGGGGTGGGGGTGGGGGGTTGTCATTATTTTCTGAGGCAATATTTCCCACTGGTTATTAGATTTTTTTTTTCCTCCATCGAATGAGGAAGATATGTTCATCCTAACCTCTGCTCTGGAGCTCATGGTTCTCACGGAGGACAGTGCCCACTCAGGCAAGGTGAAGGATGGGCTGGGTCACACTGTCTTCTAGGAAGAGACGCTCTGGTGGGTCCAGCAGGCTCCATGGTAGGTAGGAGCCTAATCTGCCCCCACCGCCACCCTCTTGATGTCCTGCAAACCTGTTTCGGGGGACGCTTGCCTGCTTGGTGTGGTGTTGGGACCACAGCTGAAGCAAATACCTGAATTTCCATTCATGGAAAGGCCTCCCACGGCTGAAAAGATAATTATCTGCCTGCTGAGCTGACAGGTTCCCATCTGGCAGGGGCTGAATGCTGTGTCTTTAGAAAGAAAAAGAAAGGGGGGGGGGAGGCTTCTGGCCCGCCTTTGGCAGAAATCCCCTCAGCTACCCTAGGAGGGGGGAATGCAGAGATGGGTGTGGGGGAGGAGAGGGCTCAGGAAGGAGAAGAATCTGGGTACTCTGAGCTCACTCCCTTATTCTAGCACTTTCTCCTCTGCCAAAATTGGTAGGGCTGCCTTGCCAGCTGGACCCTGAAAGTCTGCCCAGGTAGACAGAACCAGAGTCCCAAGACAGCCTCCGAAATACCGGCTGCCTGCTCATGGGAGAATGTCCAGACGGAAAACGAAAAGGTGCCTACCATCAGGTCCCTGCTAGAGATTCCACTTCAGGGTTCTGCTCTCCTGGGCTGTCCCCTCCATGTCTGCAGCCCCTCGTTGTGACAATCAAGCTGAGGACCCTAGAGTGCCGCCCGAGTGCCAGTGCGGGCACCCACCCTGCCGACGCCCCTCTCCTCCTCTCAATGTCCCCTCTGCATCCCCAGTCAAAGAGACTGAAAGAGAGCTAGGTGCAGTGGCTCCTGACCGTAATTTTAGAAATTGAGAAGTGGATGCAAAAGGATCAGGAGTTCAAAGCCAGCTTCATCAGCTACATGATGAGTGAGAGGCCAGCCTGGGCTACACGAGACCCTGTCTCAAAAAAGCCAAACCAAGCAAGCACATAAAAGGAATGTTTTCTAGGAGTCCACCATTGTGCCTCAACTACTGCAGGCACGTTAGGCCGTGTACCCAGTCAGAGCCCAGGGCCGCCATTTGCTGGGAATTACAAGAGCAGATAGTCTGAGGTCAGGATAACCAGCGTGCTTAGGCTCACACAGAGCCACAGCAGGAGTACAGATTGAGTACTGTGTGCCAGGCCTGCGCAGGGGCTAGGTGTGTTTGCTCCAAAGTTGGAAGCCAGAAACTATTCTGGTTACCATTTAAACTGGGTGTAGAAGACTTATATAACAAGATCACCCAGACAAAAAAATAACGGGAGGAATCTGCGTTCCTTTCAACCTTCTTCTCTCTTCCTTTTGTGTTTCTATCCCCACCTCGTGTGTGTGTGTGTGTGTGTGTGTGTGTGTGTGTGTGTGTGTGTGTGTGTGTACACAATCAACCTCAGGTGTCATTCCTCGGTGACTCCCACCTTTGTTTGACGGGCCTGGAACTTTGCCAAGCAGTCTAGACGAGGCAGCCAGCCAGCTTCCTGGGCCCTGCCCTTTCTGCCTCTCCATCCTGTCTTCCCACCCCTGAGATCACAAGCACACAAACCGAACTCAGGTCCTCATGCTTACGTGCTTTACCCACTGGTCCTCATTTTCCTTTCTGGGGTACTGGAGACTGAACCCAGGGCCATGAATATGAGACTAGTTTACCACACCCCTAGACCTGAGAGAGGGAAGTTGAATCCAGTTGTGTTCTGTTCTTTAAAAAAATAAAATAAAATAAAATAAAAATCTGTGCTTGAAAAAAAAATTAATTTTCTAACATACAGGAAGGCCCCATGAGCTGGTGCCGTGAATGAATCTACCCATCAACAAGGACGGTAACCATCAACAGGGCTGTCATAGCCCTACCCACCTACCCTCTGTCACCAGGTCGATGCACGTATTAGACACCCTGCTGTTTCATCTGTAAATAGCTTGGCGCTCACCTCCAAAGGATCAGCATGCTCTTCAACCTCTCAGAATTATGACCAGGTATGAAAGTTTACCAGGAAAAGGTCCTATTGTTCTTTGAAACTGAAAGATTGCGCAACGTATGTCACCAGCGGGGAGTAAGGCAACTCCTCAGCTCGGTGGCATGTTAGCACAATGTGGTGGCACAGCCAGGCTCTGCCAAGTTCAGGGATGGCCGTCTGGCAGCCCTGTTCACCTCGCCATACACAACAGCTCTCTTCTCATTATCCCCAGGCAATACGGACCTGCCCACAAAGGAAAGCGAAGGAGAGACGCCTATCATCGATCCAGCTCTTTCCAGCTCAGAGAGAATCTTTCCACTGATGGTTAGGAAACTGTCTTAGGTGTGCATGGAATAACGCCGACATCGACTGAACACACCTACTATGTGTCAGACACTGAGCTAGGCATTTCCATATGCGCCAGCAACGTAACACTTAGGTTTTAAATGTTGATTCAATTTTTTTGTGGCTCGAATTTCCACTTGACTAGGAATTTCATCCTACATTGAAATGCCACGGAAGGCAATAAACCACTTTGGGGCTGAAACCCTTAATCAGTGTTAAAGAAAGTGTGGGTATGGCTGCGCAAGCATCTAAACCACTCTGAAAGCCATCCTGGACAGTATGACTCTATCAGGTCTGGGATACGGTCCCTGTCCCGTGTTGCCCTACCTCACCACAGTAGAAAGCATCCCAAATTCAAGTTTACGGTCACCTCCCACTTCCATGCTTCAGGGCTTGTCCTAAGGAGTTTGGGGGTCAGGCAGGGGAAATGAAACAAAATACAACCATCACTTGATGTCCACAGGGAATAGGACCCAAGGAGTACCAAAGTCTGAGAATACCCAAATCTCTTGTATAGAACAGCAGAGTACGTGCTTGTAGTCCAGGCATGTCCTGCCATCGCTATTTACTATAGAATGCCCAACACAACATACATGTTCTATAGTGTTTGTATGTTTTAGGGAATCATGGCAAGAAACAAAAGTTCATGCATGCTCAACACAGGTACATTTCTTAATACTTGCAATTGGTTTAATTGTATAGTGGTTGGAGAGATGACTCAGTGGTTGAAAGTACTTACTGTTCTTCTAGAGGACCAGGGTTTGATTCCCAGTACCTGCATGGCATCTTGCAACCATTGTTATTGTTGTTGTTTGAGACAGGGTTTCTCTGTGTAGTTTTGGTGCCTGTCCTGGAACTCACTCTGTAGCCCAGGCTGGCCTCAAACTCACTGAGATCCGCCTGGCTCTGCCTCCCAAGTGCTGGGATTAAAGGCGTGCACCACCACCACCTGGCCTCACAACCATTTTTAACTCCAGTTCCAGGGGACCTGACACCCTCTTCTGGCCTCCACAGCACCAGACACACACAGTGTACATACCTACGCACAGGCAAAACATTCATACACAAATAAAATAAATCTTTTACTAAATGCTTTTTTAAAAAAAATTATGGATGTAAAATCCATGGATATGTAGTCAATTTTACACAAGTAGATCTGGCTGGGCATGGTGGTGCACACCTTTAACCCAGTTCTTGGGAGACAGAGGCAAGTGGATCTCTGTGAGTTCAAGGCCAGCCTGATCTCCAGAGTGAATTCCAGGCCAGCCAGGGCTACACAGAGAGATTGTTTCCAAAAAGGGCAGGAGGGAGGGAGAAAAGGTAGGTCTACAAAGCAGAGGGTCCCCACGGGCATGGCAGATGTGGGAGCCAGGGGAGGCAAGAGGGATGCGCCACAGTAGCGGTGTGGGAGGCAGGAACCGAGAGGACACTGGAGAGGGCGGCGGGGGACCCGGGTATTTCCCAGGACTGCGCATTCACTCCACAGGCTTGCACAGAGCTTTGTGCACACACTTGACGGCTCTCCACTCCTGACGGTCACACTGGTGATGGTCTTTACTGAGGGCGGCTGGCTCTGCTCTTATCTGTATTCTGTGACAAGCCTGGGGTGCTCTGGGCCATCGGTCTCATTCAGCGGGGCTCTTGTTGGTAGCGAAGAAACCCTGGGGCATGCATGCTGCAGCTTTCTGTGCCTCTAGAAGAGGGTTTGCCCATCATGGGTTTTCTGCTGTTGAGAAAGAAAAGGGGAGTCCTGTTGGACAGAAGGATCACATCTGCTGGGGACAGAGCCACAGTTAGGATGTTAACAGCTGTGGGGGCTCTGAGAGAAAGGTGCAGGGACGATAACAAGGTCTTTTCAGAGCTCTGGAGGGTGGGCTGTGGTGGGGGCTGTGGGGGGGGGTGGGCTGTGGTGGAGGGTGGGCTGTGGTGGGGGCTGTGGGGGGGGGTGGGCTGTGGGGGAGGGTGGGCTGTGGTGGAGGGTGGGCTGTGGTGGAGGGAGGGTGGGCTGTGGGGGGGCTGTGGGGGGGGGTGGGCTGTGGGGGAGGGTGGGCTGTGGTGGAGGGTGGGCTGTGGTGGAGGGCGGGCTGTGGTGGAGGGTGGGCTGTGGTGGAGGGAGGGTGGGCTGTGGTGGAGGGTGGGCTGTGGTGGAGGGCGGGCTGTGGTGGGGGGTGGGCTGTGGTGGAGGGTGGGCTGTGGTGGAGGGTGGGCTGTGGTGGAGGGAGGGTGGGCTGTGGTGGAGGGTGGGCTGTGGTGGAGGGTGGGCTGTGGTGGAGGGTGGGCTGTGGTGGAGGGAGGGTGGGCTGTGGTGGAGGGTGGGCTGTGGTGGAGGGTGGGCTGTGGTGGAGGGAGGGTGGGCTGTGGTGGAGGATGGGCTGTGGTGGAGGGTGGGCTGTGGTGGAGGGAGGGTGGGCTGTGGTGGAGGGTGGGCTGTGGTGGAGGGAGGGTGGGCTGTGGTGGAGGGAGGGTGGGCTGTGGTGGAGGGTGGGCTGTGGGGGGGGGGCGGGCTGTGGTGGAGGGTGGGCTGTGGGGGGAGGGCGGGCTGTGGGGGGGGTGGGCTGTGGGGGGGGGCGGGCTGTGGTGGAGGGTGGGCTGTGGGGGGAGGGCGGGCTGTGGGGGGGGCGGGCTGTGGGGGAGGGTGGGCTGTGGTGGGGGGGCGGGCTGTGGTGGAGGGTGGGCTGTGGTGGAGGGTGGGCTGTGGTGGGGGGTGGGCTGTGGTGGAGGGTGGGCTGTGGTGGAGGGTGGGCTGTGGTGGGGGGTGGGCTGTGGTGGAGGGTGGGCTGTGGTGGGGGGTGGGCTGTGGTGGAGGGTGGGCTGTGGTGGAGGGTGGGCTGTGGTGGAGGGCCGGCTATGATGGGGAGTGAGGGGAGAAACTAGGTATTAGCTCTGGAGAAGAAGCAGGCTGAGGCACTTTATGAAGATCTGAACAAACATGCTGAGGCCTTGCTCTGAAGAAGGGTCCTGGCAGAACTGTCACAGGATCTAAGGAATGTTTCTCTGGCACAGCAGAGAACACGAATTGGGACGGAGGAAGAGTGGAGGCCAGGGGGAGCGGGCAGGAGGCCCCGAGTATCCTCTACTGTTCCTGTCACTTGCTTCTCTCTGGCCCTGTGGAGAGTGAGCCTAGACATACGCCCCTTCCTGACTCTCAGCATCCTGGGAACAGCCATGCAGGACACCGGTTTCTTATTTCCCAGTGCTTGGCACAGAGTGTGTGTTCAGTACGTATTTGCTGATAGAGGGCTGTGGAGGTGGTTTAGAGAGAGGATGAAGGCCCTCTGCATGACACTGGGAAGTCAAAATGGGCAGCTGAGATGCTCTGATGCGACCACCTACTTGTCAAGAGGCTGAATATACAACAAGAGCATCTGATGGCTGTGGTGATACTGTGTTCGCCAAAATATTGTGCACCCTAATAAACTTATCTGGGGTCAGAGAACAGAACAGCCACTAGATAGACACAGAGGCCAGAAAATAGTGGCACACACACACACACACACACACACACACACACACACACACCTTTAATCCTAGCATTCTGGAGGCAGAGATCCATCCAGATCTCTGTGAGTTCAAAGCCACACTGGAAACAGCCAGGCATGGTGACTCATGCCTTTAATCCCAGGAAGTGATGGCAGAAAGCAGGAAGGTATATAAGGTGTGATAAACTAGAAACTAGAGCCTGGTTAAGCTTTCAGGCTTTTAGCAGCAGTTTAGCTGTGTAGCATGAATCTTAAAAGTTCTTATTAATAAAATCAAACCTGGGGTGAATACTGGAAGGTCAGAGAGACAGAACAAGCCACAGCTATCTCACCTCACCAGTTCCTCAGCTGGTCCTGTTTCCTCAGACTGGAAGCCTCTGAGTCCTCATCCAGAATGAATCCCAGCTGAACTGTGCTGCTCCAAAGCCTGAATGCTTAACCAGCCACATGCTTAACCAGCCACATGCTTAACCAGCCAAATGCTTAATTTTCTGGTCCTCACGCCTTATATACCTTTCTGCTTTCTACCATCACTCCCTAGGATTAAAGGCTTGCTTCCTGGGATTAAAAGCGTGAGTCACCATGCCTGGCTGTTTCCAATGTGGCCTTGAACTCACAGAGATCCCAGATGGATTTCTGCCTCTGGAATGCTAGGATTAAAGGCATGTGCTATCACTGCCTAACTAGTGGCTTTTCTGTTCTCTGACCCCAGATAAGTTTATTAAGGTACACAATATTTTGGGGGACACAATACCACCACATAGCTGAGATCCATTTGGATGAGGACTCAGAGGCTTCCAGTCTGAGGAAACAGGATCAGCTGAGGAATTGGCAAGGTGAGGTTAGCTGTGGCTTGTTCTGCTTCTCTGATCTTCCAGCATTCACTCCAATACCTGGCTTCAGGTTTGTTTTAATTAATAAGACCTTCTAACGATTCGTGCTACAGATGGCTAAGGAACGTCAGAGCTGCTCATGAATTAACAGAAGCAGGAGCGGAAGTGGATGCGTGGGAAAAGACAGCGAGAGGATGCTTCTAGGTTGGGACAAGGCCACTAAAAATATCTGTCCAGCAGCTGGACACACAGAACTCCAGCTCCACTAACCTTATGGCCTGAGAGGGGTCCCAGCTCCATTTCTATTGTTATAATAAAAGATTCTGACAACAATCAACTTAAGAAAGAAAAGGTTTAGTCTACTTATAATTACAGGTTACAGTCCATTATTTCAGAGAACTCAAGGCAGGAACTTAAAGTATCACATCCATAGTCAGCAAAGAAGAGAATAAGCTTGCTGTCATCCATCTTTATTCTGTCTTATATAGTTCAGGACCCTCTGAGTAGGGAATGATGTCTCCCCTAGTGGGCTGGGTCTTCCAACCTCAATTGATAACCAAGGCAACTCTCCACAGACAGCCTATAGGCCAAACCGATGTAGATAATTCTCCAGTACGATCTCTTTCCAGAAGGACTGGAGAGATGGCTCAGCATTTAAGAACCTGTGCTCTTCTTGCTGAGGACTTGAGTGATGTTCCCAGAACCCATGTTTTTAATAAGAAATGTTTAACTAGATTCATTCTGAGGGCTGGAGAGATGGCTTGGGGGTTAAGAGCCCTGCCTGCTCTTCCAGAGGTCCTGAGTTCAATTCCCAGCACCCACATGGTGGCTCACAACCATCTACATTAGGATATTCTGGCATGCAGGTATACATGCAGAGCACTTACACATAAAATATAAATTTAAAAACAGTGAAAAGATTCATTCTAAGATGGATCAAGTTTGTGTCAAGTTGATAGTTAAAACCAGAGCAACCAGTGGTTGTCTTGGGAGAGGGTGAGGCCACCCAGGGGAAGAGAAAAGACAAGAGGCCCTGGCTAGAGCCTTGAGCCAGCATTGATGAGAAAAGAACAAACAACTCACTGTGATGGAAAGAGAATCAGGCAACTGCAGAGTCAGAGCAGACAGGGAGGAGAGGCCCAGACCAGGAGATGACCCCAGGATGCCCCAGAGATCCCCATGAGCAAACCTGGGCTGCCACCCAGCAGCAAGAGAGTTCTCAGAGGGCACTGTGACTAGGCTGTGGGAGGGCAGGATCCAGATTGTGTCAGTCAGGAAAGAAGTGGGTGTGAGGGCTGAGGGAGCCAGGGGACCCAGAGGAAGCCCTCTGAGAAGGGCTCTGGCAGGATGAGGAGAAGAAAAGAAAGTCCCGCTTCAGACGGAGGTGGGGCTGGGGCTGGGGCGGCCTGTGTCGGGAGCGGGAGAGAAGGGGGGAGTTGAGGTGAGGTGAGGTGGCGTTGGAAGGGGGAAAGGGGCATCTGATGGTGCGAAGAAGGTCCCAAGGGATTTGAAAGGCAAGAGAGCGCACAGTCAGCCTTATGATAGCTCAGCACACGCCTAGCTTGTGTCGGAACCTAGATTTCACCCCCACAACCACAACAGAGTAAAAGCATGTGGACCACAGGACCACTTCATAGTGCACGTAGTAGGTCCTTATATTTGAGAAGCTGTGGAGAACAAGCTGACAGAGCATTACTGGTTTCTCTTCAACAAGGGCATATTGTTTCTACTAAAATGCAAGAAAGTTAAGTGGATCAGCCGAGATCACACAGCAGTGATCTTCTATCAGTAGAAGAACTTGGGATCAAAGAATCAGTTAAGAGAAGCTCATAGGCTAGAGATAGAGTTCATTTGGTCGATGCTTGCCTCGCATGCGTGAAGCCCTGGGTTCAGCCCCCAGCAGTGCATGAACTGGGTATGGTGGTTCAAAATCCCGGCACATGAGAGATAGAGGCAAGAGGACTAGAAATTCTAGGTTATCCTTGGCTACGCGTCCTGAGTTAGAGCCTAGCCTGGTCTACATGAAACCTGTCTGATAAAGAGAAACGTGTAAGGTACCAAAGACCCAAAGAGAGCAGGCTCACAGGCTCACAACCATTATCAGTAGACTGAGCTCCGCCCCAACTAACGAATAAGCGCCACAGAGCTCAGAGGGTATGCCCAAGTTCAGCTAGGGAAAGGGAGGGGATGCAAGAGCCGGAGGAGTTCAAGAGGAGGTGACCTTTGACCCGAGTCTGACGAGACCAGAAGGAAAAAGTTGACTGAGAAGTGAGTGACATTTCCAACAAATAAGACTAGTACACAGAAGCCTGAGCCTCTGGGAGAACTGTGACCAATTCCCTCTTCCAGAGCACAGGGTAGGTGTGGCTGGGTACAGGAGAGCAATGTGCCAAGATCGGGGTGGAGGAAAATGGCACACTGTGCTGAAGAATTGCAATGTTTTTCCCTTGATCAAGCAAAGAAAAAGTATCTGATTTACATTCTAGGGCAATAGCCTTGGAGGTCTCCTGGGGGCAGCATGGAGATTAGATGGATGGAGAACTATGGGAAGCCAAGGAGCCAGGAACAGTATGGTATGGTAGCCTAGGCAAGAAAGGATGGACTGAGGCAATGGCATTTGTAATACAATAGAGAATGAATATATATATTATATATTATATATTCATATGTTTACGTACATACATAGTAAGTATGTGTGTGTGTGTGTATACATATCACAGTGTGATGGTTTGAATGAGATGTCCCCCATTGTCTCAGGCATTTGAATACTCAGATCCCACTATGGCATTGTTTGGGTAGGGTTAGGAGGTGTGGCCTCGCTGCAGGAAGTATGTCCTGGGGAGGAGGTGGTACTTGAGGTTTCAAAGCCTTGTGCCATCCCCAGTTCGCTCTGCTTCCTGCTTGGGGCCCAAGATGTGAGCCCTCAGCTTCCAGGTCTAGCCACCACTCTGCCATGGTGGACTCGCACGCCTCCAGAACTGTGAGCCTAAATGCCTCTGTAAGTTGCCTTGGTTATGGTGTTTTAGAAATAAAACGATAGGGACTGGAGAGATGGCTCAGAGGTTAAGAGCACTGACTGCTCTTCCAGAAGTCCTGAGTTCAATTCCCAACAACCACATGGTGGCTCACAACCATCTGTAATGAGATCTGGTGTCCCTCTTCTGGCCTGCAGTCACACATGCTGTATACATAATAAATAAATCTTTAAAAAAAAAAAAAAGAAAGAAAGAAAGCGATAGAAAAGTAACTAATGCACACAGATACTCACATATATAAACATACACATATGTGTAGTATAAATACATACACATGAAGACAGTACTGACCAGCCTCAGAGGCGTCCAAGCTGATGTAGATGGTAGTTCACTCCTGTAGTCTCAGCAACTGAGAGTTGAAGCAAAAGGATTACACTGTGTTCAAGGCCAACGCAGGCTACAGAATGAGATCCTGTTTCAAAACAGACAGACAGACAGACAGCATGATTACTAGGTCTGGTTTGAACAGAAACAGAATGGGGAAGTGGATACTACAGGGTGGGGAGTTGGGAAGAAATAAATCCAGGATGCTTTGGTTGAGAAGCCTTTGGATGTCCAGTAGGAAGTGTTAGGCAAACAGGTGGATGTGAGGGTCTGGAACTCCGGGGAGAGGCGGAGCTGCATGGGAGTCCCTGTCATAAGGTAGAGATTGGAGCCACTTGTGGGGTGAAGACAGCAAAGCCCCCCCCCCCTTCTGAGCAGTGGTGGCATTTATGGAGTAGATGGAAGAGAAGAGCCGTGCAAAGGGGAAACTGAGAAGTAGTAGGAGAAGGAAAGGAGAAAAGGATTCCTCTATCAAATACACAGAGACCCAGGGTCACATGAGAAGGTGCTACTGAGAAGGAGACAGGATGGGGGGGCGGGGGCGCTCACTTGCTTCCTTTGGGAAGAACAGCTTTCCTAGTGAAGGGGTAAAGAAAGGAGGCCCTTTTGCACTAAGAATGGAAGAGCAATGGAGTCTCTCCCCTCCCTTTCCCTCCTCTCCTCCCTCCCCTCTCCTCCCCTCCTCTCCCCTTTCCTCCTCCTCCCCTCCCCCCTTCCCCTCCTTTCCCCCCTCTCCTCCCCTCCCCCCTTCCCTTCTCCTCCCCCTCCCCCTTCCCCTCCCCTCCCCTCCTCTATTCTGTGTCGCTTGACTCTGGCTACGGTAAGCAGTAGTTCACAGAAACTACAGCACGGTGTTTAACAAAGGCACTGAGTCAGACGTTCCAATGTTTCCATTGTGTACTTCAAACTAGACAGCTACAGACAGAGATCATCCAATATGATCAAGCTGTCCTTAAGAACGTTCCTCTGATAATCATTAAACTGTTCTGTTTACCAGAAATGTTCACAGGGAAAATAAACAACGGGGCCATTTAGGAGAATTTCAAAATTGAAGTTTAAACCGTAAGAGAAAACAAGAACAGGAAAAAAAATTTTTTAACTGAGTTGCAGACCTCAGCTGCCCTTGAGTATTTTTCTCCGGCTAACATTACATAATTCTTCATCACCTATCGGTCTCAGATGCTAAAATTCAGCGTGCATGTCACACTTAAGGGACAGAATACTGAAAAAAAAACAAAAAAAAAAAAAACAGTATAACCAGGCAGTGGTGGCGCACGCCTTTAAGGATGGCCTTGAACTTACAGAAATCCACCTGCCTCTGCCTGCTACCCAAGTGCTGGGATTAAAGGTATGTGACTTTTTTTTAGAATTTTTTTGAATTCTATTTTATGTGCGTTGATGTGAAGGTGTCAGGTCCCCTGGAACTGGAGTTACAGACAGTTGTGAGCTGCCATGTGGGTGCTAGGAATTGAACCCAGGTCCTCTGGGAGAGTAGTCAGTGCTCTTAACCTCTGAATCATCTCTCCAACCCCTCAAAAAACTTTTTTTAAAAAATTAAAAAAAAAAAAAAACCAACTATAGGAGAGATGTCTCAGCAAGTAAGAGCAGTGAACGAGACCCACTTTCAGTCCCCAGCACCCGCATGGCGGCTCACAACTGTCTGTAACTTCAGTTCCAGAGGATCTGACACCCTCACACAGACACACATGCAGGTGAAACACCAATGCACTCTGAAAAAATAAAAAATAAAAATCTACCTACAAAAACTAAAATAAATAGAGGATTATGGTATGTTCACATATATCAAGACTGACATTTGTAAAAAAAAAAAAAAAGCCACATCTCTCAATTTGAATCAATACAATCTCAGTAACAGAAAAAAATTGTAAAGAATATGAGAAGCTTATTCAAAAAACATAATAGATCGAAGGCCAGGAATAGCCAAGATAAAAAACAAAACAAAACAAAACAAAACAGCCGGGCGGTGGTGGCGCACACCTTTAATCCCAGCACTCGGGAGGCAGAGGCAGGCTGATCTCTGTGAGTTCGAGGCCAGCCTGGGCTACCAATTGAGTCCCAGGAAAGGCGCAAAGCCAAAGAAACCCTGTCTCCAAAAACCAAAAAAACAAAAACAAAAACAAAAACAAAAAACAAAAAAACAAGACTTCCATCCCAGATCCAGCCTTTCCAGAGGCGACAGTGTCTAAAGCAGTGTGACACCAGAGCAGGGACAGAAAAACAGCCATGACAGACAGTGCTCCATGACCACCCGAGTCTCCCAGATAAGTGGGGCAGACAGGGGACATTTTTTTTCTTTTTTTCTTTTCTTTTCTTTTATTTTACAATACCATTCAGTTCTACATATCAGCCATGGGTTTCCCTATTCTCCCCCCTCCCACACCCTCCCCTTACGACAGGGGACATTTTTTACACAGGAAAATAAAATAAAAATTGGTACCCTACTTCTCACCATTCTCTTCCAAGTGAGTCCAAGAGACTGAAAGATGAAAGGAATGATTTTAAAGATTCGTTTTTATTTATATGTATGTGTGTGTCCGGCACCTGTATGTGGGTGTCTAAGGAGGCCAGAAGAGGGTGTTGGATCCCCTGGTGTTAGAGGTGGTTGTGAGCACTAGGAACCAAACTTGGGTCCTCTGGAAGAGAAGTGTGCACCATTAACCACTGAGCCATCTCTCCAGCCCATAAGGATTTTAGAAGAGAATGTTTTCATGACCTCAGAGGAAAAGAGGGTTTCTTAAAAATTACCAGCTCACTGGTTATCTCAATCGGGGGCAATTTGGTTCCTACCTCCAAGGAATATCTGCCCCTATCGGGAGGCAGTTTAGGTTGTTACAACTGGGCCCAATGTGTGCTTTTGGTTTTAAGTAGAGAGACTGTGGGCTCTATAAGCTTCCTGCAATCCACAGGACACTCATTCCCACAAACACCAGAGAGAGATTCCCACACATGTCAGTATTACAGGACTGAGATGTTCTACCGCATCAGCCTTGGTGAGCGTCCATTCTTCAAAACACACCACTAAGAAACTACAGAGTAGGGCTGGCTCAGTGGGTAACGTACTAGCTGCTTGAGCATGACGACCTGAGTTCAATCCCAAGCACCCACAGAAAAAGCTAGGCATGGTGATCACGCCTATAACCCCAGCACTGGGGAGGCAGAGACAGGCAGATCCCTTGGGCTCTGTAGGGAGTCATCTTCACCTAATGAGAGATCTGTAGGTCGGTGTGAGACTCCCATTGCCAAACAAACAAACAAACACCCTCCAAGCCAGACAGTGCCTGAGGAACCCGAGTTTGATTTCTGACGCCCCCACCCCACCACCCTATCCCCAAGGAGGGAGGGAGGGAGGAAGGAGAGAGAGAGAGAGAATAAAAAGTTATCACAGAGAAAGTATCTTACACAGAAAGCAGAAGGATCTAGGCTCAAATCTAGCAAGGCTTTATCTAAAAAAAAAGGGGGGGGGCTGGAGAGATGACTCCGAGGTTAAGAACACCGACTGCTCTTCCAGAGGTCCTGAGTTCAAGTCCCAGCACCCACATGGTGGCTCACAACCACCTGTAATGAGATCTGGCACCCTCTCCTGTATATATAATAAATAAATAAATCTTTTAAAAAAATAGTATTAAGCCAGGCAGTGGTGACAGACCCCTTTAGTCCCAGCATTTAGTGGAGAGAGGGCTCCACGCTTAAGAGCACTGGCTGCTCTTCCAAAGGACCCAGGTTCAATTCCCAGCACCCACATCAGGCAGCTCACAACAGTCTGTAACTCCGACACTAGAGGATCCAACACCCTTTTCTGGTCCTCAAGGGCACTTACACACATGTGGCACACACTAACGCAGATGCACACATATACATGCAAAAAAAAAAATCTTTAAAAAGCAAACAAAAAGAGACAGCTAAGAATAGTCTATAGGAGGTCTGGGTCGTCCATCATCATCATCAGAGTGTATGTATGTGCGCTCATGCTTGCTCACATAGACTTGTGTGCTATGGTGTGTATGTGGAGGTCAGGGGACAACATTTTAAAAGTTGCCACAGGACTGAACACTTAAAAGTGGTTGAAATGATGAGTTTTATGTCATGTGTACTTTCCCACTATAAAAAACGGTTAATATAAAACCGCAGACAACAATCGTCTCTGGGATGGAGGGAGGAGATGCATCTGGTGATACATCCTCCCGTGACTTCCCAGATGTGCTGCTGTTGACTTTCTTGGCTGGCCACTAACTCATTCCTGTTCATTTTATTGCTGTTTTTAAAGTTGTTCTTTTCTGGGACAAAGCCTTGTAGCCCAGGCTGGCCTGGAACTCCTGGACTTCCCCAGCCCTTCCCCATTCCTGCCTGGAATTGGGAGGTTACAGGCTTGCCATGCCACGGCCAGCTTTGGCACACACATCTTCCTGTATCGTTCAGTGCACGTGCTGTGCTACCATTGCTATTTTCATTTCATTCTGTGCTTTTGTTGGTTTTTTGAGGCAGGGTTTCCTCTGTAGCCCAAGCTGGCCTTGAACTCACAGAGATCTGCCTGCCTCTACTTCCCAAGTACTGGAGTTAAAGGTGTGCGCCACCGTGCCCAGCCTGTTGCCTTTTTTAATTATTATTTATTTTATGTGTGGTTTGCCGACCTTTATGTCTGTGCACCCCATGTGTCCCTGGTGCTTTAGGGGGCCCAAAGAGGCTGTCAGATCTCCCAGGACTGGGGTTACAAACTCACCCAACGATCTCGGTCCTACCAAGTCCCTAAGTAAACACGGTAGCCAGAAAAGACATTTTTAATACTACGAGTCAAAAGCTCTGTATATTAAACTAACTCTTCTTTACACAATCCCCTGGCCAAAGGAGAACCCATCCTCCTTTCGAGTTCTGTCAGTCTCTCGAAGGTTCCCGAGTACCTACAAACTGAGCCACTCTGTCTTCTGGTTGCATTCAGCCCATTTAAGAAATGCCTCTAGTTTTTTGGTTTGGGTTTTTGTTTTTTCCAACAATGCATAAAACACAGTCACATAAAAATTGCCTGTCATCTTTCACAAGAAAGACATTTCTAGGCTAAAGTACCAGATATCTCTTCTCTTGTATTAGAAAGTACGCAAGGCCTGATATCTTGGGAGCTCACAGGGATGTTGACTGACCCACATAGTCACAAGGAGCCTCAATTGAGATCTTCAGCCTTTGCTATAGCTTAGTGGTACTTTAATGAACTCAGGCAAGACCCTGAGTTCTTTCCCATCACAAACACAGTAAAAAACCCTTTAGATAACTGGCCTCACACCCAGGGGGACTACAATACAGTAAAAAAGATGCCAAAATAAGCTGAAACAAAGACATTTGTTATACAGACTTAAGGACATGTGCAAATACTGGGCCCTACATTTCCTGTTGTGTCCTATGGGTTAATGGCTGACAAACTGAACGAACAAATGCAGAACACTAGGTAAATTTTAATTTCAGGTTTTAAAAAAAAGTATAACGTATGCCAGGTGTTGGTGGCACACACCTTTAATTCCAGCACTTGGGAGGCAGAGGCAGGCAGATTTCTGTGAGTTCTAAGGCCAGCCTGGTCTACAAAGTGAGTTCCAGGACAGCCAGAGCTATAAACTGAGACCCTGTCTTGAAAGGAAAAAAATAATTAATTTTAAAAGTATAATTTAAAGATAAGACTCAAAAAGTAAAAAAAAAGGTCAGGAGGCTGAACCAAGAGGATTAATTTGAGTTCAAAGCAAGTCTGGCTGTAGAGTAGCATTCTGTACTCATTTTCAAAAAACAAAAGCAACCAAACGAAACGGCTAGAGAGAGGGCTCAACAGTGAAGAGTCCTCGCTGCTGTAAGACGAGGACTGGAGTTTGGATCCCAGCACCCACATGAGGGGCTCACAAAGCTTGTAACTCCAGCCCCAGAGGACCTAGCACCCTCTTCTGGTCTCCTCAGGCACCTGCGCACGCGCGCTCTTTGAAAATAAACTAAAAACCAATAAAGATTAAAAATTGACTGCAGCTCCCTGGTAGCATGCTTATCTAGCATGCTCAAGGCCCTGGGCTCTTTCCAGGACTGGATTCATTGATAAGTTCCAGCCAGTGGGAGATGCTGTCTTAAAACAAACAAAGGTAGATGAGTTATAGGCTAGCCAGGGCTTCCCATTTAGACCTAATATCAAAAACAACTGAAACTAAAACAAACGAAAGCAAAGAAAGCTAGGCAGTCTCTCTCTGCAGCTGTTTGCTCCATAAACTGAGGATGCTGTGGGTCTGAGTCAACGCAGAGGTTGCCAATTTTCTGCCTTTTAGATTCCACCGACTCTGGAGAACATTATTTCTTACACAGCTCTCTTCTGCCACCTGCTGGACATGATGCCACATACAGTTCCCAACCTGTTGTCAGTGACAACGGTCCCTGTGGCTTGTTTACTTAAGATTTCAGCCAATTCCTGAGAATTATCATTTTCTGGGTTTTCCATCTTTAAGAGTTTCTAGTTTGTAATTCATTTCAAATGAGTCAAGCCTGAACTTTGCCCATCTGGAAATTAATATTTTAGCAGTTTTTCCCATATTGGAGTATTTTTCATATTGTCTGATGTCTCGCAGCAACCATCTTGCCAAGTTGACTCAAATTGCTTTAATAACTTACAAGAATAGAAGAAAACTGTTTAAAGTTTATGTTGTTGTTGTTTTTTTCACATAGGTGTGGGGTGAGTGTTTTTTTGGTCCTTTTAATGGGTTTTGGGTCTGGGATAATTTTCATTGTTTAGGGGGTTGGTTACAAGTTGTTGTCAAGGGTTAGGAAAAAGGCTAGGCAAAGGAGATTAGATTTAAGGTTCTTGTTTAAAAAAAAAAGAAAAGAAAAGAAAAAGACAATTACTAGTTTTAAATACTTTACATTGGATTGGATTGTTTTATATTGGATACAAATTTGAAATTGATATTGTTAGAAAATGCTATATTTATATTTCTAATTGTATTTATAACATTCATTTAACAATGTAATGCAATTTTCTGATCTTTGAACGTTATTATTACCAACTATTAGGATATAAAGAAATGAAAGTTAGTAGTTAGACATTACAATAGAACTTGTAGTCATATTAGATATGTTTTAAAAATTGAGTAGATATATTTTAGATAGACAGGTCATCTCCAAACCCTTCAGAGATCTACAGAATATGGCATTTAAAATGTTTTAATAGCCAGGCGGTGGTGGCGCACGCCTTTAATCCCAGCACTCGGGAGGCAGAGCCAGGCAGATCTCTGTGAGTTCGAGGCCAGCCCGGGCTACCAAGTGAGTTCCAGGAAAAGGCGCAAAGCTACACAGAGAAACCCTGTCTCGATAAACCAAAAAAAAAAAAATGTTTTAATAACTTAGAAATTTTTCTTTTTTGAGACATGTCGGCTCCTGGCAGTACCAATCTACTTCAGAGAAAATATGGGCATTGAAGAAATTGCATATGGAGTTAACTTTCATTGTGGCAAATGTTAGCCACTGGACAACAAAGTATCCTCAAATCAACAGGACAGAATAGACAGAACACGAAACAAAGGACTACTGATTCTTGCTAAAACAAATGTGGTTATGGCTTTATCAAAAGACATCTTCTGAGGCCAGGACAATATGGCACCATCCCTGAAGTGGCCTTCGCAATCCGGAAAAGGTTCAGTGCCCTCTTCTTCGAAGGCAGCTTAACAGGCAGTGGGCCGATGGCTTCTGTTGTGCAATGGAACAGCAGCTGAAAGCTCACACCTCTCGATAGTAGACTGGTATTTAATAGAGGGATGTGGAGAAGAAGGGGATGCTGAGATGAAGCCATATATACACAGCCAAGAAGAATGGACAGCTGAATTCAAAAACCATCAACAATTTCCAGAATTTAAAATCCTGAATCATGACAGGACACTAGTGGAATTCAGGTGTTTCTGGTACATGGACTGCTCTCACCCAATGTGAGGTTGAACTGTTGACCTTGTGTACATCCTACTTCACAAATGAGTCTGTCAGATATGCTAAGCCTATAGGCTGAAGATGATGCCCCAACACTGTGGAGACATCTCAGGTGACTGTCCAGGCAGCTGGCTGTTTCTGTCAACTCACAAATTTTTTGGAAGTTGCTTGCATGCACTTCCTGTTTTTATTTTTGTTAGCTAATATTATTTCCTTCTTGGGTCTCTGAGGGAGTTGAAGATTAGTTAGTTATAATTGAAGATTAGTTAGTTAGAGTTGAAGATTAATTAGGATAGAAAGTGAATTAGATACATTTTGGACTTACCAAAATAGGATAGATAATGGAATTATTTTCTCTGATTTGTCAAATACAAATGGACTAGACATTGTTTAGGTATTTATTACTTGTATATATTGTATATAGTTGTTGTACTTTTGTATATAGTTTTTCTTTTGTTAGTTATAAACTTTTTCTTTTTATTAAAATAGAAAATGGGAAATATGGTGGTATCCTATTTGTACTGAAATGTGATTTTAATTATATATTAATAAATAAAGTTGCCCAGGGGTCAGAGCTATTAGAGCCATAGAAAGAGTATGGCGGTGGTGGCACACGCCTTTAATCCCATAGATCTCTGTGTGTTCAGGGATACAGCCAGCATTGGAGACATACGCCTTTAAGACCTGGAGGGCGGTACTTACAGGCAGTGATGAGGCAGTCATGTGTTTGGGTTTACAACCAATGAGAAGGCAGAACAGAAAGACTATTTGAAGACAAACACACAGGAAGTAGCTCTCTTTCAGAGAGGTAGGAGCACTGCAGGAGGTAAGATTTTAGCTCTGAGCTCTGACCTCTTGGCTTTCTCTTTTACATTGGTTCTGTGTTTCTTATTTAATAAGACAGTTGGTTACATCTACACATAGGGTTTCATAATATAGACCAGGCTGGCCTTAAACTCACAGCAATTCTCCTGCCCCAGCCTCTCAAGCAATGAAATTATAGGCAAATACTACCACACCTGGCTTTAAACTATCTTTGAAAGATTTCTGAAGATGGGTCTGATGGTATAGCCTGTGACTATAGCATTTAGGAAGTGGAAGAAAGAGGATCAGGAGTTTCTTGCTAGCCTGGGCTACATTGTGAGACTCAACCTCAGAACCAACAACAATTTCTGAAATACTCCTCTGCTTTGTATTTATTCTTTTTCATTTATTCTCTCTCTCTCTCTCTCTCTCTCTCTCTCTCTCTCTCTCTCTCTCTCTCTCTCTCTCTCTCTCTCTGTAGTCATGGCTGGTCCTGGAACTCACTCTAGTTCTATGTAGTTGGAACTTTTCTTGTGTCCTGCCCGGTCCTGCAGTTGCTCAGACCTAAGTAAACACACAGAGGCTTATATCAATTATGAATTGCATGGCCATGGTATATGGCTCCATTTTTTTGCTATCTAGCTCTTATAACTAAACTCAGTCCATTTCTATTTATCTATATCACCACATGTTCCATGGCTTTACCTGTGTGCCATTCATTACATGCTCCTTCCTGGATGGCGGCATGGTGTCTCCTCTGCCTCTGCCTTTCTTCTTCCTGTCTCTCTCCTGGATTTCCCACCTGCCTCTAAGCTGCCTCGCCACAGGCCAAACAGCTCTATTTATCAACCAATCAGAGCAACACATATTCACAGCATATAGAAAGACATCCCACAGCAGCTCTGTAGACCAGGTTGACCTCGAACTCACAGAGATCCACCTGCTTCTGCCTCACAAGTGCTGGGATTAAAGGTGTGTGCCATCACTGCCTGGCCTTTCTCTTATTTTTAAAAATTATTTTTCCATTTCCCCAGGAGGCCAAGGCATGGAAATCTAGAGCTTGAAACCAACCTGGACTACATAGGAAGACTGTCTCAGAACACAAGCGGCATCTGATGACCCTGAACTGAGGCTGTGCAGGGGTGAGGGCAGGATCCTAACACTCACCTTCCCCCAAACCCCCACGCCCAGCACTGAGGACACAGTGCATTGCATGGCCAGGCTTCTCACATGGATTCTGGGGATCCCAACTCAGGCCCTCATGTTTGTGAAACAGGCGCCTTAAATTTTCAATATTTGTCAGGCGGTGGTGGCGCACACCTTTAATCCCAGCACTTGGGAGGCAGAGCCAGGCAGATCTCTGTGAGTTCGAGGCCAGCCTGGGCTACCAAGTGAGTTCCAGGAAAGGAGCAAAGCTACACAAAGAAACCCTGTCTTGAAAAACCAAAAATAAATAAATAAATAAAAATTTTCAATATTTATAACATGATATATGTTCATTTAGAACCTCCAGCTCGCTCCTGTACAGTCTGAGAAACACCATTTTTGTCTCTTCAAACCCTGCCCACTCAGAAAATCTCCAAAACAAAGGGAAGGCACCAAAAAGCCCAGTTCCCCTGCAGTTGCCAGTAGTCCATGTCCCTGCCTAAAGCATTCGGCTTTTGACCATACTCAGGCCCAAACCCAGCTTGTGGCAGACACAACGTCACCCCTTGCCTACAAGCTATATAATCTCCCTGCTTTAGTTTGGGAGCATGGCTTCTCCAGTCTTGATCTCTGTAACTGGAGAACCCATCCGGGAGTTCCTTTGTGCAAATAAACCTGTTCTTATACTTTTTTCAGTTCGGCTTGATCTGGCTTACTGCATCAACAGAGAAACCTATTATTGGGGGACAGACAACCTATTAATATAGAACATTTTTTCAAGTTTATTTGCCATTTGTGTATCTTCTTTAATGAGGTAGGTGTCTGTTCAAATCTTCTGTTATTTTTTTTTTCAATTGTACTGGTCATTTTATGAAGGGTTTTTTTGTTATTGTTTTTTTAATTTTTTATTTATTTATATTTCATGAATGAGTGCTCTGCTTGCCAGCAGAGGACATCAGATCCTATTATGGATGGTTGTGAGCCACCTTGTAGTTGTTGGTAATTGAACTCAGAACTTCTTGAAGAGCAGCCAGTGCTTTTAACCACTGAATCATCTTTTCAGTTCCTATTGCTGTTGTTTTATGTGTGTGTGCCCTAAATGTATATATGTTATATATACAAATGTGTGCTCTGTGCACACACATGTGGAAACCAGAGGTCAAGGTCAGATATCCTCTATTGCTTTCCACCTTATTTTCTAAGACAGAGTCTCTCAGAGAGCCTGGAACTCACCATTTGGGCTAGATTGGATGGCCAGCTAGCCCTCAGGATTTGCCTATCTCTGCCCATTGGCTCTGGGGTTTCATAGTACGTTGCTACTGTTTGAATTCCTGACCACTCCCTTAGCTACATGATCACACATGCACTGTTCAGTAGCCAGGCAAGATGTTTAGTCATTCCAGGGCTTTACATCCTACGTAATCCATGCACTGCATGGTCATGTAATTTGTGCTCAGCGTGATCACATGATCTATACACATGTGTGGCACAGCTATGTAAGCCCATATGTGCATGTGCCAGGGGATCCATAAAAAGCAGGTCACAGACTCCTCCCCCCTCTTCTTCTTCCTCTCTCTTCTTGCACAATCTCCATAGGCCTAAGCACATTGCCCTCTGTTCCTTCTCTTAATAAACTCATAGTGGATTTTGTTGTGTCTCGCGTGGCTTTTCTCGCACAGTAACAGAGCCACTTATTGAATAACACAGCGCTGCATCATAATAACTAACAGCCACAGCTGGCTTTTTACCTGGGTCCTGGGAGCCCAAACTCAGGTTCTCATGTTCACATAGCAAGTGTTTTACCTCTTCAGCCATCTCCCCAGACTCTTGGGGGTTTGTTTGTTTGCTTGTTTGGGAACAAGCTTATGTAGCCAAACTGGTCTTGAATTCATTATGTAACAGACTCTGGCCTTGAACTTCTAACAGGTATGCATCACCTTTCCCTGACAAATTGCTCGTTTTCTTCTTGTAAAAGGATTGTTTTGTTTGTTTGTTTGTTTGTTGTTTTAAGATAGGTCTTTTATTCATCCCACCCTGACTGTAAATTCACTACATAGTAAAGAATGATTTTTTTGTGTTTGCTTTGTTTTTTCAAGACAGGGTTTCTCTGTGGTTTGTTTTGTACCTATCCTGGATCTTGCTCTGTAGACCAGGCTGGCCTTGAACTCACAGAGATCCACCTGCCTCTGCCTGTTAAGAATGATTTTGCCCTCCTGACCCTCCTGCCTTCACCTTCCAAATGAGATTACACACAGGCACTGCCACACCCAGCTAGTTGATCCCTAAGGCTTTTTATTTTGTTTCATTTTGTTGTTTTTTGAGACATAGTCCTCTACACACCACACCCAGCTCCTGTTGTCCCTAAATTTTAAAATAAAACTCCTGCCTGGAGCAGTGGCACGTACCTGTAATCCCAATACTTTGGAGACAGAGAAGGGTTTACATAGTGAGTTCCAGGCCAGCTAAGGCTATATAATGAGACTCTGTCTCCAAGAACAAATGAATTAACCAACAAACAAAAACACATTCTTTCCAGAATTCCCACCGAAGTGTTAATATATAAGATGAATGAATGCATGCATAAATGAATGAGTGGACTTTCTGACCGGAGTTCTTGAATTCCCATTACCTCAAGATACAAACCCTATATTTTTCTAAAAAATGTGTGTTGGGAAGGGAGTTCTTTTGAAAGAAAGTCAGGAAAAGACCTTGGGAAAGCAGGCCACACCCAGTGCCCACTCATTGCTCTGCTCTTTGTCCCACTGCCCTGTGAATTCCCAGACAGCTGTCACTGACCCCCATATTTTAATACTCTCATTTCTTGCAATTTATGATGACATTCATTTAAAAATATTCCAAAATACTTTCCTACCCTTCCCTATCTCTTCCATTTGTGGTAATGCACAACAGAACATAGTTTAAATACTTTTCCTAGTAGATAAAACATTATGGGCTAAGCCGGGAACAAGTTTAGAAAATTCAGACATGAAGCATAGAAAAACATAAATCTCTCTTAATCTTTTGTTTTGTTTTGTTTTTCTGAGACAGGATTTCTCTATGAAATCCTGGCTGTCCTGGAACTCTCTCTGTAGACCAGGCTGGCTTTGAATTCACAGAGGTATTCCCCTCCCCCACTTCTGCCTCCAAGTACTGGGATTACCAGCACATTACAACTATAAAATAATATGTACAGTATTATACTGCATGGCATAATACTATACATATTATTTTATAGTGTTTTTTTTTAAATACCATTTTCCATCCAAATTTAATGTGCTCAAAATGGCTGAAAGCGTTGGGAAAGACATTTACATTCTTGGAATTTGGTGATCTCATCTGAAAAAATAGACTTTCTATCTAACCATAAAGCCATTTTTTTTTTCTTGGATTGGGTGCTCTGTCTGCATGTGCTTTCTGTCTTGCTTTTCAGACAACATGAAAACTTTCACCAAGTCTTTCTTGTGATTTCTTTTAGTAGTTTAGAATATTGTATAGGTACAATACTTTAAACAAAAGTAAATATATATATAAATATATAATAGCAAAAATAACCTTAAATTTGTATCAATATATGAAATTCCATACCAATGTGAAATACTTGAGACTAGTAGTTTTTTTCTTACCCTGGCCAATAATAAATGTGTAACCAACCCCCTTAAATGATGACAAATATTTATAACCCATCAAATCTGAATGACCAAAAACTATCTATCTTGAAAAAATTTGAGATAATGACCAAGTCCTGAGAAAACTACTTGTAACATTTGTCACCCAGTCTCAGGACTGTTTTCATGTAGAGGGATCAGCATACACATCATCTGTCCTGTAGTCTTGGCTTTTTTTTTTTTTTTGTCTTTTGGGTTTTTCGAGACAGGGTTTCTCTGTGTAGCTTTGCACCTTTCCTGGAACTCACTCTGTAGCCCAGGCTGGCCTCAAACTCATAGAGATCCACCTGCCTCTACCTCCCAAGTGCTGGAATTAAAGGCATGCGCCACCACCACCCAGCTCTGTAGTCTTGGCTTTTTCCCTCGTGTCTGTAACCAAGATCTTTAGGAGGTCCCTATGGTGATATTTTATTTGTACTAAAATGTGATTTTATTTGTATGTTAATAAATAAAGTTGCCTGGGGGTCAGAGCTAATAGCAAGCCATAGCAGAAGCTGGGCGGTGGTGGTGCATGCCTTTAATCCCAGCACTTAGGAGGCAGAGCTAGGCAGATCTCTGTATTCAAGGATACAGCCAGCATGGAGACACAGGCCTTTAATCTCAGTACCAACCATAGAAGACCTGGAGGTCTGTATAGATGGACAGTGACGAGGAGGTCATGTGGTTGGGTTTACAACCAATGAGAAGGCAGAACAGAAAGTCTATATAAAGACAGATACACAGGAAGTAGGTCTCTTGGCTGAAGAGGACAGCAGCAGCAGTGAAGGGTAAGGTTTTTAGCTCTTGGCTCTGACCTCCTGGGCTTTCATCTTTGCATTGGCTCTGTTGTGTTTCTTCTTTCTTTCCTTCCTTCTTTCCTTCTTTCTTTCTTTCTTTTTTTTTTTTTTTTTTTTTGAGACGGGGTTTCTCTGTGTTGTTTTGGTGCCTTTCCTGGAACTCACTTTGTAGACCAGGCTGGCCTTGAACTCACAGAGATCCTCCTGCCTCTGCCTCCCGAGTGCTGGGATTAAAGGCATGCACCACCATGGCCCGGCAGTTCTGTGTTTCTTATTTAACAAGACGGTTACATCTACAGGTCCTCTCTGCCCCCAGTCAAATCTGATCTTTATTAATTTTGAAGGAAACCATATATTTTCTCCCCTGTGGAAACACAAGCATAATTTTCCCAAGCATAATATATCTTATGAATTTTATTCTGAATCCAACACATCTTAAAGTATACAGGCTAGTTTAATTCAGCAGTTTCTTGGGCAGTGTCAGGACAGGAAAGGGTCAATGAAGCATGAGCCTAACTGGTCAGATATCAAGGTAATAACCTGAAAGATCAGAGAAGCTGAGGAGAAACAGCCACCAATGACTTCTTACCTCTTCAGATCCTCCCGCCACAAAAGCCCAAGATCCTGTCTCTGCCTGGCCTTATCACTTTCTCTCCCTGCCTCCCGAGTGCTGGGATTAAAGGCATGAGCCACCACCACCCAGCCTCTATGGTTAGCTAGTCCTCTATGGTTAACTAGTTAAGCTAACTCTGTCCTCTGATCTCCAGGCAAGCTCTATTTGTCAGAACACAAACAAAATATCACACAAGTTAAGGTGGGAGAGTAGCAGCAGCAAGGATCTTGGTGGAGGGAGGTGTTATCATAAGGTGAAGACTTTGGCCTAGGCAGAGGGGAGAGTGGCTGCATAGGCAGAACAGCAGCTGGTGGCCACAGGGTGCTGAGTGATTAGATGGGGACTTGAGTGGCTACTGGAGTCAGGGAAAGAATTTGCAATAGTCACCAAGAATTCAGAATGGGGCTTTTTGGAGCCTTTCCTTTGTTTGGAAACTCTCTGAGTGGGCAGGGTATGGGGGGAGAGAGAGAGAGAGAGAGAGAGAGAGAGGGAGAGAGAGAGAGAGAGAGAGAGAGGGAGAGGGAGAGGGAGAGGGAGAGGGAGAGGGAGAGGGAGAGGGAGAGGGAGAGGGAGAGGGAGAGGGAGAGGGAGAGGGAGAGGGAGAGAGAAATGGTCCAGGACTATGCAGGGGTGAGCTGGAGGCTCCAACCCAACAGGTTCATCAAGCTAGACTTAGTTGGTATCTGTACTTTGGTCTGTCATGGGTTTTAAAAATATTTCTTTAAATGCAAAATAGAGATAGAAAGTAAGACGCTGACATTTAAAAAAAAAAAAAAGCTTTTCGGTTAACTGCTGAGCTAGGGACCCCTCTTCCAGAAGCAGTAGCCTTAAAGGATATTCTAGGGTGTCAAAATATGGAGTTGGAAGAGAGAGCTTCCCAAATGGAGACCTTGGCTTGAACAGTACACCAGGGAGACAGCCAGGAATCCAGTTTAGAGGAAAATAGGAAGAGTCTGGGGAAAAAAGGCAGAAGACCTCAAATGCAGCCACTCAGAGGCAGACCTTGGAGATCAAGCTGTATTTAATTAGAGACAGTCAGGAAACACTGAGCCAGAAGGCATGGGAATAATACAACCTATTATTCTATACCTATAATTTTCATTAAAATCTTTATTAATAAACTTAATAAATGAACAAATATTTGAAATTGGCTATTTCAGACCCCATCAGCTATTTTTTTTTTCATTTTTTGATTGTTGTTTGGTTTTGTTAGTAAAAAAAGCAAGGGCCTTACACATGCTAGGTGAGTACTGTATCATGAGCTACCTCAGCCTTTGTTTGTTTTGTTTTTCAAGACAGGGTTTCTCTGGGTAGTCCTGGCTGTCCTGGAACTTGATATGTAGACCAACCTGGCCTCAGATTCACAGAGATCCACCTGCTTCTGCCTCTCAAGTACTGAGATTAAAGGCAGGTGCCACCACCTGGCTACATCAGCCTTTTATCCCTTTTCTTTTCTTTCTTTTTCTTTTTTTTACTTTGAGACAGAGTCTTACCAACTTTCTTAGACTGGCCTTGACCTCCCCCTGTATCTTCTAGAGAGGCCTTGAACTTGATCCATTCTTCAGTTGATGGGCATCTAGGTTGTTTCTAGGTTCTGACTATTACGAATAATACTGCTATAAACATAGTTGAGCATGTATCCTTGTGGTATGATTGAGCATTTCTTGGGTATATCCAAGAGTGGTATGGCTGGGTCTTGAGTTAGATTGATTTCCAATTTTCTGAGAAACTGCCATACTGAACTTGAGATCTTCCTGCTTCTGCCTCCCATGTACATGGAATGACAGACTTGAACCCATGCCTTCCTTCAGGTAATATTTCATCTGCTATTTATGAATATCAAAATTAAACTACAGGGGCTGGAGAAATGGTTCAGTGGTTAAGGGCACTGGCTGTTCTTCCAGAGGTCCTGAGTTCAATTTCCAGCAACCACATGGTGGCTCACAACCATCTGTAATGATATCTGGTGCTCTCTTATGGGGTACAGGCAGAACACTGTATACATAATAAATAAACCTTAAAAAAAAAACTAAGCTAGCCAGGCAGTGGTGGCACATGCCTTTAATCCCAGCACTCGGGAGGCAGAGGCAGGTGCATCTCTGTGAGTTCAAGGCCAGCCTGATCTACAGAGTGAGTCCCAGGACAGGCTCCAAAGCTACACAGAGAAACCCTTTCTAGAAAAAGCCAAAATAAATAAATAAATAAATAAATAAATAAATAAATAAATAAATAAATAAAATAAAAACCCGGAGCCTGATATTGGGGTAAATTCTGAAAGATCAGAGAGACAAAGGAACAAGCCACAGCTACTTCTCACCTTGCCAACTCCACAAATCCTCTGACTGAAATCCTCTGAGTCCTCACCCAAAAAGCTCCAGCCCAAAAAGACTCTAGCTGAAAGGGCTGCTTCTGTGGAACAGCCTTTAGTTCCTGTATCCTCCTGCCTTATATACCTTTCTCTGCCCAGCCATCACTTCCTGTCTCAACCTTCCTAGTGCTGTGATTCAAGGTGTGTGACTTCCAAATACTGGGATTAAAGGTGTGAGTCCCCACTGCCTGCCTTCTGTGTTTAATCTAGTGGCTTGTTCTGTTCTCTGATCTCCAGGCAAATTTTATTAGAGTACACAATATATCACCACAAGTTCCCATAGCACTTTGGATAAAATCTGAATCTTTACCATTCATGATCTTTATATTTACTGTGTACTCCTATCAGACAAGAGAAAAATAATTGGCTTCAAAATAATGCAAAGTCAGAATTGACAAATGGAGTTGGCAAGATGACTAGCTGGTAATGCACTTGCTGCCAAGGTTGATGACCTGTGTTTCATCCCAAGAACCCACATGATAGAAAAAGAGAAGCAGGCCCAGGGCATGGTGGCACATGCCCTTGATCCCAGCACTCAGGAGGCAGAGGCAGGTGGATTTCTGTGAGTTTGAAGCCAGCCTGGTCTACAGAGCAAGTCCCAGGACATACAGAGCTGTTACACAGATGTCTTAGGATTTCTATTGCTGTGAAGAGACACCATGACCATGGCAACTCTTATAAAGGAATATATTTAATTAGGGTGACTCACTTACAATTCAGAGGTTCAGTCCATTATCATCATGGTGGGACATGGTGGCATGCAGGCAGACATGGTGCTGGACAGATGGCTGCTACATGTTGATATGCAGGCAACAGGAAGTACACTGAGACACTGGGTGGTATCTTGAGCACATATGAGATCTTAAAGCCTGCCTCCTCCAAGACCACACCTACTCCAACAAGGCCACACCTACTCCAACAAGGCCACACCTCCTAATAGTGTCACTCCCTTTGGGTTTATGAGGGCCAGTTACATTCAACCTACCACAACAGAGAAATCCTGCCTGGAGGAAGGCAGGTGGGGAGGGAGGGAAGAGAGAGAGAGAGAGAGAGAGAGAGAGAGAGAGAGAGAGAGAGAGAGAGAGAGAGAGAGAGAGAGAGAGAGAGAGAAAGTCAATAAAAAAAGTCATGGATAAATGTTTGTACTAATGATATGACAGCATGTCGAATCAACCCAGATTTGTTTGTGGCACAGTCTCATGTAGCCCAGACTGGTCTTGAATTTACTAAGTAGCCAAAGATGGCCTTGAACTTTTGATTCTCCTGTCTCCTCCTCCTCAGTGCTGGGATTTCAGATGTGTACTGCCACTACACCCAACTTTAATCCTGAATTTTAAGTCACAGTTTGGTGTGTGTGTGCACATATGTGCATATTTTGTTTATACATTAAAAACTTTTGTTGGCTTTAACATGAAGCTGATCCCTCCCAAATAGGAGAATCTTTTCAATAGTTCTATCTTCCTTCAGCCTGTCTCCTAACTGGTGCCTTCTCCATTAAATTCTCAAATTAAATATCACCCTCCTCAAAGAGACCTTTATAGTCCAGTCCATCTACACTAGCTCCTCCTCCAACACAGGTCAGGCTCTGTTTTCTTATTTCCTCCGTAACCCGTGGGTGCCATTTGTAGCTACTTTGTTGGGTACTGTGATAGCTTTTAATAAACTCCCTTGAGCAGGAAACACATGTATCATTTTCTAAGGCCTCCAGGACAGCTGTCCCACCGTGGGCTTCCACGGACACTGAATCAGTGCCCACATGTGACGCATGCCTATAAATCCCAGTACTCTAAATGGCTAGTCAGAGGTTCAGGCTAGCGCTGTCAAAAAAAGAAGGGAGGGAGGGAGGGAGGGAAGGAGGGAAGGAGAGAAGGAGGAAAGGAAGGAAGGAAGGAAGGAAGGAAGGAAGGAAGGAAGGAAGGAAGGAAGGAAGGAAGGAAGGAAGGAAGGAAGGGAAAGAGAGAGAGAGAGAGAGAGAGAGAGAGAGAGAGAGAGAGAGAGAGAGAGAGAGAAAGCCATAGGATCTGTAACTGAGAACTTAACATTGGGGGGTCGGGGTCAGGGAGGTTGAAACAGGCCCTCAGGTAGCCCAGGCTGGGCCAGTCCTCTTGTTTCCATCTTCTCTGTGTAGGGATTATGCAGATGTGCCATCACACCTGGCATCCAACAACGTTTGGAAAAAGCTGGTTAACTTGAGAGCAGAGGGAATCGAAAAACTGCCTAAAACCGAGTATAAAGAACAAAATAGGGGCCGGGCGGCGGTGGTGCAAATCTTGGGAGGCAGAGGCAGGGGGATCTCTGTGAGTTCGAGGCCAGCCTGGTCTCAGAGCGAGTTCCAGGACAGCCAGAGCTACACAGAGAAACCCAGTGTGGGAAGAGAGAGAGAGAGAGAGAGAGCACTACGTGGAGCGGTAGGCACGTGACTCTCCCCCAAATCTTCTTTCACACCTTCACGCCGCCCTGACCACAATGGTCCACAGCTTGGTGTTTAACGTGCCGGCGTCCAGCGCCTCCCTCTGAACACGGCTCCAGAGGGGGCGGGCACGGCGGGAGCCTCCTCGCCAAGGGGCGTGGCCTCCTGGGGGTGTGTCCCGGGAAGGGGCGGAGCCTTCATGAGGGGAAGGCAGAGGAGCCGGGGCTTCTGGCGCTCCGCGAGGGGGCGGAGCCTCCTCCCGCGGGGGCTCCTGGGAGGGCTCCGAGTATCGTGAGGCGAGAGGGCCGAGGAGCCGCGGCTGCCTGCCCTTCCTGAGGGGGGGCTGAGGAGCCGCCTCCCGCGGGGGCTCCTGGGAGGACCCGTGAGGGGCGGGCCGAGGCGCCGGGGCCGCCTGCCATTCATGAGGGGGCGGAGCCTCCTCCCGCGGGGGCTCCTGGGAGAATTCGAAACTCGACCTGAGGCGCGGGGGGCGCCCGAGAGCCGAGGACGCCGCTCCGGAGCGGGGCGGAGCGGAGCGGAGCCGGCGGCTGCCCTCGTCTCTGGCGGGAAAAGCCTGAGGCGATTTCCTCCCTTTTTTAAGTGTTGTGGAGTCTGAGGATGGGAGGTCGAGACGACTAAGTCCCACTGCCCTGTGACACTGTAGCCGGGGAACTGTCGAAGTCTGTGGTAAAAGGTGTCTTCTCCCCCCGCCCCGCCCCGGTCCCGTCTTGTGGAAGCAAAGCCGCGGTGCCCGGCGCCTCCGGCGTGGTTTCCGTGTCGCCCCGTTTCTTCCCGGGGCCCCCCGGGACCCCATCTGTAGGGACGTCCAGGGCTGGCGTCGGGACGTTACGCCGCGTCCCGCTGCTTTGCCGGTGTCTTCTCCCCTCCTCCGGAAGGGGATGGCGGGGCAGGGACGGACGGCGTCCAGGCCCTGGACCCTCCCACCGCGGTGGCGGGGGACGCGCTGGTCCCGTCCCCCAGCTCGCTCGGAGGCTGAGGGGGGCCGGAGGTCCCCGAGTTCGACGCCCGCGGCCCCTAAGGGAAACCCTAGCTCACTGTCATGTGGGTTTGGGAGCGGAGAGGGAACCGGGAAAGGTTTGGTGGGCAGCGTTAGCATCTTCAGAAAAGCCTGCCCTCCGCCCCCTCGAAACTAGGTCCGGGGGAGGAAAATGCGAGATTGAAGGTTTGGGGTTTTTTTTGTTTTGTTTTTCGAGAAAGTATTTCTCTGTGTAGCCCTGGCTGCCCTGAGACTCACTGTGTAGACCAGGCTGGCCTCGAACTCGGAGATCTGCCTGCCTCTGCCTCCTGAGTGCTGGGATTAAAGATGTGTGCCACCACTGCCTTGTTGAGACTTAAGTTTTGAAGTCACTAAGTTATTTTTAGTCCTTCAGAGATTTAAATTAAAATTTATATATACACGTATGTCTACACCCTTAGTGGATGATAAAGACCCCTGGAAGGAAGTGGTCAATGAGTGTTTGAAGGGTCCACAAACCCCACCCTAGCCTTCTACTAGGGTAGAAGTTCCTGGAAGAAGAGGCACAAATCAGAAACTAGGTCAAATTTATATTTTACTATAGTGAAAATACTTTAAAATTCTGTTAAAAGTTAACAATTAATCTGGGCAGTGGTGGAGCACAGGTCTTTCATCCCAGCACTCAGGAAGCAGAGGCAGGCAGATCGCTGTTTGAGGCTGGTCTGGTCTACAGAGTAAAATCGAGGTAAGCTGGGGCTACCTAGAGAAACTCTGTCTCGGAAAAGCAAAATAAACCAAAAAAGTTAAATTTAAAAACAGCTTTGTTGATTAATTCAGTCAGAATTTTTCCCCTTGGAATTTCATGAAGATGCTAAAATACATATTCTTGTAGAAAAACATGTATTGGCATATAATTAAATTGTAATAAGATTACAATATAGTATGAATACTTACCTTTAAAAAAATAAATACATAAATTATTAAATTTTCATTTTCACAATAACATAAACACCAAATGCAATCTTTCATTTAGCTATATTTTATAAACATTGGACATACTGTGTGACTTTAGTTATTATTTCTATAATTACTAATTTAAAATTTCACTGAATGTGAAGCAAAATATAGTTATAGTCCTTTTGTTGTTCTGTTTTTTTGAGACAAGGTTTCTCTTCGAAGCTCTGGCTGGCTCTGTAGACCAGGCTGGCCTCAAACTCAGAGATACTCCTCTGCCTCTGCCTCCCAAGTGCTGGGATTAAAAGAGTGTGCAACCACTGCCCGATTTGCTGTTCTAGTCTTAATGGAAATTCAGATAATGTTTTTAACTGAGAAGTGAAGTTCTTTGTCATGTTTTCAAGTGTGTAACTAATTTTGACTTGATGTAAACTGAGATTTAACATTACAAGATAGTAAGTATGGGTGTGGTTCTTAGTTCTTTTTCTATAGAAGGGAGAAACTATATTTTGCTCAATATGGTGACTCTTTGACGGAATGTCTCAGTTGTTGTTCCAGGCTCCTTCAGAGAACTTAAGTTGGAGTTATACACATATTTACCAAACAATTTTCTAACTAGAACAATGGAATGACACAAAAGCACTGTATGATGTTTACTTTGCCTTTAAAGTGTTATTGTTTTGTGTAAGCAAATAATCAGTGATTTTAATACCATATTTAACAAATTCCCTTTAAGAAAGGACTGTAAAATAAAATTGCATATGCCTTTCCTAAGACTTATTTGTAACTGTTACTAACAAAAACTGGAAAGGAGGGAAATGTTTTATTCACCTCCTATGTAACCTTATAACTTTAAGCAAGATGCAGTAGTAACATACCTTTTATCCCAGTACTGGGAAGACTGAAGCAGGAATATATCAAGTTTGAGACCAGCCACAGCGATAAACTCTATTCCCAAATCTCCTTAAAAAATAATTGATTTGAGCCGGGCGGTGGCACTCACCTTTAATCCCAGCACTCAGGAGGCAGAGACAGGTGGATCTCTGTGAGGTCAAGGCCAGCCTGATCTACTCAGAGGGTTACAGGACAGCCAGTGCTAAGAGAGAAAGAGACCCTCTCTGAAAAAAAATAATAAATGAAATATTCTGATGATAGATGTTGCATTATAGGACTTTGTTTGTTGTTTTAATTTTGTAAGGCTGAGATTAAACCCAGGGGCTGAAACACTCGGTGATTACTCTGTCAGTGAGCTGCACTCCATCCCTCATAGGTATTGAGTATATTTTATGCTGTAATGTATTTTGTGTCAGTTTTTTTTCTCTTTCCTCCCCCACCATGTTCCTTCATAGTTATCAATATTCATATTGGACAGTGAATTCAGGTTGCAAAAGGATTTATTTTATATTAGTCTATAAGTCTGCCCACAAGTTAAACTATATTAAATCTTTTACCACTTTGCTATTTTGCTTTTTTCTTTTCTTAGAATATGTTTCAGCCAACTACATGTTTCATTTCTTTCTTTTTTTGTTTGTTTTTCACACAGGGTTTCAACAACCCTGCCTGGCCTTGAACTTGTGATCCTTTAGCTTTCACCTCTGGAATTACAAACATGTGCCCCCATGTTTGTAAAAAAAATGCTTATTTTCTTACTAAAAGTCTTATTCTACCTAAAAATAGATAGGATGCTAAAAGGTGTTAAGGATTTAACAAGTTTTTCAAATAATGCTGAGATGGATAAGTAGACTCCTGATGGGTGTACCATAATTACACATCATAGTAAATATTTTGTAATGTGGAAAGACAGGTGTTGCCCATCAAAGTGTGCACCTTAGGCTGGGACTGTACCTCACTTGGTGGAGTGTCTATCTGGCATGCCTGAGGCTCAGGGTTTGATCAGCAACACAAGAAGGAAGAAGAACAGAAAGTGTGACTCCTAACTTAAAAAGAAACAACTTCATTGCCTTAATTTTTTTCTTTGTGTCTTGTGCTTTATTTTTCTAACCAGGATAAATCCATGGGATAAGAAAAGATGGCGTCCAGAGTAAATACCAGTTTCACTTTGATACCCAACCAGAAATGTAAACAACGTACTAACCATCAACCCAGCTATTTTTGCAACACCCCAGATTTAGATCCTCAATTCTTATCTACGCTTGGAAATTTTAAGGTCTTACCATTGGAAATATTCCACATAATTTTAAGATATTTGTCAGGTGAGGTTTGGGGGATAGAAGTATGTTATTTAAGATATTAGAATATTATAATTTTCCCCAAGTATTAGTTTGTTCTCTTTATTCAGCTATGTTAGTGCCATTCAGGAATGTTGATAACATTCATAAAGAGTTTATTTTCACTGGGTGGTGGTGGCACACGCCTTTAATCCCAGCACTCGGGAGGCAGAGCCAGGTGGATCTCTGTGAGTTTGAGGCCAGCCTGGGCTACCAAGTGAGCTCCAGGAAAGGCGCAAAGCTACACAGAGAAACCCTGTCTCAAAAAAACAAAAAAACAAAAAAAAAAAAAGAGTTTATTTTCTTTCTTTTTTTTTTAAAAAAAATAATTTATTTAACTTTATTTTTTGTGCATTGAGAGTGTCAGGTCCCCTGGAATTGGAGTTATAGACAGTTGTGAGCTGCCATGTGGGTGCTGGGAATTGAACCCAGGTTCTCTGGAAGAGCAGCCAGTGCTCTTAACCTCTGAGCCATTTCTCCAGCCCGAGTTTATTTTCTGAGGGTCCACCAACCACTTCTCTGTGTTTTAGCTAAGATTGAGTGTAAAGTTCCATTCTTGCTCCCTCTTCTCTGTCTCTTTTTCCAACAGAAAAGTTTACTTATGAGACTATAAAAGTCAGCTGGCTTGGCATTACCATGAAGACTGCCCACAATAATGTTCAAATTTTGTAAAGAAATTGTAGGCAGGATACAGCACGCACCTATAATTTCAGCACCAAGGATGCTAAGGCAAGATCACAAATATCAGGCCAGCCTGGGCTACATAACAAGATCCTGTCAAAAAAAACAAAAACAAACAAAGAAAAACTTTACTGGGCATGGTGGTATATGCCTTAAATCCCAGCACTTGCGAGGCAAAAGCAAGAGTATCTCTTTGACTGCCAGGCCATCCTGGTCTACATAGCAAGCTTCAGAACAGACAAGACTGCATAGAGTGATCCAGCCTCAAAAAAAAAAAAAAAAAATCAACAGCCAGCAGGTAGTGCACACACCTTTAAATGAAGCACTTAAAGGCAGAGGCAAGCCTGGTATACAGAGTGAGTTCCAGGGCTACACAGAGAGACCCTGTTTCAAGAAAAGACAACAAAACAACAACAAAATCCACCAAAACCCAGAACAACTACTACCACCTCTAAAGTATCTGAATAGTAATAATATGGTAGCTTGATTGTTATTTCCCACCATGTTTCTATTGAGAACTAGATTTAAGACAGAATTAAGATCTTTTTAAGCACTAGGTTTGTTTATTTTTGTTTTTTTGAAACAGGCTTTCACTCATAGCCCAGGCTGTCCTAGAACTTACTCTATAACACCTGGTTATTTGCCTCCCTCAGCCTCCCAAGTGCTGAACCTACAGCTGTGAGTCAACACATCTGACACTAGGTTTAATTTGTAAGTTAATAAACTGTACTAATGGTGATGATTTTATATTTAAGTCATTTGTATTATTAGTGAGTTAACATAAGCTAATAGAGTATACTATCAGTGGTTATAATCATGTGTACCCATATTTTATGTAAGTTTATTTCTTTTTTTGTTTTGGTCTTGTTTTAAATTTACTTATTTTTTTGATAGTGAAGGATATTGGCATGTTAAGCATGGTATCCAAAACAGTCAGCCAGCACATAATTAATTATATCTCAACCTCATCCGGAAGTAGAAGACTTTTAATACAGAACTTTCATAACCTTGATCTGTCTGGCACAAAAGAAGAGACTCGTCTACTAGATCACTACAGAGCTCTAGGTAATTTATGAAATGCAAACTGCAACAAGAAATACCCTACCTATATTTTGTTATAATTCTGTAAGGCTAGTGACTTGTAGATATTTCCTGGAGATTTTCTTTTTCTTTTCTTTTTTTTCTTTTTTGAGACAGGGTTTCTCTGTGTAGCTTTGTGCCTTTCCTGGAACTCCCTTTGGAGACCAGGCTGGCCTTGAACTCACAGAGATCCGCCTGCCTCTGCCTCCCGGAGTGCTGGGATTAAAGGCGTGCACCAACCAACCAACCAACCACCCACCCACCCACCCACCCTCCAACCCACCACCACCACCACCACCACCACCACCACCACCACCACCACCACCACCACCACCACCACCACCACCGCTCGGCTGAGATTTTCTTTTTTCTATGGTATTTTTATTTTCAATGCTCGGCTGAGATTTTCTTTTTTTCTATGGTATTTTTATTTTCAATGTCAAGATCTTAACAGTAGTCCTACATACTTTAAAGATGAAAGCTGAACACAGTGGCTCACGCTTGCAGTCCTAGCATTTGAAAACCAAAACCAGAGAATCATAATTTGAGCCCAGCCTGTACCTCATAGTGAGTTCCTGAGTTCTAGGTCAGCCTGGACAAAGGTGTGACTCTGCACCAAAAAACTTTATAGGACTGAGGATGTGGCTTAGTTGGGCCAGTGCTTGCCCAGCATTCATGAATCCCTGGGTTTCATCCCTAGCACCAAATGAACTGGGTGTTTGTGGCACTTGCCTGTAATCTCAGTACTCAAGAAGTGGAAGCAAGAGGATCAGAAGTTCAAGTTCATAGTGAGTTTATAGTTACCTTCATGAAACCTCTTCCTGGGTAGAAGGGGCAGATACTTATATACCTTTCTTAACCAGCCATCACTTCCTGGGATTGAAGGTGTGTGTGTGTGTGTGTGTGTGTGTGTGTGTGTGTGTGTGTGTGTGTGTGTGTGTGTGTGTGTGTGTGTATGCGCGCGCGCGCGCGCTTCCCAGTACTGGGATTAAAGGTGTGTCTGTTTCTCTCCTAGACTGAATTAATCTCATGTAGTTCAATGTAGCTTTGAACTCACAGAGATCCAGACAGATCCCTGCCTCCCGAGGGCTAGGATTAAAGGTGTGTGCCATCACTGCCTGGCTTTTATGTTTAATCTATTGGCTGGCTCTGTCCTCTGATCCTCAGGCAAGCTTTATTTGATGTTCCAGTCTTAGATGGTCTTTTAATAAAAAACTCAGACCAGTATCAGGGTAAAAGCTGAAAGATCAGAGAAGCAGAACAGCCAGCCACTAGTTCTTACCTCCACAAAATCCTCAGTCTAAAGAGAGTGAGTTCCTGTTTCCTCATGCCTTATATACCTTTCTCTGCCCTGCCATATTACTTGCTGGGATTAAACTCACAGTGTGCTTCCCTAGCAAAGGCATGAGATCTCAATTGCTGGGATTAAAGGTGTGTACCACCACCTGACCTCTATGTTTAATCTAGTGGCTGGCTTTGTCCTCTGATCATCAGGCAAGTTTATTAGGATACAAAATATATCACCACAATTTGATACACAATATATCACCACAAGTGGTGGCTCATGACTTTGATCCTAATACTTGGGAGACAGAGGCAGGTGGATCTCTGAGTTTGAGGCCAGCCTGGTCTACAGAGTGAGTTCCAGGACAGCCAGGGCTACACAGAGAAACCCTGTCTCGAAAAACAAAACAAAACCAAAAAAAAAGTATAAATTTAGACACATTACTGGAAAATCATTATTCTCTTATCAAAATCTGTGATCTTCTTTTTTAAGTACTCTACATATTTACTAATAAGTCATTATATTATACTGTAATTAAATTCACCTTATCAAAGGAAATACTATATCATTTTACTTCTCTTGATATGAAATAATTTGTATCTTTTACTCCATTCATTGATTTCATTTTCCCTAGAGTGCTGAAATAAAATTCTAATTTCAGTTTGACTAATGAAACCAATTTAACTATGAAACTAAAATATAATTAACCAAAACATGGCAATAAAACCAAATATCAGGATGTTATTGGGATTTAAATAAAGATATGATAGTAAGTTGAGTGAATCTTGTCTTTTAGAAACACAAGAATGCCTAGCTTTAAAAAAAGAGGAGTAATATGTAAATTCCTCAATAACGGCCTGTGGTTTAGGCCTGTAGTAACAGTTACTTGGGGGGCTAAAGCAAGAGGACTGTGAATTCAAGGTCTGCCTGTACTATGGAGTTCAAAGCCAACATGAGCCATTTAGAGAGACTCAATGGCAGAGCATGCCCTAGCATGCATGAAGTGAGGACCTAAATTCAGTCTACAATGCACAAAAAAAGAAAAAGAAAGGAGAGAAGAAAAGAAGGAAAGAAAATAGTCTGGGGCTGGAGAGATGGTTCAGAGGTTTAGAGCACTAGCTGTTCTGGGTGACCTGGGTTCAGTTCCCAGCACCCACATGGCAGCTCACAACTGTCTGTAACTCCAGTTCCAGGGGATCCAGCACCCTCTTCTGACTGCCTCAGGTATATATATACACACACACATGCAGGGAAAACATATAGACAAATAAATAAGTCTTTTTTTTTTTTTTTAAATGAAGACGGTGTTGTTGGTTTCAGTGTTTTTAAGTAGATTTGATAAATCCTGGAACGAATGAGGCAAGTATTAGATGATTGTCTTTTGGGTTCAGTCCAAAGGAATTTTTATTTTCCTGATCAAATCTTAGCTGCTTAAGCAAACCCAATGACATTGTCTGGGAATTGAATTCAGTGGTAGAGTACTTGCCTACCTACTGGCCCAAGCTTATTAATCACAACACTGTGGAAGTGAAGGCCATAGAATGAGAAATTCAAGGCCAGTTTCAGCTACATAGTATGAGACCAGCCTTGGCTACCTGAGATGGTCTCAAACAAATAAATAAAAAAGGCCCTAGGTTCCATCTTCAGCACCACATTAAAAACAAAAAACAATAATTATATGGGTAATTCAGTTAAAAATATATAAAGGTTGATCTTAACACCTAATCTTCAAAAAATGTCTGATTAATATATTAGCTTTAATTTTCCATTCAGTTTTTTGTAGATACATGCTTTGTGATTGGTTCATTTGGTAAATGTTTGACACACTCAACATTTTCCCATGCTTTCCTTCCTATCTGATCTGTTCCTGTTTTTAGATATTAAAATAACATTTTTCAGAATCTTAACTTTGAAGATTATAAATTTAATTTGCATTTCATACTGAACAGAACAGATGGCCAGTGTAGAAAGAATACTGCATCTGACATTATTTTCCTGGGAGAACTTAAAAGAAATTGGTCTCTGAAAAAGAGTACCTGTGTTTAGAAAAAAAAGTCAGCTAAACAGGAGGGTTTTATGGTAAACTGCAACCCTTAAAAATAGGAGATTTCGGCCGGGCGTTGGTGGCGCACGCTTTTAATCCCAGCACTCGGGAGGCAGAGCCAGGCGGATCTCTGTGAGTTTGAGGCCAGCCTGGGCTACCAAGTGAGCTCTAGGAAAGGCGCAAAGCTACACAGAGAAACCCTGTCTCGAAAAACCAAAAAAAAAAAAAAAAAAATAGGAGATTTCCAGTAAAAAAGGCAATTCTAGCTTGCAGTCCCAGCTATGATATAACATGAGACACAATGCCAAAACATGAAAGGAAAAGAACTCAGACTAAAGCCAAACTCTGAAAATAACTTCCTATAAGAAAAATAAGGAGGGTTTATGTTTAAAATTCAATTCTGGTCATGTGTTACCCAAACATAGCAACTTCTAAAAATAAGCTTGATTCCTATAGATCTTTAGGGTTATATAATCATTTTATTATGTAAAGAGTAAATGTAGAGAAGTGGTGATTATATTATATAAAGAGTAAAAACTGGAGAAAGTGGTGATATTCAAGTGTATCTTTCCCTACCACACACACCATTTTTAGTGAATGCCATTTGTCCTTACAGGAATGTTAACAATGTATTGCCATTTTAGGAAAGCAGAATACTTAGGGGAAATAAATCATACACTTCCTCCAGTATAGTTCAAATAACATCTTACTGAGAAATTGGAAGGTTGTTTTTTTTCCCAATGTCATGACACAGAATCCTACACTTTAACATACACGCTCTGTAAACTATCTTAGAGGAGAGATAGTTCAGTGGCTAGGAGTGAGTACTTGCTGTCTTGCAGAGGACTAGGGGGTTTGGTTTCCAGAACCTACATGGTGGTTCACAACTGTCTATAACTCTAGTTCCAGGTGATCCAATGCCCTGTGCACATAACACATGCTGGTGAAACATTCATACACATAAAAGTTAAATAAAGCCAAGTGTGGTGGTGCATACCTTTAATCCCAGCACTCAGATGCAAAGGCAGGCAAATCTCTATGAGTTCAAGGCTAACCTGATCTACATAGCTAGTTCCAGGAGACAAGGTTACATAGAGAAACTCTCTCAAAAAAAAAAAAAAGAAAAAAGAAAAAAAAAAAAAGAAAAGAAAAGAAAAAATAGTGTAAGTCTTTTGCTATAGGATGTCTTTCTGTATGCTGTGAATATGTGTTTCTCCCATTGGCTAATAAAGCTGTTTTGGCCTGTGACAAGCAAGTTTACAGCCAGGTAAATTATTGCTAAAGAGATAGAGAGAGAAGGATGGAGACAGGAAAGACATGGTCCAGCCACTAAGGAAGGAAGATGTGAAAGTACCAGTAAGCCATGGATCCACGTGGCAAGCCATAGATAAATAGAAATGGGTTGAATTAAGTTTAAAGAGCTAGTTAATATAAGCTGGAGCCATAGGCCATACAATTGATAATTAATATAAGCCTCTGAATGATTATTTTATAAGACACTGGGACCTCAGGGCCAGGCAGGACACAGGAAAACTTCCAGCTACAGTCTTTGGAGAGAGACAGATATTTAATCCAATATGTGAGCAAATTTATAAATATATATATATATATATATAATTTATGTGAGCAGAACTGACTTCTAACCTCTGAAATTTTAAATACTTAATGACATTTTTAAAAAAAAAAATTTTTTTTTTTGAGACAGAGTCCCTATATAGCCCTAGCTGGCCTGGAACTCAGTATGTAGACCAGGCTGTCCTCAAACACAGAGATCCACCTGCCCTTGCCTCCCAAGTCAAGATCCTTTGATTCTGGGATCAAAGGCATGCATCACTACTCCTGGATGACTTTTTCTTTTCATTATTATTTTGTGTGTGTATGGGTGTTTCTGCCAGAATATGTGGCTGTGTACCACATGCATGAAGTGCTCTTAGAGACCTAAAGAGGGCATCATATCCACTGGAACTGGAGTTACAATTTGTGAGCTGCCATGTGGGTGCTAAGGATTGAATCCTGGTCCTCTGGAAAAATAGCCAGTACTCTTAACCACTGAGCCATCACTCCAGTCCCATGACTTTAAATTTTTATTTTTTTATTATTTTTCCCCCTCTTTTGGTTTTTCAAAACAGAGTTTTTCTGTGTAGCCTTGGCTGTCCTGAAACTAGCTCTATAGACTAGGCTGGCCTTGAACTCAGAGATCTGTTTGCCTCTGCCTCTCTCCCAAGTACTGGGATTAAAGGTGTGTGTCACCACCACCCAGCTAAAAATTTTTTATTTGGATAAAAAAGTACAAAATCTCCCTATTCTTCCTATATTTTACACAATTTTTATAATGTTTTCCTTTGTTGGTATAAGGTTAATCCCAAGAGATACTAGAATATATTTCCTGCAGAATAAAGTTTGCCTAGTATATCTTTTTGCCTTATTATTGTATCTTTTTAAATCAAATAGTCTGATATGTGGCTTATATTATCTATATCACAAGTTTTTGGCTCTTGCCAAAGCTAGATGGACATCAACACCACTTAGTGATTGTCATGCACTATATTACTTTTAATTCTTCCTCCAAAATATTTGTGTAAAAACTAGATCATAGTCCACAGTGATATAGCATACTTAATTTTAAGGGAATATTGTATTATGCTGTTGTGGAATATTACTTTAACTATGTAAAAATGTGTTGCATTTGTTTATGCTGCATTTGTTTAAATGTGTAAAGATATATTGCTGTTTCACCTTGCCTGCCTAAGGCACCTGATTGGTCTAATAAAAATCTGAATAGCCAATAGCCAGGCAGTAGAGGGATAGGTGGGGCTAACAGGCAGAGAAAATAATAGGAGGAATCTAAAGGTGAGTGAGGGGAGAGAGAGAACACAGGCAGAAAGAGAGGGAGATGCCCAGGGCCAGCCCAGCAGCTACCAGCCAGACATGGAAGACGCAGGAAAGTAGGACATACAGAATAAAAGAAAGGTAAAATCCCCGAGGCAAAATGTAGATGAAAAGAAACGAGTTAAAATAGGTTATAAGAGCTAGTGGGACAAGCATAAGATAAGGTCAAGCGTTCATAACTAATAATGTCTCCATGTCATGATTTTGCGGCTGGTGGTCCAAGAACGCCTGCTATGCTATGCTGCTGATAAGTTTATTTAATTTCATTGTCATTTTATGTCTCTTTCCTTTCTCAGGTCTACTGTTTAAAAGATGCACCTTGCTGCTTCCCACCAAGGACAGACTAAAGTACATTCACAAGATCCTCTCAGAAGTAAGATCATATGCCAGAATTAGTTCATGTTCTTGATTCCCAGTGAAGATAATTTATCACTAATGTCATATAGTCTTCATAAGCCTATCTTTTAAATTTTCTATATGTATGAATGTTTTGCCTGTATGTATGCATATGCATCATGTGTGTGCCTGGTGCCCATGGAAGCCAAAAGAAGGCATCATATCCCCTGACACTGGATCTACAGGCAATTGTGAGTCGATACTGGGAGTCAGACATGGATCCTCTGCAAGAAAAGCAAGTATCTCTCCAGCCCCAAATTTATCTTTTAAAAACAGGATTGATTTTTATTTTTTTTAACTATGTGTATGTGTGTGTTTCTGTTTATGGGTACCCATGGAAGACAAAAAAAGAGATTAGATTTATAATTTAAAGCTTATCATCATTATATGCATTTAGGAAAAACATATGAAGAGATGGCTCAGTGGTTAAGAGTGCATAATATTCTTGCAGAGGACCCAGCTTTGATTCCCAGTACCTTAGTGGTGTTACAGGTGTAACTCCACCTGTAGGTGATCAAACACCTTTGGTCTCTGCAGGCACCCACACATACCTGCATACATACAGATCATTCAAAATAATATATATTCAAAAATAAAGCTGGGCAGTGGTGGCACACGTCTTGGGAGGCAGAGGCAGGTGGATCTCTGAGTTCCAGGCCAGCCTGGTCTACAAAGCAAGTTCCAGGACAGCCAGGACTACACAGAGAAACCCTGTCTCAAAAAACCAAAATAAATAAATTACAATATATTTTATACCATACAAGAATAATAAGGCAGTTAGTAGTTTTTTGTAATATTTATTTTTATTTGTGGCAGGGCATGTATACCATGGTGCACACCTCTTTTTCCTTTTTTTGAAGGGTTTTTTGTTTGTTTGTTTGTTTTTTGTTTTTTGAGACAGGATTTCTCTGTGTAGCAGTTCTGGCTGTCCTGGACCTTGCTTTGCAGACCAGGCTGGCCTCGAACTCACAGAGATCCTCCTGCCTCTGCCTCCAGAGTGCTGGGATTAAAGTCATGAGCCACCACCACCCGGTTGGCAGTCCTCTTTTTCACATGGGTACCAGGATTGAATTCAGTCCTCACGTTTGTGACACAAGCACTTTAGCTGCTGAGCCATTGCTCTCACAGCTGCCAAAGTTGTTTAAAACTTAGAGGCTGGGTGGTGGTGGTGTATGCCAGAGTCAGGTGGGTCTCTGAGAGTGAGTTCGAGGCCAGCCTGGTCTATAGAGCAAATTCTAGGACAGCTACGGCTGCACAGAGAAACCCTGTCTCAAAAACAAGCAACAACATAAAAGTGGTGACTTAGGGGCTGGGGCTGCAGCTCAGTTGATAGATTGTCTGCTTATGATTTGTTCCCTAGCACCTCTTAAACTCAGCACAGGGGCACAGGCCTGTAATCCAAGCACTAGGGAAACTGAGGCAGAAGCATCAGAAATTCAAGGTCATGCTCCTCAGCTACATAGTGAGTTCCAGATCATCTTGAGATAGGTGGCCCTGCCTCAAAAAAGCAAAAACAAAAAGCTGGATGTGGTGGCACAGACCTGCAGTCCCAGCAATCAGGAGGCAGAGGCTGAGGATCAGGAAATCAAGGTCATCTCTGCTGTATAACCAGTTCAAGACCTTGTCTCAAAAATAAAACAAACGGGCGGTGGTGGCACAAGCCTTTAATCCCAGCACTTGGGAGGCAGAGGCAGGCAGATCTCTGTGAGTTCGAGGCCAGCCTGGTCTCCAAAGAGAGTTCCAGGAAAGGTGCAAAGCTACACAGAGAAACCCTGTCTCAAAAAAAAAAAACAGGCCGGGCGGTGGTGGCGCACGCCTTTAATCCCAGCACTCGGGAGGCAGAGGCAGGCGGATCTCTGTGAGTTCGAGGCCAGCCTGGGCTACCAAGTGAGTCCCAGGAAAGGCGCAAAGCTACACAGAGAAACCCTGTCTCGAAAAACCCAAAAAAAAAAAAAAAAAAAACAAAACAAAAAAACAAACCAAACAAAAAAAATAAATAAAACAAAGCAGTCCTTATGAGCCACCATGGAGTTGGCTGAGGAGTCAGAACGGTGCAGCTTTTCCTCATCTGTCTTTCTCCCACAGCCTCAGCAAGCTTTTTTGGATCCCATGGGCTCCTACCTTTTTTTTTCTCTAAAGCTGGCTCCCCTCCATTTGGTTGTCTGCATGTGGCAGACCTTTGTGCCAGCTTAAATGGCATGGCCTCTCTTCTTTTTCTCCTCCATTCTCCTCCTCAGCTGCTGAGATTTATAGCTTGCCTGCCCTGGGTGGTTTTCCTTTAAACGCTAATGAGATTCAAAAGAAAAAAAAAACAAAAAACTAATGATTTAGGTATTTTATTAAAATGAAATAATTTCTAAGTGTTTAACTCTTTTTATGTAAGTATACTAAACAATAAAGATTTGCAATATTTATTTTGTTTTGCTGTGCTGGAGATGAAACTTGGGCCTCTTTTATGCTATTTAACTATAACTGAGTTATACCCTTAGGCTGAAATTGTATGTGTGCTGAAATTGTATGTGTATATAACTATAACTGAGTTATACCCTTAGGCTGAAATTGTATGTGTATATAACTATAATTGAGTTATACCCTTAGGCTGAAATTGTATGTGTGCTGAAATTGTATGTGTGTACACGTGCGTGCGTGCATGCGTGCGTGCGAGTGTGTACCTGTATGTGCATATCATGGCTACAAGCTGATGTCAGAAAACTTCTCTACATTTTTGTTGTTGTTACTGAGACTGGCCTCAAACACAGAGATCCACCTGCCTCTGCCTCCCAAGTGCTAGGATTAAAGGTGTGTGCCACCAAACCTGGCCCTCCACTATGAATGTTTTGCCTGAGTGTATATATGTGTACTGTGCACATGCCTGCTGAGTGCAGGAGTCAGAAGAAGGCATAGGTTCCCCTGGAACTGGAGCTTGTGGATGGTTGAGTCATCGTGTGGGGTCTGGGATCTTAACCCAGGGCCCTCTACAAGAGCAGCAGGTACTCTAACCTGCTGAGCCATCCCTCCAGCCTCTCCACTTTATGTTTCTTTATTGTTTTGGGAGGGGAGTTTTTCTTTTTTTCTTTGGTTTTTGGTTTTTAGTTTGGCTATTTGATTTCTGAGACAGGGTCTATTTATGTAGTCTTAGGGAATCTGGAACTCTATATAGACCAGGCAAGCCTCAAACTCATGGAGGTCAGGCTGTCTCTGCATCTTGAGTGCTGGGATTAAAGGTGTGTGCAACCACACTTGACTTCACTTTATGTTTTAGAGACATAAGGAGCTCCAGCTTGCTGTTTCAGCTAGTCTGGCAGACCTGAGAGCCCTGGAGATCTACCTGTCCCTCTCCAGAGTCATCCCCAGCACTGCAGTTACAGACTCACCTTACCACACTCAGCTGTTTTTACATGCATGTTGGGGATTCTGCCTGCCTCTGCCTCACAAGAGCTAGGATCAAAGGTGTGCCCACCACGCTCAACACTAATTTTTTATTAATAATTTTTTATTTTATTTATTTATTTTTTATTTTATTTTATTTTTGGTTTTTCGAGATGGGGTTTCTCTGTGTAGCTTTGCACCTTTCCTGGAACTTGCTTTGGAGACCAGGCCGGCCTCAAACTCACAGAAATCTGTCTGCCTCTGCCTCCCGAGTGCTGGGATTAAAGGCGTGCGCCACCACTGCCTGGCTAGTAATTTTTTAAATTAAAATATAATAATGCCATTCCTCCCTTTTTTTCTCCTAACCCTTCATATATACCCCCTTCTTTATCTCAAATTCATGCCTTCTTGTTTCTCTGTTACATACACACACACACACACACACACACACACACACACACACACATACATACACACACACACACACACACACACACACACACTCCTAAATATATAAAGACAGCCTGCTCAGTTCATATACTGATATTTGTATAGACATTGTTTCAGGGCTGACTACTTGTTATTGGATAACCAGTTTGGCGGCTCTTCGCTGGGGAAGACTCTCTCTCCTGCTCTCAGCATTCCTTAGTTGCCCTTTTTGTCTAGGTTTGGGGCCCCAAGAGATTTCCCCCTTCCATGTCAACATGTCTATTAGTGTCTTCCTTGTTCAGGTCTCATTTATGCAGCCATGCTGATGATTTCATGACTTCATGGGTGTAGTTTCCCTAGTATTTCTAGGAAACACACTCTCACAGCAGACTTCCTGTTCCCCTGACTGTCACAGTCTTTCCATCCCTTCTCCCTACATGATCTCTTGTGTTGGAGATGTATCAGGTGGGGCTGGGCACCACAGAATCTCTTGTTCCTCTGCATTTTGATCTGTTGAGGTTTTCTGCAATGGTCTCTGTTGCAGAGTTTCTTTAATGAGAGCTAGACCCTGTCTCAAGATGTCTGTCTCCAGTAGCCAGGCATAGTAGTGCATGCCTTTAATCTCAGCAGAGGGAGGTAGAAGCAGGTGGATCTTTGAGTTCAAGGCCAGCCTGGACAGCCAGAGCTACAAAGAGAAACCCTGTCTCAAAACAGCAACAACAACAACAACAACAAAAAGCTATCTCCAGTAAACCTGAATATCAAGTTATTTTATAGATCCACTAACAGTTGCTCTCTCTACAGGTTTCCTGTTTTAAATTCAGTGGCTGTTCGGCTCCTTTGCAATGTGTGGGATTACCATGTTATGGGATGTTTTTACAGGTACATTGTTTAATGAATGATTTTGAATTGTTAACAAGTAGAATATGGAATTCCTGTGTACATTAATAGACACTCTAGTAATCGTAAAGCAAAATAACACTGTAAAAATTTGTTTAAGAATATGTTTGGTTTTCTAACTGGTGAGAAATGCTTAGCATTTATTTACTCTATATAAAGGTACTTAAATTTTGTTTGTTTTTTGTGAGCTAGCGTTTGAACCTAGGTCCTTAGGCATACTAGGTAAGCACTCTATCTCAGAGCTGCAACCCAAGCCCTTAGCCAACTTAAAAGAGTAGTATATGTGTGCATTGGTTTATAATTTTATTTTATTTAATTTTTTGAGTCTGTGTCTCACTGTGTAGCCATGGCTGTCTTGGAACTCATTATGTAAACAAAGATGGTCTCGAGCTCACAGAGATTTGCTGCGTCTGCTTCGCAAGTGCTAGGAATAAAGGAGTGTACCACTACACCTGGCTTTCTTTTTTAACAATTTATTTATTTTATGTACATTGGTGTTTTATCTGCATATATGTCTGTGTGAGGGTGTCAGATCTTGGAGTTACAGGCAGGGTGCTGGGATTAAACCCTGGTCCTCTGGTAGAGCAGTTGGTGCTCTTAACCACTGAGCCATCATTCCAGCCCCTACACCTGGTTTTTTTTATGAGTATTTTCAGTTTAAATTTATAGGCTAATTTCCTGAAATGTGACTTTAGAAATAAATTTATTATGTCAAGAATATCTACTAATCTCTTATAAAGAGAAAAAAATAAAAAGTGTCATTTATTAAGCCTTATATATGTGCCAGACACTGTCCTAAGCAGTCTTCGTAAATTATCTAATTTAAAACTTATAACCACCTTAGGCTCTTACCACATTCCCCAGGACAGTACCTGAGAATCATATGCTGTATCCCAGCCTCCCAGCCACCAGCTCTTATGCACCCAGACTCTAGGACTTCCTACTAACAGTCTTCCAAAAACAGATTTTTTACTTTTTTCCATTTGTTTTGTACTTTCTATCTTTGGATTAAGTATTAAGATATGCATTCATGTAAAATTCAAAAGGAACAAAATATATAAAGTAAAAAGTCTCCCTCCCAGGCCTATCTCCCATCTACTGATTTCTTTTCACCAGAAATAATCACTGCTTAGCAATTTCTCTCAATCTAGAAGGAATAAAGTTAAATTGTGGGTGCTGGGATTAAAGATTAATTTTTTTTTAAATGTATGTAGGTCTGGAGAGATGCTCAGCGGTTGTGGGCACTGACTGTGCTTCCAGAGGACCCAGGTTCAATTCCCAGCATGCATATGGTGACTCATACCCATCCAAACTCCAGTTGTAGGAGGTCCTACAGCCCTCTTCTGACCTTCTTGGAGATCAAGCACACATGTGGTACACATACGTATATGCAAGCAAAACATTTATACACATAAAATAAATCAAAAAATTTTTTAATTTGCATTTGTGTCAATGTCAGAGTGACAACTTGTAAGAGCTGGTGCTCCTTCCACCTGTGGGTTAGGTGTTACACCTTTACCTAATGAGCCATCTCACTGTCTCAGAAGATTATTTTTTTAAACCACTGAAATCCAGTGAATTATTTTAAGGATTTATATGGGGGGCTAAGAGTGATGGCACACTCCTTTAATCCCAGTGCTCTGGAGGCAGAGGCAGAGGCCAGTCTGGTCTACCTAATGACTTCTAGTCCAGCCAGAGTTGCAAAGTGAGACCTTGTCTGAAAAATAAATAAATAAATACACTACATGATTAATTAATTTATATAATTATATGCTACTTTAATCTCATTTTTATATGTTTGTACATCTTTATATATTCAAGACAGTTATTAAATTTTGTCTGTTTTTTTCATTTATTTAAAAACAAGCAAATTATAATCAATTATCACATTAAAATGAGATCATTATCATTTGTAAACAATATTAAAATGACAAGTGTAAAAATCTTAGACAGTCTACTGTAAAACTAAGCCACAGAGGCTGAAAGATGGTCCAGTAGGTAAGAGTACTTGATGTGCTAAGTCTGAAGACCTAAATTCAAATCCTCAGCACCCGAGTGAAAGGCTTCCATTGCCATAATGACCTCTAATCCCATCCCAGGGGCTTACTGGCTGCCAGCATAGCCAAAAACTACAAGTTCTATGTTTGGTGAGAGAGTGTCCCAAAGGAATAGGAGCATGTAGAAGGGGACACCCAACATCCCCTTGTGTGTGTGTGTCCTCTGTGGTCTCATACACACATACACACAAAAATAAATTAATAATTGGTTTAATTTAGTTTGATTTAATTTAAGTTTAAAAGCTGAGTCACAAAACTAGGACTAGAGTTCTATTACTTAGACTTGCTGCAGGCAGATCTCAGGTTTGAGACCACTTGTAGTACAGTAGTGAGTGAGGTCCAAACTGAGAAGGTTATAGCGGTGGTTCATCAGCTAAGAATACTTGATGCTCTTGTAGAACACCAAAGTTTGGTTCCTAGCACCATATCAGGGCAGCTCACAATTGTCTGTAGCTGTGACTCTCCTGGCTTCCACAAGCACTTTCACTCGTGTGGCATAACCTCACAGAGACACATACTCAAAAATCAAAATAAATTTATAAAAACCTTAAAATTTGCTGAGTGTTGGTGGCACACAAACTAGGAGAGGCAGGCAGATCCCTGAGTTTGAGGCCAGTCTGGTCTACATAGTGAGTTCCAGGACATCCAGGACTACACAGAGAAACCCTGTCTTGGAAAAAAAAAAAAAAAAGCAAAAACAAAACAAAACAAAAAAAATGTGGTGGGGGGCAAGAGAGATGGCTCAGTGGTTAAGAACACTGACTACTCTTCCAGAGGACCCAGGTTCAATTCCCAGCACCCACATGGCAGCTCATGAGAACCCGACACCCTCATACAGACATACATGCAAAACACCAATTCACATGAAATAAAAATAAATAATTTTTTAAAAAACCACAAAAACAACTTTCTTACTAACAAAAAAGAAGCAAGATTTTGGAGAATTTCTAGGTTGTGATTATATAGATTTCTTGTGAATTGAGGATAAAAATTGTACATCACCTATGTCATATACTACAAACAGCCTATTTTTATTAAGAAGTAGTGGCTACCCTTCCAATTTGTGTCTGAACTTGTGCAAATGTTTCTTCTGTTTTCCTCAGACCTTAACAGCGGGTTGGGATGAACTTGAGTGCCATCGTGTTTATAACTACTTATGTGAGTTGACTAATCTCTCCCGTAAGATGCAGACTGTTGTCTGTAACAAACCAGGTAAAGAGCTTCATTTCAAAGATAATAGTGTAGAGATGAAATGTTAAGAAGAGGTAGAGTTCAAAAATATACATGAAACAAGTTGTGGAGGGGCTGGGATGTAGCTCGGTTGGTAGTGGGTTCCATCCCAGCACCACAGAACCTAGGATACCATGTGGATGTGATCGGCTTCCTATTGGTAGTTCCTCTGGAGAAGCCTGACTAACAGAAGGGACAAGGACAAACCCCAAATCCAAGATGGTGATTCTTCTGGGGAAAGTGATTGGAATTGGTAAACTAAAAATTCAACATTTGTAATACTTATTTTAAAAACCCTGAAGCAAACATAGAAAGATGTAAGGCTTTGACTAAACTTGATTTGCATACTGTATTTGTTATTGTATTTTTACTTTTCTGTCAACTTGAAACATTTCACTATAAAAAAAGTGATGAGCCGGGCAGTGGTGGTGGTGCACACCTTTAATCCCCGCACTCAGGGAGGCAGAGTCAATGAATCTCTGTGAGTTTGAGGCCAGGCTGGTCTACATACTGAGTTCCAGAATAGCCAGGGCTGCATGGAGAGATTCTGTCTCAAAAAATAATCAAACTTACTGTCCACTGTTTTAGCTAGACTTGAGCATATTGTTCTTTCTACTCACTGTGTCTCCAATGCCCTTTATGCGATTGTAGTATCCTCTGGGAACCTTTTTCATTTTCTCATTTTTCTTAAATACTTTCTTTCTATCTCATGCTTTAAGACTCAATTTGGGGTCTGGAAGATGTAGTTTAGATGGTGGTAGAATACTTTCCTAGGATGCCCCAACATTGAATAAAACTGATGGGATGACTCATGCCTGTCATCCCAGCACTTTGGAGTTGGAACCAGGCGAATCAGAGGCTCAGAGTCATCCTTAGCTATATACTGAGTCCAAGGCCAGCCTGGGATACACAAAACTCTGTTTGAAAAATAAGTAATTAATTAAATAAACTTAAGAAAATCAGGCCTAGCTCATACCTCTGATCTCAGCACTTAGAAGAGAAGGCAAGAAGATTAGAAGTTCCAGGCTAGTCTCGGCTATATACAGAATTTGTAGCCATTTGGGGCTATATCAGAACCAGTCACAAAGCTAAAATTGTGGCTGTTTACTTGGCAGGTAAAGGTGCTTGAACCTGAGCTCCCTAGGATTCACATGGGGGAGCAGAGAACTGACTTCTACATGCATGCCATGGCACATATACACACATACATGTAGGCACACACAAAATTTAAAAATGTAATAATTTTTTAAAACTGCACACATGTGGTACACAGATATAAGAGTCAAAACACCTATACACATAAAATAAAAATAAATACAATTGAAAAATTATTAAGCCAAAAATATAAATAAATCATAACTCTTAAAATTTTTGTGAAAGAAAATGGAGTATCACTTTCAGTACAAAGTATGTGGATAATGTATGTCTGGTCTTTATATTTATTTCCTTTTAAATCCAAAATCTTGCTGAAGATGCATTTCGTACCTGCCACCACATACACTGGGAGCAGTGACACACCCGTAACCCCAGCACTGAGGAGGTGAAAGCAGGAAGATCTGAAGTTTAGTATTAACCACAAAATGAGTTCAAGGCCAGTCTGGGATACATGAGACCCTGTCTAAATATGTAAATCTAAAACTGCATAAGATTCTGGTAGAGCTGAGCATGGATTTAATTTACCCATTATTCAAATTACCGAAGCTAAATAAGGAAAATAAGCACAGAAGATAGTCAAACTATAGTTAGGGCACCTTCTACTTCCTGGTGACTTCCTGTTTATACACTCAGTTTATGATCTCTCTTTAACCATGGTGGTTAATACCTGTATGCAACTTTTTCTAGAATAATTATTTATGACCTTTTCTTTATAGGAAGTTCCCGAAAACTCGAGTTAAGGATTAGACTGTTCTGTAGGAATGTCCTTCTTGATCACTGGACACAGCGAAGTGATTCTGCATTTTGGTTGACTCGAATATTAAAACCATGGCCAATGGTGAATCAGGCAAGATTGCTATATATTATCTTTGGACCAACAGCTCCTCAAGATGGTAAGCACCATTTCTTTTTTGAGGGATGTGTGTTATATACCTAGTTAATTACTTTTGCTTTAGGAAAGCCTTTTAAAAACCTTACTGCCAGGAGGTGGTAGTGCTCGCCTTTAATCCCAGCACTTGGGAGGCAGAGGCAGGTGGATCTCTGTGAATTCGAGGCTAGCTTGGTACAAAGTGAGTTCCAGGACATCCAGGGCTGTAGACAGAGAAATGATGTCTCAAAAAAAAAAAAAAAAAGTCACATGAGTAAAGTATCCAATCACAAGGGCAAGCTACACATGGCAAAAACATGTTTTTCATAGAGGCATATAAACAAATAACTATTGTTAATTGTAATAATAATCTGAAATAAACTCACTCCTGTCTGTTACACATGGGAAGAGCATGAAAACATATTCAATTCAAAATTTCATGATTTTGAAGAAACTGAGACACTTGACTTGTTTTCTTACAAGCACTCAGAATTCTCCTTACATGACTCTGTTCTTGGACTATATTCTGATACATAGAGTTCCAGACCTGTCAGAGATATATAGTAAGTGTCTTAGGGTTCTATAACTGTGAAGAGACACTGTGACCATGGCAGCTCTTTTTTCTTTCTTTCTTCCTTTCTTTTTTTTTTTTTTGGTTTTTCAAGTTAGGGTTTCTCTGTGTAGCTTTGTGCCTTTCCTGGATCTTGCTCTGTAGACCAGGCTGGCCTCAAACTCACAGAGATCCACCTGGCTCTGCCTCCCAAGTGCTGGGATTAAAGAGGTGCGCTGCCGCCACCACCACCCGACTTATGGCAACTCTTATAAAGGAAAACATTTAACTGGGGCTGACTTACAGTTTCATGGCAGGTGGCATGCAGGCCGAGACAGTGCTGGAGAAGGAGCTGAGAGTTCTACATCTTGATCCTCAGCAGCAGGAAGTGAACTGTGTTGCACATGGGCATAGCTTGAGCATATAAGACCTCAAAGCCTGCCTCCACAGTGACATGCTTCCTCCAACATGGCCACACCTCTTAATAGTGCCACTATCTATGGGCATTCAAACACATGAGTCTCTGGGGGCTATACCTTTCAAACCACCACAGTAAGACTTTGTCTCAAAAATAAATAAATACCATCTATTTATTTATTTATTTTATTTGTGTGTATGTGCACGCATGTAATGTGGCATGTCTGTGGAAGTCATAGGATAACTTATAGGAACCACTTCTCACCGTATACTGTGGGGTTCTGGGACGGACTTCAGGTTACCATGTTGGACAGCAAGCACCTTTACATCTTTATCCACTGAACCGTGTTGAAGGTCCAAGGAAGGCCTTTTGTCTTTACTCAGGTCCATCACTGCTAGTGTTTAAAGTGTGCTTTCACAGTTTCAAAAACATACTGCATTAACTTGTGCATACCCTGAGCTTCAAGACAGAAATTGTTCTTCTCTGAGTCAGAACCAAGTATATTCCTGCCATATCTCTCTCTCTCTCTCTCTCTCTCTCTCTCTCTCTCTCTCTCTCTCTCTCTCTCTCTCTCTCTCTCTTTCTCTCTCTCTCTGGCTTTTTGAGACTGGGTTTCTCTGTAGCCCTGGCTGTCCTGGAACTGCTCTGGAGACCAGGCTGGCCTGAACTCATAGAGATCTGCCTGCCTCTTCCTCCTAAATCCTGGGATTAAAGGCATGAACCACTACTGCCTGGCTCCTGTCATCTCTTATTTACCTAAAAGTGCTGCTTTTCCCTCTTAAACATGAATGTAACTTGAGGTTATGTTTGCTGCTGGAGGGAACTGATGATGCAGAGAAATCAAAGCAGAGGCCCAAATTGATGATTTACTTAATTTTAAGTTTTCAGATTCATAATATGACTTTTTAAAAAGTTTGTTACCTAGGTTGTGTTTAGATTAATGTTAAAAATCGCCGGGTGTCGGTAGCATATGTCTTTAGTCCCAGCACTCGGGAGGCAGAGGCAGGCGGATCTCTGTGAGTTCGAGGCCAGCCTGGTCTATAGAGTGAGATCCAGGACAGGCACCAAAACCACACAGAGAAACCCTGTCTCGAAAAAAAAAAAAAAAAAAAAAAAAACCTTACATTTCCTTATTCCACTTTTATCAGTAGATAACCAGTTTTTATGCATATTGGCTAGCAGCCAGGAGTTTTATTTTGAAATTAAAATGTTGTTGTGTATAAGCCACAGAGAAGATTGGCAATAAACAAAAAGAAAGTGACTGAGCTGCTCTGTTTGATGCAAATATTTGAAAGATGCTAATAGAGGCAAGCTCCTTTCTAGAAGGATGCCAGTAGATTTTACTTGATTTTAGTGAAATTATAGCAGTTGACATTCCAATCTGTATTACAGGGTAGTGTCATTTCTGTACTAAAAGCACTATTCTTTGAGGCTGAGGGAGAGTTCAGTGGATAATGTGCTTGCTGTACAAACATGGAGAGCTGACTTTGACCCCCAACACCCAGGTAAAAAGCTGGGTGTAGTGGCTTGTACTTGTAATCCCAACACTGAGGATGTAGCAATGGGCATATCCCTCAGGCTCCCAGCCATCTTAGTCTGATAAGTGAGCCCCAGGTCCCAGTGAAAGACTCTGTTTCAAAAAATAAATCATAATAAAAAAATAAAAGATTCCTGAGGAATGACACCCTGGCCTCCACATGCATGCACATTTACACAGGAAAAGGATAATACAGATAATAAATAGATAGAAGCACTGTTCTTTTTATGAAGAGAGTTAGGACTTATTAAAGATATGTTAATATAAAGGGCTGGAGAGACGGTTCAGTGGTTAAGAACACTGACTGCTCTTCCAGAAGGCCTAGGTTTGGTTCCCAGCACCCACATGGTAACTAACAATCATCTGTAACTCCCATCCCAGGTGATCCAATGCTCTCTTCTGACTTTTCTGGCACCAGGCATGCACATGTTGCATAGACATATGTGCAGGCAAACATTCATACTCATAAAATAATATAAAACAAAACCTAAAAAAAAAACCCACACCAAGCAGTGGTGGTACATACCTTTAATCCCAGCACTCAGGAGGCAGAGCCAGGTGGATCTCTGTGAGTTCAAGGCCAGCCTGGTCTACAGAGTAAGTTCTAGGACAGGTGCAAAGCTACACAGAGAAACCCTATCTTGAAAACAAAACAAAACTAAACTAAACAAAACAAAACAAAAAACACTATAATACCCAGTAACAAAAAAATTAACTTAAAAATACGTTAATATAGGCTTAAGCAGAGACTTAAGAGAACCCTTTCTTAGGAGAAAGTAACATGGCAATATAGGTGTGAGCTTCTCAAAGAATTGTTGAAAGGAAGACCTACCAAAGCATGGGTACAAGCTCCTCAGCGGAGAGTCACAAAAGCACTGTTCTTCATGTTCAGACTACTTTAGTTACTTTGTTTAGATGTTATTGCTGTGTTTCATCACAGTTAATGAGAAACTCAAATTTATAATGAAATCAGAATTGTCATTTTAATGATGACTGTAGCTTATATAAGTAATGGGATTGTGTAATCCTTTCCATTCTAAACAAATCCTGAAGTCTTTATCACAAACTATCTGTTCTGTCATAGCCTACTTTTTGTTTCAATCTAGGGCAGGTGATTTGGCAAGAAATGGTAGAAGGGCCCACAGACGAATCCAGTTTGAAAGGTTTGGCTAATGCCATTAAGTTACTCTATGACACAAGTACCAAGGAGTGGACAGCAGATGATGTTATCAGTCTTGTAGATGAGCTATCAGGTAAAGTGTGTATTTACTAATATAGAGTAATAGAAATTTAGTATTAGAATACAGCTATAAAGTTATACAGACAATTCTCTAAGTAACAAAGAGTGTGTTAGAAATCACTAATTGCTCAATATGTAGTTTTAAGTATGTCTTGTTACTGCTCCAAAACATTTTTAGCTTTGTGTATGTGCTTGTATGTATGTAGAGTATATAAATACATGTGGTGTAAGAATGTGTTTATCTAAATTTCCAATGTTTTAAATTAAATTTGTCCTTTGACAATTTCATGCATTTATATAATGCATTCTGATTACTCTTGCTCTTCACCCTCTCTTAGCTCTCTCCCACTCCCATAAACTCCCCTCCTCCTCTCTATAAGACTTTCTCTCTGTCATGTCTTTTTATTTTGTTTTGTGACCCACTAAGTTTAACCACGATGTTTGCTGTGGAATAATCCTCTTGTATACTATAAAGATTTGTCACTCAAACTGGTTTAATAAAACACTGATTGGCCAGTAGCCAGGCAGGAAGTATAAGTAGGGCGACCAAACTTAGGATGATGGGAAGGAGAAGGGTGGAGTCAGGAGTCACCAGCTAGATGGAGAGCAAGTTGGACACCCAAAATGGGATAGAGGTAAAGGCCATGAGCCCAGGGCAGTACATGGATTAATAGAAATGGGTTAAGTTGTAAAAGCTAGTTAGTAACAAGCCTGAGCTACTGGCCAAGAATTTGTAACTAAATAAGGCTTTGTGTGTTTATTTGGGACCAGGTGGTTCGGGCAGGAAACATCCGACTACAGCTGTCCACGTGACCATGGGTGTAGAACTGTCCCTTGCAGCCTGGTAGACTCCCCAGTGGGTACACAACTGAAAACAGTGACTCCAACTCCCATAGCGTCCATCAGTAGCCAGCAGTTCCCCAGGAGGGATTCAGTTCCCAATTTTACATGGTATTATTAGGTCACTTCATAGTTTAATGAGTTTGCTTACTCTCACTTTACAAGTTCTCACACATTCATACTCTTCTAGATTATATAAAAAGAAATCCCCCTGTTGCTGTAAATACAGTTACTCTGACATTTACAAAGCCTTTATCCTTATGATGTCACTTTGCCTGCTGACATATGTGTAGAACTACTTTGACTAAACTGTCAGCACAGTGGTAAAGCACCATGACATGGGATGATCCCTGTCTCTGGTTGGATGCTGTCATGGAAAAAATATGCCAGACGTGGTGGCTTACTCATGAGACAGAGAAAGGCAGATCTCTGAGGACAGCCTAGTCTATAGAGTGAGTTCTAAGACAGCTAGGAATACACAGAAAAACCCTGTCTCAAAAAGAAAAGAAAGAACAAACCTAAAACATTGTTTCTGAGTATTTCTCTTGGCACTAATTACATTTCCAGTAAAGTAATATAATATTGGATGTATCTAAAGATGTTTACTACAGCAATTGTGTAATTTCTCATTAACTCTTCTTCCTTTAATAAAAGTGGTTCCCCGGGAGTGGCTTCTGGAGAATAATGCACGCCTCCTAATCCTGAGCGGGAACAACATCTGCTTCACTTTCATGGCCAGTAAAGCTGTGAACGGACGGGCCATTGAGCTCGCGAGGCTCATAGTCTTTTTGGCTTTGGTAAGTAAACTAAATTTTTCTCTAGCAAGTTATTTAGCATTCACTTGACCCAGCAATAGAGCTGCTTCCCTGGTGCTTACAAAGCCCCAGGTTTGTCTGTCTGTCTGTCTGTCTGTCTGTCTGTCTCTCTCTCTCTCACACACACACACAAACACACACACACACACACACACACACACACACCACATACACCTACCAGGAACTGAACTTTACAGAAAATATTATTAAAGAAATAAGTATTAAAGTACATATTTTGTTTGTTTTTGTTTGAGACAGAATCTTATATAGCCCAGGCTGGCCCCAAACTCTCTATGTAGGCAAAGGTGACCTTGAATTTGAGTGCTGGGATTACAGGCATGTGCCATCACGCTCCATTTTATTCACTTACTAAGCATTTCCCATTTGCTGACTCAGTGGGTATCCTATGTAATAAACTATGCTAAATCATAAGCTGTCGTTGTCACTACCACTTTAAGCTTTACAGCTTTCTTCACATGAAGACTGATAATAGTGCTTTGTGCATCTGAATCAGGTGTGTGAGAAAGAGCTATATTGCATGGACTGGACAGTTAGAATGATGCAAAAAGTCTGCAAAGTCTTCAGCACTGCAGCAGAGAGAAAGAGCTTCCTGCAGAGCGTGGCAAATGCTTTTGCCTGTGTCACCATGGAAATGCTGCAGCCTATTATGTCTGGTAAGTAAGAGTGTAGACAGTTCATAGGAGTGAGTGATAGTGCCTTCAGGTCTCAGCCTCAGATGCAACTAACTGGGCTTGGTGGTTCACACCTATAGTCCCAGTACTCAAGCCTGAGCAGGTGAGCTGAAGTTTGAGCCTGGGCTACATAGTGAAACTCTGTCTGGGAGTTTGATTTTGGTTTTTTGAGACAGAGTCTCTCTCTCTCTCTAAGTAAACCTAACTGGCCTGAAACTCTCTATGTAGACCAGGCTAGCCTTGAACTCACAGAGAGCCAACTACCTCCACCTTCCAAATGCTGAGACTAAAGGCATGCGTTACCACACAGGGCCTTATGTAGGTTTTAACAGATACTAATTTAGTTTACTAGGTGGCCAACATGATAATTAAACCCTGCTGGGTTTTTTTTTATTGTTTACTCATTTTTTTTTATTTCATGTGCACTGGTGTTTTGCTTGCATATATGTCTATGTGAGGGTCTCAGATTTCCTGGAACTGGAGTTACAGACTGCGGTGAGCTGCCATGTGGGTGCTGGGAATTGAACCTAGGTCCTCTGGTAGAGCAGTCAGTGCTCTTTACCACTGAGCCATCTCTCCAGCCCCAACCCAGCTGTTTTTTAAAAAAGCTTTTTTTGGAACTCACAGAGATCCACCTGCTTCTGCCTCCCAACTGCTGGGATTAAAAGTGTACACCACTGCCACTTAGCTTTTGCTGTTATTTTATTTTGCCTGCATGTATGTCTGTGCACTATGTCCATGCCTGATACCTGCAGAGGTCAGAAGAGGATGCTGGATTCCTTAGAACTGGAGTTATAGATGATTGTGAGTCACCATGTGGGTGCTTAGAATCGAACCAGGGTCCTCTGCAAAAAGGAATTGGCTGGTGCTCTTAACCAATAAGCCATCTCTCCAGCTCCTAATTAGCCCTGTTTTATAGATGAGAAAAAGAAAACACAGAAATAACCTGACTTGCCCAAGGTCATAAATTAAAAGATACTAAAGCTTAGACCAGTGTCCTTTTCTGTTTTCTATCTAGTGTCTAATTTTGTGGCTTTAGTGGTTAATGCCTGGCTTAGTAAAGATCATCAACAAAAATTCTTCTCTTTAAATATTATAAACACTGAGAACATCTTACATTCCTAAGCCATGTTTTAAAATGTTTAACTTTTCCCTCTTCCTGCTGTCTGTTCCTGTGTGTGTGTCACAGGAGAGCGTGATGAAGATGACAGAGGCTTCCTGAATTTGTTCCATCTTCTGCATGCTCAGGCGAACTTCCATAAGGAGGTGCTGTATTTGACCATGAATGCCTCCTCTTCCTAAATCAAGAAGCTTGTCACTTAAAAATTGTGTCTGCAGACTAGCGCTTAAGAGAGTGGCACTTTTTCACATCCAAGGGTAGCACCTGTTGGACTTTTGATAATCTAATTACCAGAAACTCCAGCTGCACAGGATTTTAGCTGTAATTGTTTCGCTCTGATTAGTATAAAATAACAGGCAAACCCAAGAATGTGTTGCTACTTTTCTGGAAAACAAGCTCTGCCTCTCCAGATCTTGGTAAACTCAACATCAAACCAAAGCAGAATGTTAACTGTCCAAGAATCTGCAGCCAGCTCAACCTGTTTGTGTGGCTCTTTGAAGCAAGAGCTAACTTGGCTTCATTAAGAACAGATTCACATTCGTTAACTTGTGCTATCTGTTCACTTTGCACCAGCTCAGCAAATATGGCCCAAATATTTTGTGAGGATTTGTAATACTGTGTTTTAGAATGTGCATTATGTAAGTCACATTCCGTACCACCTTCTTAGCATATGGTTACAAAATAAATTTTATATTTCATTTATATTTGTATGAATTAACAGAAAAAATCCAAAATAAGTATTGTGGATACATATATATGTATCTTTTTATACATATAGACACATATACATGTATTTCCTGCAAGACAATCACACAAAAGGTCTACAAAGACAGGAAGGTGTGTGTATGTGAGCTATAGTCTTCAGATAATGGAATCATCTTGTAACTTCCTGGGGATTAGAGCAGAGAATTGCAAGCAGGAGAAAAACATAATGAAAGTAAATAGCTCTTCTGCTGCCAAAACAATCTTCACAAGTGACTCCCACTTCTTGGTAAGACATTCCCCTGTCCCAGAAAGTGGGGTTTGATGACGGGAACTGAAAGCACACATGGTTAGAGTAGACAAAGAGAGGAGATGGGCAGGGGAGAGAAAGTGTTTGAGGATCCCAGAGAACTCTAGGCCCATTCAGTAGACCTACCACCTACCTTCACCTCCACTTCCTCTGAAGGTAGAATAATGCAGGGGGCCCTCTGGAGCCCTGGCTTCCTCTTCTTGAAGCCTTCCCCTCCAGGCAAATGCAGGGCTTTCTACATGCTAAGCACGCACTTGACCACTGAGCTGGATCCCAGGCCCACTGTCACCCTCCCACTGGACTTCTCAGGGGCTGTCCTCTTTTCCTCAGAACACTGGGAGATAAGGAAATTATCTTCGGTGGCAGGGTGTAAAGAAAATTCATAGATTTTTAGCAAAAGGGCTCTGAACATTGGATAGGACTGAGGAGTAGTGAAAATTGTGGAGAAATAAGAATTGTGATAACACCTTCAATGTGGAAGGATCAAAATTAATTGCCTTTTTCTTGTCCAATTATAATTCCACTAGTGGGAAGATTTTTTTTTCTCCAGAGTTTATTTGAAGATTTAGGGGGCAAAACATTCTTGCTTTTATAAACCTCATTCATTTTCTTCAACTCAGTTGAAGAAATGATCTGTAACAATCAGCCTAGGCAGCCTATGGTAACAGCAAGTACCAGAATGCAAAGTAACACCTCAGAGCATTGATTTTTTCCCCCGTCTCTGATTTCCCATAGCCACTTTGGAAAAATTACTATTTTTACTTCTCAAAACACTAGTGATTTCAAGTTGACGTTAGCTATCACATCCGGCTCTGAAGATTTTGATAAATAGATAACTTCATTTTATAGGGCTAAGAGTACTACTGCCTGCTCTTACAGAGAACTTGGGTTCAATCCCCAGTACCCACATAGCAACTTAAAACAATCTGTAACTCCAGTTCCAGGGGATCTCATGCTTTCTTCTGGCCTATGCAGGCATACATATAGTGAATATCCATCCATCCATCTATCCATCTATCCACCCATCCATCCATCCATCCATCCATCCAGACAAAACACCCACACAAATAGAGTAAATATAATTTTTTTTTCTAAAAGATTATTTCATTTTCTTTCTTTCTTTCTTTTTTTTTTTTTTGGTTTTTCAAGACAAGGTTTCTCTGTGTAGCTTTGTGCCTTTTCCTGGAACCCACTTGGTAGCCCAGGCTGGCCTCGAACTCACAGAGATCCGCCTGGCTCTGCCTCCCGAGTGCTGGGATTAAAGGTGTGCGCCACCACCACCCGGCTTCATTTTCTTAGATGTGTCATTATGAAGTTTGTTTTAATTCCTTGAATTACATAAGTCTCCACAAAAGTTATTTTTAGAAATTTTATCAAAGAAGCATGTTTTAATTAAAACAATTTATTTTCTGTACTGGAAATTTAACTTACAGCCTCACACTAGATGAGCATTCTACTACTGAACTATAATCCTGGATAATTTAAAGTTTCTTTTATTGGAATCTGAGACTCTTTGCACCTTTGTTGGCATAACTCGCTGCTATAAATTCTTTCAAATTCACATAATTTTGTTAATCCTATTATTCTCTCTTGTCCAGAATTTGGATCAGAAAAAAAAAATTAGCCTAAGACTGCAGTATATATCCTTTTTTCCTTCCTTCCTTCCTTCCTTGTTTGTTTTGTTATTTATTTTTCAAGACAGGGTTTCTCAAGACAAGGTTTCTCTGGGTAGCCCTATCTGTTCTGAAACTCTCTCTGTAGATCAGGCTCGCCTCTAACTCACAGAGATCCACCTGCCTCTGCCTCTGAGTGCTAGGATTAAAGCTGAGTGCCGCCACTGCCTGGCTTCTTTTTTTTTTCTATCTTTAAAAAGTAAATTGACGGGACTGGGGATTTAGCTCAGTGGTAGAGTGCTTGCCTAGCAAGTGCAAGGCCCTGGGTTCGGTCCTCAGCTCTGGAAAAAAGAAAGAAAAAGTAAATTGACAAGTTTTTCATTTAAATGTTAATAGATAAAATAAATTTGGAAACAAATCTGTGGTTTCCATAATTCAGTAATCCAGCTGATTTTGCTGAGTACATTTGTCATCAAAAATAAAATGATTTTGAGTTTTAAAGAGGGACATTAAATTTTAGGAAGCATTTATTCAATGGTTTAAGTAACAGACAGTCTGATTAACCACAAAAAATGGACCATTTGAAAATGAGTAGACTGAAACACTAGAACTGACTAGCCTAGAACTAACTAGAACAGTCACAAAAACACTGCGAATTTTCCACCAGCCAGACAATTTCTCCCGTCTCTCCAAACCAGATCAGTCTCCATGATCACCGGAGACCCAGGACCCCAGGATGTCTTTTTTCCCTTGGCCTCCTTTGGCTTTGATTTATAGGGTGGGCTTTCCTTCTCCATCACTACATTGCTTGTGTTGTTGTTTCTGTACACATAGCATAACATGTTACTACTTACTTTAGAAACTGAAGTTTCTATCTTATAATGACTATCTTAACCGTGTAAAGCCATATATTTCTCTCACACTGTTGTGGATAATGCCTTCTGTCTCCTCAGTCAGTAAGTAGCAGTTCATGAGTTCCAGAGGCAAAGTTCAGCATTGCTCATCAGCAACTGCTTATAAGTTCCTTCTCCTAGGCTACTCTGTTTGCACTTGCAGGACTTTATTGTAGGGTAACTGCTCACCTTTGGAGAGCAGAGCCAGCATGAGGTGCCCAGGAGAAGGTGCAATGGCAGAACCATTTTATATCTGAGAAATAAACACTACCCTCTTTGTGGGATTATTGTCAAGGTCAGCATCCTTATGTAAATAGCACTCAATCACATGAATGCAGATTTGTACATGCCTTTGACAGCCTCTGTGCTTACTGGAAACCTTATTAGCACTCCACTAGCAGTGTGCACTGTTATCTCAAAAGCATTGTGTTGTGCTAAACATTTTTGATACCTAATATTGTATTTGTTAAACTTTATTTCTTATTCATCTTAATAAAATTAAGTTTAAACTGGGAATACTTCAAATATGTTTAGAGTTTGTTATTATTCCAGTCATTAATTTTCTTGAATGTACTTCTCTTTCTTTAAACTGTTAAATTTTTTTTTCTCCTTTTTTAGACAGGGTCTTACTATGTAGCTCTTGCTGGCTGGGAACTATGTAGACTAGGCTGGCTTCAAACTCACAGAGATCCACCTCTGCCTCCTGAATACCAAAACTGAAGGTTTGTGCCACCATGCCTGGCTAAGCTATCAATTAAGCTCTACAGTGATTTTAAAAACAGAATTGTTAGAGCTGGTTTCATGCCTATAATCCCAGCACTTGGGAGTAGGGGCAAGGGCAGAAAGATTGCTGCTAATTTGAAGTGAGCCTGTTGTACATATCAAGTTCCAAGCCAGTCAGAACTACATACACAGCAAGACTTTGTCTCAAAGCAAAACAAAAGTAACACTCAGTTTCCAAACACGGGATGGGAACTGAAGGCAGCACCTTGTATATGCTAGGCAAGCACTGCACCAGTAACCTTAGCCCAGGCCTGCGCCTTTGTTTGTTCCATGCTGAGGATGGAGCTCGGGGCCTCAGGCATGCCAGAGATACACTCTACTACTAAGATACAGCACAGGCCCCAGGGAATTGTCTAAAAATGGTCTTGCAGAGAGTTCTGATGTATCTCTCTTATCCTTAATAGTGTAGCATTCAAAGATTAACTTCATTTACTAGCAACTACTCATAAATTGAGCAGTAATCTATAAGTAGAACAACATTGTACACTGTTCTCTTTAGTTCAGAGACCTCTCCAAGCATTATTCCAACTACTGCTAAAATAAAGATGTTTTGATTACCAGTTTAACACCAGTTCCAAATCCCTAAATAAACAATTAATATTATGTGTTACTAGCAACTTCCTGAAACTACAAGATTTCAGTGTCTGTCTCTTCCCTTTCTCCTTCCCTTCAGTTGGGAAGGGGGCAGATGCAACCCAGGATATTGCCCAAGATAGCTAAGTGATCCTCATGTGTTTTTAGCTGGGCATGGTGATGTAAGCTTTTAACTCCAGCACTTGGGAGGCAGAAGCAGGTGGATATCTTTGAGTTTGAGGCCAGTCTATTCTGCAAGTTCCAGGCTAGCCAAGGCTACACAGTAAAACCATGTTTTAAAAAAATATATTAAGCCAGGTGGTGATGATGATGGTGCACACCTTTAATCCCAGCACTCAGGAGGCAGAGGCAGGCAGATCTCTGAGTTCAAGGCCAACGTGGTCTACAGAGTGAGTTCCAGGACAGGCTCCAAAGCTACACAGAGAAACCCTGTCTCGAAAAACCAACAACAAAATTCAGTGTTTTAATTGTGCTTCAGAATGCCGATATATAGGTAGTTTAAATATGAAATAAAATATTCTCCAGCAAGACACAGTAGTAGTTCATGCCTGTAATCCCAGTACTTGGGAGACTGAGGCAAGAGAATTGCTGCAAGTTCAAGGCCAGCCTAAGGTATGTAATGGATTCCAGGCCAGCTTGAATTCAAAAATAAATAAATAAATAAATTATTTTTTCTAACTATTCAAGCGGCAAGAGGATCACTTGAACCCAGAAGTTTGAGACCAACCTGGACAGAGCTTGGATACAGTCTAAAAAAATAAAATGTTATCTGGACAGTGGTGGCACATATCTTTAGTCCCAGCACTCAGGAGGCAGAGGCAGGCGGATCTCTGTGAGTTCCAGGACAGCCTGGTGAGCTCCAGAACAGCCAGGGTTGCACAGAGAGACCCTGTATCAAAAAAAAAAATAAAAATAAAAATAAAATGTTTTGGTTTGGTTTTTGAGACAAGGTCTCACTATGTGGCCTGGGAACTTGCTCTGTAGACCAGGCTGGCCTCAAACTCATAGACCATGCACCTGCCTCTACCTCCCAAGTGTTGAGATTAAAGGTATGTGCCACTAGGCTGGGCAAAATAAATTTATCAGAGCTGAAGAGATGGCTCAACAATTAAAAGCAATGGCTGCTCTTACAGAGGACAGAGTTCAATTCCTAATACCCACTTGTTGGCTCACGATTGTCTGTAATTACATTTCTAGGAGATCTGACACTGTCTTCTGGCCTCTGCTCCATGGGCAACAGGCACCGTGTGGTGCACAGATATATATGCAGGCAAAACACCCATATACATGAGATAATAATAAAAGAAATTTTAAAAGTAAGTAAGTTTATCAAAACAAAACAATACTAGCACTGAAGAGGTTGAAACAGGAAGATGAGGCCAGCCTAGCTATTTAGTGAGACAAGTAATACAACAGAAAGCTACTGTTATTTCTGAGTGTATTACTGTATGGGTGTATAGGCACAAAGTAACAATTCTCCCAAGTTTCTTTCTTTTCTTTCTTTTTGGTTTTTGGTTTTTGAAACAGAGTTTTTCTGTATAACAGTGTTGGCTGTCCTGGAACTTGCTTTGTAGACCAGCCTGGCCTTGAACTCACAGAGACCCCCTTGCCTCTGACTCCCAAGAACTGGGATTAAAGGTGTGCATCACCATGCCTGGCCAAAGCTTATTTCTTAAAACTATGGAGCCAACTGATGAGATAGTACAGCAGTAAAGGTGCCTGTCTGCTACACCTGAAGGCCTGTTTGATCCTGTGGACCCACATGGTGTAAGGAGAGAACAGGCGCCCACATACAGGCTGTGGTACCCATGTGTACACACACACACACACACAAAAAAAAAAAAAAAAAAAAAAAAAAAAAAAAAAAAAAGTTTTTTTTTAATTATGATGTTTTATTTTATTTTATTTTTTATTTATTTTTTGTTTGTTTTTCAAGACAGGGTTTCTCTGTGTAGCTTTGCACCTTTCCTGGGACTCACTTGGTAGCCCAGGCTAGCCTCGAACTCACAGAGATCCGCCTGGCTTTGCCTCCTGAGTGCTAGGATTAAAGGTGTGCGCCACCACCGCTCAGCAGATGTTTTATTTTATAAAAAGCATTTTTAAAAAGGCTAGTCTAAGGCCAGGCGGTGGTGGCACACGCCTTTAATCCTAGCACTCGTAAGGCAGAGGCAGGCACATCTCTGTGAGTTGGAGGCCAGCCTGGTCTACAGAGTGAGATCCAGGACAGGCACCAAAACTATAAAGAGAAACCCTGTCTTAAAGGGAAAAGAAAGAAAGGAAGAAAGAAAAAAGGCTAGTCTAGGGCTGGAGAGATGGTCCCATGGTTAAGGGCATCTACTGCTCTTCCAGAGGATCCAGATTCAGTCAGTTCCCAGCACCTATATGGTAGCTTACAACCAACCATCTGTACTCCAATTCCAGGGTATCTGACACCCTCTTCTGACCTCCCTGGCTCCTGCAGGAACATGGTGCATAGACATAAACTCAGGTGTGCAACACATACATACAAGATAAAATTTTTAAAAAGTACAGGGTAATCTTTCTGTTTTTATGTTGTGCCCATGTCTAGCGGCTTATGGACCTGACCTATAACTGAGATCAGCCTCTGCCCTCTCACTGAATTACTGACAAGGTGTTTCAATTCTATATGGGTACAGACTGAAGAACTTGTTTCATAAAACTTCAGAGTGAGCCTGATTAGAGACTACACCATAAAGATTGAGCCACCATAATTAACTCTGTACTTTGGATTCCTTTCAGTCTTGATACTTGCTTAGCTAAGGGTACAGAACTGCTGTCTTGGTAGAAAATTGTAGTTTGGGCTAAGCATGGTGGTTCAGGCCTGTAATGCTAGCTCTTGGGAAGTGGAGGCTGCTAGGATTTCAAGTTTGAGCCAGCCTGGGCTACATAAGAAGACACCCACACACACACACAAACCCCTATCTCAAGAAAAAAATTAGAGAAGGAAGGGAGTGGGGAGAGACGGAGGAAGGGAGGGAGGGAGGGAGGGAGGAAGGAGAAGGGAGCGAGGAATTGGAGTTTGAAATGGTAAGATTGTGCTGAAGTCAGAGAAATACTTGAGAGTGTAATGTGCCCCTGAAGATCACTCCTAATATATCAGTGTTCGAGGCCTTGCTTTTTACATTAGTGAATCTGTGGATTACTTGTCTTAGGTCCACATTGTCACATAGTATTTTATTAATGTGCTAACACCACAGGCAAATTAGCCCAAATAATATTTGCAGTAAATAAACACATTTTCTCCTCAAATTTATCTTGCAGTTGAATTTTCATTATTAGGTATTGTGTTAGGGTGGGCACACACCTTTTAATTTCAGCACCCAGGAGGCTGAGGCAGGAGGACTGAGTTTGAGGCCAGCCTGGGCTCCATAGCAAGACCCTACCTGGAACAAAGCCATTTGGGGAAGGATGAGAGAGTGTGGTAAATTACTAAAATTGTCTAGGGATTCTGCTTTTAGACATCTCATTTCCAAAGATTAGACAAGAGTTTTAGATATGTGTTTTTTTTTTGTTTGTTTGTTTTTGTTTTTTTTGTTTTTCAAGACAGGGTTTCTTTGTTAAACAGCCCTGGCTATCCTGGAACTTGCTTTGTAGACCAGGCTGGCCTCGAACTCACTGAAATCCGTCTGCCTCTGTTTCCCAAGTGCTAGGATTTAAGACAGGGTTTCTCGGTGTAACCTTGGCTGTCCTGGAACTAACTCTGTAGACCAGGCTGGCTTCAACTCAGAGGTCTGCCCACCTTTGCCTCCCGAGAGCTGGGACCAGAGCCATGCGGCACCTCATCTGACTGTGAGTCTTAGAATTTTAACATGGGAAGGGATAGGACATCTTTTCCAGTCTAGGAACAAACGAAAGCCCTAAAGTTTAAATGTCGTACAGAAGGCCATTTATTCTGTTAACAAGACAACAGCATTTCTTGTCTGCATTTTGTCATTATTATTTGTAAGATGTGAGGGGAATGGGCTGGAGTTAGTGGAGCGGTAGAGTGCTTGACTGGAATGGATGAGGCCCTGGGTTCAATCCTGAGCACTGCAAAAATAAAGAATATGAAGAGGTGAGGTCTTCCTTAGCTGCCCACATAGTCCTCCTTTCTTACCTTGGGGACTACAGGTTTACCACCACATGCAGGCTTGTCTAGGAAGCCACTTAAGATGCAAACTTGTGACATAAATGACACAATCTTCAATCTCTCTCTCTCCCTCCCTCTATTTATTTATTTATATTAAGATAGTGTTTCTCTGTGTAACAGTTCTAGCTGTCTTGGAACTCACTCTGTAGACCAGGCTGGCCTCAAACTCACAGAGATCCGCCTACGTCTGCCTCCTGAGTGCTGAGATTAAAGGTGTGCACCATCACAGCCCGGCTATTTTTAAATTTTTCGTACATTGGTGTTTTGCCTGCATGTATGTCTGTATGAGGGTGTCAGATCTTAGAGTTACAGACAGTTGTGAGCTACCATGTGGTTGCTGGGAATTGAACCCCATTCCTCTCGAAGGGCATCCAGTGCTCTTAACTAAAGAGCCATCTCTCCAGCTGTGAGTTTGAGGCCAGCCTGGTCTACAGAGCCAGTTCTAGGACACACAGAGCTATATAGAGGAAACCCTGTCTCAAGAACCCAAATAAATAAATACAGCAATTGGACAGAATAGCATTACAAAAAACTATTAATTCCTTCTTTTTCCTTGTTTATTTTTAAGCTAGAAAAGAAAATCAGTGTAGAACAGTTATGATGGTGTCTCTCTCCAAGGGAATAACAGACACCCCAGATTCAGGCCAAATCCACTCTGTATCCTAAAACATGTTTGTTTGTTTGTTTGTTTTTGCCCAACCCTAACTGGTCAAGGAAATATGAAAACAGTTTTGTTTTTAAACAAAAGGAACATTTAACAATCAAAAAAATGTTTTAAAACCCCTCCCTTAGAGGTAAAATTTATTTTCCTAAATTAATATAGACATTTTGTTTCAATGCTTTATAGGTAGGCACAAAGAATAAGAACTTCACAACCATATCTCTCATCAAATAAGAAGCTGGGGACAAATGGGATAAGGAGGGAAGAAATAATAAATCTTAAGAATGCAAATGGCAGGGTTTTTTGCGGGGAGGCTGCAGATCAAGGGAATCCGCACAACTCAGACCGTATGGTCTATAAAGACACTGAAGAGACAGAGAAGCTGAATTTGCCCTTGAGTCCACAAGGGTACGCCTGCTCGTGAAACAGAAAGGAAAGAATGTTGGCATCGTGTGCAGTTGCATTTAGACCCAGGGAAAGGCTGCCCGTATGAACATTTGAGCAGCTCTCCACTGTGACTTTACTGATTCTACATTTCAACCTTCCACATTTTCAATACACCCTGTCTACAGCTTAAACACATGCAGCAGCTGCCAGGCATCCTTGAACTCCTGATGTCCCCAGGAGTGCCTCTGCCTCACAGAGCCCCTGCTTGCCAAGGGTTAGCCACATCCGGACACATTGGAAGAAGTCAGTTGGGCCTCCGGACTCCTGCTTTTGGGCAGAGCCGTCTTGCTGGACGGGACACCGGAGCTGTGGGGAACCCAGAAACAAAGTGCTCAGCTGGGAACTGCAGACAGGTACCTCTACTGGTCAGGAACTATGGAGAGATCTGAGCGGCCTCCCCACTCCTCCACGCCAAATTCCAGAGCTGGGGAAAGTGGGCACCTCCTCCAGACCTTACCCCAAGTAAACTTCATTTGCTATTTTTCTCAAGTGGGAATGAGTCACTAGTGAGTTAATGAATGCAGTTGTGCCAGCAGTAGTGAATTAATGACTGCAGTTATGCTAGCAGATTTGGAAACCACCCTGCCCCATACATAAGGATGTACTGTAGTCATCGCCAGTAGAAAACGTACGACTTGGTTTTGCATCTACCTGGAAAAAGAAATTAGGATATGATAGTCCCTCGCCACCACATACATCCCTCCCCTCCCCTCCATCTAAAGCCCAGTGCATTGTGAAGTTTATTTTTAAGAAATCACATTTTAAATTGGTTCCCAAAGAAACCTTGCCTTTCTTGTTCTTTTCAGATTGATCCAAGAAATGCTACGTCAATGTGTCTGAGAAATAGATACAAAAACAAGCTCTCTTTTCATTTTGTTTTTTGAATCAATACCCGAATAATGACCCGAAGCAAAAATCCACCGGTGCGTCAGCAAGCAGGATGCTCGGCGCTTCAGCTCCATCCTTCCCCTCGCAGCCCCGGCCGCTCCAGGCCACTAGAGCAGATAGATAATGTAGGACAGAACCACCAGGCCTATGATGGCAAAGAACATGAGGATGAAAATATCCAGCATGGCGCAACACTAAGCGCGGGAGTCGCCTGGATTCCGGGGAAATGGGTGGGAGCTGCAAGCGTGGAGATCGGTCAGTGCAGAGAAATGGCTGCTATTCCCTCCCGCTTCCTGTTCCCTCCCCCTCCGGGGGACCTGAGGCTAAGGGATGCTGCAACTCCATCAGCAGCTTACTCTCCACCTCCGTCATCACAGTCAGCCAATCACAAAGCCCACGGTGGGTAACCAGGGAACAGCCACTTTTAGACCAGGCAAAACCAGAGAGGTTCAATTTCTTCCCAGGAAGCCAGCCCCGCCCCTTTGTGTGGAACCGCACTCTGTATTTAGGTACGGTTTCTGCACTGAGTGGGCTGCCCCGGGAGGTGTGAGTGGAGCATCTCTACCGACCCCTCAGGAACGGATTCTCCTGCCCGCCCTCCTCTTCCTTCCTCTCACACCTCTGGCAATTTATCTCAGGAAACTAATTGTTACCAGTTGTGTGGGTCCTCGGCTAGTTCAAAGGGGAACACGGATGAAGGTCTCATGTGGTCTCGGGCATCCCTGGCATGGACACAAGTTTTACGCTTGCCAGGTATTGCACGGGGTGATTTCAACCTGTCTGAAGTCTGCTATAGCCTGGGCTCAGAGGTGGTCAGGAGCCTGCCTTACAGTATTTCACAGCTTGTCATCTGTGGGCAGGACTCAGAGCAAGGCTCTCACATTGCCAAACCCATATTCTTTTTCTTTTTTGTTTTTTCAAGACAGGGGTTCTCTGTTTAGCAGTCCTTGGCTGTCCTGGAATTCGATTTGTAGATCCTCCTGAGTGCTGGGATTTTAATTAGAGGCACGCACCACAACTGCCTGGCCTAATTCCATGTTCTTTTTGAGTCCACCTCACACTGGCTTGCCTTGTTGGTCTGGGAGACCTGAGGTCTCTCCTCCACCCTTTCTGTTCTGTCCTTACCCATACCCGCTTTGTCTCCTCAGAGAGTTTAGCCCAGTGCCATCCTCAGAGAAGACTGAGGACCTACACACCCACTCCTGGGTAGATAGTGTCTAGAAATGCAAATTTAAGTGTTTTTTTTTTCTTTTTGTTGTTTTTCTTTCATTATTTTCTTTTGAGAAAGTCACTTGTAGCCCAGGCTGGCCTTGATTGGAGTCCCCTGCCTCTACCTCTCGACCTCCAGTCAGCTTCCAAGTGGTTTCTCCTGAGGGAGCCAAGATGGATGTCTTATTCAAAGTCAGTGATATGAGGCCCCATAACAGGGCTCAGAGAGTCAAAGTGCCTTGCATAAAATCTGACGACCTGAGTTCAAGCCCTGGGCCCGACATGGTGGACAGACAGAACTGACTCCCATAAACACTCCTGGGGTGTCACACGTGCCCTGTGGTGTAAACACATACATACTTGCACAAGCATGCACAATAAATAATAACGTTAAAAACTCATGCTTCCCCACTGAGATATTTTGTTGACTTCTGCTGTGCATGCACCAACTACTTACTATTAAAAGGAAGAAAAATCCTGTAGTCCAAGTCTGAGGTCTAGCATCCTTTAGCATCACTCCAAATAATTTATTTGAAGGGCCCAAGCCTTGAGATATTAGTAACCCCCTTCTAACACGAGGCCTCAGGAACTTAGGCCACTCCCAGAAGAGGAGCCTTCCTTGAGCAGGCAGTCCAGCAGGTGACAAGCGACAGTTCCAGCAAGGTGTATCAACACCAGCTGAGCAGGATCTCCTGATGCTGTTGGGCACTATAAGGTGCCAGCCAGCTCCTTGTGGGGGTACAGCAGGACCTGCTGGACCTGGAACTCCCCGCACCTGGAGCACTCCCCACACCCGGAGCACTCTCCACACCCGGAGCACTCCCCGCACCTGGAGCACTCCCCGCACCCGGAGCACTCCCCACACCCGGAGCACTCTCCGCACCCAGAGCACTCCCCACACCCGGAGCACTCCCCGCACCTGGAGCACTCCCCGCACCCGGAGCACTCCCCGCACCTGGAGCACTCCCCACACCCGGAGCACTCCTCACACTCACTCCTGTTCCGCTGGGTTCAGCCTGCCATTCTGATTACTTTGCCACTCACTTGCTGCTCCCCTGGGGCCAGAGAACACTTCCTGTGTAGCCCCAATGGTAAAATGCTCCTCTCCACCAAGCCTCCAGGCAGGTAGCTGGTGACCAGCAGCCAGGGTCCAGGGTCCAGGAGTGCCTTTTGCCTACCACAGGTCCCTTCCCAGGCCCACTGAACAGAGGCTGGCTGGGGACAAGCCATCACAGGGCTGGGAGGAGATGAGACAGGAAAGTGGGAAGTCTGCCTTGAGTTGCCTGTCAGGCCACCCTATGGTGGGTTTATCCAGGCTCCGTGGCACTGTGGCTGTCCTAATTGTTATCATTTTACAATTCAAACATGGCAGTGGTACACACTGGGGTACAGCAAGCTTGGGCTGAGCTCACTGGCTGGGTTGAAAATCTGTAAAGCAGCCTGCCCATAGCCAAAGACCGGGAACTTCTTTTTTTTTCTTTGGATTTTTGAGACGGTTTCTCGTGTAGCCCTGGCTGTCCTGGAACTCACTCTGTAGCCTAGGCTGGCCTCGAACTCACAGAGTTCCACCTGCCTCTGCCTCCCAAGTGCTGGGATTAAAGGGTGTGCCAGCCACACCCCGACAAGACCAGGAACTTGAATGAGACCCATGACAGTCCCCGAGTCCCTTGGCTAGGAGGGAGGAAGATGCTTAATGGAAGAAGGGGAGCCTCAGAATTCAGGGAATGCCATGGAACAGAACCCCAGGCTGGGCAGAACTGTCACTCTTGGAAGCCACTGGAGGGCTGAGGTATGTCCTCAAGGAAGAAGCAGGCATCATGAAGAACCAGCTACCCTTTGGTTTCTGGGTCAGTCCTCTCTTTGGGGGGTAACTGAGCTCACTGTCAATGCCCGCTGGCAGACATGACACACACAGAAGTTACTTCAGAGCCAAAGAGGAAGCGCAGTCCGCAGGTAAAAATTAGACTTTTATTTGCGTCACCAGGATAAAGATTCACTTTGTGGTTCAAGTCAATGTTCAGATTCATAACAGGCCAGAAAGAACTGATCCCGAGCGCAAGGCCAGGAGGGAGGGGACCGAACAGATCAAAGAAAGTTGACAACCCCATATAAAAGATGAGTGGGTGGCTACACACACACACACACACACACACACACACACACACACACACACACAGATGAAATGTCGGACAGAGGCGAATTTCACAGGGCCACTTCTGTTTCCTTTTAAATACAGGCTTTTGTGGGGTGGTACTTTTTGTCTTGTGTCCAGCTATTAACAAATAAAAATGTTCCCTGGAGGGACACGAGGGCGGAAAACAGGAAGCAGTCTGGGGAGAATTCATGTCCTCACCACGGGGCTTCTTGCATTGCAGGATTGGCCCACAAAAGTTAAGTTCACAGTCTAGCCAAGGTGCTTTTTTTCCTGGGTTTTGATTGGCTGAAAGACCTTTATGAAGAGATCACGGGCTTGGGGATCCTGTGCTCTTCTAGAAGTGGATGCTTCTAGAAAAAGAATATGGACTCCAGCTGGGGCCCTCAGCACCAATGGATAGTTCCTTTTGCCTCTGCAGGTGTGTGAAGGCCTCCCCCATTTCTAGGGCGGTAGAGGAGCAGCTGGCTCCTATGTTGGGAAGGGAGGTTCAGCTGACTGCAATCAGGCTGGGGCACCTCCCAAGCACAGGCCCTCCAAGAGCAAGAGTCCCTGACCTCTGGTCCCCAGAACCGCATTGTGCTTTGAGATGAAGAGGAAATGGAATGGACTGGTGCCTCCCCAGGGGCTCCTAAAACGTTTCCACAAAGTTCTCCCCATACTGCTCCTACTTGCCATGGCCCAGGTCAGGGTCGGAGGGGACTGACCAAGCAGGAGGGTGGTTACTCGCTAATCCAGCAAGGCTGGTCTGGACTACTGACCGCATCGCCGACCTGACCAGTGCCTTCAGGTTCAAGCCTGACCTGCAGTAGGGTCTGTGTGCAGAGGGGCCTGATACAAGACTCAGAGTCAAGACGAGAGTCAGAGGACCCAGGAGAGCTGACAAGAAAACCCAGAGATGAATGGAGCCGCGTGAGGGCTGGCCCAGGCCCCGGGTGCAAAGGAGGAACCTGAATTTAGCACCGGTCCAGAGATGGTGCCGCCAGCTTTGGCATCCCAGACTCGCTCCCTTGTTTCAAGGACAGGAGAGCCTTGAGGGAGGTGCCACAGTGGGGGTGACTTGGTCCTACCGTACACTGTAGCCTCAGACACAAGGACAGGAAAAGCCTTCTCCCACCTCCCCAGAGAGTGAGCAAAAGGCTGAGGTCTCCTGTGTGTCCAGGAGACTGTTCACAGAGCTCTAAGCCCCATCCAGCCTTGTTCCAGGGAGGGAAGGCCATAGGAGACACAGAGACCTCTTCCCAGGGGAGCAGGAAGGAACAGCTCAGTTAACTCAAGTCCCAAAGGCATCCCTTGCTCTACCCTTCACAGCAGGATCCCAGCCAGGGAGATAAAGAGAGTCCCTGGAGGCTGGGGGGTGGAACGACACAGGCCTGGGGAGAACACCCTGTTCCTCCTTCCTGCTGCCGCCGCCCTCAGAACCAAGGCAAGAACTTGACCCGAGCTGTGCTTCCCGAGGAGCTCTGTGCCACCCCGGGATTGCGTAGGCAGGATGGCACACTCGGTGTGTGAAGGGACACACACAGGGTCCGGAGGGCGGACTAGCGGAAAGGGAAACTCGTCACATTGGTCCCGACATAACTGAGGCCTCGGTATCCCTCCCACTCCCCCCAGGAATGTGTGGAACCCCACCTGGCGGTAGGAGGAGCATGGGGTTCACCCCAGCCCTAGGATACAGGGTGTCAGAGGAGCTAGGCCAGGGGTTCTGAAGGGCCTAAGGCAGGAAGTGAAGCTGGGAGCTAACAATCCTCCCCTCCCCCAGACAGGGTCTCACCACATAGCTCTCTCTGGCTGTCCTGGAACTCATGATGTAGACCAGGCTGGCCCTGAATTCAGAGAACTGTTTTGCTTGTCTCTGCCTCCCGAGTGCGGGGATTAAAGGTGTGTGCCACCATGCCTGGACTCTCTGATCTCTTTAATGGGTCTCCCATCTCAGCTCAGCCCCGTGAGCCCACCCTCCCCAGAGTGCCCAGCCTGTTCCATCCAGGAAGAAAAATCAATCAGTCGGTTGGTCCAAGGGAAAACCTGCCGGAGGAAGGAGCCCGAGACAGTGGCAGAACAAGGCCGGGGTTGGCAAAAGAAGCTGGAGGAGGGGCGGGGATAAAGAAGCAGCGGCGGCGGCGGCGGATCTTAAAAGACAGAGACACGGAAGGGTGGATGGGTCAGGCCCCAGGACAGATGTGATGCCATGGAATGCATTGAAGACGGAGGGTGGGCGGCACAGGCTCAGATGGCCTCCACATAGTTGGCCGGTAGCATCCCTGTGTCACCGGTGCGCTCCACGGTCCCGTACATCCAGCCATCGTCGATCTGCTGCACGTTGACGATGGTGTCCCCGTCCTGGAAGGAGACCTCGTCCTCGTCAGCAGCACTGTAGTCGTACACTGCACGGTACCGTTTCTGGGAAGCACAGGCAACAGTCAGCCTGGGTATTCGATGTAGGCTCTCCCATACCCAGACCTTCTTCACCTGGGCCAGTGCTCCACCAAGCGACTCTCAGGCCCCATGGTTCTCTCTACCTCTCAGAGACCTTAGGAGGGAGATGGGGACTAGGGATGGGCTTTGCTATGGAGTTTCTTATACCTGTTTTCCTTGCACAGGTCAGCAGGAAAGTCCCATAGACTCAGCACTAAGATAACGGTTTTAAAATGTGATATGAGAGCCGGGCGTTGGTGGCGCACGCCTTTAATCCCAGCACTCGGGAGGCAGAGGCAGGCGGATCTTTGTGAGTTCGAGGCCAGCCTGGGCTACCAAGTAAGTTCCAGGAAAGGCGCAAAGCTACACAGAGAAACCCTGTCTCGAAAAACCAAAAAAAAAAAAAAAATGTGATATGACTGGCGGCGGTGGCCCACGCCTTTAATCCAGAACTCGGGAGGCAGAGGCAGGTGGATCTCTGTGAGTCCGAGTCTAAGGAGCGAGATCCAGGACAGCCAAAGCTACACAGACAAACCTTGTCTCAAAAAACCAAGAATAAAATAAAATGTGATAGGCCATACTGGGCGTGGTGAAATAGGATTTTTAACTCAGCCTTCAAGAGACTGAGACAGGAGGATCCTGAGTTCAAGGCCAGCCTGGACTAGGTAGTTGTCTTAAATAAAATCCCTGGTATGCTTGGGTCTTGGGTTTGATTCTCAACACCACAAAACAAAAAAAGAGGTACAGCCTAGTCACTATTATCTGAAGGGCTATTAGTACCACTGTCTCCTTTTTGAAACCATTGTTAGTCTGACGTCAGTCCCAAATGGGGGACAAAAGGCTAAGAGCGTCTACCTTCCAAACCTGTCGCGACATGCCAACAGATCCTGGTGTGTCTACTGACTGTCCTTCTCTCCAAGCCAAGCTGCCTCCTGCAGCCTAAGGCTATGCTTTATACGACCTCCCAACACCCCCGCCTCCTCAGTCTGCTATGGCATCTTTCCCCACACAGGCACCAGGGGGAACTGTCTTTTCTTTCTTTAAAACAAACAAGCAAATATTTAAAACAAGGTCTAGCTATGCAGCCAAGCTAGTCTTGAACTTAGAGTAATTCTCCTGCCTCCCACTCCCAAGTGCTGAGATTACACCCACACCCAACTGCCAGGGTGAGTTTCATAAAGCAAAAGTCAGATACACTGGTCACAAAGTCTTCCCCCTGGCCTCCAAAGTCCCCAAAGGGCCTGACCTCATCTACTTCCTTTTCCTGTCTCCAGGAACCTGTACCTTCCTGCAGGATCCTGACCCTCCCAAGGATGTCCTGCCACAGGGCCTTTGCACCTGCTGTTTCTTCCCCCGGGACCATTTCACTCCTCTACTCTAGTAAGGACTGTCGGGAAATGTTAGCGCTTGTCTCTGCTGCCTGCATACTACAGACCACCCACTACCTTATCCTCCACACAGCCTCCTGGTGTCACCTATCCCGGGCTATTTTATTTCTCTCCCACTCCGACATGGAGATCAGCCTAGTGCACCCTAGTGGGACGCATCCTAGAACGTCACGGCCAGCATGTTCACACCAACGACTGCCAGCTCTTTCTGCTGCTCATTTTCTCACCCAGAAAAACCTCATGCATCCTCCCATAGGCCTGGCTCAAGACGGCACCAAAAGGCTACCTCCTGCCTACCCCGGGACACAAAAGCGGGTGGTACTGTTATTGTTTTCTGGGGGGGAAAGGGATACGGTCCTGGGAACAGACCCCCAAAGTCCCATGCATATTAGGAAGTGCTCTACCACTGAGCTATAGCCTTAGTGTTTATCTTTGTGTGTGTGTGTGCGCCCACACACAGGTGCATACAGCTGGGACCGCTCACCCCAGGGTCTCATTTCCAGACAGATACTCACCCCGCCGCCACCTGGGGCACTACGCTGTATGGAGACAGGGGCTGCGGGCTCCTTGTAGCCACCATAGGACTGAGTCAGCTGCTGCTGCTGAGTCTGCTGGTAAACTAGAAGATGGAAGCGGCAGGACTCAGTGTCAGGCCAAGCCCACTCCCCAAAGGCGCGAATTTTCAAGCCCACCCCAGCCTGGCACAGCTACCCCCCCCAACAAAGGCTTATGGCTAGGTGTGCCCTTGGTGTCTTGGACCTTCCTGGGGGCCGTATGCTCCTCCCACTGTGTATGCAGCCACTTTCTCACTGCCCCACCCTCCTGCCCTCCCCAGCGCCCAGGCGAGCACTACTCACCTGGGGCACCGGTCGGGATGTGGTGAGGCTGTGGTTGTTGCTGCTCTGGTGGCCTCCGGTAGCTGCTGCTGTCCTGGGGTTCTCGGCGCTCTGGCTCCACACCGTCACCTCCACTGGGCCCCATGCGGCTCTTCTCAAACTCCTCATGGTATTTGATCTGCAGTGCAGAAGGAATGGGTGAAGGAAGGGCTCCGTGGCAAGCCCACCAGCCGGCTCCCATCATCACCACTCAAACCAGCCCGCTCCCACCGCCACTCAAACCAGCCCGCTCCCATCGCCACTCAAACCAGCCCACTCCCATTGCCACTCAAGCTGGGTCCGGCGTCTGCCCTCCTGGCCGCTGAGGCAGAAGGGAGGAGCTGGGAACTCAAGGCCAGCCTGAGCAACACAGTGAGACAGACAGACAGACACACACACACACACACACACACACACACACACACACACACACACACACGAGCGTCTCCTGGAGAGCTATAGAAAGAGTACCAGCTGTCGTAGTAACTTAACCACGACAAGCCTCAGCTAAAACCATTCTTTCTTTTTTTGAAATAAAGTCTCCCCACATAGACCAGGCGGCCCTGGAACTCACCAGATGTTCACCTGCTTCCTGGCTTAGTAAACCTCTTAAAAAGGATCATCAGATGTGGATGCTGAGTGACTGCAGGGTACAATGAGATAACAGCCATGAAAAGTCCATGCAAGGACTGGCTGTGTACCTTGAGGGCTGGTTCTACAGTTCAGTTGGTGGAGCGCTTGGTCTAGTATAGTATGCACAAAGCCCCACATGCTGCACAAAATCAGGCATGATACACCTTTAATAGCAGCACTTGGGAGGCAGAGACAGGGGGATCTTAGTTTGATGCCGGCCTGGTTTACATAACCAGTTCCAGGCTAACCAGGACTGTCTAGTGAGACTCTGTCTCAAAACAAGCAGACACAAAGTTCAAGATCATCCTTGGCCGCACAGACTAGGAGACGGAGGAGGGAGAGCTCCCCTTGTATGAGCATGCGGTAGGGGCTGAACCTTTCCAGCTCCCACTATGGTCAATCCCAACCACCACAGCCGCTCCTGTTAACTGGTCCTTGCTGTGGCCAGGCCCTGTGCCCAGGCTCAGTTACTATCACAGGCTGCTCATTTTATAGGACCAACATGTGACACAGTGACTGTGCCAGCCGCTGGGCTTGACAAACGGCCACGAGCACTCCCTCGAGTGACTTTAACACAACCCTCGCAAAGCACACACTACCTTAATGACGACACAGAAACATCACTATACAAATACAGAATGTATATTGTAAAATGCACACACAAAAAAAAGTGATCCACAAAATATGAGACAGAGGAGCAGCAGGCCAGAGGTTCTCAGTGTCCTTCCTGCACCCTCGTGGGACACATCCTCTCCTCCCACCTTGAAGGGCCTCAGCGAGGTCTCCTCCCTGCTCTCCCACTGGTGGGGAGGTCAAGAAGGGAAAGGAGAGGGGCCAGGGTTTGGGCAGAAGGAAGGAGGCAGACACACGCTGAAGGGCGGCTCCCAACCCTGAGAGAACAGTGGTGACTGTCCCATCCTAGGCAGGCTGCAGCCCCTGCCTGGAAGGCTGTTTCTCGCTTGTCTACAGGACCCCGCCCTCTCCTAACCCTGGAGGGGGGCAGTGGAAGGGAGCGGTAGGGAGCTGGGCAGAGCCTGCTCATTTTCCTAGAACAGAAGAGAAAGAAGCCGAGCCGCGGTGATGAGGGCTTTGGCCATCCACGCCCCGCGCTCTCTCCGCTGCCCGCTCTCTCTCTGAGCATTCTCTGTGCACGGTCAGAAAGAGGCAGAGAGCCGTGGCCACCTGGGGACACCTGGGTCACAACCACTGGCTAAATAAGGTTATACTGCAGTGTGGGCTGACAGGCCGGCAGGACAGCAGCCGGCAGGGGATGGAGTGTGGGAGCAGTGTCCACTAGATGCCACAGAGAGCTGACTCGCAGAGTCTGGGGAGAGACCAAGACCTCTCCCTTCCTCCGTCATGACCAAGCCGGGACACACATTCAAATGGTGAAACGGTCTGAGATAAGGCAGCCAGCTCTGGCTGGACTAAAAACTCCACGGGGTAAACCCCTAATACCACCTGGAAGGGCACCCAGGCGTGAGGCATGCACAGACACAGGGTAAAGGGGGAACTCTCCAGCTCCAGTTCCTTAAGGACCCTACTCCATGGCCAATAACCAAGAAAGGAAGCGAGGAAGAGGAGGGAACAGGTCTGCATCCAGCCCTGGGTGTCCAGCTGCAGAGCCAGGTTACCCTGAATGTGATCCCTTCCCTGAGTGGGGCTCTACATCAAAGATGGGGTGAAAGGAAGCTTTAAAAAGTGCATGTGGGGCCCACACTCCTCCTCTACAAGGGTTCTTGGGGGACAAAGGGCCCCGTCACTGTCCTACAGGCTCAGGGCCCACTAGGCCCCGCCCATAACTCATTCTTGAAAGACAGGCAACCTGCCTTGTTTACTAATGCCTCATTTCCTTCTCTGTAAGCGAGGCCACGGTAACACCTATCCCATCAGTTCCCAAGGCAGGCGTGTGGACAGGTGTATTTCCACACTAGCTCCACCCGCCATTCTTCTTAGAAGTCATTTCGCATAGCCAGGCACGATGACAAATGCTTACAAACCCAGTACTCAGGAGGCAGAAGCAGGAGGATGCCACAAACTGTGAAGGCCAGTCTGGTCTAGAGAGTGAGCGCTGAACCCAACAGGGCTACACAGCAAGACCCTGCCGACAGACAGACAGACAGACAGACAGACAGACAATCGAAGTTACTACCCAAGGGAAGATGTGTATAAAATTAGACCCCAAAGACTCAGGCATCTTGAATAGTGATAGCCTGAACACAAGATATCCTCATCCTCCCTTGACCCACAGATGCCACTTGCCACCGTCAATGACAGGCCAGGCAGGCCAGGCAGTGGTGGCACATGCCTTTAATCCCAGCAGAGGCAGGGGGATCTCTGAGTTTGAGGCCAGCCTGGCCTACAGAGCGAGTTCTAGGACAGCCGGGGCTACACAGAGAAATTCTGTCTTGAAAACACAAAAAAACAACCAAAAAAAAAAACCCAACAAAAATATATCGACAACCTTAACATCTGCACAGCTCTTCATACCAATGTCACAAAAGTGTCCCACACATTATCTCCCCAACCCTGACAACAGTCACCCTAAACTCTAAGCAAGGGGCTGGCTTTCCAGTTGTCCTCTGACCTCCACAGCACACACACTAAGTAAGTGATAGTTCAAGATGGACACACCCTTTCATTCCCATTTCAGAGAGGAGGAAACGGAAGAAAGGCTTGGAGACCTTTATGATGGAACTTTCATTGGGACAGTGGACAAAGTCCCAGACAGACAGACAGACAGGCAGGCCGGCCTTTTTTTGAGAGCAAGCACAGGGCAGAGTGACTACATGCCTAGTCGCCATTCTCTCTTCTTCTGTCCAAACACTGCGCGTACCTCTATCCCCCTCAGAAGGGGGACAATCCTAGGACCACCCTCCCCGGGGAGGGTCTAGATACACAAACAAGGAGAGGAAGCATGGGGCACCATGGCTGAAAAGTGAGGCCCTGTTCAGGCCGGCCACTGCCCTCCACTTCCTCCCCAGCAAAATAGGGAAGCTGCGTGATTACTCCTGGCCCACCTAGTAGTGTCTTAAGCAAACAGGCAAAGCGACATCCTCCAGAGGATCCTGTCAATCATGTGACTCAGATCTTTTGTTTTGTTTTGGTGCCTGTCCTGGATCTGGCTCTGTAGACCAGGCTGGCTTTGAGCTCACAGAGATCCACCTGGCTCTGCCTCCTGAGTGCTGGGATTAAAGGCGTGCGCCACCACTGCCCGGCTGTAACTCAGATCTTTTTTTCCCCCCTAACTTTTATTATTTGTGTGTGTGTGTGTGTGTGTGTGTGTGTGTGTGTGTGTGTGTGTGTGTGTTTTACCTGCACGTATGTCTGTGCACCACATACTTGGTGCCTTCAGAGGTCAGAAGAGGGCACTGGATCCCCTGGAACAGGAGTTATAGGTAATTGTAAGCCCGCATGTGGATGCTGGGAACCAAATTAAGTTCTCTGCAAGAGCAATAAGCACTCCCCAAAGTTCTGGGGGGTTTTGTTGTTGTTCGTTTGTTTTTAACCCTGGCTGTCCTGGAACTCACTCTGTACACCAGGCTGGCCTCGAACTCAGAGAAAGAGCCCAAATGAGAAGAGGCAGGGTCCAGGGCCTCCATGGAAGGAAGCCAGGCCTCTACTGTACCACGAGGTCTCCGTGCACGTGGGTTCAGTGACTGGAGCCTAAAGACTCTTTCTTATGGGGCAGGCCTTCGGTGTGACTAGGTAAGGTCCCTCCAAGGCTGGTGGTTCATGTTCTGCTTTCTGAAGCACCTGCTTCCTGACTGCAGTGGAAAAAAGTCTGACTGGCCATACGTCTGCCCCCACATGACGCTGTGTCACGGCTTAGCCAGTAACATCAAGCTTTAAATGGAATAACCAGCTTGCTCTCATAAACCTGACCCCCAAAGTGGGGAGGGGGTGAAGTTCTACTTGGTGCCCTAATATATTACTGCTTTCCTTTTCTCACCCAGCCCAAGAATAACATTCCGTTATTGTCCCCATTACACAGATGGGGAAACCGAGGCTGAAGGTTAAATAGGCTACAACAGAATCGACTACTAACGTAAGAGCCTTAGTTCTCAACCACCCTGTAATATGGCTTCCTATCAGAGACTCATGTCCCACCCCACCTGAGACAGGGTTTCTCTGTGTAGCCCTGGCTGCCCTGGAACTTACTCTGTAGATAAGGCTGGCCTCGAACTCAGAGACCCACCGCCTCTGCCTCCTGAGAGCTGGGATTAAAGGTGTGTGCCACCACCGCCTGGCTTTTTTCTTTCTTTTTCTTTAAGTGAAACTGAATATCAGGCCCAAGACCTCATGAACGTACGACACATGTTCTACCTCAGCTTGTCACCCCTAGGCTTGATTTGCACAGTGAGAGAAGAGCTGTCTGTTTACTGTGCCTGTCACAGTGTGGTTCGGTTCGCAAGGGGGGAAAACAGGGGAAACTGGGGCTGGAGGTAGAGACATGTGAACAAGGAAAAGCAAGGCTCCCACCAAAGGCTTCAGGAAAACCATTCCTCATTCATGCAAGTCCTCAGCGATCTGGAGCAAACAGGTATGTAAACTTAAAGTCTTTGCCTCACAGCACAGCGCCAGGACACGCCTCCAGTGAAGACAGGATTGTGAGATAGGCAATTCCCTCCCTCCCTCCCTCCTTCCTCCCTCTGCTCGAGATGGACCTCATAGCCTCACACGTGCTAAATGCACATTCTGCCACTAAGCTGCACCCGCGGGCCCTTCACGGCCCTTCTTTTCTCACAGTGTAGAGAAGCTTCTCTGCCTGTGAACACCACTGACAATGCTCATCACTGAGGCACGCTCACCTTGCAGTCACATGACTACTAGCACTTCTACAGAGGAGTAAAACAAAGCTCAGAGCAGCCCAGCAGATGTGGAATGGAAAGACAGGAACTCTTATTCTAGCTAGAATGCCTGTGTCTCTCCCACACAGGGCTGAGGACAGACAGCGCATCACCAAGTAAACATCACCATCCCAGGAGAATAGGCACTTGGTTTTTCAACTGCTCTGGCTGGTGAAGGCAGGCTCCATCTCTCAGGACAGTCTGACCTTCAGAAAAGACCACCTGTCATTAGGTGCTAATCTGGGAAGCCGAGCCACACACAGGGATGCTATTTTGGAGCCAAAATACAGTGTGGCTCTGGACAGCCGCCTTCTCAGAGTTCTGCTGGAGGTTGGCACAACTTAGCCCCAGTTCTGCCTGTGGTTAAAAAGTTCCCTCAGTTCTGGGACACAGCCAGGTCTGGCGCCCTCTGACTGAGGGGCTGGTGAAGCCTTCTGAGTTTAAGTGATAACTTTTTCTCAGTGAGGACCACAGAAGACCAGGGGATGGGTTTACAACGCTGAATCTTGGGCTCCAGTCCAGGGGTGACAAACTGGAATGCTGGGGGTACAGAGCGCCTGCGTTTTCACTAAGAGCCCTATGATGGCAGGGGACCCTTTGTGTATATATGGGCAAACTCAACCCGCGGATCCGCAGATCCTTGTGCACACTAAGGTAGAGCCCAGCTGACTGTGAGGGGCTCTGACAGAGACCGACTTTAATCTCATTCATTAGGACCAAGAGAAAGACTTCCAGCATTCAGTCACACCTACCAGCTCCCAGCTCAGGCTATCTGGTTGCTCTGGAAGCCCAGGCCAAGTTCAAGGCACCTCCCCCAGCTCAGAACCAGGGCAATCTGCTAATTGCGGCCCTGAGGTGGCTGATAAGATGCTATCTCTAGCGTGGATATCTTGGCCACAGCCAGTTTCTGTTACCAGAACTCCTCAGGCACTAATGCATCCAATGTTCAATAACAGGGTGAAGGAAGGCAGGGGAAACAGACTGGGTGTCAGAACATTCTGGAAATCTTCCAGAAAGTGACACAGGGATGACTAGGGCTTGCTTCCCTCCTACGAGACCCCAAACTCACAGGGTAAATCAATGAATGAATGTCCCAGAGGTTGGCAGCATTGACTGGAGGTGTCTCAAGACACAAAGCCACATGACTCCAGCTTTGGGAGCCATTCCACGGTTTCCCAATCACCCAAGGCCACACCACTTCCCTTCTTTCCAAATAGGGAGTTCCCTGACACACCCTTTTACCCTTTGGGTGGTCTGAGCCAGAAAGGAAACTCCAGGGTGTATGTCAGGCCCAGGCTGGAACAGGGCAACTGTTAGAGGGTTTCCTGGGGGGCAAAGAAGGTTTGAAGCTTTCTGAGAATCACCCTCCAGCCCGGGAGAAGCAATCCATTCCCTCAGGCCATTCATTTTAAACTTCAGCTCAACAACTGGGTTGCAAAACCCACTCAGTTAGACTGTCCCTGGCGTTTATGAAACAAGAACAGAAAATGTCTGAATGACCTCCCCAAGTCCACAGCACTTACTCACGACAGCAATTTCCTTTTTTCCTTTTTTTGATGCTGAGGAGGGCACTCTGGGCCTGATGCATGCTGGGTAAACGCTCTGTGGCGAATCTACATCCTCAGCTCTCTTTCAAGAAGTTTTCTTTGTTTCCCACAGGGTCTCCTTAGAGAGCCCAGCCTCTTGATCTGTGCCTCAACCTCCAAGTGGCCTGGAATCCATTACTCTCCTGCCTCAGCCTCCCAAGAGCAGGGATTACAGGCATGGATCATTAAATAAAGGGAATGCTTCTTCTAGACAGAGGGCAGAATTTGAAAGCTATTACCCCGGGGCAGGGGTGGTTCCGTCTTGGCCCTGAGTTTATGGAATCTACCTGACCCTCCACTATGGCTCACCAGCACAGCCCAGCTAGCTAATGAGGGCGGCAGGACAGACAGCGATGTGGAGCCTAGAGGGTGGAGACTTAGTGGGCCATCTGAATCTGGGTCCTATCCATTCCACCCCAGTCCCTCAGCCCAGGGTGACACCAGTAACTGGTGGACCCTTTCCTGTAACAGACATGAGGACAATGGCCTGCCTCATCCTTCACTGATAGGGGTCTTGTTGCAGCTGACTGGGCATGTTCTAGAGCTCTGTGCTCAGGCATGTGCCCATGTCCTGTGATGTCCCTCACAGCAGCACCCTACTCCCACATACTCCAGGCCTCTGGAAGTCAGAGCCACACAAGCTGCTAGTCTACGGCTGGGCACAGAAGCACAGAAGGAAACTGAGGCCCGTTCTCCAGCTCCCGGCTGTCACTTCACCACCCTCTGAAGGGGCTGGCGAGGGTGTAGGGCCAGCGGGCAACGCCAGCTGGGTTTTCACACAGGAAGGAAGAGCAAGCCGAGGTGGGAGGCTGGCGAGGGAGGGCGGAAATGACTGTAGTGTTAGCACCCAGATGCAGACAGGAGGCTCAACCCCCGCCCCCAAGCCCAGCTTTGACCCTGATGCTAAACCAAGCGTCTAATCTGCACACTGACCCCCACCACCCCAAAGGGGTGAATGGGGGCCTCCCACTCTAGAGAGTGGGAGGTAACTTAATATCCCCATACACACACACACACACACACACACAGGGCAGTCTCTTTAAGGAGGAAATGCCACTTGGGCAGATGCCTTGCAAAGAGGGGGAGCAAAGACAAGGCACTTGGGAACCCCAATTTCTCCTTTCCCTCTATTCAAGCCACCGCCACACAGGCTTTCCTGAGGAGCCAAGACCGGGTGGCTAGGGAGAGGGTGAGAGAGGAGAGCAGGGGGTAGCCTGGGTAACCGGGAGCGGGGTCTCACGTTGCTGATCTGGTCCTGGGTCTTCTTGATTCTCTGCAGCTCGGGTGTGTCCGCCACCACGCTGAAGCCTTTGCCCTTGTTCTTCTCAAACTCCTCCTTGTAGCGCACCTGGAGGCCGAGAAGGAAGAGGAAAGCCTGAGGTGAGGTGAAATGTGAGCACAGGCATGCCGAGCCTGAGGCCCCTGGCCAGAAACCGCCAACACAAAGCAGAAGCCTAAGCCAGAAAGTGTCAGGGCAATAATAACCCCACTAATGACCACATATCTAGAAGGTTCTGAGGGGAGGCCACACACTGAATGCCCATAAAGAGGCAATATCTTGGGGTAGAGAGATGGCTCAGTAGTTATGAGTACTAGCTGCTCCTCCAGAGGAACTCAGTGAGCACTTAAAACACAAAATAAAGAAAATAAAGATGGAGGCACTTTTGCTCAAAGTCCTGACATCAGAACGTGCTGACACCAGAGGACAGCATCAGCTAGGCATAGTGGTCCACGCCTTTAATCTCAGCACTTGAGAATCAGAGGCAGGCAGATCTCTGTGAGTTCAAGGCCAGTCTAGTCAAGATAGTGAGCTCCAGGACATCGAGGGCTACATAAGGGAGACCCTATTTCAAAAATAAAATAAAATAAAATAAAAGCCCCAGAAGTTAGCACCTGGGTGCAACCAGCAAAGCTGTGGCAGCCACAGGCCGGCAACAACCTGAAGCAGTGACCACAAGTCTACAAAGATGATCTCCAGGCAGCTCGGCAGACTCTGGTCTCGAGTGTTCCTCAGTGCACATGAGCCACAAACTCATAACAAGTGACAAGGGACCCTTTCTTTTTTTTTTTTTTTATAGACTTTTTTCTCGCAAGGGACACTTTTAATGAACAGATTTCCCACCAGGATCCTGTGCCTTTGCCCGGCTCTGACCTTGGTGACCAGTGAGTGTCAGGCATCCTGGTTAACCTGGTTAAGCCTCCTCCAACTATCCTTTCCTTAGTAGTGGAGGCCGTGGCCTGCTGTGTCCTGGGCATGCACAGGACTTGCAGCCTGCTTATGCCAACTCTACCCACTGTCTGGGAGTGGACTCTACCCACTGTCTGGGAGTGGACATCCAGATATCCATGGATCAACTGAGCTGTTGATTCATTTGCTGTGAGTTACTCATTTTCCCATCAAGTGTGACATGTGAACAATAAACTGTACATTCAAAAAAGACATCAGCCTGCCTCTCTGTGACATATAACCCAGGTTCAATTCCTAGCACCCACGTGCCGACTCACAACCATCTGTAACTGCAGTTCGAGTGGGTCCGAGGCCCTCTCCTACCCTCTGAGGGCACAGGGCACACACATGCGACACAGCATACAGGCAAACACCCATACACATAATACTTCTCTCCGTAGCCCTGGCTGTCCTGGACTCACTCTGTAGCCCAGGCTGGCCTCGAACTCACAGAGATTCGCCTGCCTCTGCCTCCCGAGTGCTGGGATTAAAGGCGTGCACCACCATCGCCCAGCAATACTTTCCTTTTTTTTTAAATAAAAAATGTCACTTCTCCTGCCCGAGGTCACATGACCTAGCAGCAACCATCCTGAGGTGCCAGGACGCCTGACTCCTAACACTACACTTCTCCTGCCTATACAGCTATAAGAAAGTCCTCGCCAAATCTGAAGATTCAGCATCCCAGCCAGAACATGGCAGGACCCACCTAGAGCATGGGGGAGTTTTTTAGCAACCAGCTGAGCAAGGGCTATGCCAAAGGACAAAGGCGCTGCCTGGAAAGCGGTGACCGTCACTGGGCCTTTGACAAGGCAGAACAGCTTCCTGCAGCCTGCCGAGCTGGAGAAAGAAACTCCCGGAAAAGGAGGCGGCTGAGCAGGCAGAACCTCAGAACAGGGTCTGAGCTCTGGGAAAAGCCACACCACACGACTGCTGCCCCCCTCTCTTAAGAACTCTATGGAAGACTAGAGGCACTCAGGATATACTACAGAAAGGACTTCCTCGGCACTAAGGGAACTGCAATCTGAAGAACGAACAGCTTGTGCTTCCCTGGGGATTTTAGAAAACAGAACAGACACTGGAAATACTTCCAGGGTAGAGAACTGTTTCTTGGCTTCGGATGTCCACTGTCCACCTCAGTATCTGTTCCAGGCCTCCCCAGCTGCCTGGGTTTCCTCTACAGTGGCTGCACTATCCTGAAACAGGTCAGCCCAGGACATAGGGGCCAGGATGTGGGGAGTTTCCAGGAAGCCTGGGCAGCGCCCAGGCCTGGAGTCTTCGGCCGCACCGAAGCTCCCTCACTGAGGTCTCACAGTTTGTGAGCACTGTCAGGTCCTCCATGGTCAGGATCACAACTTAGGTGGATCCTTCCTCCTTTGGTGCAGATAAAAAGGAAGGCCTAAACCGGCTTGGTAGCTCAGGCCTGTAATCCAGCATTCAACCAGCTCGATTAGGATACATCTATATAGTGAGACCAAAAAGATTTGGCAGATTTAATGTAGGTTCACATGAGACAAGGATATGGACCTGGCCTGACACAGGCTTGTGGAAAACGCCTGAAGTTCTAGGAGAAAGGTCAGGCCCAGGCCACCCAGAGGGATGTCAGGTGAGTGCCTAACATCCACCCGCCTAGGGAGGCCTGAAACAGCACATGACTACTAGAAGGCACTTCAGAAAGGAGACATCTGTAAAGAGAAGAAACATGGAGAATGCAGAAACCCAGAAGGGTCCTACCTAGCCTTAACTTCCTGTAAAAAGAGCCATCACAGATATTAGTTAAAACATGAGAATAGCCAGGGATGGTCATTCATACCTATAATCGAGAAAGGTAAGAGTTCAAGGACAGGGGGCTGGAGAGATGGCTCAGTGGTTAAGAGCACTGGCTGCTCTTCCAGAGGACCTGAGTTCAATTCCCAGCACCCACATGGTGGCTCACAACCATCTATCATGAGATCTGATACATGCAGATAAAGCTCACATACATAAAATAAATAATAAATGAATGTTTAAAAAAAAGAGTTCAAGGACAACCTGGTGTGTGTGTGTGTGTGTGTGTGTGTGCGTGCGCACGCGCGCGTGCGCGCGTGCAGACATATCAAAGTGAATTTGAAGCCACTTTGGGCTATATGAGACCCTGTTTCAAAATATGCATAAGCAAGCATGCCTGTTATATTATAACTAGAGGCAGAGGCAGGAAGATCACTCATTTGAGGCCAGCCCAGTTTACACAAGGAGATCAAATTCCCTCTCCTTCATGTCAAAAGATGGGAGACTTTCAGGTCACTAAATATGGGCCCAGAACCAGGAGCTTGGACCGACAATCTCCAAGCTGCTTCAGAATCTTACCCTCTGAAGCCTCGGGCTCCACATCTGTAAAATGGGAACTCAATGGCGGCACCAGCGCTGAGGCAGAAGTGCTGGGCGCACACCACACGAGGGCAACTGTGCCAGCGCTCTGCCAGGGCTAATGTGCTGAGCCCATGCCAAGCCCCACTCCCTCCTGTTTCCTGGCTCTGCGAGGGTCAGGCCCCTAATCCAGGGGACGGTTACCATGGCAACACCGCAATGACATCAACTAGTTCCCAGGCTTAGGAGTGGCCTTTCCTCCTCACTGAAAGGATCATCCACTTCACCCTGGCGTGGGAGGCAGAGAAGGTAGAGTGGGTGGAGGCAGGGAAGCCTGGGTGCCACCGTGTGGCTACTGGTCCCCTCTTGAGGTGGGGTCTAGGGAAGGAGAGCTGGCCAGCCAGTCTCTCAAAGTCCACTCATTCTGGAGGCTATGGCCCTACCTAAGCACCTTTTGGCCGTAACAGGAGAATCGAGCGGAGGAAAGTCCTGAGAGCTTCTTTATTGTTAAAAGGGGTAGCTGGGAGGCCCTCGGTGAGCTCTTCCCCTCACCCATGCCAGAGTGCCTGCATTTGTCTGGATGACTCACCCACTATGACAGGGTAGCCTTGGGGACACAGCCTGCCAGGTCACTCAACCCAGTTGTCAGTTTGGCTACAATAGAGCCTGAACTTTGGCCAGATGACTCCATCCCCGCTTGGTGCTGCCAAGGCCTCCCCTCTCTGGAAATTCCCACAACAGCACAGGGCATGACGCCCAGAGAGGCGCTATCCATGAAGATCTACCTTCCTTAGAGGTTTCGGGACCCGCTCATTCATCCCAGCTGAGAGCTGGTACACACCGGGGTGTGCCGGATAAGTAAGAAATTAACTGAATACAGATACATCATCCGTCATGATCCAGCATAAGAAGCCCGGCCTTTGCTACACGCAGTAATCCTAGTGAGGCTTGGGCAGGATTGAAAGTTCTAGGCCAGCCTGTGCTACATAGCAAGCCCCGCCCCCCTACAAAAAAAAAGAGGGGTGTGGGGATGGGGGCCATGTGTACACCTTTAATCCCAGGCAGAGGCAAGTAGTTCTCTCTGAGCTCTAGGGACTCTTGGGCGAGTCCTAGGCCAGCCAGGGGTGTGCAGTAAGACTGTCTCAAAAAAACAGAAACAAACATTCTACCAACCCTTCCCACTTCCCGTAATGCCATGACCTCATTTTTGCGTTAGACCCACACTATGGAACCCATTCCCGTGGAAGAAAAAGGCAGCTGGACTTGACGTCAGACCCACAGATGTGAGGAACTAATGAGAGCTCAGGGCTGGGAGTGGAGGGGTCACAGTCACTGCATCCATTTCCTCTCCCTCCCAGAGAACAGCAGAAGGAAAGAGTTACCAAGCTCTGGCACCGTGCCAAGAAGGGCAGACACCTCACACATACTAACATCCCCACAGCCAACCCTGGGGGAGACGATCCCCACTTTATACGCGGAGGCCTCTTGGCAGGGCGGTTAAATAACTAGTCCCAAGTCACAGCTGGTGGTGGTAATCTAAGACTCAACCTCAGGCCGCTCGCTGGCTCCGGTAAGAACGAGACGAGGTCTCAGTACATGGCCTAGGCTTGTCGATCCTGCTGAGGGTGCGCACCGCCATGCCTGGCTCACACTGTTAATAGAGCATTTTCAAGTTTCCTGTACTGTGTACGCACGTTCGTGCATGTGCGTGTGTGTATCTGTGTCTAGCACAATCTCAGGCACACCACCCTCCTCCTTTAAGGCAGGGCTTCTTCTTTTTTTTTCTTTTTTTTTTTTTTTTTTTTTTTTTTTTTTTGGTTTTTTGAGACAGGGTTTCTCTGTGTAGCCTTTTTCCTGGAGCTCACTTGGTAGCCCAGGCTGGCCTCGAACTCACAGAGATCCGCCTGGCTCTGCCTCCCAAGTGCTGGGATTAAAGGCGTGCGCCACCACCGCCCGGCTAAGGCAGGGCTTCTTATAGGCCTGGAGCTCACCAATCAGGACAGAGCCCTGGGGATGCCCTGGTCTTTGCCTGCCCACTGAGGGATTACAAGCAGGAACTACTCAGGGCATTTTTCACCTGGGTGCCAAGAACCGGAGAGGGCAAGGACTTTACCACTGGACCTATCTCCCTAGTCCTCTTTGTTCCAGATTAGTGAGAGGGGCACTCTTCAGGGAGTGCCACTGTCCCGCCGGTCACGGGATCCAAGACAGGCGTGAGAGCCCTGCCCCGAGATGACTGGCAGAGAGGCACAGCACACTTCCCTCCCCTCAAGGGCATTTCCTGAGACACTCTGCGAAGGTGTCAAGGAAGAAAACGCAGAGACACTCCAGCCTTTCTGCCTGGGAGGGGGCTTGGACTCCAGTCACACACACAGCCTCTCCTCAGCCCCACCCCAAAGCCGCCGCCTCCACGTGGTGGGCTGCGAGTGAGAAGGGGGAGCTGGGGGCAATGCCAGTTTAGACAGCAGCATTCAGAGTGTCACTGCTGGGCAGTTCTGTGGCTGGGGAGGTTGCAGAGATCCCGGACACCCCAAGTGTCTGCCACTCTGGGAGACAATACAGCAGTGGGACAAAGACAAAGCTGGAGTGGCCCGGGCAGCTCCCCAAAGGAAAAAGAACCCACACATGAAGCCAGGCCAGTGAGGAGCCAGCCCTGGAAGGAGCCCGTGACACCCTGCTGGGGTAGGGCAGGGACCGGGGAGGAGGCTCCCACTCTCCTTCCAGCCCCTCACACAAAGCTCTAACCCCCAGAGCAGCCACAGACCTATTACCAAGCCGGCCAAGCAGGCCTGTGCTTCCAAGCCTCACATCGGGCCCAGGCCCCAGCTTCTAGGCAAACGGGTCTCTGTCCCCATTTCACTACTCAGAGGGGGGAAAACTATGAGGGGGAAAAGAAAAAAAAAGCCTCAGACGGCACAGATGGAAGGAGGCGGGAGACACATGCCGTGAAGAGGACCGGGCTCTCTCCTTTCCACATCCTCCTCCAGGTCCCCACATCCAGGAATAGAGCTGTGCCCTCAGTGAAGAAGGTCAACTCCCTCGCCTCCCATCCTGTTGACTGACACAGATCCCCCAGTGTGGCACCACCCCAAAGCTCCACCTGGCAGCCCAGCAGAGCAAGCCTCCAGAACGCCCTGGTTGGGCATGGTGGCATATAACCACTAATCCCAACCCTCGGGAGACTGAGTCGGAAGGATTAGCGGGGTTTGAGGCCAGCCTGGGTTAACCTCCGGTAAGCTGGTGTGATGGGCAATCAGCCCTATAGAAAAAGAGTCCCAGCTGGACGCGCTGTGAGGCCCGACCAGCTGAATTCAAAATCTACCTGCCTCGAGCCCTGGGCAAGTAGTGTTGAGAGACTAGGAGTCAGATACCCCAGCAGGCAGACAGGGAGGGAGAAGGGGGCCGTGGCTAGAATAAGATGTATCACCATGGCCTCCCCAAACCTCAGCGACCCCTCCTACATAATAGGAACAACTCCTTCTTGGGCTAGGGGAGGCGGCTCACACCTAAAATCTCAGCAAACAAGAGGCTGAGACAGGAGAATCCCAGCCTGGACTACACAGAGAATTCCAGACCAGTCAAGGATAGAGTGAGCCCTTGGATCAAAAAAGAAAAAAAGAAAAGAAAAAAGAAAGAAAAAAAAAAACAACCAAACAACAACCAAAGAGGGAACCCCCCCAAAAAAAGGGGCTCTTCCCTTTTTGACAATGTGGTTGTGAAGACTGATACACACAGATATACATGTGCAGGGCCTGTCCCTTAGTAAGAACCTCAGAGAAAGACACTGCTTCTACTTAACCCTGCCTACTGGAGCCCACATCAGGCCCCTGATCGTCTAGGGACCTCCAAATCTGTGTATGGGGAGCAGACAGCCCTGCCCACAGCAGCCCCAGCCCAAGTGCTCACATACGGAGGCAGGGCTGACTGGTTCCTGATATCGGGTCCTACCCCACAGGAGTCAGATTCCAGAAGCAAAAAGAACTGAGCTCTAATGGGCTCACAAGGCAAGGGTGTGGAATTTCTCCTTAGAGTGGGACAGAGAAAGAAAGGAAAACACACAAAAAGTTCTCATGCTTGGCCCAGGCACCTGCCCCCCCTCACCCCTCCCTCTCCTTGCCTGCTGGAGGCAGCTGGAGTCTACGGCTTCCCCTGGAACTACTAGGGGACAAGCCTGTGCGGTGGAACACACTGCAGGGTTACCCACACCCAAGGCACCGCACTTGTGTGCGTGAGCAACAGGACCAGAGCCCAGATTCTACAGCCTCGCTCAGTGTGGCCTGGAACTCTTGGAGACTCATGTCCCAAGCAGGGACAGGAAGGGAGCTGTCTTCCCACCTACGCCTGGGGTTGCATCAAGGACAAGAAAGGGAAGTACTACATCACTTGTTAGGTTTCACAAGTTCTCAGCAGCATCAGGGACTATTCTGCGTTTTTTAAGAGCGGGGAGACTGTTCTCTTCAGGCAGTGGATAGAAAACCATAAAGCCACCAGGTATGGTACAACCTCAACCCAGAACTTGGGAGACAGGATATGAGGAGTTCAATGTCATTCTTTTTTTTCCTCCTGAGATTTTTTGTTTGTTTGTTTTGTTTTGTTTTGTTTTTAGATTTTTTAAAAAATTATTTATTTTTACCTATGTGCATTGGTGTTTTGCTATGGGTGTCGGGTCCCCTGGAACTGTAGTTACAGTTAGGAGCTGCCGTGTGGGTGCTGGGAAGTGAACCCAGGTCCTTTGGAAGAGCAATCAGTGCTTTTAACCACTGAGCCATCTCTCCAGCCCCACTCCTAAGATTTTTTTGTGTTTGGTTTTGCTTTTGATTTTTTCAAAGCAGGGTTTCTCTGTATAGCTCTGGCTGTCCCGGAACTCATAGAAATCCACCTGCCTCTGCCTCCCGACTGTGCCAACATTGCCCAGCTAAGAACTTTTTTTTAAACATTTAATTATATGTAGGTGTTTGTGTCTCCATGTGGCTATACACATGTGAATGCAGATGCCTGCAGAGGCCAGAGGCTTTGGGCCCCGAGAGCTGGAGTTACAAAAGACTGTAATCACGTGGGCTCCTCGCAGTCTTTCTAGCCCCCAAGGCAATTTTTTAGAAGGGCTATGTGACACTATCATCGCAAAACAACAACAACCAGAACAAACAATCAAACAAACAAACCCACCCGAAACAGTCCTGCAAGGGACGCCTCACTTCTCATGGAGGAGGATTGAGTCCTGTGGCCCAGCTGGCACTACCCTGGGCACCTGGCCAACCCAGTAAATTCCCCTACTTGTATTTTCTCATTTAATCTTTTAATCCTTGCTGAGGCAGGCCAGGCTGGTTCCAGCAGGGTGCAGTTAATAAGGTCTCAGGGCTCCAGACCACCTAGCTCAATGTAGCTCGTATCCCTAGAGGGCAGAGACTTCTCCAAGCCAGGGCAGACAAAGTCTTCTTCTCTACTGTCAGGAGGACCGTCCCTTACGCTGTCCTCTCTCCAAGGAGAGTGAAGGGTTTGGGGACATGGCTACAGAGGACAGGCTGTGTAACCCACACTGGCAAGTTTCTGGGTGGCTCCAAGCCCTTCTGTGCCGGGTGTGAATGAAGTGGCAGACAGGGGGCAGCTTCCTGGAAAAGGCAAGCTTTAGGAGCCTGGGCAGAGTCAAACAGATGCCCACACCTCTCCAACCAACTTCAGGTAGGAAGGCAGCATCCCCACCCCCAAGCCACCCCCAGGAGTCAGGAAGTGTGAGGTAACTGAGGAAAAGGGGGGGTGGGGAGACAGACAGGCCCGGGATTTCAGCATCTCAGGCCTCACAGACCACAGGTGCCCTTGCCCCATCCGGTTACACAGGCCCTCCCCTTCCACCAGCCACAGAGTGCCCGCCCCTCACCTGACTCTGCAGCTCGCTCTGTTGCTTGAGGCGGAGGTTTTCCGGAGTGTCAGCCACCATGGTGAAGGACTGCTTAGGGTAGTGTCTGCCGGACAGAAAGAAAATCGGGCGTCACGCTGGGGAAGGACAGGGAACTCCGGGCTTCTCTATTGTTGGACGGCCCCTGCCCACCTGCCAGTGCTGAAGGGAGTCAGGAACTTCTCAGGCACAGCCTAGGCTAGCTGAGAGGGCAAGACACAGCAGGCCTGAGTGGCTGCCTGGCAGACAGAACTGTCCAGGGCCACAGGGAGGCTTCTGAGGGTGTCCGATGACCCTTGTTTCAGATAATCCATGCCTGGGAGTCTCCCACAGAGGATCCCAGGGACAGGTCACCCAGGAGGGCCTAGTCAGCTGTGCAGATGGGCACAGGATCAGAACTCAGACTAGCAATGGAGACCAATTTAGACACAGAAGAGCATGAGAGACTAAGACTGAAGGGAAAATGAATACCGAACACCCAGACGGTTCCCTGTCAGAAGTTGTAAATTGGTGTGCTAGGAGAATACATGTGCCAGGAGGTGGTGGCGCACGTCTTTAATCCCAGCACCTGGGAGGCAAAGGTAGGCGGATCTCTGAGTTTGAGGCCAGCCTGGTCTACAGAGCGAGTTCCAGGACAGCCATGGCTACACAGAGAAACCTTGTCTCAAAAACCAGAGAGAGAGAGAGAGAGAGAGAGAGAGAGAGAGAGAGAGAGAGAGAGAGAACAGGTGTCCATCATGGTGTTATAAAGGGCTAACAATGTCCGAGTCACAGGGTAGTTGGGAAGGTCTGCTTGTGTCTAGTCACCTTCCAGTGACAGGTGACAGCAGTTAGCGCTGTCCTGTGCTAAGGGCTTATGGGACTCAGTCTATCAAACTTGCTGTCACTGCCCTCCTTTACAGACAGAGCAGAGGCTAGAGGTTGAACAGCATGATCTAAACACACAGAAACAGGTCAGTATTCTGCCCCCTAGAAAACATTTAGAGGTAGCCCAGAACCCAGTCTGCAAGGACCTGAAGGATAATGTCCTTACAGACGGACAGGTAACCAGTGTGTGAGGACTAGCCCTTGTCACTCAGCAGTCTCTGAGTTCACACATTCATCACATCGCCACTCTCTTCTCCGGTTCTCCAGGAGGGGAGAAAATTGCTTTTGGTCACTTGTCTATTGCTTTATCCAAGCTTCCAGAACAGCGGTTGAGGCTCAAGAGAGACCTGAAGAAACAAATGTCACGCCAGGTGCTGAAGTTGGGCTAGGACCGGAGAACTCCGGACAACCCCCGTGTGTCACCGTGAGGTCCTCAGGTAAACCAGCCATGGTCTGTGTCTGGTGCTGGAATGTGAAATAGGTAGGGTCCACATGGACCTCACCCATCTCAGGGGTCGGCGGGCGGCTTCTCCAAGCAAAAATCGAATTGAAAAGTCTGACTTGATTGTGTTTAGCTCTGGGTGACTGCACCCATCACAGCTGGGACCAGTGCAGACCCCCTGACTCACACACAGGCAGCCCAGCACCAGGTAAGAGACAGACGGCCCATGGGGGCCTTTTTCTAGGTATGACCCACCCAGGCCGGCCGACATTCCCACAGCAGGTCATGTGCTGCCACACGCTTGTATGCTTTAGCCAACCTGGCAGGTTCCCCAGTCACCTGTCCCAACATATGATGTCCCTCTGGGCTACCCTGGGTAGAGAGGACAACCAAAGAGGGTGTGACTCCAAGGGACACAGTGATAGGCTCTGTTTCCAGGTGACCATCTTCACCCCCCTGCAATGTCCCTGTCCTCGGCCTAGGCGATGCCTACGTGGGTCCTAGCCATCCCAGTTAGCCAGAGAAAGAGCTCCCCCAGCCAAAGGAGGGAGCTAGACGGGAAAAGCAAACACAGGTGCCTGCAGCTGGCAGCAGGAATGGCTGTGAATGAAGGCAGGCAAAGGCAAGGTCCCACCCCCAGGTCTGGCCCAGTGCCCTGCCGCCAGGCCACCCACAGCTCAGAAGCCCATCCAAAAATTCCTGCTCCTGCTCAGGGCCAGGGAGGCGCAAGCAGGACTCTGTTCCTAGAGACAAGAAATGAACAGAAGGAATAGAAGTGAGATCTCTAGGAGAACAGGCTGGCCCTGAGACCCTAGGAGATAAGGCTTCAGAAAGGACCCTCCACACAAACTGGACCCACTCTAAAGGGGAGTGGGACACTCGCCAGGGTGAGCCGGGCATCCGTCAGTAGAGATGCACACAGCAGAAGTCAGGGATCCAGGATCCAGGCAGCTCTGGCCAGGTGTCGAGGGTCAAGACTAGTAAGCAGCTAGCATTATGTTGGACAGAGTGAAAGCAGTCTGGAGAGCTGAAGGCAGGGACTCCACAAGCACACATCCACAGAACCGCGTCCACAAACCCTGGGTATTGTTCTCATTTGGCCCTATGTGCAGACTTAAGGCAGAAAGCCATCTCCATTGGCCCAGGGATAACCAGCCACGTGCAGACAGCCACACCCTCTCCCCAGTTCTGTGGCTCCGGTACACAGCATCTGCCTCAGGAGTGATTAACACATAGGTGTGTCCTCCGAATTGGACATGGAGCTGGCAGCCAGGGACCCCCACGTTCACATACCTCCTCCTCCATTCACCCTGTTCCTCTGCTACACCCTAGCCCCATCAGAAGATCCCAGGAGCCCCTCCAGCATGCACCAAATGCTTCGCTTCGGATGGGATTGGCGGTACTTCATCACCTCTTTGTAGCCACCATGATCTTCTCCACCCTCTAGAGCAGGAATATTAATGGGGGAGGGGGAGCAGTCTAGATGTGGACTCCAGAGTGCTAGGGATGGGGAAGGAATTTAATCCTGTTATCAGTTCTCGTAGATTAAAGAGCTCCAGACACTCGGGCGGGCGGGTTGCTACACCCAACCCCAGGCAGAGGACAGGCTCCACAGGGACCGCATTCCTCCTGATGGGTCAGCCCAGTCCCCTCCCCACAGCCCCCAACCCTGGCTGAGACAACCCTGCCTTTCCCTTCTCCTGCTAGCTGCTGTGCTTCAGGTTCCCATGGCAACCTCATCCTCAGCTCCAGGCAGGAGAGCAGAGAAAGGAGGGAGAGGTCTATGGGGTATGGGGGCAGGGGAAGACAGAATGCAGGAGTATCCTCCACCAAGGAGATGCCCAAGGGGCCTGAGCTGGTTTCTTATAGACAGCTGTGCTCAGGGTTGTTTCCAGAAGGCAGGACACCAGAGGCCCAGGGTTGTACCCCTCCCCAACATGGTGGTCTTTGAAGAGGACTCCAAGTGATCTTCCAGAAACCATTGCTGGGAATTCTACCCCTCCCGCCCTATGACCCCAGGTTGAAGCCACCTTTCACCTTCAGATTCAGGGGGCGGGGGCGGGGGTGGGACAGGAACACACCAGTTAACAGCTAAGACCACCCACCCCAGCCAGATCTTCAGGCTACAACGGAGACAAAATGAGAGACAGTATAAAGGTGCAGAGCTGAGTCCACAGAGCACAGATGTTCTTTGTCCCTTCCTGGGCTAGCCCCTTATTAATCATTCCCAGAGTGTGGTGCCTTCACCAGAGGCCTCTCCACAGACCTGTCTCTGCCTACGATAGCTGAGCGGGGAAGGACACGACAGACGGACGGACGGACGGACACACAACGACACATAGATAGTCCAATAGGACAGGAAGCTGGGTGGGGAGGGACAAGGAAGCTACCTGGCAGCCAGGAAGGTGAAAGCAGGAAAAGCCTGTGGTAGCCAGAAGGTAGGTGGGGGGCTGGGCAGCTGTTGTGGGGGAGGGGGACGGACACACGGACACCACAGGCTCACAGCTCAGTTCCTCCACAGGCTGCACAGAATCACAGGCTGTCAGATGCACAACCTCTCCCCAAATGCCCCCCCAGGGCTGGAAAAGGCAGGCACCACCTGGATACCGATTTCGCATACAGAGTGACTGAGGCCTGGAGTTAAGGACAGAGGCTTTGTTTGGCATCCTCTCCTCTGCCCCACAGCTGCCTGGCCAGCTGAAGGCATGCAGACCTGTTAGGGCAGATGGCTCTGGTCCAGCTCCAGCTCCTGGAGCTCGGTGAAAGGTGTAATTGGCAGGGTGATTGCCAAACGAAGTGCTTCATCCTTCAAGCCTAGCCCACTTCCCGGCCTGACCTTTGAACCCTTGAGAGGACAGTGACCTAAGGGTGGCCTCCATCTCAGGCGATGAGCTACACACCTGAGGACCTAAGCACACCCTTCCATGGCCTTGTGAAGTCGCTCCTAGATGACAGGGAGGAGTGTGAGCAGAAGCTGTATCTCAAGGGCTGACTAAGGACAGGCCACAGATTCTGAATGCCCAGCTCTCCATTTCTGCAGGGAACATCATCCCTTCCAGTCTGGGACCTCTTAAAAAAAACCCACAGCTTTGTGTTCAAAGAGGAGTAAAAATACATCAACAAAAAACAAGGAACTTTTGGTTTTTACCAAAAGGAAAGGGAGAAGAAAAAATGCCCTAACATCCTGCCTCTGGTTGGAGCTGTGGATCCCCAAAGCCCCTGCTGGGAACACTGCCCACAGACAAGCAGAGAGGGCAGGCTCCATTAGCCCTGATTCTTACCAGCCCCCTCCAGGCCTACAGGACTAAAGTGTTAGGGATAGGAAAAAAACAAGGAGGCATTGTTTGACCAGAGGTCGAAAATGAGCAGTCCGAAAAGATTAAGGGTAGACTGGAGAAAGAACTTACCAGTCCTTAGACTTGGCAGACAAAATGAAAAACCACATCCTTTTAATTCTTTTTTTTTTTTTCATTCACTAACAACTTTAAACAATGTCCACACTTTCCCCCTGTTGGCAATATTTAAAGAGAAAAATATTGCCAAGCTAAGTAAGGCATGAAAATATTGGGCCTCAAATTCCTTATCAATAAAAATGGAACACTGGGAGCGAAAGGGATCTCCAAGGTGCCTTGAGGCCCTGACATGTCTACAAGTAGGGCTATGGGGGGAGGGGGAGTGAATGGGGCAGGTGAGGTGCTTGATGGCTACATTTGACACTCTGGCTCCCTGTTTTTGCTGGCCTCCTTCATCCAAAATATACCACACACACCCCTTACACCTGTATTGCTCCCAGCTCCCTAACACGCTTGATTCAAGAAGCAGAGAATTTGGAGGAGGTAGGCGAGCCTGGGATGCTGCAAATGCCCCCCACTCCAGGACTGTAGCAAGGCCAACCAGATCGACTACACACACAGCAAGACCTAGCTCAGAACAAACCAACCTGTGGCTGGAGGTAGCACAGTGTAGAATGCCTGGCCGAGCTAGCAAGCCAAAGCCCTTGGTTCAAACTCCAGCTGTAAATAAACCATGCCAGCACTGGGAGGTGGAGGCAGGAGGATCAGAAGTTCAAGATCAGACAAAGAAGCAAGATAGCTCAGCTCTACAAGCCTGACAACATGAGTTCAAACTTCGGAATCTGCAGTGGAAAGAGAACCCAGTCCCGAAAGTCATCCATCGACCTCTACATGAATGCACTGGCATGTGATTGCCAGCACTCATACATACATGTACCTCTCTCCTTCTCTCCTCCTTCACACATACACAAACTTTTTTTAAAGTTCAAGGTCATCCTTGATTACACAGTGAGCTTAAGGCCAGCCTGGGCTATCTGAGACTGTTTCCCAAACACTGGGATTGGGATCAGGATGCTAGAATACACTGACTGGGCCCTAGAAATGGGAAGATTCACAGTCCCCAGCAGGAAGGACATTTCCACTCTTCTCAGCTCAGCCCCTCACCCTACAGTTCTGGAAAACTGAATCAGGAACCCAGATATCTGCAGTCACTTTGAGGGAAAAGGTTCTACTGAGGTCTCTCTTCCTTCGCCACACGGTTCCTCTAGTCTACAGTGGGCGTCCTGTCTGCGGGTCCCCAAGGCAATTAGTCCCATTGCCACCCCAACCCCAGCTCTGACCTCCAGACTCCTGTGATTGTTTGCATGGACCCAGGGAAACAGGTTTGCAAGAGCCAGGGTTCCGATGATCCAATTTACAAAACAAATACTCCAGGGCATAAATATTTCTCTAGCCAACAAAACAGGCCCACTCCACCCACCTGGAAGCTTCATGAAAGACGAGGTGAGCAGGCCTGCTTGGGCTGCCCTACAGGTAGGAGCGTGCCCCCCTCCCTCACTGCGAAGAGTTCACCATAAGGAATCTGCAGGAATCTCAGTGGGAGCCCAGGGGAGCCCAGGGGATGGTAGGAGGCCACTCCAGGACAGTGTCTAACTACATGCCTGTGGTTCACCACACCAGGCAAGCTGGCTGTGAGCACCAGTCTCCCCAAACACGTCCTTGCAAGGAGAGAAACAGAAGCCCTTTTCACTGTTCAGTCACTTTCTAGAACTTTGGAAAGACAGAAGGGACACTCGGCTTTCTTCTCTCATTTCCTCTTCTTCCACAAGACCCTAAGATGCCCCCAGGCTCAGACACCACCAGCCGGGAACAGGCAGGCAGCACACAGAAATTCCCTGCACACCAGACTCACCCCACACTCCCTGGGTGGCCTAGAGCCCTGGCAGATTGCCAGGAGATGTCACCTAGCCCTGTGTGTCCCATCCTAGTCAGGTTTAGTCCAGTGGAGGGGAGCAGCACCCTGCAGAAGATCTAGCCTGTGGCCCACAAACACACCCTGGACTGGAAGGAGTCTGGAGTGTAGGGGGGAGAAGCCCTGAGATTCGGGAATCTGAATGTCACTGAAAAATAGGCTCAGAGACAACTCCAAATGGGAGAGAATAAGTGACCATTTGACTCAGGGCCTAGCACACAGCAGGGATTCTGATCTCGGGCAGGGGGAACCCAAGTTCAGACAGGTGCAGAGGCCACCTATCTGCATTTGGCTGGGGACAAGGAACTTAGCAGACAGCTCCACAGACACAAAGCCAGCAGGGAGCTGTAGCAGCCAAGAAGCTGATGCAGCTGGAATGAAATGAAGCACAGCTAAGACACACACGCGCGGATGGACGCGCGCGCACACACACGCACACACAGGACACCCAGACACAAGCCAATGCAGGTCCTTCCCAGCAAACACCCAGAGGGTGGGCCAGAGGCTAAAGGTCACCTGTATAGAGCTGAAGTTAGGAGAGACACCAACCTGTTCTCCGAGCGGAATGTCAGGAAAGGGATATAACTGGTGACTCCCCAAGCAGGGAAGACTTATCTCCTACTTTCCCCAGGCCCCAAAGGCTGCAGGCTCTCTCCTCTCCCATTTGCTGCCTGTCTCCCCCAAGAAGGCTAAGCTAGAACTCTGGCTCCAGGGCTAAGGGCATTCTGATAGAAAACATTCTCTCTCCGAATTCCAGCGCTCACTGGGTCGCAGGTAAGCTGACTGGAGAAGAGATCAAGGGTTATCACCCTGAGTGCCCCATGCTCAGCTAGACTTCTGCCAGGAAGTGGAGGCCCACCCAGAAGATGCCCCAGGAGGCTGGCAGACCAGGCTGGAGTAGTCCGGCACCCAAAAGGTTAAGTGCCCTGGTTTTTCTGAACCCCACCCCACTCCCCAAAGAAGGGAGGAAGTGGCAGAGAACCAGGGTTTGTGTGAGCCCTTAAGAATTCAAAGAATGTCCCATTTCCCTTGGGGCTGGGAGGGCTGGGGGGCTGGGTAGGCCAAGGAGCCAAAGAAATCAGGAGAACTAAGGGACCAAAAAGCTGTGGGCCCTTCCTCTACTCAGAACCACCCTGGGCTGGACCGTCTTAACGGGAACAATGGCCATGCTGCCTCTTGGGCTTGAGACTGTATCAGAAATCAGGTTCCCAGCACCTGAGACAGGTTGGCATAGAGCAGAGGGCAAGCAACAAGTATCTGGTGAATGCTCAAACCCCCAAGGTCCTTGGGCAAGGAGGTGGGGGCATGATAGCCTGCCCTCAAAGAGACATGTCTCCAGTTTTCCTTCTGGTAAACTTTGGCTATGGAGAATTTAATTAGCAGACCAGCCGGTCATGGTGAAACATGTTTATAAACCCACACATCTGGAGGCGAAGGCAACAAGTTTTAGGTTATCTATCCTCAGCTACATAGTGAGTCTAAACTAGCCTGAGATATGTGAGACAAACAAGCAAAAATATCTGGACAAGTCAGATCAGAAACTTAACTGATTACCGATCTTAGCACCTCCCTCTGAGGAACCTGACCTCCTAAAGCCCAGATCTTGCAAGTGGTCTGCGGGCAGCTGCAGAACCTGCTCTGACTTAATGCTGAGGGTGCACTTGCTACTCAGGAGTCCCCTTGGAGATAAGAGTTTCAACCCTCTCTGAAACTGCAGGAGACTCACTTCCAGGATGGTGTCCCTCTAGGGTGGGAGACAACGGCCTCCCTCCCCAAGCCCTGCATCCAGCTGGCCACAACACAGGATTCTGTATAAGGAACAGAAGTGAGCTAGTGACTCTCAGAATAATGGACAACGGTGTCACTGGTCTCCCTGCAGGGAGGCCACACCCTTCTCCTTCTCAATATGAAAAGGAGGCTAATCCCTGAGGAGCACTGGCTGGTTTTGCAGAGGACCTGGGTTCAACTTGCAGCACCCCCATATAGTCTCACAACCACCTACAACTCCAGTTCCAGGGGATCTGATGCCCTCTTCTGGTCTCCATGGATACCAGGCACCCAAGTGGTACTCATACACAAGTGTAGATAAAACATAAAATAAAATAAATAAAACACATAAAATAAAATAAATGAATAATTGTTTTGTTTTGTATTCTCAAAAAAAAGAGAGGAGAGAGGAAGACAGAAAAGAAAGAAACAAGAGGTCTCTAGAACCTTCTAGAAGGGACAATGGAGAAAAGAACCACCAAATGAGAGAAAGCCAAGGGGAGAACCCCCCACTCCCAAGCCTAGATACAGTGCAGCAGGCACAGGACAGGTCTCTTAATCCCTGCTGTACCCTTTGCAAAACAAAGGAAGTAGCCCGCTGGCTTTACTACCCAGAGGCTGTCTATGAACCAGCCTCACCTCAGCCTCGCCATGTGATCCTGGGAAAGTCCCCTCCCTTCCCAAGCCTGTTTTCTCATCTGTAAAATGGGGACAGTAAAAGCACTCTGCTATGGAGGGACAATGTGACACACTATTGTCACAATCTATTGAGTAGGGTGTGCAAGTGCAACAATGTCACCTTGGGCTATGGGGGGGAGGGGAGAAGTTGGAGGAAAGCCAGGCACCCCGAAGACTCCCGTGTCCCCCGAGACTCACGCATTGCAGTAAGGTTTCTTCTCATAGCCCTTGTAGTTCTTCATGTTCAGGGTCATCTTGCAGGTCTCGCAGTGAAAGCATGCTTTATGCCAGAACTGGGTGGGGACAGAGGGAAGACAGAATTAGACATCGGAACTTCCCTAGGCATGGACACTAAGGCTGTAAGAACACCTGGGGAAGCTGGGCGGCGGTGGCAGCACAGGCTTTAATCCCAGCACTCGGGGTGGAGGCAGGCAGATCTCTGAATATGAGGCCAGCCTGATCTACAGAGTGAATTTCAGGACAGCCAGGGCTACACAGAGAAACCCTGTCTTTAAAAAAAGCCAAACAAAAAACAAAAAACAAAAAACCACCACCTGGTGAACAGGGGCATTTCAGGTCACAGGCTCTGGCAGCCAATGACACTCCCCTCCCCTCCTCATGCCCCACCAGACAATTATTTAGCTGTCAGGACAGCAAGTAGATCAGATCTGAGAGAGTAAAGGGGGAAGAACCCAGTTAAGAAGGAGGTAGCAGCCCCCAGAAAGGCATCTCCACTTCCCCAGACCACTCCAGCCCAGAACTGGATGAGCCTCATTGATTATGCAAAGCGGCACTCCGTTGCTAAGCAGCACACTGGGAAGAAGCAGGTCCTCGGCTGGCCACCAAGCCTGCAGAAGACAGCACAGCCAATGCACAAAGGCCCGGCCCGGGGCAAACCTATCTTCCCTCTAACTGCTGACCCCCTGGAGCTCCCCTCTGCAATGCTCTAAGCTCAGCTGGCTCTCACTTCCCAAAGGACCCCCCCCCATTAGAGGAGCCGATAGGTGCCCCAGCCACACCCACATCCTGTCCACTCCCACCTCTCCCACCGGCAGCTGGACGAGGGTGGGAGACACCCTGAAGAGGCAGAAAAGAGCTCTCAGCTAGACTCCAGGTGTGTCCGTATCACAACCCCACCCAGAAAGCGGGATGACCTTGGCCTCACCCTGTCTGCACAGCACCTGGGAGTCTGATTCTACTTCCTGTCTATGGACTGCATAGAATAATGCCTGTCTTCCCGGGGTTGTTAAAGAGTCACGAGAAACCACCTGCCCCCAGCAAAGCACCTGGCACTCTGCTTCCACGCAGGTGCTGGACATTGGAGGCACTCAGTCTAACTTGAGCTCCAACGTGGGTACATGGGACAGAGGCGCAGCCCTAGGAAACCAGGGTTCTAAAACAGATCCATCAAGACTAATCCAGAGTGGCTGATGGAGAGAAGGAGAAACCAGCTCCATCCCAGAATTTCGGCTTTAGGCTGCTTGTATCTGCCTGTCTCAGCAGTCAAGAGAGATACTCTTGACCCCCAAAGGAGGTAGCCAGAGGCCAGGGAGGGGCCAGGGAGACCTCAGAAAGTGACTGAGTGAGCGGCAGGACTGATTCCCAGCCATCTGTCAAAGAACTCCCCCAAAGTGGTGCTTTTTAAAACATGTTTCCCAAACTAAGAGAGCTTCAGACACACTCAGAGAAGGGGCCAAAAGAAAGGAAGCTCAGTGGCTGGGATTCCTCCCCTGCACCCCAGCACACTTCACCCAGACACCAGGACTGTTTCTGGGGGCAACTGCCCTCTAATGGGACATTTTTCCTATCAAGCAGACCCAACGGGGGGGGGGGGGGGGGGATCTAACAGGGAATGTTAACAAGGAGATGCAGGAAACGACTCTTTGGGAAGAGAGCCAGCTGTAAGTCTGGAAGTAAAGGGTCGGGTGGTCTGAGCTTGGCCCCACCCCCACCTGGGCCCATCCGAGAGCCACTGCCTCCCCCCGCTCCCCCCTCACAGTAACTTTCAGAGTCCTTACTGTTTGGGGGTGTCACATACCCCCAACATAAAAAAAAAAACAGAAAAAATCAAAACAGGGTGGTCCTTCCCCCAGAGATCCCCTGACTGGGAGGCATTGGCAGACTGCCTCAGCTGTCACCAGCTAAGTCTGCAGCCTCTGCCTGCTGCCCCTGCCTGGGCCCCTGCCTCCCCTACCCCCGCAGGGGCCTGCCAGGAAAAACATTCTGCAGAATCCAGACCATGACCCACTTTCATACACACACACATATGCAGGAGTACACTGTCCTAGGGCTAGGGACCTCCAAGGTTGCCTCCTGACAAACTCCGGGTCAGGAAGGAGATCTCTAGCAGATGACCAGATCCTCACCCTACAGCCAGGCCCTGTGGAGAAGGAGCTAGTAGAATACAGACCAGGCTAGAGTCCCCACAGGAACTCCAGGCTGCTCCCAAGAGTTTGCTCCCATTAGCAGTTTACTCCTAGAGATCCTAAGGGGGCCAGTGTTCTCAACTTGATACATCAGCCTGCGATAAGGGGGGTCATCTGTCCTTTTGGGGGCTGCTCAGGAGCAGAGTAATGGAAACCAGAGTGAGGTGGGTATCTGCTGGGCGACTCCCGAGGGAGGTCTCCACATCTGTAAAGCAGGGCCACAACTATGATCTCCCCCAGGAACTGTCGGAGAACCAGAAGGCCACTCCTTTGGGGAGGCAGGAAATGGCCATTCATTCAAGAGTGCTCGTGAACCAACTCCAGAATGAGAGAAACTTCATCCTGTCTCTTGTCAGGTATGGAAGAAAGATGATGTAAAAGAAGTCCCAAGAGGACCTGCCTTCTTCCCCTGGTTCTAGGAGCCTTACTTAGTTCACAGCAAGAACGGCCCTGTTTGCAAGGTCCAGGGCAGACTTTTGGCATGCGCTCCTAGGATTTAGGACTGAGGAAGTGAACCGCACCAGGAGGTGTGCGGCTCAGAATGTATCCCTAGTCACAGGGCAAGCTGCCCACGAGATGCAGCTCAGTCAGACCCCAGGCACCAGACAACCACCCTCCCCGGCCTGTCTGAAATGCTGTGTGGGAAAAATGACTCCAGAAGGACAGACGGGCCAGTGGGGACAGAAGCCCCTGCAAGGATCCCACACACTGGAGCCAGACCCTGGGGCTCCATGGCTCTAGGGGAGGAAGAGAGGAGCTTCATCCAGGTCCCTGTACCTGCAGCCTGTCACCTGCTTCCTAGGATGACGGTGACTCAGGGCTGGAGTATGAGACTCCTCCCTTCCTGTAGCCTAGAGTTAGAGTTTGCCCCTTCCTAGAGTCAACACCAGCACTACCCAGGCTCAGGCCATCAGCCTAACTCAGGGCCTCCAGCTTATAAACTCAACCCACTTCCACAATTCCTTTCTAGAAACCTGAAGCCCCTGGAACCATTGCCCTCAGGATCCTAGGCCCAACACCTTCCTCCAGACAGGATGAGGAAGGGTGGGACCCACTCCCCCCCCCCTCCTCTTACCAACAGGGTTTCACTACGTAGCTCTGGCTGGCCTTGGAATACACTATGTAGCCCAGTCTACTGACCTCAAACTCAGAGATCCTCCTGCCTCTGCCTCCCAAATACTGGGATTAAACGTGTGTACCACTATGCTGCCTAAGTGGACCCACTTTTGGAAAAGAGACAGTGTAAATAAAAATACCTGTTTGCAAATACACCAGCAGACGACCTAAACCGCCAGAATTTTGGGAGCTGGGGAGGCAGCTCGGTTGGCAAAGGGCCCAGCAGGCACAAAGACAAAATCCTGTGACCCACACTCAGCACTGTAAAAAGTGGGTGTGGGGTGTGGTGGCAAAACTCATCAGTCACCCCAGCACTTGGGAGGCAGAGGTAAGAAGAGGATTTTGAGTTCGAGGATAGCCTGGGCTACATGAGACCCTGTCTTTAAGAAAAAACTTTGCAAGTCATAGTGACATATGACTGTAATCCCAGCACTTAGGAAGCTGAGGCAGGAGGATTTAAAAAAAAAAAAAAAAAAAAAAGACAGAAAGATAAAACTTTCGCTAAAAGGAGGGAGACAGGCTGTCCATCAACCTCCTCTGGGTGGGTAAGGTCATCCAGAATGTGGCCCAACACAAAACGGCAAGCTTACTTAAAATATTATAAGAACTTTTTTTTGGATATTGTATATTTCTCTATTGAGAATCTTGTAGATGACAATATCATGTCCCAATGTCAAAAAGTTGGACACACTTGCTTATTGGGCTCATAGTTTATAGGAGTTATCTTCCCCCACCCCATGCCCCACCCCCACCCCATTTGTGAGGCTGCTCAGTCCAGTACACTTCAGTAAGTAGTACCTAATATGAATGGCTGGTCCTGAAGGGATTACAGGGTATTCCAAACTTTTCTTTTTAACAAAAACAAAACATGGGGTGGGGGGGTCAGAACAAGAGCTCAGTGGTTAAGAGCAAGGGCCGATCTTCCAGAGGACCCTGGTTCAATTCCCAAAACCGACATGGTGGGTCTCAGAATTTTGTCAATTCCAGTCCCAGTCATGCCAACACTTCTTGGCTTCTTCTGACACCAGGCACACACATGGTGCACAGATACCTATGCAGGCAAAGATCTGTACACATAAAATAAAGCAAACAACAAAATTGTTGTTCATGGCTACATGAACTTTGTTCCTTTGAGGGAACAGGGGTACACCCTAACAGCCATTTGAGGCAGGAGGCCCTCTCTAATGGAACATTCCAAAGCAACTATCAGTGGGCCAATCCCCCAGCTTTCCTGACTGTCTCCACCTGTTTTTAAAAGCTGAGGGAAAAAGAAAGTGAGAGAAAGCTGTGGCAGCTTCTCAACAGTGTAGGTCACTAGATACAAAGTAGGTGTTCAATAAATATTTGTTAAATGAATGAGGTCACCCTGGCTCTCCTTCCTGCTCTAATCCCAGAAAACCCTCTGGGGAAACAAACCTCAACCTCCTTCCTCAAACACCGTCAGCACTACAGATTTATTTACCCAGCATGCAGAGCTCGCTGGTACTATGGGTTGGGGACAGAGTGGCCTTCATTGGTGATAAGGTTTACCCACTTATGCCTTTGACAGATAAGGCTCAGGCAGGAGAAGACTGCTCATCAAGGACACAGCTTCCACTCTAGCCAAGCAGCAGGCGGGCGGCATGCCATAGGGGATTGCAGTAAATCAGGCCAGTCCACCTTGATTCTCCCTGACTGGCGGCCAGAAGCCTTGGGAAGTTGAGTAGCAACCATGCCTATGGGACTGAACTTTCCTCATACCCAGGTCTCTGCTCAGCATTCTCCAGGGCTCCAGTTCTAACTATCTGTTCTTATTGCCTGTAGGGCATGGACGGCAGAGACAGGCCGGCAGGATTCTCCAGTCTGTGGAGGGGGTGAAAGGCAGATGTCTCTCCAGGGCCACTTCCGCTAGGGGGAGTTCTAAAACCAGAAAGGAATCACCCACTCCCACTTCCCAGGGCAACCCCAACTAGATTATCCTCTTCTAGCTAGGGCATCTAGGATCCCTGCCCCCTTCCCTATGACACACAGCACTGAAGGTCTTTACAAGGAGAGTGGCTGGAATGCTGGGCAGAAAAGAGAGAAGAGAGCGGCCTTGACCACACTCCCTGCACTGCCCACCTCCCAGGCAATGACATCATCAATGCCCATCTGGTGACAGGGAGTACTGAGGCCCAGAACCATTCATAAAGCTGATGGGCATAGACCTGGGCTAGGACCGTCTCCCACTTCCCAGGCTCGCAATCCGCCCATCATCCATTGCCTCTCCCCACTCATTCCTGGGGAGCCCACTTGACAGCCTAGGGAACTACTGCAAATGCCGGGGTCAAAGCACTTGACCAGGAATGACAAAGATTTTCCTGTAAGGACAGTTAACTTCTCGAGTTTGTTTGTTTGTTTGTTTGGGGGGGGGTCTCCATCTAGGAGTGCCACTCTCCAGGGACTAGTACAGTGACTAAGCAGGTCAGCACCTCCCCTAAGCCACTCCTAGACTCCAGGCTAGCCCAGCCCCATGTCCTTTTCCTCCAGAAAAGAAGTCCAAATGTTTCAGAACCACGAGTCCCCGCCTCCTGACCTGGACTCGGAGGTCAAAGGTTCCTAAGAACGAACTTATCTTAGTCCGGAGAGAAGAGACAAAGTATTTAACAAAGTATCCATTTCCAACAAAACTAGATCCCCTCTCTCGGGCGCAGGCCTATCGCCTGTTCAGACGGAAAGGTGGGAATAGGTAAACTCCTATCTAGCCTGGGGAGCTAGATACAATGTACCCACGAGGAGCCAAATCACAGAGGCGTCCCTTCAGAGGGGAACACAGAGAAGGGACAGGTTGCCTTTGGCTTTAGAAGGATCAGCAAGGCAGGAGGGTCCCACCTCAAACTGTACCGGAAACACCCAGATCGACTCTTCAATTCCCCTTGCAGAAATGTAATAGCAACCAGATGAACGAGTCCAGCCTGGGCCGGGGATGTGTAAGAGCCCCTAGGGGACAGCTAATTTCCAGAAGGCTACCCTCTCCGCCCTCCCCTCTTAAAAAATTCTCCCTTTCCTTGGCTTCCCCAGAAGTCGGCCAATCCCACCCTCCATTGATGAAACCAGCTCTGAAAAGTTAGCTCTTTGTTCTCTCTCAGCTGGTCTCCAGGCTGAGCACAATTTCAGATCTCGGAGAAGCGTCCCCTCCAACCCTCCCCACCTCAGCACCCCACCCCGCCCAGCTCCTGCTGGGCTGCCCAGCACCCAGAGTGGCTTGCAATTTGAATTGGCGATTGGGAAAGCTATGAAGGAGGTCTGCGGGTTCCCTAACCAGGGAACCAGCAAGGAGGGGGCAGTCCAGCAGGTCGTTCAGACCTGGGGGGGGGGGGTCTCGAAATAAGATTCCCGTGCTGCCCCTAAGTCCCTTTCACCACAATTGGCACTCGCTGGCCAATGGACCCGACCCAGCTTCTAGGCCAGGAAGCTGGGCTACCAGCAGCCCAAGCCCGGAGGGTTGCGCTGGCCCCAGCCTCCGCCCCGCCCCCGCCGCCCCCTCCCCCCAGCGCCCCGCGCTTCCGCCTACTTGGCGCTGGGCGCCGCGGGGAAAGGGAGCGGCCGTCTCCTCTCTTACTCCCGGCTCTGGGGGGGGCGGGACTGCACCTCTAACCTCCAGCACACACCCCAGCGATCCTGGTTTCCTGGTGCTCTCCCGCCCTTCCAGCCATCCTAGCCCCGACGCACAGAGCCCATCCTTCTCCAGCGGTGGCTGCCCACCGCCTCGCCTTGGATTTCCCGGGTTCCAGACTGTGGTCTGTCTCCGCACCCCAAGTCACGTCCCGCCTTCCTTCCCTGCTCAGGGGATCACAGAGAAGAGCCCGCAAAGACCCAGTCCCTCCTTCCTCCCCCGACTGAGAGCTGCACTGGGAATGCCTAGCCCGGGGCGCCGGGTGCCGGAGCTCACCTTATCCAGACAGTTCACCTTCTCCGTGGGATACACGATCTTGCCGCACCGGGCACAGTTAGGGTTCATGGTTCCGGGGAAAGACTGGGGCGGGGACGCCCGAGCTCGCGCGCGTTCCCTTTTCCTTGGGCGAGCGTCTGAGAGGCGGCGGCTGCAACTGTGCAGGCGACGGCGACTGGAACTGGGGAACTGGCCTCCGCCTCCGCCCTCCTTCCCCTAATAAACACGGTGGGGAGGAGGGGCTGCACTGGCTGGGGCGGGGACGCGCCTCGGACGCGGAAAGGGGCGCGCGCGACAAGGCGCGCTCCCCGGGCGACGTGGGGCTGCGTGGGGGCGGGTTCCGGGGAGGGCTGCAGGACGTGGGTGCTAGAGTCCCTAAGCTCCCGGGGTGCCCGCGCCCCTGGGCTCCCCGACTGACGGCAGCCCCTGACCACGGCCCTTACCCAACTGAAGATACATATGCGACTGCGACAAAGCCCGATCTCCCGTGAGAGGGCCGACCCCACGCACCCGATGAGGGTGGGGATGGTACGGATTCTCCAGACTCGGGGACTTTCTTTATACCAGTGGGTACCCAACGTGAACCTGCGGGGAACCCCACCTGCCCCGCCCAGTGCCCCAGCTAGTTCCCTTCCCGCCCACGTCCTCTCCTACATTGGTACCTGCCCCTTTCCCTTTGGACTCAGCGCGTCCGGGTGTTCGCACTCCCTGCGCCTCTGAGCTGCAGGATTCCTGGGGGTTCCTGGGCATCCTCTGCTTTTAGCTTGGTCCCCTTTGCTCTTTTATTCTTTTCCCTTGCCCCTATAGTATCCGTGTAGCAGCTGCAACAGTATCTTACTACTGAAAAGAATTTGCTCCAACCACTGGAGCGGTGTGGGGGTATAGCTCAGTGGTAGAGCATTTGACTGCAGATCAAGAGGTCCCTGGTTCAAATCCGGGTGCCCCCTCGGAGTCTTTTCTTCGATTTAATGGCCAAATAAAGATACATATCGTTTCAAATATGATCTTAACCCAATCCTGGGCTAAAATAGGTATATATATAAAAAAAAAAAGGTTGTTCACTTTACAGTCTAAGCCGAAAGCCTTTGTTTTTGCCTTGTATCCAGCAGAAGAACATCTGTCTGTCAGGAACAGAAGTTGCGCGGCCTCATTTGGCGCCGGAGTGGTGATTTCTGCCCACGGTAGCCTTGCAGGTTTTGATTGGATGATTCCACACTTGGGTTTCAGGAGCCAAGGTCACTCCCCGGGTTGGCATTCTATGTCCCATGAGGATAAGGGTAGGTCAAAAGAGGAAAACTCACAGATATGGCCCTTCCCCAACCTAAACTTTCTGTTTTCCTTTTTTCATTCTGCGTTCATGATTACTCTACGTTCTTGTCAAGCCTCCCTGTTGCTTGGTGATGCGGACCGAGTAAAAGCCCTTCGAGAACGTGAGACCGGCAGCTGCGGTGCGCACCCGTCAGCTCTCTCCAGTGCAAAAGAGTAAGATCCCAAAGCCAAGTAATATAAATTAGTGCAGTGATTTTCAAACTTATGCGTGCTCCAGAACGACCTAGAGGGCTCGTTAAAGCATCCCCAGTTTCCTGTTGTGTAGACCTGGAGGGAGGCCTTGCCAATTAGCTCTTCGAGGGATTTTCCAGGTGAGGCACTCAGGGACCCAGGCACCGGTCTTGGAGGATCACTGGAGTGTTACTACAAAGCCATCGGGTTTGAAATCCTCAAAATGGGGACAGGTGTCCATCTGCTGAGTGTGTGGCTTACGGTATCTGGGCTGGAAGAAATCTCAGTGTAAAGAAGGAGGCAAGGGCGGTCCCCTCAGCTAGGTTTTGCCCAAAAAAAGGAAAAAGAAAAGAGACAGGGAGAGGCATGCTGCCTGGGTCAGGGTGCGGCTGTGATATTTTAAACACGGAATCTGGTTGTGTCATCCCAGGACCCCAGGGGAATACTCTCGTGCATTTTTTTGCTTCCCAGTTCCCATTACTGTTCTCTGCGGGTCTGAACAAGGAAGGGGCTAGAACAGCTGCGGGCCAAAGACCAGAAATACCTGACCAGTGCGTCTCACTTCCCAGGCACTAGGCCTTTCGTGAAGTTGTATTTTATCAGGCCTCAACTTCTCAGGGAAGAAGGTTCTCATTTTTTTTAGCTTTAGACCGTGTCTTTTTTTTTTTTTTTTTTTTCATACAGAGTGTCATGTAGCCCAGGCTGGCCTCGATTTTGATATATAGGCCAAGGCTAATCTTAAACTCCCTTGAACTCTGATCCTCCTGCCCCTGACTTCTAAGTACTGGGAGTAACAGGCATGTACTACCACACCTTGCTACAAACAAGTATATAAACATTCGGTATCTGGATTCATCTTAGTCTTTTGGGTCTTAGTCTTTTGGGTCAGGATACAAACTAGGTAAAAGTAATACTGGTGGTTCCACACCTCAACACTCTGTGACCGGCACTAGTCCAGTATGTTAGGAGAGTAGAGTTCTCACTAGTTACTGCTGATTCTGGAGGACCACGAACATTCCAAACGGTGTGGAAAATTTGGAGGATGGAGATGTTTGATTTGGAAATAGAGATGTTTGATTTGGAAATAACTGAGTAGTGGAATTGTATATGAATGTCAATGAAAAATATGCACATCCATTAAGGGGGCACCCGGATTTGAACAGGGGACCTCTTGATCTGCAGTCAAATGCTCTACCACTGAGCTATACCCCCTCTGCTGGTATGAGCTGAGAAAATTCTTTTTACATGACTTGTATACTTTTTTTCCTTTTTGAGACTATACTTTTAAAGGTAATACCTTTTTGCTAAGTAATGTTGAATTTAAAGGCAATATAAAGGCATACATCTAAAAAAAAAAAAAGCTAAAAGCACACTGACAATTTGAAAACATAAATTTAGGTTGCAAACTTCTTTTTTTTTTTTTTTAAAGCAGGGTATCACCATAGAACTCCATCTGGAATGCAAGTTAGACTCAATACTTTATCCAGTTTCTAATAATTTATCTTTCTCTTGCAAAACTGCATTGGAAGACTTTTCTCTCTGCTCTCTCCAGAATATAAATACCACCTCAAACAGAACACCCACTGCGAGGCACGGTTGCCCTCTTATGATTCTTAGAGCACTCACTATGTCGCCCTCTCAAGAAGCGAAACAAACTTTCAACTAAGATAGAGTGGTCCTAGCTCTCTGAGTTCACAATGTGTTAGAGACCCACTAGGAATAAATTCACAGGTGAATCAGCATAAATATTTGCCGTGCAGTGGTGGTACCAGCACATGCGTTTAATCCCAGCGCTCAGGAGGCAGAAGCAGGCAGATCTCTGAGTTCAAGGTCAACCTGGTCTACAGTGTGAGTTCCAGGACAGCCAGAGCTATACAGAGAGACCCTGTCTCGAAATCCCCCTCCCCTCAAGAAAAAGTAGTAATAAGGAGAAACAGTTAAAAAAAAAAAAAAAGTTCGGCTAGTGGTGGTGCCTGGGGTGTATTTAGCACTCGGTTCAGCCATGGCTGAATAGCAAAACTCTGCCAATAAGTAAATAATACTAAAAGCAAGATATTTAGCAAAGTACCAGAGGTCTACTTCAAGTTGGATAGTCATGGAAGAATTTATTCTTCTCTCCTTTACTTAGAGTGATGGCCGGCAAGCCTGGTGGAGTTTAAGGACATCATGCAGACTATACAGAGATCTTATCTAGGAAGGAAGGAAGGAAGGAAGGAAGGAAGGAAGGAAGGAAGGAAGGAAGGAAGGAAAGAAGTAAGTTGTGAGTGAGTAAATAAATAAATAATAAATAATGTGAAATCCGGACACTGCGTGATTTCAGTTACAAGGTATGTAGAGAACCACAGAAGCAGAAAGGGAAATAAATGGCAGTTAGCAGGGATTGGGACCGAGGGAAACAGGGAACTGCCATCATTGTACAAAAGTGAGTAAATTCTAGACAACTGCTCCACAACTTTGTGCCCAGAGCTGTGGTGGTGTTGTGTTCCCCAAAATATTGTGCACCCCAATAAACTTATCTGGGGTCAGAGACAGAACAGCCACTAGATACAAAGGCTAGAAAATGGTGGCACTCACACCTTTAATCCCAGCATTTCAGAGGTAGAAATCCCTCTGGATCTCAGTGAGTTCAAGGCCACATTGGAAACAGCCAGGCATGGTGACACACACCTTTAATCCCAATAAATGATCCTTTAATCCCTGGGAGTGATGGCAAAAACAGAAAGATATATAAGGTGTGGAGACCAGAAACTAGAAGCATTTGGCTGGTTAAGCTTTCAGGCTTTTGAGCAGCAGTTCAGCTGAGAACCATTGGGATGAGGACACAGAGGTTTCCAGTCTGAGGAAACAGGATCATCTGAGAAGTTGGTGAGGTGAGGTAGCTGTGGCTTGCTCTGTCTCTCTGATCTTCCAGCATCCACCCCAATAACTGGTCTCATGCTTGATTTAATTAATAAGACTTTTTACGATTCCTGCTACACAGAGCCCTGGGGTGTGGCTTAGTGGGGGGGGCTTACCTGACAGACACCAGGCCCTGCACTGGATCAGGAACAAGAAAAATCCAAGCTCAGTCTCCCTGGTTTAAATTCAAAGTGTCTAGGTGTGATGGTACAACCCTGTGATTCCAGCACTGTGGGCATCAGAAAGGCCGGCCTCAATTACATATAGAGTTTAAGGTCAATCCGGACTACATGAGACAGAGAGAAAGACAGACAGACAAACAGAAACAGAAAAGATAAACTATGTAAGAAAATAAAAGGCCAAGCATTTCTCTTTGGAGCTAAGGATGTACTCAATGACAGAGTCACCTAGACTACTGAAGGCTCTGGGCTGTGGATTAGGTCTTAACCCAAAAACACACACCAGGTTTTTGGGGGCCTGACAAGATAGTTCAAGTAGAGGAGGTACTTGCTATTCAGCCTGATAATTTGAGTTCATTTCCTAGAACCCATGTAGTAGAAGGAGAGAATCAACTCTTGCAAGTTATTCTCTGACTTCCACATTCACCTAAATACTCACATATACACACACATAATAAATATAAAAAAATGCTAATAAAAAAAACTCATCTTGCCGGACAGCGGTGACACACGACTTTGATCCCAGCACTCGGGAGGCAGAGTTAGGAGGATCTCTGTGAGTTCGAGGCCAGCCTGGTCTACAGAGTGAGATCCAGGACAGGCTCCAAAACTACACAGAGAAACCTTGTCTCAAAATAAATAAATAATTATTTAAAAACCCATCTTTTTGAAAAATCTCAGCCAGATGTGGTGAGTCACACCTGTAATGTCTGCACTTTGAAGGCTGAGGAAAAAGATGGCCAGTTCCAATTCCAGACCCAGTCTGGGCTCTATGGCATGACCCTGTCTCAACAACAGCAATAATGAAAGTCTCATTCAAGAGAAAGCAATAAGTGCATGGCTCCCTATACTTGCAGAAGTCATATTCTGTTGCCACAGTCAACAACAGGCTCAATATATAGCCAAGGCTACAGAGAGAACCCGTGTGTGTGTGTGTGTGTGTGTGTGTGTGTGTGTGTGTGTGTGTGTGTGTTGTGTGTGTGTATGTGTGTGTTTGTGTGTGTGTGTGTGTGTGTGTGTGTGTGTGTGTGTTCAATGCTTTTACTTTTGATGGCATTGGGGGTTGAGTTTAGGAGTTCAGTGTGTCATGTGAGTTCTACCACTAAGCTATATACAGAATGGAGACATTGGATGGACATTTCAGGCAGATGTTGAAGGCATAGGCCACCACTGCATCAGGCTATTTTTTTTAAAGGATTTACTTACCTTTTTGTTGTTGTTTTTGTTTTTGTTTTTCAAGACAGGGTTTCTCTGTGTAGCTTTGGTGCCTGTCCTGGATCTCAATGTGTAGACCAGGCTGGCCTCGAACTCACAGAGATCCACCTACCTCTGCCTCCCGAGTGCTGAGATTAAAGGTGTGCGCCACCACTGCCCGGCCTTATTTACTTTTTTTATTTCACATGGATTGGTGCTTTGCCTGCTTGAGGATGTCGGATACCTTAGAACAGGAGTTACAGATGGCTGTGATTGCCATGTGGGTGCTGGGAACTGAACTCTAGAAGAGCAGCTGGTGCCCTTAACCACTGAGCCATCTCTCCAGCCCCGTGTGTGTATTCCTAACCCAGGAGTTGGCAAACCTACCCATAGATCCCCTATAGTTAGTTTCCCATCACACCACTGCAACTGTTTCCTGCAGGAAGGAATGGGCAAGCTCTTCAGCTGAGAGGCAAGAGTCGGGGGGTTCTCAAGACCGGAGAAACCGTGGAGTGCTCGCTTTGGAAAGGAAAAAGGTGAACATACTTGGGTGGAGGTGTAAGAATGCTAGAAGAAACCTTTTAGAGGTGAGTGGAGTGGCACGTGCTTTTTCTCGATAACACTCAGCTGCTGGGTGCAGTCCTGGAGCAATCCTATCCTTGAAGTTACTCAGCTTGTAGGTTGGCAAGGAAATCCATCCCAAGGCTCACAGTGAATCAGGCAGTGTGCCAAGCAAGGACTTCGGAGAACACAAAGAACGCAAAGTGATCCCTGCACTCAGGAAGCAAACAGTCTGCCTGGATTTAGGGTGGGTGAGACGGCTCAGCAGGTAAAGGTACTTAACACCGAACCCCAGGATTTGAGTTCAATCCCTGAGATCCACACAGTGTAAGGAAAGGATCAGTTCCCACAAGTTGTACACACACACACACACACACACACACACACACACACACACACACACACTTTAAGTGCAATTTAAAATATTGAACAAGCCAGGCAGTGGTGGCGCACGCCTTTAATCCCAGCACTTGGGAGGCAGAGTATCTGTGAGTTCCAGGAAAGGCAAAAAGCTACACAGAGAAACCCTGTCTCGAAAAACCAAAACAAAATTAAAAAAAAAAAATATTGAACAAGATATGTGTTCCAAGTAAGAATCACTCCAAAATCAAAAGGCAGAGAGAATATCTAAGATGGCTCTTTGATGACGAAATCCAAGATTTGTGCTGGGAGTTGAACCCAGAGCTTTGGGACATGCTTGGCCAATGCTCTAGTAGACTTTTACCCAGATAAGTGTAGTCTTCAGCTCAATCAGGTGTGGTGATATTTTATTTGTACTGAAATGTGATTTTAATTTTATGTTAATAAATAAAGTTGCCCTGGGGTCAGAGCTATTAGAGCCATAGCAAGAGCATGGTGGTTAGAAGAGCTAGGTAGATTTCTGTGTGTTCAGGGATACAGCCAGTATTGGAGACATACGCCTTTAAGACCTGGAGGGCGGTACTTACAGGCAGTGATGAGGCAGTCATGTGGTTGGGTTTACAACCAATGAGAAGGCAGAACAGAAAGATGCTGTGGGACGGTCTGTATGTCAAATTGCTCTGATTGGTCAATAAATAAAACACTGATTGGCCAGTGGCCAGGCAGGAAGTAGGTGGGACAAGGAGAGAGGAGAATTGTGGGAAGCAGAAAACTGAGGCGGAGAGACACTGCAGCCGCCGCCATGACCAGCAGCTTGTGAAGACGCTGGTAAGCCACCAGCCACGTGGCAAGGTATAGATTTATGGAAGTGGTTAATTTAAGATAAAAGAACAGTTAGCAAGAAGCCTGCCACAGCCATACAGTTTGTAAGCAATATAAGTCTCTGTGTTTACTTGGTTGGGTCTGAGCGGCTGTGGGACTGGCGGGTGACAAAGATTTGTCCTGACTGTGGGCAAGGCAGGAAAACTCCAGCTACAGAAAGACTATTTAAACACAGACAAACAGGAAGTAGCTCTCTCTCGGGGAAGCTAGGAGCACTGCAGGAGTTAAGATTTTATCTCTGAGCTCTGACCTCTCGGCTTTCTCTTTTACATTGGCTCTGTGTTTCTTATTTTAAAAAGACGATTGGTTACATCTACAATCAGGGAATCAGCTCTTTGCAACAGAGACCATTATAGAAAATACCACCAATCAACATGCAGAGTGGTGGAGCCCAGTCCTAATGGACACATCTACAAAACACTCCTTCGAACGCTCAGGGAACTCTGCAGAAGAGGAGACCAAAAGACTGTTAAGAGCCAGAGGATCAGGGAATTTGCTGTGAGACTGTGTCTCCTAGTAACATCAGAAGCTACACACATAAAGTCTCACCAACGTGGCTGTCCAAATGTGAGCTGGACAAGGATGACGTCAATGAATATGCCATACTGGATGCGGAAACCCCACAAGGCCTTGACCCTACACAAAGAATGACAGGCAACTGAGTAAAACCAGAAGCAGGAGAGGTGGGTCTCCCCAGGGACAGCACATTCACTGGTTGTCCAGTTCCAAATGGTAAGCCTGAAAACATGTATCCAAGCAACTCTACGTGGATGAAACAAACAGGTTATATTTAGAAATAAATATAGCCTTTAATCCCAGCACTCGGGAGGCAGAGGCAGGCGGATCTCTGTTAGTTTGAGGTCAGCCTGGTCTACAGAGCGAGTTCCAGGACAGCCAAAGCTACAGAGAAACCCTGTCTTGGGAAAAAAACAAAAGAACATCAATGACTGTGATCAGTTGGGATGTCTTGGGCTGCCTTACCCTCTAAGTAGAAGATTATCTCTAATTGCAGGTGTCTATGAATGACCTAACATCCTTGTGACTATTAGGTAAATCCTTATGGAATGTAGCAACAGTCCCCACCAATTAAAGGCTGTCATCAGAAAACATTCCAGAAATATTCCAAGAGGCTTCCCACTTGGATGTAACTTACCTACCTGCTGTTTTCACCAATTCCTTTTAAAAGTGTGTTAGGACCAGGCATGAAGGCACATGCCTGTAATCCCAGGAAAACAAAACACACACACACACACACACACACACACACACACACACACACACGGCCTTGATTTGTGGTTTTTCCTTGTTCTATTTCTGTAAAAACTTCATAAAATTGTTATCATATTGAACACATTGAAACATGGCGTTTAGAATGAACTGAATCTGTGCTCCCAGGCCACAGTCACTTGTGTTTGGCTCCTGAATAAACTCTTATTCCTTTTGAGGTGACAATGGTGTGAGGTTTTGTACAGTCCAATTGTGGTGCTCAAAGAGGGGCCCCATGGACAATGCAACCTTCCTTCCTTCCTTCCTCTCCTTCTCCTCCTCTTCATTCTAAGTTTTGTAAACAGTATCAGTAGTTGGCCCTTGGCTGGCCAGGTACTTGCTCTGTAGACCAGACTGGCCTAGAATTTATAGAGAGCCGCCTGCCTCTGCCTCAAGAGTGCTGGGATTAAAGGCATGCGCCACCACAGCCTGGGAAAATCTACTTTCACTAGAGGAGGCCCCAGATCGGCATCCAGTACCAACATGATCTCCTAGTGCCCAAGTGCCTGGCGCTGCTTCAGGGGAAGGGTCTTTCCGTGGCTCCAGCATCCTGTGAATCGACTGGGGAGCCCTCGGTGGATTCTGAGGGGTGGTTTAGGGGTGGCTGTGTTGGACATCTTTTCTTTTGTTTTCAGAGCTTTAGATGGAGGTCTGCATTCTGTTTGAAAGCACCCTGGGTGTCTGACCTTTCAGTTTGTATAAACTTTTTCTCCCACCATCCCTTCAATGTCTAAGTCATGAGTTCAAGGCCAGCCTGGTCTACAGAACAATTTCCAGGACGGACTCCAAAGCTACACAGAGAAACCCTGTCTCAAAACAAACAAACAAACAAACAAATAAATAAATAAATAAATAAATGGGGCCAGGCAGTGGTGGTGCACACCTTTAGTCCCAGCACTTGAGCAGAGGCAGGCAGATCTCTGAGTTCATAGCCAGCCTGATCTACAGAGTGAGTTTCAGGACAGACAGGGCTACACAGAAAAACCCTGTCTCAAAAAAACTAACTAAATAAATAAATGGGGAAACATAACTGAAGATAATTTGGCTTTATACTTCCCTCATTGGGGAGCATTTAATGTCTGTAAACTGGATGTTAGGCATTTGGGGGTTTTGGTTTTGCACACTACACTAAAAGTCCTAGGCAACAGATTTTTTTTTTTTTTTGAGACAGAGTTTCTCTGTGCAACAACCCTGGCTGTCCTGGAACTCTCTTTGTAAACCAGGTTGGCCTCAAACTCACAAAGATCCACCTGCCTCTGCCTCCTGAGTGCTGGGACTAAAGGTGTGCACCACCACTCAGCGCAGCCAGTGCTCTTAACTACTGAGCCAACTCTTCAGCTATGCCTGGCTGCAATAGAAGTTGTTTTTCTCTGGGTTTTTCGAGACAGGGTTTCTCTGTAGCTTTGGAGCCTGTCCTGGACTAGCTCTGTAGCCCAGCCTGGCCTCGAACTCACAGAGATCCGCCTGCCTCTGCCTCCCAAGTGCTGGGATTACAGGTGTGTGCCACCACCGCCTGGCTTGTTTTTTTTTTTGTTGTTTTTTGTTGTTGTTTTGTTTTTTGAAGACAAGGTATTTTTGTTTTTGTTTTAAGACAGGGTTTCTCTGTGTTTTTGTGCCTTTCCTGGAACTCGCTTTGCAGACCAGGCTGGCCTCGAACTCACGGAGATCTGCCTGACTCTGCCTCTCAAGTGCTTGGATTAAAGGTGTGCACCACCACTGCCTGGCTATCAAAGCAAGGTTTCTATCTATAACAGCTTTGTCTGTCCTAAAACTCACTCTGTAGACCAGGCTGGCCTCCAAAGCTTGCCTCAAAAAACCAGAAAAGAAATAATAATAATAAAAAAAGTTCTCTCCAAAGAACTTCATCCAGATGAGAGAGGTGATCCATCTTCAAAGTGCACTGAAATAAAAAGTCTGGAAAGGATTTGACAAAACATTCAAGTCAAACCCAGAATAAATCCAGCAGGAAGAGGTAGCATGAAGCATCACAGGACTTCTTTATCCGGTTCACTGGTCATTCCATGCAAATGAGTTAGGAAAGGTCATCAAAGGTGATATGTGACCCAGCACTTGTGAGGCAGAGCCAGGTGGATCTCTGAGTTCAAGGCCAGCCTGGTCTACAAAGCGAGTTCCAGGAATGGCGCAAAGCTACACAGAGAAACCCTGTCTGGAAAAACAAAACAAATCAAAAAAAGTTCAAGTCCTGCCTGAGTCACAGAGTGACTTCAAGGCTATATGAGCAGCTTACAGGGCAAATTATGAAAGACCCTGTCTTTTTTTTTTTTTTTTAAGATGTATTTATATTTATTTTACGTAGTGCTCTTTCTGCATGTAAGCCTTTATGCCAGAAGAGGGCATCAGACCTCATTACAGATGACTGTGAGGCACCATATGGTTGCTGGAAATTGAACTCAGGACCTCTGGAAGAACAACCAGTGCTCCTAACCGCTGAGCCATCTCTCCAGCCTTAACCCTATCTTTTTTGTGTGTTTGTTTTTGTTTTGTTTTGTTTTTCAGGACAGTTTCTCTGTGCAGCTCTGGCTGTCCTGAAACTCTCTGTAGACCAGGCAAGCCTCGAACTCACAGAGATCCACCTGCCTCTGCCTCCTGAATGCTGAGACTAAAGACGTGCACCATCACTCCGGGCTCCAAGACCCTGTCCTTGCTGGGTAGTGGAAAACAGGATACAGAATACAAATATAAGGTGTGAGATTGAAGGGTATAACCAGGAACTCTGGGTCATTTGGTGTTGCTGGAATGTGAAGTATAAGGGACAAGATGGCAGGGGATGAGGTCAATTGGGGACAAGCAATTGTGGGAAAGATTGCAATGCTGTGGTAAGGGACTATGGTGGTTTGAATGAGAATGTCCCCATAGGCCTTCATATTTGAATGCTTGGTTCCTAGTTGGTGGAACTGTTTTGGGAAGGATTAGGAGGTGTGGCCTTGTTGGAGAAGTCTGTCACTAGGGGTGGACTGGAGATTTCAAAAGCTCATGCCAGGCCTAGTCTTTTGTTCTTTATCTCCAACTTGGGGTCAGATGTAAGCTCTCAGCTACTTCAGTTCTCATACCTGCCTGGTGCCATGCTCCCTACATTGGTAGCCATGGATTTACCCCCTGACTGGGAGGCAAGCCCCTACTTAAATGCTTTATTTTATAAGTTGCCTAGGTCATGGTGTCTCTTCACAGCAATAGACAGTAACTAAGACAGAACCTTAGACTTTATTCTACAAGAACCAGAGGGATTAGCACAGAGTTGCAAGCAATGGGAGACTGAGGTTAGACCACTTAGAAGCTGCTGCAGTAGTGCTGAACCAAAGGCATGCCTTGGGAAGCCTGGCAAACAGTTCAGGAAGAGTTAATAGTCCCTGGTGATTAAATCTGGCTGCATGGGAAAGAGAAAAAATAATGTATCACTTTTTCTAGTTGTCACACTGGTGGTAGCCCTAACCCAAAGGACTGTTCCTAACATCAGGGAGACAGATACAGAGTCCTCTCACAGTCTTCTCTGTGTTGGTTGATGGCAATGCCATCTTCCCAATGTCCAGGACGACGCAGGGCCTTAGGCACGTCTCAGCTCTTTTCTTTCCCATTCCACTTATTTGGGTTTCATCTCCAAAATGAATCTAGAATCTCACTTCATCACATTAGTTCTCCCGCTGTCACTCAAATCCAGATCAAGCCCTTCTTTTGTGAAGAGAGGCTCTGCAGCAATCTTCCTCTGACCAGACATTCATAGTTAGATTGTGCTCCCACGCTGGCTTGAAATCAGGCCACAGTTTTCCATTTCTCTCAGTAAATACCACATCTCTACAGCAGGAAGCAAAGCTCTCCATGACCCATTTCCATTATTCTTTTCATATTTTCCCACCTTTTTAATTTGATTTTTATGTATACACGTGTTTGCCCGCATATGGATATGTGCACTACATACTTGCCAGATGCCCACAGAGCCAAAAGAGTGTCAGAGCCATGGGAACGGGAGTCACAGATGGTTGTGAACTGCTGTGTGTGTACCGGGGACAGAACCAGGTCCTATGCCAAAGGAGCAAATGTTCTTAACCCCTGAGTAACCTCCTGAGACTTCAGACATCCCACCATTCTGGACTTATACTTTCTAAAATCATTTATCATTATTTTGTTTAGTTCCTTCTTGTTCCTGCTGCGCATCCTTCCTTGCTGCTCTCACTGACACCCAGCTTCCTTGCTAGCTAGTCACAAGTTTTAGGCAAGTTCCTGTCTAGGGCTTGTAGGTGACCTTCGATTGTTGGATACTTTAAACTTTATCATTGTTGCTTATGAATAAATAATGTGTGTGGGCACATGTGCCATGCAGTGTGTGGGTTCAGAGGAAAACTTTATGGAATTGGTTCTCTCCTTCCACCTTTACCTGGGTTCTGGGGATCAAACTCAGTGGTCTGGCTTACATGGCAAGCACCTTTACTCATGGATCTATCTTTCTGGCCATGATTTTACATACAACACACACACACACACACACACACACACACACACACACACACGCACAAATAGAAACTAAAAAGAAACTTCCCACCTTTTTTCAGTGTTGGGGACAAGACCTAGAATCTTGTCAGGCATGTACTCCACCACTGAGATACACCTCCAGCCCTTTTCCAACTTTACATTTTCTGACAGGGTCTTTCTACATTGCCCAAGGTGGCCTTGAACTTGGGATCCTCTTGCCTAACTTTTGAATATGTGGGATTACAAGTCTGCACCATCAGGCATTAATATTTCCATTGTAATCAGCCTCTTCACTTTCCAGACCCCTAACTTTTCTTTCTTCATAGTGATTTGTTCCCTTAATGAACTACTGCAATTTTCAAAACCAGTTCTGTTCTTTAGTATCTAATATCTGTTTCTAACCTCTACTCTGGCAGATGGTAAAATTCATAAAGGCAAGAACAATTCTATTTTGTTCCTTCATGTAATCTGATGTATGACGTAGACAGAATCTGGCCTAAAGTAAGCATTCAACACATATTTGAGTGAATGTGCCAACAGAAGGAAAGAGGCCAGGAAAATGGGGAGACGTTGAGGTAGTGAAAAGGGGACGATTAATACTAATAAATTAAAATACTCTCATTTTGATTATACTATATATATATAGTATATATTATATATATAAATTATACTATATTTAAACTTTATTTAGAAACTTTGCACATCTTTAAGAAGCAACAGAACCAATCGTTCACTGATAGCTGTATAGGGTAATTTTGAGAGTAATAAAGATGAGATACTGACTGACTGTCTGACTTCAGCTGTGTGCACTGTCATTAAGAAGTAGCCGATGCCGGGCAGTGGTGGCACACGCCTTTAATCCCAGCACTCGGGAGGCAGAGGCAGGCGGATCTCTGTGAGTTCAAGGCCAGCCTGGGCTACCAAGTGAGTTCCAGGGAAAGGCGCAAAGCTACACAGAGAAACCCTGTCTCGAAAAACAAACAAACAAACAAAAAAAGTAGCCGAGCCAGGGGGGTGGCGGCACATGCCTTTATTAATCCCAGCACTCGGGAGGCAGAGGCTGCCGGATCTCTGTGAGTTCGAGGCCAGGCTAGTCTACAGAGCGAGATTCATGACAGACTCCAAAAACTACACAGAGAAGCCCTGTTTCGAAAAAAAAAGAAAAAGCATTGTGCTCGCCGGTGGTGGAGCACGCCTTTAATCCCAGAGGTAGAGGCAGCGGGTTGCGAATCTCTGACCTCTTAGTTCGAAGACCAGCCTGGTCTACAGAGTGAGTTCCTGGATAGCCAGGGCTACACAGAGAAACCCTCTTTCGAAAAACCGTGCAAAAAAGAAAGCATTCTTTCTTCACTTTGAAAAAAAAAATTAAAACAACAGAATGTAATGGTACCAAACACACAAATGGGGGTGATCTGTGGCTCCCCACAGCCAGTGCTCCACAACTTAATGAAACCATTCTGAGCTCGCTCTTCCCCATGTCTATCTGTTCTTTGGGAACCCTTACCGAACAATTTACTTTTACTTATGTATTTATTTGTTCTGAAAAGGATCTCACTGGGTAGCTCAAGGCTGACATCGAATTTGCGGAAATCCTCCTGCCTCAGCTTCTGGAACGCTGGGATTCCCAGAGAGTACCACCACGCCCGGTGCGCGCCTTATTTTTGAATTCCTGGTAACCAGAGAAGAGCTTGGCAACGAAGCTCAAAAGAAGCCGTTGAGCAAATTAATAAAGACAAAAAAAAAAAAACCCAATGTGTCTGTCTCCAATTACTTCCGCGGCCGCTGGGAAGAGAACAGAATTCATCTGCGCCTGGATAATTAAACCACCGTTTACAACGCCCGGGCGCCGCAAAGACGCCCAGGCTTCCTACGTCATACAGCTGCGCCACGAGGGACCAGGCGGGTGCCGGGAGATCCGGTCACGTGGCCGACGGGGCGGGGCCTCCCGTTCATATCCCAGGGTCCCTTGGACTGACTTCCTTTCTGACTCTTTCCGGGCGTCCAAGATGTCGAAGCGAGGTGAGGGTTTGGGCTTGGGGATCCGCTGGCATCCGCCGCGCCGGGCGGCCGGGCGGGTCCGTGGCGACGGCTCCGGGCAGTGGCGGCGCTTTGCAGTTTCCCGGGCCGGAGAGGGAGTGGATGGGCGCCGCGGAGGCCTCGGAAAAGCCCCGGAGGAGGAGGAGGGTGGCGGAGTCGGGGCGCCGAGCTGGCAGGAGCGCAGCGTGGGCCCGGGCTGCGGAGCGCGGGGCCGGACGGAGCCCGTGAGGGCGCCCCGCGCACGGCTGCGCAGTGGGGCGCTAGCCGGCCTGCCTTTGCAGCCTCGATAACTGTAAAAAGTGGAGGCTGGAGCCGTCCAAACCCCCTTAACCTCGACAGGAGGATGGTAATGTGGGGGGCAGCCGGGTCCTGTGACCGCTGGGCGGCACACGGGGAGACGCTTTTCTTGCAAATCTTATGCCATTTCAGGGTGGGACTGTGAGGGGCACTGGGGATCCTGCAAACGGTGGTTGCTTTATCTGGTTTCTCTGCCTCCCCGCAGGACGTGGTGGGTCCTCCGGAGCGAAATTCCGGATTTCCCTGGGTCTTCCGGTAGGAGCTGTGATCAACTGTGCTGACAATACAGGTGAGGCTCCTGGCCGTGCCCGCCGCGATCCCCCTTTTAAAAGCACTCAGTGGGCCGATTGCTGGTGACCCACTGAGCCGTCAAGAAGGGGCAGAGTGAAAACACCACTTTTGGGTGAAGTGGCAACTTGCTGTGTTGTTGACTTCAATCGGTGTTGTGACAGGATACATCTGAAAGGGGGCTTGAGTGTCCAGTGAGTGAGAAGGGGCTTGGGAAGTACAAGAACTCGCTTTTGTTTCGTTTCTATGGCTTTCTGAGGGTGACCCTAAGCGGGCAATACCGCCGTCTGCTACAAATATTATTTTTGTTTGCACCTGTTTTTTTTTTTTTTTTGTTAATTTTGTTTTTTTTTTCTTTTTGGTAGGAGCCAAAAATTTGTATATCATCTCTGTGAAGGGAATCAAGGGACGACTGAACAGACTTCCTGCTGCTGGTGTGGGCGACATGGTGATGGCCACAGTTAAGAAAGGCAAACCAGAACTAAGAAAAAAGGGTGAGTAGACCATGGCGGATAGTTGAAGTTCTCCATACATTGGAAAAAAGGATTTTTTTTTTTTTGTGGCTGCCAAAACCTCCACGTGACTTCTGTTCATTTGAGAAGCTGTTGATCGGTTGTACAGCTGCTGCTGGTTTTGGTGCTCCCAGACAGCTTTTGACTTTGTAGCCTGTATTGGACTTGGAGGCATGAGCCATGGGCCTGACTGTTTTGGTTTATGGAATATCTTGTCGTTTTCCTGGATATTCTTCTGTAAGCTCAGGTCTCTGCTGTTTAATCTGTGGCTCACCTGGCAGTTCATCAGGCAATAGTAGACCACCTGTTTTTATGAGGAAAGGTCTCTGGTTCCTTGTATGGTAATCCTGAATGGGTGTTTGATGTGTGGCTTATTGTTGGAACAGCTGGAAGCAGGCACAGCTTTAAAGGTGTCAAAAAGTGTTCCCATCAGGTATGTGGATGAATTAAAAGGGACAAGCCTAATGGAGACCTGCCTGGCCTTGAACTCAGATCCACACACCTCAGTTTCCTAGGTGCTGGGTTTAAAAGCACTGTTCTGTTCTTTTTTTTTTTTTTTTTTTTTCAGGGCCTTCGTAGCAGTCCCTTGGCACGGCACAAATGTGGGTGTGGGGTGTGCTGGTGTGCTGTAGCAACACTTTGCAGTCAGCTTCCACAAACCCCAGTGTACTTGGAGCATGTAGTTAGAAATCTTTGTGCTGGGCCGAGGCAGGTGGATCTTTATGAGTTTGAGGCCAGCCTGGTCTACAGAGCAAGTTCCAGGACAGCCAGGGGTACACAGATGTCCTGTCTCAAAAAACTTGGGAAAGCCAGGCAGTGGTGGTGCAAGATTTTAATCCCAGCACTTGGGGGGCAGAGGCAGGTGGATCGCTGAGTTCCAGGCCAGTTTGTTCTACAGAGCGAGTTCCAGGACAGGCTACAAAGCTACACAGAGAGACTGTATGGGGGAGGAGCTTTCTTTGTTCCCCAAAGCCTCTTCTCAGAACACTTCCAAGGTCTGGTTGGTGGCTCAGGAGGCTGTCAGAGGAGAGTACAGCATGTGACCCTTACTTTGGGGAGGATAACAGCTGGATGTACTGTTGTCCCCACCACTGGTGGAGACATCCTAAGTTTCTGCGGTCATAATTGGGAATCTCCAATTGAGACTTAGTTCCGTATTAGTATTAGTTACCTATTTTTTCCTGATCTGTGGCTTTAACAGTAGTCAGAATCTGTCTTTAGGAATTCAGTTTTAATATTGTACATAATGATAGTGCTTCAACTTGAACATGCAGGAGAGAGGGCTTTTAAACAGGTAGCTTTAAAAGTTGAGCTTAGTTCTAATTATACAATAGAAATGGAAGCCAGGCTAGGTAGTTTTTAGACTCTGAAGAGATGGTGGTGGTTCATGTATATTGTCTGACATTGGTAAGGTCCCAAAGGGATCTAGTCTTGTTTTTTCCAAGTGGAACTACCTCATCAATAGGCAAAAGTAACAGAATGGATTGCGTGTAATATTTGCATCACTGTATACTGATGAGGGATCTTTCTCCAGTAAAGGAACACAAAGTCTAAAGAAAACATTTCCTGTCCTTAGTAAGATAGGGTGCACTGTCAAGATGCTGGGCATTAATTGGGTAGTTCAGGGAGTAATAATACACTTCAAACAAACACCAGTAATGAATTCTCTTTAGATATGTTGGACAGCAAACAAAGAAGTATGTAGAAACTGACACATAAAAATACATTTTTATTTAGTGTAGTTAATATTTGTACGTCAAAATGTGTGTATGTTGTAGGGGAAGCCCTCTAAGGTTATCGTTGTGAAGGCCACATTCTTCATTAGAGTGCTAGGTTACAGGCATGTACTACTACATCACTCTTGCATGCAAGGCAAATTCTGTCAACTGAGCTCTTGGGCTCTGACTTCTGATCGTGTGGTCCTAGCTTGCTACATAAGAGGGGAAGGTGTGGCAGACTGTTTTTAAGTTTATATTTTGGAATTATTCAGGAAAGGAGCGTGTATATATATATCTTTCTGAACAAAAATGATGGCTGCTTAAAGGGGATGTTTGCATTGATTCTTGTCCTTGAGGCTAGGTGATGGAAACCTAATGCTGATTGGACATTCTGTGGAGGGGTGTAGCTGCTTGCCTTTATGCTTGCTTGTTCTAGGGCTTTGACAGGTGATAACTGCTGCCCTGTTTTTCCTCCTTAGTCCATCCAGCGGTGGTAATTCGACAACGAAAGTCGTATCGAAGAAAAGATGGGGTGTTTCTTTATTTTGAAGACAATGCAGGGGTCATAGTAAACAATAAAGGCGAGATGAAAGGTACGGATCACTTCAAACCGTCTTGTACATCTCGGGCTGGGTGACTGACTGCTCCAGGAGCATGGACAAGGAGCCCTCTGTCTGACCTGTCTCCTTTTTCTGTGCAGGTTCTGCTATCACAGGTCCAGTCGCAAAGGAATGTGCAGACTTGTGGCCCAGGATTGCGTCCAATGCAGGCAGCATTGCATGATTCTCTGGTGTATTTGTAAAATATTCATTAAAAAGTCTTTGCTCCAAGAATTTGTTTTCTTGACACACCTTCACCGGTATCAGCCAGGATTATCTTTAGGGCCTGGAGAGATGGATCAGCTATAAAGAACATAGGCTGTTCTTTCAGAGGACACAGGTTCAATTCTCAGCACCCACATGGTAGCTGTAGCTCCAATTGAGAGAGAAAAAAAGCCAACATCCTCTTTTAGGACCCTCTAGCACGAGGTACACACACATGGTGTGCAGATAAAATGCAGGCTGAAATGCTGGTGCATTCTGCCTAATGACAAGTGACCTATTGTAGGTACACTTCAACAAAAGCAGCCTTTGAAACAAGGTGAAAGTTTAGTGCTTATGTACTTTCACACTACTAATACCCTGCCAGGGATGTGTACTGCTGGTTTGTCTTGGGTGTTGGGTCCCCTAGAACTGGAGTCACAGTTGTGAGCTGTCATGTGGGTGCTTTTTAAGGACTGGAAAAGCGATATCCACAGACTGATAGAGGTATAAAAAGCAGTCTTTTTTTATCCCTGCACAGTGGTTTTCTTCTATAATACCAACAAGACGAGCCTGATCATAGCCGGCGTGCAGCGCACCCCCCCCCCCCCCACCTTGGGCTGTCCCAGAACTCACTTTGTAGGCTGGGCTAGCTTTAAGCTCACTGAGATCCTCCTGCCCATGCCTCCCAAGTGCTGGGATTAAAGGCATTCACCACCACCACCTGGCTCAAAAAAAATTTTGAGGCAAAGTCTTGGTATGTGTATCCTTAGTTGGAATGCCTCAAACTCATAAATGATCCTCCTGCTTTTCTTTAGGTCTATTCTAGGTCTGTTGGTGCTGGATTGTATATCTGCACCATCTATACAGTGCCCTCAGGTAGTCAGATACTCTAGAACTTGAGTTACAGATTATGTTCCTGTGTGGTTGCTGGGAACTGAACCCAGGTTCTCTGGAAGAGGAAGCAGTACTCTGAAATGCTGAGCCACCTCTCCAGCACCGACTAGAAGCTGTGTTCCATCCACTCCCTCACTGGTGCTGGGATTATAGTCGACATGCTTACATTCGGCAAACCTTTTTCTTGAATGTTGGGAGGTCAGGCATTTATACAGCAATGAACAGAAAGCCTTAGCTGTGATTTGTGTCTAATCCAGGAGAGGCAAAAGTAAGTTTTGAGGCCATCCTGGGTAATTTTAGCAAAGTGAAGGCCTGAAAGTATCCTGTAGTAGAGGGCTTGCCTGGCTGAGAACAGTTTCAATTCCCAGGAATACCCAAAAGTATTGCCAACCTGCTTCCCCCCAAATGCCATACAGGGTTGGCACATGTATATGGGGGTGCTTCGGTACATGGGGTGTATTAGGGTTTATTATTGGGGTGAGTGGTCAACTGGGGAAGTGGAAGCATGAGGAAAGAGTCGCTTGCGATTATAAACAGAATATAGCATTTTACTGTATCCTAGTCCCTGCCAGGCAAAGAATTCCATGTCCACTTAGTTTAGGTTTTTGTTTTTGTTTTTTTCTCAGTCTGGACGACAAGAATTGGTTCCAGGTGGCACATACTTGTAATCCCAGTACTTAGGGGCTATCAAAAAATGAGGCTAGCCTGGGCTATCTAAGAATGATTAGAAAAGTGGGATGAAAGGAACAACTCTGAGGGTCCTGAACAGAGGGTTGGGAAAAGAGAATTCTGGTGTTCGGTTCTGCAACTAGGTGAATTGCGGGTAGGGAAGGGACAATCAGCAGTAGCTACCCCAGGCTGACCTCAATCTGTAGTTGGTTGACCTTGAATACCTTCCCAATGCTAGGATTACAAGTGAGCCCCACCACCTGTGGTTTATGGAAATCCTCCTAAACCCTTAGCTACTTACACTGAAGGCGAGGGTTCTAAAGTGCTCTGAATTATGGTCAAATCTAGATGCCAGCTTTGCAGCGGAACTCAGCCAAGAAACTGAATCTAATAAAGCCTGGGAGCAGTGGCTGGAGATGTTAAAGCCGCACAGCTTTGCAGGGGGACTAAGTTCCGTTACCTTTTTTTGGTTTGGTTTTTTGAGACAGGGTTTCTCTGTGTAGCCCTGGCTATCCTGGTGGAACCTCGAGTTCGAGACCAACCTGGTCTAAAGCGCAAGATCCAGGACAGGCACCAAAACTACACAGAGAAACCCTGTCTCGAAAACACCAACAAAACAAAACAAACACAAAACATTTATGTATATAAATTGTGAGCGCAGAAAACTGGGCATGTAGTACAGTTTGAGAGAGGGCTTATCTAGTACGCATGCGCATGAAGCCCTGAGTTAAATCCCAGCACCTCAGTAAGATGGGCGTGGTGAACCGGAAATGTAGAACAATGAGGTTTGTGTCTCGGGAGAAACTTGACCTACGTAACAATGTAACAATGCTCCGTGAAGTCCCATCTGTGCTCTCTCCAGAAAGTCTTCAGAGGCTGTGCTGGTTGGGATGCCTCACTGTTGTGTGTGTCCTCTGCGACTCGAAAAGAGCTTTGTTTTGGATGGGGTGGCCGTGAGCACAATGGCTCGGGCCTACGGCCTCACGAGGCCCAAGCTGTGGTCCGCAATTCCGCCTTACAATCCACAACTTGACTACCACACGCGTCGGTACTTCCGAAGCCACGTAGTTCCGCCCGTTTTGCGGAAAACTGATCAGGTAGGTTTGGGAGTATCCCAGAGGCCCCCGAGATTCCGGCAGCCAGCCATTGGTGCTTGACTTTGATGGCCCAGGACTGTGAGGTTTTGCCCTCCCTAATTCTGGGCCTCGCCCTGCAGAGGGCTGGGCACCGCAGAGGCCAGCACCCTGCGGCTGCGTTGGTGAACTGGGGAGTGGAGGAGTGTGGTGACCGAGGAGTGGAGGTGCTGAGCTCACGAGGTTCTTTCCACTCGGAACCCCATCTACAGTCTCATTTCTTGTTTTGCAAGAGGGAGACTAGGGCGGGAAGCCTGCCTCTCACGACAAATAGGTTTCCTTGTCTTTGTGACATCACTGGTGTGTGTGGGGGAACGCTTTTAGCGTGACCTTACCGCAGGTCCTCAAAACCTGAAGAAACTCCCATAGAGCTCGGTGAACCACACAAAGGGGATTGTCCCGACCTGGCATCTTGGGTCTATGCTGTCACAGTTGCAGGGTTAAGCTGGCTAGGGACACCTGTGAGCCCAAGGGAAGGGAGCCCCACTTTTTTTTTTTTTCCAAGACAGGGTTTCTCTGTGTAGCTTTGCACCTTTGCTGAAACTCTATTTGGAGACCAGGCTGGCCTCGAACTCACAGAGATCCACCTGGCTCTGCCTCCCGAGTGCTGGGATTAAAGGCGTGCGCCACCACTTTCCAGCTTACTTTGTTTTTTTGTTTGTTTTTAGAGATAGGGTCTCACTATATGACCCTGGCTGGCCAAGAAACTGGCTTGGAACTCACAGAGATCCGCTGGTCTCTGCCTCCCAACTGCTAGGATTAAAGACGTGCCACTGTGTCCAGTTTCACACACACACACAGAGTGTTTTGCCCACACTTATGTCTGTACATCACTTGTGTGCCTGGTGCTCTTGGAGGAAAGAAGAGGGTGTCAGATGCCCTGCACTGGAGTTACAGTTGTGAGCCTTCATGTGGGTACTGGGAATTGAACTGGATGTTCTAGAGGCGCTTCCAGAACTCTCAACCACTGAGTCATCTCTCCAGTTCTGCCTCCAACCCCCCCCCCCCTTTCTTTTGAGGCAGAGTTTCATCTCTGACTCATTCTCCAGCTCAGGTTGCCTTCAAACTTGGGACCCTTCTGTTTCCTCCTAAGCTTCAGAATGTAAGCATGTGCTACCATACTCAAGCTTTTAAAGTGTTTCCTTTTTTGGTTTGTTTGTTTCTTGAGATGGTCTCATACTTAGTAGCCCAGGCTGGCTTGGAACTCACTGTGTACTCAAGCCTGGCTTCAGACTCGAAACTTCCCAAGAGCTGCGAAGTTACAGCATGCCCATGCCCAGGTCTGGTTTTGTTTTATTATTGTTTATCATCAAAATTACATCTGTGCTGGGTATTTTTTTTTCTTTTTTTTCTTTTGGTTTTTCGAGACAGGGTTTCTCTGTGTAGCTTTGTGCCTTTCCTGGGACTCACTTGGTAGCCCAGGGTGGCCTGGAACTCACAGAGATCCACCTGGCTCTGCCTCCCCAGTGCTGGGATTAAAGGCGTGCGCCACCACCGCCCAGCCCATGTACTGGGTATTTTTATTTGAATAAAGATGTGGGAAAGTCAGGTGGTGGTGGCACACATTTTTAATCCCAGAGGCAGAGGCAGGGGTCTCTCTGAGTTCAAGGCCAGCCTGGTCTACAGAGTGAGTTCTAGAACAGGTTCAAAAGTGACAGAGAAACTCTCTCTGGGGGGTTGGGGGAGTGTGAGAAACAAGATATTTGAGCTGGATGAGTGGCATGTGTACTGGGGAGAGGTTAGGGTGAAGACAGGAGGTCAAGGTCAACCTCAACTAAACAGATTTAAGGCTTCCCCTGAGCTATGTGAGCCTCTTGTCTTGAGAAAAATAACCAACAACATGTAACAAAATGTGTATTCAGCCTTTACTATGGCAGGCCTTTTATCTGAACTAAGTCATGGACATCTCATGGCAGCTTTCCAGTTGGTTACTAATGAGGGAACGTGAGGGCCGAGAAGCTCTGTAATTGGCCGGTGGTCACATAGCTTGCCAGTAATAGAGCTGGGATCAGGATCCACACTGTCCAGCCACAGAGCCCCACCAGCCACACTGCCTCTGCAGGTCATTAGTGCATTTAATCTGCCCCCCAGTTTCTTCTGGCTCTTCTTCTTCCTCTTCCCCAAAGCAGCCCCAGGAAGTTTGCACCTCACTCTCTGAGGCACCCCAACTGACAGCCTTCTCTCCTTCATTTTCAGGATCATGGAGGTACAGGAAGGGATGGCTGGATAGTGGATTATTACCACATTTTTGGTCAAGGACAGAGATATCTGAACAGGAGAAACTGGGCAGGGGCAGGCAAGTGATCATCTTCATATGATCCCACCATGGAAAAACACTGTGTACCCCAGAGCTTAGAGAGGCCTGGGTGGGAAGAGAGGGCCAAGGACTGTATCCTCCTGGCTTTTCTTCCCATACATAGCAAATCATGTTTGGGGCACCTAATACTCAGTTCTTGAACACCTACCATATGTCGGGTACCCCTCAGCCTCCTTTTATCCCATGGTACAATTCATTGCACCATGCATGATTTTAAACTGGTCTGCAAGGAAGGGCTGAGATGGAGCTGCAGTTTCCCCCATCCAGTCTAGAGCCTGTTGTTCCATGTCCGTGTGTCCGTGTCCGTGTCCGTGTCCGTGTGTGTGTGTGTCCGTGTGTGTGTGTGTGTGTGTGTGTGTGTGTGTGTGTGTGTGTGTGTGTGCGCTCTCGCGGGCGCGCCATGCATTCCTGCCTGTGTGTTCGTAGTGTGCCCCCCCCCCCCCCACTGCTTCCCTGAGCATGATCAGTTTAGCAGCCATGGGAAAAGGAAGATTCACTTGTTCTCACGGGGACAACCTTCTTCCCATCCAACTCCACCTTTGGGCACAAGATTACCATGAAGTTCTTTGTATCACACGATCGAATTGATCTCATCTATTTTCTCCAGATGGGAGAGAGGCAAGGGCTGACATCTTCACATCTCCAGGGAGCCAAGTGCGGACCCAGCACATACCAGTCAGAGTCCTCTTGTAAACGCACCTGGGGCAGGGTTCATTTCTAGGACATCTCTGTTTCTGGGACCTCATGTTGTTGGTTTTTTTCAAGGGGCCCAGGGCCTCTGAGGAGGAAGCACCCAGCTGTGGGGGTAGGGATGCTATGACTCACTGGGCTTAAGTTGTCTGCAGGCTCAGCCACTCTCCTCTTTCCCAAGGGCATTCCCTCCAGCAGGTCAGTGGACATGATTACTACAATGCCAATCCAAAGAAGATAACCACGGGCTTGAACGGTCGATTTGGCTACCGCCGGAACACTCCAGCCCTCCGCCAGCGCCCATCAGTGTTCGGAGAAGTCACCCCATTCCCTATTTTCTGAAGACATTGCTTCACAGGCCTTGACATGAATCTCCAAGCAGATCTTTAGATGAACTGTCAATGCTACTCTATATTTTTAAAAGCTAAATTTGTAAAAACTAAAACAAAAACAAAAAGTTACATTTGTGTGTCCAGGTATGTTCTTTCTTCTCTGGGGTGGGAGGAGGGAACAAGCTGGATTCTGTACACTCAGCTTCACCTTTGGAAGGGAGAAGATCAATTGAAAAATCAAGGCAGCCTCTGTTTCCTTCTAGGCTGGGTGGTGAGATGGGGCTGTGTTTGTGTGTCCTTCCTTGGCAGGGCCAGGGATTAAACCCATGGTCTAGTACAAGGAAACACCAGCGGTCTGCCACTGGGCTACCTCTCCAGCCAGCACTAGGTACTACAAGCTTGGCCCTCCACAAAACTTCTCCAGGTACCAGTAAGCTGGCCACTGTTTCCATCAGAACAAGGAAGGGAGCTGTATGTGACAACCTGAGTCAGGTCCCCAGCACCCACAAGGTAGAAAGAGCATACTGATTGCCACAAACTGTCCTCTGACTGCCACATGCTCTCTGTGGCATGTATATGCCCATGTGCATACATATGCTCAAACACAATTAAAATGTCATTTAAAAGAGACAAAAAGAAAACAAACCCAAATAAACAAAGGCAAAAATACACGAGGAATAGGCAGTGAGGCCCTAGCTAGGTGCAGTGACGCACACTTGTAAGCCCAGTACTTAGGAGCTGGAAATGGGACGAGCCGCACAAGTACCAAGTCAGCCTGGTTACATAATGGGTCCCAAGCCAGCAAGGACTATAGAGAGACCCTGGATCAAGTCTCAAAAATAATAAATACGATTTCCCTGATTATTTCCATCCCCTCTGAAACACAAAACACAATCCTGACATTTCAAGTGGGCCTGGGAGTTTGGTCTATAATCCCAGCTAGCTGAGAGACTGAGGCAGAAGGATGCAGGTCAAGGCTAAATTGGTTACATAGGGAGACTGTGTCTAAAGAAAAAAAGAAACTCTAGGGACAGGAATATAGCTAGATGCTGAGAGTGTGTAGTAGAGAGTTTAGTTAGCATGGTTGAGGCCTTAAATTAAATTCTTAGTCCTAAAAAAACAAAAATAAAAAACCTGACATCATCCATCTCCTCCCTCCATGTAATTCATTAGGGGGCAGGGGGATCAAGATGACATCAGGGTGCTTATTAGCCCAAATCAGAGGATTTTCTGCTCATGATGTCCATTTCCTTTCTGACCAGTTGTCATTGTTTTATGTTCCCACCCTGCTCCTTGGTGGCTGAGAAAAGCCAAAGCAGAAGATGTGTACAGAGAAGGCGAGGCTTGAGAACACAAAGCTCCCCGGGGCATTAGTGTGGGTGGAACCAGTTCATAGTGAGTCACCATAAGTGGACAAGGAAGAGGACAATGACAAGGTGAGGGGGTATAGCTCAGGGGTAGAGCATTTGACTGCAGATCAAGAGGTCCCTGGTTCAAATCCGGGTGCCCCCTTCCTCCCTGGTTCTTTTATTTCCATAACCCAGGCACTAAAAATAACAAGGAACATTTAACCTGGTCTTCTGGACTAGGAATGAGGCTATGATCCTGCCTGTGCTATGGACAAGAACTTTCAAGCCACTCTTATTCTGAAATACATGTTCCTCTCACTTTCCAAGGGACCAATAAAACAAAGTCACCATACCCCTCCCCTTTAACACAAAGTCATCGGGTCAGGGCTATAGCTCAGTGGTAGAGCACTGGCTAACCATGTGGGAGGCCCTGGTTCAAGACTGGACCCTGAAAAGAAAGGAAGACGATTGGTAGATATCTCCCTTCCTTCCTTCCTTCCTTCCTTCCTTCCTTCCTTCCTTCCTTCCTTCCTTCCTTCCTTCCTTCCTTCTTCCTTCCTCCGTAACCCTTGCTATCTTGAAATTTGCTATGTAGACCAGGCTGGTCTCAAATTTATAGCGATTCAACTGCCTCCGAAGTGTTGAGATTAAAAGCATGCAACACCACCACCATTTTTTAAAAGAAGATTGTATGTGTGTGTGTATGTGTGTGTGGTGTGTGCGCGCAGATGCCTGTGGAGGCAAGAAGTCAAGAAGAGGGTGCTAGATCCCTTGAAATTGGAGTTACGGGAAGTCATGAGCTGGTTGAGTCATCCCTCCAGTCTTTTCTAGGTATTTCTAAAAAGAAACCTTAATTCTTTCCCTCCTGAACAGGTAACTACTTTTTATTTTTTCATGTGTGTAAGGTTGTGAGACCCCTGGAACTGGAGTTAGGCAGTTTGTGGGTGCTGGGAATTGAACCTGGGTCCTCTAGGTAGAGCAGCCAGGGCTCTTGGGTCATTTCTTCAGTCCCTTAAAATTTTTTGCAAGATACAGTCTCATGATGTAGAGTTGTTTGCTATGTAGGCCAGGCTGACCTTGAACTCATAGAAATCTGCCTGCCTCCGCAACCAGAGTGTAGGGATTAAAGGCCTGCACCACAACATCCAGCTAAACTCTTTTTATTTATCAACCACAATCAGCTAGTTAAAATAAAAAAAAATTAATTTTGTGTATATGAGTGCTCTGAATGTATGTCTGTATATCACTTGTGTGCCTGGTGGTCAGGGAGGCTGGAAGAGGGTTTGGGATCTGATAAAACTAGGATTACAGATGGTAATGGGCCACTATGTGGGTGATGGGAAGTGAACCAGAGTCCTCTGCAAGAGCAGCCAGTGTTCTTAACTGCTGGGCCATCTCTCTAGTCCTTTAATTTTAACAACTCAAAATAAAACACAATATGCACGTCTTTAATCCCAGCACTCTAGCGGCAGATGAATGTGGATCTTTTTTAGTTCAAGGCCAGTCTGGTCTACATTGAAGGGGACAGCCATGGTTTTACATAGAGAGAGACCCAAATAAAAATTAATTGATTAATTATTTAAATAATAATTAATTGATTATTTAATTAACAAGAGGCTGTAAGACAGAAGCAAGTAGGCAGATACTAAACTTTCTGACCTTGGCCGAGGATATATCTTTCTTTTCTCTCTCTCTCCCCTCTGTGTCTCTGTCCTCCTCCCTTTTTTTTTTTTTTTTTTTTTGGTTTTTCGAAACAGGGTTTCTCTGTGTAGTTTTGGTGCTCTGTCCTGGAGCTCGCTCTGTAGACCAGGCTGGCTCTGCCTCCTGAGTGCTGGGATTAAAGGGGTGCGCCACCACTGCCCGCCCGTATTTCCTTTTTCAAGATAGGATTTCTCTATGTAGTCCTGGCCGTCCTGGAACTCATTTTGTAGACCAGGCTAGCCTTGAGCTCCCAGAGATCCGCCTGCCTCTGCCTGGGATTAAAGGCATACATCATCACGCCCAGGCAGTTTTTTTCTTTGTCTCGAAAAACAAAAACAAAAACAAAACAACAACAACAACAACAAAAAAACAGAAAAAGAAAAAAAAAAAAAGAAAGAAAAACAAAAACAAAACCAGGTTCTTCCAGACCAGGATAACCTCAAACTTTGTGCCAACCCTGGCCTTGAACTCTTGATCTTCCAGTCTCCATCTCCAAGCGCGGAGATGATGGGAGTGTGCCACCACATCTGACTTTTGGAATTTCGTTTGACGGTATCTATTTCTATAAAACAAGCTGGGAGTGAAGGAGTTGGCCGAAAGTCCCATTTTGAAAGCTAGATTGGAAATCCTGGTTTGGCGGTGCCCGAGGAAGGCGGCCTAGGTTGGCGGAGACTGACGTCTTGCAGAGGGCCCTGATGCGTTGCCAAGGCAACAGAACCTTTTCCGTGGCTTTTCAACAGTTGGGGACCCTGGACGGGGTGGTTACGTGAGGCGAACCCAAAGCGAGACGATCTAAACCCTGAGAGCAGGCAGAAGCTGCACACGATTCCCGAGTCTCGCAGACTCAGGGCTCGAGCCAACGTCATCGCTCCAAGCCGCCGCCGCAGGTATATGACGCCACTCCCGGAAGTGCGATCTGGAGCGGGCGGGGAAGGGGGCAGCTGGTTCCTTTAGGGATCAGGTCCTGTGAGGCGGTCTCAGAACTGAGACCTGAGACCGTTTCCTCTCCATCTCCGCTGAATCTTCCAGGTCCACGGACTGAGGAAACGTCTCCACCGTCATGGGAGGCGGAGACCTGGTAAGTGCCCGGAGCCTGGGCCGTTAGGATTGAGGCCCGAGACCCACTGGCGCCGGGGACGGAAACTGGCGGGGGTGCGGTGGAAGTCGGGGGTGGCAGTGGGTAACCCTGGTAATGAAGTCTTGTTTTCAACACAAGGGGTTGATAAACTCCGAGAGAGAAAGGATGGTTAAGGCCACGGAGGGACTGGGATGAGACTGGGGAGGATGTGCGGCGAGTGATGTCTGCTGGTGTCTGTGTTTGGTGATTGGAGGGGGTCGGGGGCTCCCGACTGGGAAGTCTGAGGTCACGAAGGGGGACAGTTGGACTCATGCTACGGAAGGAGGCAGATCTTGGCACACAGACTTTATTTTGTGTATGTTATCTTGGGACATAGTTCCTTTTCTTAGCTAGGAGTTTACAGTTGTATCCTGGACCTGGACTGTCGAAGGGTGGGCCGCAATCCTCCTCCATTCTTTGGAGAAGTCCATTTTAAATCTTGTCCATCATTGTTTCATTCCCTACACCAGTGCTTTGCTTTGATCTGTAGTGACAAAGCAGCTGTCTTCTGTATTCATAACACTTTTTTTAGGCTAAGTGGCAATTGCTCTGAAGTCGTGTAGTTCATTTGTAGGGAACTAATGCCTTAAATAAGGTGGAAGTATCTACGAAACACAGAGCTAAATTAGAAAACTATTGATCTTGTCAAAGTGAAGCTAATTGAATCGATAAATATATTAGTTTAGATATCTATCCATTAGGCTGAGTTTGTCAGGTATTCTTAATTTGATCAAGTTCTAGGACTCCATCAAAGTTGGTCTGGATTTTTGTTTGTTTTTCGAGACAGGGTTTCTCCGTGTAGTTTTGGTGCCTGTCCTGGATCTCGCTCTGTAGACCAGGCTGGCCTCAAACTCACAGAGATAGGCCTGGCTCTGCTTCTGCCTCCTGAGTGCTAGGATTAAAGGAATGAGCCATCCCTGCCCGGCAAAGTTGGTTTAGTTTAGTATGTTCTTCACATAACTGTGTTTAGGGACAGTGCATTAGTTTGTTTGTCTATTGCTGTGATCAAACCAGGACCAAAAGCAACTTTCGGAGGAGAGGGCTTATTACATTTTACAGGTTAGAGTCCATCATTAAGGGAAGCCAGGGAAGGGCTCAAGTAGGAACCTGGAGGCAGAAACCATGGAGGAGTCCTGCTCACTGGCTTGCTTCTCTTGGCTCACTCAGCTACCTTTCTTATATAGTCTGGCCCACCTACGCAGGGATGGTACCACCCACAGTGGGCTGGGCCCCCCTACATTGATTAGAAATCCAGATCTTTCTGTGTATGATGGCGGGGCTGTCCTGCACATTGTCTATTCAGCATCCTCTAGCCACAAAGATGCCATTAGCACTTGCCTCTCCCTTAGTTATGACATCTACAAATTTCCCCAGACATTAATTGTCATCTGTGCCCTGGGATGGAAAGGAGGACCTATGTAGGACAGAGTAAGGGGTGGGTGGGTGGTGGTGGTGATGGTGTGTTGAAGGAAGTCCTTTTCAAAGGAAAGAATGTAGGAAGGAAGGATGAAGCAACCTGGTAAAGGAGGAAAGGCAGTTAAGAAAAGGTAAAGAGAGAAAGCAGATGATACATGCCTTTAGTTCCAGTGCGTGGGAGCTACAGTCAGGGAGCTCAAGTTTGAGGGTAGCCTGAGCTAGATAGCAAGGCCCTGGCTTGCACGTATGTGTACGTGCTCACACATACCTGCGTACTTGCTGACTGTGTGCTTTGTGCCTGCAAGGTACCTTGTGTATTTTATCTCCTTTAGTCTTAAACTGGTCTCCAGATTTGCACCTCTCCCATCCATTCTTCATATCATAGCTGGACATGCTCTTGCCTGCATCTTTTCAGGTCTTACTTCCCACCATCAACAGGGTGCAGTTCAGTCCCTTCACATATCTGTAAGAGATCTGGTCTGCTGGCTTCTTAGCTGGCTATATCCCACACACCTCCTCCATTAGCGTGCACTCTGCCTCCAGCCACAGTGAATTATTTATGCTATGTTTTTCCTCATTGCTGGGACTGTGGTTGTGAGTGCCATTTCCTCTTACAGATCTTCCCATGTCACCAGCTATTTTATAACCATCCTTAGATGCTACTTCTCCAGGGAAACTTCCTGTGATTACAGCTTGAAGCGAAGTAATGAGAGGAGAGAGGAGAAGCATTCATTGAAGGCGAAGGGACAGGGACAGTTCCTGGGAAGGAAGGTTGAAAAAGGTCTAGATGCATTGTAAGCATGCAAGTTTTGGCACAGGAGAGTTAAGAGGACTCAAAAAAAAAAAAACAAAAAAACAAAACAAAACAAAAAAAAACAACGATGTTTGAACTGGCCGTCTGTGGTGGTGCAGCCTTCGGGAGCAAAGGCAGGCAGATCTCTGTAAGTTCGAGGCCAGCCTGATCTACAGAGCTAGTTGTAGTACAGCCAGGGCTATGCAGAGAAATTCTGTCTCGAAATCAAAAGGAGAGAGAGAGAGAGAGAGAGAGAGAGAGAGAGAGAGAGAGATATGTTTGCATAAGAATGAACGTACTGTCCCAGTGAACCATGTTGCCTTTCAGAATAGATCTCTTCCTCCCTGCCCTATTTCTCCCATCTTGCTGTTATCAACGCCCATTGTAGGCATGGTTAGTGGAGTCTAAGGCTGTAAGTGTTTGAAGGAAGCTCGGGAAGGGCCTGTTCCACCCTCAAACTGTAAAGACATTTCCCACCACTTCATGCGTGCTGGGCAAGCACTCTTCCACGATCTGCATTCCTCACCTGCTCTCTTGCCTTTACATGCCTGCGTGTACTGGTTATGGGAAGGGTGGGTGAGTCTCGGAGTGATGGTTAATTTTAACTACTTGGCATAATCTAGAATCACCTGGAAAGAGAATCTCAGTGACAGCTGTCTACGTTGGGTTGACCTGTGGGTATGTCTGTTGGGGATTAATTATCTTAATTAGTCATTGTGGGAAGACCCTCATCACCTTCCACCTCCCACTCTCTGAATCCTTCCCTCCTTCCTTTCACTCACAGAACCTGAAGAAGAGCTGGCACCCACAGACCCTTCGAAATGTGGAGAAGGTGTGGAAGGCAGAGCAGAAACATGAGGCCGAGCGGAAGAAGATTGAGGAGCTTCAGCGAGAGCTGCGGGAGGAGAGAGCTCGGGAAGAGATGCAGCGCTACGCTGAGGACGTCGGGGCTGTCAAGTAAGAGACGAGCTGGCTGTCTGCTGCGTGCCTAGTCCGGGTGCTGCGTAAGAGTTCCGTGATTCAGCATGTGGAGCTGGGAGCCTGACCAACTCGATTCTAAGACTGGCTGTGCGTGTCCTAAGTTGTGTACCAGAGAGAAGGTGTGGGAGCCTTGGGTATCTCGGTAGGACCCCGGAAGTCATAATACCCAAGTCTGTATGGGTTGTTGAGGACCAGCTGTGATAACATGTAACAAGTTAGTGTAGACCAGGCTCCCTCTAGATAGTTGACAAATACTCATGACTATGACGAAGAATCGTTGTCTTTATGCTACCTGAGGCCTCTGTGAATGTATTGCAAGCCCATCTTCTTGGGGGCAGTGGGGTTAATGGGAATAAGTAGATAGGGTGGCTGTCAATAAAAGCCTTGTTGTGGCTGTAGACAGTCTTGCTGAATTTTACCTTTGGTCACTTTCAGGGTAATAGTAATAGATAATTACCCTACTCATCTCATGAAATAGAAGAGAGTATATTTCAAGAAAATAAAAGGCATAAAATGCACTCTACAGTGCATTCCAAAATCAGAATGACAGAAACTGCAGACAGATTGAATCGAGTCCTCTCTACTGTTCCCCTGTTCATGTGTCATGGGCAAGCCTTCAGGGGAAATGTGGCCCATTTTCCCCATGGGATATTAAAGGGTTTTCCTTATTTCATGGCAGAGGGATTTGTTACATTCACAGTTGTGTGTGAGACTTAGTTTCAGTATGTGGACATAGCACTTTGGCATGCAAATAAGGGGAAAATCCCATTCTTTTAGGAAATGGATTGGGGAGGTTCTGATGTTTTACAGTGAATGAGGTTTTATGGAACTTTCAAATTAAATATAACGTATTTAGGGAATGGTGATGGTAACTGTTAATTGTGAACCTTGACGGATCCAGGATCATCTAGAAGAAGGGCCGCTGGGCACGTCTGTGGGGATTAGCTTGATTCTGTTAGTTAATGTGGGAAGACTCACCTTGACTGTGGGCAGGACTATCCCTGTGCTGCCCATCTGGAGCTGTAGGAGACTCAGCAAACTGAGCACTTGACTGTGCATGCAGGGTGACAGCTGATAGCTCCTGTGCATGCAGGGTGACAGCTGATAGCTCCTGTGGATGCAGGGTGACAGCTGATAGCTCCTGTGCATGCAGGGTGACAGCTGAGTTAGCTCCTGTGCATGCAGGATGACAGCTGATAGCTCCTGTGGATGCAGGGTGACAGCTGATAGCTCCTGTGGATGCAGGGTGACAGCTGATAGCTCCTGTGGATGCAGGGTGACAGCTGATAGCTCCTGTGGATGCAGGGTGACAGCTGATAGCTCCTGCTGCCTGGATTTCCCTGCCATGATGGGCTGTATCTTGAACCATGAGCCAGAATAAGCCCTCTGTCCCTTAAGTTGCCTTTGTCAGAGTGTTTTATTTTAACAACACAAACAGAGTGAGATCCAGGACAGCCAGGGCTACACAGAGAAACCCTGTCTTGAAAAAAATAAAACCAAAACAAAAGAAAATGAATTTTTTAATTTATTTTTTTTTTATTTTTTAAGAATTACTTATTTTGGGGCTGGTGAGATGGTTCATTGGTTAAGAGAACTGGCAGAGGACTCCCAGCACACACACTGGCTCACAACTATCTGTAATTTGGAACTTGTAATTCCAGTTCCAGAACATCTGACACCCTCTTCTGGCCTTTGTGGGTACTACACACATGTGGTACACATACACACAGGAAAAATACATCAAATTGAATGTTTTAAGAAGTGCAGACAGCCGGGCGGTGGTGGCACACGCCTTTAATCCCAGCACTCAGGAGGCAGAGGCAAGCGGATCTCTGTGAGTTCGAGGCCAGCCTGGGCTACCAAGTGAGTTCCAGGAAAGGCGCAAAGCTACACAGAGAAACCCTGTCTCGAAAAAAAAAAAAAAAAAAAAAAAAGAAGTGCAGACAGGGTCTCATTATAGCCCAGACTGGTGGTCCCCTGTGTCAGCCTCCTGCGTGTTGGAATTACAGGTTATGTCACCATGCTCAACCCTCCCCCTCAGCTGAGGACCCAACCCAGGGCCTTGGGCTTGCTAGGCAAGCGCTCTACCACTGAGCTAAATTCCTAACCCCCCATTTTTTTTTTTTTTTTTTGAGGGCAATTTATTAAAAACCAAGGCAGACAAACTATAAATCTCCCAGTTGCCTGGGGTGGAGACTGGAGAATGGGGGGAAAGGCCATGCTGTTTGGGATAAGCCAGCGTGGAGGTCCGCTTCATGGCTATACACAGCCACAGGTGGGGGGGGGATGTTTGGGATTCAGGTAAGGCAGTCCCAAGAGCTAGAGGAAGGAAGCACACTTAGTTCTGGCCAGCATCCAGAAGAACAGACAAAAGAGAGAGAGGGAAAAAGTGTATTCAGGACTAGAAAGGCAGGCCGCCGACCCTGTGGTACCTCACGGCAGCTGGTAGGGATTCCCCTCCCCCCAACGGCTTTTGTAGCTGATTTACTTGTCCGTTTGGCTGGTCTGAATGCTTTGTATAATTATATGCTTTGACTTTCTCCAATTGAACACCATTGATTTAAAGATGCACTCCACTCTTGTGGTTCAAGTGATCTTTTCTGTCTGTCGGGCATTGTTCTTGGAGCAAAGAGGATGTCTCCTACATGTAATGCTGTCCATCTCCAAATTCTTTCTGGAACTGAGAATCAAACCCAAGGCCTCAAACATGCTAGGCAAGCAGTCTACCACTGAGCAACATAGTATCTCTTTAGTACTTGCTGATAGTGTTACATGGTTGCAGTTCTAGACTTCATTTGATCCTTGCATTACCTAGATAAAGAAGGGGCACTTCCTTCCTCAGCCAATTCCTGTAGAGTAAAAGGGACTTTAAGAGGCAAGGAGATCTGTGGGTTTTAAGTCCTTGTCTGAAAACCAAAAACAACAGCCAACCAAACAAAAACAAACTGGCGGCCTAGGTAAGAGCATCTCTGGTTTGAGGCCAGCCTAGATAACAGTGAAACCCTGCAACAACAACAACAACAAAGCCGGGCGGTGGTGGAGCATGCCTTTAATCCCAGCACTCCGGAGGCAGAGCCAGGCGGATCTCTGTGAGTTCGAGGCCAGCCTGGGCTACCAAGTGAGTTCCAGGAAAGGAGCAAAGCTACACAGAGAAACCCTGTCTTGAAAAACCAAAACACTTGTTACTCTTGCAGAGGACCCAGGTTCGGTTCCCAGCACCCACATGGCTGCTCACAGTTCAGAGGGTTCCTGTGCCTTCCACCTCATGCACATTGTGCACATACATATAATTTAAAAAAAAATTAAGGGCTGGAGAGATGGCTTAGTGGTTAAGGACGTGTAGTTCTCTTGCAGAGACCCCGAGTTCCATTCCCAGCATCCATATTAGACAGCTCACAACTGCCTGTTCCAGTTCTGACCTCCACAGTCACCAGATAGGCACGTGGTGCACATATACACAGAAGTCACTCACACCACACATTAAAATAAAAAGAGATTGGGTTGGGGATTTAGTTCAGTGGTAGAGCACTTGCCTAGCAAGTATAAGGCCCTGGGTTTGGTCCTCAGCTCTTGGGGGGGGGGGAGATCTTGCCACAAATGAAACCACTAGGTATGATTGTGTGTGCCTGAAACCTCCACACTTAGAAGAAGAGGCAAAAGGATTAGGAGTTCAAACCCAGCCTTGGCTACTTGCCAGATGACCCTGGAAAGAGAGACCAATTCCTGAAAGTTGTCCTTTCTGTGATGTGTATGACCCTCTCCATTATACACACACACTAATGGTAAATAATTTTTTTTTTTTTTTTTTTTTTTTTTGGTTTTTCGAGGCAGGGTGTCTCTGTGTAGTTTGGGTGCCTGTCCTGGATCTCATTCCGTAGACCAGGCTGGCCTCGAACTCACAGAGATCCACCTGGCTCTGCCTCCCGAGTGCTGGGATTAAAGGCATGTGCCACCACCGCCCAGCGGTAAATACAAATTTTAAAGCAAATTAAAACCCCGGAGCTTATTTGGTAGCGTGCTTACCTAGCATGCCCAAAGCCCTGGGTTTGATCCCTGGTGTAGCATGAACCGGGTGTAAGGGCATAAGGCTGTGATCCTAGCAATCAGGAGGTAGAAGTAGGTGGGTAAGAAGTGAAGGTCATCCTCAGCCAGCCTGGAACAGCTCCTCCCTGGGAGCCCTGGTCTTCACGGCTGTCAGACTCCCTCCTAGTCTGTTATTTACCTGCACAGGAGAATTAGGAAAGCCTGTGATTACCTGTAGGCCACCGTCTGTGGTCCCCATTATAAGGACCACCCTCCCTCCCAGTCTCCTGGTCTGCCAGAACCCAGCATTCACTGTAGCCGTCCATCTTGACTCGAGTGTGGGTAAGCCAGGCAAGCTATTGGCAGTGTGACTCAGTCACCACAATCAGTTCTTAATTACAGACTACGGCTTCCCAAACAGACCCCTTTACTAGACAAAAAAGAGAGAAGTGGTCATGTTTGTATTGGCTTAAATTAATTATTTTCATTAAAGATACCCAGGGAATCCATTGCCCTCTTCCGGCCTCTGAGGGGGCCAGACACCCAATGCACAGATATATATATATGCAAGCAAAACACTCATAAATATACAATTAAATTAATTAAAAAAAAGAGTTCAGCATCCTGTTACCATCTGTCACATAAAGGTTCCATTCTCACACCTCTTTATCTTTCCACAAGGAAAGAAATGATGTCAGGAATGATGTTGTGACATTTGGTCCCCCTCCTTTTTTTTTTTTGGTTTTTCGAGACAGGGTTTCTCTGTGTAGTTTTGGTGCTTGTCCTGGAACTCACTCTGTACCCCAGGCTGGCCTTAAAACTCAGAGATCCACCTGCCTGTGCCTCCCGAGTGCTGGGATTAAAGGTGTGCGCCAATACTGCCTGGTTTTTTTTCCCTCAGTGCAAGCATCATTTACTTGACAGGTGTCTCTGGTCATTTCTCCTTTCTTCTCAAGCATGTAGCACCACTGGGGCCGCTGTGTCAAGGACAAAGATGGATTGATGAGGGTGGTCTGGGTGCTGAGGTAGAATATGTGTATCGTTTTAGATGATCTTTGACATGAGGAGATAATGTATAAACTTGGTAGTGGAGACTAGGTAACTAAGTGGAGGTCCATGCCTTAGCTGGAGGATTCTGTTTTTTCCTCATTAATTGTCTTTGTGAAAAGGATCTCTATTCATTTATAAGAATCATTTCTTCATGTCTGCCAAGTTGAGAATGGTGTTTGGTTTACAGTAGGTATCTGCAGAGGCAGTCCAGTGCTGATCAGCTCAGGTTCTGTGTGGAGTTTGAAAGGACTCTCCATTCTGTGTGTGTGTCTGTCTGTCTGTCTGTGTCTGTCTGTCTGTCTATCTTATCTATCTATAACTATATCATTTTTTTCCCCTTGAACCAGGAAAAAAGAAGAAAAGTTGGATTGGATGTACCAGGGTCCTGGTGGGATGGTGAACCGTGATGAGTACCTGCTGGGTCGCCCCATTGACAAGTACGTCTTTGAGAAGATGGAGGAGAAGGAGGCAGGCTGTTCTTCTGAGACAGGACTCCTCCCAGGCTCGATCTTTGCCCCGTCAGGTGCCAATTCCCTTCTTGACATGGCCAGCAAAATCCGGGAAGACCCTCTCTTCCTCATCAGGTACTGCGGGGGGTTGGGAAGGGCTGGGGCTTGGGAAGGGCTGGGCTTGGGAAGGGCTGGGCTTGGGAAGGGCTGTTACAGGGACACCCGGGGACTCTTCCAGGGCTGCTGTTTCTCTTGCTTTATAGCTGCTCCTGTTTTCCATCTCTGTGTCCGTTTGTGCTTCTGGGTGGTGAGAAAGAGTTCCTGTGAGGGTACCTGATGTAGCCATATGGAAAGACACTGGCAAATGTTTCAAGCCAGACAAGATTTATCTACCTATCTTTTTTTATCATTCAATAACTATCTTTATGATATTCATTGATTACATTAATTGTATTGATTTATTACAGTCATGATATTAGGTCCTGATACTGTATCCACCTATCTTTTTTTTTTTTTTTTTTTTTTTTTTTTTTTTTTTTTTTTTTTTTTCGAGACAGGGTTTCTCTGTGTAGCTTTGTGCCTTTCCTGGAGCTCACTTGGTAGCCCAGGCTGGCCTCGAACTCACAGAGATCCGCCTGGCTCTGCCTCCCGAGTGCTGGGATTAAAGGCGTGCGCCACCAACGCCCGGCTTGTATCCACCTATCTTTAACCCGTAAATAAAAAAGAGAGGTAAAAGGCTGGGGATACCTTTGCTGGTAAGAGAACGTATCGCTCCTGCCGAGGACCCGAGTTGGGATCCCAGTGCCCATATCGGGTAGCTTAGAGATGGGTGTGGAACTGCAGTTCTAGGGAGAGCCAAAGCCTCTGGCACCCCTGGGCACTAGCACTTACGTACCTCACACTCGGAGTGTGTACACACACACAAATGAAAGATAATAAAAATAATAAAAATTGTATTAAAATAAAAAGGCGGTAGAAGCAAGATGACGCTTGTTCCTTGGAAATCTGGGAAATTGGTGTAGAGCTGACTACGAGGTAAATGTCCCCTTAGCCCCCCACTCCCTTACCATCCCGCTGTAATCATAGCCAGCAAATGACTCTCAGTCCTTTTTCCTTCGTCTCCTTCCTTGCTTTTTTATTTTATTTGTTTGTTTTTGGATGTGTGTATGTTAGTGTATATATGTGCATGTGCATGCTTACCTGTTTGTGGAGGCTGTAAGTCGACATTTAATGCCTTTCTCAATCACTCTTCCTTCTTGGTGTGTGTCTGAGTGTGCATGTGTGTGTGCACATGTGCACACATCCCAGGGTGTGTGTGTTTGGGTCAGAGGGCTACTTTTGGGAGCTGGTTCTCTCCTCCCACCTGTGGGCCTTAGGGATTTGACCTCAGCAGCTGGGCTGGCGTCAGGCTCTTTCAACAGCCCTCTCTGCCTTACTTCGTGAGATAAAGTGTCTCACCAGACCTGGAGCTTGCCGATTCATCGACACTGGCCAGCAAGCCCCAGGACCTTCTGTTGCTGCCTCCCGAGCCCTGGGAGTGTGGCTATGAGCTGCTCTGCTCAGCTTTCTTTACTGTGGTTACTGGTTTTGAGACAGGGTCTTAGTATGTAACCTTGGTCCGCCTGGAGCTCGATATCTAGACTAGGCTGACCTTGAACTCATACCTCTGTCTCCTGATGCTGGGATTAAAGACGTGCTACCACCCTGGCTCACTCAGCTTTTTCCGTGGTTTGGGGAGGTGGAATCTGAGGGCCTTCTGCTTGTGTGGCAAGCACTTTCCTGACTGAGCCCACTTACTACCCGTTTTTTTTTGCTTATTTGTTTATTTGAAACAAGGTCTTATGTAGTCCAGGCTAGCCTCAAATCCGCCCTGTAGCTGAGTGTGACTGAATTCCTTATCCTCTGATGTGTGTTAGCATGCCCCGCTTTGTGATTTATTGAGACAGTAGCCTTGGCCTTGAATTCGCATCTTCTCTCCTCAGCCTCCTGAGTATTGAGTTCTGCACTATGACACCCAACTCTTCATTAATATTTGCTTGTTATATCCCTAACTTGTTTCCAGATGATATATTTTCAAAATCGTTAAAATTTGAAAACTTGGTGACGTTCCTTGTTATTTATTTATTTTACAATTTTATTTCCTGTGTATGAGTGTTTTCCTGGCATGTGTATCTGTGTGCTGTGTGCATGCCTGGTGCCTGCAGAGGCCAGAAGAAGACTGGAGTTACAGCCAGTTGTAAGCTGCCATGTAGGGGCTGGGACTGGAACCCAGGTCCTCTGGAAGAGCAGCTAGTGCTCTTAACTGCTGAGCCATCTCTCCAGTTCCCATCACCAATGTGTACACAGACACACACACACACACACACACACACACACACACACACACTCCTTAAAAGAAGAACCATTGTGTATACACACACATACTCACACACTCACCTCTCAAAAGAACCATTGTGTATACACATATACACACTTCTCAAAAGAAGAACCATTGTGTATACAAATATATACACTTACACTCACTTCTTAAAGGAAGAACCATCGTGTATACACACACTCACACACTTCTCAAAAGAAGAAACATTGTGTATACACTCACACACTTCTCAAAAGAAGAACCATTGTGTATACATACACACACTCACTTCTCAAAAGAAGAACCATTGTGTATACACATATACACACTCACACACTCACTTCTCCAAGGAAGAACTATTGTGTATACACATATACACACACACTCACTTCTCAAAGGAAGAACCATTGTGTATACACATATACACACTTCTCAAAGGAAGAACCATTGTGTATACAAATATACACACTTACACTCACTTCTCAAAGGAAGAACCATTGTTTATACACACACTCACACACCTCTCAAAAGAAGAAACATTGTGTATACACACACACACACACACACACTTCTCAAAAGAAGAACCATTGTGTATACATACACACACTCACTTCTCAAAAGAAGAACCATTGTGTATACACATATACACACTCACACACTCACTTCTCCAAGGAAGAACCATTGTGTATACACACACACACACACACTCACACACTTCTCAAAAGAAGAACCATTGTGTATACACATATACACACTCACACACTTCTCAAAGGAAGAATCATTGTGTATACACACACACACACACACACACACACTTCTCAAAACAAGAACCATCGTGTATACACACGTACACACTCACACACTCACTTCTCAAAAGAAGAGCCCTTCTGTTGTCTTTATTGCCCAGATGATGGGTCTGTTTTTATGCTAAGCAGTGGAGGTAGTTTTGAAATGTTGCGCTCAGGAGATTTGCAGGTCCACACCGGATGGATTCCTTAACCATGAGGGAAGCCTTGGATGTGAAGCCAAATGCCACGAGATCGAACTCACTGTCACGCATTGTGCTGTGCCCACATCATTTCTCCACAGTATCCCGTCTCGTGTGTGTATTTGCTGGAGTTCTCTGCCTTCCACACCATCCTCTGTACATTTACCACAGTGTAAAGTCTGTGTCTGTGAGATTTCGTTTCGTTTCGTTTCATTTTGTTTTGTTTCAGACAGGTTCTCACTGTGTAGCCCTGGCTTGCCTGTGCATTTGTTTTGAAAAGGGGTTGTTAAATAGAGTTTGCTGCAGAGGATAACACAAATCCTTTGCAAAAGAAAGAGTCATTAAATTTTTCCTTCTATTTAGGAAGAAAGAGGAGGAGAAAAAAAGAGAGGTCCTGAACAATCCTGTGAAAATGAAGAAAATCAAGGAGTTGGTAAGTGGTGCATCAAATGTGCACCACGATGGTGCTGGGGTGTGTTTGCACGTGTGTCTGCACTGTGTGCATCGTGTGAACTTGTGGTATCTGAGGAGGTAGGAAATGGGCATCAGATCTCCTGGAATTGGAGTTATGGATGGTTGTGCGTTGTTCTGTGGATCCTAGGAATTGAACCCGGGTCCTCTGGAAGAGCAGTCAGTGCTGTTAAGTGCTGAGCCATCTCTCTAGCCCTCCATCAGCTTCTTAACACTAGGCCATCTTTCCGTTTTCCTTTTAGGAAGTAGCCTGGCTCTTATAAATGACTTCTTCCTGGGCTCTTGAGACAGAACTTACTTTGTGGCCCAGGCCAGTCTGGAACTCCAGTCTTCCTTCCTCAACCGGAGTATCATGATTATGAGGCTTAAAATTTTTTGTTTGTGGTTTGTTTTTTTTTTTTTTTTGAGCCAGGGTTTCTCTGTGTAGCCCTGGCTATCCTGGAACTCACTCTGTAGACCAGGCTGGCCTCAAACTCAAAGATCTGATTCCCTCTGCCTCTGGAGTGCTGGGATTACAGACGTGCACCTCCACCACCTGGCTCAATTTTTGTTTTTTTTTTACATACTATCTCCTGGTGATCTTATGCTAGCTTACCTTAACAGCTTAATTATGGTTGATTTCCTTTTGTTTGGGAAAGAGCTACATGTCTTCAGTTTCTCTTTCTTTTTTCATTTCTTGTGCATGTGCATGGGTATGTTTGGCATGCGCGTGAGTGGTCCTGAAAATTGAACTCCAGTTGTCAGGCTTGGTGGCAAGTGCTGTTAATCAGTGAGTCACAGGCTTGCCAGACGTACGTAATGAGACTTGGTCTCAAAATAATAATAATTTTTAAATGTGGATTCCTTGCTCACTTACCAGAGAGGTTTTTTAGGGGATCTGGAATACATTTGTGCCCAACATGGATGCCCTGACAGTATCCTGGGCCATTTTGTATGTGAGCCGTTCCCTACACCAGGTATTAACTAACAGGGTCTTAGAGCTCTCATGTGGTTATGTTCTGGACATTTCAGTTGCAAATGAGTCTGGAAAAGAAGGAGAAGAAGAAAAAGAAGGAGAAGAAAAAGAAGCACAAGAAACATAAACATAGAAGCTCCAGCAGTGATCGCTCCAGCAGTGAGAGCGAGCACAGCCAGGGCAGGTGAGCGGTGGCGCCAGCCTCCCTCGGCAGACTTCCTACCCGTTCACTCATCCATCCCACGGGAGGAGCTGAGCACCAGGCACTGGGGGTTGGTGGGGACGGGCAGATGTGCGCTCTGTACTGCAGAGCTGGCCTCTGGCATTCGAGTTCTTTGGAGATGCTAAGTCTGTGTCCTGGTGCACTCTTGGATAGGCTGACATTCGCCTCCCAGATCGTAGGTCCGAACTCCTGACAGGACTCTTTCATCCCAGCTGGAGTCCCCGGGACTGAAGGGGTTTTCTGTAGTCTCTCTTCCTCTTTTTGTAAAAATGGATTAATGGGACCATGTGGGCCCATTCCGCGTCTCCCCGCAGCAGGGACAGTCAGCTCTGTGGCTGCTGACTCACGATTAGTCCCCGGAATAGCAAGCGAGGTGAGAGGAGAATGTGTTCAGGCGCTGAGGCTGAGGGCTCCGCCCACGGCTTTTCACAGGAAAAACTCGACTGTGCTGATGTCTTCCAGCGAAGACAGTCCACATAGAGAGAGGCGCTGCCAAGCAATGGCAGTGCTAGCTGGGCGCTGGGAGAGGCAGCCCTTCTCAGCAGGAGAGGTTCAAACCGGACTCTGTGCCTTTTCTTTTCCAGTGAACGTGTCTATGTTTTAATCTCTTAGATCTCAAAAGAAGATGGCAAATTCCTGTCCTGTTTTGTCCAAAGTCCCTGGATATGGCTTACAGGTAGAGATGTGGGCTTTTCAAAGGGAGTGACTATGGGAATGTGCAGTTTGTCACCCTTGACACTGCAGAGAGCAGGGGAGTTGGAGGGTGGGGCCTGGGGCTGCTGGAGGCTAAGCCTGCTCCTTATCCTTGAACCCTTTGCCTCTTTCGGAGAGTCCTCTAAGTAGAGAAATCACTAGTTGGAGCACTTACCATCCCTCCAAGAACTGCAAGTAATTGACACGAAATGTATACATTTTAATGGCTTTTGACCAACAGCCATCCCTCACTTTTGTATTTTAATTTATTTTTTATTTTTATTTATTTTTTTAGAATTTTTTTAAAGATTTATTTATTTATTATGTATACAGTATTCTGCCTACACACCAGGGAAGGGCACCAGATCAAATTACAGATGGTTATGAGCCACCATGTGGTTGCTGGGAATTGAACTCAGGACCTCAGGAAGAGCAACCAGGGCTCTTAACCTCTGAGCCATCTCTCCAGCCCCGTATTTTAATTTTTGTGAGGTGCTTGGGATGGAACCCAGGCCTTGCATATGCCCAGCAAGTGCTTTGTGAATGAACTACAGCCTCAGCCTTGGTTTTTTTCTTACATTCATTCATTCCTTCATTTGTTTGTTTGTTTATTTGGAGATAGAGTCTCACTGTGTAGCCCTGGCTGTCCTGGAACTCCTTATGTAGACCAGGCTGGCCTTGAACCCACAGACATCCTCCTGCCTCTGCCTGCCCTTTACTGGGATTAAAGCCAGGTATCACCACACCTGGCTTGTTTTGGTCTTTTTTTTTCTTTAAGATTTATATATTTTTTATATTATGTGTATGAGTATTTTTGCCTGCATTTATATGTGCATGCCAGATGAGTGCCTCGTGTCCATGGAAATCAGAAGAGGGTATTGGATCCGCTGGGTCTGAAGTTAAAAATGGTTGTGAGTCACCAGGTAGATGCCAGGAACCAAACCAGGTGCTCTGGGAGAGCAGCAAGTACTCCTAACTCCTGAGCCAACTCTCCAGCCCTGTTTTGTATTTTTGAGAGAATTATGGGAAGGCTAACCTGGATCTCACTGTGGAGCTAAGGCTGGCTGACCTGGAAATTCTAGGTTTCCTGCTTCCACCTCCTGAGTGCTAGGAACACAGTACCCTGACACTTCTGGCTATTTTGTTCTGTGTTCTCATACAGGGTTTACCGTGTAGCCCTGGCTGGTCTACAACTCTGCTTCCAAGTGCTGGGGTTAAAGGTGTGAGCTCTGGGCTCTTGTTCTTTTATTTTTAAGACAGAATCTCAAAAATTTTGACTTCTTCTGCATCCTGAATGCTGGGATTATAAATATGACAGGCAACTCTTAGCTTTTCTGAATAGGATTTCCATATCTAGTTTAAATTAGTCTCAAACTTGATTTTCCTGCCTTTGCCTCCTGAGTTGCTAGGGACAGTATATGTGTACCATTATGCCCAGCTCTTATTTTTTTCCCCTTTCCTTCCTTTAAGACAGAGTCTCAGAATATAATACAAGCTGTCCTTGAACTTACAACCCTCTTACTTTAGCATTCTGAGTACTAGGATTCAGGTATGTGCCCCCCCCCCCATGCAGCTGTATCGTCAGCTTGATTCCTCTTGGCAAATTTAAAGAATCTCATTGTTCATTCTTCCCTTGCTGCACTACACTTCTGTTTGAATAGAAAGATTTTCCTATGAATGGTTTCTCCTGTCTTCCTTAATGACATAGGTGAGGGACTCCGACCGGAACCAGGGTTCTCTGATGGCTGAGCAAAGGGAGGTGAAGAACCATTCCCGCTCAAGAAGCTCCTCCCACTCACCCCCCAGACATGCCAGCCGGAAGAGCTCCAAGGAAGAGAGGTCCCGGGACAGGAGGTCTCGATCCCCGGGCAGGAGGTCACGGTCTCCAAGGCCCAGCAGAGCGTGAGTATGGGAGTTCACTGGGAAATAACCTGTGACCCTAAGGGGCTGGTCACAGCAGGTGTTTGGTTTGGGTGATGTTCGTCATTTCCAGTCTTAGATGTCTCAGCTTTATCTCCTCTCCATCATTCTCTTCCCCACCTCACTGTAATTCCATGTGATCATAACGAATCGCATTTGGAGGACTGTATTGTGCTGGCAGAATCTCCCCTCCTTTTTGGGCTTTACTTTTTCTGTATGTGAGTGTAGTGTATGTGTGGTGTATGCACACGTGCGTGGGTAGGTGCACATACTTTGCTTGTGTGGAGATGTGGGATGTCTTCCTGCCACTCTCTCCTCTACTCCATCAAGGCAGTCTCTCCCCTGAACTGGAGCTTTTTTTTTTTTTTTTTTTTGGTTTTTCGAGACAGGGTTTCTCTGCGTAGCTTTGCACCTTTCCTGGAGCTCACTTGGTAACCCAGGCTGGCCTCGAACTCACAGAGATCCGCCTGGCTCTGCCTCCCGAGTGCTGGGATTAAAGGCGTGCGCCACCAACGCCCGGCAAACTGGAGCTTTTTTTCTTTTCTTTTGGCTAGGCTGGAAGCTCACAGTTGCCAGAGATTCTCCTGTCTCCTCCCCACTCAGTGCTGGGGATACAGGCATGCACAGAACTGCCTGGCTTGTTATGAGGGTGCTGGGATTTCAACTCTGGTCCTCAGATTTATCTAGCAAGAAATCTTAACTGCTGAGCCTCCTGGGGCCCTGAGTTACACTTTTAAAAGATTGTGTGTATGTCTACATTTGTGTAACTGCATGCTTTGTGGAGGTCAGAGAACAATTTGAGGGAGTTGGTTCTATCCTCCACCATATGGATTCCCAGAGATTGAACTCAGGTTATCAGGCCTGGTGGCAAGTGCCATTGAACCTTTTTTTTGGCCCCAGCCTGGATTATACTTTTAAGGGAACTAAATTGGTTGAGGTATATACTAATGATACCCATATAAAAGGCTTGTCTCTTCTGTGTTCATTACAGGCATGCCTCTAAGGTAAACAGGAAAGACAGAGATAGCCCATCACCTAAAAAGGAGGTCTACCAGAGGCGGCATGCTTCCGGATACACCAGGTAAGTCAGGAATGTACTAAACGTCAGGTTTTTGTATTTTAATTTGTTTCTCCAAATGAGCACTTTTTAAAAAATTGAACTGTCATTTTTCCCTTTAAAGAGAAATCTGTATATCACAAACTGTGTACAAACTATAACATACCCATTTTAGAAGCAATAGATTTAGATGTCTGACTTTGTTAAGTGGTGACTAATCTGTTCATCACTTTTTTTTGTTGTTGTTGTTCTAACTTCATTTAGGATGAATGCCAGGGAAAAAGACCTACCTATTATATTAGGCTGTTAAGTCAGGTTGCTGGCATCTCGCTTCATCCCAAAGTGGTATATTCTTGGGTTGTATCCATGAATGTGTGTGTCCTGTACACCCCCACTCACACATGGGGAGGTCAGAGGAGGACATCAGACATTGGAATTTTCTTTGGGCCACCAACCAGCCCCCAAATAAAGACATGGAGACTTATTATTAATTATGAATGCTTGGCCTTAGCTTAGGCCTGTCCCCCTAGCTCTTTTAACTTAATTTAACCGGTTTCTATTCATCTACATTTTGCCTCAGGCTTTTTACCTTTCTTTCATTTTGTATTTCCTACTTTCTTGCTTCCTCCGTGTCTGGCTGACTGGCCCAGGCGTTTCCCTGGTCTCTTTTTCTTTCTTTTTTTCCAGCTTAAATTCCTCCTCTCCTGTTCCACTTGTCCCTTCTCCCTCGCTATTGGCCATTCAGCTTTTTATTAGACCAATCAGGTGTCTTAGGCAGGCAAGGTAAAACAGCTATATAATTCAACAAATGTAACATATCTTTACTTAGTTTAATATTCTGCAACATAAACAAATGTAACACATCTTACATAGTTAAACAAATAGTCCACAGCATCCTACCTTACTCACTGAACCAGGTCTTTCACTGAAGTTGGGGCTCAATGATTTGGCTAGGCTAAATGGCCATCCAGTTCCTGGGATTTGCCTATCTTTGCCAGTTAATGCCAGGGTTATAGGCACATGTGGTTATGCCCAGATTTTACACTGGTGCTGTGGATTTGAACTCAGGACCTCATTCTTGCATAGCAAGTGCTCTTACCTACTGAGACATCTCCTCAATCCCCATATCCATGAGGTTTTGTTTTTTCTTTATTTTTGTTTTGCTTTTTGCCTGCATGTATGTCTGTGTGAAGGTGTCAGATCCCATGGAACTGGTATTACAGACATCTGTGAGCTGCCGTATGGGCGCTGGGACTTGAACCCAGGTCCTCTGGAAGAGTTGCCAGTGTTCCCAACCACTGAGCCATCTCTCCAGTTTCTTTCTTTTCTCTCTCTCTCTCTCTCTCTCTCTCTCTCTCTCTTCTCTCTTCTCTCTTCTCTCTTCTCTCTTCTCTCTTCTCTCTTCTCTCTTTCTCTTTCAATCCATGAGGTGTTTGTTTGGTTTTTTGAGACAGGGTTTCTCTGTAGTTTTGGTGCCTGTCCTGGCTCTCGCTCTGTAGACCAGTCTGGCCTCGAACTCACAGAGATCCACCTGATTCTGACTGGTATTAGAGGCGTGCACCACCACCGCCCGGCCAATGCATGAGTTTTTAAGCCTCCCTTATGGAGTAGGAGATAGCAACCAACAGTCAATGGATGGCCCTCATTTGTTCTGTAAGTTGTTAATGGTGAAAACATACTCCTGTAAGGTTAGGTTGTTAGTGGTGAAAACATACTCCTGTAAGGTTAGGTTCTTGGTTAGCACTTAAGTCTGTTTTTTTTTTTTTTTTAAAGATTTATTTATTTATTTATTATGTATACAGAAGAGGGCGCCAGATCTCATTACGGATGGTTGTGAGCCACCATGTGGTTGCTGGGAATTGAACTCAGGACCTCTGGAAGAGCAGCCAGTGCTCTTAACCTCTGAGCCATCTCTCCAGCCCATTAAGTCTGTTGTTTTAAAAGAATCATCCTAGAGATTACTGAGTGTGATTATGAAATCCTTCACCGGAAGTCTTCATGATTTGTTGGGAGCCACTGGACTGAGGTGTCCGGAGGAAGGAAACTCATCCCGACATGGCACTGTTCCTCTTATTTCTCTGGAGAGCAAGGAGCTGGCAAGCCTGTGGACCCGTCTGCACGCTTTGCTCCTTGTTTTGTTTTGCTGGGGAAGGGTAGCACCGATTGGATGGTTTCTGTGCTCTACAGAAAACTCTCAGCAGAGGAGCTAGAGCGGAAGCGCCAGGAGATGATGGCAAACGCCAGGTGGAGGGAGGAGGAGAGGCTGAACACCCTCAAGAGGCATGCCAAGGAAGATGAGCGGGAGCGCAGACTGGAGAAGCTGGACCCTCGCTCTGGCAAGTTCATCCAGTAAGTACTTGTTCATGCCTGGCTCCACCTGCACAGGCTCCAGGAGGCCATGCGGCAGCAGACCACTGCCAGGGGCTGGGTGGTGTTTCTCGTCTCTCTCAGGAGACCTCGGGACTTAGCTTGGGGCTCCCTTTGGTGCTGCTCCCAGTTTCTAGCCAGGCAGTGGGAGTTTTTTTTTTGTTTTTTTTTTTTGGTTTTTTTTTTTTTTGGTTTTTTTTTTTTTTTTTTTTTTTTTCGAGACAGGGTTTCTCTGTGTAGCTTTGCGCCTTTCCTGGAGCTCACTTGGTAGCCCAGGCTGGCCTGGAACTCACAGAGATCCGCCTGGCTCTGCCTCCCGAGTGCTGGGATTAAAGGCGTGCGCCACCATCGCCCGGCCAGGCAGTGGGAGTTTTTATTTGAAGTAGAAGTCATTGGTACTTTTCCCACATCACTGAAATTCTTTGGCCTTCCTTTTAAGTAAAAATTTATGGCTCAGAAAACCTTTTTCCAATAAGACTTGACTTGTTTTCCAAAAACAGATGAGTTTTCCCTTATGGACATTTAAAAACCTTGGTTCCAGATGGAGTCATTTGAAAATTGTCTATGTGGGCTGAAAAAAAAATGTGTGTGTCTACAGTTGCTTTCTGACTACAACCCTGGTTTTTCCAATTCTGCCAGAGGTGACCAGTTGAAAAAATGTTCTTTTTTCCCCATTCACCTGTCTCTTCTCTTCCCTAGTCGCATGAAGCTGGAGAGCGCATCTACTTCCTCCCTGGAGGACCGGGTAAAGCGCAACATCCATTCTCTACAGAGAACACCAGTAGCTCTGGAGAAGAGCTTCATGAAAAGATGAAAACCAGTCCCTCTTACTGGTTTTCCTGAATTCTCCAGGGAGGCTGCGGAGTCCTTAAAATTCTCTTTATAAGAGTTCAAATGGCTTCTTCTACAGATGAAAAACCACCACTGTTCAAAGTGCCCCTTGTCCATTGACTCCTGAAACATGGTACATTCTTTAAAAACCAATGTGACTTGATTTGGGGACCCTCAGGACCTTTGGCTGTGCACTGTGGGATTTGACTGTGATCTAATGGCTGGGCACTGGGCTGTCCTGGGGGCTGGGATGCTTGCCACACCTCTTCCCTCCCACCTGAATGAATGGATCAGACCTTCCAGAGACCTCTCTCCACAGCCCAGATAGACTCTGCTTACTGGGATAAATGAGCACTGACTTTATTTAGTAGATCTTCTGACAGAATAGCCAAGTGTCAAGAAGAGTCAAGAGAGTGACATAAAACTGGAAGATAAAACAGTACCCAAAAAACCCCCAAATGAACTGTTAAATATTTGTCTTTGAGATGTAATAGTCTAATGTGTATATGTACAAATGTATATTTTATACATGCTTTAAAAAAGCTAGCTTTGTGAGAACATTTTGATTGATGATTTTACTGTGTGTAAAGCCACACTGAACCTTATCAGGAAGTAACACGGGAAGGGGCGTGGCTTGTTTTCTCTCTGCCTCTGGTTTGGGAGGAGCTTTGGGGTGACTGACAGAATCTAGCTGGAGTAGCTAACCTTTTGACATTTGGACATGACTTTGCCCTCTACAAATGTGTCAGGTTGCATTCATAGCTAAGGACTGGCTTCAGGAAAGACTACCTGCCAAGTATGTAGTCCCCTTTATTTCCTAGAATATGGGGCAGCCCAATGGTGCGGGAAGCAGGACCCTGTTGTTAGTATGCTATGGCATAAAAGAAAAGAATGTGGAAGCTATTTATTTCCTGGATACACACACACACACACACACACACACACACACACACACACACATATATATTTTGTTGTTGTTTTGGTTTGGTTTGGTTTTTCAAGACAGGGTTTCTCTGTGAGCTTTGCGCCTTTCCTGGATCTCACTCTGTAGACCAGGCTGGCCTCGAACTCACAAAGATCCGCCTGGCTCTGCTTCCCGAGTGCTGGGATTAAAGGCGTGCACCACCACCACCGCCGCCGCCCCACCTCCCACCCCCCAGCTTTGAACATATTCTGTGTATCGGAAGATGATCTCGAACTTCAGATTTTCTGTAGCACCACACAGCTGCTGCTGCTTCACTGTGTGTCTTTTGAGACAGGGCCCTTACTGGCTCAGGCTGGTCTGGTGGTGGTGGCTGTCCTGCTTCAGCCTTCTGAATGCTGGATTACTGGCATGAACCTCATGCCTAGCTTCCTAGCTTCTCTTTTATCCTGTAATAATTTAACTAAAAATCTAAGACAAGAGCCCAGGGGCCACTCCTGTGTCTTCACTGCCATTTCTTTCTCTGTTCTTTCACCAGAAGCCCTCGTTGGCCAGGGAACTTCTAGGTTCCCTCTTTAAAAATAAAGCAAAACAAAACAAAAAACCAAAAAAATTATTCTAGTGAGGCTGACCTTGATCCTCCTGTTCCTGCCTCTGGAGCTGTGATTACAGACCTTGTGGCCCTCAGAGGCTCTCTTCACCCACACATTAGTCAAGCCATTTCCTTCTTCTGCCAGTTCCTAATTCAACTTAAAACGTATTTGGATTTTTACTTTTAAAACACTTAAAATGCCGGGCACTGTAATTCTTAAAACCCAGTTTCTCCCCAGAGAATGTAACATTATTCATTTAATCACTTCATCCTGCTGCCCTGTGCTATGGGTAATTATGGCTTTTATTTTATTACTTGGTAATAAAGGCTACATTTATTTTTTTAACTGTGTAAAGAGCGACCGACCACGTGCGCGATGCTGAGTTTCCATATCCCGGCACAAATGTTGACCTGTGGTTTGTGTCGAATACAGAGATCCTTCGTCCACGATGAATTACGTAATAAACCGTGGGTGGTTTACTCAGATTTCGTGGATCAAGAATGAGATGATTATTAGGATACGCGTCCGCAGGTGCTAGCGGTCTCTAAACTTGACCCTCCGTTTAGAGAAGGCCGGGCGGCAGGTGGGTGGGCGCGCGGCCCATTCATAAAACCTATGATTCCGGGCCTGCTGCTCTGATTGGCTCGGGGGAAGGGGGCGTGGCCGCGGGCGGAGTGCGCCGTCGGCCCAGGGGAGTGGGAAGATCCACGCTTGGGTGGAGCGAGGGGGCGGTCCCTGGCGTGCCCGGCAGGACTTCCTTTTCCCCGGGCCGCGTTATTCCTCTCCCCCGGGGTGGGGATGGTATGTCCCAGCTCCTCGCACGCCGGCCCCTCCACCCCTCCCGAAGCTGGGGCGCTGCCGCCATCTTGGTTACCTCAGGTTGAGGCAAAGCCAAACCCCGGCTTTGGGAGGGCTTGAGCAAGGCGCCTCTCTTATGGGGCGCCTCCAGGCTGCCCATTCCCCGCTCCGTGACTCACTCTTGCGCGTGAACACGGCTGGGTCCCCGGCAGGCCCGGGGAGGAGGGGTGGGCGGGGCGGCCGCAAGCTCCCGGGGCGGGCGCTACCATTCCGACCCGGCAGGGAGGGCCGGGAGTAGGTGGGCGGGGCCGCGGGGGGCGGGGTCAGGAGCGGCCTGGCCCGCTCCCCGGGGCGGGGCGGGGCGGGGCGGCGAGGGCGGGGCGTGGGGCGGACGGAACCACCGGGGCGGGGTGGGGAGGTAACGGGACGGGCGCGACCATGGCTCCGTGAGGCAGCGGGGGTGGGGATCGGTTCGGGGGAGGCCTGGGGCCGCTCGCTGGTGCGCTGTCTCCGTCACCCCCCCTTTCGCCGCCGCCGCCGCCGCCGCCGCCGCCGCCGCCGCCGCCCCGGGCATGTCGTCCAACTGCACCAGCACCACGGCGGTGGCGGTGGCGCCGCTCAGCGCCAGCAAAACCAAGACCAAGAAGAAGCATTTCGTGTGCCAGAAAGTGAAGCTATTCCGGGCCAGCGAGCCGATCCTCAGCGTCCTGATGTGGGGGGTGAACCACACGGTAACCAGCTTCCCCATGCGCGCCCCCTACTCCCCCGGGCCTCGCCACGCTCGCCCCGCGGGTGACGCCTGCAACCCCTCCGCCGAGCCACTTGCATGCCCGCCCACCCGTGCACGCCGTCCGGCCCGGCGTGCACTCCCCGTTCGCCACGCGAGGCCTGGTGTCCCCGTGCTATGCCGTCGCCGTCTCCCCTTCGCTCCTGCCCCTCTGGCTTCCTGCGCCCGAATGCTTGATCTGTGCAGCTCCCGGAGCTTCGAGGGGAGGCCTGGGTGCTGCGCCGCCGCCGCTTCTAACCTCAGCCTGCTTGTTGCATGGCTATTCGCCTTGTCCCTGATAGCTGGCTGCCAGATCGTTGCCCAGTTGACAGGGCAAGTGGCACTGGTTTGCCTGACTATTCCTGTTTGTGGTCGTTTGGTTGATGTGGCTACCCAAAGTTTCCCATCCTCTAGGCCTTCTTACCCCTGGCTGTGGAAATCCTCTCTGGGTTTCCTTTTTCTTCTTCATGAAGATGTACCGACTGGAGAAGCCTCCGCTTCTCTGAACCACAGACACATGACTTGGGTCCCCTTGGATGAAGAAGAGTGGACACAAGGCCCGAGAGAGTGTAGACCCGGTTATAGAAAGAATATGTCTTCCCCGTTTTCTGTGGTGTTTATTTCAAGACGGTGACTTCTTGTGTATCCTGTGGTTTTCCAGGATGTGATAAAGGTGATTGTTGTCCGAGATGAGTGGAGCCCCGGGTTCTGGGTGCTCGGAGATTGTGCAGTAGCCTCTGCTAAGAAGTTGGACGTGGACACTTTGAGCTGGCTGTCTTTGTTTATGTGTTGTTTCTTTGGGGTCTGCCCTCTTCCTCTTCGAGGGCTTGCTCCTTGCCTTCTGACCGTTTCTTTGTGCGTCCCCACACTGGGAACAGACAAGTGAAAGGACCCCAAGTTTAGAATGAGGGAAATGAAGTGTTGGATCTACTGGGGATTTCATTCCTGAGGCTCCCCGGCTCTTCTGAACATTTGAAATTGTTTGTAAGACGAAACAGTGACCCAGGGTCAACAAGACTTCATCTTCTGTTGCTTTGGTAGAAGACCTAGAGAGAGGCCTTTGGCTGGAGATTGAGGAACCGCAGCCTCAGCCAGCGTGTCAGATCTCTGTCCCGTGTGGAAGCGTGCATGTGTCTGTGAGGTTCTTGCCCAGGTTACTTTTCCATATCCTCACTGGGGTAAATGAGTGTCCTGACAGGGTAGTGGGATGCTTGGACCGCTAACGCTGCTGGAGGGCGACACTGAAACACTTTGTTCCTCTTGCTTCTTGCTGCTTCTGGGCTCATCTGACATTCCCAGGGAAACTGGGTCAGCAAATGTGAACCCTATAATCCTATATCCTTTCTGGAGGTCAGGTTGATTTTGTTTGACATCCTGCTTCTCACTAGAAAGCATCTTGTCTGGGCAGAGAGCTGGTAGAAGCCTGGAGGTGGGTAACTTTGGGTCCCTTATTTCACATGTGAGGCCGTAGCCTTTGGCAGAGGATAGCTTGCCCGAAGTCACTGTAAGATACAGTTCCTTGTCCAGCACCAAGAGGCTCTGGTGATTAGTGACAGTTCTTTTGGTTTTGTTTTGGTTTTGGTTTTTCAAACAGAGTTTCTCTGTAGTTCTAGCTGTCTTGGAACTCACTGTGTAGACCTGGCTGGCCTTGAACACAACAGAGATCAGCCTGCCTCTGCCTCTCAAGTGCTGGGATTAAAGGCGTGCACCACCACCACCACCACCACCACCACCACCACCATCACCACCACCATCACCACCACCACCACCACCACCACCACCAGCAGCAGCTGTAGTGGGGGTCTTTGAGTGACAGGTCTCTTGTTCCTTTTTCTCTCTTAGCCATGACCAAGGTTAGATGGTCTTGCTACAGAACCTGAGTATGTGCTGATCTAGGAAGGTGTGTGTGTGTGTGTGTGTGTGTGTGTGTGTGTGTGTGTGTGTGTGTGTGTGTGTGTGTTTTCATGTCTATGCACTTGTGTGCGCCTGCTGTGCATACCAGTTCCTAGGAATGTGTCAGCATTTGGTTTTCTCATGGGCAGGTAATAAGTCTACAAACACATGGGCACGTGATGGAAGGCTCTGAGTGACCAGCGGACATAGTGGTCACCCTTTCCCTTTGCTAACTTGAAGAAAGTCTCATGGGCTAGCTGGAAAAGCATTGTCTTTAGGCAAGATCCACACACACACACATCTGAACATGATGCTTCTGGGAAGATGGGGGGGGATGCGGTGCACCACCCTGGACAAGTGAGCTTTGAAGGTCAGTTAGTTGTATTTCATTCTGGACCACAGCAAGGTGTTAAGGTTGCACATGAGATAGGTACCCAGAAGGCCATTTCTCCAGGGGATCAGGGCTGCTTTGCTCCTGGTAGGTTGCTGGCCTTTCTTGAAGGTTCCCTTTCTTCAGAAACTTCCTGTTACACCTCTTTACCACTTTAGATTTCAGATACGACCTTTCCTTCAGTTTATCAGTCTTTCAAACCTTTAGTCGCGTCGGTCTAGAGCTAAAATCAGATTTTATCAGATGTGAATGCATATGTCTATGGCGAAAGCCAGCCACTCATCTCATTAGTCGGCTGGTTTACTTCTGAGTGGAGAAGAGAAGCCCCTTGAAAAGAACTGTTTTGTTTTGTTTTTTTAAGAGAGGCATTTGAACTCAGGGTTGTCTTAGGAGTGCCTGGATAAAACATGCAGCCCCTGGTCTCTATGGAGGAAGAGAGGGTAGGAGATGTTAGACTGGGCAGAGCAGCACCAGTGCGCAGAGAAAGGAAACTGAGGCTGAGTGGATGATAATATAGTTCAAAGGGTCTGGGGTGAGGGAATAGGTACTCTCTAAGGGAACACAGGCAGGCTGCCCTGCCTCCGGTTTGTTGGCCCCTTTAGGAACCACACATGTGTAGAGCCTCACCCAGGAGAATAGTAGCAGTTGATGGTAACTCTGTATTCACCCAGTTGAGAGACCGCCAGCTCTTCCCCAGAGTGGCTGTACCATTGTACATTGCCACCAGCAGTGTGTGACGTAATTGCTCCAGATCCTTGTCAACACTTGTTACTGTCTTTTTTAGCATGGGCATTCTAGTGGGTGTGAAACAGTATTTCATTGTGATTTTGATTTGCATTTCTCTGGTAACTGATGATGTTAAGCATCCTTCCATATGTGCTGGCCATTGTATATTTTCTTTGGAGAATGTCTATTAAATACTTTGTGCATTTAAAACAAATCATGCTTATTTATTTATTTTGCAGTCCTAGGATATGGTTATGAGCGCAGAGCCTTGTACATGCTAGGCAAGCTTTTTTTTTTTTTTTTTTTTTGCAACTTTAAGATACAGTCTCATATCAGGCTTCTGAAGAAAGAGAACCTTCAAGAAAGACTAGCAACCCATCAGGAGCAATGAAGCCCTCATCTCCTGGCTCAAGCTGGCCTCAAACTCTCTATGTAGCCTAGGATGACCTTGAACTTCTGAACCTCCTGCCCCCACCTTCTGAGTGCTAGATTTATGTACATGTATCATTACTCTCAGTTTTGTTCAGTGCTGGGTATCAGACCCAGGGCCATGTACATGTTAGGCAAGTACTGTACCAACTGAGTCACACCCTTAGTCCCGTTCCATTTTTCTTTCCTTTCTTTCCTGTTTTTTAATGCAATCTCGCCTAGTTGCACAGGGTGGCCTAAACTTATTCTGTTCTCAGACAGGCCTTGGATTTGCAGTCTTCCTAAGCAGCTAGGGAGTCCCCAGCTCCACGGGGTCCAGTTTATTTTCTTTTGAGCCAGGATCGCACTGTGTGGCATGTAGCCTTCCAGCTTCTTCTGCCCCAGTGCAGAAGTGCGAGCCACTGTGCCCAGCCTAGCTTCTTACTCAGCTTGTTTAGTCTCTGCATTATTTATGCTCATAGCTCATGGAATTAATCATGTGGATAATCCAAAAACCATTTCTGTGAGGAGATGCAACAGACTTGCCTTCCAGTTCTGTGTGCTTAGCCTGGCATTCAAATGGGTCTGTGTTTAATGATGCACTTCATGCTGCCTTTCAAAGGGGAAGAGATGGGCCCCGGACTCTGCAGTGCCCCTCTTCTGGGACCTTTCCTGCTACCGAACTTGAAGTTTGTCTGCCAAGTAGTTTGTTTTTCTCTTTCTGGTGCTTGAGGCTTCACAGTTAACCTCACAGTTGACCGGCCACAGTTGACCGTCCTTCCCATCCTCCAGACGGGAGATACCGGCACAGTTACAGAAGTCCTGCTCGTCTCTCCTCATCCTCAGATCCCAACTCCCTCCTTTTTTCCTGCTCATCCATCCTTCAGCTCAACATCGATCAAGCAGCTTTTTAGTTCCAAACATGTGCTAAGGGTTCTCAGCTAAGCAGAGAAATCAGACACGTAAAAAAATAATTACTTACCCTGGCCCGTGAGATGACTTAGCAGGTAAAGGTGTCTGCTGCCAAGCCGGACCATATGTGTTCGATTCCTGGGACTCCCGTGGTGGAGGAGAGAGAAAAATGGCCCCTGTTAGTTGTCCTCACACCTTGGCACACGTGATAAACAATAAATAAATAAATAAGTAAATGCAATTAAAAAATGACCTTAAATGTGGTACTCAGTTTATAAAGATGCACAGAGTAAGTAATTGATCCTGGGGGAAGCAGGCAGCCTTTCGAGACAGGATTGTCTTTTAGCTACATCTGGGACTATTCTCATGGTCTTTATCTTTGCCATTTTTTTTTACTTAGCCATTTGTTTGTGGGGTTTTTGTTTGTTTGTTTGTTTTGTTGTTCTTGTTGTTTTTGAGACAGTTTCTCTGTGTAGCCCTGGCTGTCCTGGATCTCACTCTGTAGACCAGGCTGAACTCACAGAGATCCGACTGTCTCTGCCTCCTGAGTGCTGGGATTAAAGGCATGCGCCACAACCGCCTGGCTATTCTTTTCATTCTTATTGCCCTAATCCATCATCGGAACTGTTGCAATGGTCCCATAAATGATCTTCCTGCACATTTGGGCACACATGCACACAAAATAAATAAATGGGGGCAAAGAGACATAGGAAAGAAAATTAATTAAATATACTGATGTTACAGTCTTAGAAAGCATCAACCTGGGATTTAATCAATAAAAGCAACTGTTATTTTAGTTAATTAATCTTTTATGGTGCTGGGTATTGTGCTCAGAGCCTTGTACACGCTAAGCAAATGTTCTAATACTGAGCTATATCCCAGCTTCTTCATTTTGTTATTATTTTATATTTATTTATTTTTGGTTTTTTGAGACAGGGTTTCTCTCTGTAGCTTTGGTGCCTGTCCTGGATCTCACTCTGTAGCCCAGGCTGGCCTTGAACTCACAGAGATCCGCCTGGCTTTGCCTTCCAAGTGCTGGGATTAAAGGCGTGCACCACCACTGCCCGGCTTATTTTTATTTTTTAACCTGGCTACTCTGCCACCCCAGTCTCCTTCATTCCTATGTGTGGAAGTCAGAGGCCAGCTTTTAGGATTAAATTTTTCCTCCCAGGGATGGAACTCAGCTCATCAGGCTTGGTAGCAGGTGTCTTTCCATGCCAAGCCATCTCACTGGCCCCACAGCCCACCCACACCCTGGCCCTCTTTTTAAACTCTTTGTGACATGTTTTTCTAAACTGCCTACACTGGCCTTAAACTTGGCCCCAAACCCAGTGCAGGCTGGTTTTGAAGGTATAATCCTTCAGTTTAACCTCCTGAATGGCTAGGACTGTGGACCTCCACCACCAGGTCCATTAGCTGTTCCTTGCTAATACTCCTGACACGATGGATCGTTTGCTGGCCTCTGCTTTATCCCCTCACCTCTGACCTGTAGTGCTGCTCGCTACCCACCTGCACACACTCTTACTGCTTCAGATTTCCACACTGAGGCTCGGTGCTCGCCATCCCCACCGCTTGGAAGTCGCTTCCTCCGGTTTTTGTGGAGAACTAGCCTAGACTTCCCCCCAGTGCATTCCTCTCCCACTTGCTCCAGCAAGCCGCACTCTCTCCCACTCCCCGGCGGAGTCAGTCGGCCCTCGTCTGTTTTTTCATCTCCTTTTATATACACGACACAGTTCCAGCACTCATCACATTGTTTCTGTTGCTTGTCTGTCTTCCCAGCCAAATGGAAGACGTCTTTTTGTTTGTATATCTCCAGCTTCTGGCACACTTCTGGCCTCAAGTCAGTTGAGTAGAAGTTTGGCAGAGACTAAACCAGATCAGGAAAGGTATCGAATGCCAGGCTAAGGACTTACAGCTTTGCCCTGAGGTGGATGAGGAGCCTTGGAGGAATTTTTTTTTTTTTTTTCAAGACAAGGTTTCTCTATGTAGTCCCGGCTGTCCTGGAACTTGCTCTGTAGACCAGGCTGGCCTTGAACTCACAGAGCTCTGTTTGCCTCTGCCTCCCAGGTGCTGGGATTAAGGGCTTCACCACCACTGCCCGGCAGCCATGGAAGATTTTGAAGCAAAGATGTAACATGATCTTATCGTAGGTTCTTCCAGTGTCAAGTACTTTTGGCAATGCTGGGAGAGGCTTGGGTGCCCTGTCTCTAGCCTGATGTGTGAGGGCCAGACATCTGCCCTCAAACCTTTGCTCATGTCTCTCCATGTTCCCGCTTAACTGTGTACTCTCTCAGAGTCCCTGTGCCCGCTTTGTTTCGTGTCCCCAAGAGCATAGGGTCTTATTTCTTTTGTGTATACAATATCCCCCCCCTCCTGCCACACCTATACCTAACAGAGAGAGAATCACAGAGCAGCTACTTCAGTAAGTACTGTTCAATTGAAAATGAACAAGGCTCATTGATGAGATAAAATTTAGCACTTAAACTAAGGGGGGGAGAGGAGCTCTGGTCCCTAGAGTGAATCACCACCTGCAGATGTGGCTCCATGGAACCAAAGGTGAGATATAGATTGTTCACCACTGTATTGTCTGAGTTTAAAAGTTCTGTTACTAGGTTGTATACTCAATGATAAAGATGACATTGAAACCCAAAGCCAGCCAGTGTCCATCCATTTAAACTGTGTGACAGTCACACCAAGACCTGGGGAGGTGGCTCAGGAGTTAGGAGCACTTGCTGCTTTTCCAGAGGTCCTGAGTTCGGTTCCTAGCTTCTCTGTCTGGTGGCTCTCAACTCCTGTCACTCCAGCTAAAAGAAGTATGTACAAGCTGGGTGGTGGCGGCGCACTCCGGAGGCAGAGCCAGGCGGATCTCTGTGAGTTCGAGGCCAGCCTGGTCTACAAAGCGAGTTCCAGGAAAGGCACAAAGCTACACAGAGAAACCCTGTCCCGAAAAACAAAACAAAAGAAAAAAAAAAAAAAGTGTGTACTGCTCTGGCAGGGTACCTCAGCTCTGAGTTCCATTTCCTGTACCCATGATGAGTGACCCACAACCACCTGTAACTCCAGCTCCAGAGTATCTGACACCCTTTTTAACGCCCCCTCAGTCACCTGCACTCATGTACATATCTATACACACACACACACACACACACACACACACACACACACACACACATACATACTTAAATAAAGCTTTTTAAGAAAAGGATTCAGAGAATGAATGCGTAAAGCATTCCCTGGTGGTTCCTGTTAGGATAATCCAGCCTGGTCCTATTAAAATAATCAGTCATGATTAATAGACAATCTTTTCTAGTTCCAGAAGGGTCAAGCCCTGGCCTTAGCACTGTTTGTGTCTTAGACTAATCCGGAATAAATCTGTAGCAGTGTCTATAATGTTTGGAAGTAAACGTATTCTCTAAGCCGATGCAGTGGTCTTCCTAATGGAGGGATGAACTGGAAAAGCCAGAAGTGAAGTTTGGTATGGTGCATGCCAGTGATCTGAGCCCAGGAGAAACAGAGGCAGTAGGGTCACATGTTCGAGGCCAGCCTGGTCTACATTTATCAGATGCCAGGCCAGCCAGGACTACATAGGAAGGCACTGTCTCAGAAAAGAAAACAGAAAACTCAGAATTGTTTAAGAGCCCTGCACTCCATTGTCTGTATTGCCCTTTATTTTTACGGGTTTTCTTTTGTTTTGAGATAGACCCTCACCACCCTGCAGACCTGGATGGCCTGGAACCGCCTGTGTAGACCAGGCTGGCCTCCAACTCAAACAGATCTGCCTGCCTCTGCTTCCGCAGTGTTGGAATTAAAGGCGTGCTTGCTCCTTCGTTTTTACTGTTTGTTTGGGATGGTCTCGCTGTCTGCCTTACCCTCCTGCCTCTGCCTCTGCCTCGCTGCTAGGACGGACCCCCGGCATGTCCCCACCTCACCCACTCTTACACATTTTTCAGACAGAATTTTTCTGTGTATCCCAGGCTGGCCTTACGCTCGACGTCCTCCTGCTTCAGCCTTCTCAGTGTCTATTTCTCTTTGAACTTTTAGAGCAAGGCTTGAAATGCCAGGAAAAGGAAGTGGGCTAGCCCCCAGGAATTGTCTCTGACGGCAGAAAAACAAGGAAGTGGACTGGTGTCCGCTGGAGGCACAGATTGGACAGTCAGGCTCTCTTGTGAGCCCCTGTGCCGTGCAGCTGTCCTTTCGATCCTGAAAGGTGTAGCCAGTAAAGGTCATCACCGAAGGGAATGCTGGGAATTGTAAAACTACCTTTATCAAGGAAAACTGTGCCTACAATAAAACACAAATTTTTAATGTACGGTTTACTTACTTTTGACAAAAAAAGCATATGCTCATGTAACCAAACAAAACATAGGGTTTTTTATATTTACTTTTTATTTATTTGCACTGTTAGGGTTTGAACCCAGGGCCTTGCACATGCTAGTCAGGTGCTCTGCCACTGAGCTACACGACCAGCTTTCTGCTCTGTTTTGTTCTAGATAGGGTCTCAGGTGGCTCCGCTGGCTTTGAACTCTTGATTTTCCTCCTCTCATGTACCAGGATCACTGGTATGCGCCACCACCCCTGGTCTTAGGTTATTGTCACCGCCCTGGAACATGCTGCTGCTTCTTTTTTGGGCTGTTTGTTTTTTGAGACAGGGTCTTTCTTTGTAGCCCTGGCTGTCCTCAGACTTGCTATGTAGATCAGGCTAGCCTCAAACTCACGGAGCTTCTTCCACCTGTCTCTGCCTCCAGAGCGCTGGGCTTCTTCTAAAGGTGTGTGCCACCATGCCTGAGAAGGAATATGTTTCTTATGTCCCTTTACTCTTGGGAGTCCCAGCCTTGCCAGGCTGGAGTGTGTGACTTCTGTGTTTGGATCCCTGTTCTAGAGTTTCATGTGGTGGAATACTTGGGGTGTATTTTTGTGTCGATTCCAGTGAAGGTTTTACCAGCCATTGGTGAATACCCCCATTGCTTGCTCTCCCTCTTCTCTCTCTCTCTCTCTCTCTCTCACACACAAACACACACACACACACACACACACACACACACACACGTGTGCACGTGAGCTCCATTTTCCTCAGTTTACCTGTCAATGCATTGGGCTTTTCACCATATCTGGGAAAGTGGTTCACTAGCCCAATTAACTGGACACTTACTCCATCCTCTGACATTTCTAAGTAAAAAAAGATGTAGGATATAAAAGGGAAGCAAATTAAATGCCGCTTCCTCCATTTGTACTCCTGATGGAGTCCTGATGACTCTAGGTTATCCCTTGCTGCCACATGGGGCCTCCTGTAGAGAATAGAGGTTCTGCAGAGACAGTGTCTGGGCGACACAGGCTGTGCCCCTCACCCGCAGTCCATTAAGTCACGACTAAGGTTTCCTCGGTAAATCCTGAATGCATTAGATGCATTAGTGGCAACTGGGTTGAGGGTCAAATGTCAAATGCTCTGCTGTGTTGGGCGAGGACATCTGTGGCTAATTAGACCACTAATTGGCCAAACAGGATGGGGAAGTGCAGGATCTGCCCTCAGCTCTGTACCAATGAGGAGCCGGCTCCCTGTCTAGGCCTTTATTGTGGTGTGTGTGTGTGTGTGTGTGTGTGTGTGTGTGTGTGTGTGTGTGTGTTTTGTGTCTTCCTGGCTCCCTGTCCAGGCCTCTATTATGTGGGGTGTGTGTGTGTGTGTGTGTGTGTGTGTGTGTATGTGTGTGTGTTGTGTCTTCCTGGCTCCTTGTCCAGGCCTCTATTACCTGGGGATGGTGTGTGTGTGTGTGTGTGTGTGTGTGTGTGTGTGTGTGTGTGCATGCGCGCGACACTGAGAAGGCTTGTTTGCCGTAGGGACAAGGCATCTCCCCAACAATTCAGCATAAGCATGTTGTTGCTGGTGAACTAACTAGTTTTGCTTTCATCAGGAGGGTCAGAGTGAGCCAGGGCCCAGGTATCTAACCCTTCCTCAGCTCACTAATCAATTTTTTTTTCCCTGAGACAGGTTTTTTACTAGGTATAGCCTTGGCTAGCATGGAACTCTATGTAGATCAGGCTGGCCTTGAATTCAGAAATCCTGCCTGTTTCTGCCTCTTGAGTACTGAGATTAAAAGCATGCAACATGCACCCTGAGCCCTTTAAATTTAACCCTTTGCTTTGGAGATTCAAATTAGACCCACACAGATCCACCCAGTTTTTTCTTAGCCATGAGCTAATTTTTTGAGTGACCTGCAGTTTGTATTAAGATTACCAATTAGTATGCACCGAGGCTGTAGGGCATTCACTCATTAATAGATTAATTACAGTCGACAAATATTTATCAAGTAACTGTCATATGCAAGTAAGGGTGCCATCATGGAGTCCCCAGAGGTCAACTAGGGAGTCCCCAGAGATCAACTGTGTGATCTTTGCTAGCACAATCAGTAGTGTGGCCTGGTATGTGCAAGGTTCTGGATTTGACCCCCAGCACCAGAAAGAAAAGAAAGAAATATCAGTCATAGGGCATTGCTTAGCTGAAGTCCAGCAATGCCCACGAGGTTCATCAGCATTGACTGCAGTATTTGGGAGGCCTGGGACCAAGGGAAGTTTCACAGAACACGTGCCTTTTGAACTCTACCTTATCAGGCAGAGGAGACTCTCCACAGTGGAGGTGAGGCTGGCAACCGATTACTCCAAAGAAGAGCAGGATGCAGACAGGGAGAGAACCTGGAGGGGTGCATTCCACATTGCACATCCTGTCTCCAAGGCTGTGACCTCCTGGCTAAGCCCCTCACTTTGGCCTTGCTTTGCAGATCAATGAGCTGAGCAATGTCCCTGTCCCTGTCATGCTAATGCCAGATGACTTCAAAGCTTACAGCAAGATCAAGGTGGACAATCATCTCTTCAATAAGTAAGTGGTCTCCTTGGGGGAGGGGAGGTCTTGAGGGCAGCCCTTGACTTTCTGAAAGCACCTGACACTGTCACGAGTACACTTGACAGAGCTGACAAACAGCCCTGGAAAATGGGATCTCCCCCCTCCCCCGTCCCCCCCTCCACATGTCATCTCCTTCCTGTATCAGCCTACTGCCAGAGTCCCTTGGGGCCTGTAGCTGGGCCCCAGGTGATTCACTCAGGACCAGCTCCAGAGAAGAGCTCTGGGAGCTGAGGTAGCCAGCATGCAGCTGCAGGGACCTGTCTTCATCTCCGCCGCTGGCATGTTCCTGTCCCACCTGTGTGTAAACCACAGGCCGAGCTTGGCGCCCAAGGTCACTACCCAAAATAACTCTTCGCTCTTTTGACTTTGTGGCTTCTTGGACTTCAGACCGATGTCTAGAAGTCATCTCGAGACATTTTTAGACCCCTTCAAGCAGTCAGCTTTTCCCTAGCATTGTTGAGGACTTAATCTAAGCCATTTTTTGTTTGTTTTTCGAAAGAGGATCTGTCTATGTAGTACTGGCTGGCGTGAGACTCACTACGTAGACCAAGCTAGCCTTGAACTTCAGTGAGCTCCTGCCTCTGCCCCCTCAGTGCTGAGATTACATATATGTGTATATGCCAATATGCTGGCTTAACCCAGGGTGGCCTCAAACTCTTGGCGGTCCTCCTGCCTCAACCTCCTGAATTACAGATGTGACACACCTGCCTTCCAAGCCTTTTCTTGTGAACTGCTGCCTCTGCTGCTTTCAGCCAGTATCTCATGTAGCCTAGGCTGGATCTCAGTATGTAGCCTGGGCTGGATCTCAGTATGTAGTCTATCTCAGTGTGGTGCCTTGAACTTCTGACAGTCCATTTGCCTCCACTTCCAAGTGCTGAGTTACGGGTGTTCACCCCAACTCCTGGTTCCTGGGCCTTTTTGCAGCCTTGGTTTTACATTTCACCATGGGCCACACCAGACGACGCCTTTTGGTTCTCCCACTGTGCTCCATTCTTCATGTTCCTCTTGGGTCCTGATGTCCCTTGTCCTTAGTCTCTCCACCTCACCGGCTGGGCAGTCACCCCACCATTTCCAGACTGTCAGCCCAGAGGAAAAGCTTGATTTCTGAACATCTAGTGGCTCTTCTCTGTCACAGTAGGTAGGAGCATCTTGTTCTAGAAGCCATCTGTCTTCAGAACAGCCACCTCCTAAGTGGCCTCCTGAGGAATGGTAGGCAGCCCTCAACTCAGGCAGACAAAGAGGTGGTGTTGTCTGAGAGGCTAGAGCTCCAGGGACAGACATCACACACTTCCCATTCCAGGTTTCCGGTCTCACTCACTCCCTGGTCCGGAACAGAACACCTGAGCTCTTAACTTTCTGTCCTCTTTATTTTTGTTCATTTCAATAATTCCAGATGGAATGTTTATTAGGCTACAGCGCCATTCTAGAAGATGTGTAGGGAGACTTCAGGAGAAGCCATTTATTTTGATTTTCAGGAAGTCTGTATCCTAGAATAATAACTGGAGGGCCTCAGTCCAGAGGGGGGCTCCTGGCAGAGTTGCTGGAAAGGAGGAGGTGGGGGAGGGCCCCCATTTCCAGGTCATTTGCTCTCTTTTTAGGAGTCTAGGCTTGACTAAGAAGTGGCATGGCTTTGTAAAGATGTGATTCCAGGACTGGGAATGTGACTCCGTGGTCGAACACTTGCCTTGAATGTGTGGGGCCCGGGGCTTGATCCCCAATACCACAAGAAATGCAAACAAGCCAAAAAACCACATTCCTAGTCAGCTGACTGAAGACCTCTCCGGTACAGACTGAGTTTGTTTGTCTGAGACGTTTCTCACTTGATACCCAGGCTGTTCTGGAACTCACTAGGTAGCCCAGGTTGGCCTTAAACTCTCAGTCTCCTGGGTGCTCCCACTACAGATGAGCACTTGGTTCAAGCCACCTCTCTCTCCGTCTGTGGCCATGCAGGCAGGGCCTCTTGGACCTAAGCATCTCCAGGATGTTCCCACAGCAGTACCCCAGAGAAGAACGGCCTATCGAAGAGAATGATCTCTGGAGATAGTTATTCTCATCCCAGCCTGTTGTGAGGCGGTGCCCGCACTGGGCCTCACCTCCTAGTGGATATGCTTTCCTTTTTAAATTTTAAGGACAGCATTAAAAAAAAAAAAACAAAAAAAACAAAAAACAAAGAAAGTCATGCAAATTATAAGTGTACAGTTAGATGAATTCTCACAGAGGTGAGGTGTAAAGTTCTACCCACCCAGAATCACCTCAGTGTTTGTTAAAAATGTGGATTTTTGAGACTCACTTCCAGAATTTCTACGGGTCACACTTTGAAGGGCTCTGGTGTCTCTCAAGCTGAGTAAGGGCAGTTCACAAAGCGTGTGTCTGCTTTCCCCAGGGAAAACCTCCCCAGCCGCTTCAAGTTCAAGGAGTACTGTCCCATGGTGTTCCGAAACCTCAGGGAGAGGTTTGGGATTGATGACCAGGATTACCAGGTACGGGGTTGTCTTGGCACAGCTGCAGGGTTCAGGGATGAGGAGGTCAGGAAGCCACAGGACAAGCATGGGCCAGAGTCCCTCAGCTACTGCGTCTCCCTGTCCACGCTCATTCAGTGCCAGCAGACTGGGACCACTGGGCCTTCGGGAGCTTCTGAGGATGCCTCCAAGGCTCTTGCTGTGGGAAGGGAGGGGGCTGGGGACATTCCCAGTGCAGGCTGAAGAACCCTCTCCTTGGGTGGGGGTGGGGGGTGAGGGGACGGGACAGTGAGGCCTGTTAAAGCAGCCAAGACAGATTAGAAAAGGAAGACACCTAGTGTAGTGCAACCTAGCGCCAAATCTGAGTGTCACCTCCTGAACGTGCCCACTGTCCCCGTGGTGGGAGGGGTAGGCATGGCCGAGTGACGGCTCCCTTCAGAGCATGGCCCTGTTGTAGAAGCCATCGGCCTGGAGCGGGTATCAGTCAGGCCAGCAGAGCCTGACTCAGCGGCCTGACTCCACACCTTCTCTACCTGGCACCTGGAGCCCCTCTTTCCGGGCACACAGCCCCGCGAGAGCAGGTGGAGGAGATTCTCTTTGCCCTTAAGCAGTAGGACGGCAGCTGACTTCTTCAGTCATCCCCGTTGTTATCACAGTGAGATCAAAAACAAATGGTAAACCTTAGAGAGTTCCCAGGAGTCGGCTGAGTCTGGGGACAAGTCTCCCCTCCCCTCCCCCACTCTGGAGGGCTGGCATGCAGAGAGATGATTGTCCAGAGGAGAGGGGAAGAGGGGATGCCAGGCCCAGGCACCCAGGGATGTCCACGACGGAGAAGTCCCGAGGTCTCTCCAGCCCCTCTGCCAGGACCAAATCCTAACTTGAATGGAGTCTGCTTTTCTGAAGACATCCTGCTATTTTTGCCACCCCGTGGTGCTTGGCTCTGTACCCTCTACAGTGGTTTGGTCCCTGTCCCTGGGCCGGCTCACCACATCCTCTGTCTGTCTGTCTGTCTGTCTGCATCCTGCCTTCAGTAGCCTTGCATGACTGTGCTCAGGGCTGAAGTGAGCTGTTCAGGGATGGGACTCCCAGTGAACGAGAGTCTTGGGATGCTGCTGCACACAAGGCCACAGAGCTGTGTATCTCCATCTGGCTTGCTCCTACTGCACTAGGCAGGGACAGAGGGGAACTCATTCACACAGCCTAGCCACCTTTTTTGGACTGGGGACTCATAGGGCATTCTTTAATTAGCACATTCTTTACTACAGAATCTCCAGCATGCCCTACGTCTTCATATCGCGGGGTTCTTTTGTTCGTTCTGGCTTTTTGACTAATTGTGTAGCCCTGGCTGTCCTGGAACCTGCTCTGTAGACCAGGCTGGCCTTGAACTCACAGAGATCCACCTGCCTCTGTCTCCCGAATGCTGAGATTAAAGATGTGTGCCACCACGTCTGGCCTTTTTTTTTTTTTAAGATTTATTTTTATTTTTAATGAGATGTGTGTCTGTGTGTGGGTAAGTGTGTGTGAGTGCAGGTGCCCGTGGAGGTCAGCGGCATTGGATTCTGCTAGAGTAGGATTTACAGTTGAGTGTTGGGAATCAGACTCCAGTTTTCTGCGAGATCAATGCACAGACTGCTAAGCCATCTCCAGCCCCTCCAGGGGGTATGTGAGGTATAAATGACCAAGTAGGACTTCATGAGATTGGGAAAGGACTGGGCCAAGAGCATTTCTACCAGCAGATCCCAGTGGGTGTGTTTTTAGTAACCTGGGCAGCAGGGATCTCCCCTTGCTCTTACCTCCCAAAGTCCGTCCACATGCCCTTGTCCACTCACTTGCCCCGCCCTCTTGGGCTTCCCTGTCTGACCAGTGGGGGCCAAGGTCATGAGGAGGACCAGAGACAGAGGCACAGGGTCTCCTAGGGCTGCCTCCCAACATGCACAGCTGAGCAAGGCCTATACCAGAGAGGCGCTGGGCAGAGAGACGAGACCAACTTCTCTCCTTAGGAGGTGTTTTCACCTTGACCATAGAAAAGTACCCATTGCTTCCTGTCGTCGGCCTTTTGACTCTTTCCTGAGCTTTCTTACCTAAGAGACTCCGGCGCTCCTCTTGGTCTGTCTCCCTGTCTTCCAAGTAGGGAAACTTAAATGGCTCACTTGAGGCCACATTGCTTGTGAGAGTCAAGATTGGAACTCGGTCCCCTCACAATGAGGCGGTTCTAGTTTTCAGAGCAGCTTTCAGGGTCAGAATGGACACGTTACACACAGAGGTCGAGGGTAGAAACAACTCCATCATCTGGAGAAAAATTTTAGAGTGAACACTCCAAGCAAAAGGGGTTAGGGAAGGTCCACCCTGGGGCTCTGTCCTTGGGGTCCACCGTGGGGTTCGTTGGTCCTTCAGTGACGATTCAGAGTTGCAGTCAGAATCTTAGGGATGGGAGGTAGCCCAGCAGCGGGTGCTTGCCCAGCATGTGCCAGGCCCTGGGTTCACCCCTTAGCCCTGTGGGAAAGAAACGGAAAAAAGTCCCGTGTTCCTCGTCAGAACCCATAGCTTTCACTGTGATTCCTCAGAACTCAGTGACACGCAGTGCCCCCATCAACAGCGACAGCCAAGGCAGGTGCGGCACGCGGTTCCTCACCACCTACGACCGGCGTTTTGTCATCAAGACTGTGTCAAGTGAGGATGTGGCTGAGATGCACAACATCTTAAAGAAATACCACCAGGTACGGTGAGTCCCAGGCCTGGGCTGCGGAGGACGGGCTGGGAGAGGGAGAGAGCACACTTCGGCCAGGTCCACTCTGGTAATGGCCGGGGCTTCCTCACGCGTTAGTTCCTTCTCTCATTCCTACGGCAAAACACCTGGCAGAAACCGTTTAAAGGGAAGATCTGGGGCCCATGAGGTGGCTCTGTGGGTAAGAGTGTTTGCCACCGAGCCTGATAGATTAGTTACTTTTCCATTGCCGTGGTGGCAATCACATGACCAAGGCTCCTTATAGAAGAGTTTATTTGGGCTTGCACTTGCAGACAGTTGGCATTCATGATGGCAGAGTAGAGGTGCCAGGCCTGGCATCTGGAAGAGCAGGAAGCCAAGAGAACACACTGGGGCTGGTGTGTAGCTTTGAAACCTCAAAGCCCACCTACAGTGACGTACTTCAGCAAGGCCACACCTCAGAAACCTACCCAAATAATGGCTCCACCCGAGGACCATGCATCCAGACATCTGAGCCTGTGAGGGACATTCGCATCCAGACCACTGTGCCTGATGACTTGAGTTCAGTCCACATGGTGGAAGGAAAGAACCAGTTCCTACAAGTTGTCCTCTGACTTCCACAAGCGTGCAGTAAATCAGTAAGGGGGCTGGAGAGATGGCTCAGCAGTTAAGAGCACTGACTGCTCTTCCAGAGGACCCGGGTTCAATTCCCAGCAACCACATGGTAGTATACAACTGTCTGTAACTCCAGTTCCAGGGGATCTGACACCTTCACACCAATATACATAAAATACATTTAAATAAATTATTTAAAAAAAATCAATCAATAAATAAAATGTAATAAAAAATAAAAAGGAGGAAGGATCTGTGTTGGCTTGTGGTTTCGGAGCGCTCGGTCCCTTGGCTGCACTTTGGAAGAGCATCACAGTGCTGGAGCTGGGTAGCAAGGGAGAGCTGCTTACTTCGTGCAGGCTGGAAGCAGAGAACGGACCTGCAGGAAGTGGCTAGAGCAGGACACTGAGGACATGCCCCCGGTTACCTACTTCCTCCACCTATTCCCACCTCTTACCTTTCCCACTTGCTAATAATGTCATCAGTAGATTCAATCATTCCTTTGGTCTTATTGGCTCTGGAATATATCCTATGTGCCCAGAGGTGTGTTGTACTGATCTCTTAGGTACTTTTTTTGCGGGGGGGGGGGGGGGGGGGGGAGCGGGGGGAAGGGATTTGGTTTTTCGAGACAGGGTTTCTCAGTCCTAAAACTGGCTCTGTAGACCATGCTGGCCTTCGGACTCACAGAGATCTGCCTGCCTCTACTTCCCAAGTGATGGGATTAAAGGTGTGTACCACTGCTCAGCTCTTAGGTATTTTTTAAAAAATTAAGTTTATGTGTATGGATATTTTGGCTACATGTATGTATATATGTACCATACAGGTGCCTGGTGCCCAGAGAGGCCAGAAAAGAGTGTCAGAGCCCTTGGAACTAGAGTTACAGACAGTTGTGAGCTGCCATGTGGGTTCTGGAAAACTAATCAGGTTCTCTGGAAGAGCAGCCAGTGCTCTTAACCACTGAGCCGTCTCTCTGGTTCCCACTTAGGTGCTTCTTAATTCAGTTAAGTTATAATCGAAGTTAACCACTAGGTCTGAGAACCAGGCAATGGGAAATGGTAAAGGGAACATCTGGTCTTTGATGTCACACTAGAAACCCTGGGTTTTAAACCACGTTATAGTCAGAGTTGTGGGTCATTTGGTCATATAGTTATTTGGTTTTCCTGAAGTCCTCTAGAAGAACAGCCAGTGCTTTTAACCACAGCACTCTCTCTCTCCAGCCCCTACAGAGCCTGTCTGGAAAACCACTAGTCTAGAGGTAGAATCTCGGAGAGCGTCTTGGCCTGGGAGAGTTCCCATCGTTCCAAGCGCTTTCCTGCCCCTTAGCCTTCTCTCCCTCCCTCTCTCCATTCTAGTTCATAGTGGAGTGTCATGGCAATACCCTCTTGCCACAGTTCCTGGGCATGTACCGCCTGACGGTGGATGGTGTGGAAACCTACATGGTGGTCACCAGGAATGTGTTCAGTCATCGGCTCACTGTACATCGCAAATACGACCTTAAGGTAAAGGGCTCCGTGTTTCCCCATGTGCCCCCTGTTCTCTCGGGGGGCGGGGAAAGGCTGCTTCTCCAGCTTCACGTGTGGGGAGGGCTGGCGCGCACACGTTAGTGAGATAGGATGACCCTGGAGTTGATGTGCCCAATCGATTCTTGTAGACCGGAGGCCGTTGGGAGTCAAGGTGACGGGAACAGAGATTATTTAAGCCCCGGGTATGCCATATGTGTGTGACAGTTGGTGCTCTCCATCCCTGTCTGTGGGGTGTGGACTCCGAGGGCAGTGGAATGGGGTAGGGGCAGGCCGTGCTGAGGCAGACACTCTGGCTTTTGTCCAGAGGCCACCGAGGGACAGCGTAAGTGCCTTTCTAGACACCAAGAATGCACTGAAGGCTGTGAACCGGGGTGCTCTGTTCCTGACTTCTGTCCCCTCCCTCTGCTGCAGCCACACTCGCCTCCTCTGTACCCCGCAGCCCTCCCCTCCCCCAGCCGGGATTTCATATATGCTGTCCGAACAGTTTCCCTCCAGCCGCCCTGTGCTCCTCCACACCTCCTCTCTCCCCTAACTAAACACTTCCTGCTTCCCTTCTGAAGGAGGCCGGGCCACTGCCGCCCTCCGCTGTCCAGGCCCAGCCCTGTAGTTCATGCTTAGAGAGTCTCCTGCCTGTGCCTCTTAGCACCATTGTGATGAATGATTTGGCCACTGCTCTAAGGAAAGTTCCGTGGGAGCTGAGGTCCCCAGGGCAGTCTTGTTTACTGAGCGTCTGACGTGCCTTTTTAGTCACAGCTCAAGAAATGGCTGTGTTGGAGTGGCCGTGGCTGCCTTCTGGCCCCTCTAAGATGCCAGCCAGTAACTAGTAACTAGTGTCTGGTGAACCTTGGTTTGTTCAGAGGAGTTTGCCTCAGGGCCTAGGGTGGTGGCTCCGTGGGCAATGCTTGAGGTGAAAGCATGTGAGGACCAAAGTTCAAGCCCCAATCCCAAGTGAAAGCCAGGTGTGGGGTTATTCACGGCTGGTCCCAGGAAGCAGAAACAGGCGGCTCACCGGGGCTCGCGTGCCGGCCAGTCCTGCTAACCCCGTGAGTTCCAAGTTCAGTAAGAGACATTGTCTTTAGAGAGAGAGAGAGATCCCAACACCTGGGAGACAGGCAGGCAGAGGCTGGTCTGCATAGTGAGTTCGAGGGCTACATAGAGAAACCCTGTCTCAAAAGGCCAAAGCAAACAAACAAAATCGAAAATAGCCGATGTCCACCTCTGGCCCCCAGACACATGGGCATGTGTGTTGCACTCCCATTTGCACACGTGTGTCTGCAAAAGGAGTTTGCCTCAGCGGGACTTGTGATGGCTTTTGTCCTTCCAGGGTTCTACCGTTGCCAGAGAAGCGAGTGACAAGGAAAAGGTATGTTGATGCTGAGCAGGTGAAGGGTCGCTTGCGATTGGTAACCCCTTCTGTTGGCCATCTGTCATCTCCCCTCTGTGACCCCCAGCCCAGCTCCCACACATGCAGTCTGTCGCCATGAAGTGTCCGGTGTCACTAGGCCCCTGCCTGTCCTTGCCATACCCAGCATTTTACTTCAGTCTTTGCTGGAGTCTCTGTGGTTCTGCTGGGATGAAGAAGGCTTCGTGGCCATGGTCCAGCCTGAGTCAGTTAGCGGCTCCCGCATTCTGATGTATCCGGCTCAGCTCAGTCCTCACTGTCTGATGCACGGCACATGGGCTGTCCAGCTCAGTCCTCACTGTCTGATGCACGGCACATGGGCTGTCCAGCTCAGTCCTCACTGTCTGATGCACGGCACATGGGCTGTCGTGGCCTGTCTCGTGCCTGAGTCTGTCGCTGTGCTGCGTCCCCAGCCTTAAAGACCCCTCCCGTCTCTGCACACTGCTCCCGGCAGAATAGCCCATTCTACCCGGGCGAGTGAGGCAGCCTGCCTGACTTGCCCGTGCTCTCGCTCTCCCAGGCCAAGGATTTGCCGACATTCAAAGATAATGACTTCCTCAACGAAGGGCAGAAGCTGCACGTGGGAGAAGAGAGTAAAAAGAACTTCCTGGAAAAACTGAAGCGCGACGTTGAGGTACTATATATACCTAACCATTGTCTTCATCCTGCTCCCAGATCGGGAACTGCAGGACATGGAACTCGTTGTTCCCAGGAGTACACTGAACGGGTGGTGGAGTGAGCAATACCAATGGTGCTGGGAGTGAGTAGTACCAAGGCTGTTGGCATGAGTTGCCCCTCAAGCCTGTACAGATGGGCATTCCACGGGAACATACTGTATTAGTTTCTTTTCTGTTGCTGTGACAAAACACCATGACCAAGGCAAATTATAAGAGAAAGTGTTCAGCCGGGTGGTGGTGGCGCACACCTTCAATCCCAGCACTCAGGAGGCAGAGGCAGGCGGATCTCTGTGAGTTCGAGGCCAGCCTGGGCTACAGAGTGAGTTCCAGGACAGGCTCCGAAGCTACACAGAGAAACTCTGTCTCGAGAAAAAAAAAAAAAGAGAGAGAGAGAGAGAGAGAAGTTGTTGAACTGGGTTTACGGTCTCAGAGGCGAGCGTGCATGATGGCAGAGCCAAGGCATATCAACAAGAACAGCTGGGTGCTCACATCTACCCACAGGCAGGAGGCAGAGAGCATGATGGGAATGGCACAGGTCTTCTGAAACCTCAGAGCCCACCCCAGTGACACACCTCCTCCAACAAGGCCACACCTCCTGATCCTTCCCAAACAGTTCCACCAACTGGAGACCAAGTATTCAAATGTATGGGCCCATGGGAGCCGTGCTCATTCTAACCACCACACACATCCAGTGGGGCGTGTGTAACCCAGTACGGACTGCTTCCTCTCTGTACCTTTGCTAGTCATCTCACACACGGAGCTCTCATGTATCCATCGTTAATGATGGGAAACTGGCTGTTAAAGTCCTCCAACCAGACATTCCCTGGCTCTGACATCTGCTTCCTCAGGGGAGGGTCCAGAATTCCTCCGTGCTCCACATGGTTTCTTTTGACTTTCAGTGAAGAGTGATGGGCTGGAGCTGCCTTTTGTTTTGTTTTGTTTTGTTTTTTTGGTTTTCCAACAGGGTTTCTCTTTGTAGCCCTGGCTGTCCTGGAACTCACTGTGTAGACCAGGCTGGCCTCGAACTCACAGAGATCCGCCTGCTTCTGCTTCCCGAGTGCTGGGATTAAAGGCGTGTGCCGCCGCCACCGCCCAACACTGCCAGTGCTCTCAACTGCTGAGCCGATTCTTCAGCTTAGCCCCATGTATTAAATACATTTTTCTTTACACATATGGCGCATTGTTATAATAACTCAGAAGTAACGGGGCTGGAGCGACGGCTCAGTGGTGAGAGCACTTGCTGACTTGCAGAGGATGCAGAACCCACGGGGAGGCTCACAACCATCCGTAACTCCAGTTCCAGGGCATCTGATGCCTTCTTCTGACATCTGAGGGCACCAGACACATACAGGGGACCCAAACATGCCCTCAGGCAAAACACTCGTACACATAAAATAAATACATTGAAAACAAAACAGAGGGGTTGGGATTTAGCTCAGTGGTAGAGCGCTTGCCTAGCAAGCGCAAGGCCCTGGGTTTGGTCCTTAGCTCTGGAAAAAAAAAAGACAAAATAACGAAAACAAAACAAATTCCAGGGCCCATTTCAGAGAGTGAGGTGACAGGTTTTGTTTTTTGTTGCTGTTGCTGTTTTTGTTTTTGTTTGTTTGGTTGGTTTGGTTTGGTTTTTCTTTTTTTATTATTTTTATTTATTTATTTGTTTGTTTGTTTATTTTTCTGTTATCAGCTTGATACAGTACAAATTCTTATCCTAATAGTGAAATGCTTCACTGAGGCTTGCCCAGTGATTGAGTAAAACCAAAACTTACTATAAGCCACAGTCATCCTAAGGTCCCCCCTGCTAGGTAGCCTCCCTGGTTCTGTGGGTTGCAGTCTGATTGCCCTTTGCTTTATATCTAGAATCTACTTATGAATGAGTACATACCATGTTTGTCCTTCTGAGTCTGGGTTACCTCACTCAGGATGATATTTTCTAGTTCCATCCATTTGCCTGCAAATTTCATGCTGTCATTGTTTTTCTCTGCTGAATAGTACTCCATTGTGTATATGTACCACATTTTCTTAATCCATTCTTCAATTGACAGGCATCTAGGTTGTTTCCAGGTTCTGAATATTACGATTAGTGCTGCTATGAACATAGTTGAGCATGTATCTTTGTGGTTTGATTGAGCATTCCTTGGGTGTGTCTTGAGGTAGATCAATTCCCAATTTTCTGAGAAACTGCCATACTGATTTCCACAGTGGTTGTACAAGTTTGCATTCCCACCAACAGTGGAGGAGTGTTCCCTTTGCTCCACATCCTCTCCAACATAGACTGTCATTAGTGTTTTTGATCATGGCCATTCTGACAGGTGTAAGGTGGTATCTCAGAGTCGTTTTGATTTGCATTTTTCTGATGACTAAGGATGTTGAGCATTTCTTTAAATGTCTTTCAGCCATTTGAGATTCTTCTTTTGAGAATTCTCTGTTTAGCTCTTTAGCCCATTTTTTAATTGGACTGTTCAGTATTTTGATGTTGTTTCTTGAGTTCTTTATATATTTTATATAGAGAGATCAGTCCTCTGTCAAATGTGGGGTTGGTGAAGGTCTTTTCCCATTCTGTTGGCTGTCTTTTTGTCTTATTGACCATGTCTTTTGCCCTGCAAAAGCTTCTCAGTTTCAAGAGGTCCCATTTATTAATTGTTGTTCTCAGTGTCTGTGCTACTGGTGTTATATTTAGGAAGTGGTCTCCTGTGCCAATGCGTTCAAGAGTACTTCCTACTTTCTCTTCTATCCAGTGTAACTGGATTTATGTTGAGGTCTTTGATCCACTTGGACTTGAGTTTTGTGCATGGTGACAGATATGGATCTATTTGTAATCTTTTACATGTTGACATCCATTTATGCCAGCACCATTTGTTGAAGATACTTTCTTTTTTCCACTGTATAGTTTTGGCTTCTTTGTCAAAAATCGGGTGTTTATATGTGTGTGGATTAATGTCAGGGTCTTCAGTTCAATTCTATTGGTCCATATGTCGGTTTTTATGCCAGTACCAAGCTGTTTTTATTACTATAGCTCTATAGTAGAGCTTGAAGTCAGGGATGGTGATGCCTCCAGAAGTTCCTTTATTGTGCAGGATTGTTTTGGCTATCCTGGGTTTTTTGTTTTTCCATATGAAGTTGAATATTGTTCTTTCCAGATCTGTGAAGAATTGTGTTGGGATTTTTATGGGAATTGCATTGAATCTATATATTGCTTTAGGTAAGATTGCCATTTTTACTACCTATCCCTGAGCATGGGAGATCCTTCCATTTTCTGATATCTTCTTCAATTTCTTTCTTCAGAGACTTAAAGTTCTTATCAAACAGGTCCTTCGCTTGTTTAGTTAGTGTTATCCCAAGGTATTTTATATTATTTGTGGCTATTGTAAAGGGTGATGTTTTTCTGACTTCTTTCTTAGCCCTTTTATCATTAAATACATTTTTAAAATTATTTTTTGTTTTGAGGTGGTCTTTTTTTTTTTTTTTTTTTTTTGGTGGGGTGGGGGTGGGAGGTTGGGACAGGGTCTCTCTATGTAACCCTGACTGTCCTGGAACTCATTATGTAGACCAAGCTGTCCTCAAACTCAGGTAGATCTTCCTGCCTCTGCCTTCAGAGTGCTGGGAAAACAATTTGTGTGTGACCATACCAGCTGAAAAAAGAAAAATTCTGAATCCTGGCCTGCTATCCAGGCTTAGGACTCAGAAGCAGTTGAGAGCTGTGGTTAGAGCTGGGCTGCACCCATCTTCCCCAGTGCGCCATGCCTTTATGTCTCTTCTCGGAGACTGTCCTGGCCGCTCTTCCTCCAGCACTGGACACTTTGACCCTCACCCTACAGCCTGTGCCTGTCCAGCTCCTCTTCCTCCTGCAGCCACAGCCTTGGGTCTGTCCTCGGGGAGTCCTCTCCCCCCACGGCCAGCCTTACACCCTGGTCCTGCTGGGTGATTGCCTATCCTTAGACCCCGCTCTCACGGTAGAGACAACAGTGTCTTCTTCCTGTTCCGGTTTCGAAGCCTGTGTAGAAGTGAATTGAAAAGATTGCTCTCTTTCCTCCCAGATGCCACTGTGACATCCCATAGAACCCCTCCCTTCCATTCTCTGTTCTCTCCTCCGCAGTTCCTTGCCCAGCTGAAGATCATGGACTACAGTCTACTGGTGGGCATCCACGATGTCGACCGGGCAGAGCAGGAGGAGATGGAGGTGGAGGAGCGAGCAGAGGACGAGGAATGTGAGAACGACGGGGTGGGCGGTAGCCTGCTCTGCTCCTACGGCACGCCTCCAGACAGCCCTGGCAACCTCCTCAGCTTCCCCCGCTTCTTTGGACCAGGCGAGTTCGACCCCTCTGTGGACGTCTATGCCATGAAAAGCCATGAAAGTAAGTAAGCTGATGCCACTCTGCTCTGCCTGGCCAGCCCTGAATGCGTCTGCTCACTGCTGGGGTTTGGGGTGTCTGCATCCCCGCCTCATCCATTGCTGACAGACAGACATTTAAGGTCACCCTGAGAGCAGGAACCTGGGGTTCCTTCCCTCAGGTCATGGGTGAATACGACGCAGTTCACGGGAAGGACAGGCCTTTTGTGTTGCTGCTCTGGTCCCCCGGAGTAGCTGAAGGTCAAAGGACATGGGACTATAAGGAATCCTTTGCTCCCTGACCCCAGAATGACCGAGAAGTTCGGCACCTTGGGTCCAGGGGCTACGGGTGTGGCCCAGCCACCTGTTGTCTTCTTCATGCAGGTGCCCCTAAGAAGGAGGTCTATTTCATGGCCATCATCGACATCCTCACACCGTATGATGCTAAGAAGAAAGCTGCACACGCTGCCAAAACAGTGAAACATGGGGTGAGTTCTCGGTCTTCTTCCAGTCCAGTGGTGCCCATCTGCCCTCCGCAGAATGCCTGGAGGGTGGTCGTGGCCTTCTGCTGCAGGGCTGTGCCTGTGCCTGTGCCCTTCTTCCTAATAGAGAGGAAGAGCAGCCTGCCCGTCTTCCTGTGCTCCCTCCTGTCTTCCTGTGTGCTCCCTCCTGTCTTCCTGTGTGCTCCCTCCTGTCTTCCTGTGCTCCCTCCTGTCTTCCTGTGTGCTCCCTCCTGTCTTCCTGTGTGCTCCCTCCTGCCTTCCTGTGTGCTCCCTCCTGTCTTCCTGTGCTCCCTCCTGTCTTCCTGTGTGCTCCCTCCTGTCTTCCTGTGTGCTCCCTCCTGCCTTCCTGTGTGCTCCCTCCTGTCTTCCTGTGCTCCCTCCTGTCTTCCTGTGTGCTCCCTCCTGTCTTCCAGTGCTCCCTCCTGTCTTCCTGTGTGCTCCCTCCTGTCTTCCTGTGCTCCCTCCTGTCTTCCTGTGTGCTCCCTCCTGTCTTCCTGTGTGCTCCCTCCTGCCTTCCTGTGTGCTCCCTCCTGCCTTCCTGTGTGCTCCCTCCTGTCTTCCTGTGTGCTCCCTCCTGTCTTCCTGTGTGCTCCCTCCTGTCTTCCTGTGCTCCCTCCTGTCTTCCTGTGCTCCCTCCTGTCTTCCTGTGTGCTCCCTCCTGCCTTCCCGTGTGCTCCCTCCTGTCTTCCTGTGTGCTCCCTCCTGTCTTCCTGTGTGCTCCTTCCTGTCTTCCTGTGCTCCCTCCTGCCTTCCTGTGCTCCCTCCTGTCTTCCTGTGCTCCCTCCTGTCTTCCCGTGCTCCCTACTTCCTGCCTGTCTTCTCCATTCCCCACCTAGCCAGGTAATAAACACAACTCGTTTTTCCCTGGAGCTGTCTGGCCTTTGGGCCCGAGCTGCCAGTTCCTTTTCCCCAGGGCTGCTGGGCACGTTGTGCATCTTGTTAGACAGCCAAGAATAGCCTTGTTTATGTGCACGCACTGCTCCCCGGAGGCTGGTCGCCACTCTTCTCCACCATTGCCCCTCACCTTTCTACTGCTTCAGTGGGTACATCAGTCAGGAGTGGGCCAGGAGAGCTCTGACATGACACATAAGCCACTTCCTGAGGTGGCCTGCCCAGCGTGGTAATCCCTGATGCTGAATAACAGGCTCATGGCCTGATGACACATTCGTGCTCGTGATTCTGAGACAGGAAGACTATGTAGTCAAGGTTAGAATCTGTGCTGGTGATGCTGAGACAGGAAGACTATGTAGTCAAGGTTAGAATCTGTGCTCGTGATGCTGAGACGGGAAGACTATGTAGTCAAGGTTAGAATCTGTGCTTGGGATGCTATGACAGGAAGACTATGTAGTCAAGGTTAGCATAGGCCACACATCAAAAACTAGCTTTAGAAAAAATGTTTTTTTTTTGTCCAAGACAGTGGTTCTCAGTCTAGGAGTTGTAGCCCCTTTGGGGGTCAGATGACCCTTTCACAGAGGCTTCATGTCAGATATTTACATTACAATTCATAACAGTAGCAAAATCACAGTTAGGAAGTAGCAACAAAATAATTTTCTGGTTGGGGGTCACCGCACCATGAGGAACTGTATTGAAGGGTTGCAGCATTAGGAAGGTTGAGAACCACCGATCTAAGATTAAGTGGGTTTTGTTTGTTTGCTTGCTTACTTTTTGTTTAAAAAGAAAAAGAAACAAATAGAAAGGCTCCAGAAGACTCAGTGCCTCTCAGTTGTCGCCTCCCGGTCTTCTGGTTAAGTTTGAGCATCTGACCCGAGTCCATGTCTTGTGTGTTCCAGGCAGGGGCTGAAATCTCCACTGTGAACCCGGAGCAGTACTCGAAACGCTTCAATGAATTCATGTCCAACATCCTGACGTAGTCACATCTCCACCTTCTGCCAGAGCCAGACTGCTGGACAAGGGGCCGGGGATCGGGAGAGGGGAAGGGTGTATTTGGGCTGGAAGGGAGGGTAGGGAGCAGAGGGGGGTCCAGAGGGCTTTAGTAAAGGGACTGCAGCCTGTGACACAGTAACTCCAGCAGGGAGGGCGGGAACGCGCTGCTGGTGCGCGCGCTCACAGGATGTAGCCTTACTTCCTGCTCACCCTTGATAGGCCCCTTTTGCCCCTGGTTAAATGGGCTCCCCTCTTGGTATCTTGTAACCTTTGATGATACGTTGGGGCTAGAGATGATTTTGTGGGTTTCTTTGGGTTTGTTTCTGAAATTCATTGCTCCAGGTTTGCTATTTCTGATGCTCAGTGTCACCACCCTAGCCACCTCCCTGTTCCTAGCAGGCTCTCAGTTTCCTTCAGTGAAGACCGGCACAGTGGCTCTGACACCTCAGTCAGCCATGTTTTGATCTCACCTAGCAGGACTTTTTAATTTCCTGGAGTACTGTGCATAGCACCCTCCATGTTTCCACCTTGGATCCAAGGGAAATGTTACATTCACTCCTCCATCCTGTCCTCGCAGAAGAACATTGCGGGTTGACCCCAACATCTTGGACCAGAGTCAGAGGCCTCAGAGGGGAACAGGTTCATCTTCATGAGGTGATGCGTGACCAGAAAGCAGCTGGGCCCTCAGACAGCTGGTTCTCAAAGAACCCAGTGATCACCACCCCAGCCCCCTGCGCCTCGGACCTGGAATTGTGATGTCTGTCAAGCCTGCCTCCCACTGCCTCGAGGGGAATTAGAAAGCTTCTCCGAGTTTATCAGGACCCCCGTGTTTCAATGGAATCCCAGAAACTAATACGTATCAAACGGGGTCATGTGCATCATCCGTATCCTAACTCCTGACCTCTGGCGTGCAGTCACCTGTAACTGGCATGTGGTCAGGGGCAGAGCCCTAAGTACCTGGGTGCTCACTGCAGAGACACCACTCCACGCCCCGGCCTACTGTGTAGGTGTCTGGCTCCCTGTGCCTGTGATTTCCACCTGGGTAGCTTCAGCCAGCAAGGTGCTCCACCCAAGGTTGCTTGAGTCACTTGCGGATGTGACCCAGGAAAGCCTATTTGGAGGCCAGATGTGGGGCTTGACCCATCCCCAGCCTCAGGGCTGATTTTCCTTGCCCTTTCACCCCTTCTGAACTTGGGATCTGCCTACAGGCCTCCTCGGGAAGAGCGACATCTGCAGCCTCCTTCAGGATTCCGGCCCAGGGCCTCAGAAGGGAACCTACCCAAGTCACTCTGATGCCACCAGAGTAACTGGTGGCCAGGAAGAAAAATGGCCCTGTTGGCCTGCACTGGGAGAGGTACATTCCTACCTCCTCCCAACCCCTCAGAAGGAATCAGGAATTTAGGATGAGATGGAGAATTTGTAGATAACCCCAAAGATGTGAAGCGGGTTTGTGGAACTGTCTCGGGTGAATAGAGGACTTCCTGTGACTGCCTCCCAAGCTAGCCAAGCTTAGCTGTGGGAGCTGGAGCCATTGCGGGGTCCCCCATCCCCAGCACTGAGAGAGGAAGCAAGCTAGCAGTCAGCTTCTTTCTCTAGAGCTGCCACATTGAGTGGAAGCCGTTCTGGTGAGGCAGATGGGGGCCACACTCCTGCCCAAGAGTGTAGATAGGTCAGGTTCTGGGGATCAGAACCGGAAGGGTCTTGGGGAAGTACCAGAACCACATGGTTCACGGAGAAATGTTTTTAATTTAGGAGAGGGTTATATAGGAATAATGTCTGGACTGATTTCTCCACCTCACAATCAAGAGTGAAAAATCCGCATCTGCTCCCAGTAGCCCCAAGCTTGGAAGCTGAGGCTGATCCTATTGTCCTGCGTATGAAAAGTGTAACAATCTTATCAAAGCAACTACGGGGATCTAACTTGTTTAACAATGAGTTTTGTGGGGGTTTTGTTTTTTGTTTTTGTTTTTTTTTTTGTATATTGTTTACAGTTTTGAGAGGTAGCATTCTGTTTCAAATGCTCTTTGTTTTCCTGACAGTATTGTTGAGTGGTCAAAATATTTGAGCTGTGGTTTGGTGGACTTGACATTGTTTTTTAAAAGGTCATTCTCTGTGCTGTCTTCAAAACCTCGGGTTTGGCCCTCTGATTCCTTTGGCATTCATATGTTTAAAAGCTATTTATCTTGGTTCATATAAGTTTTCTTCCTTTTTGTGACAAAGATATGCTATCAGTCTCAAAGTGATCACACACACACACACACACACACACACACACACACACACACACACCTGCTCCCTCTTTTCTGAGTCCCACCGTTCACTTTCTGGACAGCATGTGTTGAGACCCTTAACTTCACTCCTCAGGGCCATGAAGATCGGCCAGACCATCTTATGGCATCCAGAATCACCTTGGGTCTTCCAGGAATAGATCTTTAAGAATTAAGACCCAGACGATTGGGTGAGGCCTGGATCCGGAAAAGGGAAGGAATCCTCTTCCCAGCTCTTCATCCCGACACAGCGTAGCATGCAGTCACAACTCTCTGCTCCCCGTCCCTCCTGTGGAAAGTGTGAAGCTGAGAAGGCATGTCTCACATGCAGCTGAAGTGAGGGGTACTACGAAAACCCTTAACAGACACTAAGTGATGGCCACAGGCAGTTCCAGTCCGAGTCCTACCCTGGGTCAGGGATGTGCAGGGCCGGGCAAGGAATGCGGTTCTGCTGCAGTACTCAATCTCTCCTTCTCTAGCTCAGGGGTTACTGGTCTGTGGCTGGCGCCATCCGTGAGTGGCCCCCAGGCTGTTCTCAGTGGCACTATAGTCCCCCCCACAGGCAGCTCTTCCTCCCCCTCCCCCATCACTTTTCTTCATCCTGGGCTTTAGGCCTGAACAGGTCCCGACAGTGCTCAAGGCGGCAGAGGCTGGAGTCCTGCCAACCCTCCCCTCTTCCCAGTGGGCCTGCCTGAGAGGTGGACCAAAGACCCAGGCCTTTCTCAGTAGCCGACCCCACCCCCCAGCTGTCTTAGCAGTTCCCGTTGAGAGGGGAAAAGCATTAGCTGTTTCAAGCCTTGACCTACTCCCAAGTGTGTCGGGCACAAAGGACAGTGGACTCCGCCCTCAGAGCTCTGGCTTGTGGCTTCCTGAGTTTAGAGACCTCACCTCTGTGGCAGTAATGGGGGTGGGGGTCCAAAGGGAAATACATTTAGACAGCTGCCCCAAATCTGCCAGCCATGGTCCCAGCCCTCCTCTGAAATACGCCACTTACATGAGTGACTCCAGGGGAAATGAGACTCAGCTGTCCTTCAACAGGTTGAGACACCAGAAAGGCTGGGGAGACACTAGAAGAGACTGTCACTTACCCACAGCCATTTTGTGTGGTGAGAGCCCATACATTTAGGGGAAGCCCGTCTGCTCAGCACATCTCGGCAGCAGATCAGAACGTTGAACACACAAATGGGAATGAAGTCTGGAGTCACCTTTGGGACCGCAGGATTAAAGTACCACCCACCACATGTGACTTCTCCATTTCCGGCTGCAAGCTCCATTTTTTTAAATAGGAATTCTCACCCCTGTGCTTGTCTCGTCTGCTCTGAACAGTTCTGAGCCCCCGTTACTGTTTTCAAATGCATGCGTGTTCAAATGAATCTCCAACTGGAGGACAAAATAAAACTCAGAAAGCTTTGTGTACATCTGGTATGTGAATCCTTTGACGATGCAGCCTACCTACCCTCCTTCAGAATCCGAATTATTTTTGTCCCCGTTTTAGAGGCAGTTCAGGCAAAATCGGTGTATGGTTTGGAGAAGCAATCTGGTAGATGCAATTATTGAGCAATGTTAAGCTCCCGGCACTGGGTGGGACGCCGCCCAGATAACAGCACCGTGCACCACTGCCCCGTCCTCACTTGAGCTGTGGATCGACAATGGCTAGGAGCCACGTATCCCAACTGGCTGTGGGGCTTCGAATACAGCATCCTCGTATGCCTCCAGCTACCCATCTACATACTTGGACCTTAAAGTTTAGTACTTGGGCTAGGGTGTTTCTCAGTGAGAGTGCTTGCCTAGCAATGTGCAAGGCCCTAGGTTCCATCCCCAGCATACGCACAAGTGTGTGCAAGCACACGAAAGTTTAGTTCAGCAGCTCTCAATGTGGATCTGGACCAGCCATTAGCAGTGGCACCTGAGATGCAGAAACAAAACTCTGAGCTCATCCCAGACCTTCTGATTCAGAAAGTTAAAAAAAAAAAAGGGCAGCCAAATCCCACATGGTTGTGTGTTTCTATAATCCCAACCCTGCAGAGGAAGACAGGAGTCTGGAGGGCAGACACGAGCCTGGGCTGTGGTTAGTGGTAGAATACTGCCCAACATTGAAGGCCTTGGGTTCGATTCCCCCAGCGCTGCAAAAAAACTTATTTTCAACAGGAATGAGTTTGACTGGGCCCTGCAGATAATTCAGAGGCTGCCTGGGAACCGTGCAAACATCTGTTTACTGGAGTACTGAATCTACTGTCAGTTTCGAGATGAGCTACTGTGAGCCAGACAGTGCTCCAAGTAGTGGATGAGATCATCCCGAAGGAGGAGACTGCGCCCCACCACCCCAGTGATGAACTGAAGACAAATACTGACCTGGACCATTCATGGGTCCTTGGCCAAATTCCAAGGACCTGGAAAAATGGTGGAAGACTACCAATAGAGGTCAGTAAAGGAGGTCTAGGTTTGGGGGTCAAATGGAACACTGGTTTATATCCTTGCAACACCACTTAGCAAGTGGATCTGGACACTGAGTGAGTGACCAGCCCAGGCCTAGCGCAGGCGTCCACTAGTGACTAGTAGGGAGCCCCATATGTGCCAATGAAGCAAGGCAAGTCCAAAAGAAAACACAGGGCTGAGGGGCAGCTCAGGAGCAGAACGTGTGCTTGGCATGCCCAAGGGCCTGGGTTCAATTCCCAAAGAGGGCCGAGATAAAGCAGCTTTGTACTGGCCCCTGTCCCCCCATGGGGACAAAGCTACAGGAACAAAGACAAGTCGAGTGAAAGAAAAGCAATTTTATTAAAAAGAAAAACAACAAAAGAAAGCTGGGACCAGAGCATGGGGTCAGTCCATCCGGGCCTTCAGTGTCCTGGTGGTGATCTTGTCCTTTTCACTGCCAGGGAGAAAAACCACACACACACACACACACACACACACACACACACACACACACACACAAAATCAGGGGTGCTGTTCTCGTCTGCCTGCCTCCCTCCCCTCCGAGCCTTAGCTGTAAGAACGGGAAAGGCTGCCTGGCGCCTGCTGCCCTACGGACTGTTAGGAGGGGGGCATGGGCATGGGCATGGGCAGGGGCGCTTTCTCCGGAGATGGTCTGGGCTCGACTGAAACACCTTCTAAAGGAGCGGAACCCCCCAGGCCCACAGAACAAGCACCCGAGTCTCACTGCAGTAGACACAAGAACCTGGGTCACTCAATTCTGCTTCTCATGGTGAGTAAGCAGGACCCATCAGGAAAGGGGACACTATGCCATTCTATCAGGTTCCTGGTGACAGCCTCGAACAAACGGAGAGAGCACCTCGGGTCTGGCTGGGAATGGGATACGGGCTGTGAACCATGCACACAGTTCCGGGCTGTAGACTGGAAGGCGTGGGGAGGATGGAGAGCCACTGGCCACTCAGTCTGCAGGGAGCTGCTTCCCATGGTCACCCCTGAAACTCTGGGGATACCACTGGGGAAGAAATGTCCACTGGGAGGAGACTCGGGGTCACAAAGTGTCACCCAACAGAGGGCTGGGGAGCCTGGGCCGCACCTAGCTGCCTGCTGTGGTGAAGCACTGACTCTGGGGCTCTGGGCCTGTGCTGGCTCACTGCTTCCTTCTCTGTCCCTCTCGTACTTCTTTGAGACAGGGTTTTACTGTTTAGCTCAGGCTAATCTTGAACTCAAAATCCTCTGGCCCCCGCCTCCCCAGTGCCTGCAATACAAATGTCCCCGCCTTGTTCCTGTCACCACGCTCTGCTTTCAGTGGCTCCTCTGCCCTGACACCTGGTGAGGGCTTCCGAGGTCAGTGGTATGCTAGGAGCAGAGGAGGACACAAGTGTCTGGGAAGGTTCTAGACTTCTCCCAACTCATACTCACATGATGTGAACAATGACGCCCATGCCCGACACGGCATCCCGGTCCACGGCATTCAGCATGGCTTGGGAAATGGTCTCAAACAGGTGTTCTGGATCCTGCCGACAGAGCAAAGCTGTCAGAGCGAGCTGTGTGCCTTCTCACCCTCTTACTTTCTGGACCCCAGCTGCCCTGCCTGGAGTGGGGGATGATGGTTCCTTGAATATGGGAACTTCCCAGCTCCTTCCTCAGGAAGAAACAGGACGAAGAAAACACTTCAAACCTGACAGTGTGACCTTGGGCAAGTGTCATAATTATACCCTCCGCCAGAGCCTCAGCCCCCTTTGTAAAATGAAGTGTGTCTCTGCTAGGCTCCAGTGTACTTCTCTGCAGCCTGAGACGGTCCTGCATGTCCCACAGGCACCCCCAAACTCAGCCCACGCAATCTCACAAGTCCAAGCCTCAGGCCAGCCCTTCCCCTCAGTTCTCCATCTTGGACTCCCTGCCTTGACTCTGGCCTCCCTCCTGGCCCCAGTCAGGACCCCAGCATCCTGTAGATGACCGACCCGTCAAAAGCAGCTGTAGCCGGGACCCCCAGGTTCCTTTCACTGAACACCGGGGTGCTGAAGGTCCCGCCCTACTCTTCCCCAGCTTCATCTCACCACACACATGCTCCCACTTACAGGCACTCTCAACTCACTGAACACATCTGGCCTGCCTGTACCCCAGGACAGGCTACTCTGCCAGCCCCCGGGCCTGCTTTTTCCTCTTCCTCCTTCTCTGTGTCTGAACACCTATTTGAATGACCTGCCTTGCTGATGGCAGCTAAGCCCTTGAAGTCACTTTGCACCTGGCCTCCACCAAGCCCACAGAGCAGCCGCAGTTCATCGCCTCCCTGTGAGTGCAGCTCTAACTTTTCCCTTTCCTCGGTTCCCGTCTGGGGAATGCGCCCACTCACAGCTGAGGCGAATAGAGGCGGAACAGGACTGACTCACTTATGAAATAGGTTTCCACCCAGGGAGGCAGAGGCAGGCGGATCTGTGAGGGTCAAGGCCAGCCTGGTCTACAGAGCGAGTTCCAGGACAGCCAGAGCTGTTGTTACAAAGAGAAACCCTGCCTCAAAAGCCAAAACCAGCCAAACAAAATGGCTGAAATAGAAGGGTTTCTAGTTCAGAAACCCAGCTCCAGGCTCACACTGGTACTGCCTGTCATCACACTGGAAACCCAGTGTGATGCTGTAATAAACATGGGACCGGGGTGGGTCAACAGAGGCTGCTCTCCTCCCGGCCGGCCAGCCCAGGGGGAACTTCTGGACACCCTCAGACGGAGCAGCAGCAGTGGCCTGCTCTCTTTCCCCACCTTCCCCCAATTCCTGCTGCACAGACACACTTGTCTATAATGGCCAGGGGCTGACGGCTGTTGCTAACTTACCATGTTGGGCTCCCAGAGAGACTCGCACATCCCATACATTTGTTCGGAGCAGGTACCACTGACCACAAAGTCATCAGTCACCATGGGGCAGCCAATGAGGTCTAGAGAGCAAATGAAGGGCTTAAAGGTCTTCGGGTCCAACCCAGCGATGACCGGCTCTGTGTAGTAGGGACCAAACCTGTGGCCAGGGTGAGAGAGTCCAGAGTTCACACACGTCTGCTCAGACAAGGGAGGCGACCAAGGGAGGGGCTTGGGAACATCCCTTCACTGTGGCTCCCTGTGCAGACCCTCCCCCTCTCCCGGCAAGGTTCTACTGTGTTCACCTCCTCCCTGACTTCTCTTCCCCACCTTCCCTCCCGCCCTCCCTCGCTAGTCTTTCGTTGAGAATTCTGCTTCTCATCTTCATTACTAGCCCAAGTCCCACCATGATTACGCGCTCTGTTTGTGCATTTACACCCCCGCTTCTCTAGAAAAAGGATTTGAGACTGGCCTAGGGTGTGGCTCCCTGGCAGAGCACATGCCCAGTATGCATAGAGCCCAACAGTTTGAGTTCCAGTAGTGCAAAAAAAATTTTAAAAATTAAAAATTTTTAAATGGCTGGGTATAGTGGCACATGTCTGGCCCTGGCTTTCAAGAGGAAGGAGGATCGAGGAGCTGGACACCAACCTGGACTACAAACAGCACCCTGTGATCTTAATGGACAGGTTTAAGCTGGTCATAGTGGCACACACCTTTGATACCAGCACTTGGGAGGCAGGAGCATCTCTGTGAGTTTGAGGCCAGCCTGGTCTACATAGTGATTTCTAGTTCAGCTAGGGCTGAACTACAGAAAGACCCTGTCTCAAAAAGCAAACACCAAAAACAAAAACAAAAAAAAAATTAAAGACAGAATGGCCAATCCCAGTAGAAACTTCCTGTGTGTCTCCTTGGTTTGTAGCATTTTTTGTTTGTTTGTTTGTTTGTTTTTTGTGTGTCCTGGCACTCACTCTGTAGACCAGGCTGGCCTCAAACTCACAGAGATCCATCTGCCTCTGCCTCCCAAGTGCCGCCTGACCTCCCAAGTGCCTCCTGATGGTCTACAGCACTTGAGTGTGTGTAGGGTGAGTGTATAGGGGTGAGTGTGTAGGGTGAGTGTATAGGGTGAGTGTATAGGGGTGAGTGTGTAGGGTGAGTGTATAGGGGTGAGTGTGTAGGGTGAGTGTGTAGGGTGAGTGTGTAGGGTGAGTGTGTAGGCACGTGGAGGTTGGTCCTAGGGATTTTTTTTTAATAATTTATTTTTTTTATTTTGTGTGCATTGATGTTTTCCCTGTATATATGTCTGTGTGAAGGTGTTGGATCCTGGAGTTACAGACAGTTGTGAGCTGTCATGTGGGTGCTGGGAATTGAACTCAGAACCTCTGGAAGAGCGGTCAGTGCTCTTAACCGATGAGCCATCTCTCCAGCCCCAGTCCTGGGGATTAAACTGAGCAAGCAGTATGTCTGAGGACATGGTCGTCAGTAATGGTGCTATAAAAATGATTTAGGACTGGAACTGGACCTTGGAGGTACAGCATTTACCTAGCAGGTATGATGCCCTAAGTTTAACCCCCATCACCACAAAAGAAATACTTAAAGGAAAAAAATAAAAATAAAAGAAGGGAGGAGTTTGGTGAAGGCGAAGGATACAGCAGAACACCCGCCTAGTCTGTGGGAGGCCTAGCTGGGTTCTGTCCATGTACCTATGGGGGATGCAGGGGGGGGGGGAGCCACAGCAAAACAAGTGTGATGGGGCTGGAGAGATGGCTCGGCGGTTAAGAACACTGGCTGCTCTTCCAGGGGTCCTGAGTTCAATTCCCAGCAACCACATGGTGGCTCACAACCATCTGTAATGAGATCTGGTGCCCTCTTCTGGCATAAAGTCATACATGCAGGCAGAACATCCATACATAAAATAAATAAAAAAATCTTAAAAACTTCCTATGTAGAAGAACAAGCAGTGCTCTTAACCTCTTCTAGAGGTCAGAGTTCAACCACATGGTGTTCCCACCAACCACACGGTGGCTCACAACCATCCATGAGATCTGGCACCCTCTTCTGGCATGCAGGCATATATAACACTATACACAATAAATTAAGAAAAAATCTTTAAAAAACCAAACTTCCTATGTAGTGGGTTTTGAACTCTTGATCCTCCTGCCTCGAATAACCCAGTACTGTGATGACAGGTGGACGTCACCATGCGCAGGTCAAATAGGATAATTTGACACAAAGTTCTTTCCTTTTTTTTTTCCTTTTTGTTTTTATGTGCATGTGTGGGTGCCAAGGATGCTAAAAGTATCATGATCCTGAGTTTTTCAAGCCTCCTGAGAATCAAATTTTACAAGATATTTAAAATTTTCATCTTCTTTTGATATATGATGACCTTGTTTTTAGATTTTTATCTTTATTTTTATGTGTATGGGTGTTTTGCCTGTATGTACGTCTGTACACCACATGCATACAGTGCCCACAGAGGCCAGAAGAGGGCATCAGATCGCCTAGAACTGGAGTCACAGACTGTTGTGAGCTGTCCTGTAGGTGCTGGGAGTCAAACCTGGGTCCACTACAAGAATAAGGGAACAGCAGGACAGTGGTGGTGCACGCACACCTTTACACACCTTTAATCCCAGCACTTATGAGGCAGAGCCAGGCAGATCTCTGTGAGTTCGAGGCCAGCCTGGGCTACAGAGTGAGTTCCAGGACAGGCACCAAAACTACACCGAGAAACCCTGTCTCGAAAAAACAAACAAAAAACAAAACAACAACAAAAAGAATGGCTGGGAGGACAGGTCATGTGGGCCAGCATTCATGAGGCAGATAACCCCGGGCCAGCCTGGTGTATCTGAGTTCCAGGCCAGCCATGCTAGAGTGAGACTGTCTCAGACAGGAAGGAAAGGGGGGGGGGGGGGGAGAGTAAGGTGAGGAATGAAAGAAAGAGGGAGGCCAGGGAGGAACTGTCCCCACAGCACTCTGCCTAACTCAGTGTCTAAGCGCCCCCCCACACCCCCTGGCTTCCACTCACCTTTTCTCATACAAGAGGTTGGCCACCATGCTCATGAGGGTGTAAGGCTTGATCTGCCGACCTTCCTTCAGCTCATACAGGTTCAGCCGGAACTTGAGGCGCTGGGCACTGGGGTGGGAGAAGCAGAGAATGAGTCACTGGTAAAAGTCATCTGGACTTCAACCTGCACAGTCAGGTGTACCACAAGGAGACACGACTCCCGTCCCTACCAAGGAACGATGGAGCAGAGCTGTACTCACTGATGAGAAGGTGCCTGCAGAGGATGACCTGTTGTCCCCTAGGGCTACCTCAGAGTTCCAGAACATCCCCACATAGAACCAACCAATGCCACACGTACTAAGCAAAGCAAGGCTTCCAAGACACAGGAACGGAGCGTCTTGGGGTGAATTGAACTTCATCTTATAGGGAAGGAAGCTGAGGCCAAGAGAATGAGGAGGTGCTGCCCACGGCAAGCAGGCAAACCCAGTGAGAAGAGCTTCCAGAAGGACACAGCGAAGGAGGGCTGCCGGAGCCTCACAGTGAGCCCAGGGAAGCTGTGTTCTTGAGACTTTTCAAGAGTCCCGATAAGCAAGCCTTCGAGGCCAGTGTGGGCTACAGAGTGAGTTCCAGGAAAGGCACAAAGCTACACAGAGAAACCCTGTCTTGGGGGGGGGGGGGGGGTGGATTCCAATAAGCTTCCCTCCCATCTTTTGGGAGGCCAGCACCTGCTGCTGCTTAGGCCTCATGTCCTCCCCGGAAATCCTACCCCAACTTTCTCCACTCCTCTTTTTCTTTTTGTTGCTATTTTATTATTTATTCGTTTCAATGTGTGCATATGTTTAGGTAGATGTTTATTGTACATGTGGAGGTCAGAGGACAACGTGTAGGGTGTCGGTTCTCTCCTTTTATCATCTGGGTTCCAGGGATTGAACTCAGGTTACTGGGCTTAGCCACAAGCACCTTTACCCACTATGCCATATTATATTGCCTTCCATTTCTTCTCCTTTTTTGACTTCTCCCTGGTCCCCTGCAAAAAATAAGGCTCAGCTCTCTAGGTACAGCTTACAACATGCCCCCCCACATACTGTCCCTCAAGACTCTGCTCCCCCAGATTCAACATGTCACCAAGGCCTGTCCAGTCCTGAGGTGTAACTTCAAAACCCATTCCCTTTGGAGGACTTGCCTTAGCTCCTCAAAAGTGGCATAGTAAAGGAAAGAAAGAAAGAAAAAAAGAAAGGTAGGAAGGCAGGAAGGAAGAAAGATAGATGGATAGATAGATAGATAGATCGATCAATCAGTCACCATCAGGACTAGAGAGATGGCTTAGTAGTTAAAAGCACTTGTTCTTGTGAAGGACCCTGGTTCGATTCCCAGCACCCACATGGAAGCTCACCACTTCCTCAGATACCAGGCATACATGTGGTGCACAGACATACATGCAGGCAAAGCACTCATTTGAATAAAATTTAATTTAATTTAATTTAATTTAAAAAGAGGGGGTGCCTCCTCAGTGGTGGCACAAGCCTTTAATCCCAGCACTTGGGAGGCAGAGGCAGGTGGATCTCTGTGAGTTTGAGGCCAGGTTGGTCTACAGAGCGAGTTCCAAGACAGCCAAGGCTATATAAAGAAACCCTATCTTGAATCTCCCCCACCAAAATATGGAGCTGGAGAGATGGCTCAGCGGTTCAGAGGACCAGGTTTGTGTCTTAGCACCCACATGGTACCCCGACACCCTCACACAAACATACATGCAGGCAAAACACCAATGCACATAAAAGAATAAATATTTTTTAAAAGAAAAATACAAAACAAAACCAAAAAACCTGAAAAAAAAACAAAAACAAACAAAAAAAAAACTCTCACTATCTTTCCCTATAACAGTCCTAACTGCTGGATCTCAGTCACAACATACTCACAACAGGAACCATCTTGGAAATGTCACTTGCTGACTTCGGGCACAAGATTAGATGGTCCTCATATGAAATGGCATTGTTTTCAAATCACCTTCTTTGTTTGTTTGGTTGGTTGGTTTTCAAGACATGGTGATGGATTTAAAGGCAGGTGCCACCACCACCCAGCTTCAAATCATTTTCTAGTATGTAATGGTCCCCTGGGTCTTTAAACCCCTGGGTTACTATGTTCTGAAACAATGTCAACGCCATGTGAATGTTTCTTCTACCTCAGTGTTTGGGGACCATTGACAAGAAAAAATTCCGAGTGTATTTAGTACAGATGCAATCTTTTCCTCCAAATTCATAGCTGTCCCACTTAGCTCTGTAGCCCAGGGTAACCTGGAACTCACTAGGTGATCCACCGAACCTTGAGGTAGGTGTGATTCTCCTGCCTCATCCTCCCTAATGCTGGGGTTATAAGCATGAGCCACCACCACCATCTTTTTTTCTTTCCCTAATGCTAGAGATTGAACACAGGGCCTTACGCTTACTAAACATATTCTCTCCACCATCGAATTACAGCCCCATTCCAGCAGAATACTTTCCTTTCAAGCTAGTTCAATCTGATGCAGAACCTTTAGACACAGAGGGTGGGCTGTATTACATTTAAAAAATAAAAATAAAGGGCCTGGAGGGGCATTGCCTGGGGAGATGGCTCAGTGTGTAAGAGCACTGGCTGTTCTTCCAGACAACCTAGGTTCGATTCCCAGCGCCTATATAGGAGCTAACAGCCTTCGGCAACTCCAGTTCTGGGGAATCCAACAACCTCTTCTGGCCTCCAGGGCACAACATGCAGTTGGTACGCAGACATACATGTGGCAAAACACCCATCCACACACAATAAGATAAATCTTTTAGTAATATTAATAATAAAAGGACATAGGGGCGTGGGCCTGAGGATAACATTCAATAGCACATCACATGCTTAAGCATTTAAAATCCTGGTTTCAATTTCTAGTACCAGGAGGGAGGGAGGGGGAGAGAAAGAGAGAGACTTGACCCTTGACCTCAATGCTCAAAGAATAAATGAATGAATCGCTCTTTGGCCTCACAACAGCCACTGGGGCCAGTCAGCAACAACTCAAAAAGTCCCATCCTTGAAGACAGTGAGTTGGTCAATAGGCAAAAACACCTAAGGCCGAGCCTGACCAGTCCAGTTCCTAAAACCCACGTGATGGAAAGACAGAACCAACTTTTGCAAGTTGTCCCCTGGCCTCCACACACATGTGGCACCTGGGCATACAAACACAATAAAATAATAAGAAGAAGAAATGTAGGGGCTGGAGAGCTGGCTCAGTAGTTAAGAGCAATGACTGCTCTTCCAGAAGAACTGAATTCTATTCCCAGCACCCACATAATTGGCTCACAATCATCTGCAACTCAGGCTAGGTAAGCATGCAGTGTGTGTGTGTGTGTCTGTGTCCAATGCCCTCTTCTGGCCTCTGCAGGCACTCATGTGGTGCACAGACTACAAGTAGGCAAAATACCCACACACATAAAAGCGAAATTTTTTCTTTTGGTTTTTTGAGACAGGATTTCTCTGTTTAACAGTCCTGGTTGTCTTGGAACTCATTTTGTAGACCAAACTGGCCTTAAACTCACAGAGATCCACCTGCCTCTGCCTCCCAAGCACTGGGATTAAAGCCAACACCACCCCAGCTACATATTTCATTTTTTAAAGTCCCTTCCTTGCTTTCCCCAACACCAACCACAGCAATCCTAACCCCCATGCTCAGGCATCACAAACCAGACCGTTTGCTTCCCCTTCAGACTCTCCCATCTCTCAAACCACATAACCCCTGTCAACTAGGCAAATGGGCAGTTTAAGCCTACCAGCTCACCAGGGTTAGTTATCACTCTGTTACGTATGTTTTGTAAGCCACCTAGTGCTTTAGGGAGCACGCACAGCCTTTGGCTTCTGAGAAACCTGCACTGGGATCCGGCAGGCATTCATTAATGGCATCTTGAACAAAAGGCTCTCTGAGACTCTCAATGTCTTCATCTGCAGAATGAGACGGCTAGCCAGTAATATCAAGACCAAGATTAGAGGACTCCCTGACAAAGATGCTTCCCATAGAGTCCAGCAGTGGTAGTGTTCGGCAGATGGCTCACATCAGGCTGCTCGAGACAAGTTGGTCAACAAAGACACCAGAGTGAAGGCGGGGCTCTGGGACACTTACACTGTCTGGACGTCGGTAGCCAGCCCGGCCAGGCCTATGTACAGCCTGTCACCCATGGGAAAGATCTTCTGGAAGTCCGTGGTCACCATCTGGGCCTGGATTCCGAAACGCCTGTCCGCAGCGATGGCCACACAGTTCTTCCCCTTCATGGCCATGACGGCCCCTCCGTTATAGGACATAATAGACTGGAAACAGACAAATCAAGGGGCTCAGATCGTGGAGCTAATGTTGCCATAACTCCCCGCCCAGTCTCCGGAGGCGCCTGGAAACCCGGAGCTCCAGCCCTAAGATCGGCCCGGCGGGGCACCCAGGAACCGCACACATCCGCACGGTCCTGCCATGCGCATTCTACTGACCACCAGACGCTCTCCGTCCCACATTCAAGGCTTACCCATCCATGCTTTCAATTCCCACCCCAGGCTCCTTCCCTCCACTCCCCAAGCTCACCATGATTGCGCTCTAGTAGGACCCCGATCGCCACTGCAATTCCTGCAAACCGGCTCTGGCTCTCTCTGAGCCAACGCTCCCGCCGGGCCTCCCCCATTGGCTGATGGGCCGACTCTTCCTGAGCAGTGCAGCTTCCTATTGGATAAGCATCCCGTCAGTCACAAATATGCATAGTTTGGTTGAGACACCAAAGCGGAGGTCTGGAAAGCGGAAAGTGAAAAGTCACTGTGAGTGCGGAAGAGCCTGCCGTCCGGGGCATGTTGGGATCTTGGCGGACCTGGACTCTGGCGCCCTCTCCCCCCGCCCGCCCCGGGGAAGGGGGCGGAGCTGGCAACACGTGGGCTGCGGACGCGGCCTTGTGGCGCTGCGGCTGCACTCAGGGGGTGTCCCTGGGCTTCCTGGGGCGCTGTGGGAGTTGGGCATTTTACTCAAGCTAGCTGACTTCATGTATTCATTCACAAATCCCTACTGTGTACCCGGCACTTGGCGGAGCTGCGAATACCCACCGGCAGCTGTATACCGAGGGCGCTCATTCATTGCACAATGGGAAGCCGAGCGAGGTTTCGTGCAGCGAGGGTTCAATTGCGGAGGGGAATTTTTTTTTTTGGGGGGGGACGGGGGGTCTACAGGTTGCTCAGCTTTTGGAGTCCGTCACCCCCATTCCTACAGGTCGACTGACGTAGCCCTGAGTCCGTTCACGCTACAAAGGAACGTTCTGTGCCCATCCACACATAGGTCACTGGCCGAGGATAGCCTGGGCCAACCGTTCCGGGGTAACCCAGGCGGGACGTGCGTGCCCCTCGCCTTCCCCTCCGGAACCCAACCCGCCTTGGTTCTCCGGCCACGACTCCCTGTTCTCCGGGATCGGATTTCTTTCGCTGGAAACGCTACTGGGACTGCTTGCGTTGATCGCTGCTCTTGCGCCATATCGCGGTCTCTCCTATTGACTCGGCTCTCTGCCTCACAAACAACCGTCACCGTCTCTGTGGCGCAATCGGTTAGCGCGTTCGGCTGTTAACCGAAAGGTTGGTGGTTCGAGCCCACCCAGGGACGGTTGAATTTTTGAGTGCGCCCTTTTTAACAAAAAAAAAAATCACAAATGCTCAAAAGCCAAACTCTGTACCCGAGAGTCATTGTGTTTAGAAATTCGTTGTGGTCAATGACAGGAGTTCTCCTAATGACTCCCCACCGCCGCTCACCACTCTTTCCTCCAACCTGGATTACAGAAAAGCCGAAAACAGGTTTCTGTCTCGCTGTCATGTTTCACAATGCTGGTTTTCCTAGGACTAAGAATGAATTTGCTGTGGACTTTGGCCGGACAGCTCCCCATTGTCTGTGTCAGTGGACGATATCAACTTGAAATAGTACATCTGTTCCAGAGGAAAGAGTCAGGAGAGAAATCTCGGGGATAGAGGGGAAAGAGGAAGAACCTAGCTGTGATCTAGAGAGAAAGGCATACGAGGGGGTCTAAGCAGACATAAGTAGGGGAGTAGGGTAAGATTGCCCCCCAAAGAGAGGAAAAGAGCCATTAAGAAGAACGAGGAAATAGATGCAGAGACGGACAAAGGGTATTGTTTGCGGGATGGACAGGTGTAGAGGACACAGAGGTAAAGCTTCACATGAGCGCAATGGCCATTGCCGCCACCACTTTAAAGGGGATCTCATCCTTTCATCGCTCTAGTATGCACTGGAGACAGTCCCTGCCTTGATGTCCAGGTTCCTGCCCTTTGGGAACCTGATTTATGACTGGTAGTGACCCTCCCGTGAGTAGTTATCAGCTAGAGGACAGGGTAGGATACAGACAACAATGGAGGGAAGGAAGAGTTCTTCACGTCTGCCGAGGTGCATTGGTGTTGGTGGGCAGAAAGCCTCTACCTTCCTTGAGGAGAATGTGCAAGGGACTCTTTGAATCAGTTCTCTAGAGATTGGGCTCAGAGGCAGTCTCTTCTGGACTCCCCCTCTGATGTTTACACACCCATATGCACAAGCCTAGACGACCACCTGGCCCTTCCAAAGGCGGGAGGAGAAGGGTCTTTTCAGGCACGCCCTCCTTCCTGCTCTGTCAAAACCCAGCCTACCTGCTCTGCCTAAAGCAATACCTTGTCATTGGCACCTGTCAGATGCTTCTCCATAGCTAACAGAATAAAGACAGACAGACAGACCAGAGAACTTCAGATGTGGGAAGGGTTGATTCTCCTGATAAACCAGAGAAGCTAACAATGTCCCAGCATAGATGATTTATTGAAGTTTTAGTGGGCAGTGTGTCTTCGGCGTGCTCTGGACTGGAACTTAATAGCGGCTTGAGGAGTAAATGGATACTCACTTAATAAGCAAGGCAGCCAGGGGCAGCCAGACCTTCCCGGGTGCCAGCGTTTGATGGAACCGAGATTTCCGACGCCCCTTCAGGTTTCTCTTGTTCAGGGACTTCTAGGGAGAGAATGGCAGAGACGGGGTCCCTGTGGAGGTACCCTTCGTGCTGGGCACTTGTGCTCGCTAGAGCGGAGTCCAAGATGCCGAGACACACTGGCCCTGATGACAGTGGGCGTGTCTAACTCGAGCCCCCTTCCCACACTAGCTACTGGGAAGCAGGTGACCGATTCTCCCGGGGCCTCGCCCGCTCGCTCTGGGATCACCGGGTCCAGGCGGAAATTTCTCCCGCCCTTCCTCTCCACCCTTATTCGGCCAGCGCGGGCTGAGGGCTGAAACTGGTGGGGTCACTGGACGGCCAGCGTCCACAGGGCTCCTAGTAAACCAGCCAGTGTGTAAAGCACTCAGTCCGGGGAGCCCCAACTTCGGGGCTGCTTTGGGCTTTGGGACAAGGAGAGGAGGCGGGCGCTCCGAAGCTCCACAAAGATTCATTCCCTGCTCGGGCCAACCTACCGTGCTGGCGCTTAAAGGCATTTCAGGCCGGATAATCGAGCTCTTTGGAGGGAAAGGCACAGTGGCCACCCCCTATAAATCAGAAGTAACGAATAAGCGAAATCGAGCGACCTAATGAGGCCCACGGTTCTCGTGGTCACGCAGAATCGATCCGCTTCCTCGGCGCCGTCTCTTCCAGCTCTCCTTCCTCCGCTGCCTGGTGCCGGGGCCGCTGGGGACCCGCGAGCAAGCGCTGGGTGGAGCCGAGGGTGACGGTCGGAGTCGGCTGGCACCGGCCGCCTTCGCGCTCGCCGGCTCCTCCGAGGCGGCCAGGGAGGCGCACCGGCGGCGAAAAGGCGCGCGTCCTCTCCCGACTCCTCGCTTCCTAGTGCGCCCCGGCCTCGCGAATTCGGCGAGTTATTGTGTCTCTGGCCCGGCGCCCGAATTCGTGTCTCGGGCTGCTCTCCCCGCCCCGGATTGCGTTCCATTCTTTCTCCGCCGGAGCACGCCGAGCGCGCCAGCCGCGGCCGCAGCCAAGCCCCGCGGCCGCCGTGCGCTCCCGGGGAGGTGCGGCGTCCCCCGGGGGGGAGGGGGGTCCCCCACGCTCCGGGTCACCCACGCACTTAGGAATCTCAAGGGACTGTCAGCCGAAGTGAGTAAACCTCGCATGGACGCGTGGCCGGCGGCGCCGAGTCCCCCGCCCCAGCGCCCTTTGGTGGCGGCGAGGCAGCGGGTGCTGCGAGACACATTTCCGCCCAGTCTGCATCTCACCATTTTCCAAGCTCCCCAGCTAGAGAAGGGATCGCAGGGTCGGCCGGGGGGGTGGGGGGGAGCACACTTAATTTAGGAGGAGGAAGTATCGTGGCTGGAGGTAACACCACAGGATCTCTCCTCCGGGTTCAAGGGGTCTCTTTGGATGCGAGGGGGGTCTCGGGTTGGGGGAGGCCCAGAGCACGGCCGTGGGGAGCAGCTGAGCTAGCCTCTCCCCCTCCTCTTTCCCTCTCTGCAAACATCCTGAAGGAATGAGGTCACGTGGGTGAGTAGTGGGCGGGACCTACTCTTGTCTGGAGGAAAAAAAGCCATTTTGTCGCCCCCCCCGCCCCTCCCCTCCCCTCTCGTCCCCTCCCCTCCCCACTCTCCCTCCCACCCCAAGCTGCTCTTACAAACTCCTTTCTTACCATAGGTTTCTCCCCTCCCGCCGACCGAGCGAGCGACAGGGCTGTGGCCCCCCTCCCCTCCCTTCCCTCCCTCCCTCCCATCCCCCCCTCCCCGAGACCCACCGGACCCCGAAGCCAGGTAAGCGGACGCCGACTCGCGCCTGCACCCTTGCTACCTCGTAAGCGTCTGGGGCTGGCGACCCGGGCCGGTCCACCTTTCCCCGCAGACCCCAGCGGGAGCCGAGAGCCCCGGGCCTGGCCTGCCGATCGCGTCCCCTTCCCGCCCCGCCAGCCGCTGTCCAAGCTCGCCCGGTCCGCCTTTCTTTCTCCCGTTCCCGGTCTCTCTTTTTTTTCCCTTTCCTCCCTTCCAAGATGGCCGAAGTGGATTCCCCCTCTTAGCGATTTGGCGTCTCCCTCGACCACCTCCTCTTTGTGCAGCAGCCCCCCTGCTAAGACCCTGCTGGCGAGGTATCGAGGGGGAGGGTCCGGGCGGCCACGAGGGCTTTGGGGACACACGCCAGGGTGGGTGTCGCCCCCCCCCACCGACCCCAGTGTCCCCACCAGCCGGAGCAGACTGGGGCTCTGGCCGATCAGCCCCCCCCCCTTCGAGTCGGGCAAGGGTCGCCTCTCGCGTGGGCAGTGAGCGTGATGGACGCGCGAGGACTTGAGGCCCGGAGGAAGGGGACTTGGCTTTCTGGCGGCTGCGAGGCCGGGGGAGGGCGCCCTAACTGCTGGGGTCCGGATCCCGGGCACCTCCCCCAGAGGTCCCTTTCCCCAGTCCCGGTGCGAGGCGCCCCGCCCCCTCCCCGAACCACCTCGGCCGAGCTTTTCCTCTACCTCCCTCCTGGGGGCCCCACCAAAGTTTGGCTCTGGGGAAGGAGGGAGTGGCCACTCGGTCACCGGGGTGCCTGATCCTTTGACCTGGGCTCCGGGGGAAGCACGGGTGGAGGGGGTAGGGTGGGCGCGCGGGGAGGCTTAGCATGCTTTCTCCTTTCACCCGTAGTGGCCAGGGGGGCTGATGAGCTGGCCCTTTTTCCATGGGGGAGGGGGGCGAATGGAAGCGGCTACTCTTTCTTCTCTGAGCCGTGGCGCCGCTAGCTCCGAAAGCTGGGGAACCCTTGGCCTGCAGACACCCTGCGCGCCCTTCCTATCTCCCAGGGGCGTCTAGGCAAGCCCCCTCTTTTCCCTCCCCCCACTCCCTGGGTCTACCCAAAATTGCTCTGCTTGGCTCGAGCGAGGAGGAGGGTGTGTATGTGTGAATGTAAATGTTTAAGTATATACAGGTGTTACCTCGAGTTTTCCCAGAGCCTTTTGTCTCTCAGAGCCCCCAGTCCGGCTCCCGCCATCCCCAGGCTGCCTCGGTCTCTCTTGGGCTCCCTCTCGCTGAGGGAGGGGCTTCTCTTAGCCAGCTCTCACGGTCCTGGGCCTCCCGCTCTAGACTTCTTGCAGTTGTACTGTTCCTGAAACTCATGACAACACCCCCCATCCCCCACCCCCGCCGACACACATCCCTATCCCTGCTCCAAGGTGTTATTACTGTAATCGGAGGAGCATAAAGCCAGCTCTGTTGCAGCGTTCTGGTGGAGAGGTTTTCCCAGGGGTTCCCCTGGTTTAAGGCTGGGGCTTGTGCACTTAGAGCTGTGTTCAGAATGTGAGCAGGAAACAGACTCCACGATCCAGTCCGGCTGTCGCCTGATTCTGTTCAAGTTGAAGTATTGGGGGGTGAGCAGGGAGGAGGGAAGATGACTCCCTGAGAGCTGGTTGATGTGGCTGTTGCCATGGGAACGGAGAGAGCCTGACGTGGAAGAGGTTACATATTGTACAGGTCAGAAGTCAACTGTAGTCCGCCAGCCTCTGGCCCCAGAGCCGTGCTGGGGGGGCCGAGCTGCCTTTGTTGCTGGAAAACTTAAATTATAATTTACCCTGAGAAGGCCAGGGGTTCATAGAAGGTTAATCTTGGTGGTTCCGGTTTCAGGCAGGATGTGATGGGGTAGGTGGGAATGGTTTCTACATCTGTGGAGTGGGAGCCTGGCTCCAGTCTAGCTGTGCATGCTGTGTTGTGTGTCTGGCCGAGTGTCTGTGTGTCTTGTGTGTGACCACCCTTATCTGGCTCTGGGCGCTGTGAATGTGAGGTGCAGGGGGTGTGTCTGGCTCCGGATCTGTGTGTCATGCAGTGTTGCCCTGGGTATATTCTTTGGGTTTTTGGTTTTTTGTTTGTTTTGTTTTGTTCTTAATTTTATCTTCAGGAGCTGAGTGGTGGGTGGAAGAGGCTTCCAGCCTTTTTCCAGTGTCAAAGGTTAGGAAAAGATGAGATGAGAGATTCACAGGGTCCTTGTGCAGAATGCTCTGGCCCACATGTAAACACATGAGGTTTGCACAGTTGGGTCTATGAAGCTGGCCCGGGAACGAATGCTAGAAATTCATGTCTACACACTAGACCCTGGCTCACTCTGTTTGCATGGTGCCTCAGTTTCCCCCATCTACACGTGCAAGTGTTGTAGGCATTAGCTTTTGCCTCCCTTTCAGCAGGTTCATGTATGAGCTTCCTGCCCTTCTACCCACTGGCTCAGCGCTTCAGCTGAGTAAGGAGCAGCTACTGGGCGCCAGCATATGAAAAGCATTAGAACAGGAGGCAGGCAGATACTTGTCCCAGCATTGCCCCTGTTTCTCTGTGTGACCTTGGACAAGTCACACCTGAGCTTTTCATCTGTAAAATGAGGAGCCTGCATAACATGCCTTCAAAGATCACATCGACCTCTGCTAGTCAAAGGCTAGGGTGTGACCTTGAATGACCTCTCAGGGCCTGGGGCTTGATTTGATGATTTTGTGGCTGGTGTCCCCAGGAGCAGCAGGACCCTCTCTGTGTTGTCAGAGGCCAGCAGCACCTGCAGGAGAGAAGGAAGTCTGGTTCTCTGGAGAGATGTGAGATGGCTGTCGGGGGGGGGGGGGGGGGGGAGCTGGGAGCCTGGGGAGAGATTCGGATGCAGATGAGCAAGGGACTGGGTGCAGGTGCTGACCAGGCCCCTTTCCTGCCTGGGGCCACTGGGAGCCAGGAGCTAGGGCCAGGGAGAACAGATCCAGACTCCAGATAAAGACTGGGGGTGGGGGGTGGGGGGATGTAGTTGGTTCTGGCCTCTTCCCCAGCGCCAATGAGACCAGTTCCAAATGGCCTCCGCCCCTTTTCTGCTTCTTGGGACCTATGTCTTTCACTTTTTCTTCGCCAGGCCCTTTCCCACTGTCCCCTCCAGAGTGATCCGGTGCCACCATCCCTTGTCCCTCTTGTTCCCCCAGCATCACAGCCCCTGTGTGGGGAGGATGGAACACAGGTCCTGATCCTGGGCAGGGAAATGGGGAGGGGATGCTCTGGGGACTCGGATCTCCTGTTTACAGATACTCTTGGCACCTGCTGACAGGGCCCTGCAGGTAACCATGGCAATCAGGTGGGGAGCCAATCAGTGCCTCTCCCCACCCCCAGTGCTAGTGGTGGCTTTCTGAGGCCCCTAGGGATGAGGATGGGGAACAGGGAGGCTCTCTGCTCCCAGGGGAGACAAGGAGCTTTTCAGTCCATGGCATCTCCTTCCCTTACTACTCTGAGCCCAGAAAGGGACCTGGGGGCTGCTCTTGTATGAAACCTCAAAACTGATGGGCTGAGTGGGGCTCCTGTGGCTTCTTAGAGACCGGTATCTATCCATTTGGAAAGAAAGTAAGCCTGTGACTGAAATGCCTGAGGCAGTGTGAAGAGCGCATATATTCTCGTGTGTGTGTGTGTGTGTGTGTGTGTGTGTGTGTGTGTGTGTGTGTGTCCGTCCGTCCGTCCGTCCATCCATCCATCCGTGCGCGCGCGCGTGCTGCATATGTGTACCAGGTGTCGGGGGTACTTACCCTAGCAGCCTAGCTTCCCTGGCTGGATCCGACTCCGATACAGTTTGCTTCTGTCTCGGTGTGTCTCCGGACACAGACATACACAAGGCAAGCAGTCACATGAAGTACCTTTGGAAGCCCAGACAGCACGTCCCCACACGGTGGCTATTACCCACGCTCAAAGAGACAGCCACTCGGAGTCTGTTCTATCCTCTGGATGGTTGTAATAATATTTGGGCTGCTTGCCAGGGACTATGTTACCATGGAAACAACTAAACAGTAGAGTAGCCAGCAGCCTCTTTGAAATTGTGAAGGGGGACCCATGCAGGGAGGACCAGCTAGGGCCACCTATAGGGGCAGAGACTCTGCAGGCCAGGTTTGAGGGCCAGGGGTGGGTGCCTCTGGCCGCCTTGCTCACTCTTTCTTTTCTGCAACTCGGTGTCTGTCCCAAGTGTGGCCTTTGTGTCTCTCCATCTATCCCAGTCTCTGGCCAGGTGCCCTGGGGCCTTATTGGCTGTTTGGGTCCTGGCCAGGCTCATCCTGGGGTCTCTATAGAAACTGCTGATCCTGGCTGTGAATTTCTTGTCCTAGAAAAGCCAGTGTGGTGGCTTTAGAAATCTTTCTGGAAAAGAAAAGAGGTTGTATGTTATAAAGGCGCGGTTGGGGCTTGGCCAGCCTCTCAGGCCCAGCTCCTGGGCTTTCGCTCTGGGAGAGAAGGAAAGAGGCAGGCCTCCTCCAGTCCAGAGCCAGAGTCAGCTTTGAAATGACCTTGGCCTGCTAGGGTCTGGCCAGGTGCATTGGAGAGCTGGGGGCAGAGCACGTTCTCTGCCCAGTGGTGGCAGGGGTCTGGGGGAGCCTGTGGTTTGCTGGTGGGGAGCCTTGAACACAGGTGGCAGAAGTCACCAGGTTGGGGTGAGGTGAGATCCCAGAGGCACATGAAGCCATTCTGTGTGTTCATGAAAGTGGGTTCCTGGACCATGCGCACACTGGAGAGCACTTAGTGTGCCTTGGGGTGGGGGGGCACCATGGCGTGGTTCTCACCACAGTGCAGTAAAGGTCTTTTTGCCAGGCTCTTACACTACCTGTAGAATCCAGTGCCAGGCTGGGCCTACAGCTTCTTCATAACATGGGACATAATGAACCAGCCTTAGGGTTCTCAGCTGGAAGGCCAAAGGGTCAGGGCATGGAGACATGCAAGGAGCTGTATGTGTCCAGGGACCTTAGGAGGGGAGTGTTCTGAGGACTAAGAGGGACCCAGCCAAAAGGACAAGCAATAGGCCTGTGTCCTCGTACCTCTCAAGAAGGCTTCCCCATGATGAATCTCTCATTGATGGAGCAGCGGTAATTTATTCTTCATTTTGGTCTGTGAATTGAGTTGTCTGGACGATTTCTCATAGCTGTTAGTACTTGGTAAATAAATTTGATGACTTGAATGGATGTGGGTTGGAATCAGGAATATTGTTAAAAATTTTTCTTACGTTTAGAGTGTGTGTGTGTGTGTGTGTGTGTGTGTGTGTGTGTGTGTAAAGGACAACTTGCAGCTATTTGGGTTTTTTTCTCTCTTTCCATCGTGTGGGTCACTAGGCTTGGCTGCAAGCACCAGGTATGGTGAGCCCTCTCACAGGCCATGTGTCCCAGGAAGATCTTTTCTAGGGGGTGGGGGAAGTTTCAAGTCAGGGTTTCTCTATGTAGCTTTTGGAGCCTGTCCTGGATCTCACTCTGTAGACCAGGCTGGCTTCAAACACACAGAGATCCGCCTGCCTCTGCCTCCCGAGTGCTGGGATTAAAGGGGTGCCACCCAGCTCCCAGGAAGATCTTCCATTTTCTTGCCCTCCCACATCCATCTTCAAGAGTTGGTTAGTGTTTCTTATGGTCTGACTTCAGTCCTTCTTGCTGCTTCTGAGATGGTCCACGACCTTGTTTCTCAAAGTGGGAGAAACCTCCTGAGCCCCCAACACCCAGTGAACACTTAGAGGGAGGCCCAGAGACAGCCAGCCTCAGACGTGTGCCTGGTTCCACATCTGAGACAGAAAAACAAGGGGGGTGGGGGGCGTCGGCTCAGGAAAGCTGTCGATTGAAGCAGTGTGGGGAAGTGGCTTAGGGTGGCTGGGTTTCTGATCCCATTTCTGTTTCCCAGGGTGACACTTCCCAAGTCTCCTCCGTCCTCACCCCCGGCACCATGCATCGGACCACACGGATTAAAATCACGGAGCTGAATCCTCACCTCATGTGTGCCCTCTGTGGGGGTTATTTCATCGACGCCACCACCATTGTGGAGTGCTTGCATTCCTGTGAGTTGGGTACGGGGGTGCCCAGCTTGGGGAAACTGGTACACAGCCCTTGCTGCCCTGGAGAGCAGACGCTGGGTCACTGAGAGAGTGCTAAGAAGGGACAAAGTGGGGGTAGTCCTGGGCCCAGACGTTCATCCCAGGGGCAGCATCAGAAACCTCCACTTTCCCTGGTATCTCTGGCTGGTTTGACCCCTGAAGACTTGGGGGTCACTCGTCTGCACTGTCGGATTGGTGCCAAGAGATCCAGGACTGGTGGGATGTCTTACCAGACTGGCTCAGAGGCGCCTGGGACTTGGTACACTTTGTGAGGCCGGACACCATCCTGCCTCACACAGAGACACGGGTCCTAAGGGTGGACAAGGCGCAGCAGGCCAGATGTGTGCACGCACATGCCATGCGAGCAATCCTGAGCCACTGGGTCAAGGTGGGAAGGGAAGGCCTGGGCAGAAGGGGTTCTGACTGTCCTCTCTCCGTCCGCACCCTAAGTCTGCAAAACCTGCATCGTGCGCTACTTGGAGACCAACAAATACTGCCCCATGTGTGACATCCAGGTCCATAAAACCCGGCCGCTGCTGAGCATCAGGTGGGCTTGTGTCCTCTCACCCTGCCTCCCGGTGGCTTCCGGCTTGACGTAGGCTAGGGAATACCAGAACCTGCATGCCTGGCTGCTGGCTGTGGATAGGCTAGGGAATACCAGAACCTGCATGCCTGGCTGCTGGCTGTGGATAGGCTAGGGAATACCAGAACCCGCATGCCTGGCTGCCGGCTGTGGATAGGCTAGGGAATACCAGAACCCGCATGCCTGGCTGCTGGCTGTGGGTAGGCTAGGGAATACCAGAACCCGCATGCCTGGCTGCTGGCTGTGGGTAGGCTAGGGAATACCAGAACCCGCATGCCTGGCTGCTGGCTGTGGATAGGCTAGGGAATACCAGAACCTGCATGCCTGGCTGTGGATAGGCTAGGGAATACCAGAACCTGCATGCCTGGCTGCTGGCTGTGGATAGGCTAGGGAATACCAGAACCTGCATGCCTGGCTGCTGGCTGTGGGTAGGCTAGGGAATACCAGAACCTGCATGCCTGGCTGCTGGCTGTGGGTAGGCTAGGGAATACCAGAACCCGCATGCCTGGCTGCTGGCTGTGGATAGGCTAGGGAATACCAGAACCTGCATGCCTGGCTGCTGGCTGTGGATAGGCTAGGGAATACCAGAACCCGCATGCCTGGCTGCTGGCTGTGGATAAGGGCTGTCAAGCTGATCCCTGGCTGGAGAGACGAAGGTATGATCTGTCGCTGCTAACGTCTGTGTACCATTCTTTCCCCAGGTCAGACAAAACCCTCCAGGACATTGTCTACAAGTTGGTGCCTGGGCTTTTTAAAGGTATCACAAGCCCCTCCCTGCCTGTGCTGCCCAGCTAGCCTCCCCCATTTCCCAACAGCTGCCCGCTCACGCCTGCCTCCTTCCTTTAGATGAGATGAAACGGCGGCGGGACTTCTATGCGGCGTACCCCCTGACGGAGGGTGAGTGTCTTCACCTAGGGCTGCCCCCACCCAACCCCCGCCCCCAGAGGGTGTTATGCAGAGGGGGTGAGCTCAGCCTCTGAGCCACCCGCTCCCGTTCCCTAGGTCCTCAGCCCCTTGCTCTCTCTCTGACCAACCCCTCTGAGCTGTCTCCTTCTACAGTCCCCAATGGCTCCAACGAGGACCGCGGCGAGGTCCTAGAGCAGGAGAAGGGGGCTCTGGGCGACGATGAGATTGTCAGTCTATCCATTGAGTTCTACGAAGGAGTCAGGCAAGTTCAACCCAAGCCATTTTTCCACCCTGGCTCATCCTCCGAGACCCCATCCGATTTGGTCCAGCAACTCCTCCGTCTTTCGCTTCTGTCTCCTCCAGGGACCGAGAGGAGAAGAAGAGCCTCGTGGAGAATGGGGATGGGGACAAGGAGAAGGTGAGTGTTGGGGCCTTCCCAGGAGTGAGCTGAGAGGGCCACGGGGTAGACCTTCTCACTGGGACCTCTCCCCTCCCCAGACAGGGGTGCGTTTCCTGCGGTGTCCAGCAGCCATGACCGTCATGCACCTCGCAAAGTTCCTCCGCAACAAGATGGACGTACCCAGCAAGTACAAGGTGAACGCCTGCGCCATCTCAGATGTCAGGGGTCCGTCAGTGTGGTTGACGGGCATCACGTAGTTCTCTAGCTGGACCGGCAGGAACAGGCAGGCTAGCCCAACTGTTTAGGACAAGACGGTCTGTAATTGTAGTTGGTGTGCAGAAGGCCCAAGACCAGGGAGGCGTGTGTGTAAAAAAATGTCAGGCCTTCAAGAGGGCCAGGGACTCTAGGACACAGACCCGCCAACCCTGTAGAACACGGCAACACAGGATCCCGCGTGGGTCTGATTCTGTGACCGTGCGTGCGTGCGTGCGTGCGTGCATCTTTGACAAGCTCCTAGACGCTGCTCCTGCAGAGGCCTCACTGCGCCCACACTTGGGGTCGGGAGACGGTAGGCACTGTTCCGTTCACCGGTGAGGTCAGAGGCAGGGATGATCCTATCCAAGCTGCTCCTGCGGTTCCCTAAGGGGCCTGGGTCACGGGGTCCCCTTGACCTTGCTGGCTCTCCAGAGCCCCTCCCCATCAGCAGGTTGGAGGACTTGGGACAGTTCCACAAGGGAAGTCACATCTACAGTAGGGAGGGGTCTCCGGCAATCCATCTTTCATTCACTCCCATCCAGCCTCCAAGACTCGCAGCCCTGGCCGTCAGGGGTACAACTGCGGCCTCCTGAAGTCCTTCCTTCCTTCCTTCCAGGTGGAGATCCTCTATGAAGATGAGCCCCTGAAGGAATATTACACCCTCATGGACATAGCCTACATCTACCCCTGGCGGAGGGTGAGCCTGTGAGCTGGTGGTACAAGGTGGGGGCAGTCCCAGGAAGGAGCGTCCCACTGGGCCTGGCATGGTCCGTGGCCACAGTGACAGGAGACACCCTCTTAGGTCACGCAGTTCATCCCTTGTCTCTGGAGCCAGGCCTGGGTGGCTCATCATACCAGGTCAGCTCTAGGCCATTTGGTTTTTTTTCTTTTGACATCGGGTCTCTCCCTGGCCGGCCTCAAACTTGGTATGAGGTCCAGGCTGGCCTTGAATTCACAGCAATCCTCCTGCCTCAGCCCCCTGAAGGCTGAGATGACTGGCATACCTACCACATATCTCTTGCTGATGCCCTCCCCTGGCTGTTACCACCCAGACGGGGGCCAGCAGTAAGGGTGGCCACTGTGGTGTACGATGCCCTCTGCATCCTGTGGTTCTCACAGCCCACCCTCACTCCCGACCCCTGCCGCCTCCGTCTCTTACACCCTTTCTTCACTGGCTCTGTGTCTCTGTATCTGCCTGTTGGGCTTGTCCGACTCTCCCCTCTGCAGGCCCTCTCCTCTTCAAGGCTCAGACCTCCCCTTTGCTCCTGGTTGGGTCTGGGTTGGGTGCAGGGATGGGGTGGCCCCTGGTGGGTCTTTCTGCTGACACTCTTTCCTTATCGCTGGCCTCTCCCCTTCCGCCGCAGAATGGACCGCTCCCCCTGAAGTACCGAGTCCAGCCAGCCTGCAAGCGGCTCACCCTGCCCACGGTGCCCACGCCTTCAGAGGGCACCAACACCAGCGGGGCATCAGAGTGTGAGTCGGTCAGCGACAAGGCCCCCAGCCCCGCCACCCTTCCGGCCACCTCCTCCTCCTTGCCCAGCCCTGCGACCCCCTCCCATGGCTCTCCCAGCTCCCACGGCCCCCCGGCCACCCACCCTACCTCCCCCACTCCACCTTCGACTGCCAGTGGGGCCGCCACTGCTACCAACGGGGGCACTTCGAACTGCCTGCAGACGCCATCCTCCACCAGCAGGGGGCGCAAGATGACTGTTAACGGAGCTCCTTGCCCCCCTTAACTTGAGGAAAGGGACCCTCTCCCTCAGCAGCCACCTCTCCCCTGCCTTCTACTTTTTCTGGGCCCCTTTTTCCACCTTCGACTTTCCCTGGTTCCTCCCATCTTCAGAGTGGGAGGTGGGTTTTATAAATAAATCTATCTATATATATAAATATATATATATGTACATAGGAAAAACCAAATATACATACTTATTTTCTATGGACCAACCAGATTAATTTAAATGTCACAGGAAACAGTGTGTGTGTGTGTGTGTGTGTGTGTGTGTAAGTGTTTGCGTCTAGGGGGTCTTCTGTAGTTTGCTCTGCTCTTCTGGGGGGATTACCTGGTGGTCTTAGGAGGCCGTTGGAAGTATTAAGGCCCTCTCCTGTGTTCCTTCTGCTTCCCAGGGCAGACAGAGGGCATGGTGGGTCTCCCAGCTGACCAGATATGGGGTTTGTTTCCACTGCTCCCCACCCCACCCATCTCTAAGCCCCCCGTGTTGAATGTCCAGAGATTGCTAAGACAGTGCCTTTGACAAGTGTGGTTTGTCCCCTGCCTGTGAGGGTCGAGTGGCCGTGGAGAAAGCATCTCCCTCACCTCTTTGGACAGCGGGAACCTTGTGCAAAGAATGGATAGTTCTACCTTTTTTTATATTGCCCCCCCCACCTCCTTTTTTTCTTCTTTTCTGTGCGTGGCCTTTGCATCATTTACCTTTGTGGAAGAGAAGATTCAGGCTACGGGGAGACCCCGGCCCTGCCAGGTCTATGTGTGACTTTCCTCCTGCCCTACCCTGACCCAGGAACCCATACTAGCAAGATGGAGGTGACACTCACTGGGGGCCTAGAGTGGAGGGTTAGGATGGGAAGCCCAGACAAGCACAGACTCCAGTTCTGCCCAAGGCCAACAGCTCTCTAGTCTGTTTCCCCAACCCTAGCTGAGGCCGAGCAGGGACAGGCACAGGCATGCAGAAGCACAAGAAAATAAAGTGTAAGCTAACCCGGACTCTACCTAGTGGACCACCTATTAGGGGCAGACCTTGCCTACCTGGTTTTCCTCAAGTGTACATAGATGGATGGGGGGGGCGGGGGCAGGGGGAGGGGGAGGACCAGGGTATTGGCTCAGGTATGTGAGGTCCTGAGCCCATGGGTCTGTTTGCACCATGTCCTGAGTCTGAGGTCCTGTGACTGTACCCTCCTGTCCTGGTCATTTGTATCTCTTGGTTTTGTAATAAATGCTGCATACTCTCTTGAGCCCTGTCATTCTTGCGGGGGGGGGGGGGGGGGGAGGTGCTCCCTATCCCTACCGAGCCGACTGGAGCGGATCTGAACTGCTCCACTTCGGCCACCGGATACCCTCTGCCTCCACAGATCCAACTCTAGCAGGAGGCACTGTGAGCCTTGCCAGTGACCACAGGGACACTCAGAGGCTGGGTCGCAATGTTTAATGACAGTTTACCAGGTGTTGGACCAGGGTCCTGCTCTCAACTGCACAACAGGAGGTTGCAGGTTTTTCAGGGAATAGTTGCTAACGACTTGGTCTTTGGATGTTCCCTTCTGGGGCACTGTTGGCTTCACAGAGGGGAAGGCTGCGGGAGGCGGGGAGCCACAGTACTCCTCAGAGTGGGGTGCCCACTTCCGCCTTCTGTACCTGCTCACTCTTGTGGGTACCGTCACAGTAAGGAGGGCGCTGGGTGGCCTTGCAGGTACATAGGGCCACTGTGCGGGTCTCTTGGGCCTTGAACTTGAGTGGCCAAAGGCCAGTGTGCTGGAAGAAGTGGGAGCCGTCGCAGAAGGGCTGATGGGAGAAAAAGAAGAGGGGTGGGGTGGGAGGAGAGTTGACCACAGTTAGCCCTGCACCTGGGGGTCACGGCAAGGCTGCCGTGAGGAAATAATTGGTCACTGTACAGTTATTACAAGTATTCCTCATTGTTCACCTTTGGGAAACCCAGAAGGCCAGGACAGCTTGCCAAGGGAACTGGGCCTCAGTGAGAGGCAACGTTAATACAAACAAGGTTGGAGTTTTTTTGTTGTCTCTTACATTTTTAAAATTTGGTGTGTGTGTGTGTGTGTGTGTGTGTGAGTGTGTGTGTGCGCGGGAATGGGCTTGTGCACTCACAGAAGTCATAGAGCAGCTGTGGGGGGTTGGTTTTATCCTTCTACCCTGTCTGGGGGGTCACACAAGTCAGCAAGGTGGTGTGACAAGCGTCTTTAACCACTGAGCATTAGCAGCCCCATTCTTTTGTTTTCAGATAAGTTCTCATGTAATGTAGGCCTACCTGGAACAGGCTCTATTGCCTGAAGATGACCTTTGAACTCCTATCCTCCTGCCTCTGCCTTCCAAGTGCTAGGACTGCAGGTGTGTGTCATCACACCCTATGGGAGACCTGCTCCCACTTTTACCCCAGGGTACTCTTGAGAGAGAAGGGAGAAATACTTAGACTATGGAGGGAGAGACAGAAACACAGGATAGCCTTGGGAGGGCCTGGGTCAACACCCACCGACCCCTTCTGTCTCTTCAAAGGGGCTTTTAAAGGAATGCCAAGGGGTGGAGCAAAAGACCTCCCCCCAGCACAGCCAAGTGCAGATGCTTCCAAACGCCTGACGACCATGTATGTGGTCCAGCCATCCCCTAATGCAGCCCTGTGTGTCAAGCAAGCTCAGATCTCACTAGAAACCTCTGTGGACCCCAACAACACCGTTTATTCCGTGCTGGAGATAGACTCCAGGGCTTCTGTGTACAACAGACAAACATTCTGTTTTGTTTTGTTAATGGCTGAGTGAACCCCCACTGACTCATGAAAGTGACATTCTTCTCACTGGTCACCAGGGTGAGAGAGAACCCAGCAGCCCAGTGCCTTTCCAGAGTGGGGTCAGCCTTGCTTGGGTCCAGAAAACAACAGCAAGGGTGTGTGTGTGTCTGTGACAACCTGCCGGCCTGGAGTAGCATTACTAATGTGTGTACCATGTCCCTCCCAAGACCCCTTCAAAGCCGGATGATGAAGACTGAGGTCCAAAAAGGGGGGAGGCTTTGTCAGGGGCAGAAATGGAGGAGACAGACCAGCACCCTGCCTAAAGGGCATGGCACCTGCCCCACCCCAGTCCTCTGGCTGGCATGCCCTTGAACCTGCCCCACCCTCTGGAATATCTGTTCAAAGGCCACACCACAAATCTACGGTAAAGTAGGCCTTGGGATCTGGGTTTCTCATACCAGTCACACAGCATGGAGAACAGTGCAGAGTTCTCCAGAGAGAGAGAGGCTCCTGCCACAATGCAGGATGGCATTAAAAGGCACCAGCAAACAGAAGTCACATCCAAGGGGAGAAGGGCATGACGAGACCTAGGGAGGGACACTGGGGAAGACAGGCCAGAATCTTCCCAGCTGTGAGGTCCAAAGCCTGGCACATGGGCAGAGATGCTGCCTACGCGGAGGAGGGAGAAAGACAAGTCCTTGGTGCCCAGGAGCTGGAGAACAGGGGTGCGGAGGGAGGCGTGACTGCAAGGAGAAGCCAGTTACAGCACTGGCCGTTACTGAAGGGCCATCTTCCTGGAAGGGACATGATGGACACTGTGAGCTGGTCTTCTGCTACCAAGCCCCCACATTGTATCTCGGGTATATACAGAAAGAAAGGAAATACGGATGGGAAGAAAGTTCTCCGGGATGGACCACGCTGACCCCAGGTGGGAGGTGTGTGGGTCGCATCTCCCATCCAAGCACTAACCAGCTTTAACCCTGCTTAGCTTCTGAGGTCAGGCTTGTTCAGGGTGGTAGGACTAGAACTGTGTGGCATCTAAGTGAAAGACCACAGGAATGACTTACTTGCTTCTTGCTTCGGCCACATACACACCATCTGTAGGTTTTCCCGGCAACAAGCTCCAACCTGATAGGTGTTTTCTGTGCCACCACGGGCTTGGCTGGGTCTTTGGGGAACCATCGAGCCTATGGCCAGAGAAGAGAAGAGGCACGGGGTCATCCCAAGCCTTGGAAGTACTGTAAGTTTGCATGATCCCTGCTACTTTCTTATCAAGTGGCTGTCCTCGCCTCCTCTCAGAAGCCTGGCTCCTTGTCCTCTGCCTTCTGCCCCCAAAAAAACTTTTCCTAGAGCCTGCTGGGGGCAGGGGTGTCCCCTGTCGCTGTCTTCGATGTAGCCCTGAATTCAGGGGGAGTGATGGGACTTGTGTGCTGAGAGAAGGCGGCATTCGGTGTACTCACCAGCCAAGAGGAGATTTCCCGCCTCTGGCACAGCTTCCACAAGGCAGGCCGGCAGATGTGATTTGGAAATAGAAAAATAAAATCAGGGGAGAAAGGAGGACGCCGGAAGCCCATCTGGGAAGGAAAAGACCACAGGCTAAGGGGTCGTGGGAGTGACAAAAGGGCTGGGAAAAGGGTCGCAGCAGAGGCAGGTCTTGGCATCCACTCGATGCTCCCACAGGAAAAAGCACTGCCCCGAGGGGACGCAGGGCCGAGGGGCGGAGTCTGGCCCCGGCCGGGGGAGGCGGGGCCGAACGGCCCGGGGTCACCAGAGAGAGGACGCTCACCGAGGCTCCGCGCATGACCACAGCGTGCAGGCTCGTCCCCACGCCGCGCACGGCCGCTCTGCGCATGGCCGCGCCCGGGTCGCCACCCTCTCCGCTCCGCCCCCCTTCCCCCTCCCGGAAGACGCCGCCCGGCCCGGCCGGGCGCAGGAGGGGCAGGCAGAGCAGCCCTGGAGCCGGCAGGTGCCGCCCTGGCCCTCCGGAGTCCAGGGCAGTGAGTGTGTTCAAAAGCGCACGCAGGGTGGGGATCGATCAGCCAGCAGGGCTCCGGCGTCCGCATCTTCACCTGCACCGCATATTCTGTGACTTCCGGTTTGAACTGCTCCTCCAAGTACTTGAAAAAAGGGTCACTGACCGTACATATCCCGTCCTCCTCCCACAGGCCCCCATAGTTGGCAGCCCATCTCCCTCCCTTCAGTGAAGCCAGACAAAGCAAGGTCTCTTTGGATTTCCATTTTTTTTTTTTTTAAGTAAAACATTCTTTTATTAAAAGAACAAGTGCTGTTTACGAACTGCCCTTCGTACAAATAACATCCGTTATACAAAGATACAAGACCCAGGCTATGCACAATTCCAGGCTTGGAGGTCGCAAGGGAACACTGCCTCTTGGGCTGAGGATATAAAGGTTTCAGAAAGAATGAAAAATGAGGCCCTGGGTTTGCAATCTGTGGCTTCCTTCCTTGCTCCCCTAGGAAGGGTCTGCTACATGGAAACAGGCTGGGATGGAAGGAAGGGAGCCAGGGTTCGGTCTTCAGTCCCAAGTGGGGCTGGAGAAAGTGAACACAGGAGAATGGGGGCAGCCCTCAGGCCCCAGCTCTTCAGTAGGTCAGACAAGGTGGCCTGGTGGAAATTTTCACACACCCGCAATCCAGGAGGAAGTAGCTAGAGGGATCCGAAGGGTTCCCTGGCCCAGTCTTCCTCCAAGATCCGGGTGAAGTTACCTCCATCCTATTGGGCACCTCTTCCCAGGAACCAGCTGCCTGTTACTCCCTTGGACCCACTGCACTCTTAAGATGGAAAGCAGTGGGGAACCTGTGTCTTTGAAAACCTGTCAGCACTGCCAGTTTGGGGAAGGGAAATGGAAATGTTAGCCTTTCTTTGGGCTCCCCTCACTTGTCCAGGCCCTTCCTAGGAGTCTAGGGTGGGCACTCCCTGGGTCTCAACACAGGAAAGGGAAAGGGTCACCAGCCTCAAGATCAGGGTACCTACCCAGCGGCAGCAGTTGACCCAGGAGCCTGAGGGGAAACCCATAAGCTGGGATGAGGGAGAGGGGATAGGGAGATAACAATTTCTTCTTTTTTTTTTTTTTTCTTAAAGGCAACCCTTAAAGTGTCATTGTCTATGGAGAGGATTCGTCAGCTCAGAGCTAAGACAGTCAGTGCTACATAGATACCTTCCCACCATGGGCACAACCCTACACTCACAATCACACCATCACACACACACACACACCACACACAGGGACAGCCTGCCTGCCAACCAGCTGCAGCTTAGAGGCTGGACGATGGGATAGGAATAACCAGGCCAGGTGAGGCTTGACACTGCTGTCACTGAGGACCTGTCCCTCCTAGGCTTAGAGCAGTCACCTGGAAAGCCAGCTCCAATGACCCCTAAATACAGCTGAGTCCCTTTTAGCACTGATACCCACTAGCCGTGACCCCCCTGGTGGACACAGACTCAGCACGCACGCATTACTCACTCATCTCTTCTCACTGAGGGTGGTGACATTAAGATCCACTCATGCATTCTCCAACTCCACTTCCGCTCTGCAAACCACATCCTTCCCCTCCCCCACACAGAGATGGCTCCAAATCTGCATCCTTCCCCTCACCCCACCAAAGCTCTTTATCAAGAAATGGACCAAAGCCAGACATGATGGCACACACCTTTAATCCTAGCACATAGGAGGCAGAGGCCGGTGGATTTCTGTGAGTTTGAGGCCAGCCCGGTCTACATAGCAAGTTCCAGGATAGCCAGAGCTACATAATAGAGTAGACCTTGTTTCAGGAAGAAGAAAAAAAAAAAAGACGACCAAGGCTGGAAGATGTGAGGTCATTGTGGCCATCCTGCAGGCCTCTGCTCCCTCTCAACGGTCATCGTGAGTTTCCCTGTGAGCCGCGCCAAGAGTGTCACAACTTCCCTTGTTCCTCAGCACAAGGAGAAACACCACCAAGCGCTGGCGGTGGCGGCCTTTAATCCCAGCACTCAGGAGGCAGAGGCACGCAGATCTCTGAGTTCGAGGCCAGCCTGGTCTAGAGTGAGTTCCAGGACAGACAACCAGGGCTACACAGAGAAACCTTGTTTTGAAAAACTAAAAAAGAGCAGCACCAATCCATGCAAGGCCCAGAGCTCTCTGCAAATCTAACCTGACTACCTGCCAGGGCATCCTGGCCCAAAGTTGGGAAAAAAGCTCCGGAAAGTTGAGACTAGGGTTCCAAAGATCTGAGTGACTGAAGAGAGGGGGCATCTGGTCCAGGGCACCTAGCGCTCCTGCTTCACATGTGATGGCTTTCCAGACATCGCAGCAGTGGCCACTTGGTTCTGAATGGTGGCTGGGGCAGCGGTGTGGGCCTGGATAAGCAAATCGTCTAAGAATCTGAAGACTCACTGGCTTTTGGATAAGAAGTGAGAGCCGCAAAGATGAAAATGTCCTTCTATACTAAGCAGTTAGAAAAGTATTTCTGAGGTCACACAAATGCCCCCCCAAAATCGTTCCTAGTGCCAAAGAATCTGCCTCTGAAGGTTCCCAACCCACCCTAATATCTTACGAAGTCTTATCAACAGGAATATTAATATTATTTTCCATATCAGAAAAAAAACGGTTGAGCAGCACAGGCAAAAATATATCTGCACTACGTTTCTGTCATTGCCAAAAATATACACATCTTTTTTTTTATTAAAAAAAAAAAAAAAAACCAACAACAAAAAAAAACCCAATAACAAAACCCAAACAGAAACACACCAAAATGCACACATGCAAAGAGGCCCACAGACAGGAACGTTAGGGGACTGGAATGGACCCTCAGTCCCAGCCAGTGCAACCAAAAGGGACAGAGGCCTCCCCGGCTGCGCTCCCATGTCCCACTCCATGTTTTTTCACAACGGCCCTGGGCAGACTGACTCTGCCACCTACTACTACACCCTGGAAATAGCTGGTGGGTGAAAGGGACATTTGTTAGCTTAAGTGGCTCTACGAGCCGGTGAAGTGGGCTTAAGAGGCAGGCTAGCGACTTCCGAGAGGGAGACGCGCTTCGAGGTGGCACCTCGCCCCTCCCCCGCTCTCCTGTGCCAGGAAAGACCAAACTACCAGTGGGGGAGGAGGCCCCGAGGGGCCCTGAGATGGAATGGGGTCCAGAGGAGGGAAGGTAGGATATTACCCTGATACAGAGCCCCCAGCCCCCAGGAATTCTCCAATACTGGAGTACTGTTCTGTTTCCTTTAAAAGTTAACCATTCATGCCCTGGAAAAGGACCAGGGTGGGCGAGGGGGTTGGGAGGGGCTACAAGAGCTAGGAAACTCCGGGTCTGGTGCCAGCCCCTGCTCCTGTCCTTGCCCATGGCTGCCCCAGGTCCAGAGAATGAGGTGACAGACAGACAGGTTAAACAGACTGACCAACACACACACACACACACGCTCACACACTCACACACGCTCACGCTCACACTCACGCTCACGCTCCGTGGAGTCAGGCAGCCCCCTCTCCCCACCCTCGGCAACTCCTCAAGCCAATAGTGCAAAAAGGGGCAGGACACCAAGGACAGCGAGGGACTTTGCCCTGCCCAGCCCCATCACGGGGCCCCCAGAGGTGCTATCCTGCCCTTCCTCAGCCCCCCACATCTGTAGGCTTTTCCAAGCTCAGCTTGTGACCCTCAGTGGGGAGGGATGATGAGAAACAGTCAAAGGGATACACCTTCTGCTGGGAAGAAACTGAAGGTCGACTGGGACCAGCCCTTTTTCCATGAGGATTTCCACACCAGGAGTGGGCCCAAGGGCCCACCCTTCACCTTCCCCCTTCAAGTGCTCACTGGTTTATGCGGTAGGTCCAACCAACGCTCCACGTCCTATGCCATGACCTACTTTGCTCTTTGGGGGGCCCCTAGGCATCTGTGGAGGATGGGGGCTCCGAGGCAGGCCCGGAGCCTGCTCCCCCTGACCCTCTCTCCTGAAGCAGCCAGCGCAGTAGGGAACGGGCAGGTGGAAGGGAAGGCCCCTCCAGTCTCTCCCCACAGCACCTGGAACTCCAGCACACACTCCCTGGGCATCAGCACAGGCTCTGGGCCTGGCTCTCCAGAGTCTGGGCCTAGGAACCCATTCCGGACAAGGACCCTCAAGCCGCGTAGGGGTCAGGAGGGGCAGAGTGGATGGAGTTAGCCTTTTTCCTGGCTGGCTGAGGCTCCTTTGTCAGCGGTCTGGAAAGACAGGAAGGGAGGCTTTGAGTGTTGGAGGCATCTGGCCCTAAATCCCAGTTAGGAACAGCTCCCAAGGACAGAAAAGGCTGCTGTAGGAGCAGTAGGAGACAGCCAGGCCTCAGCCTAGCCTGCAGTGTGTGGAGTGAGAAAATGCCTAGCTTGTGCCCAAAGCTGGCTTCTTGCGCTCAGGCTAGTTCTCCAAGGAAGAGAGAGGCATTTTCTTCTGTGTTGGCCCATCTTTCTGTGATGGCCCAGAGGCTCATCTTTCCTAACTGCTGTACAGAAAGGAAAATGGCCTTTTCTAATTACTCCTCCCACTGAACTGCTGTTTTCTTTTTAAAAAGGAATTTAAAACAAAAGAAAACAAAAAAAAAATTACACTCAGTGTGCATGTGCATGTGCGTACATGCGTGTGTGGACAGCAGGACAGATTTCTGGAATCAGGTCTCTCCCTCCACTACGTGAGTCCCTGAGATCAAACTCAGGTCATTGGGCTGGGTGGCAAGCACCTTTCTTTACACGCTGAGCCACCTCACCACGCAGGAAGGCTGTTTTCTCTAAGAAGGCTGGTCCCTGCTCAGAGGGGCCTTCTTGACTCTGAAGAAGGGAACCCTATCTGGCTGACCTAGGCTTGCTGCCTCCCACCTCGGCTGTATCAGGTGACATCACTGTAACCATCCTCTGCTTGTCCCTGAGATACAGGGATCCAGGAAGGCCTGGGCCCCTTACTCACCCCTCCTTTGGGGCCGCTCCCACTGGCATCTGCCCCAGGCAGGCTGAGAAAGGGGTTGGTCTGGGCAGTGAGGACTGGGGGTCCGCCTGCTGCTGCTACTGCTGCGGCCGCAGCTGCTGCAGCCATGAGACTTGTATTGCTGCCGAGGGAAGGGGCCACCAGGGCTCCAGCAGGCAGCAGGGGTGGGGCCGATGCTGTGGGCAGCAGGCCAGGGGTGCCCGCCGCTGCTGCCGCCGCGGACAGCAGCGGGGTGGAGCTTCCAGCCAGCAGACTGGCCATGGGCAGCTGGGAGCCCCCAGCCATCTGCAGCCGCTGAAGCTCCCGTTTCTGCTGAATCTGCTGGATCATCTGGTAGACCACAGTCTGGTGCTCCTGCAAGGACGACGGGCTGTCCGTTGGCAGTGGGTCCCTGCTGTCCCCCCCAAAGCCTTGCCAGACCAGGGCCCCTCACACTGGAGCCGTAAGGCCCATGACAGGAAGACCAAGATTCCACCTCTACTTTGGCACTGTGGGCCTCCACCTCCCTATCTGCACGAGAAAGTGACTACACGTGGCCAGGTAAGTTCCCGGGCAAGTGCGGAGTGTAAACACCTCTGGCCCCGCCCACTGTCAGGTCCTGCATCCCTAATCAACCACAGTGCCACTCCAAATGAAAGCACTGAATTGGGACAACAGTCTCCAAGTACTTCCCTTCATCGTGTTTCTTTCCCCCCCCAAAAAAACTGGTTTGAGTGGCACCCTTGTGAGTTCAAGGCCAGCCTGGTCCGCATATGGTGTTCCAGGCCTAGGGAGACACTGATTGACTCAATACAAACAAAAACAAATAAAAAAAAAAAAATTCGTTTGTGGGCAAGAGAGACGCTGCCTCCATGGCTACTCTTCCAAGGGACCTGGGTTTAAGTCCTAGCAGCCATGGCAGCTTTCAACGGTCCATAAACAGCCTAGTTCCAGGGGACCCAATGCCCTCTTCTGGCCTCTGTGGGCACTGCACACACATGTGGTACAGAGACACACATATGAAACAAAAATAAAATGGAAAGCGGTGTGTGTGTGTGTGTGTGTGTGTGTGTGTGTTATTTCTTTAAGACTCATGTCTTACTCTGAAGTCCTGGGCAGACTCAAACTCATTATGTAGCCCAGGCTCGCCTTGAACTCATGGCCATTCTCCAGCATCAGCTTCTAAAATGCTTGAACTACTGTCATACACTACACACCACACCCAGCTTGCTGGGGACACACGAAAGGACCTAATGTATGCTGTGCCACTAAGCCACACTCCAGCTTCATTCCCTCATTTTGAAAAGGTGAAACCACTTCCCTCCAAAGAAGAAAGAGCACACCACATAAGACAGATGCAAGATTCCGGTTGAGAGAACGTCACCTGCGCAGACACCTCCCTGAGATCCTGGAATTCCCCTGAAGACTGCAAGCTCAATGACTGCACCTACCCCTCTCCAGTCCCTCACTGCAATGTGAGCCAGGGCCTCCCAGCAGCCCCCGCCCAGTAGCCCCACAGGTTCAAACCCACCAGCCTGGAGCCCCTCCCGGATGGCTTTGGGTAGAGCTGGCAGGGGTTGGCCAGGGAGGGGGCACTCACTGGGGTCAGCTGCGGCGAGGCCAGGAGCTGCTGGAGCTGCTGGAGCTGCTGTTCTTGCTGCTGAAGGAGACGTCTCTGCTGCTCTGTCAAGCTGAGGCAGGTGTAAGACAGATGAGGAGGTGCGGAGCAGTGTACCCCACACCCACGAGCTCCCAGACTCCCTCGGGCCCAGGCAGATGGACAGACAACCTGTCCAAAAGACTAATGGTAGGGACATGGTTAAGATCTTGTGCCCTCAACGACTCCTGTCCAGATGCACTCAAGGCTCAAGTTTTCAGGGAGTCCCTGAAGTCAACAGACTGCCAGGATTATAAATCTGATAGGGCCAGAGGGCACTTTTTCCCTTTGGGGGGGGGCAAGGGTTACTGGGGGGCATCCCTCCCGCATCCAGCCTCCCTTCCCCTTCCCGTGAGTTGAGCTTTCTCCCTCACCTGTTGAGACAACCTGGCAGCTGAAGCGTGGGGGCCCCGCCAGCCTGGCTCAAGCCCGCAGGGTTGGGAGCAGCAGCCCCGTTCAAGCCCCCCAGAAGCCCATTGAGGGGCAGGCTCCCGCTACCTGCCAGCCCACCCAACAGCCCCTCCGCCATGGGCATGGCCCCCAGCCCCGCCGCTGCAGGTGCCCGGCCCAGCCCGTTCTGCGGCTGGGGTGGGAGCGAGGCAGGGGCCCCGGGCAGGGCCAAGGGCAGAGCGGCAGGGCTCTGCTGGAGCAGGGGCAGCGGTGGGGGCGTGCTGTGGAAGGACAGCGATGAGCTGCTGCGGCTCGGGCAGCCTGAGTGTGGGTCCTGGGGAGGGAGGGGGAGGGACGAGTCAGAGGGCGGGGGGCCAGCATGACCTTTCTGGCCCCCAGCCCAGTACCCACCAGCGTTCTCCTGAAGCCAAGCCCCCAAGCCTCCAGGCACCCTGGAGAGACAGCAGTCCAGTGATGGAAGCTAAAGGTCTACACAGTGCTCACAGATCGCGTTTACACTTCCGGAAGCCCAGCACCCTTCTTGTGCTGGCCCAGTAACAAACAACAGTAATGGCACTGATCTTTCCAAAGGAACCAGGTCCAGCGGTTAGGACTTGACCTGCACTAGCCTGCTATTTCCACTTCAGAACTCAACTAGAGTGAGAGGCTCAGGTTCAAATCCCATGCCCACAACTCAGGGCCTTGGGTAGCCCTGGGTTCAGCCTCCCTGCCTTGGTTTACATATTCATGCATTATGGGTGCTAGTAATATCCATTCCACAAGGTCACTGTGGAGACTAGAGAGACTCGTTTTTAAGTCACAGGGCAAGCTTGCTTGCAACTAGTGTTATTTTTATGATCATGACGGCCCTAAGTCCCAGTCAGTCAGCAGCAGAGAAGAGACAAGCACCCGGTCTGTTTGATTCCAATAAGAACCACAACATAACAACAGCCACTGCTCTTCCAACCGCTACCAATTACACAGGGATTAGTTTGTGTGGGGCACTGTAATAAACCCTTCAGGGACGCTTCTCGACACTCCTTCCCCAAGACGGCCTCCCCCACGCTCCTCTAGCCCTTAACTGAGCTCATCTTCCTCTTTCTGCTTTGCAGTCTGCTGTCTTCCTGGGCTCAGCCCATCGTCAGTTAGGAGGCCTGGGTCTACTTTCCTCACTGCCGGCTTAGTCAGTGCCGGGTTAAGGAGGCGCCCCACGCATATCACTTATTTGAAATAACCACTAAGAAGATAACGGGATGCTCGGCGGCCCGCTTCCAACAGTGGCTGGCAGTAACTAGACTGAAAGGACCCTCTCCGCTTGCTCCTCCCTGGGCCCTCCTTGCAGTGCCCACCTCGGAAGACGTGGACAGGGAGTTGTCCAGGCCCAGGCTGTTCTTCCCTGGAGGGCTCTTGCTGGTGCTCAAGGAGTCATTGCCGCCCGCTGAAGGATGGAGCGCAGGAGATGCAAGGCACGGTTCAAGGCACCGGGCAGGGATTCCTCACCCCAGCCGGGACTGCATCCCCTCACCTTGAGGAAGCAGCCCGTAGGGTCCTGGGATGGGGCCATTAGTGGCGGGCAGGGCAGCGGGCAGGGCTGGGAAAGGTACGGAGAGCTGCACGTTGAGGATCTGGAGTCGCTCCTTCTTGGCGGTCAGGCTCAGGATCTGCTCCTGCAGTCGCTGGTTTTCCTTCTGCAGGGCATGCAGGGCCTTCAGCATCTCCACAACTTCAGAGAGGAGGAGCCTGAGGTTAGTGCCTCGGGCACCAAGGAGGCAGGGCCAGCAGGAGGGACAGGGTCTGGAGGGACAAGGCGACCCACATCTCTTTGGGGAGGCTGCTCCCGCTGGCAGGACAGCGGATCTGGGAGACAGAGGTCTGAGGGCTGGGGAAGGGCGCCCCCGAGATTGAGGGGAGTGGGTGCAAGCTGGGGTCTGGTTAAGATCTGGGCCAGGAGGAGAGAGCCTAGGGGGAAGGGGAAGGAGGGAGCGGCTGGGGCAGCCCCCATCCCTGGACCCTGCTCACTGTTGACACCAGCCTCTCCATCGCCCTGCCTCTCCAGCAGCTGCTCCATATTAGTCGTCCCCGGGGCTGTGGTGTCTAACTGGCCACCCCCACAGGGGGCCGATGTCGTCTGGTCGAAGAGCGCAGGGAGGCTACTGATGGGTGACCTGCCGGCCAGAGGAGGACAGACTCAGGCTCGCCTAGCACCCTGATTCCAGCCCCACCCCCGCCAACCAGGGGACGCTCTCTCCCGTCCCCACCCACCCCTCCCTCCTGAGAGGAGCACCCTCCCTCACATGGAAGAGAGACTCTCCTGGGGGGAGGTCCCGTGACACCGGAAGCTGCAGTCTTCTAGGTCTGGCTCTTGGAAGGAGAAGGGATTGGTAAGGATCAGGGGGGAGGGAGACTATCTGCCCCTTCTTCAGCACCTCCCAAACCTAGCCTGGGAGCTCAGGCTGGCGCCCCCATCTCAGGAAAGCACCCCCCCCAACAGGGCTCCTGCTGTCTGTCTCTAGATCTTCCAGTTACCGAATCTGAGGTCCAGACAAACTTGATCAAATGAACCAGACACTAGCTGTGTGACCTTGAGACGGTAACCAGCCTCACTACAGCCATTGTTCCGAGGATTAAAATAAGGTCATAAAAGTGAAGTGCTTAGCTGGAGGGCTCAGCGTGCACAAGGCAAGTCCTTAATCATTGTATTATCATAATTAGCTTTGTTTGACTCTGTACATTCATAAACTCAGATGAGAAAACTGTTGGCCACAAGATGGACACAGGGACGGGGACACACACACACACACACACACACACACACACACACACACCAATCTTACCCAACGGGGTCCTGAAACTCAAGTCAGATTTGGTTTCTTTGAAAAGCTTACCTGAACTGGCAGCCTACAGCTAAGCCCTGCCCCCAGGCTGACAGGGTTCAACTCTCAGGGGCTGAGTAGACTCCAGGCTGAGAGCAGGGGAGTTTGCATCCCACCCCCTTAACTCCTAAATCCCTGGAGAACAGAAAGCCCAGCTGCTAGGACCTCTGAGACCCTGACTACAACTGCACAGGACGGGGCCGGGGGACTGCTAAGGGCCTCGGGCTGGCTCGGGATTGTCTGAGCTGGCTTTGGCATTCTCTACCCACTGCTTAGAGCAGCTCACTTCTCTTCTGTGGGATGGGGCAGCGCTGCCATGCCTGGCCCTGCACCTGTTTTCCTGGAAGGTGCCCCCTGGTCGGTAGCGTGTGAAGTAACTTTAGTTAGGCAGAGTAGGCAGGCCAGAGGGAAGGGACTCGCCCGCTCTCCACAGTCCTTCAGAAGACGGGAAACAGGAGCAGGGACCAGCAGCATACCTGTGTGGCTATTCTCAGCCTGGGTCAGGAGGGGGTTAACAGTGCCCATGGGGGTTCCAAAGATGTGGGAAGAAGGGAGACTGAAGGTAGAGCCAGCCAGAGAAAACACCTGTTGGGAGGAACAGACTCTGGCCTCACTGTGCTCCTGCATCTGCCAAGGCTGTATTGTGCGGGCACCTGGTGAAGCGGCCCAGAGTGCCGGCCCCTGGGACAGCGCCTCACCTGAGTGGTGGAGATGGAAGCAGAAGAGGATGGGAGGGTGCTGGTGAACGGGGATCGGCTGAGGCGGGGCAGGGCTGAGGTCCCTGGGGGCCCCAGGAGGCTGGAAGAGAGTGGGGTGCTGCAGACAGCCCGCAGCACCCCTCCACCATGGGAGATGGGGTCTTTATTACTGGTGTAGATTCCTGAAGGCACAAAGACACAGAGGAAACTCTAAGGACACATTCTACCCCAGGCCCCTCTTCAGGGACACAGCAGGCCTGGGACTCACTCGGGCCATTCAGTTTATTACCTGCCTCTTAGCCTGGGCAATCCTTAGCTTGTCTTACTCTTCTACAGGACACGGTTAAGTCCCGCTAGGGTCTACCCCAACCTCTTCATGCACAAGACATCTAAGGGAACACCTTAGAGGTGACGGCCACCTCCCTGCTGCCTTTTGGAGCGGTTTCTACCTAGCTACATTTCCTCTAACTCTTACATTTATGCCCCTGACCTCACGGGATTGGCTAGACATTGAAATAAATGTTCTCTAACTACAGGGGTCACTAACCTGCCCCCAGTAGAGGGGATTCCAGGCTCAGGCTGGGCAAGCTTCCTGAAGGCCCAAAGGTCCGGGAGGCCAGACCCCCAAGGCCAGAGCTGACCAGGGACCCTCCGGAGAAGGGTGAGGCCGCAGTCGCAGTGAAACCAGCCAGCTGAGCCCCAGGGAGGGAGGCGGTCGGGCCTGGGGCGCCCTCCTTGCCTCGGCTACCCTTAGGACGGCCCGGCCCATGTCGGCTCCTCCTGCTGGCTTTGTGCTTCTTCTCCTTCAGGCCCGTCTCAGGGGCCTCCTCAGCAGGTCCAAGGGTGGCACTCAGTGCAGGCATCCGCTTATGCGTGCCTGCCGAGGCCCCGGCCCCGGAAACATGGGAAGACTTATAGTCCCCAGGTGAGGGGGCGCGGGCCCGGCTGGAGCTGGAGGGGGTGGTAGAGAAGCGCATGATGGGCCCAAAGCCAGAGAAGACCACCTTCTGCTCGAAGAGGTCAGCCTTCGGCGGCTCAGGGGCCGTGGGCGAGGGAGGGGCTGGCGGAGTGGGGGCCGTGGGCTTGGAGTACTTGTCTTCCTCGGGCTGCTCCAGCTTGGGGAATGCTGTGAAGTCCGGAGAGCCCTGCAAGGATGAGCCTACAACAAAGGGAGGGATTACTGCGGGGCCCTCCCCTCCCCTCCCCCGCCCGCAGGAGGAGGACACTAGCTGGAAAACAGGGCCTGGTCCCCGCTCGGGGTCCCAGGTGAACGGTCCCTGCCGAAATAAAACAGGAGGAAAGCACGTTCCGCCCTTGAACAAATGACTGTTACATGGAGCACGGGCCGGGCACAGGGCCTCACAAACAAGCGGGCCCCAAACTCGGGCCATCCTGCAGCTCCCAAGTGCTGGGATCCCAGGCCGCTGTGCCTGGAGCTAATATTTATTGGTGCTTTCATGCGGCCCTTTGGACACCAAAGTAGGGGACGTTACTGCGGGGCTAGAGGGGTTGGCCCTGTAAAGAAAAGAGGAGTCCTGACTTAGGAGGGGAAGGTGGAGGTTGGAGAGATGGCTCAGCGGTTAAGAGCACTAACGGCTCTTCCAGAGGACGAGAGTTCAATCCCCAGCAACCACATGGCAGCTCACAACCATCTATAATGAGATCTAAGACAACTATCAATAATGGGATCCGACACAACCGGTCCATAAGGATCCCATGCCCTCTTCTGGTGTGCTGAGAAAACACCCGTACACATAAATAAAGAAATCTCAAAAAAAGAAAAAGGGAAGGGAAGAGAGTCCAGCTGGGAAATGAGCCACTGGGGGGATCCCCGCCTTGTTACCCCGCATCAGCTTGTAAAAACAACGGGAGATGTAAACCACCAGGCAAAGGCCCTTGCAGGCTCCCGCTCCCAGCCTCCTCCAGGACACCCATACTCACCTGCAGGCTGCAAAGACCCCCCAGAGGAGGAGGAAGAAGAGGAAGAGGAGGAGGAAGAGGAGGAGGTGGAGGTAAAACTGCTCACACCTTTCCCGCTGCTCAGTTTCTTCCCCTTATGACTCAGGCTATGGCTGGAAGGCTTTTTCCCCTTCGAGTCCCTGCCGCTCTCAGGGGTCTCCTGAGTGTTGGCCTCGTGGTGGGAGGAAGCAGTAGCTGAGGAGACCTGAGGGAGAGACCAAAGAGACGCTCGTCGCAGCCTGTCCAGTCCAGCTCAGCCTGATTCGGGGGGTGAGGGCGAAGGCAAAGGACCTGGGCTCAACTGGGAGTCTCCTGTGAAGCCTTTCCAGGCAAGGAGCCCGTGGGAGACTCTAGAACATGGAGATGGGAGAGAGGTAGGTGTGGAGTTCTAGGCAATGTCCTGAACCCAGTGTCTGTCTGTCTTTGCCCCAGGACCCAAGAGAGACCAGGCCACATTCCAAACTGGCCTACTCATCGAAGATCACTGGTAAATACCTCTGGCCTAAAGGCTGGTGCTGGTCTAGGGCCCTCCAGTTGTTACCACTCACAACCACCGGGTTGTGACCACTGCACGCTCCTGTTGGACATCCGAGCCTACACCCCAACCCTCCACAGGGCGGCCTGTCTTCCCTCCTCCAACATCCATCGAGGAAGTCCCGCTCTAGGAAGTCTCCCCACACACCTAGGTGATGACCCATTCCGGCTTCCTCTCAGGGCCCTGCAAACCATGCCTGCATGTCAAGGGTTGCTATGCTGCCCCGAAGCACGCTGTCGGGTGTCTGCTCTCCTGGGAGGGCAAGGTGTTGGGGAGTATCGGAGGAACAGAGCTGTGGGCCTAGAAGGCTCTGGCCTCCTCACCATGTTCTCCAGGTGGTTTAGCCTCTGGACCTGGTTCAGCTGCACCATCCTTAGGAGTACATTCCTGGGAGTCAGGAGCAGCTCCATACCAGAGACATGGGGTGGGTGTGTGTGTGTGAGTAAATTCAGGGTCTGATGGCCGTGGCTGTGAGAGCCTAGCAAGGACAGTTCCGTGTGGTGCCCTTCAAGCCAGACCACTTTGGTTGGAAACTTTCCCACTAGCTGGGTGCTTTTAGGCGAGTTACGTAACTTCTCTGGTGGCTGAGCACCCCTGAGGAAGGGGAAGCGACAAGGCATCTTCCACACTGAGTTATTCTGAGGAATGAATTCCGCCCTCCCGACGCGCCCCTTCTCTCCCAGAGACAGTCTCCAGGTAGCTGTGCCTCTGGTGCCTGGGCAGGGGATTTTCTTTAGGGTGGACACCAGGTATTCAAACTGTGCTCAAGGAACAACTGAAGGGAAGGAAGGGCGAGAGAGCCACCCTGGGCTGCCGCCCGCCCTGGGCGGGGCCCTCCTCTCCGTCTTCCTTTGTTCTTTTCTGCAGCTGGAGTTCTGAAGGGAGCCAGATGTGGTTCGGAAAGCCACGGAAGAGAGGAGCTGGGGGAAGGGGGCCTTAAATGTTGGGATGGGTTGTGGGGGGACAGGCAAAACTCTACAGCATGTCCAAGGGTTAAGGCCCTGGTTGGGAGGGGCCCTGACAGGTCTTTCTACCTGCCGGAAGGCTCTGGAAAGGTCGGACCATCTTTCCCAGGTGAGCCCAGCGACGCAGGAGGGGAGTTACTGGGACAGTTGCCACAGCAACATCACCCTGGAAACCTGATCCCTGAGCCTCCCGCTACGATGCCCAGTGCCCTGCCAACCATGTGAGGGGGCAGAGGTGACTAGCAGTAATGGGACAAGAGGGGGTGCTTTCTCCAGGCCCCCAGGGGACTCCCATGGGTCTGCTCTGGCTTGGATTAGCACTCACTGGCCTAGGGTAGGGCCTGCCTGTTGCTCATTCTGATGCCACCCACTTCTAGAGACAGGCCTGCTGAGTAGGGTGGGGTGACTAGGGATTTCAGGGTACTGTCAGAAGCCTTCTCCCACCCCCATCCCCACTCCCACCCGGCATGAAGTGGGATCTAAATGTCCTCCCAGTGGTAGGCATTTCTCAGCCCATCCTGCAGGGTTGGCCCCAGAGCACGGGGAAAAAAAGCCGCAGGGCCACCCATCTGCCCTCTGAAGACAAGATCCCAATGCTGAGCCTCTGTGTGGACAAAGGTGCCCATGGCAGCTAGCAGGCAGGGAGGTACCCCCCCCACACCTCACCCTTATGATGTGTCAGGGCTTGCTGGGCAGAGGTGACATTAACCATGAGCTGTGAGAGGATGACACCCAAGCAAGCAGGCCCCTGCTCACCCTGACCCTTCACACTACATGCTTACTCACACCCAGCATCCAGAGAATGAGCAGTGGTACCTTATCAGCAGTGGGGACCACAGGCGGGGTGAGGATGCTGGGGGGGGACTCAGGCCGCTTCTTGTGCTTCTGTTTAAGGCGTTCTTTATCCTTCCGACTCTGGGGAGGGAAGGGTGACCAGACATTGATGGACAGGTTGTCTGAAGGAGGTAAACCATGACATGTGGGTGTTGGGAACTGAGCCCTCTTAGGAGTGGGCCTCAGCGAGTCCTCTCCCTCTACAGAGGGATGGAAGACTCCAGCTGGACAGGAGCAGCTCAGGCAAGATCCTCTGAGAGCCAAGAGCCCCTCCCCCATCCTCCCTCCTGCTAAAAATAGCCTGTCCCATTATGGTGCCAGTGACGACGGAGTGCCACACACATGAGCAGGCACTCACAAGGGTGTCCCCCTGGAACACACACTGAACAAAAGTGAGCACTTCTCAGCACGGGGCACAAGGGGAGAGACAGGCTAGAGATGTGTGCAAACATGTAGGGCCACGAAATTGGAGGTTGGGGACACGGTCACGTCATGGGGAAAACAGAGACCACACAGACACAGAGACCAGGTCCCAACCTCTGAGCCCCAAGTGACCCTTCCTTAGTCCCCTCTCCAACCTTGCTGGCCTCAGAGGAAGGCCTGGGCACCTGGTGGCAGTCCCTAAAAAGAAGTATGGGAGCCAAAGCAGGCCTTCACCTTCTTCTGGCCCTTCTCGTGGTGGGTAGGGTGCTTCTCCTGCTGGGTGGATGGTGAGGCGGAGCGGCTTCTGCTGCCAGTGAGGAAGCTGTTACTGCCGCTGCCGCTGCTGCTGCCTCCCCCTGTACCACCTCCGCCACCGCTGGTCCCACTGCTGCTGCCCCCGCCGCCGCCTCCTCCTGTGCCCCCGCTGCCACCGCCGCCTCCCCCGCCGCCACTGCCGGAGTGCCGGGATGTCTTCTGGAGGTAGAGAATGAGAGCAATTAGCAGGGCGGTGGTGGCACAGGCTTTTAAGCCTGGCGGATCTCTGTGAGTTCAAGGCCAGCCTAGGCTACAGAGCAAGATCCAGGAAAGGCACAAAGCTACACAGAGAAACCCTGTCTTGGGGAAAAAAAATAAAAAAAAAAGAAAAACGAGAGTAATTGCCAAACCTTTCTTTCATTAGCTTAAGGAAGGTTCCTGAAGGTCACAAGATCCAAGGGCCAGTCCCTCTGCCCCTGCAGATCACTCCTGTCTTCCGTGATACTCTGGACAAACTAGAAATCCTAGAGCTTCCCCAGCTGTCTTTGTCCGTTTGTTTTGTTTATGAGAGAGGATTTCTCTGTGTAGCCCTGGCTGTCATCGAACTCACAGAGATTGGATAGCTTCTGCCTCCTGAGTGCTGGGATTAAAGGTGTGTGCCACTGTCTTAGCAATGCACAGATTCAACCTCAGAGGTTCAAAAGAGGCATGGACCAGCCTTGGGCCCCCAGCCAGGGACGGTGAGGTTGGGGTGCACTTGGGCCTCTTGCTCTACTGCTCCACTCCCCAGTGTCCTTGTAGCAGTCTCAGGCAGACTGAACCACAGCCCTTAGAACAAGAGGATCCCCGCGCACTCCAGCTCTCGCTAGCCATCGGAACTTCCTCCCTTGGTCCTGCTTTTCCTCTCTGTCCAGCAGTACATCTCTACAGAAGACCTGTGGCCCTGAGCTGGGGGCCGCTGGCTATAAACACCAAACTATCTCCCCGGGACTGCCCTCCTGGGCCAGGTCTGATGGCTTTACCCCACCCCCCAGCTGCTCCTGAAGACCACCACTACTTCCCAGTTGCCAAAGCCTAGGATTAATTTCAGACCTTGCCAGCTTGGGCTCCGCTCCCACTTCATCAAGCTCCAGATCGTTTCTCCCAAGTCTCTTTCACATCTGGACCCAGTCTATTCTGGACGCCCACAGAGGGAGGCGGCCTCAGCCTGGTAACCTCCATCTGCCCTTGCCACCCTGACCCTGCCTGGGGACCCCCACCAAATTCGGATCTTGTGTCTACCCAGTGCCCCGTGCAGAGGCAACAAAACTCCTGACCTTGTCCTAAGTGGCTATCAAACCCTAAAAAGGCGTGGTGCCCAGGGCACTGTTGGAGAGGGAAGGGGAACTATTAATCATTACACCAGAGCAACAGGCACACAACAAGATGGGCTGTCGTGGACCAAGGTGTGTACGCCCCTTCGAGGCCAGCCGCCCCCTTCCTACCACCCCCAAGGACCCACCTCTCCCCAGCCAGTGATTAGCGACAGCGTGGATCTTATGTCAGTCACCTTCTGCTTCTTGATCACTCTCGTGTTTAGACAAAGTCCACCTACAGGACTCCAGCAGACAGCCCGGTCCCTCTGTCACCCGCCCCCTTCCTGCAGCTGTCTCTCCACCCAGCTTCATGGTTGCTGCCAGGGTAATCTGCCTATAACACAAATCTGATCATGTTACTCTCTGGCTTTGGAGCTCTCCAAGCTGTGTGGCCTGGGGCACGGAGTCCTGGCTGTAGCCTACCTCTGCAGATCCATGCCAGCCTGGGGAATCTCCAAGTCTGTTCAGCCATGAGAGCCTCATCTCCCTGCCTCAAGCTCCCTGCCTGCCTGGTCTCATCCAACACCCTTCCCTCACCTCAGGGCTCTGTCTTCCCCTGGCACGGTTCCTGAGGGGCTTTCAGATGAAACTGTTTAATCTGAATCCCACCCACCAGCTGTGAGACAAGCGATACAATCTTAGGGATGCTTCCCCCCCCCCCCCCCCCCCCCCGCCCCCCGAGGCAAGGTTTCTCTGTACAGCTTTGGTGCCTGTCCTGGATCTCGCTCTGTAGACCAAGCTGGCCTTGAACTCACAGAGATCCGCCTGGCTCTGCCTCCCCAGTGCTGGGATTAAAGGGGTGCGCCATCACCGCCCCGGCAATCTTAGGGATGCTTAATTTACAGTATCTGTGAAATGGGGCTCATGCGGCACATTTTGGGCTGTGGGAGAAGCACACAAAGTCATCACGACTGTGGCAAAGACACTGTCCCAGTAAGAGCTGTTAATCCACTCGTCCTAGTTCTATTAGCGAAAGATGCCTGGATTGACAATCGTGGGGGGAAGGGGGGGGGGGTCCTGTCTGTATCCTAGCCTCAATACTTGGTTTAGTTCTGACAGGCACAGTTCCTGAAAGGCAGGGACTAGAGCATGGGGGTCTTTCAACCTTCCAGTACGGGGCACAGGCATGTCCCAGGCCCGTGTGCCCACTAGCGGGCAGGACTCACCATCTTGCTGAAGTGGTATTTGCAGTAGCCGCAGTACTTGACGTTGTCCACCTCCAGCACTTCTTCCTCACACAGCAGGCCTGCCATCTGGGCACTGAGGAGAGGGCAGGTCAGCAGGGTGCAGCCACAAACCACAGCCGTTCCCACCTCCTTCTTCCTGGACCCAAGTTCCAAGCATGGCATCGCCACCGTCTCTCACAAGATAATCCCACTCACTGGCCACCACCAGCCTCGGAGCGGTTGGGAACAGGAATCTCACCAGGTGACATGAAAAGCTTGGCGACATCCGTGGCGGTTGCAGGTCATGCAGGCCCCTGAGGCAGCTTTGCTCTCCCGGCCCTGCTCCTCACAGATGTAACAGGTCTGCAGGGCACAGCACAATTGATCCCTCCTCCAGGGTACCCCACCTTGCCTGCTGAGGGACTCCCCGGCCTCCCCTCAATTCCATCCTGTCCCCCACCACCCCAGATCAATGCCCTCCAACAGAATTTTCTGCAGGAACAGAAATGGTCTCTAACCTATACAATGCAAGCCAACAAGTGCTTGGAGGCCAACAAGCGCTGGCCACCAGGCCATCAAGCACTTGAAATGCAACTGGTATGCCAGAGGAAATGGATTCTGAATATTCAATTTAAAGGTTTAAATTTTATGAGTGTTTGGCTACATGTATGTATGTGCACAACAATGTATGCCTGGTGCCCTCACAGGCCAGAAGAGTGCATTGGATTGATTCCCTTGAACTGGAGGTAAATGTGGTTGCAGGCTGTCATGGGAGTACCAGGAACTGAACCTGGATTCTATGCAAGAGCAGCAAGGTCTCTAACTACCAAGCCATCTCTCCAGCAGGAATATTCAATTGTTTTTTTGTGGTTTTTCGAGACAGGGTTTCTCTGTGTAGCTTTGAGCCTTTCCTGGGACTCACTTGGTAGCCCAGGTTGGCCTCGAACTCACAGAGATCCGCCTGGCTCTGCCTCCCGAGTGCTGGGATTAAAGGCGTGCGCCACCACCACCGCCCGGCAGGGTATTCAATTTTCAACGCACATCCTCATACAGACAGCACGATCCTTGAGGAGGTTGGAGAGGCCGGCATCTACCTTAGCCTTGCTCCCTGATATGCCCATTGCTCCCCTTGCTGGACCTCTGCATATGGTGTGTCTTTTTCATGGAACCTGGGACCAGCCATCCTCAATCAAAGTCAGTTCTCTCTCATGCCCCAGGTCTCAGCCTAAACATCTCCTTCCTTAACCGCCTTATACCCGAGCAAGCCTCAGTGGGTGCCCTTTATCTCAATGATGTTTCCACGTCTGTCTTGAACAGCAAGCACTGGGGGCCCCCGTACCATGTCTCTCACATATCAGAAACTCAGGAAAATAAATTCACTACTAACTAAAGGCTAGTCTCTGGCTGTGCTACTTGGAGGGGCACTGACTATTTTGCCAGGTTACAGAACACAGGCGTGTACCTGTCTGTGCACAGAAGGCAGCTGAAGTTTAAGCACCCACCCATCTCCCGAGCTCCCTAAGAGAACCAGAGGGCACCACGGTGGCACCCCAGGACAGCAGGCCAGGAAGGGCACTGACCTTGTTGAAGCGATCGTGCGGGACGTACTGCAGCACAATGGGCTCCATGGTGAGCACGTTGGCAAACTGCACCTCAGGGATGTAGAGGGCACACACCACGTGGGCCCAGCCTGGGGCAGTGTGGGAATTCGCCTCAGCAGGACAGCAGGCGCCAGACCCCACCCCTCCCAACACCGAGCTGTCAACCTGTCCCCTGCTTCCACAACCTTCCTGTACCAAGCCGAGCAGGGAAAGCCAGCCTCCACCCCACACCTGCTCAGGGGGTCTGGCTGACCTCAGCAGGGGTTCAGGGTCCCCTCACCTCCATTGTCTGTCCTCTTCAATGCCCCATCTTTGTGTGGGCACAGCTCACACCTCTGCCAATGCAAGGAGCACAGGGATTGGGGAATCTGCTGCTCTGGGCCCTCCCTGAACTCATCCAAAGGACCCAAGATGACATAAGAGTTGGGGACGGGGTGAGGGTGCACAGGAAAGAGACTTGGCTGTGAGCTCCTAACTGCCGGAGGAGGCCGAGTAAGGAGGACCCGAGGTCCTCACTGTAGCCTTGACAACCTTTCGTAATAAAAAGTTACCCAAAAAAAACACATATGCACACAAAAATCAAAGCCCCCATGCCGGAGGTGGGGCAGAGCTGAGTGATGAGCAGAGGGAGAGATAGGGCTGGTGATGGGAGTCAGGAAACAGGATATCCTGAGTGGCGAAGCTTAGTCCTGCCCTGCCTCAGGGTACCCTAGCTCAACCTGCAGGAGAGGTTCAGGTACGGGGAGAGGAAAAGGAGATAGCAGAATCTGAACTCACCACCCTGGCTGCTCGCTCCTGAGATTCACACTTCCTGCAGAACCAGGGTCCCGTGGGCACCTGGACGATGCCATAGCAAGCTAAGGGTGGGGGAGGAGAGTCGTCACTGAGCAAAGCCCTCGGCCACTGGGTTTTTCCCAGAGTAACTGGGGGCGGCGGGGAGAGACCAGTGGACTAAAACCAGTCCAGTAGGCGGGGCTGCTCCCCAGACCCCAGGTCACTCCGGATCGGGACCACAAGAAATGTCCGACAGCCTAGAGCCAGCCTTCAATCACACAACCACCAAGCTTTCCAAACAGGGGCAAAAAGTCTGACAGTCCTTGACCTTAAACTTCCAAAGATCCTCCATCCTCATCCCCCTACCCATTTTCTTCCTGGACCTGTTTCCCATCCTCGGCCCTGACCACTCAGTCCTCAAGCATCAGAACAAGAAATAATCATGACTGTAACACGTTTGTTGTTATGGGGGGGGGGGCACTTCTTAAAGGGCCAGTAAGAGACGAGGCAAGGAAGTCGGGGGTCCAAGAACCTCATTTTCTGCCTCTCTCGCAGGTACAGGTCAAAAGTCAAAGCTGAGCAGGTGTGGTGCGGGTAACCGGGGGAGACTGGCGGGAAGGGCCGGCAGCCACAGCATTAAGGGTTGTCTCAGGAAGAGGGGGGCCGTTGCCTGTACCAGTCAGGCGGAGAGATGCCAGCCTGCGCCCTCGGCAAGATTCCTCAAGGAGTTAACTCCCGAACCATGTGCTGCTGGGGGAAACTCCAAACCTCCCTCTCCTCCATTCCGGCCCCCTATACCACCGCTCTCCCAGCCTCAGCTCTTCCCCGGAGGACTGCAGGAGTCCCTTCTCCCGTGGGACCCTTCTCCTCCCTTCCCAAGTCCGCTCCTCCCAGTATCCGGAAGCAAAGGGGGATGACCCCCCCTTGACCTCTTCCTCCCGGAGCGGGAACCAAAATAAACCAGGCGGGAGGAGGAAGGAGGGGGGGGGGGACACCTCGCAGGTAAACATTCCCGGGACAGCCCCGACAACCGGCGGTGCGGGGCTCAGGGAGTTCACTCCTTGCTCCCTGGACTCTCCCCAAAACTCCTTCAACTTGGGGTGGGGGGCGCGGGACGGGAACAATAGGCAAGAAAACAATGCCTGACCCGGTCCTGGAGGACCCAGGCTCGCGGGGGGGTGGGGGGTGGGGGGGGAGCCCACGCCGCCCTTCGCTTCAGGTGGGTGGGGGAGGGGCACGCGCCCCAGGAGGGCTCCGGAGGGCGCGGCCCAGGGCACCCGGTGCGCGCGCCGCCCCCGGGGTCCCGCAGCTCTCCCCCCACCTCCCGCCGGCCGCCCCCCCGCTCCCGCCGCGCGCCTTACCTTGGTGGACGGCCACGCTGCACGCGTGCCCATCGCAGTAGACCAGCGGGTTTTCGGCCCAGCCCCTCTCGTCCGAACATACGCAGCAGCCTCCTACCATCTCCTTCATACTCCCATGAGCTCCCTCCGGGGCTGGGGCTGGGGGCCGGCCGGCGGGGGTCGGGGGTCAGGGGGGGAGGGAGGGAGCGGGGGGCCGCGCGCCTCCTCGCCCCCTCCTCCGCCGCCGCCGCCGCCGCTTCTTTTCTTTGCCTCCTCCTTCCTCCTCCTCGGCGTCCTCCTCCTCCTCCTCGCTCGCTCTGTCTGGCCGCCCCCCCCGCCGTGCTCTCGCCCTCATGCCCCGACGGGCCCCCCCCCCGCCGCCCCAACAATGAGACTCGCGCGCCGCGCCGCTCTTCCGCGCGCCGCTCGCCCGCTACCTAGGGCCGCCCGGCCGCCGTGCAACCAGGGCCCGGCGGGGGAGGCGCCGAGTGGCACATCGCGGGCGCCCGCCCCGCGCCGCCCGCCCGCCCGCCCGCCCCGCGCCGCCCGCTCACGCGCCGCCCCCCCGGCCCCCCTGCCCGGCCGCGGCAGCCATGGCCGCGCGCCTCCGCTCGCTCGCTCGCTCGCTCCCGGCCCGCCCGCCCGCCCGCCGCCGGGTAAAGTCTTAGGTTCAGGGAACAAAGCCTGGCTTGGTAGGGAGCTTTTCGCTCGCTCGTGCGCTCCGTGCGGCTTTCCCGTCTTTTCTTTCCCCCTTTAGGACACTAGGTGGGTAGATCCCGGTGTGGGCTCTCGGTGTCACACTTTGGGTCTCCGGTCACCCCCACCCGCCACCCCTCCCTGTGCGTGCTCTTCAACCCTAGGGAAACCTGGGGGAGATAAAACCCGGGGGCTCTAAAGGGAACTGGGCGATGTGAACCATTTGCCCGTGCTTGTTCTTGGAAAGGGGGGGTGGGGGTGTCTCTTTGGATGGCATCTCATGGGCGCTGTCCCCGGAGACCGTCACTCTGGAAGGTGGACAGTGTCACGTGTAAACTTGTACTTGCTCTACAAATAATGTTTTTGTTATCTTGAGACAGGGGTTCCTGTAGCTCTGGCTGGCCTCGAACTCACAGTGCAGCCAAGGATGACCTTGAGCTCCTTCTTCTGCCTCCGCCTCCCAAGTGCTTGAGTAAAGGCGTGCGCCACCACGCCCTGCACAAATATTTGTTGAATGCTGGCTTCGGCTGGCCGCCAGAGTAGATATTCCTGCCCTCCGGGAGCTTCCCTTTGAAGTCATTACTCTCAAGGTTCCTAGACACCTTTTGGGGTACGCCGAGGTACCACAGCTTTCACCCCAGCCCCAACATCTGATTTCTCAAAGACCTAGCTCCACCTCCAGCCTCAAGGCGTGCCTACAGATTTAACGCGAGTTGAGAGATCGCTACCTTGGGAGGCCCTTGCAGACAGAATCGTGCCTGACTTTCTGGGCATGCACACAAACACAATAGCTCTCACAACCTCACAACGAGGGATTAAAGTCCCCGAAATTGGGTCTGGGGTTTGGGGGAGGGCGACCCAAGACTCACCCCCCCCCAGACTGGTATATGCCCAAAGACGAGATCTGATCCCCCTTTTTTTCTTTACAAGGGGGGGACACGGCGCCCGCAGAGGACCAAAGGTCAAATACCCCCTCAGCGGGAGGTTGGGTGGCCGAGGGGAGACGGCAGCCCTGGGGGCTTCATCCACACTTCAAAGACCTCTGGGCCGGGAACGCTTCCTGGGGGGGAGGGGCGGAGGGCTCGCCGAGGAGAAGGCGGGCTGGGGGATTGAGGCTGGAGGGGGGCCGCTCCCCCTTCTGCGCACTGCCCCCCTGGCCGACTCTTCCGCCGGGTCCGCCTCCTTTTCACTAGCACCTGTTCAACCGGAACATCAAGGGGCCCGGGCCCGCAGCTCCCCCCTCCGCGTCTCTTTAGTACCTTTCATCCCGGAAGGGGGGGTGTGAATCCCCGCCCAGGAGGGGGGGAGCGGGGCGGGGGAGAACTTGTCCTTGACCTGGTCTGTGGCGTCAGGGATTTACTCCCTTAATCCTGGCGAGGCGGGAGTTTGGGGAGGTCTGAAAAGCTGAGCCCCCAACTCTGCGGCTCGCTCTTGGGCCCTGGGAATCCCGGAGGCTGCCAGGACGAAGAGACCGTCTAGAGAAGTGGACGTGGGGTAGTCTTGATCCTGTGGCTTCTGCATCAGGACACGTCGAGGGCCGAGATCTCGGCTAGAACTGCTTTTACTCAGATGGTGAACTTCGCTCATACGAAAAGTTAAGTAAGACTCAGGAGAAACCTTACTTGAAGTTTCTAGCGAACTGCTTCTACTGCTAAGAACAACTGCAGGAAAAACGCGGAAAATGCCTGCCCTACCTTTCCAACAGTTTCCAAGTATCGGAGTATTTACCTCCGGAACCCCTACTGTCTCAAGTGCTCACGGTTCCGGGTTTCGCCGGACGAGGGTCACATTACGACCCCTTGGTCCCTGTAACTAGGAATTGGTGACTTGGGGACAGGGAACGGAATACCTGTCTTGACTCAAGCCAGGGTCCAACATGTCCCCAAAGCTTTTTAGGATGGACGTTTGACGCATGTTTAGCGATTTAGGAACGTATTTTCCTTTAATTCTCTCCACGATCATTTAAGGTGGGTGGAAACGTCCTCCGTCTTATGGATGGAGTGACGGCGACACGGGTTAAATAACTTGCTCAAAGGCGCATAGCTCGAAAGCTAGAGCCAAGATTTGAACCCAGTCTTGTCTCCTGCTAAGACTAGGGCTCTGCTACCGTGTCTCCAGCCTGTGGGGGGCTGAGCTGCCCGCCTCTTCCCCTCTGGACTTGGGGAACCCTCTGCAGGCTTGGCTGGGTTCGCAGCCGGTACCGGGGGGCGGAGCTGTCAGGCTCACTCTCCAGCTTCCAACCTTTTTCTGAGCGCCCACTTTGTGCATATCCATAAAAACCAAGCAGGAGCGGGTCTCGACCAACAAGTGGTTCAAGTTCATGGTGCTCTCCAAGAGTATGACTTGTCACTGACTCGAGGTGTCACGCATATTCTGGCCGCACAGCTTTCAACTCTTGGGCTCCGCCGGTCTCTCCATAAGTGGAGAGTTACCCTAAGGCGTGGATCGGGAATACTTTCCTCAAGACCAAATAACACACAGTAGGCGCTCAGTCCCTGCGGTTCCTCTCTCCACCCCCTGCGCCCCCCGGCAAGGCGCGCCAGTGCAGGCAGCGCGTCCCACTCCCGCCTCCCGCATCTCCGCCCGCCTTGCACGTCCCGCCGCAAAGGGACTGGGGCAGAGAGGGCGAAACAGAAAATTATTTCCGCCCTCTCGGCCCGCCCCACCCCGCCCCGCCCCGCCCCGCCCGTCCCCGGAGCCAGAAGGGGATTGTGGGGCCGCCTTGGCCGCCGCCGGAGCCGAGCGGGGCGGAAGCGCGCGCCGTGCTGCTGCTCGGGCCCGACCGCGCCGGCCCCCGCACCTCCCGGCCCAGGCTGCGGGCTGCGGTCGGGGCGGTCCCGGGCCCAGGCGCCTGCCGCGGGGCGCGCTTCCGCGAAGTCTGGCTCGCTGGTTCCCGGAACGGAGCGGGGGAGGCAGAAGAGTGTGGCGGTTTCGGGTTTTGCCTGGCGTTTGCTTTCGTCGGTCCCCGGGGCCGGGGGTGGGGGTACGACCTCTCTGGGCTAGTAGACAGACCTGGGCTGGAAGAACGGACTGCGCGGGTGCCCGCGGGCGGGCTTGCTTTTTCCTTTACGCCTCTTTTGCGAACTGTTTTCAGCCCCCAAAGCAAAGCTGCTGACCTTGGGGGCCGCTTGGAGAGGTTAAGTGCCTTTCCCCGGAGGTAGCCCAGCCAGTGAGTACGAGGTTTCTAGTGATCGGGTGGACCGACCTGTCATGGGGTAGAGGGAAGGCGGGCGGGAAGGGTGCGTTCCAGTTGGTCTCGGGTGCCAGCCCTGACATTAACTGGCTGTGTGCCTGGTTAGAATACCGTATAGCTGGGACCTTCGGTTTCTCCGAAATAGGCTGTACCAGCCCAAGGATCGAAAGGGGGGCAAGGAAAGGTGATTTCCCACCAAAGGTTATGACTGCCCATGACCTGTCTGGTGGGGGAAGGGAGATGAGCCAGCAGGTTCCGTCCTGAATCACAAGCGATGTGCTCGATACTCAGAGGCCCATCTGAAGAGGAACCGTGGGAGTCGGGGGCTTTCCCAGGCCTTAGGCTGTCCAGAGTCATCGCTGTTGCAATGGCCCTGAACACGTGCTTTTCACACATTTTCACAGGAAGACACAGCACTGAGGGCTCATATGCAAATAGCTTTAGTTTGCCACACTGTAAAATGGAGATAACTAGATCCTCCTCTCCAGCCTGCGGTCCTAGCAGGTGCTTTAAGAACCGAGCGAGCCCCAGTCCTACCCGTGGCCACATCAGGGCAGCCGGGACTTCCTCTAGGGAGTTAGGGTGGGTAGGAAGAGGGAAAGTGCGTGGGGTAAGAGTCATCAGCTTCAGAGCTTCTTGGAATCTAGTCCCAGCCTCCCTTCTTAGCCCTTAGTGTCGCCTCGGGCACAGCAGTGAGTGATGACCGGCTGACAATTGGTTGGGTGCTTGGAAGTCCCCTTGGACTTAACACTGTGGTTTGGTGACTGTTCGCAGGGAACTTTCCAGCCTGAGGATGACTTGATGACTGGTATGTTTTTCCAGGTTCCTCTCTGCTGCCAGTCCTTCCTAAACTCTCATGTGCATCCCTCTTACTGTTTCAGTCAGGACAGAGGTTGAGAAAGCTCAGCAAATATTTCAGTGAATCCTGAGCTGGCGGAGAGAGCTATGCCGGTAACACCTGGGCTGGTGGGAATGACAGCAATAATACAGAGAAATCATTCAAGATAGTCGGGGGCTTGCCCATCGGGCAATGGGGGTGCTGTGAACAGTTCCCAAACTGAGGTGTCTATGACGTCAGTGAAGGTCAGTGGGTGAGAAAGGGTTCCGAGGCAGGTGGGGGCAGCAGAAATGCCAGGCCAGAAGCCAGCATGCTCAGAGACAGGAGCCCCCAAACCAGTGTGTTGAAGCTGTGTTTTTTTACAGCAAGTGTAGCCGGAGAAGGGACAGGAGGAATTGGCCATAGGGCGACAAACAGATGAAGGGGCCTTTGGTGTCCCGTCAGAACGTCTGGGTTTAAGACTAAGGGTTAAAGACAACACTCAGGGTTCATATGCAAATAGTTTCGGTTTGCCAAACTGTAAAATGGAGGTAATTAGGTCCCCCTTCTAATTGTGCAGTCAAGGACTAGAACCCAGGGCCCCTGGCCTTCTAGGTAAGATGTGGTTGACCATGTATGCTCACTCTGCTTCCCTCAGATACTGCTTAGGGTTGGGTGGAGACTAGAAGTTGGGAGGTAAGTGGGACAGGAATTCTCAATCTTCAAGTCCATGTGAACTCCCAGGGGTTTGTTTTTTTAATATTCAAATGTAGATTTGGTTTTGTTTTTCTGGACAGGCTTTTTTGTGTAGCCTTGTCTGTCTTGAAACTATCTCTGTAGACCAGGTTGGCCTTGAACTCACAGAGATCTGCCTGCCTCTGTCTCCTGAGTGCTGGGATTAAAAGCATGTGCCACCACTGTCCAGCCTCAAATGTAGATTTTTTTAAAAAAGATTGATTTATTTTGTGTGTATGAGTGCCCTATTTGCATGCATGCCTGCATGACAGAAGAGGGCACCAGACAGAAGAGGGCATCCCATCCCACTGTAGATGGTTGTCAGCCACCATGTGGTTGCTGGGAATTGAACTCAGAACCTCTGAAGAAGCAGCCAGTGCTCTTAACCACTGAGCCATCTTTCCATCCTCTCAAATGCAGGTTTGTGTTGTTTTTTGTTTGGTTTTTGGTTTTTCTAGACAGGGTTTCTCTGTGTAGTTCTGGTGCCTGTCCTGGATCTCGCTCTGTAGACCAGGCTGGCCTCGAACTCACAGAGATCCACCTGGCTCTGAATTATTTTTTTAGGTAGGTGGTAGTGATCCCAGCACTCAGGAGGCAGAGGCAGGAGGATCTCTTTGGGTTCCAGGCCAGCCTGGTCTACAGAGTGAGTTCCAGGACAGGCATGGCTATTAAACAGAGAAACCCTGTCTCGAAAAACCAAAAATGAAAAAAAAATTATTTTTTTAGTTTTCTGAGACAGGGCTTCTGCTAGCTCAGGCTGGCCTCAAACTCACAGCAATCGCCCTTGCCCCAGTTTCCACAATGCTAGGATTATAGGCCTGTACCACCAAGCCCAGCCTGAGATCTAGCAGGTTCAGTATGCCCCTAGGTGGTGTGTGGCTGAACACAGGGGCTGTACTTGAGTAGTGCGTGGGCTGGAGTCGGGTGGGCAGGCGAGTAGGAGTCCAGATGTGTGGTGAGTGCTGAGCGGACGGCAGCAGAGCAGGGGAAGGAGACCGGGCTGGATGGAGAGAAGGTCAGGCGGGGAGCAGCGTCACAGAGCCACAGAGCCGTGGACATCCCACTCTGGGTGTCTGTGGTGTGGGAGGTGACAGCTCCCGAGAGACACTCAGCTGTTCCAGTCTGACTCTATAGAAGACCTAAGCTGGAAAGACCCCAGGTTGGGTGGCCAAGCAGGCTGTCACCAGAGGCAGAGGAGTTCGTGTCATGGAAGATGGGCACTTAGGACGAAGGTGGTCACGGGCATCAGGAAGCAGGAGGAAGGATTCTAGAAGGAACAAGCCTGGTGACCTCAGGCTGGAAAATTCCAGGCCCTGACGCTAGAGGCTGACAGATTGAATCTGTATAGGCTAGGCTAGGTAGTGCACACTTGTGGTAGTGCACACCACAGCACTGGGGAGGCTAAGGCAGGAGGATCACTGTGAGTTACGAGTTCAAGGCCACCCTGGGCTAGAGTGAGACCCTGCCTCAGAAACACCAGAGAGAGAGAAGGAATTAGTGGAGACTGCTACTAAGTGGGTAGGAAATGGGAAAGCAAAGATCTTGAAGTCGGGCATAGCACAAAGAGATACAAGCGGAAGTTAAGAGTCCAGGCCCCCAGGCCTATAACCCAGCAACTTGAACAGTAGAGGTAGAAAATTCAAGATTTAGCCGGGCGGTGGTGGCGCACGCCTTTAATCCCAGCACTCGGGAGGCAGAGCCAGGCAGATCTCTGTGAGTTCGAGGCCAGCCTGGGCTACCAAGTGAGTTCCAGGAAAGGCGCAAAGCTACACAGAGAAACCCTGTCTCAAAAAACCAAAAAAAAAAAAAAAAAAGAAAATTCAAGATTTGGGTTGGGGGTTTAGCTCAGTGGTAGAGCATTTGCCTAGCAAGCACAAGGCCCTGGGTTTGGTCCTCAGCTCCAAAAAAAAAAAAAAATTCAAGATCACCTGAGCACCTTTGTGCCTCAGAATCCACAAGAGGTGATATACACTTATAATCCCAGCACTGGCAACTTCTAGATAGCCAGGGCTACATGGTAAACTCTGTTTCAAATAATAATAATACTAATACAACTGGCAGAGGAGATACTGTGATCGTGAAGACAGTGTACCCAGGGTGAATCTTACCTAGTGTACTCCAGGTGTGCTGACCGCTATGATTTCCCCAGATGTGGGAGACTTCACTCCATAATTCACGGATTGGGGGACAGCCATGGTCACACTCTCCCGTATTTGAAAGGAAAAGGTGAAGAGAGGGCTGGAGAATGATACCTGGTATAATGAGGTAGAGGAGGTGCAGAGATGGTGTGAGGTCAGCCGTGACCTGACGGTAACGGGGGAGGGGGGGTTTAATCTCGGCACGTGCACGGGTGAGTATGAGCCCTGCCTTGTGCAGAGGTACAGATGTCTCTGCTGCAGCTCCTGGCTCTTGTCCTTTGCCCTTCATTGACTGGGCTCCTCAGCCCCAAGGTCCTGTTGGGCCTAAGGACTTGACTCAATGAGTGAATGAACATCTCTGGGAGGGAGAAAAGATCTACATGAGGGGAGGGGTGGAGAGGGAATTCATGGCATGAAATTTAACTGCATTCTTTTTCAGGGGATGGGTTTCCCTTTGCAGCCCTGGCTGTCCTGGAACTCCTAGATCCACCAGCCTCTGTTTCCCAAGTGCTGGGATTAAAGGCGTGCGCCACCATGCCATGCTGTGGCGATAGAATTGAAAGGAGATAATTAGCTGGGCAGCAGTGGCACATGTCTTTAATCCCAGCGCTTGGGAGGCAGAAGCAGGCAGATCTCGGTGAGTTCAAGGACAGCCAGAGCTACACAGAGAATCCCTGCCTCAACAAACCCGCAGACAAGCCTTCACGGTAATTCATGACCTAGAGGGAGACTGGGAGACGGAGCTCAGAGGAAGTGTGGTAGTGGTTGGAAGGCTTAGAGAGTTCAACTTCTCAATGGAAAAGAGGAAGTCAAATACGGGAATGAAAGACTCTAAGCTGGGCAGTGCTGACACAAGCCTTTAATCCCAGCACTCGCTCGGGAGGCAGAGGGAGGAGGCAGAGGCAGGCTCATCTCTCTGAGTTCAAGGTCAGCCTGGTCTACAGAGTGAGTTCCAAGACAGACTCCAAAGCTACACAGAGAAACCCTGTCTGGAGGGGAAAAAAAGACTTTGGCTTAGTAGCATGGTTTGTGTGTGTGTGTGTGTCTTGTTTTGTGTGTATGTGAGTACCAGAATGCCACAGGGCAAGCATATTGGGGGCAAAGAACAACAGAAGGGAGTCAGAGTTATCCTACCAAGTGGGTTCTAGGGATCAGACTTGGGTAGTCAGGCTTGCACAGCCAGCCTGACACGGCCTAGCACTCACCACCAGAGAGCCTCAGGGATCTTCCTGTCTCAGTCTCCCCAGCCAGCGCCTGCCTCCAGGCCCAGCTTTGTTGTTGTTTGAAGATCTTTTTTTTTTTTTTTGTAAAGACTTAGCTATGAGTGTGTCCTGTGCATGCGCGTTTGAGTACCTAAGGAGTTGTGATCTACCCTGATGTGGGTACCAGGAACTAAACTTGTACTCCTTCTGGAAGAGTGCCCAGTGCTCTTAACTGCTGAGCCGTCATTCCAGCCTCTCCCTGCCTTTTTTTAAAAATATGGGTCCTGGGGATCATATCAAACTCTGGTCTTCATGCTTAGCTGGCATCACTTTATCAGCTCTCTCTTCCTCAGTGAAAACATTCTCTTTTATAAAGTTGTCTGCTTTTTTGAGGCAGGGTCTTCTGTGTAGACGTGGCTATCTTGAAGCCCCAAATGTAGAGTACACTGGCTTGAACTTGCTACCATCCTCCTGCCTCTGTCTCCTGAATTCTGTCTGGGATTGTAGGTAGCAATTGCTGTGCCTAGCTCTCCACTTGTTTGTTTGTTTGTTTGTTTGTTTGTTTGTTTGTTTGTTTCAAGACAGGGTCTCTCTGTGTAGCCCTGGCTGTCCTGGAACTCCCTCTATAGACCAGGCTGGCCTTGAACTCAGAGATCTTCCTGCCTCTGCCTCCCGAGTGCTGGGATTAAAGGCGTGCGCCACCACCACCACCACCACCACCACCACCACCACCACCACCACCACCCAGCATAGCTCTCCACTTTTTAATATCAAATTAACATGGCGCGTTTTACATGTACTAGAACATACTTATTTATTTTGCTGTGGTAGGGACCAAACCCAGGGCCTCTTACACTAGATTGGTTCTCTGCCGCTGAGTCTCATGCTCACTCCCTTGAAATTCACTGATTTAAATTTATTTATTTATTTATTTATTTATTTATTTATTTATTTGTGTTCTGTTGAAGACTGGACCCAAGACCTTGACACACTAGGCGGGAGCTCAGCCACCGAGCCACACTTCCCATGTCCCAGAAATGGATATACAGTACATTTTGAGCAGTACAGGTATTGGGCACGGTGATGTAGGCCTGTCATCACAGAACTCGGGGTAGAAGCAAGAGGCCGCACAAGTTCATGGCCATCAAAAGCTACTCAGCCAGGTGCTGCTAAAAAACCAAATCAACAGCTGGGCGGTGGTGGCGCACGCCTTTAATCCCAGCACTGGAGAGGCAGAGCCAGGCGGATCTCTGTGAGTTCGAGGCCAGCCTGGTCTCCAAAGCGAGTTCCAAGAAAGGCGCAAAGCTACACTGAGAAACCCTGTCTCAAAAAACCAAAAAAAACAAGCCAGGCGTAGCTGTAACTAGTATAGAGTTCTAACTATGGGCTGAGGAAGGGAGATTCCCACGGATAAAGGCAGTCTAGGCTTTGCAGTGAGTTCTAGGTCAGCCAGGGATACCGAGTGAGAGCTTGCCTCCAACAAAAAACAGCTTGCTGGTGCATCTCCGTAATACATCATTTGAGAGGTAGAAGCAGGAGAATCAGGAGTTCCAGGCTGCATGAGATTCTGTCTAAAAAAAAAAAAAAAATGAGCTGGTTAGGTGGCTCAGGGGGTAAAGGCACTTGCTGCCAGCCTGAGGACCGAGTTTAATCTTCAGGACCCACATGGTAGAAAGAAAGAAAGAACCAACTCCCGCAAGTTACCTCCTGACCACCAAGTGCACCCATACACGTGTACATGATCAGTAAATGTAATAAACATAGAATGGGCTGGAGAGATGGCTCAGCAGTTAAGAGTACTTAGTGCCCTTAGGGGACCTGCGTTTGGTTCCCAGCACCCACATCGTGACTCAACCATCTGTAGTGCCATTTCCAGGGGGTCTAATCCCCAAAATTCATTTTAGTTTATGTGTATGTGTGTGTTTGCGTGAATGTATGCCATATGTGATATGAACACAAAATCCCTGTCATATTCGGAAGGAGGCCTTAGTCTTATAGGGGCCTGAAAGGACTGAGGTAAGCCGCTACCCCAACCTTTCTGCTGGGTCTCTTCTACTTCGTCTTCATAGGACCACAGCCTGGCTGGCGTCCTGGATGTTTCTTAACGTGTTCCTGCCCCCAGAGATCATCCTGGGCTCTATTTGACATTGTACCCAAGCCTGATATGGTGGCGCTTATACTCCCAGCACTTGGGAGGCTGAGGCAGGAGAATTGCAAGTTTCAGGCCAGCCTGGGTTATTGTGAAACCCTCCTTAAGGTTTTGGTTTTTGTTTGAGATGGGATCTCATGTAGCCAAGGCTGGCTTTGGATTCACTTTGTAGCTGAAGATGACTTGAGATTTCTTCTGACCCTTCAGTGTCCACCTTCTCAGTGCTGGAATTACAGGCATGTTCCACCATGCTTGGTTTTATGCAGTGCTGGGTACTGAACCCAAGACTTCCTGTATGCTAGGCAAGCACTGTACCAACTGAACTACATCCTCCGCCCATAAAAACAATGAAAACTATACCACACTCCTGTGCTCCCATTTCCCTCAACTCCACTGTTTCTGTATTTATGACTAGTCCCATCCTTTCCCTTCCTGTGTGAGTGCCAGCAGGAGAGGATCTTGGGAGATGGTGCCTGTGTCATCAACCCCAGACTGCTTGGCAGGTACTAGATTATCAGTAAATGTTTAGAGAGTTCTGGAAGATGGAATGCCCAGGCTCTGTCTTCCTGCCCTGGGCAGCCTGGAGGTGAGCATGTGGCCCAGGCTGTCCAGGCTTTCATGCCTTCATGTTGGGCTCAGGTGGCTGCTTCTGTGTGGCTTTGCTGGTAGCTCCATTCAGCAGGTGACATCCTTGGGCCTGTCCCTGCTGAGACCCCAGTGTGCTTTCGGCTTCCTCACTTCCAAGCTCTGGCTCCAAGTGATTCTTCTCAGTTCTCTGTGCTTAGAAACCTGTCTTCAATGACTTTTAAATCTCCCTTTCCTCTTTAAAGACTTTATTATGTGCATGAGTTTTTTACACACACATATATCTAAATGCACCACATGCATGTCTGGTACCTGCAGAGGCTAGAAGACATCAGATCCTCGGGAACTTCAGTTACAGAAGGTTGTGAGCTGTCGTGTGGGTAATGGGAACCGAACCCATGTCCTCTGCAAGAGCAACTATGCTCTTGACTGTGAGCCATCTCTCCAGTCCCCGTGTGTTGTGTTTTCTTATTCTCTGACAATTTCACACGTGTAAATCATGAATCATTCTTCCCCCCCATTCCCTTCTCAGTCCTCTCTCTCCCACGGCAACCCTTCTTTCAAATCCTTCTAAGCCTCACTCACTCAGAACGGTCCAATCAGTCCTCCATCAAGGTGCTCCTAAGCTCTCAGTGAGTGGTACTTCTCCTGTGCTTAGCCTCCTCTTCGGACTCCCCGTTCCCCTCCCAGCAGTGCCCAGAGCTACACACACACACACACACACACACACACACACCACACACACACCCTACCTGCAGGGGTTCCCAGCTTCCCTAGACAGAGCCCTGGGAGTCCATCCCCAGCTCCTCCTTCCTCTCTGAATCACCCCACAAGCCCCACAGAATCTCTCTTGTAGGTGCTGCCTGAAGGCAGAAGCCCCTTTTTCTCCTAAGCGCCACCCTCACTCAGCCTGAGAGTCCTTCCCCAGGTCTCTGTGTCCTGCCCTCTTCGGGACAACCCTCTGGGCCACAGTTCTTCTGGACCCTGACTGTCTTAGTCACTGTTCCATTGCCGTGAAGAGGCACCATGACCAAGGCAACTCTTAGAAAAGAAAACAGTTCAGAGGTTTAGTCTGTTATCGGCATGGTGGGACATGGAGCATGCATGCAGCTGAGAGCTACATCCTGGTCCATAGACAGACAGACAGACAAACACAGATTGGACCTGGCATGGGCTTCTAGAACCTCAAAGCTCATCTCACACTCCTCCAACAAGGACACACCTCCTAATCCTTATAATTATTTAAAACAGTTCCGCTCCCTGGCGGCTAAGCATTCAGATACATTAGCTTATGGGGCCCATTCTTTTGTGTGTGTGTGTTTGGGTTTGGGTTTGGTTTTTCAAGACAGGGTTTTCTGTAGACCAGGCTGGCCTCAATCTCACAGAGATTCACCCCCCAATGGGGGACCATTCTTATTCAAACCCCTACACTGGCCGAGTGTGTAGAGCAATTACCTTCTGAGTGGAGTTCAGATCCCAACACTGCCCCCAACCGCCAGCTGACTCCAGCTGCCCTGCAGACGGACAGATGCTCACCTTGCCCTAACCTCAGCTCTGGCCACCTTCCACCACTGAGAGGGAGACAGTAGCTCCAGGTTCACAGGGGTCCTTCTGTGACTCTCACTGAAGACAGGCCTCCTCAGAATGAATGGAAGAATGTCCTTGCTGTGAATGAAACATCAGTGAAGGATAACTTAAGCTAATTGTCCAAACATGCCAGAAGCCAAATTACAGGCATTGTCCTGTAATAAACACCAGTTCTCAAGAGAGTGCCTTGGGGACATCTGGCCAGCTGCAAGGGAACAAGCCCATGATTTTCTCTTCCTCCCACCCAAGACGTGGGGGACCAGGGCCTCTGCCTCCGCCAGGCTCCTCCTTCCCAGTCAGTGCCTGGCTGCTGGACCTCCCATCCAATAGAGTCTGTTGCTGCTCCCCAGACTGCCCTCAGGACTTAGCAGAGTGACCGAGCAATTTCCTCATCTGTGAAACCAAACTAGTGGAGGTGTAACTTGGATGGCTCATGCCAAACTACCACATGGAGCAGGGTTCAAATGGATCAGCTGGCAAATGGCGGCCCCCTTTCAAGCCATTCTGTGTGACACAACTCCCTGGACCCCACCACTTCCAAGTCTGACCTGCAGCTTCTATACTTTTCAAAATTCTCTGTCCTAGCTGGGTGGTGATGGCACAGGCCTTTAATCCCAGCACTTGGGAGGCAGAGGCAGACAGATCTCTGTGAGTTCCAGGCCAGCCTGGTCTACACAGTGAGTTCCAGAACAGCCGGGGCTACACAGAGAAACCCTGTGTCGAAAAACAGAAAAAGAAAACAGTTCTTGTCCTGTAAGAATTAGAGATTTCAGGTTGGAGACATGGCTCAGCAATTAAGAGCACTGGCTGTTCTTCCAGAGGACCCAGTTTCAATTCCCAGCACCTACATGGCAGCTCACAACTGCCTGTAACTCCAGTTCCGACACCCTTACACAGGAAAAACACCAATGCACATAAAAATAAATAAATATTTAAAAAAAAGAATTTGAGATTTCTTTTTTTGCTGTTTGTTTTTGAAACAAGGTCTTGCTATGCAGCCCTGGCTAGCCTTGAACTTACTATGTTGCCCAGGCTAGCTTCAGACTCACAATAGTTCTCCTGACTCTGCCCCCAAAAGTGCTAAGATTACATCTATGTGCTACCATACCCAGCAAGCACAATCCGAATTCCTTAAAGTCACATCTAGCTGGGCTTGCTTTCTCAACCCTGTAATCCCAGAACTTGCCTAGGTTGTTTGCTGATGTGCCTTGGTGTTTGGCCTGCACAAATGTCTGAACCATCTCTCCAGCCCAACAGTACAGCTTCTTAGGTGAGGGCTTGGCAGTCTGCATCACTCACAGGAGAACCTAGGGATCCAGGACACCCAGGCACAGCACAGCACAGAGTGGGACATGTGTTTGTGGGTATAGAAACCTGGGTCTAACCAAGCCTAATCCATAGAGTGAATTTCCAGCTCCCAGGAGAAATACCACCACAAAGAAGCAATGGGAGAAATCTGGAAGGTGGGACATGATGTCTGTAATGTACCTAAAATATTTTAACAATTCAACAAGTGAACGGTAGGGGAAGTTCTTCTAGATTTAAATGAGGCTTCTGAAACAGCCAAATGTGGTATGCATCCCTTATTTAGACCCTGCTTAGAACAAACTGAATGCAAAAAAATGAATAAATAAATAGCCATGTTGTAGGGAAAAGTAGATAAATTTGAAGACAGGCAGGACATGAGATGATACTGAAGGATTGTTAGTTGTGATCATATGACGTGTGATCATAACATTATAGTTGAAAAACTTCCTGAAGTGTATTTTTGAGTGAATTTTGAACGAATTATAAATCACTTGAACTAGAAAAGTAATAAATATGCTGGATATGGGAGTGCATATGACTTTAATCCCGGTAAGCCCCAGGGGAGGCAGAGGCAAGGGCATCCCTGAGTTTGGAACTAGCCTGATCTGATTACTGAGTGCTAAGCCATCCAAAGCTACATAGTGAGACCCTCTCTTAAGAAGAAAAGAAAAGGGAGCCGGGCGGTGGTGGCGCACGCCTTTAATCCCAGCACTCGGGAGGCAGAGCCAGGCGGATCTCTGTGAGTTCGAGGCCAGCCTGGGCTACCAAGTGAGTTCCAGGAAAGGCGCAAAGCTACACAGAGAAACCCTGTCTTGAAAAACCAAAAAAAAAAAAAAAAAAAAAAAAAAAAGAAGAAAAGAAAAGGCAAATATGTTTAAATGCTAATTAGTAAATCTAGGTGATAAATAGCTCATTTTGTTATCTGCTACTTTCTGGGTTCAAAAATAAACATAAGAATTTGCAGGGGAAGCCAGGTCCTGGTGGCACACACCTTTAATTCCAGAACTTTAATCCCAGAGGCAGAGCCAGGCAGATTTCTGAGTTCAAGGCCAGCCTGGTCTACAGAGTGAGATCCAGGACAGGAACCAAAGCTACACAGAGAAACGCTGTCTCAAAAAAAAAAAAAAAAAAAAAAAAAAGAAAAGAAAAGAAAGAAAGAAAAGAAAAAAAAAGAAAAGAAAAAAGAATTGGGGGGGTTGTTTGTGGCTGGACAAATGGGCTCCGTTAAGAGCACTGGCTGCTCTTCCAGAGGACCCAAGTTCAATTCCCAGCACCCACATGGCAGCTCACAACTCTCTGTAATTCCAGTTCCAGGGGACCCGACACTCTTACACAGGTATACATACAGACAAAACACCGATGTAAATTTAAAGAAGGAGGAGGAGGAGAAGAAGAAGAATTTTTAAACTAGGCATGATGACTGAGCAAGTTCCAAGACAGCCAGGACTACACAGAAAAAAGCTTGTCTTGAAAGAAAAAAAAAAAGATTGATTGATATCTACATGAGTGATTTGCCTGTATGTATGTCTCTGTACCGTGTGCAGGCACTCCCAGAAAAAGAGATTGTTGGAGTTACAGATAGCTGTGGATGCTGGGAATTGAACCAGGGTCTTCTGGAAGAGCAGCCAGAAGCCTCTGAGGCACCTCCCCAGTGCCATCTCCCAGTCCTTCAAGATACTTTAAAGTCATTCTTTTTTTTTTTTTTTTTTTTTTTGGTTTTTCAAGACAGGGTTTCCTCTGTGTAGCTTTGCGCCTTTCCTGGAACTCACTTGGTAGCCCAGGCTGGCCTCGAACTCACAGAGCTCCGCCTGCCTCTGCCTCCCGAGTGCTGGGATTAAAGGTGTGCGCCACCACTGCCTGGCTTAAAGTCATTCTTAAGTGTGTGTGTCTAGGCTGGGAGTGCAGGTCGCAGGGAGGCCAGAGCTGTTGAATGGCTCTGGAGTTGGAGTCCCAGGCCGCTGTGAGCCAAGGTCAGGTCTGGAAACAAGAGCTGAGGGAGAGCAAACTCGGGGTTTCTGGAAAGAGCTCTTGATCCCCGAGCCATCTCACCAGCTCCCTGTTGGTATTTATTTTTTGAGGTGGAGTCTCATTTAGCCTAGGCTGGCCTCAAACTTGGCAAATAGCAAGGCTAACCTTGGATTGCTGACCTTCCCATTTCCAGTGCTGGGGTGATAAGTATACATCACCTTGCCAGGCATAAGGTAAGAGTTCTTAAAAATACCTATTTAGGGGCAGTGGTGGCACATACCTTTCTTTGATCCCAGCACTTGGGAGGCAGAGGCAGGCAGAAATTAGTGAGTTTGAGGACAGCCTGGTCTATAAAGCGAGTTCCAGAATAGTCAAGACTTACACAGAGAAACCCTGTCTTAAAAAAAAAAAAAAAACCTATTCATGTATATGGATGTTTCGTCTGCATGTCTGTCTTCACAACATGAGAGCATCAGTTCCCACCGGACTACAGTTATAGACCGTTAGGAGCCACCATGTGAGTGCTGGAAATTGAACTCAGAACCTCTGGAAAAGCAGCCAATGCTCTTAACCACTAAGCCGTGTCTCCATCCCTGAGATAAGATATTTTAAGTGTTGTGTTGTTGTTGTTTGATTTTTCAAGACAGGGTTTCTCTGTGTAGCTTTGGGGCCTGTCCTGGATCTCGGTCTGTAGACCAGGCTGGCTTCGAACTCACTGAGACATACTTGCCTCTGCCTCCCAAGTACTGGAATTAAAGGCATGCGCCACCACTGCCCGGCATATTTTAGTGTTTTTAAGTACACAGCTTTTATGTTATTAATTGGTTGGGTTTTTAGTTTTTATATTATAAAACTTCATCTTTTAATTTTTTTCATGCCTGGTGTGGTGATACACACCTTTAATCCCAGCACTAAGGAGGCAGAGAGAGGTAGAATCCTGTGAGTACAAGGCCAGTCTGGGCTATATAGTGAGTTCTAGGCTAGCTAAGCCTAAAGACAAGCCAGGACCTTGTCTCAAAAAAGAAAAAAAGGATTGGAGGGGGGAGGGGGGAGCTGGGTGCAGTGACGCATGCCTTTAGTTCCAGCAGCACCCCGGAGGCAGAGGCAAGCGGATCTCAATGAGTTGAGGACAGCTTGGTCTACAAAACAAGTTCCAGGACAGCCAGGACTGTTACACAGAGAAATCCTGTCTGGGGTTGGGGAAGGGAGTGGTGGTGGTTGGAGAGATGACTGAATAGTTAAGAGCATTTGCAGCTCCTCTGGAGGACCTGGATTTAGTTCCCAGCACCCATACAGCGGCTCATAACCACCTGTAATTCCAATTCCAGGGAGCTAGTTGCTAAAAGAAGTTGGTTTTTTTTTTGTTTGTTTGTTTGGTTGGTTGGTTTTTTCGAGACAGGGTTTCCCTGTGTAGCTTTGCGCCTTTCCTGGAACTCACTCTGTAGACCAGGCTGGCCTCGAACTCACAGAGATCCGCCTGGCTCTGCCTCTCAATTGCTGGGATTAAAGGCATGTGCCACCACTGCCTGGCTTAAAAGAAGTTTTAAAAAATGCCTTCATTATCACAAATGGCTGAAAGACATTTAGAGAAATGCTCAACATCCTCAATCATCAGAGAAATGCAAATCAAAACGACTTTGTGATACCACCTTACACCTGTCAGAAAGGCTATGATCAAAAACACTAATGACAGTCAATGTTGGAGAGGATGCAGAGCAAAGGGAACACTCCTCCACTGTTGGTGGGAATGCAAACTTGTACAACCACTGTGGAAATCAGTATGGCGCTTTCTCAGAAAATTGGGAATCGATCTACCTCAAGACCCAGCCATACCACTCTTGGGCATATACCCAAGGAATGCTCAATCATACCACAAAGATACATGCTCAACTATGTTCACAGCAGTACTATTCATAATAACCAGAACCTGGAAACAACCTAGATGCCTGTCAACTGAAGAATGGATTAAGAAAGTGTGGTACATATGTACAATGGAGTACTACTCAGCAGAGAAAAACAATGACATCATGAGGTTTGCAAACAAATGGATGGAACTAGAAAAAATCATCCTGAGTGAGGTAACCCAGACCCAGAAGGACAAACATGGTATGTACTCACTCATAAGTGGATACTAGATATAAAGCAAAGAACAATCAGACTGCAATCCACAGATCCAGGGAGGCTATAGTATGGGGGACCCTAGGATGACTGTGGCTTATAGTAAGTTTTGGTTTTACTCAATCACTGGGCAAGCCTCAATGAAACATTTCACTATTAGCATAAGAATTTGTACTATATCAAGCTGATAATAGAAAAATAAATAAATGAAAATGAAAAAAAGTCAAACACAAAAAAATGTATCTAAAAAAATAAAATAATAAAAATGCCTTCATTACTAATTTAAAATCTAAGGACATCCCTTTCCCACCTAAGAGTTCATAAACGTGGACTGCAAGAAAGTTCTTCGTTTAGGATGATCGTTTCCGAACAGGTTAGCTGGGGTTTCTGTGGGGATCGCTCCAGTCTCCAGTGTGCAGAGCACACTCTTCAGGAAGCCACAGCTCCCTGACTGCTTGGTTGACTTCCTCTCTACCCAGAATATTTAGTTAATTCCCACGCATAATTGGGAGGGCTAAGGTGTCCCCAAGTTTTCTGCTTGGTGTACAGTTTTGTTTTTTTCATTTCCTGTTGATTTGTGGCTCCATGGCTGTCACCTTTGCTTCTTCCCGCACATGCATGTAAAATTCCTTTGTCTGTAACGTGATATTGGCAGGTGACCACCGATACAGAATTCTCTGGTTTGGGGTGACTGGGTGTTCATTGTGTTTACCCCATGGCATACTTCAGTTTTGATTCCCTGGGAGAAGGAGGATGAAGGCACTCTAAATGCCCAACAGTCCTCTGGTTGCAAACAGCCAGCTCCTACAAACGTGGTATGTACTCACTCGATCGTAAATACGATGATTTTGATTAAATAAGACCTCTGTTGAATTCTGACCTGCAGATTCACTGCAGATTATTGCCACATCTTGGAAACTATGAGCATAGAAAGCAGAGGAGGGCATGGAGACCCTGTTTGGTGGTGTGCTGTTCTTGCAGAGGACATGAATGTGGTTCCTAGCATTCAAAAGGTGGCTCACAACCTCCTGCAACACTGGCTGCAGGGGATCTGCTGCCCTCTTGTGGCCTCTCTAGGCTCCTGCATTTACAGGGACAGACATAACATGATTGAAAATAAATCTCAAGCCAGGCAATAGTGGTGCATGCCTTTAATCCCAGCACTCTGAAGGCAAAGGTGGAATCATCTCTGTGAGTTCAAGGACAGCCTGCTTTACACTTCAAGATCCAGGACAGCCAGGGCTACACAGAGAAACCCTGTCTGGAAAAACAAAAAACAAAAACAGATAAACAACAACAAAGAATTTAGGTCCCAGATACCTTTAGGAAACAGGAAAATGGATTGATTGTTTCCTTTTGAGACAGAGTTTCATTCTTCAGCAAGGTTGCCCTTAACTATTTACTGAGCAATTCTCCAGCCTCAGGGTTTCTCTGTGTAGCCCTGACTGTCCTGGAATTCACTCTGTGGAACAGGCTGGCCTCAAATTCAGAGATCAGCCTGTCTCTGTCTTCCAAGTGCTGGGATTTCTCTGTGTAGCTTTGCGCCTTTCCTGGAACTCACTTGGTAGTCCAGGCTGGCCACGAACTCAGAGATCCGCCTGGCTCTGCCTCTCGAGTGCTGGGATTAAAGGCATGCGCCACCACCGCCTGGCCAAGTGCTGGGATTTAAAGGTGTGCACTATCATACTCCACTATGTGTTTGTTTTTGTTTTTTTAATATTTATTTATTTGATCTATATGAGTGCTCTATCTGCATGTACACCTTTATGCCAGAAGAGGGCATCAGATCTCCCTATAGATGATTGTGAGCCACCATGTGGTTGCTGGGAATTGAACTCAGGACCTTTGCTGAGCCATTTCTGCCGCCTCTGTGGTTTTTTGTTTTTTTTGTATGCGTGAAAGGCTCTCATTCTATAAACCAGGCTGTCCTAAAATTTGCTGTGTAGACCAGGCTGTCCTTGCCTTCACAGATTCTCATGCATCTAGCTCCATGGAGTGCTGGGATGAAAGGGGAGCACCACCATGCCATGCCTCTTTGTTTTTTGAAGTAGGGCCTCTCGTAGGCCACCCTGGCCTCAGACTCACTATAGTACAGAGTGACCCTGACCCCTCTACTGTCACACCACAGTGCTGGGATTACAGAGGAGTACCGCCACCCCGGTCTTGCTTTTTGTTTCGAGACAGGGTTTCACTGTGTAACCCAGGCTGGCTTAAAACTCCCGATCGATCGATCGATCCTGTGCCTCAGCTTCCCAGGTGCTCCTATTATAAGCTTGGGCCACCATGCCGCTGCACAGTCTGGAAAGGGCCATCACAGTTGGAAATCAGCCACGCAGGAAAGGTGTGAAGAGGCTTCCCCTGGGGAAACAGTGATTCTAGAACACTGTGCGTAGGAGTAGGCGTTGCCCAGAGGGAGCAGGAGAAACGGGGCTGAGGGGTGGGAGGAGGAAGTTTTTGCTTTAGACACCCACAGGTACTAAGTGACTGGGTGTGGAGAGAGAGAACATCACAGGGCAGAAGGAAGGAGAATCCATGTCTTTCCAGTAAGACCCGTATGTAAGATTGTCACACTTAGGATTCACTCCTTGCCTGGACACGGTGGGGGACATTGAAAGGATATGGTGGGGGCTGGAGAGATGGTTCAGCAGTTAAAAGCACTGGCTGCTCCTTCAGAGGACCTGGGTCTGAGTCCCAGCACTCACATGGCAGCTCACAAGCATCTGTAACTCCAGTGCCAGAAGATAAGACACCCTCCTCTGGCTTCCTTGGACCGTACACATACGTTGTGCCCAGACATACATGTAGGCAAAACCCACTACGCATAAATACAAATGAAATGATGTGGCTGTGGTACAGCTGCAGGAGAGCACTTGCCTAGCATGCCAGAGGCCCCGGGTTTAATCCACTGCAACCGACCGCAAACCAACGGAGAGCGAGGACTGAGTCTGTAGCTCAGCTGGTGCAGTGCTTCTGTAGCAGGCAGGACGTCTCAGACAGGGTCTCTGGCCTGGCGGTGTACACCTGTGATCTCAGCACTTGGGGGCTGAAGTGGAGGTAGTGATACCAGTTCAAGGTCACTGTAGGCTGCATAGAAAGTTTGAGACCAGCCTGGGCTATATGAGACACTGTCTAGAAAAAAAAATATTCAGGCAGAAAACTGTCCTGAGAAACGTGTAACACAATCTAGTCAGTGGCTGTGTACACAATCCAGTCTGTGGTTTGCCTGGCTGCAGGTCTGACCCCAAGGATCAGGATGCCACCAAGGTTTCTGGTTGTAGAAATGGTTCATGGAATCATAGCAGGGCTCTTGGTAGTGGGAAGAGGAGGAGAGCTGAGGGGTCCGGTCAGGTTGATCAGCTTGGCCCCAGCAGGAGACGCCAGGGCAGCTGGACATGTAGATCTGAACTGAGAGGAGGAGTCGAGCCTTGATGGTGACTGCAAAGTGGACACAGACTGATGTTTGAAGGGGCAGAGTTCTCGTTGGAGTCCCAGGAGCCAGCAGCATTTGGGGCTGAAGACAGGAGGGGGAGCCTGTGACGGAGACCAAAGAGGCCGGAGCCACCAGAGAGCTGGAAGCCAGAGGTGGGGCCTGGAGTTACTAGAAAGAGGAAGAAGCCGAGCCTGCGGCTGCTGCAGAGAGGTCAGCTGGGCTGGCAAGGGCCTGCTGGTTTCGATGAGAGGGAGGTCGGATGAGAGAGAGGCCGCTTGGACCACAGCAAGAGCTATTTTGGTGACAGGTTGGGGAGGAAGCAGATGGAAGTGGGCTGCAGAGTAAGTGGGAGTGAGAAAAAAAAGGAAGACAGCCTGCGCAGGCAGACTCGGGCAAGTCTGCCTGAGAAAGGGAGAAGGGATGGGGGAACAGACTTTGGGTCAAGAGATTTGGTTGGCTTTTTCCTTTTTGGTGCTGGGGTTTAGTCCAAGCCTTGACTATGCCTGGCAAGCACGCTAACTCTGGGCTGCAGCTCCGGGTTTGGCCTCTAAATAGGACAGACATGCTGGTGGAGGGTGGATAGCTTTGCACTAAGAGGCAATCCCAGCACTCAGGAGGTAAAAGCAGGAGGCTGAGGAGGTCAGGAGCAGCCTGAAGCCTGGTGAGGGATGCATGCCTTTAATCAGAGTACCCAGGAGGCAGAAGCGGGAGGATTTCTGTGAGTTTGAGGCTAGCCTGGTCTACACAGAGTTCTAGGACAGCCAGGGCTACATAGAGAGATCCTGCTTCCAAATACAAAACAAAAACAAACACAAACAACCTGACAGTTCTCAGCATCCACAAGGGACACCCCACAACTACACATAATTCCAGCTCCAGGGGTAGCCGATGCCTCTGACCTCTAAGGGCACCTGTGCCCATTTGCATATACCCACAAGCGCGCACACACACACACACACACGAATATTTGATGAGAAACAGGCTGGAGAGTGAGTACTAGCACTTGTTGTTCTTGCAGAGAACGTGGGTTCTGTTCCCAACAGCCACATAGCAGCTCACAATCATCTGTAACTCCAGTTCTAAGGGTTCTCACTTCCTCTTCTGACCTCTGCAGGCACCAGGCATGCATGTGGTGGACAGACATACATGCGAGCAAAACATCCATGCACATAAATAAATCTACAAAAGTTGTTTTGTTTTGTTTTGGTTTGGTTTTGGTTTTTCGAGACAGGATTTCTCTGTGTAGCTTTGCACAAGGATGGCCTCAAACTCACAGAGATCTGTCTGCTTCTGCCTCCCAAGTGCTGTGATTAAAGGCGTGCACCACCACTGCCTGGCATTACAAAAGACTTTTCAGGGTGCTGGAGAGATGGCTCAGAGGTTAAGAACACTGACTGTTCTTCCAAAGGTCTTGAGTTTAATTCCCAGCAACCACATGGTGGCTCACAACCATCTGTAATGAGATCTGGTGCCCTCTTCTGGCCTGCAGGGATGTGTGCAGACAGAACACTATATACAAAAGATTTTTCAAAAGTTTTTTCTTATCAAGTCCAGGTGCAGGGAATCTGACAGCCTCTTCTGGCCTCCAACACACCTCCACTGGTGACACACACACACACACACACACACACACACACACACACACACACACACACACACTAAAATAAAAATAAGTCTGTTTACATGGTGAATTCCAGGGTAGCCAGAGCTATATAGTGAGACTCTGTCTCATTTGTTTAATTGAATAAGTAATTTAAATAAATAAACAAATCTAAAACAAGAGACACACAAAAAACAAAACAAAAAGCCCAGAAAAGGCCAAGAGTTGACTCGGAAGGTAAAGGCACTTGCCACCAAGCCCGACAACCTGAGTTCTGCCCCAGGACCCACATGGTAGAAAGAGAATTGAATCCACAAAGTTGTCCTCTGGCTTCCAGGGCACACAGACAAATAAATAAATAAATAACCTTACAAATTAAAAGGAAGTTCAAGAGAGAGAGAAAGTTAAGAGACACTAACTGGGGACTGCCATGATGACTCAGTGGTTAAGAGTACTGGCTGCTCTTACAGAGACCCAAGTTCAGTTCCCAGCACCCACATTACAGCTTACAACCATCTGTAACTCCAGTTCCAGGGGACCTAACACCATCTTCTGACCTCTACAGGTACCAAGCTTGCACACGGTGCACAGACATGCATGCAGGTAAAACACTCACATATAAAATTAAATAAATAACTGGCTGGGCAGTGGAGGTGCACGCCTTTAATCCCAGAACTCTGGAGGCAGAGACAGACAGATCTCTGTGAGTTCAAGGCCAGCCTGGTCTACAGAGAGTTCCAGGACAGGCTCTGAAGTACACAGAGAAACAAAACAAACAAAACAAACAAAAAAACTCCACCCCAATGTATATCCAGGTTATAATCTTTAAGCTGGCTGTGAACAAGAATGTGCAATGATGCCAGGTGGTGGTGGCCCACATCTTTAATCCCAGGAGAGGCAGCTGGATCTCTGTGAGTTTGAGGCCAGCCTGGTTTAGAGTGAGTTCCAGGACAGTGAGAGCTACAGAGAGAAACCCTGTCTTGCAAATGAATGAATGAATGAGTGTGCAATGACATAAGCAGTTTGGTAGATGTAGCAGCTCATGCTTGTAATCTCGGCATTTGGGAAGCAGAGGCAGGAGGATTGCCGTGAGTTCCTGGCCCCTTTGGCTACAGTGTGAGTCCCTCTCTCAGCCCAAGCATGGCTGGCAAAATGGCTCAGTAGGAAAAGAGGCTTTGTCACCAAGCTGAGTCCCTGTGAAGGGAGAGAACCAATTCCTGGGAGTTTTCTCTGACTTCATGTGCACACCAAGGAACTCAAGCGCTTTCTCTCTCTCTCTCTCTCTCTCTCTCTCTCTCTCTCACACACACACACACACACACACACACACACACACACACACACACACTCACAAATAAATATGTAAAAGTTAAACATAGGCCTGGCCGTGTGTAGCTCAGGGGTGAAGCACTTCCCACACAGGGCTCAGGACAACCCCCACACTAATATGAATAAATAAAACTGCCGGGGCAATGCTGACGCACGCCTTTAATCCCAGCACTGGGGAGGCAGAGGCAGGCGGATCTCTGTGAGTTCAAGGCCAGCCTGATCTATAGAGTGAGTTTCAGAACAGCCAGGGCTGCACAGAGACACCTTGTCTAGGAAAAACAAAATAAATAAATAAAGTTAACAGAAGTGTCCCACTTAATTATCTGGCAATTCCACTCTAAACTAGATGTGTGTGAGAAATAAAACCTGTATCGTTGATTTGTATTTCCTTTTCTGGTTTTTCTCTTTTCTCCTTTTCTTTCTTTCTTCCTTTTCTTTTCCTTTTTCTTTTTTCCTCCTCCTCCTCCTCTTTCTTCTTCTTCTTCTTTTTTTTTTTTTTTTGATACAGGTTCTTGCTCCATAACCCAGGCTGGCCAGAACTTCCTACACAAACCAGGCTGGCTCAACGTTGGGGTCCTGGCTGTACCCCCAGAGTGCTGAAAGGACAGTCCTGAGCTACCCCACCCAGCATTGTCTTTTGTGATAGGGTCTCTGATCTCTCGGGCTGGCTTCAAACTTATAATGTAGTCAAGGATGATAACCTTGACCTTCCGTTCCTTCTGTACTCACTTTCTAAGAGAAATGTGCCTCCACTCCCAGCCGAGTAATCACTTGTGCATGTGTGAATATGGGTTCCCACCATGGGTGTGAGAACTTGTGTATGCAGGTGTGTCTGTGCATGCTTGTGGAGGCTAGAGGTCAATGTCGTCATCTTCCTCTGAGATATTTCCATGTTTTTTGAGATAGGGTTTCTCATTGAACCTAGAGCTCATTGAATGACTAGACTAGCTGGTCAGAGAATGCCAGCGATCCTCTGGTCTCTGCCTCACAGCGCTTGAGTTATAGGCTCTTGCTACCTTGCCCAGCTTTTTACATGGATGTTGGGAATCCAAACGCACCCCCTCCCCATTTCATAGCAAGTACTTTATACACTGAACCATCTCCCTAGCACCCAAATATATATATGCATATTATAATATATATAGGTATATATAATTTTTGTTTTTGTTTTCCGAGACAGGGTTTCTCTGTGTAGCCCTGGCTGTCCTGGAACACATTCTATAGACCAGGCTGTCCTGGAATTCACAGAAATCCACATGCCTCTACCTCCTGAGTGCTAGAATTAAAGGCATGCACCACTGCCACCCAGCACCTAAAATATTTTTTAATCTCAGCACTTTGGAGGTAGAGGCAGGAGGATCAGGAGTTCAAGGGCAGGCTCCTTCATAGTGAGCCTGAATTTAGAGAGCCTGTCTACACAGGATTCTGTGTGTGTCTGTGTTGCGGTACTAGGGATGAAAGCAGGCAAAAACTTAACGCAAGTGTTCATGGTTGCATTATTTATAACTCAAAAGTAAAAACAGCCCAAATGTGATTGAATAAACAAAGCATGGTCTATCCACCCACACACTGAGTTATCACCCAGTAGTAAAAAGGCATAAACTACTAATCCATGAGCAAACACACTTGGGTACAGATAAAGCCTCAAAAACACTATGCTTTTATGAAAGAAGCCAGGGACAAGAGATCACACAATTCCATTTCTAAGTGTCCAGAAATGGGAGTTCTCTACAGCTAGAAAGTAGACTGTTCCCCCAGGCTTGGGAATGGGAATGGAAGCTATTGTGAGTAGGGATAAGGATTCTCATAAGTGATATTCTATTAATAAAATTGGATTTTGTTTCAGGGACAGAATCTCATGTAGCCCAGGTTGGTCCTGAACTTACTACGTACAAAACTGAGCATGACCTCAAGTTTCTGAGTCTCTTGTCTCCATCACCTGAGTGCTGGGATTACAGGAATGGCCCACCGTGGTCGTTTAATTGTATTTGTTTACTTTGCAGTGATTGCAGTGATCAGTTCTCTCCCCCCTCCCCGCCACCACCACCACCTGGCCCAGTTTCCTCTTTTACCCTGTGGGTCCTGGGGATTGAACTCAGGCTTGGTGGTGAGTGGCTTTACTAATGAGGCATCCCACTGGCCCTATGCCTTGCTGTATGTGGTGCTGGGAATCCAAACCCAGAGCCTCTCGAGTGGGAGGAAAGCACTTCTCAGGCCTAGAATTAGATCATGAAGATGTAAGTTTACTTTAAAATGTTTAATTAAGCTCAGCATGACGTCAGACACCTTTAAAACCAGCACTGAGAAGGGAGGCAGAGGCAGGCAGATCTCCAGGAGTTCAAGGCCAACCTGGTCTACAAAAGAAGTTCCAAGCCAGCCAGGATTATATAATGAGACCCTGTCTCAAACAAACAAAACAAAATAAAAAAAATGTTTCATTAGACACTGGGTTAAACATGGATTTTTTTTTTTTTTTTTTTTTTTTTTTGGTTTTTCGAGACAGGGTTTCTCTGTGTAGCTTTGCGCCTTTCTTGGAACTCACTTGTAGGCCAGGCTGGCCTTGAACTCACAGAGATCCGCCTGCCTCTGCCCCCCGAGTGCTGGAATTAAAGGCGTGTGCCACTACTGCCCGGCTAAATATGGATTTATACATTTGAAAAACTCATATCTAGGGCTGGAAAGATGGCTCAGCGGTTAAGAGCACTGGCTGCTCTTCCGGATGGACCTGAGTTCAATTCCCAACAACCACATGGTGGCTCACAACCATCTGTAATGAGATCTGGTGCCCTCTCCTGGCCTGCAGGCATACATGCAGACAGAACACTGTATACATAATAAATAAATAAATCTAAGAAGAAGAAGAAGAAGAAGGAAGAAAGAAAATGAAAAACTCCTATCTAACATCTGGAGAGATGGCAGTTAGTACAATGCATTCCACACAACCATGAGTCCTGCCTGAGTGTGATCCCAGGACCCACAGAAAGGTGAATGAGAGAGCAACATGACAGAGTTGTCCTCTGCCTTCAACATATGCACCTGTCACCCTGCATGCACATACAGACACAAAAATAAAATATGTAAGAATAAAGAATAAAAATTTGGGGCTGGAGAGATGGCTCAGCAGTTAAGAGCACTGGCTGCTCTTGCAGGGGTCCTGAGTTCAATTCCCTGCACCCACATGGTGGCTCACAACCATCTGTAATGAGATCTGGTGCCCTCTTCTGGCCTGCAGGCAGAACACAGTATACATAATAAATGAATACATCTTTAAAAATAAATAAATAATAAAATTAAAAATTTAAAAGCCAGCATGGTAGCTTGGGCATCGGCTTGTAATCCTTGTGCCTGGAAGTAAAGACTTTGTGCCTCACTGACCAGTCATCCTAGCATAATCCTCAAGCTTCTGTTCCCCAAAAAAGACCCCATCTCAAAAAAACAAGGTGTAACAGACAATAAGTTAAATTTTTAGAAAGTGGAAGGCTCCTGAGAAACACTGGAAGCTGATTTCCAACTTTAATATGTGCCCACACATGCAAGTATATTTGAATATATATGAACATACACATTCCCACACATACACACAAAAATAAGTTTAAGCCAGGTGGTGGTGGTGCACACCTTTAATCCCAGCCCTCAGAAGGCAGAGGCAGGTGAATCTCTGTGAGTTCCAGGACAGTCTGGTCTACAAAGTGAGTTCCAGGACAGCCAAAGCTACACAGAGAAACCCTGTCTCAAGAAATAAAAAACAGCCAGGCAGTGGTGGCACATGCCTTTAATCCCAGCACTCAGGAGGCAGAGGCAGGCAGATCCCCGTGAGTTCGAGGCCTGGTCTACAAAGTGAGTTCCAGGAAAGGCGCAAAGCTACACAGAAAAACCCTGTCTCGAAAAACCAAATTAAAATAACAAACAAACAAACAAAAACAACAAAAAAGTTTTAAAAATAGAGTATACCTGGTGATAGACACCTATAATCCCATCTACTTTGGAGGCTCAGGCCATAGTCAGCCTGGGCTACTAATTGAGATACCGTCACAAAACTGAATAAATAAAATAAATAACAAGCATGTCTAAGCTAGAAGGTAGTTATGGGCAATAAGCAGCAGAATTCTTAGAGATTAGGAAACACAAAACTCTTGGAAGTTCTGTGGAGCTGGAAGGCTAGGGCAATCCATGTCCCATTTTCTCTAGGAATAAGTTTAGCCAGGGAGGGTTCTCTCTTCAAAACCCTTGAAGACAGCCCCTTCTGCCTTGGTTAAGAACTAGACAGGCGCCGGGCGGTGGTGGTGCACGCCTTTAATCCCAGCACTCAGGAGGCAGAGCCAGGCGGATCTCTGTGAGTTCGAGGCCAGCCTGGGCTACCAAGTGAGTCCCAGGAAAGGCGCAAAGCTACACAGAGAAACCCTGTCTCGAAAAACCAAAAAAAAAAAAAAAAAAGAACTAGACAGGCTGGGGGCATGGAGAGATGGCTCAGAGGTTAAGAGTACTCGTCCCTCTTCCAGAGATCTTGGGTTCAATTCCCACCATTGCTATGGTGGCTCACAATCATCTGTACTTCCAGTTTCAGGGGATCCAGCTCCCTCTTCCAGCATCCGCAGGCACCAGGCATACACGTGGTATGCAAACACACGTGCAGGTTAAATACACATAAAACTAAAGTGAGTAAATACTCAGAATAAAACAAAACAAAAAACTAGATGGGCAACCAAGAAGGAATGCCTTCTGGGCTAGCCCCCAGGGACTCTTCCTATTTCTTTTGTCCCTTCCTCTGGAGAGGTGTAATGTAGGACCCAGAACCCAGACTGTCTCTGTAGGGGAAGCAACCGCCCCTCCTGTAGTAGGCGGAGGATGGGTCGAGTGCCCTCTACTGTTCCCTGTGGGAAGTGCAGCAGCTGGGCCCGCCGACGTGAGGGATTGGTGATGATGGGTCCCTGCGTGTTCAACTCTGCCGTCGATGTTGTGAGAAAACCACAGTTGTCCCATTTTACTGAAAGGGACATTGAAACACAGAGTATCTAGGCAATCCTGCTCAGGGTTGCATAGCTGTCCCCACCAAGTCTTCTGAAAAAAAAAAAAAAAATGGCGCCTTGACGGCAGATCATTTTAGCTGTGACGCGTTACCCTCAGGGTTTTCAACTGCTTCCATGTCTTCTGGGAAGAGAAGGTCGAAGGGATTTCTCCTCTAGCGCAGGACTCTTGAACAGCACTGACCCCCTTCATTAAAGCCCTAAACTCAGGTTTGGGGAGCTGGCAGCTTTTGGAGTGGGAGAAGGAGGAGGCCTGTGAGCTGTATTGTGAGCTGTATTGTTACGTAAGAGTCACTGATTTATTCACAGAGAGATCCACACCGTGCTGGGTGCAGGGCTGCAAATTCGAGAAACTCCTGAGAAAAAGGGAGGAGAAAGGAGCCTCCCAGGCCAGGCTTCTGCAGTGGGCCAAGGCTTCTCCCTGGCATTTGTCAGGGAGACTGAGAGAAAAGCAGGGAACTGGAAGCCTCTCCCACCGAGCCAGAAAGCTCTGCTGAGACTTCCAGCCTCCTTCCCAGTGCAGATCATTTGCCTCCCATGCTTTCCTCCAGCATGTGCACTGTGCGTGTGTGTGTGTGTGTGTGTGTGTGTGTGTGTGTGTGTGTGTGTGTTTAAGGTGGGGCCAGGGCTCCAGGGGGAAAGGAGCCTTGGAGGTCAGCTCCAGCTCAACCAGGTAACCTGGCAGAAGCTCCTTCATGACAGTTGTCCCAGAGCTGATTTATAGAGGACACCTGGGGTGGGGGAGTTGGGGATCAGAACATGGAACCCCCTCCTTCCACAAGCCCCACTTTGGGACTTTACCTTGGGCCTCTGCCAAGGGCGGGCAGGGTGTTTGTGGGTGCGGGGATCCATCCTGTGCCTTTCCTCCCAGGTGTTAATTGGATGTGATTTAGAAAGACAATGTCCCTATTGTCACAGCTGGGAGGATGAGGATGCAAACTGCGTCCGTCCGTTGTCCTGTCACAGAAAAACACCTACTGTGCATGCCTGGCAGTGTAGCGCTCAGGAAGCTGAGGCAAGATGAGGGCGGTCTAGGCTAGCTTAGGCTACCTAGTGAGACCCTATTAGGGAGGGAGGGAGGGAGAGCACTCCTTTGTCCTGGCCAGGAAATGATTCTGTATCCCTCGGTCTCTTTCTACCCCTAACTCCTACATCAATCTCTCTTACCTCTGCAGATGAGAAGCAACTGTATCTAACAACCTGTTACAATGATGATGAACAGCTCAAGGACTCCTTCACTCACTCACTCATTCACAAATATTTACTGGGCAGTTTGGGCAGTAGTGACAGAGCAGTGATCAAGACTGAATTCTACCGGCTTCTGGGCTCTTCTGTGCAGCCAGGACACTAGCTCATTCTAGACTCAGAGGAGAGGTCTACACGAAGGAACAAGCCTCTTCCACAGACTAGGAGTAGGCTGTGTAGGAACTAAAGAAGAGACGTGAGAGGTGTTTGCATTATCAGAGTATGTCATGGGAATTCACTTTTCTTTTGTGGGTGGAAAGAGTCTGTGCGTCTCCTTTGGCCCTTTCTACCCATTCGGGCAGCTCGGGATTCGGAGGGTCGAGTTCCGGGATTTGGAGGCTCCCGACTGTGCCAGCGCGTTGGAATTCCGTTAAGAGGTGGGGTACTTCCATACTTCACGGAGAGAAGGAAACGAGAACGCCAGCTTATTGTCTTCTGTGGACCTGATGAAGCTCCCTTCCTCCGCATTTATTTTTTCCTTTATACATCTTGCACAAACGCAGCGAATTCCTAACCACTCACTCCACGAGCGGTTTTTGTTTGTTTTGAGTTCACTGGGTGCCAGGCCCTGTTCTAGCCCCCCTACTCCACCCCCAGCAAAGGCCACAGTACACCCTTAACAGCGACTCCTTGCTACGCCAAGCTCGTAAGCCATCGACGCTTGGTTTCATCCCTTCCCTCCACATTGTTTTTGAGCTTGTCGCTGTGAATTCACCGAGCTCCATTAAGCTTCCAAGGGGCAGAAACAAACTTTCCATTTTACAGATACGGAAAACCCGCGATTGCTCCGGGGTAAACGAGTGGCTGGATCTGCGACCAGGTAAAATGACTCGGGGAATGCCAGCAGGCCACCCGGAGCGTCGCGTCTGGCCCCTCGCACTTCCACCCGCGCGCGCCCGGACCCACGCGCCCCCCGGATCCCTGCCTTGCAGCCCAGCAGCTCAGGGTCCACGTGTGTGTATCTGTGTGCGGAATGGGGACGGGGGCCGTGCCGCCCGAGGGGTGGGGTCTGCATGACGTCACGGCAGCAGCGGCCAATCAGGGGCGGGCTCGCAGCCGAGGCGCTGGTATTGGGGCAGCGAGGGGGCAGTTCTCTATAACGCGGTCTCCGGAGCCAGCGGGGAAGAAAGAAGCCGAGAGGGCGGAAGGCGCCCTCCCCGCCGCTGGGCCCGGGCACCGGGCGCCGGGCCGGGGTCCTTCCCGCCGGCCGTGAGCGCCGGCCGCTTTGTTTGCCCCCGCCTCGGCGTTGAGGGGGGCGCGCCGGGAAGGCGGCGGCAGGAAGCACGACCGATCGCGCCGGGGACGCGCGGGGACCCAGGAGTCCGGCCGCCGCGAGGGCCGCGTGACGAGACCGCGGAGGGAGCCGGAGCGCCGCCGCGGGCCCCGGGTGGCGGGCCCGGGGCGCCCGTGAACACAGACCTCCCCGTCGACGGGGGGCGATGTTCCCCTGGCCCGCGGGCTCTTCGGGCCGCCGGGGCATCCCGCCGTTGGGACCAGGGCCCCCGCAGTGGGCGACCCCCAAGGCTGCTCCATGGAGACTCTGTGTCCTCCTCCCCGCCTGGCAGTGCCCGCGTCTCCGCGGGGGTCTCCCTGCTCGCCCACGCCCCGGAAGCCGCGTCGGGGGACCCCGGAGTTCTCCCCGCTGTGCCTACGTGCCCTCGCCTTCTGCGCCCTTGCCAAACCTCGGTCGTCCGCCCGGGGCCTGGGGCCTGAAGAGCTGGCGCCGCGGACCCCGGTGCTGTTGGGCCCCCGGGCCTCGCCATGCACCGGCGGCCGGGCCGCGGATAGCCTGAAGCACCTCGGGGGACAGGCCGGGCGACCGAACGACGTGAGCTCCGCGGTCCGCGAGGATGCAGACATCGCGGTGTGCCCAGGCGGAGGAGAGGAGGAAGAGGGCGGTGGCGGCTTCCCGCACTTCGGAGCTGGTTCCTGCGCACCTCCCAGCCGCTGCCCTGCTCCCCGGCGTCCTCGGGAATCTCCGACCAGCTCCGCCTGGTCCCCGCCCAGGCCAGCCCCGGGTCTGGAGTCCCAGCCTGATGGAGCTAGCAGTCCGCCTGATGAGCATAGCTCCCGGCCTCCGCCGCCACCTGCGGGCCTCTCCCCGGAACCTGCGTCTCCGGAGCAGCCTATGCCGGGCTCGGCGGCTGCAGCGGGCGGAGACCCTGCTCCGGCCGCGCCCGAGGCACCCGCGCTCAGCCCCTCGACGGCAGACGCAGCGCCGGACGCGCCCGGTGATCTCCGCCAGGAACATTTCAATCGCCTGATCCGCCGCTCGAAACTTTGGTGTTACGCGAAGGGCTTCGCCCTGGACACTCCAAGTTTGCGCCGAGGGCCCGAGCGGCCGGCAGCCAAAGCCCGGGGAGCAGCCAAGAAACGCCGGCGGCCGGCGCCGCCCCCGCGCAGCGTGCAGCCCCGCCGGCCCGCCCCGACGCTCCCCACCTCGAGCACCTTCAGCCTCCTCGACTGCTTTCCCTGTCCCCCAGCCCTGGTGGTGGGGGAGGACGGAGATTTAGGGCCGGCTTCCTCGCTTCGCCTCCAGGGAGACGCAAAGCCTCCGCCTGCTCACCCGCTGTGGAGGTGGCAGATGGGAGGGCCCGCCGTCCCCGAGCCCCCGGGCCTCAAATCCTGGTGGGTCAACTTGGAAGAACTCTGAGCTTTCGACCTCTTCTACCCAGGAGCATGTTGGGGCCCCGGGCAGACTGAGGACTCCAGGAGGGAGCCTTGATTCTCAAATTTGTCTCTTTTTTTTGCGTTTTATGGACTGTGTGCCGAGAGACCTCAAGTGACAGTGATCTTCAAGCACCTGGGAGGTCCGGGTGATATTTCCTCCTCATCTTTGCGGAGGAACCAAGGGCTGGCGTCCAGAAAAAAGCCTTCTGTAGGAGGCTGCCTGACCAGCTCCATCTCTGCCCTCTCAGCGGGCGGCCAGGCCTTCACCCCAGGGGAGCAAGGCAACTACTGCCCAGAGGCCAAAAGAAAGGGACAGAGGGACGGACCTTGATGGACAAACTGGTTGTTTCTATGTTTGAGGGCCAGTTTAGGGATGTGGGGGCTGTGGTGGGGTGGGAAAGTGATTGACAGCTCCCTGGGGGCATCCCCCACCCCCACAGCTCAGACCTTTAACCCTTTACACCCCCTTCCTTTTCTGTTCCTAGCCCCCCCCACCCCCCAAGTTCAGGTGATTCTCCCGTTGGCGAGAGCCTCAGCCTTCAGCCAGCAGACGTTACCCTTTTGTCCAGTTTTGGAATTTCCCGTTGCCATAAGGCTTGATGGGCGAACCAGTCTTCCAGCCCCACTTTGCTGCTCCCATTGAGAGGAGGAGGGGCCCAGTTGTGTGGCCCAAAGCTGGTTTTGCCTGGGGAAGGGGCCCAAAAATCTCTGGGAAAATAATGGAAGGTGGAAGAAATCAATAAAATCAGACCAAACAAGGCGTCTTTCGAGGTATTCTCCCCCAATTCATGGATGGGATGGGGTGGAGTTAGAAGGCTAGTCTGGATCCATTTTTCAGACATCCAGACTCAGCCCCTTAACGTCGGAGGTGGGTACAAGTCTTGCTACCGAGAGGCAAACGGAAGGACTCTTGGGTTTGGAGGGAACCTGGGCCGGGGCAGGCCACCTTAAGCGTTTTTTTTTTTTTAAAGCCTCAGGCATTTTGGGAGTTGTCAGGGATCTGATGGATCAGAAGGGGGTTGGGCCTGGGGATTAGGTTTAGGGTCAGAGGTTCTGTTTTGCAGGCCGAGAGGAGCTAGGCCCGGACCACGCCCCAGTCAGGAGGACTCCTGGAGTCCGGAGGGTGGGGTGGCTTTCTCCACAGAGATAGATCAGGTTCAGGGGTGGGTGGGGTGTGCAGGGTGGCAGTGCTTTGAGATCTGCCCGTTATTGGGGGACCTAGTGGTCCTTTATGTCTACTTTACAAGTGGGTAACACCCCTCGTCACCAAAATGGGGCGAGGAAGAACAGTTCCCACGTGACACTGAGGAGGGATAGGTCTCCTTTGCTGAGAAGGTGCTTTGTACAAAGTTTATCGTTTGCATAGAGCAGATCCTTGAGCAAAATTTCTGGACCTCGAAAGTGTTTTTAGAGCTCTCTCCCTTCCCTGGGGGTGGGGAGGGGAGAGATGGAGTGGGTGGGCGCTTTGGCTCTCTTTTTCCTTAACATCTGGCCTTTATGAACCCTGCTGACCTCCCCTCCCCCCTCCAGCTGTGTCCTGGGGAAGGAGAAGGGGGTGGGAGAGTGCTTTCCATTCCACTGGGGCTCAAGGGTATCTGTCCTCCTCCGACCCCCCAGGAATGAAGATGGGAAGGAAAAAGGCAGATCTGGGGAGTGGGGAGAAACACCCGAAAAAGGGCTGATTACCGGGAGAAGCTAGGAAGGTAGGTGCCCCATTTGTAGAACAGTGGGATGGGCTTTGTGCCTTTTAACCTGCCTGGAGCAGCTCTAGGGAAAGTGCCTTCTCTGAGGGCCTGGAAGGACCCGGGCAGCTTGGCTCCCTTCCCCCCACTGGAAAGGTTTGTGCACCAGACACCTTTTGGTCAGACCTAGAACTCCCCTCTGGGCAAGGTTTAACTTGAAAACTCTTCGAGCTCCAAGCATCCCTGGAAACTTCTAGACATTTTACAGAGTGGGGAGCAGAATTCGGTTTTCGATCTACCACAGCACATTAGCACAGAGGTGACGCTTTTAAAACAGGGATTTTTTTCCCCCCACTCACTTGAACAGGCCAGGACAAAATGATAGCACAGGGGCTCTGCTTCCCCGCTCCTCCCCCGAGGCTCTAGGGGAGAGAGTCCCTTGCTTTCCTGCTTCTAATGGCCTCAGGCATTCCCTGCCTCCTGTTCAGGAGCCTCTCCTCCCCCAAAGAGTATTCTGAGTAGATTGTGTGATTCCAAACTCACTGTTTCCTACTGTTTTGAGACAGGCTGTTACTATGTCGCCCTTGACGGCCTGGGATTGCTGATGTAGACTAGGTTGAACTGAAACTTCCTCTGATCCTTTTGCCTCTGCTTCTTAAGTGCTGGGACTACAAGTGTGTACCACTGGCCCTGCAAGAGCCCCCTTTTTTAAAGAAGGCCACATTTATAGGTTCTTGAGGGTTAGGACGTATCTTTGGGGGTTCTACCATTCAACCTACTACAGAACAGTCCCGGAAAAAGGAAAGTTGCCGAGGAAACATGATTACAGCATGGGCTGGGTTTGGGGTACACACAGATCCTCCCCAACTAGGACCACAGTCCCTTACAGAGAAAAGGCCCCTTGCTTTCCCCAGGCTGGCCTTGAGGGTATTAGACGTCTTCCCCCTTTCCCAGTGTATCGGAGCCCCCAGAAGGGACAAGGGGTTCCCTCCATGCTCGCGCCTTTCCAGTTTGTCAGGGATAACAAGAACCTAGGTCTTGGCTTCTTTTTTGTTTTTCAAAACAGGGTTTCTCTGTGTAGCCAGCCCTGGCTATCCTGGAACTCCTTTGTAGACCAGGCTGGCCTCAAACTTACGGAGATCCGCCTGCCTCTGTCTCCAAGTGCTGGGATTAAAGGCGTGCGCCGCCGCCGCCGCCGCCGCCGCCGCCGCCGCCGCCGCCGCCGCCGCCGCCGCCGCCGCCGCCGCCACCACCACTTGGCTGGTCATGGCTTCTTACCAAGATCTTTATTTGTTTTATTTATTTAGACAAGTTTTAATGCAGCCTAGGCTGATGAACTCGCTCTCTAGTCAAAGCTGGCCTTGGAGTTCTAATTTTCCTGCCTCTATCTCCTGAGTGCTGGGTTACAGACGTGTGCACCACCACCTCCAGCTCCTCCTTAGCGGGGTCTCTTAAATCCTCTTGTTGAGTCTCCAAGCGTTTCCACACTGAACCTCTGGGTTTCTGTCCCCCTCCCCCCCCCCAATCTCTTCAGGGCCCCAGACCATCCTTGCTTCCCATCTCCTCCTTTCCTCTGGCTCTCAGCTGCCTCCTCGCCCTTTGCCCTTTGCCCCCTGTCCCTTAACCTGTTTGCAGGCTGACTTCTGTCCCTAAAACTCCTTTTGTGAGAGTCACAGGGTGACAGCCACACCCACATGTACAATAACCACTCCCTTTCTCAACCTCTGGGCTCCTGTGGTCTCTGATACCGCTGCACATTCTTGAGATACTGTCGCGGTTCACTTGGAAGGTCCCTCGTGTGTCTCCCTCTTACTTTCTGGGATGACCCCTGATGGGCGGTGGTACCGTCCCTCAGCCGACTATTCACCAGGATGCTCTCTGTCCCTTGAGCCCTCTCCTGAGCTTGGCTTCCATATCTCCAGGTGGACACTGGCAACTCCTCCTATTGTCCCTGACCACGTCAGTCCTGGTCAAGTCTCTACCCTGGTTAATGTTCTTTGTTGCTCCCCGTCACTTCCACAAGACCTGACAGCCTGACGGGACAATTCTCACAACCCAACTGTCTGTTTCCAAATTGTATCCCCTCACCTCCCAAGGTCTGTGTCACCCCCTCTTTCTTTTCTTTTTCCTTCCTTCCCTTTCTCTCTCTCTCTCTCTCTCTCTCTCTCTCTCTCTCTCTCTTTTCCTTTTCTTTCTTTCTGAGACAGGTTTCCCTGGCTGTAGCCCAGGCTGTCCTCGAACTCACAGAGATCCGCCTGCCTCTGCCTCCTAAGTGCTGGGATTAAAGGCGTGCGCCACCACACCTGGCACCCTGTCTTTCTTTCCCTCTTTCCTTCCTCCCCTTCCTCGACAGCATCTTCCTGCTTCCGCCTCCTAACTCTGGGGTTACAGGGGTGCACCACCACTGCGTGTGCCTCCCTGTAGCTCTTGCCCACCCCACCCCCCACTCCTGTTCCAGCCTGCTCTGTTGCCGCAGCTACCTCTGGATCCGGTTTCTGGAAGTCTGCATTTTCTCTGACTCCTTTCCCCCAGGCTTTCTTCTTACTTAGGGGGTTCCCTGGTTTTATTCAACGAACCCCCTCGGCCTGTCATTTGGGGCCCTGTGTTGTTTGGCCTTGACTTCCTGTACAGCCTGGACTCTTTACTTCATTTTACACACAGTGGGATCTCCCATGCTGGAAAATCCTTCCTTCCCTGTATATCCACTCCTTCCTTTATACTCATTCTCCAAGGCCCATTTGAAAATGATGTATTTCCCGTGGAATCTTGGGTTCTCCAGTTGAATGTGACGTATGCCACACCTAGATTTACTTTAGTGTGTGTGTGTGTGTGTGGGGGGGGGGATGTGTGTCATAGAGTATGTGTGGAGGTCAGAGGACAACTCTTCGGAGTGCCTCTCTCCAGCCACCGTTCCATGGTTCCCAGGGATCACACTCAGCTTGTTAGGCTTGCATAGCAAGAACTCTTACAGGTGCCCGGTGGAGCCATCTCACTGGTCCTGGACTCCTCAGTTCCCATTTCCTGGGAGGCACAGAGGAAAACAGGGCTTTGGAGTCAAATGCCCCTCCCCCTCCCTGTGGAGGACCTGGGTTAGGATCCTACAGTGCAGTCAATGCCTGAGATAGGATGGGAAACAAGAAGACATGATTCCCTCCTTAAGGTCTCTCCATAGACATTGCGTGCTACTCCAACTGAGTGCATATCCTCTCGGGGCTTCCGAGTCACCTCCTCAGACTCCAACTTCCTGGTGTTGACCTGCATGGAGCTGATGGTCTCTGCCTTAGGGCATCAACTCAGAGTCTCCTGTAGCTGAGCTGTCCAACTTGATAAAGAGTTGGGCCGGGCGGTGGTGGCGCACACCTTTAATCCCAGCACTCGGGAGGCAGAGGCAGGCAGATCTCTGAGTTCGAGGCCAGCCTGGTCTACAGAGCGAGATCCAGGACAGGCTCCAAAACTACACAGAGAAACCCTGTCTCAAAAAAAAAAAAAAAAAAAAAAAAAAAAAAAAAAGACTTGGGGCTGGGCTCTTGAGGGTAAAGGTGCTTGCTGCAAAACCAAAGGAACCTGAGTTCAATCCTAGAGACCCGTGATGGAAGAAAGGACAGCTCCTACAAATTATCCTCTGACCTCCACACACATGCTGTGGTGGTGCTGCAAAAGCATGTACACATGTGCCAGCATGCACGTATGTGCACAATCTCTCTCTCTCTCTCTCTCTCTCTCTCTATATATATATATATATATATATATATATATATATATATATATATATATACATATATATATAAAAGATTACATATATATAATCTTTTTCTGTCTCTCTGTCTCTGTCTCTCTCCTCTAAAGCTGGGCATTAATAACAAGGTTATAATCCTTGTGAGGTTTTCCTCACTCTCCCGTGTTATCATTTAGACTCTCTTGATTTGCTTATTCTAGCCCTTGGATTCAGCACTCTGAATGCTTGTTTGCCGGTAAGTGGGTATTCCACAGCGGAGTTGGGAGCGGAGCTTTGGCAGGGTGCAGTTCCAGAGTTTCTCCACAAGATGCCACTGTCTGCTAGCACCAGCTGGACCCTGGCTGTGGATTACCAGGGGAAGAAGAGATTCTCACAAGCCATCAAGTGCCTTCCGTTCCGCCTGGCCCCTAGCCTAGGCCCCTCGCCATGATGATGACTTACATGGCCTCTGCTCTCAAGGACTTGAATCTGATGTCCAGTGCTGTGCATGCATTATTTTGCTTCCTAAGCAATAAACAGTATCTACTCAAAGGATGAGGACCTGAGACTCAGAGAGGCCAATTGACTTGCCTGAGGTCACCCAGCCATAGAGGAGAGTTTATCCTTAGCTGGCCTGACTGTTTTTCTCCTTGTGGCTGCTGTAACACAGCATATATTTTGATGGCACTTGCAGGGAACCAGGCATTGTTCTAAGTGTCTTTAATTTTTTTTTTTTTTTTTAAACAGGGTCTCACTATTTATCCCTAGCTAGCCTGGAACTCATTATGTAGACCAGGCTGATTTGGAACTCACAGAACTGGCTGCCTCGGTCTCCCAAGAGTTGTAGTGTGCCACTACACATGGCTTATTCTAAGTGGTGTGTGTGTGTGTGTGTGTGTGTGTGTGTGTGTGTGTGTTGGGGGACATGCACGTATGCCATGGTGAACACACATGTGGAAGAAGTCAGAGAACATCTTTTTTTTTTTTTTTAAGATTTTTTTTTTTTTTTTGTTTGTTTTTTTTTTTTTTTCGAGACAGGGTTTCTCTGTGTAGCTTTGCGCCTTTCCTGGAGCTCACTTGGTAGCCCAGGCTGGCCTCGAACTCACAGAGATCCGCCTGGCTCTGCCTCCCGAGTGCTGGGATTAAAGGCGTGCGCCACCACCGCCCGGCTTTTTTTAAGATTTTATTTATTTATTATGTATACAGCATGTATGCAGGCCAGAAGAGGGCACCAGATCTCATTGCAGATGGCTGTGAGCCATCATGTGGTTGCTGGGAATTGAACTCAGGACCTCTGGAAGAGCAGTCAGTGCTCTTAACCTCTGAGCCATTTCTCCAGCCCCAGAGACCATCTTTGTGGAGTTGATCTTAGAGGTCACAGCTCTGTGCCAGAGCCAGAAGGACGGCGAGTGTGTGCCTAGATACACCTGTGGTAGCCTAGGGAAAGCAGGCCATGCATGTGATCCCTTCCTTAGGACACGGGTACTTTTTAGATAAGCTTGTCAACTCTGGCTGAAGGGTTTACTCTCTGGGCCTCAGCATTGTCTCCTAAAAATCAGTGGATTTTGTGATGCATGGAGTGGGTTCATTACTTGTTTGGTTTAGTTTTTTTTGCCAACTTAACAGAACCTAGAGTCGCCGGGAAGAGAGAATCTCGGTTGAGGAACTGCCCAGGTCAGATTGGCCGTTGGCTTTGTCTGTGAGAGGTTTGTTTTGATTGGTGATTGATGTGGGAGGATGCAGACCACTGTGGGCAGCACCATCCCTAGGTAGATGGATTTGGGCTGTCGGAGAAAGCTGGCTGAGCGTGAGCCAGCGGGCACCCCTCCATGGTTTCTGCGTCCCTTCCTGATTTGACTTTCTTTAATGATGGATTTAATGAACGTGTACGATGAAATAAACCCTTTCCTCTCCAAGTTGTTTTTGGTCCTGGTACTTATCACAGTGATAGACAGGAAACTAGAACATCTCCCATGATGAGTTATCACAAAATCAGAGCAAAAAGAAGAGCTGAAGCTGCTGTTCAGGGTAAAACATCTGCTGAGCATGCTTGAGGTCCCGGTTTCAGTCTTCAGCACCGGGGTGGGGGAGGTGGGGTGAGGTAGGGTGGGGTGGCAGTGGCAGGGGGCGTGGGGTAAAGAGAGGGATGGGGGGGGCGTCAAGACTGAAAATGCACACAACTTACCATGTCTAACTTTATTGGCTGGTCCATGTGTAGACCTAGGTGCACAACATTTCCCCTGGGGCTCCTTCCAGTCAATTACCCTATCACGTTGGCTCCTGGGTTGGCATACTGGACAGGCTGGGAGTTGATAAAGTCCTGCTATGAACCAGGGTCTGGCCCAGGTGCCCAGGTAGGTGATGAGGCTGACGGGAGGCTGGAAGGAGAGCCCAGGAATGTGTGGAGAGAGAGGAGGGACCAAGGACAGAACCCTGATAACTCAGTGGTCAGGGAGCTGGAGGGATGCAAGGGGGCCACTGCTAATTGTCCACCGACTTAGGTGCTTCAGGCCTGTCCAGGGAACTCTTCATACCTCCCTTGCAGTCCAATGTGGCGATGTGACTGCATTCTCATCAGTGGGCTGCAGGGGGCAGTGCTCTGCGCCACCCCAGCCTGGCTATGCCCTTTCCCCTTCCGGCTTGCACACCCCAGGATGGCAGTCACCCAAAGTGGTCATGAGACCAGGAGGGTGCCCTAGAGGGCAGTACAGTGGCACATGGAAAACGCTGGAGTTTATAAGTAGCCCTGACAACAGAGTCCCAGCTGACTTGTGCTCACTTGGAACTGGAGGTAGAAACTTCACATCTTTAAGGACCTGTCTTTTTTATTTTATTTATTTTAAATAGTGTCTCCCTATAGCTGGCCCTGGCTTGGCTAGAACTTGATATAAAGCCCAGACTGGCCTTGAATCTGCAGTGGTGACCCAGCCCGTGTGCCTTCCGCGTATCGAGACTCAGGCATTAGCCACAACTACCTGGTTGTTTTATGAACTACAGTTGTTGCTTTGTTCTAAGACAGGGTCTCTTATAGCACAGGCTAGCCTTAAACTCTATATGCAGCCACAAATGACTTTGAATTTCTGATCCTACAAGGCTACACACACCTGTCTAAGATACAGTTGTTGTTGTTGTTTGTTTGGTTTCTGGTTTTTCAAGACAGGGTTTCTCTGTGTAGTCCTAGCTGTCCTGGATCTCACTCTGTAGACCAGACTGGCCTCAAACTCACAGAGATCCACCTGCCTCTGCCTCCCGAGTGCTGGGATCAAAAGCGTGCACCACCACGCCAGGCTAAGATACAGTTTGTATTTATTTATTTATTTATTTATTTATTTATTTATTTATTTATTTATTATTTTTTGGTTTTTCAAGACAAGGTTTCGCTGTTTAGCTTTGGTGCCTCTCTGGATCTTGCTCTGTAGACCAGGCTGGCCTCAAACTCACCGAAATCCTCTGGGCTCTGCCTCCTGAGTGCTGGGATTAAAAGCATGTGCCACCACTTCCCAGCTAAGATACAATTTTAATTCAGATTTAAGTTCAATCATTGGGAGATAGAAAGACACTTAGGAAAAGGACCCCAGTGGGGAGGCAGAGGCAGGCAGATCTCTGTGAGTTCAAGAACAGCCTATACACAAACTATACACAGAGAAATCCTGTCTCAAAAAAACAAAACAAAACAAAACAAAAAAAAACAAAAAAAAAAAAAAAAACCAAACAAAAGCAAAGCACAAAGGACTCCCCAGCCATCATCTTCTATGTTACAGTATTTAATTAACTAATACCACTTGGCCTAATTAAATAAGAGAATGCAGTTTAGCATAATCCAACTATATGACTAATTCATCTAATTAGCAAAATTTGTCTAATTAGCCAGGTGTGTGGTGCACAGACCCACACACCTATAATTCCAGCATTTCGGAGGCAGAGGCAGAAGACTGTCCTAATTTTGAGACAAGTCTGGTCTCCACTCTAAGTTCTGAGCCAGCCAGAGCTTCCTGTGAGATGTTGTCGGGAAAGGTGTGGAAGCAGGAGCGGAAGGGGCCGGACGGATGACTCAGCAGGGGCAGAAGGGGCCTGGTGGGATGACAGTTAGGAGCACTTGACTCTTGTCCTCGGTGGCTTTCTGTTGCCGTGACAAACACCAGGACCCAAAGCAGCTTGTGGGGAAAAGGGTTTATTTGGCTTAGGTGTTCCGATCACTGTCCATCACCGAGGGAAGGCAGGGCAGGAACTCACCCAGAGGAGAACCTGGAGGCAGGAACTGCAGCACAGCCCATGGAGGGGTGCTGGTTACGGACCTGTTCAGCAAGGCTTGCTCAGCCTTTCTTAGACCAGCCGGGACCACCCACAGTGAATCCAGCCCTTCTAGGTCAATCATTAATTGAGGAAATACCCTGTAGGCAATCAGGGGAATTCATTTTCTCAATTCTCAATTGAAGTTCCTTCTTCTCAGATGACCCTAGCTTGTTTTAAATTGACAAAAAACTGACCAGGACGCTGCCCTTGCAGAGGACCCCAGTTCAGTTCCCAGAGCCCATGTCAGGTGGCTCAAAACTATCTGTGACTCTAGTTCCAGGGGACCCGAAAAGTGTTTCTGAGAACAGTTGCATGTGTGTAGTGAATGTGTGTGTGTATTTATGTGTATGCAGACCTATACACATACACACATCCTTCTTCCTATTTTAGGCAGAAGGTGTCAGGGAACTTCAGAGAAGGAGCAAGGATGATCCAAAGTCTGGGCTGGACAGGGAAGGGGGCAGAAGCCGGGGACCAAGTACTTGTGGGTGGGACTATGAACCCAGTACAAAGTAGAGAAGTGGAGGGTGCAGAGGGAGGTGGGAGGGGAGGGGAGGGGTGGGGTCGGAGGGGTGGGGTCAGAGGAGGCTGCAGAGGGAGATGGGAGGGGAGGGGTGGGGGTCGGGTCAGAGGAGGCTGCCTACTGTCTGGATTTTGCTCGACCCTCCCCCACCCCCAGCCGCCTGCGCGCCACCCCCCACCCCCCCCACCCCCCACCCCCCACCCCCCCACCCCCCCACCCCCCCCACCCCCGCCCCGTACTCAGGAAGACAAGTTAGGCCTTGTGGAAGGGAAGGTCCAGAGGTGGGGGAGCTCCCAGACAGAGGCTCACACGGGGCTTCATTTCTGCTTCTGCCTCCCGCCCCACCACGTCTTCCCTGGATTCCCAGCTCATCCACTTAGGAAGGACTGCCATATGCCTGGAGGTAAGGCCAAGCACATCACTTGTTTATTGTTGATTTATTATTATTTATTTACTTTTATTTTTATTTATTTATTTATTTATTTTGGTTTTTCGAGACAAGGTTTCTCCGTGCAGCTTTGCACCTTTCCTGGATCTTGCTTTGTAGACCAGGCTGGCCTCGAACTCACAAAGATCCGCCTGCTTCTGCCTCCTGAGTGCTGGGATTAAAGGCGTGCGCCACCACTGCCCGGCTATTATTTATTTTGAAAGCATTGAACATTTATTTATTTATTTATTTATTTATTTATTTATTTATTTATTCATTCATTCATTCATTCATTCATTCATTTATTCATTTATTATGTGTGAGTAGACGCAGTGTTCATGTGAACATCAGAGGTAATCACAGGAGCTGGTTCTCTTCTCTCACCACGTGGGTTCCTGAGATTGAACTCAGGTGGTCAGGCCTGGAGGCAAGTGCTTTTACCCACAGAACACTCTCTCCTACTCTTTTTATTTATTTATTTATTTTTTGCTTTTGTTCCTTGAGACAGAGTAGCCCAGGTTGGCCTTAAACTCTGTAGCTGAGGCTGGCCTTGAACTTCTAATTCTCTTGCCTCTACCTCCCAAGTACTGGGATTATAGGTGTGTGCCATACATAGCCACTATAAATTTTTATTTATTTGTATTTTTGGGTTTTTGAGACGGGGTCTCTCTATGTAATCCTGGCTGTCCTAGAACTCACTGCACAGCCCAGGATGGATTTGAACTCACAGGGATCCACCTGTCTTTGCCTCCCGAATGCTGGCATTAAAGATGGGTGCCACCACACCTGGCCATTTTTAATTTTTGGAATATTTTTCTTTCATTCGTTTGTTGGTGGGGTTATTTTATTTTTTTATTTATAGGGCCTCTGACTCCCCTAAACCTCTAGAGACCTAGGATTATAGATGTGCTTTTTTCTTTCTTTCTTTTTTTCTTTTCTTTGCTTGCTTTCTTTCTTTCTTTCTTTCTTTCTTTCTTTCTTTCTTTCTTTCTTTCTTTCTTTCTTTCTTTCTTTCTTTCTTTTGGTTGTTGATGATGCTGTTTGTTTTTCTAGATAGGATTTCTCTGTGTAGCCCTGGCTATGCCAGAAGTTGATTTGTACACCAGGCTGGCCTCGAACTCACAGAGATCCGATTGCCTCTGCCTCCCAAGTTCTGGGATTAAAAGCATGCGTCACCACACCTGGCTTTTTCTTTTCTTTTCTTTTTTTTTTTTTTTTTTAAGATTGATCTATTTTTATTTTATGCAAGTATTTGCCCTCATGTACTTCTGTGCACCATGTGTGTGTCCACATGTACTTCTGTACCACGTGTGTGCCTGCATGTACTTCTGTGCACCATGTGTGTGTCCACATGTACTTCTGTACCACGTGTGTGCCTGCATGTACTTCTGTGTGCCACGTGTGTGTTTGCATGTACTTCTGTACCATGTGTGTGCCCGTGTGTACTTCTGTGCACCACGTGTGTTCCTGGTTCCTGCAGAGGCCGGAAAATGTGGCTGGGTTCCCTGGAACTGGAGCTAGAGCTGTTGGTGAGCTGTCTTGTGGGTGCTGGAAACTGAACCAACCCGGGTCCTCTGCAAGAGCAGCCAGTGCTCCTGACCACTGAGCCACCTCTAGATCCCTCCCACCCCGGTAATAGCTTCAGGAAGTCCCTGGAACTGACCAGATTCTTCAGGCTCCTGTCTACCAGAGTAAGAGGTAAAAGCCGAGGGTCCCTCTCAGAGGAGCAAAGCCACGAAGACTCTGAGACCCCAGGCTCCCCACCTTCCTCCATCATCCGTGCCTTAGGTAACCGCAGGGGCTGTTCTCCTGACAAGAGTGAGGGATCCTTCCCTGCTGCTTTCTGAGCAGCGAATTTAAGGTCACGCACATGACAGTATCCGTGGGGGACACGGAGAAGCACCCCGAGAGATCCTCAGCCTCCTCCTCTTCTTTACATCTACTGCAAAGGGACCAGGACTGTGGGTGTAGGGAAGATGGGCCACTGCACTAGCCCTGGCCTGGGGAGAGTGGGTAGGGGTCCAGCCGCTGCCTGGAACAGCTGTCTGGAACTCTGATTGTAAAGCCTGTCCCTTTCTGGACAGAAGTGGTAGTGGACACCTGTAATCCTAGGACTTGAGAGGCTGGGACAGGAAGAGACTCAAAGTGAGTTTGAGACTAGCCTAGGCTACATAATGAGCTCAAGATCAGCGTGGGCTACATAGCAAGACCCTGTCTCGAAACAAAAACAATGAGGAACTGGAGAGATGGCTTAGCAGTTAAGAGCAGGAGCTGCTCTTTGAGAGGTGTCTGGTTCTGTGCGCCCCATCCATGTGGGGCCCCTCACCACCGCCTGTAACTCCAATTCTAAGGATCCTGACTCCCTCTTCTGGTCTTGGAGGGACCCCCCCCCCAAATATATAAAAAAGAAACTTTAAGTAGTCTATAAGCTAATAACAACAACAACGTTGCTAGAGAGATGGCTCTCCAGTTACAAACTTGCAGAGGCCAGGAGTTCAGTTCCCAGCACCCACTTGACGTGGCTCCTAACTGTAGCACAACTCAAGGTCCAGAGGACGCAATGCCCTCTTCTGTAGCAAGCTTTCTTGTTCGGACTGTCTTTGCATCACCAGTTCCTAAACACGGACACTTATTATTAATTATGAAAGTTTGGCCTTTAGCTTAGGTTTGTCCCCAACTAGCTCTTATAACTTAATTAACTCTTTTTTTGTTTTTTTTTTTGAGACAGGGTTTCTCTGTGTAGCTTTGGAGCCTGTCCTGGAACTCACTCTGTAGACCAGGCTGGCCTTGAACTCACAGAGATTTGCCTGCCTCTGCGTCCCGTTACTGGGATCAAAGGCGTGCGCCGCCGCCCAACTAACCCTTATTTTTTTTTTCATTTATATCTCGCCACGTGGCTCAGTTGCCTCTGCTCTGTACCATATGTCCAACTTCTTCAGAATTTCACTGGCCTCTCTGCGCCTCTCTTCTTCCCAGAGTCCTTTCTGTCCCCGGAAGTCCTGCCTAACCTCTTCCTGCCTAGCTATTGGCCACTCAGTTCATGACTAAACCAATCACAGTGACACATTTTCACACAGTGTAAACAAATATTCTGCAACACTCTTCTGGTCTCCAAGGGCACCCGAATACATGTGCATGTACGTATACACACACACACACACACACACACACACACACACACACACACACACCAAACAAACAAATAAACAAACAAAAACCAAAACCATGCACGCACTAAAGTAAAATAAAAATATAAAAATATTATTTAAAAAAAGTGTTTCCGGGCTGGAGAGATGGCTCAGAGGTTAAGAGCACCAACTGCACTTCCAGAGGTCCTGAGTTCAATTCCCAGCACCCACATGGTGGCTCACAACCATCTGTAATGAGATCTGGTACCCTCTTCCGTATACATAATAAATAAAAAAAAAAAAAAAAAGTGTTTCCTTGGGAAAAAGGTCTTTCCTGCCCAGTGCCCCCCAACAAGACCCCTTGCCCACCCCAGCCTCCCTAACATTCACTTGCTTCTAGGGAGAGCTGCAGGTAGACCTTGGCTGAGGAAGAGGACAGAGCGGCAACTGACTGATGGAGGAGAGTCTCGAGTTAGTTAAGACAAGGCTGTATTGCCCTCTCCAGCTCTTGCTCCACCCCCCACCCCCGGGTGGGCAGGGGAACACACAATCAGAGCACTTGCCCAGGGATCAGTAGCATGGAAAGAACTCCTACCCCTGGGAGTAGAATTCACCAGTCAGGGAGATGCCGGCTGTCTGTCTGTCCAGTGCTGGGCACTGTGCCCTGGTCATAATGGGGACTGGGAGGGTGAAGGTCGGGGCCATGCCTCTCAGCTCCTCCCTGTTTGAATTCCTGCCTTGGCAGTGGGTTGTCCAGGTGCCAGGCCTCCTGGGGGCGTCTGCTCTTCCTGTGCCAGGGCCCTGTGCCCACCCTGCCTCTGCTTCCCACTTCCTCCTCAGTCTGAGCTGGCACAGCAGCAGCAGCAGCAGCAGCACCTCCTCTCAGCACCTTCCAACTGGGCACAGCCAAGTTGCGCTCAGCCCACAGCAGCAGGCGGCTGGCAGCAGCCGGGAGCTGGCAGGCTCCCAGGGGCCCGATCCTCTTCTTTCCAGCCTCCTTCAGCCTCACCTTCCTATCTTCCACGTCCCGGGGGTCCAAGGAGAGCCCCTTCCCAGGCTTTACCTGCCCTGGGCCCTTCCTGGGTAGGGGCTCTGTTTTGAGTGTGTCGTCGTTAGTCCTAGCCTTGGTGAGCTCTAGGCCACCCTGGGTCAAATGGGTGTCGTTTGTAGGATCTCATTAGCACAAGCTCTTGCGGTCCACTAATTCTGAGAGAGAGTGGGCTACCTTCTAAATCCAGTGTGGGTTCTGTGATACCTTGAAGTGACACGAAAACTTTCATTTGTCATACTCAGGGCAGTAATGCTGGCCCTGTGAGTTCCCTGCAACTCTGGCCTGGGTTTTTCAGGTCACTGTGAGGAAACATAGACACTATAGTCCTTGGCCTGCTGGGTGCTGTGGACAGATGTCACATACAGGGTCACACATATTCTGGAGTCCTCTCCTTAGGCTGAGCTCAATAGAATTTTTTGTTTGTTTGTTTGTTTTTGTTTTTTTCAAGACAAGGTTTCTCTGTGTAGCTTTGGAGCCTGTCCTGGAACTCGCTATGTAGACCAGGCTGGCCTCGAACTCACAAAGATCCACCTGCCTCTGCCTCCCGAGTGCTGGGATTAAAGGCGTGCGCCACCACTGCCTGGATTCAATTGAGTTTTAAGACTCTTGGCTTTGTGCCCAGAGTGGTGTCACACGCCTTTGATCCCAGCACTTAGGGGGCGGGGACAGAGACAGATGGATCTCTGAGTTGCAAGCCAGCCTGGTCTACAGAATGAGTTCCAGGACACACAGGGCTACATACTGGGATGTTGTCTCAAAACAAACAAACAAACAAACACACACACACACACACACACACACACACACACACACACACCAAAACAAAAAACTTGGATTCCTGTGGATCTCTGGGTTTCTGCAGCCGATGACCAATAGAGTTTCTGGAAATATCGGTTTAGCCCCCAACCCTTCTGAGTCAGAGTGGGCTACATCAAGGTTCATTGCCAGTTTGTGTTAGCCCAGACTCAGGCATGAGCCCTACTGACTCATCTCTGTGAGCTTCGTGACACCCTAGCCAGCACAGTGCCGCGTTGGAGCCCCGGTGGCAGAGGGGAATTGAGGTGCGCTCCCTGCCCCTCTAGCTCCGCCTCCTCTCTACTGCTTTGTGGCCTTTCTATCGTGAGGCCTTGCCTCTAACCAAACTCCCTTGCTGAGTCGGCCTGCCGCACTGCACAGAATACAAGCACAAAGGGCTTTTGTCACGCCCCTCCCAGCTCGGCTTTGGGGCTCCTCCTGACCCCCCTCCTGCCAGCCTCCTGACTCCAACCTCAGGCCACCCCAGCTGGAGGCTGCTGCGGTATTTTTCCACAGGCACTGCTCTGCCTCGCACACGTTGGAGAGAGAGATCCAAAGTCTGTGTCTATATATACCTCCCACCCCCGGACTGCGTGCATCTCCTTCGCCAGGCTGCGGTCGGTCGTGCAGTCTGGCGCTGGTTACCGCGCTTCTCAGATTTGCGTGTTTAATATTTTATCCAGGAAGCACTTCTGGCCGGGTGCTCTGGAAGGTGGTGTGAAGCTGACGGAGTGTCAGGCCCTGGGATGCTTGCTTACAGCTGCGGGTGGTGGGGGGACACATCTGGGGGTCTGGAGAAGAGTGACGATGGTAGCTTCTGGCTGTCAGAGGCTTCAGCACTGTGGTCCCAAGGCAAGGTGGCATCCGGGAGAGCATATCGGCCATGGGCACTTGCAGGTGGCACAGAAACATCCCTTTCTTGGGACACCTTAGCAATGATGGAAGGGGCTTCTGGGGCCCAGCTGCTCAACCAGGTCTTGGTCAGTTAAGTCCAGGTTAGGGGAAGTCTCCAACGGAGAGAAGTACTTCAACTCCGTGGGGAAGTCACCCACTGCCCAAGGTCCACAGTACAGGGGACACACAGGGGGAAGGAGTAGATCTGAGGGTCTGGCCGCTGCTGTGGGACATCAGAGTCCCTGAACTCTCTGGGTTCCTGTGGGTGACAGAGAGGGCCATCAACACCCAGCTTCCTCGCTAGCATGCTGGGGAGCAGAGACAGTGCCAGCCACACAGAGAACTGGAGACAGTCCCTCTGTTTCCAGCAATCTGTGTAGGACACAGGGTCTGGAGGGGAAGGACTGAGAAAGGGGAGGCTGTGGCCCAGGGGCACATGGAACAATCCGGCGATGGAAGGGGGCGTGGGGAGCAGACAGACACTGGCCTTTCATTCTGACCCTTCTGAGACATGAAACGCCTGATTGTGCCCGGGTCCAGAGGGTGCGGTGTTTGGGGAAAGCCCGTTCCATCCCCCAGCCCCTGGGGAACAAGATCTCCATACATCCCACTGTTCCTGGCAAGGCTCAGACAGAAAAGAGTTCTCAGGCAGTGGGGTGAGGCACAGCCCCCCAGTCTGGCTCTACCCCATGCTGTGTTGCAGGAGATTTATCTGGGTAGGATTCTGGGACTGGGCTCTGATGGGAGGGAGGGATACCCTCCTATCCTATCCCAGACAGCTCTTCCCCCAGGTGCTAAGTTGGAAAGTTCTTCCTGGTGTCAAACCTCAGTTCTTTTTTCGAGACAGGGTTTCTCTGTGTAGCTTTGGAGCCTGTTTTGGAACTCGCTCTGTAGATCGGGCTGGCCCTGAACTCACAGAGATCCACCTGCCTCTGCCTCCCAAGTGCTGGCATTAAAGGCGTGTGCCACCACCGCCACCACTGCCCTGCCAAGCCTCAGTTCTTTCTACTATTGATGAAGTACTATGACTCTCTTCTACTTGGGATGTAGTTAGTAAAGGACCCTCACTTCTGTCCTGGGCATCAGGTTCTGACAGGGCATCCTGCAGACTTGCTCTTCCCATCCTGTCTGTCTCCTGTGCACATACACAGAGCCCTTGGCTTTTAGGTACAGTGTTCTTTCTCTTGTCCACATTCTGTTCCTACCAGTGGCAGGAGCTGGGCAGGAAGCTGAGAGAGCCACCAAACCACGCCACTCCAGAGCCACCAAACCACGCCACTCCAGAGCCACCAAACCACGCCACTCCAGAGCCACCAAACCATGCCACTCCAGAGCCACCAAACCATGCACTCCAGAGCCACCAAACCATGCACTCCAGAGCCACCAAACCACACCACTCCACAGCTACCAAACCACGCCACTCCACAGCCACCAAACCACGCCACTCCACAGCCACCAAACCACGCCACTCCACAGCCACCAAACCACGCCACTCCACAGCCACCAAACCACGCCACTCCAGAGCCACCAAACCACGCCACTCCGCAGCCACCAAACCACGCCACTCCGCAGCCACCAAACCACGCCACTCCGCAGCCACCAAACCACGCCACTCCACAGCCACCAAACCACGCCACTCCACAGCCACCAAACCACGCCACTCCACAGCCACCAAACCACGCCATTCCAGAGCAGACATATTAAGAAGGGGACTCTTAGCCGGGTGGTGGTGGTGGCGGCGGCGGCAGCGCACGCCTTTAATCCCAGCACTCGGGAGGCAGAGCCAGGCGGATCTCTGTGAGTTCGAGGCCAGCCTGGGCTACCAAGTGAGCTCCAGGAAAAGGCGCAAAGCTACACAGAGAAACCCTGTCTCGAAAAACCAAAAAAAAAAAAAAAAAAAAAAAAAAAAGAAGGGGACTCTTGGGGCTGGAGAAATGGCTTAGAGGTTAAGAGCACCGACTGCTCTTCCAGAGGTCTTGAATTCAATTCCCAGCAACCACATGGTGGCTCACAACCACCTGTAATGAGATCTGGTGCCCTCTTCTGGTCATACATGCTGTATACATAATAAATAAATCTTTTTTAAAAAAAAAAAAAAAAAAGAAGGGGACTCTTGCCAGGCACAGTGCTGTATATCTTTAATCCTGGTGCTTGGGAGGCAGAGGTAGGTGGATCTCTGTGAGTTCGAGGCCAGCCTGGTCTACAGAGTGAGTCCCATAATACCCAGGGCTACACAGAGAAACCCTGTCTAGAAAAACAAAACAAAACAAAAACAAACAAACAAACAGAGGCAGAAAAGAAAGGGAACCATTTGCTTCTCATTCCCCATCTGGCTGAATGGTTGGCGACTCCCCTTTGGGACTTACGCCCACTTGGGACTTTTTATCCAAAGGACATGATACAGAAGCTCAGAGAAACAAAACCAAGAAGGGCTGAGCTTCGGGCTGGCTCTACCCCTGCCAGCACCTCCCGTCCTCCCAGGGGCTTTCAGGGGTCCCTCAGGACTCAGGCCTGGCGCTGGGAAAGCAATGGTCCAAAACTGACTTTTTGACCTCTTGGTAACTAACTATGGAGGTAGGCATGGAGCCCACAGACCCACAGAAGTCAACTGGAAGACAGACAGAGGGACAGAGGAAAGCACTGCAGGACAGCCTTGCAAACCAAAGGGCTCTGGAGGCATTTTTAGGGGTAACTTAGATTGCTCCTCAAGAACCTCCATGGCTAGGCCGAATCCCAGCAGGTGCCCTGAGTGTGAGCTAACAATCAAGGCAAGATCGGCTCTGTGGAGAGAAACTAAAAGAGGGAAAAACTTTTTTTGGAGGCAGGGTTTTGTGAAGCCTAGGATGACCTCCATCTCACGGATGACCTTGAACTTGCCTCTAGCTCCAAAGCACTAGGAATTTAGACATGTGCCACCACTCCTGATTTATGTGGAATTCGGGATTGAGCCCAGAGCTCTGTGCATGCTGGTATGTATTCTACCAACCGGGCTGTATCCCCAGCCCAAGATTACCTGACTCTTTTTTTATTTCTTCCTTTTTTTTTTTTTCTTTTCCGAGACAGGGTTTCTCCGTGTAGCCCTGACTGTCCTAGAACTCACTCTGTAGACCAAGCTGACCTGGAACTCACAGAGAAGCTGGAACTCACAGAGATCCACCTGCCTCTGCTTCCTGAGAGCTGGGATTAAGGGCACATTCCACCGCCGCCTCCACCACCACCCAGCTTCTTTCTTAAATTTAGACAATCTTTTCTGTGTAACCCTGGCTCAGTTGCAATTTATTATGTAGGTCAAGTTGGCCTCAGGGGTGAAGAAGTAATCCTCCTGCCTCTGCCTCCTCAGTTTTGGGATTACAGGTGTGTGCTTCCACTGTCTATCAAGAAGAGAAATTTGAAAGCCTGCTCTCAATACTAAAAAATAAACATATAAAACACTAAGTCCTCAGCTCAAGGAGTATGCTGACTTACCCAAAGGGCTCATGGCCTTAGATATCTGAGTGTCCTTTAAAAATTTTTTTTAATTAATTTATTTTTTTGTTTTTGTTGTTTGTTTTTAGTACAAGGTCTCATGTAGCCAGATGGTGTCACACTGTCTGTGTGGCTCCTCCTGCCTTCCCCTCCAGGGGCTTACAGTACACACCACCATGTTTGGCTTGAATGGCGGTTTTCAACCTGGGTACTTTTTCTGCCTATTCCATATTACACAATGTCTGGGGACGTGTTTATTTGTTACAGGTCAAGGGTTGCTACTATCATGTATCTAGTGAGCCAAACCCAGGATGTTGCTAAAATAAGATGGAAACCGTCCAGAGCTCTGAGGTTGGGAAGCCTGGTTTAGATTCTAGAAGATGTAGGAGTCTTCATTGTTTATGCTGCCAACCCTTACCCCAAAGGAATGCACCTAGACCTTAGAAACAGTGAGTGCCTCCTCAAGCACTTGCCTCAGCCCTCACACCCAGTAGGCGCTTTACAAGCCTTTGTCAGAGGAATGTGAGACTAAATGACTTGCCCCCATACAGTGGGCGGGGCTTCCCTTTCTCTGCAGAGCCCAGCTCTGCATGGCGTCTGGGTTCCTGACCCTGGTAACTCTGGGAGAAAGTTGGGGAGGGCTCACCCAAAAGTGCTTGAGCTGTTGACTCAGAAATAACAGATGCTCATTCCCAACCAATTTGCATCTCATTTGCATACACTTTGCCTAAAATTTGCATGCTGTTCCTTTAAAGGCAAAAGGCACCGATCTCCTGGCCTCTCTCTGTCTTGCCTTTCTCTCTTCCTTAGGGACCACCATCTGGCTCCACCCCTATTTCTGCTCACCTGGGAATCACCCACTTGGTGAATTCTTGGTAAATTTTAGTACAGCGGGACTGACTAGCGGGCCTGTTAAATTCTACCTACCCCTCCTTTATGGTCAAAAGCCTGGCCTTTGGTGTTTCCACTCATCACATTGTGGTATTGTGAATTTCTTCATCTCTGAAATGGAGATTGTGGTTTTTGACCACCCAGAATTACTCCAAGACTTGACCAAAAGACTCTGTTCTTCCGGTTTGTGGAGATCCAGTCTTGCTGCGTCGTCTAGGCTCCTCTTGAGCTCTCTCTTCTTCCTCAGCCTCCAGGTGCTGCGATTACCCCTGCCTGGCTTGAATCACCTCCTTAACCCCATCCACCACCATACCTACCTCCTACTCCCCCTCACCTCTGGTGGCAGTGGTGTCCTAACTCAAACAACCACCAAGAAAAAAAAATGTTTAGCCAGGCGTGGTGGCTCAGGCCTTAAATCCCAGCACTTGGGAGGCAGAGGCCAACCTGGTCTACAGAGTGAGTTCCAGGACAGCCAGAGCTACACAGAGAAACCCTGTCTTGAAAAATAACAAATCAGGGGCTGGAGAGATGGCTCAGAGGTTAAGAGCACTGACTGCTCTTCCAGGGGTCCTGAGTTCAATTCCCAACAACCACATGGTGGCTCACAACCATCTGTAATGGGATCTGGCACCCTCTTCTGGTGTACAGGCAAAGTTGCAGAAAGAACACTTTATATAGTAAATAAAATAAATCTTAAAAAAAAAAAAAAGAAAAATAACAAATCAACAAAAACACACAAAAGAGTTTAAATTTTAATTTTCATTGTTTTAACTATGTGTAGGTAGGTGCACATGAGTGCAGGTGCCCTTGGAGGCCAGAGGTGTCCGATCTCCTGAAGCTGGAGTTAGATATACTCCTGCACTACCATGAGGGTGCTGGCAATGGAACTCTGGTCCTCTGGAAGAGCAGCAAGCGTTCCTGACTACTGGGCCTTATCTCTGGGCACCCTCGGTTGTGGATGCTTTTCTGCTGCTTCTGTCTCTAGGCAATCATTCTCTACAAAGTGGCCAATGGCCTTGGACGCTGCTGTGGCTCAGGAGGAAGGGTTCTACTTATCGATGAACTAACTGCATCTGCCTTTTATCCAGCCTCCTTTTATGAGCTCACTGGGATGCTCTGTCAGGAAATAGACGGGTACCAGTTCATGTATCAGAGAAATGCTAACTCTGGGGAGAAAGATTTCCAGCATTGTCCTGGGTGGTTGGACAGGATACAGGAAGAGTCATTCATTCAGTGACTAGGATGGCGTCGGGGGATAAAGAGGAGGGAAGGGGTCAGGCATAGTGGCATGTGCTTGTAATTCCAGTGCTTAAAAGACTAAGGCTACAGGATGAGGGGTTTGAGCCAACCTAGGTGTCTCCAAAACAAAACAAAACAAAACAAAACAAAACAAACAAACAAAAACCCCAGCAAAACAAAAACAACTCTGTGAGTTGGAGGCCAGTCTGGTCTACATAGTGAGACCTCAGTCTTTTGTTTTGTTTTCTTGAGATAGGGTTTCTCTGTGTAGTCCTTGCTGTCCTGGAACTCACTCTGTAGACCAGGCTGGCCTCGAACTCAGAGATCCACCTGCCTCTGCCTCCGGAGTTTTGCCTGTGCACCTGGAGAAACCTCATCTTAAACTAACAAAAACAAAAAAGCAGGGGCAGGTTTGGGGATGTGGTTCAGCTGGTAGAGCATGCACAAAACCCTGGGTTTGACCCCCAGCACAACATAAAGCAGGCGCGGTGGTGGTACCCAGCACCGGGAGGTGGAAGCAGGAAGGACAGGATTGCAAAGCCGTCCTGGGCTATACACTGAGTTCCAGACCAGCCTGGGCTAGACAAGACCCTGTCTGAAAACAAAACACTGAAAAGGAGGAGGAAAGGGATTTGGGGGTGCCCAGTGAGGCAGAGGTGTGGCACGTGTTGGAGAGATGGTTGACTCTCTTTCCGTTGCTGCCTTGACAAGAAGCTGAAGAGGGACGCTGTAGCTCAGGAGCGGGAGCATTGGCCGAGCATGTTCAAGGACATGGGTTCAATCCTCAGTACCCAAGGAGGAAAAAAAAAAAAAAGAACTTTAATCCCAGCACTCAGGAGGCAGAAGCAGGCAGATCTCTGAGTTGGAGGCCAGCCTGGTCTATAGGGCCAGTTCCAGGATAACCAAGGTTACACAGAAAAACCTTGTCATGAAAGAAAAAAAAAAAAAAAAAACGGCTGAAGACTGAAAGATGACTGAAGTTTTCTCATCTGGAAGAACTGAAAGGCTTCCAAGAAGCACTTTCAAATCCTAACACTCGGAAGGTTCCCAGTGAAACCACCGCTGGCTGGACGCCCAGTCACGAAGGAGCCAGCTCTGCGGATGTGACACCTGTGTCCCTCTCTACAGAATGCTCCGCTAGTCTGCTTTCTAAGGCTTCCCCTTAAGTTCGAGCAGCCAACCAAGGACCACTGACCAGCGAGGAAAGCTCCTTCGTTAGTACCTGTCCTCAGGTTAAGATGTGTCCCTGGAGGGCCCGGGCCAGAAGGCTCTGGTCTCGGTCTCTGAGACTACGGGGAATGGGAGGACATTTGGGAGGTCTCCGAGACTACGGGGAAGTGGGAGGACATTTGGGAGGTGGAGCCTCGTGAAAGAAGTTAGCTCACTGGGGTGCGGCCTTGATCCGGTGGAGGTGGTGGTAATGGGGCTCTTCGCCCTCCTGCCCTCTCTGCTTTCCAAGCGCCTCCTCTGCTGCGTTCTCCCAGGCTGTGACACTATCAGCCTAAGGCAAGAGAGGCTGAGGACCGTGGACTGAAGCAAAATCCAACCTTTCCTTTTCTAAATTGATTTGTCTCAGGTGTTTGGTATACAAGGAAAGCTAACTAACACATCTTGGAGTCGGAGAACAGCTCCACACAATATTAGAAGTGTCAGAAATGAGGCGGGCGGCGGTGGCACATGACTTTAATCCCAGCAGTTGAGAGGCAGAAGCAGGCGGATCTCTGTGAGTTCCAGGCCAGCCTGGGCTACAGAGTGAAAAACCCTGTCTTAAAACAAACAAACAAAAAAAGAAATCTTGTTAAGGGTTGGGGATTTAGCTCAGTGGTAGAGCGCTTGCCTAGCAAGCACAAGGCCCTGGGTTTGGTCTTCAGCTCCAGAAAAAAAAAAAAGAAGAAAGAAAAAACAAAACAAAACCCCAAAACAATTAAAAAAAACCCCAGAAATCAAAACAAACAAACAAACAAACAAACAAAAAACCTAAAAACAAAAAGGAAGGAAAGAAATTCAAGGACATTTTTGGCTACATGGTGTGTTCCTGTAGAGGGCCCCACAGCAGCCATGAGAGGCTTAGGGGCGTAGACACAGCTTCTGTGACAGGCTTACTGGCAGGCAACACCCAGATCCAGGAAAAGCCTTAAACTGATACCACCCAGAGATGAGGAAATACCTAACATCCCAAACATTCCCCATTAGATAAGGTGGCCAGATGTCCCTGAGTCTAGCACACACCTATTTTTGTTTTACAAGTTACTCCTAGACAATTGTCAGCCAGTCAGGGTCCTGAACCCTGGAAATCCCCTCACCCCAACCTCTGCTATGATTAAAAACTCTACCCTACCTGAGCTCAGGGCTCTCTGGTCTCACCGCTGTGCCGGACAGACAGAGAGACCAAGCTCAGAGCTTGAAGATAATAAAGGCTCTTTGCTTTTACATTCGGGATTCGGTCTCCATGGTCATCTTTTGGGAGTCCCTGAAATCTGGGCATAACATTCAATGTCATACTTGAGACCTTATCTCAAAATGTGCAGACACAGGAATAAAGAAAAAAAAAGTGAACAGTATCTCAAAAACTATGACAGGAAACCAAGCCAAACTAAAACTTAGAGAATTAAATGCAGTTAAAAGACTCAAAATGGACCTGGCAGTGGTGGCGCATGCCTTTAATCCCAGCACTGGGGAGGCAGAGGCAGGCGGATGTCTGAGTTCCAGGACAGCCTGGTCTACAGAACAAGTTAAAGGATAGCCAGGGGTACACAGAGAAACCCTGTCTCAAAAAACAAAAGGGTGGGAGGAAGAGTTGTAAGGAGTAGCACAGAGCCCCCTGGAAATTAAACTAAACTGGAAGGAATGGGAAGTTAAAATTAAGTAGGAAGGTTGTGAAGGAGATAAAAATAAAAATCGCCCAGAGAAAAGCAGCAAAAGACCGGCTGGTGAGATTCCCAATCATGTTCACAGAGCGCCCACCGCACTGGGCATGCAGTAATGCTCTCTACAGCAATGCTCTCTACAGCAATGCTCTCTGCAGCAATGCTCTCTATAGCAATGCTCTCCAGCAATGCTCTCCAGCAATGCTCTCTACAGCAATGCTCTCTACAGCAATGCTCTCTACAGCAATGCTCTCTACAGCAATGCTCTCTCCAGCAATGCTCTCCAGCAATGCTCTCTACATCAATGCTCTCTCCAGCAATGCTCTACAGCAATGCTCTCTCCAGCAATGCTCTACAGCAATGCTCTCTACATCAATGCTCTCTCCAGCAATGCTCTACAGCAATGCTCTCTACAGCAATGCTCTACAGCAATGTTCTCTACATCAATGCTCTCTCCAGCAATGCTCTGCAGCAATGCTCTCTCCAGCAATGCTCTCTACATCAATGCTCTACAGCAATGCTCTCTACATCAATGCTCTACAGCAATGCTCTCTACAGCAATGCTCTCTGCAGCAATGCTCTCTACAGCAATGCTCTCTACAGCAATGCTCTCTACAGCAATGCTCTACAGCAATGCTCTGCAGCAATGCTCTACAGCAATGCTCTCTACAGCAATGCTCTACAGCAATGCTCTACAGCAATGCTCTACAGCAATGCTCTACAGCAATGCTCTCTACAGCAATGCTCTCCAGCAATGCTCTCCAGCAATGCTCTCTGCAGCAATGCTCTCTACAGCAATGCTCTGCAGCAATGCTCTCTACAGCAATGCTCTGCATCAATGCTCTCTACAGCAATGCTCTCTGCAGCAATGCTCTCTATAGCAATGCTCTCCAGCAATGCTCTCCAGCAATGCTCTCTACAGCAATGCTCTCTCCAGCAATGCTCTCTCCAGCAATGCTCTCTCCAGCAATGCTCTCTCCAGCAATGCTCTCTGCAGCAATGCTCTCTGCAGCAATGCTCTCTCCAGCAATGCTCTACAGCAATGCTCTCTGCAGCAATGCTCTCTCCAGCAATGCTCTCTACAGCAATGCTCTCTCCAGCAATGCTCTCTCCAGCAATGCTCTACAGCAATGCTCTCTACAGCAATGCTCTCTACAGTAATGCTCTCTACAGCAATGCTCTCTGCAGCAATGCTCTCTACAGCAATGCTCTCTCCAGCAATGCTCTCTACAGCAATGCTCTCTCCAGCAATGCTCTACAGCAATGCTCTCTCCAGCAATGCTCTACAGCAATGCTCTCTACAGCAATGCTCTCTCCAGCAATGCTCTACAGCAATGCTCTCTCCAGCAATGCTCTACAGCAATGCTCTCTACATCAATGCTCTCTCCAGCAATGCTCTCTACAGCAATGCTCTCTACAGCAATGCTCTCTACAGCAATGCTCTCTCCAGCAATGCTCTACAGCAATGCTCTCTCCAGCAATGCTCTACAGCAATGCTCTCTACAGCAATGCTCTCTACAGTAATGCTCTCTACAGCAATGCTCTCTACAGCAATGCTCTCTACAGCAATGCTCTGCAGCAATCCTCTCTGCTCTGCAGCATTTGCTCCCAGAAGATGGGGCTCAGGAGGAACCAGGCCTCTGAGCATTCTCCTATAATCCCAGCACTTGGTAGGTGGAGGCAGTAGGCTCAGAAGTACAAGGCCATCCTCAGCTACCCAGTGAGTTGGAGGCCATCCTGGGTTACCTGAGACCCCGATTCAAAACAAACCCATGAACAAAGGAGCAGTCAAGATGTAGATGGATTTCCAGTGTTACGCAGGATGCTACTGAGAGGTGAACACAGGAGAAGAGTGAGGAAACGCCACAAAAAGGAAGGCTTTTGATCTCTAAAATGAACAGGCAACACAGCTTCTATCCAAGATGAGTAACAAGAGGTGGGTTAATTTATTTATTTATGTTAGTTTTTCAAGACAAGGTTTCTCTGTGTAGTTGTCCTGGAACTCACTTTATAGACCAGGCTGGTCTTGAACTCACAAAGATCCACCTGCCTCTGCCTTCCAAGTGCTGGGACTAAGGGCATGTGCCACCACTGCCTGGCTAGATTTATTTTTTTAACCTTCCTGCTTGAATCAAGTACAAACATAGGCTAAATATATGGTGTTTTCTTATTGGTTTGAGAAAGGTTTCATATAGCTCAGGTTGGCCTTGAACTTGTTAAGTAGCCCAGGCTGGCCTTGAATTTCCCCACGCTTTCATCTCTACCTCTCAAGAGCTGAAATTATAGGCATGCACCACCAAGCCTAGTTAGTTTTGTTTTTGGTTGTTGTGGTTATTCTTTTCGAGATAGAGTCTTGTGATGTAGTTCAGGCTAGCCTCAAGTTGATGATCCTCTTGCCTCAGCTGCCTGACATATTGTGCTCAGCTCAACTATGGGGTACTGACACTAGGCTTCATTTCATAGTGTTTGAGTAGGTTCAGATGACCACAAGTTACTGTAGCAAGCTTTCTTTTCTTTCTTTTTTTTCTTTTTCTTTTCTTTTTTTTTTTTTTTTTTGGTTTTTCGAGACAGGGTTTCTCTGTGTAGCTTTGCGCCTTTCCTGGAGCTCACTTGGTATCCCAGGCTGGCCTCGAACTCACAGAGATCCACCTGGCTCTGCCTCCCGAGTGCTGGGATTAAAGGCGTGCATCACCAACGCCTGGCTCTGTAGCAAGCTTTCTTTTGGGTCACCAAAAGCTCCCAAATCATGATATGGAGACTTATTATTAGTTATGAGTGCTTGATCTTAGCTTAGGCTCGTTTCTTGCTAGCTCTTATAATTTAACCTGTTTCTCTTCACCTACATTTTGCCTTCGGGCTTTTTACTTTTCTTTCCTCTGTTTTTCACTTTCTCTGCCTCTCATGTCTGCTGGCTGCTCTGCCTGGCTTCTGGCCCCCATGTGTCCCTTTGTCCCTTTCTTTCTCCCTGGTTCTCTTCTCCTCTCTTTTCTCTCAAACCTAGATTTCTCCTACTTATTCTCTCTGCCTGCCAGCCCTGCCTATCCCTCTCCTGCCTAGCTATTGGCTGTTCAGTTTTTATTAGACCAATCAGGGGCCTTAGGCAGGCAAGGCAAAACACATTTTTACATAATTAAACAAATGTAACAAAAACAAATGTAACACATCCTTACATTATTAACAAAGGCAGCAGAAACAACTGTAACACACCCTCACATAGTTAAAGTAATATTCCACAGCATGAACAAATGTAACACATCCTTACATCATTAACAAAGGCAGCAGAAACAACTGTAACACACCCTCACATAGTTAAATATTCTACAGCATGAACAAATGTAACATATCTTTGCCTAGTTACAATAATGTTCCACAACAAGTTACCATAGTTGTATGGCTTTAAACGATGAAATTGTAACTACCCCAAGACCATGAAAATAACTTTCCATGAGATTTCTTTTTTGAAGTTCTATTTTTAATCTTTCATACTTAAGTCCATTTCAAATTGATTTTGGGATGTATTTGAAATAAGAGCCAGGATTGAATATTTCTTTTGTAAATGTCTAATTATTTATCATTTATTGAAAGTTCATCCATTCCTCCACAGACTGTAGCTGTGTCTTTATGTGAATTAGGTGATGATGTGTGGAAGACTTTTCAAGCTCTATTCAGCACTGAGGGTCTATCTGTACCCTGGATTCATCCTTTATTATTGCTTTACAAATGTACACATACAAAATTCAAAGAAACTGACTAATCTACTTTGCATTTCCATACAAATTTGGTTTACTTGGGTCTGGAGATATGGCTCAGTGGTTAAGAGCATCTGTTGCTCTTGTAGAGGACCTGGGTTCAGTTCCCAGCATCCACATGGTGGCTCACAATCATACTTAACTCCAGTTCCAGGGACTCTAATGACCTCTTCTGACCTCTACAGGCCCATGCAGTTGAAATACTCACATACGTAAAACAAATAATTCTAAAACAAGTCTTCAAATTTAGCAGGTGGCAATGAAGCATGCCTTTAATTCCAGGGCTTGGGAGGCAGAGGTGGATCTCTGTGAGTTCAAGGCCAGCCTGGCCTACAGAGTGAGTTCCAGGACTGCCAGGGCTACACAGAGAAACTCTGTCTTGAAAAACAAAAACAAAAAAGACGTAAAATTTTTTTTGAAATTTTTGTTTTATGTATGTGAGTGTTTTGTCTGTGTGTCTCATGTATGCAGTGCCTGTGGAGGCCAAAAGAAGGCATCTGGAGCTGGAATTACAGACAGTTGTGAGCCTCCGTGTGGTTGCTGGGAATCAAACTTAGATCCCCTGGAAGAGCAGGCAGTGTTCTTAACTGTTGAGCCATCTCTCCAGCATCTTTTTCTAATACTTAATTTTATTTTTAGTCATGTGTCTGTGTGTGGAACATGTATGTGAATGCAGTGCCTGTGGGAGACAGAGGGCAGTGCCAGATCCCCAGGAGCCGGAGTTACAGACAGTTGTGAACAGCTGCTGTGGGATGGTCTCTCTGTATACTGTGAGTATGTGTTGCTACTATTGGTTAATAAAGAAGCTGTTTTGGCCTATGGCAACACAGGATATAGCCAGGTGGGAAATCCAAGAGAGATACAGGGAGAAGAAAGGTGGAGTCGGGGAGACATTGCAAGCTGCCAAGGAGCAAGATGTAATAGAACACAGATAAAGTCACTAGACACATGGCAATACATAGACTAATAGAAATGGGTTAATTTAAGATGTTAGAGCTAGCTAACAATAAGCCTGAGCCATAGACCAAACAGTTTGTAATTAATTTAAGTCTCTGAGTGATTATTTTATAAAAACAGTTGCTGCCCAGGCAGGACCGGACAGGACTGAGAAAGTTCAGTCTACAGTCTACAAACAGCCTCATGTGAGTGCTAGGAACAGAACTTGGGTCCTCTGGGAGAGCAGTATATGCTCTTAACTGCCGAGTCATCTCTCCGGCCCACAGCAGCCATCTTGAGTCAGAAGTCCAATGCTAGGGTTTGTCAGAGGAACACAGCCATCACAGACAAAGGGCAGGGAATGGCAATGATTTGGTCAATCAGGGACTTTGAGCCAATGCGGGAAGAGAGCCGAGACGGAGGGGAGCTGGGGAGAGCATCCCTGTGTCTGTTGCTAGGACGCTGGAGAAGGTTGTGGGAGGACTGTCTGAGTAAAAGGCATGGAGGACACAGCTAAAGCCATCACTGCAGTGGTTACATCTCCATTAGAGCAGGGCTGGAGAGAGCGATCGGACACGGGGGGGGGGGGGGGGGGGGGGGTTTGCACAACCAAGAGGCTGGAACTTGGGAGTTTCCCAGGATGCACTCAGAACCCAATGAGAGGCCAGCAGGCAGAACTAACAAGTGCGGCGGAGGGAAGGAAAATGATGGACAGTGTTCCAGACGTAGCATCTTGACCCTGAGGTTGGAGGGGAGACATGCCAGGCAGCTACCCCTCAAGGGGATGAGGAGGCAGCAATCACCGGGGGGAGCTGAGAGTCAGCGGAGGGTGTTCTCCTCGCTTTTGGGAGCCCTCCCTCGTCCTCTAGCATTGAAGAAGAGCCGTGACCCCATTGCTCCAGGACAAAACTGTCCTCTGAACAGCAGGTGCTTACAACTTTCACGAAGATGCACAGAGTTGAGCTCTGTATGAATTTGGGGAGCGGTCCACTAGCCATGAAAGGAGCCAAGGAGGCTGTGAGTCCTAGAAAGACCTGAGGGATGGGGTTGTATATACCATTATTACCAGCCTGGGCCACTGGCGGTGCCTGAACAGATGTGGAGCTCCCAATGGAGCAGTGTCTTAGTCAGGGTTTCTGTTGCTGTGACTAAACACCATGACCAAAAAGTAAGTTGGGGAGCAAAGGGCTTACTTGGCTTACACTTCCACATTGCAGGAACTCAAGCAGGGCAGGATCCTGGAGGCAGGAGCTGATGCAGAGGCCATGGAGGGAGGTGCTTACTGGCTTGCTTCCCCTGGCTTGCTCAGCCTGCTTTCTTATAGAACCCAGGACCACCAGGGATGGCTGGGCCTTCCTCCCTTGATCACTAATTGAGAAAATGCCTTGCAGCTGGATCTTTTTGTATGTTTGTTTGTTTGTTTGTTTTTCGAGACAGGGTTTCTCTGTGTAGCTTTGGAGTCTGTCGTGGAACTCACTCTGTAGCCCAGGCTGGCCTCGAATTTACAGAGGTCCACCTGCCTCTGCCTCCCGAGTGCTGGGATTAAAGGCGTGCGCGCCGCCGCCGCCGCCGCCGCCGCCGCCGCCGCCGCCACCACTACCGCCCTGGCAGGCAGCTGGATCTTATGGAAACATTTTCTCAATTGAGGCTCCTTCCTATGTGATGACTCTAGGGTGTGCCAAGTCGGCACACCAAACTAGCCAGGGCAGGTAGCAAAGTGAAGAAGGGGCCGGTCTCCCTGGGTTGAAATGAGGCTGCTCAGCAGCAGGGTTCCCACTGGTGCCCTTGTTTTCTTGATCTGGAGAAAGAGGCGGGGTGAGTAGTCTGTGCGGAGGCGGCTCATGTGTAGCCCATTAGTGACAACAGTTACTGCTTACTGTCTGTATCCTTGGTCCAGCCTCTCAGTTCTCATCTCAGCACCTGCTTCAGGAGAGCAGGCTCAGCATGTGTTTCCACTGGCATCCCAACACCAGCAAGATGGTCCTGCTCCTAGTAGGTGCTCAGGAAATTCTAGTCGAATGCTGAGCCGATGGAAGGAATATGGCAAGCAGCTTCTCTCTGTGCGTTCTCACTCCATCTCTGCAGACCCACTTGATGGATGAAAAGACTGGAGATCAAAGAGACCAAGTACTTAGGGAGACAGAGGCGTAGACTGTTGTAGGGCAAAAGGGACCTGAGTTGGAATCCTCCCTTTACAATAAGCATTGTGTCCATGAGCGGAGTCTTGGCTTCTTCATCCAAATGGCTATCATGGGGCTGCTGTGCAGCCCTGGAGGTCTGAGCTAGGTAGGAATGGGGTAGTAGTGAAAGCTGGGACACTGATCTAGTTATTTGGGGTGTGGTGAGGGGCAAAGGGCACACATGGACCTAAATTCTTAAGCTGGGGACAGGACTTGAGTTTTTTTTTTTTTTTTTTTCCTTCTGCGACAGTGTCCCTCTGTGGGCCCCTGGCTGTTTTAGAACTCCCTCTGTAGACCAGGCTGCCTTGAATTCACAAAGATCCACCTGCCTCTGCCTCCCGAGTGCTAAGGTTAAAGGCAGGTGCCACCCGGCTGACCCCTATTTTATTTATTTGTTTGTTTGTCTGTTTGTTTTGTTTGTCGAGACAGGGTTTCTCTGTGTAGTTTTGGTGCCTGTCCTGAATCTCGCTCTGTAGACCAGGCTGGCCTCGAACTCACAGAGATCTGCCTGGCTCTGCCTCCCGAGTGCTGGGATTAAAGGTGTGTGCCACTACCGCCCCCTATTTTATTTTTAATTTTATTATTATTATTATTAGTAGTAGTAGTGGGGCTGGAGAGGATGGCTCAGTGGTTAAGACCACTGGCTGCTCTTCCAGAGGTCCTGAGTTCAATTCCCAGCACCCACATGGCAGTTCACAACTGTCTGTAACTCCAGTTCCAAGGGATCCAACACCCTCACATAAACATACATGCAGGCAAAACACCAATGCATATTAAATAAATAAATAAATAAATAAATAAATGTAGTAGTGGTGTTTGCGTGTGTGTGTATGTGTGTGTGTGTGTGTGTGTGTGTGTGTGTGTGTGTATGTGCGCGGTATGTTATGATGGTAACTGGTTCTCTCCTTCCACCATGAGACCCAGGCATTGAATTTAGGCCATTGGGTTTGCATGGTGAACACTTTTATACTGAGCATCTTGCTGACCTTGGCCTTGAACTTTTTTTTTTTTTTTTTAAGATTTATTTATTTATTATGTATACAGTATTCTGTCTGCATATACACCTGCAGGTCAGAAGAGGGCACCAGATCTCATTATGGATGGTTGTGAGCCACCATGTGGTCGCTGGGAATTGAACTCATGACCTCTGGAAGAACAGCCAGTGCTCTTAACCACTGAGCCATCTCTCCAGCCCCAGTCTTGAACTTCTTAACCTTGTTTGCGCATCAGGAAGAAGTGTACCCATGGCATAGGCCTCTGATAAGGACCAAATGAAGCCATGTATCAGAGCGCCCACAGCAGAGTCTTAGGGAGCCCTAGCATCCAGGGCTCCCCTCTGCCAGCTTTTCCAGGAAAATCTCTCGAAATGCAGTCCCCATCCTGACCTTAGCCCCTGAAGACAGTAACTTTATCTCTCCAGGGACCTTTTTGTTCACACAGGCCTCCCGCCCCCCAGGCTGGGAGAGGTGCCAGTGCCAGCCACTTGGAGGAGGATAAGGTCTGGGTGCCTGGTGACTGGAACGAAGTTCCCTCCCACAGTCCTGCCTCTCCCAGCCTGTTGCCTCCCTGCCCACAGCCACATGCTCTTTCTGAATCATGTTACTTAAAAGCCTGGGGTAGGGGGAGCTGGGGAGATGGCTCAGTGGTTTTGAGTGCTTATTGTTTTTGCACAGGACCTGGGTTTGGCTCTTGGCTCACAACTGCTAGCAACTCTACTTTAGGGGATCTGATGCCTCCGGGGGCTCCTGCATGCACATGCTGCACACACAGAAAATGCACATACACAGAAAATTAAATAAATAGATTTTAAAAATGTAAAGCCTCGCAGCGGGGCTGGCTGTGTAGTTCAGTTCATAGTGCTTCCCTAGCACACCTGAAGCCTTGAGTTCAAATCCCCGTCCTTCATAAGCCTGGCACGGTGGCACAAGCCTGTAACCTCAGCACTAAGGAAGTAGAGGCAGGAGGATTAGAAGCTCAAGAGCAAATAGCCTGTCCTCCATGCTGGGCAGTGGTGGCCTTTGACTCCCGAGTTCAAGGCCAGCCTGGTCTACAGAGAGAGTTCCAGGGCAGCCAGAGCTACACAGAGAAAACCCTGTTTCAAACAAACAAACAAACAAACAAAAAAGGCTGAACATCCAAAATAGAGAGTAGGTGAAGGTGCTTGTTTCCCGGGCTGCAGACAACAGAACTCCGTCTCCAGTATCCACCTGAACCCACGTGGACCCATCTGACAGAAGGATTCCAGCCATAAGTTGTCCTCTGACCTCCACATACATGCTCCTCTTACCCCACTCCAAATAAATAAATAAATAAATAAATAAATAAATAAATAAATGTATGTGATTTTTTTAGAACCTTTATGAGCGCACCTGCAGGGCACACCCAAAGCTCCTTAGCTGGTCATTATGCAAGCAGCTCCTCCAAGGATCTCTGTCCTCACCTGCCTCTCCTGCTGCCGCTCCCGCTCCCGAGCCAGGTTCCCACCCCAGCCCTACGACTCCAGCACACCCCAGGGGCCCTGGCTTTTCCCATGTGCTCCCTGGCAGTGGACATGCTCATCCTCTTCATCCTCTTCTCCGCTCAGGAGACTCTTGCCTGTCTTCCACAACCCAGTCACATACCAGTCACCCCGTCCCTTCCCCAGGACTGTTTACTCTTCCCTCAGTGCCCTGCTGTCAAGGTGACGCCCCAGCACCCAGCTGTTCCACTTCTGTTCCCCTGGAACTCATGTCCTTCCCATCCTGGCTAAGGGTGCTTGTGCAGAATCGGTTGTGGGGGGGGGGACGGGGACTCGTTGGTACTCTCCCCAGCCCCAGTCTGGGCTCTGAGCCCCAGAAGCAGCAGGTGTACCCTCATCCGGCAGGAAGCCTCTGGCTCCACCCTGCTTGGCTGCACGAGAAGCTTTGGTACAGATGGGGATGTCGAAAATATCTGTGACATATTCCAAACTGGCCTACTTTCCTATCACAGGAGTCTGAGATAGAGACGGGCGAGAGAGGTGGGAGTCCGGGATTCGCACCCGTCCCTCCCCAGCTCAGGTGTTAGACCGGAGATGGACTCACGGCCTTCCCTGCAGACTCCTCTCTTCTGGGCCTTCGTGATGGGGCTCTTGGGAGGTGAGTGGTACCATGAAGCAGAGGTGTAATGGACTTGAGGGAGTGGGTAGAAATACAGAGTCCTGGGTCCTGTCCAGGAAGCTTCCAGTCCAGGAGGAGGGCTCTGGCAGTCATCTCATTGGCTGTGAGGACAGGACAGAGGCCTGGGCTCAAGCCCTGGCTCTCCTAGGAGGCCTTCGACAGGACTGCAACTTCTCTAGGCTTCCAGTTTTTGTTTTTGTTTTTTATTAATCAGCAAATGAGTTGCTCGTAAGTCTGGCTTTCCCTCCTGCAAGCAGTGGTGGTGGGTGGCTTTGGGGGCGATACATTTCTGGGACTTGCTTCCGAAACCAGCGCTTGACCTTTTGCCCTGGGGACGACCAGGCTGTACTCTGTCAGGGCAGCTTTAGTGATCACCTGTCCCTGGGCCCCGCCTCCCAGCAGGCCTGGCTGGGCCGCTACCCTTAATCCTCAGCTTAATGAGCTCCTTGTAAAGAGTCCTCCAGAGTCCTTCCCCCTGACGCCCGGGCTGCATCATCACTCCTGCACTGCCGGGAAGTTCACACTCACAGCTAATTTCAGTCTCTCTTGCTGACATGAAAGCCCTTGGGTGTTCTGCTTGCCTTCTTCCCACACGAAGCGATTGTTATTTTAGTTTCTCTCTTTGCAGGGTAGATGAGCCCTCTGCTGTTTCTGGGGTGGGCAGGATCCTGGAGGCATTTTTCTTTCCTTCTTTTTTTTTCCCCCCTAGCTCTCATGATGCTGGGCTTTTTCCAGCTTTCATTTAAGTACTGCTATGATTTAAGTGTCCCCCAAAGAAAGGTTGGGGATATACCTTGGTGGTACCTAAGTGCAAGGCTTTGAGTTCATCTTAGCACTGCTCCCCCAAAAAAGTTCCCTAAAAATACATGTGTTAAACGAAGAAGAAGAAGAAGAAGGAGAAGAAGGAGAAGAAGAAGGAGAAGGAGAAGAAGAAGAAGAAGAAGAAGAAAAAGAAGGGTGAGGTGGCACACGCCTTTAATCCCAGCACTCAGGAGGTAGAGGCAGGTGGATCTCTGAGTTTGAAGACCAGCCTGGTCTACAGAGGAAGTTGTAGGACAGCCAGGGCTACACAGTGAAACTCTGTCTTGAAAAACAAAGAACAGGAAAACAAAAAAAATCCATGTTTTAGGGGCGGGACAGATGGCTCAGCTCTTAAGAGCCCTGGCTGCCCTTCCAGAGGACCCATGTTTGAGTCCTAGCACCTAAAGAATAGCTCACAGCTGTCTATAACTCCAGTTCCAGGGGATCCAGCACCCTCTTCTGGCCTCCTTGGGCACCATGCAATAAGTGTTACACACACACACATGAAGGCAAAACATCCATGTACATAAAATAAAAACTTAAGCCGGGCGGTGGTGGCACACGCCTTTAATCCCAGCACTCGGGAGGCAGAGGCAGGCGGATCTCTGTGAGTTCGAGGCCAGCCTGGGCTACCAAGTGAGTTCCAGGAAAGGCGCAAAGCTACACAGAGAAACCCTGTCTCGAAAAACCAAAAAAAAAAAAATAAAAAAATAAAAAAAAATAAAAATAAAAACTTAAACTTTTTAAATTTTGTTTTGTTTTGTTTTTTCGAGACAGGGTTTCTCTGCGTAGCTTTGGTGCCTGTCCTGGAACTCACTCTGTAGACCAGGCTGGCCTCAAACTCACAGAAATCCTCCTGCCTCTGCCTCCTGAGTGCTGGGATTAAAAGTGTGTGCCACCACCGCCCCACAAACTTTTTTAATTTTGGAGATTATAATTACCACATTTCTCCCTTCCTTTCCTCCCTCCAAACCTTGCCACCTACTCCTCCTTGCTGTCTTTCAAATTTATGACCTCTTCATTTATTAATTGTTATCATATATATATATATAGTATGTTTATGTGTATATTTTCCTAATTATAACCTGCTCATCTGTAGAATATTACTTGTATGTATGTTTCCAGGGCTGACGATTTGGTATTGGATAACCAATTGGTGTGCTCATCCTTGAGGAAGACTATTTCTCCCCCAAATAAAATTAAAAAAAAAAAAAGTCTGTATATTATGCTAGGCGGGCGATGGTAGCCCACACCTTTAATTCCAGTATTCAGGAGGCAGAGGCAGGCGGATCTCTGTGAGTTTAGGCCAGCCTGGTCTACAGAGTGAGTTCCAGGACAGCCAGGGCTACACAGAGAAACCCATCTCAAAATACCACAGGAAAAAAAAAAGGTTTCTATATTAAAGGTTTGGTTTCTAGGGTCTCTAACCAGAGATAGTGGAGCCTTTAGGAGCTGGGGTCTAGTGAGAGGGATTGGACCATTGGAGGTGCGTCCTTGAGGGGCATCATGGGGTCCTCATTCTTCCTCTTCCTTCTGCTCTTCGGCTCCCAATGTTCCCGAACAGTTTTGCTCCACATATGCTTCTACCATGATGCACTGCTTCACTTGTGCTTAAAGTGGTGAGGCCACCGGGTCGCGGACTGCAACCGGCGACCCTTCTCTCTTGATAACACGATGAGCTCAGATGTTCTGTGACAGTGATGGAAGCTGACTCTCATAGCTTTGGGTCCCGTAGAGACCCTTCTCTCTCTCAGTTTCTCCAACTGCTATACTTCTAGAAGACGGAGTGACCAAGAGAAAGGTTGGCTGCTATGGATCTGTGAATCAAGACAAAAGTAGACGTAATGATTCATATTTAAGACGTTTTGAACTGGAGGTGTGACTCAGCGGTAGAGCACCTACCTGGTATGTGTGAGGCCCGGGATTTGATCCTCAGCACCACCAAACAAAATAAGGTGAACCGACACTGGCTGTGGCGGTCCACACCTTCCATCTTAGAGCTCTGGAGGCAGAGGCAGGAGGATCTCTGTGAGTTCAGTGGTAGCCTGGTGTACAGAGTGAGTTCCAGGCTAGCCAGGGCTGTGCAGTGAGATCTTGTGTCAGGCAAAACAAAGCAAAAGAAAACAACAACAGCCGGACGGTGGTGGCGCACACCTTTAATCCCAGCACTCGGGAGGCAGAGCCAGGCTGATCTCTGTGAGTTCAAGGCCAGCCTGGACTACCAAGTGAGTTCCAGGAAAGGCGCAAAGCTACACAGAGAAACCCTGTCTCGGAAAACCAAAAAAAAAAAAAAAAAAAAAAAAAAAAAAAAAAAAAAGATAGAAAGAAAGAAAACAACAACAAAGTAAAACAAAATGGAACAGCACCCCGAGAACTCACCTCCCTTCTCCTGCCATGGAGATTTAGAGACTGGATCCACAGACGGGCTCCGCCCACTCCAGGGAGAACCAAGGAGGGTTTTTCCTGTGCTGGAGGCCGTTGAACATCCATTCAGAGGCACCTCACTGACTGACAAAGCAACAACTCCAGTGTGAGGTGTTGGTGTGCATCCTGTCCATGTGTGGGTAGCAGAATACAACCGCCCACATTATAGAACCCCTGCAAGGCTCGGAGTTGGCTACCACTGGGGCAGGACGTGGGGGCTGCAGACAGACAGCACAGGGAAACTGACTTCTTACTATATTCCTTTACAACACTTTTTTAATGTTTAAAATTAATCAATTCCTTTTTTCATTGTTTGTTTGGTTGGCTTTTTGAGATGGGTTTCTCTGTGTAGCTGTCCTGGAATTTGCTCTGTAGATCAGGCCTTGAGGCCTTGAACTCATGGAGATCCACCTGCCTCTGCCTCCTGAGTGCTGGGATTAAAGGTGTGCACCACCAGTGCCCAGCTCATAATTAGTTTTTGAGACAGGGTCTCACTGTGTAGCCATGGCTGGACTGTAACTCACTATGGAGCTAAGAGTGACCTTGAACTCTGACCCTTCTGCCTCCACATCTCAGATGTTAAGGCTACAGACATGTGCTTTCTCTTTTCACTGAGTTTTGTATCACACACACACACACACACACACACACACACACACACACGATTTCCTACTCAACAAATATGAAAAAAAACCCAAACCCCCAAACCTGCAGTTCTTAATATTTTATATGTTATTATATTTGTCCCCAGTCATATATCAACAGTTATTGCTGAGAGAGTCAGAGCCCAGAGGGAAGGGGCTATGACATCAGGGCTGGGACAGAGAATATGAAGGAGACTTAGCTCAAAAGGACCTAGGTGGGCTCACAGTAGGACAGCAGCATGGCTGGAATCCACCCGCCTAGCACAGTGCTAGATGCTCTAGAGGGTGGAGAGGCCAGAGGGGCCCCGGGGAGGAAAGCTCTAGTTCATCTAGAACCTTGAACTCACAGAGATCCGCCTGCCTCTGCCTCTGCCTCTGCCTCTGCCTCTGCCTCTGCCTCTGCCCCTGCCCCTGCCCCTGCCTCTGTCTGAGTGCTGGAATTAAAGGCGTGTGTCACCACACCAAGCAAAATAAATCAATCTTGAAAAACAGAAAAAAAAAAAAAAAAGAAAAAGAAAAGAAAAAAAAGAAAGAAGAGAAAGCTAAGTGTGTTTTTCAAGAGCCCAAGAGGGAATTTTAGCTAATTGGTGTGTGTTTCTGAGGAGAGGGGCGGGCTCTGGAAGAACTTTCTGGAGGAAATGGAATCCGAGCTGGCCTCAGAGAAGGAGTCAGGTATCCACAGGTGCAGAGGAAGGAGAAGATAAGCCCATGCTGCGGAACAGTATTAGGCTATTGGGCAAAGGCCTGGGCTATGAGGGGAAGGTACAGGATGTGTGCACATGTCCTGTGTTGCAAGAGGAAATCAGAGATAAGGTTGACATTTAAATTTACTGGTTGATACTGTTTCTTTCTTTCTTTCTTTCTTTTTTTTGAGACAGGGTTTCTCTGTGTAGCTTTGTGCCTTTCCTGGAACTCACTCTGTAGCCCAGGCCGGCCTGGAACTCACAGAGATCCACCTGGCTCTGCCTCCTGAGTGCTGGGATTAAAGGCATGCACCACCACTGCCCGGCTATACCATCTCTTATTTATTTATTTATTTATTTTAATTTTTCAGAGCTGAGGACCGAACCCAGGGCCTTGTGTTTGCTAGATGAGCGCTCTACCACTGAGCTAAATCCCCAACCCCTATTTATTCATTCTTGAGACAGGGTTTCTCTGCGTAGTTCTGTCCTGGAACTCACTCTGTAGACCAGGCTGGCCTCGAATTCACAGATTCACCTGCCTCTGCCTCCTGAGTGCTGGGATTAAAGGTGTGCACCATCACTGCCTGGCTGACTCAATACATAGCTAAGAATGATTTAGAACTCCTGATGCTCCTGCCTCCACTTCCCAAGGGCATGGGATGTACCCATGCCAACCTTTCTTTCTATTTTTGTTTTATGAGACAGGGTTTCTCTGTGTAGCCTTGGCTGTCCTGGACTCACCCTTAGACCTGGTCTGCCTTGAAATCAGAGATCCGTCTGCCTCTGCCTCCCAAGTGCTGGGTTTAAAGGTGTGTGCCACCACTGCCTGACTTCCTTCCTTTGTTTGTTTAAAGATAAAATCTCGTTATGTTGTTAGGCTGGCTTCCAACTCTCAATCTTCCTGTCTCAACTTCCCCAATGCTGACATATCCTGATGCTGATTTATCTTTTATAAAAGATACCACCAGAGCTGGGAGACAGTTCAGCGGATGGGAGTGGTTATTAGAAAAGCATGAGGACCTGGGTTCAAATCCCACCACCCATGTAAAGAGCCCAGTGTGGCAGCTTGTACATCTCAGTAGGACATGATAAGGCAGAAACTAGAAGATCTTTTTTGGACTTGCTGGCCACCAGGTTCAGGGAGAGACCCTTCCCCAAGGGAATAGATAGAGGGATAGAACAAGACAGCCTGTCTTCCTCCAGCCTTTGCGCATGCTCACAAGCATGTGAATGTGCACATACACATGGGCATACACCACACACACACACACACACACCACACATACACCACACATACACCACACACACCCCCCACATACACACCACACACACACACACACACACACACACACACACCACATACACATCACACACACACACACACACACACCCCACACACATACACACACACACACCACACACACACACACACACACCACACACATACACACACACACCACACACACACACACCACACACACACACACACACACCACACATACACCACACATACACCACACACACACACACACACACACACACACACACATACACCACACACACACACACACACACACACACCACACATACACCACACATACACCACACACACACACACACACATACACCACACACACACACACACACACACACACACACACCACACATACACCACACACACACACACACACACCACACATACACCACACATACACCACACACACACACACACACACATGAACAAAAATTTAAAAGTAACAAATAGGGGCTGGAGAGATGGCTCAGTGGTTAAGAGCACTGGCTGTTCTTCTAGAAGATCTGGGTTCAATTCCCAGCATCCACATGGTGGCTCACAACTGTCTGTAGCTCCAGGTCCAGGGGATCTGACACCCTCACATAGATATACATGCAGGTAAATACTAATGCACATAAAATAAAAATTAAGAGAAGTTTTTAAGTAAGAAATAAGGCAGGCTGTAGTGGCACACACCTTTAATCCCAGCACTCAGGAGACAGAGGCAGGCGGATCTCTGAGTTTGAGGCCAGCCTGGTTTACATGCTCCAAAGCTATAGAGAAACCCTTTCTTGAAAAAAAAAAAAAAAAAGAAAGAAAGAAAGAAATAAAGGCTATTCCACAGAACAGATGAATTGCTGCGTGTGTGAGGCATCGGGAAGGGCACGGAACTCCCATATACTCTTCTTGGGCCACACTTCAGCAACCTCCACATGTCTAGCCATCCGGAAACTTGCCAGATCCTGTCCTTCTGGGTTCTCATGGAGGAGTCAGGGCACCATCGTGATTGCTTGAGGGGAGCCAGCGGCAGGTTTGACGTTCAGCTCCTTCAGCATTCCTCCCTGCAGCCGGCCAGGAATCTTCCAGAACGAGGAGTCTTATGATCTGCTATTGGGCAAGTGCAGGACAGAGGACTGACTACTCTATGGCTAACTGAGGGTGAAGAAGGCTAGGGTTGCTAGAAGCTACCATTGTGGAAGGAAACCCTGGATTGCCTGGGCTGCCTTCAGGATGGAGATCTGAGGCAGGAACAAAGGCAAAAGCAAGGACAACACACACACACACACACACCACACATCATACACACACATATACACATACACACTCATACACACACACACACACACACACACACACACACACACACACACACACACAGCCGCAGCATTGCCTTTTCAAACCTTTGCAATAGAGGGGCTTGCTTTTTAAGTGTCCCAATGGCTGTGCATCATTTCTGCTGAGCAGAAATAGTCACGTGCTTCAATGTCAAATGGCTGCCATGGTTTTTCAAGGTTATTCTCTGTTTCTGTCTCCTTGGCAAACAGCAGCTAGGCCAGCAGCCCTGATCTATAGACTTCACTGTGAGTAGCTGTGCCCTGGGGTCCTTGGATGCCCTGCAGAGGTCAGGAGGGCCTGGGCATTTGTTGGAGATGAACATGCATGTCCATTTGACTGAGAAGAAGGTGAGAACCTTGTGTCAGGACCTCAGAGAGCTGAGGGTCTCTATCCCATCTGTAGAGTTAGTGGGAGTGGAAGCCTCTGTGAGGGGAGCAGTGTACGGGTGTGGATCATTCTGGAAGGCCTTGTACTACCAGCCCTAGCAGCCAGCCCATGGCCTAGCACCTTGGAAAGGGACAGAGATTTTTTGTGAGCAATGTGAGATTCCAGAGACCTGAGGTCTTAGTTTAGTGGTGATTAAAACAATCATGAGTGTTTTATTTGTTTGTTTGTTTGTTTTTCAAGACAGGGTTTTCCTGTGTAGCCCTGGCTGTCCTGTGATCACCCTGTAGATCAGGCTGGCCTTAAACTCAGAGATCTGCCTGCCTCTGCTGGGATTAAAGGCGTATGCAACCACCGCTCGACTGTTTGGTTTGTTTTTTATTTTACAGTGCTGGGAATAGAACCCAGGTTCTTGGATATGCTGGGTAAGTGCTCAAGCTACAACACTCAGCCCTTTAAATTTTTCTTTTTTTCTTTTTCTTTTTCTTTTTAATTTAGAAAAGCTAGGCATGGTGGTGCACAGCTGTAATCCTAGCATTTGGGAGGAAAAGGCAGGAGGATCACAAGTTCAAGGCCACCCTCTGCTACATAGTAAATTTGAGGCCAGCTGGGACTACATGAGACTGTCTCAAAAAATGTAAAAAAAAAAAAAATTTAATTTATTTATTTGTATGTAGGGGTGGGGAGAAGGGTATGTGAGTATGACATGGTGTGTGTGTGTTGGGGGGTGAGTGTGACATAGTATGTATGTTGGGTGTGTATGGGGGAGTGTGTGTGTAGGTAGGTATATGAATGTGACATGGGATGCATGTGTGTGTGTGAATGTGATGTGGTGTGTGTGTGTGTGTGTGTGTGTGTGTGTGTGTGTAAGGCAGAGGAAAACTTGCAAGAACTGATTTTCTTTTTCTTGTCAATTCTGGGGATTAAACTCAGGTCATCAGGGTTGGTGGCAAGTGCCTTTACCCCCTGAGCCATCTTCCTAGCCCTCCAAAATTTATTTTAAGACAGGGTCTTGGACTGTAAAAATAACTTAATGGTAAAAAGCATTTGCTGCTCTTCCAGAGGACCTGAGTTCAATTCCCAGCACCTACATGGTGGCTCACAACTGTATGTAACTCCTTCCAGAGGACCTGAGTTCAATTCCCAGCACCTACATGGTGGCTCACAACTGTATGTAACTCCAGTTCCAGGGGATCCAATACCCTTTTATGGCCTCCACCCAGACCAGACAAAACATAGATGCAGGCAAAACACCCATGCATATAAAAATATTTTTATTAAAAAAAAAAAGAGCCAGGTAGTGGTGGCACGTGTCTTTAGTCCCAACACTTGAGAGGCAGAGGCAGGCGGGTCTGAATTCAAGACCATACTGATCTGCAAAGCAAGTTACAGGACAGCTAGGTCTACACAGGGAAACCCTGTCTCAAACAAAAAGGCAGACAGACAAACAAACAAAGACAGTCTTGCTAACTTGTCCTGGCGGACCACCAGCTCACAGCCCCTTTGCCTTAGCCTTCCAAGTGTTTGGGATTAAAAGTGTGTGTGTCACCATGCCAGGCTAGAGGGCTTTGCTTTTTTATTTTGGTTTTTCGAGACAGGGTTTCTCTGTGTAACTTTGGAGCCTGTCCTGGAACTCGCTCTGTAGACTAGGCTGGCCTTGTACTCTCAGGGATCTGCTTGCCCCTAATTAAAAACTGAATTAAAGCTGGGCGGTGGCTGGGTGGAGGTGGTGCACATCTTTGATCCCAGCACTGGGGAGGCAGAGTCAGGTGCATCCCTGTGAGTTCGAGGCCAGCCTGGTCTACAGAGCATGATCCAGGACAGGTACCAAAACAACCCAGAGAAACCCTGTCTCAAAAAACCAAAAAGAGAAAAGAAAAAAAAAAGAAAGAAAGAAAGAAAAGAAAAAAGCTGGGCAGTGTTAGCAAAAGCCTTTAATCCTAGCACTGGGAAGGCAGAGGCAGGTAGATCTCTATGAGTTCAAGGCCAGCCTGGTCTACAGAGGGAGTTCCAGGACAGACTCCAAAGCTACACAGAGAAACCTTGTCTTGAAAAAGCCAAAAAGATTTTTTTAATTAAAAAATTTTAACAATGTTTTTAGATTTATTTTACTATATTTGTTTTGTGTATATGTGTATGGGCTTGCGTGTGTTTGTGTACCATGTGCATGTAGGTGCCTGTGCAGACCAGAAGAGGGCATCACATTCCCAGATACTGGAGTTCAAGTGATTTCAAGTGACCATGTGGGAGGGAGCTGGGAATGAATCCGGAGTTCCCTGCAGGAGCAGCAAGTGCTCTTAACAACTGAGCCATCTCGCCAGCCCCCTTTTATGTATTGTATGTTTGTGAGTGAGTGAGTGTGTGTGTGTGTGTGTGTGTGTGTGTGTGTGTGTGTGTGTGTGTGTGTGTGTGTACCATAGTGCACGTGTGAGAATCAGAGGACAACTTGCGGGAATCAGTTGTCTCCTACCACACAGGTCCCAGGGAATCAGGTGGTCAGCTTTGGTGACAAGCCCCTTTACCCACTGAGCCACCTCGAGGGCTGTCTTTGGAGCAAAATGACAAGGATGAGGAGGGTCTGGTGGTGGGGCAGATGATTCAATGATAACTGAAGCGCAAAGCTGAGCTTCTCAATGCAGACTGGCGCATGCCACCTGCTCAGGAGGGCAGCGAGTTCGGGAAGGCAGGGCCTGCAAGGGAGGCTCGCACTCCCGGGTTAAGGAGGAGACTTTGGGTCAGGCCACTCACTGCACAAAGAAGCATCCTGAGGGCTTTCAACCACCATCTGAGACGTCAGAGCAGGTGTCTGCTGCCCCTGGGCATTGGGGAAGGTTGTGACAGGTGGGCACAAGCGCTGGGTTCCAAAGAAGGTGAGAGAAATGTTGAAAGATGTAGGCTCAGTGACTTCCTGACCAATTCTCAGTTGCTTTATTTTTTTAATTGAAAAGCAATTTTTTTTTTTGAGAAAGAGGGTCTCACATAGCCTTGAGCTCACTATGTAGCCAAGGTGACCTTGAATTCCTGATATTCTTGCTTCTTCCTCCTCAGTGCTGAGATGACAGGCATTTTCTACCACAGCCAAGTAGCCTTTCATTTTTTATTGAGGTGAAATTCACATAACATAAAACCAGCCATGCTAAAGTGAACAGCTGCCAGGGCCAGGGGAGATAAAATAAAATAAAAAGGACTCCAAAGGGCCTCCTGCTTTCAGGATGCTGGGCAAACCCTGCTTCCCATCTTGTTTCTAAATATTCCTTTACTCCAAAAGGAAGCCAGACCCACTGGGCCATTGCCCCCACTTCGGCAGGTCTACAGCCAAACCCATTGTGAGTCTTTCACATAAAGGGACTCATTCGGCATTCAGCTGACGTGCCTGGCTCCTTCCCCTTAGCCCGGTCCTCCAGACTCAGCCACCTTCATTCCTGTTTAGGGTGGAACAGAGGTTCCACTGGGTAGACACAGCACGGCTTGTGTATCGACTCCCCCACCTGAAGACAGGAAGCCGCTGGGCTGTTGGATCAGGCAACCATTTGATACTGAGGGAACCGTCACGTGACTTTCCACCGGCGGCTGCTGAACCATTTTCATGCCCACACGGAATGCCCAAGAGGTTCATCTACCTTCATTATTAAACAAGGCATGGGTGTGACCTTGGGGGGGGTCACCAGGTGCTGGCATGTGTGAACAACGAGGTCGGTATGACATCTGCCGCGCTCCCTCACCCCACCACAGGCTTCTCAGGTTAGCCTGAGTGGACTGGTGGAGGGTGACTTTCTTTCTCTCACTCATCCAGACGTAAGGACCAGATGGTTAGATCTGGAACCGCGAGGCAAGCTAGGGGGGATCCTGCTGAGCTGAGGCTCACGTACAGGTTGTCCTCCCGTTCTTCCTTCCCTGGGCCCCTCTTCTCTTCCTGGTCCTTCCTCTCCCTCCTGCCTCCTCACTCCTACTTCCCTTCTTCCCTTCTTCCCTTCTCTCCTGCTCTGCATCCTCACTTCTGTGGGCCTCCTTCTCCCTTCTCTCACATTTTCACCTTGCTCCTCAACCCCATTAAAGTTCATCCTCACCCCCATTAAAGTTCATTCACCTGGCTTTCTTCCTTTCTTTCTTCCTTCCTTCCTCCCTCCCTCCCTCCCTCCCTCCCTTCCTTCCTTCCCTTCTTCCTCCTCCTCCTCTTCCTCTCCTCCTCCTCCTCCTCTTCCTCCTCTTCCTCCTCCTCCTCCTCCTCTTCTTCAGGACTTGTTGTGTATTCCAGGCTGCCCTCACACTAATTGCTTAGCTCAGCTAGCCTTAGACTCTTGGTCCATGTTCCTCAGTCTCCTGAGTAGCTGAGATTACAAATTTACACTACCTCATGTCCAGCCCATATACCTGAGGGACAGAGTGAGGGCAGAGAGCTGCCTGTGTATGGACTGCAGTCATAAGGCACCCCCCCCCCCATCTAGTCGCCAGGAAGTCCCCTGAGAGGGGTGAGGGGCTCGGAAGTCACTCTTCCTGTTTGATTGTTAGGAGAGAATGCCAGCATCACGAAGCTTGGACCTGGCACTCAGCAGGGTTTCAGGAGACCCACCCCTGTTTCTCAGTATGGCGGGTTAAAGTTTAGGGAGACAGGAATGGCCAAGGGTGCTCCAGACAGCAGGGAACTTTCTTGATGGTGTGAGGAAAACAGAAGAGATTCATGAGAGCTGGGACGGCCTCTTAGACACTCCCCACGTGGGCCAGGCCCTGCCAGGACTTGCCTCTGTGGGCAAAGCCCTAAGCTGGGAGAGCCAGAAGGCAGTCACCACCCAACTAGCTCGGCAAGTGTGACCTGGCCCCGCAGCAGCCCACTTCTTGGGAACTTGCTAGAAATGCACATCCCCTCGAACTTACTGACTCTGGAACTTGGGGGGACAGCACCTCTCTTCCAACAAGCCACTGAAGGGCTCTGCTTTTCCAGTCTGCAGAGACCTCCTTTAATGAGGGAGACTCAGCATCTACCACAAGGAGCTCCCAGTCTGAAAGGAGAGCTTAGGTTCCTTGCTAGGGGACAGGGCGGCTGGAGCCTTGGGGCTCTGAGAACGCTGCCCACTCCACTGTGGGGGCTGGGAGGCTGAGCGACAGCTGAGGGTCTGTGAAGGGGGCCAGCCTCAGAGAACCCCTTCCACTTTCTCTCTCCATTCTTCGGAAAGCAGTTTGATGTGCTAATGAAGGCATCAATTATTGAGCACCATTTGCATTCCTTACAATAACAGGCGAGGGAGGGGGACCTGAGGGAGTCAGGAGAGTCTTTTGAAATTTACAGCCACTTACGGCTCTCCTGTGGAGTGGGGTGAACACCGAGCTCCGTGAGAAGAGGGGTATCCGGGATCTAGGGTCCCCGATGCTAGCCTGGCTGATGGGCAGGGCCGTGTCTTCCTCCACAGCTGCCCTGCCGCATCGTCCACCTCAGTGCATGGTCACTGCTTAGTGCTTTCTGGATGGCTCTATGGGGCTCATGAAATGCCCTGGCCAGACAAACGGAGGGGCGGGGGGACATTCTTAGGGAACCTCACCTCACGCAGATGCTTCAAGGTGCAGAATGGGCAGTTCACGCGTGCGGGTCAGCCTTGATTTCCTCATCACCCGCGTTACTAACTACGCTAATCCTCGAGCCCTTGTGCTCCTTTTTGCCCAGATGTTTGTCCAGGTGCCAGGCCTGCTGCTACAATGTCTTAGGGGAGAGGAGGGAAGGGTGAGAATTCCCCACTCTAGGCTGCTGCCGACTCTCCTTTCTGCTGCCCTTAGAGTGGGGCCGGCGCCCTGGAGTATTTCAGAAGGACAGGAAGAGTGGTGAGGAACTGTTTTCCCAATCCTCAAACATGCCAGCTGCTGGCTAGGAAGAGCATCGCCAGCGCCACAGGGGAGGAGGACCAGAGGGAAGTTATGTTGAGGAATGAGAAAAGGCGGGGCAGCACCTGAGGCATCTCAGGTGGAGGCAGCTGGCATGAGGGTTGGCTGGGCACCACGCCAGCATAGAGAAGCCATTCTGCTTGCTTCTGCTGGATAAGGAACACCCAGGCTGTTCAAGCCCTCCTCAGCCTCCCCCTAGGAGCAGAGCTCTCCTCCTTCAGAGGCCTCATGGGAGGTGGCATCCCTGAAGGATGATGGTCAGGTCGTTGTTTGGGACTGTGAGACCTATGTTTCTGTTTAGGCTCTCTGTTTATTATCATGCTGCCATGGAGCCCCAGGCCGAGCTGTCCTGGTGTATGTGTATGTATATAGAGGATCTTTGGAGAGTAGAGGGTGTGTGTGTGTGAGCGAGTTCTTAGCTCTGAGACGATCAGAAATGTGAAGGATTTACCATTATTAAAACCTGACCTCGGGATAGAGCATGTGCCCAGAATGTGTTGTGGGGGCTCTGGGTTCAATTCCAGCACTGAATTTTCAGCACTGAAACAAACAAACAAACAAACAAACACAAAAGCGAGCTACACAAGCCATGCCCGTTAGCCAACATCTGTGACCCCAGCACTAGGGAAACCGATGCAGGAGGGCTGTAGGCTGAAGGTCAGCCTGAACTAAATAACAAGATTGTTTCAAAAACACCACCACAACAGACATAGAGAAGAGTTACATCAATGGAAAGACTCAAACTGATGATCGTGTCTTGCCATGGAGGGCTTCCTCTGGAGCCGTCTTTGGAGCTCAGATTCCCAGGTGCTGATTCAACCCCCTTTTCCCACCCAGTCTGGATGGGTGGCTTTGTTGGTGAGTCTAGGAGTCGAGTGTTCAATGCAGCCAAGAGTCCACAGAATAGGAGAGAAGAGGAGAAACATCTTTCCAGTTGTCACCTCAGAGAGAATGCTCAGGTCCTTGGGGATGGGACAGCCCTGTCCTAACTCTGCTTCGCTGGTCCCCCTGCTGTGTGGGTGTGGGACTTGGGGTGCCAGGGCTGGTCTCTGCTTCTGGTAGTCACAGGTAAGATGGTTGTGGAAGTAGAAAAGAGGCTGGGAGTTCTAGAATCAGGCCAACCTGACTCTCAATTTCACCTCAGAGGCTCTTGGATTGGGCGGTTGTCTAAACTTATTTCCTTTCTTTCTTTCTTTCTTTTTTTTTTTTTTTTTTTTCGAGACAGGGTTTCTCTGTGTCATTTTTGGTGCCTGTCCTGGATCTCACTCTGTAGATCAGGCTGGCCTCAAACTCACAGAGATCCGCCTGGCTCTTCCTCCCGAGTGCTGGGATTAAAGGTGTGCGCCACCACCACCACCTGGCTTCTATTTTGTTTTGTTCCTTGGACAAGGTCTCATCGTGTATCCCTGGCTAGACTAGGACTCACTTAGGAAGATCAGACTGGCCTAAACTTCGTGTTGATCCTCCTGCCTATTCCTCCCAAATCTAGGATGACAGGTGTGCACCTTTATTTCTGATATGTGGCTAATGTGGCAGGATTAAATTAGAGACTATTGGGTAAAGTACTGGCTGATGCCCTTCCCCTTAGATGGGCACAGAATAGGGACAAGGAGACATTTTGTTCCTGGTGGGGGGTTCTGGGTTGGGACCACCCCAAAGGGAGAGGAGTCTTATAGAGCAGTGTGAAGTTCTGAAGGGGGAGAGGTATGTGCCAGGCTGTGACCCCTCCCATGCACAGGGCCTGCGGTCTCCTAGTGCCCATCTTAGGCAGGCAGCCAGGCAGGGAGCTGGACGAGTGCCCAGTGAGTGCCCAGAGGCCAAAAGATGGGCACCATCCAGTTGGCAGAGGGAAAAGCAGCTGGCCCAGGAGAAAAGTCATGGTCTTAACTGCTGGGGTTGTGTGCCCAGACCATGTGTCCAGGACACAGTTCTTGGCTGTCCTCCTGAGATGGCCAGCTGGAGCCGAGTCCCCTCTCACCGCCTTGCCCTGCCACCTGAGTTAGTGGAACTGGAATTGATCTGTAAGGGGCATTTGGGACCTTGCCCCTAGCTGGGCATGCGGCTGGCTCAGAGGCAGGTCTGGGGGCGGGCAGAAAAGCAGGAGAGCCCAGATTAAGGCTGGGACTGGGTAGATGAAGAAGTGGGGAAACCGGTTTGTCATCTGGGCCACTTGGGGTGGGGTCTCCTCTCCTGGGCTCTGTCTGCCAGCCATTCTGCTGGGTGGACTGAAGGGAAGAGATGTGGGCACTGGGTGGCCTCTTCTTGACCATCTGAACTCCCTCTGGGAATGCCAGGAGTAAATAAAACGGACAGAGGGCTTAGCCCACCTGCCCCTCTCGAAGAGAGGATTCTGAGAGGAGAAACTGGCCACAAAACCCGAGGGAAGGAAGGAGGGAAAAGCCTGAGCACAAAAGGTCGAGTGTCTGGGTCCAAGCTGGAGATGGAGAAGTCTGCAGAATTACCAGGTAGGCCAAGGAAGGTGAACCAGGGTGGGGCGTGCCGAGGTGGCGCTTTGCAGGCCGCCGTGGAAGTGGCAAAGGTGTCACCAGAAGAGGCGCGAGAAGACGGTCTGGAGCGTCCTACTTTGGGGTCCACTTCGGAGGGAATCGATGTCTCCTCCTCCCTCACTCGCATGCAGTACCTGCTCGCGCCGGAGGTAGGGGCGGGAAACCCAAGTAGGGGGCTAGGAGGCTGTCCAGCAGGGGGCGCCGGAGAGCTGGGTCCCTGGCCGAGGGGTGGCTTTAGACGGGGGAGGGGCAGGGATGAGGGGGCGCGACCGAGGAGAGGCACACTGGGGGTCTCGACTCTGGGTGTAGAGCGACTGTGGCGTTCCGAGGTCACCTTGGCTGAAGAGTGCTCCCCCTTCTCTCGTCCTCTCCCCATCCGCTCCGCCGCGCCCGGAGCGCTGGTCTGTCTGTCCCAAGGCGTGCTTGGAGACCCAAGGCGCCACCTCCCCAGGTGCCTCCTTCGGGGCCACTCCGGGGTCAACGCATTTGTTTCTACCGCGGCTGGAGGGCCGCTTAGGGTGTGTGTGTGGGGGGGAGCGAGCAGGTGGAGTGGGGGGCGGAGCGTGAGCGCGCCCCGCACCCCAGTCCCGGCCCTGTGCTGCGGGATCCCGGCGTGCTGCTGGAGGGGAGCGAGGAAGCGCAGTGCCCCTTCCCCCTCCCCAGCTCCCCGCCACCCCCCGGCGGCCCTTTGTACCATCCGGCCACACGCGCGTGCCCGCGTCGCGCGCGCTCCCGCCCGCAGTGACACACCCGCGCCGGCCGCACGCGCGCACTCGCGCGCACACACAGAGAGAGAGACACACACACACACTCGCTCTCGCACACTCGGTGACACGCCCGCGCGCGCGCGCACCCACACGCCCGGCCGCCGGCGCCCTCCCAAGCTGGTCCACCCCGGCGGGGCCCGCGCCCCCGGCCCGCCCGCCTGGCACCGCGCCCCGGGGCTGGGGCCGAGCGAGGAGCCCGCGAGGCGGCGAGAGGGCGAGCGCCAGGCAGGCCGGCCCGGGGCCCCCGCCCCCCGCGCCCCCGCCCGATGGGGAACGCTCCGTCCCAAGGCATGTCCCTGTCTCTCTCCTCCCTAATGTGCCTCCATGCTTAAGTGGAAGGTATTTCTGTTTTCTTTGTGTGTTTTCCCCTCGGCCGGGGGCGGGGGCGGCGGCCGGGCCCGGGAGGCGGCGGCCGGCCGGGCTAGGGATGCTCCGGGTGCAGGTGTTGCGGGGGGGCAGGGGACAGCTGCGCGCCGGGCTGGGGAGGACCGGGGCGGGAGAGCGCTGGGAGCCGAGAGGGTCTGGAGCTGGCGAAGCTGGAGACCGGGCGAGGAGGGCCTCTCGGTGCCCGGGGGGGAGGGGACCTGGGGTTACAATGTAGGGGGGAGGGGTGGGTGAAGGGGGATGGCGAGGAGAGTGGGGGGAGGGGAAGGGTCCATGCGAGGTGAGGCCAGGGATGTTGCGGCGGGGGAAGGGTCGGGGATGAAGGGAAGAGCATCATGCCCGCCTCAGCTCTTAGGATGATGGGGTGCAGGCGCTGGGCTGGTAGTGCTGGACCCTTCGCGCCGGTCCCTTAGGGAAGCGAGGGACCGCGAGCGCTCTGGGTTTGGCTGTGTTGCCAGGATACAAGGCTGTATTCTACACCCCACCCCCTGCACCTCGAGGCCCTAGCCCTGGAGACCTCCTAGCCTCCTCAGCAGTTGCAGAAACTGGGGACCTGCTCCCCGCTCGCCGGGCGGGTAGGGAGGGCCCTGGAGAGGGAGGGGCTGAGGGAGGGGCTTCTGGATCTTAAATCCTCCCCCTGCCGAGGCAAGGGGCAAAGGAGGGCGCCCCCAGCTGGGGAGGGCGTCCGGGGTGATGAGGAGGTGGGGACTGCAGGGGGCTGGAGAAGTAGAGGGGCGGGGCTGGGGAGGGGACTCGCCGTGGCCCCCCCTCCTCTCCCACGCACCCCCCTGCTACGTCAGAAGCTCCCGGGCCAGCTCCTGTCCTGTCGGTGGGGGCAGCAGGATGCTGGTGGCAGTAGAGGGGGCCGACCGGGTGCCTCCGCAGCTCAGCTGGCAGGGCCCGGCGGGGCGTGTGTGGCTGCTGGTGCGCACCCCCAGCCCCACGCCTCCCCATGCAGCCCTGGCAGTGCCTCCGGCGCTTTGCCCTGGCCTGGTGGGAGAGGACCGCGGAGGGTCGCGCCCGCTCTCCCAGGGAGGAGGTTGGACCAAGGGACCCTGGGGGCCGAGGGGAGCCAGGTGAGCAGGATCAGCAGTGTGATTTTCCAGCCCCTCTCAAATATTGCCGGACCTGGGGCTCTGCAGGCTCCAGCTTTGATGGAAGTGGGGTCCCCGGACGGGGCTTTTTGGCTGCAGGAAGGTGTTTGGGATAAAGGTGGGAAGTGGAGAAACTGAGCAGACTAGGGATCCGACTGTTCCTTCGGGTGGGGTTTGTGCCCTTTGGGGTGGGGTATTAAGATCCCTTCCTCTACTCTGGTCATCTTGGTCTGGGTGACCTTGAGCCACCTGCTTGGCGGTCTGACTCTGTGCCTCAGTTTCTCTCTTTCCCTTCTCTGTCCCTGTGGCTGGTCTTAAACAACTGATGGTGTGTCTGATGGGAGACAGGTACTGTAGAGATGAGAGGCGGTCATCTCTGGTGGCAGCTGGGATGGTGTGTGCTTGTAAGTGGGGGACGGTTGTGGTATATGGGTATGGGGGTCTGGTTGCTTCTGGTTGGTGTGTGGGTCACTCAGGGTAAGTGTCCAGGGTGATAATCAGCCAGAAGGAGTGCTCTTGAATAGGCTAGGAGCTGGAGTACAGACTTAGCCTAGTGTAGAAGCAAGGGTGGGTGAGGGCTCTGGACGTACGGAGGGGGCTCCCCCCGCTCAGGCTGCCTGGTACCCAGGCACCATTGGCTGTGAGTGCAAAGGCTTTGCCCTGGCTCCTTGCCACTCTGTCTTGGGGACAAGAGGGTCTTTGTCTAACGCTGCCCCCCAGTCCTGCACCCTTCCTTCCTTTCCTGGAGGGCTAGCTCTCAGTGGCGACCCTGGGATGGAACCTCGGGTGGTGGGTCTCCCTTCTGGCTCCTATTCTGGAGATCTGCCTAGAAGAAACACATGTAGGCTCAGTCTGGGAGAGGGGAGCGGAGCCTCACTAGGGGGAAGGGTCCCTAGAACAAGCCCTCAGAGGCATGCTCCCACCCCAAGCTTTCCCCCTGCCCCTCTGCTCACCTTCCACTAGGGGGTCTGGGGGCTCCGTGGTGGCCTCACTTACATAGCTTCTTAAAGGTAAGTAGTGACCCACCAGGATGCATGGCCCCTCGGAGAGATCCCCCCTCCCTGTCCAGGGACCCACCCAAGAAAAGGTTTAATTAGAGCCATTGATTCCTTTTTGGCTGTGGGCATCGATCTCGATGGTGTGGTCAAGAGCGGGGGATGGGGGAGGGGGGAGGGGCACAAGCTCTGTCTGCCGAGGGCTAACCTTGGCATTCTCTGCCAAAACCCCAGCCCTGGAAGTACTGAGCAGGGATAGGGCTGGGCTCTCTGAGGCTCCCCACCTCCACCCCAGATAGGTGTGGAGGGAAGCAGAGCACCCCAGCTGAGGGCCCAGACTGTGTTCAGGTGAGAGGAAGGCTGGTCACAGGAACTTGACCTCTGTCAGGGAGCGGGGAGCACAGTGAGAGGCAGCGGAGGTGGTTGAGAAGGTCCCTGCTATCACGGGGAGTCGGGGAGTCTGGGGGAGTGAAGTGGCCTGCAGGTGCCCGGGCAGGTCAGGGTCCAGGGGAAAATCCCAGGCTGGCCATGAAAGCGTCTCTTTCGAGGAATTCTAAGCACTTATCTCTAAGCTCTGGCAAGGAGATTCATTTTCCTTCTTCATTTCTGTCGTTCGGGCCCAGATAGGGACAGTTCCTGCCTAGATGCCCAACTGTCCCAGGTCTGGCCTGGCTCCCTGGCCTTGTGGCCCCTGCCTGGACACAAGGTGCTGAGGTTGAGGCTCCTGGCATCCTTGGCTCAGGTTCCTGGAGTTGGGGGCGCTGGGGATAAGTTGTGCCCCTAGCCCACGCCTGCTGTGGGTGGGCCGGAGCAGGTGCAGCTTCAATAAGGCACTCAGAGGCTCTTTGCAGACTCCCTAGCTGGCTTCCCAGGGCCCGTTTGAGCAAAGATAATAAAAATCTGGCCGTCAGCGGGTTTGAGGGCCGCTCTCGCTTCCCTTCTTTCATTCCCAGCTCTGAAAAGAGGAGATGAAGGCTTTGGATTTGGCTGGGAAGCAGCTCCTGCCCCGAGGGAGAGAGGAGGGGGGGAGGGAGGGAGGGAGGGCCGATTCCTTGGCAGCCAGTGATGGGCAGAGGCATGGTCCCCAACCTCTGCTGACAGTGTAGCACCTCAGTGGCAGGCCTCCATACCCAGTACCCAGGCTCTCGTGTGGTCCTCCAGGCCCCTAGGACCCCACGCCATCCTTCCCTTCTGTCACAGAGTCCCCTCTTGTCCCCTCAGGCCCCCCCCCACCTCTCCTCTGCCAGTCTCCCACCTCCCATATCCCGGCCCCTCCCCCAGCCGCCAGTGTCCCCTCTCCTTCAAAAGTCCCCTTGCTCTCTCTCGGCCCCTCCCCTCTGTCTGTCTTCTCTGCCCTGGCAGCAACCCTGCTTTCTAGGACTGAGTGGAAGGTTGCAGCTGAGGGGAGCAGTCGCTGAACGGCCATAGCCGCAGCCCCGGCAGGGATGGGTCAGCCGACTATTATGGGCTGTCAGGTGCCATCACTGTCAGAGTGCAGGCTGGAGGGGCTGCTGTGCATTTGAGCACACTCAAGGCTGCATGGTGTGTGTGTGTGTGTGTGTGTGTGTGTGTCCGTCCCCTCCCACACCACCTCAGGCACGTCACCTTGACATTGGGCTCTTCATGCCCCTGCCTCACACACTTCAGTTACCTTCTGGCATTCACCTCCCCAACAGATTTTTTTTTTCTTTTGCCCAGCCCTTCTGGTTCCTGTTCCCTAAAGGTACGTCTGTCACACAGCTGTGTCTAAACCCGTGCCCATCAGACTACCTTCAGGCTCCAGGGAGGCAAGTGGGATCCAGGAAGCTGCTGGGCACCATGCCAGGCCCTGGCCACTCTCCCCTGGTTAGCCCCCCCCCCCCCCCAGATAACAGATGATCATCAGAAACAATACTGAGCCTGGAGCCCTGCGCTAATCCTGTCTCAGGCCTAAGATGTCTGTGTGACCTTGAGCAAGTCCCTTCCCTGGTCTCCTTTCTCACCTGAAATGAGGGGGCGGGGCTGGATGATCTCCAAGGTCTCTTCTGACATTCCTGCGATGTTGTGTCTCTCTTCTGGGTGATTTGCATATGCTTTGCATATATTAATAGCGCCTGCTTGCAGGGGGAAGGACACCACCCACATGGGACCCAGAGTCCCGCCTATCTTTCCAGCTCCCCTCACCCATTGGCTCAACTCCCAAGGCTCCAGCTTCTTAGAGGGTGGGAGCTAAGCCCCGGGAAGGTGGGTGTCTGTCGTGTCCCTCGCCCCGTCCTGTGTCCCTGCTCTAAAGCAGGAGAGAGTATGTCTGGTCTTGGTGGAGGGGATCCTGCAGGGCTGGGCAGTAGGGTGTCAGATCGCTAGCGCTTCTTTTAGCCTGCAGCATGCTAGGTGCTCAGCTCGGTGTGTCAGGCCCTTCGGCTTCCGTTCAGGTCACGAGGCCAGTGGTGTCCTTTCCCTCCTGTTCCAGACCAGGCCCCTGAACTCTGGCACTGAGGGCTGAGACTTGAGCCTCAGACATGGAGGCCAGGAGAGAAGAGGTTATTTCCTGCCTAGCCTGAGACCGTGTGTGTGTGTGTGTGTGTGTGTGTGTGTGTGTGTGTGTGTGTGTGTGTGTGTGTGTAGAACCCCAGAGGCCCCGGTCCGCCCATCCCAATCTTCTACAGGCCCTGCCTCCTTGCCACCCAGGTGTACTCCATACCTGAGTATGGCACAGGGCAGAGCCCTGGACCCCAGCCCTTAGTCTTTCGGTGGCTCCCTTCAAATACGTGTCCCCTGCTACCTGGGGCAAGGCTGGGATAAAGGCTGGTGGCCTAGAAGAGGTAGGATGAGACCACTGAGTCACGATGGCAGCTTCCGAAGGACAAAAATGAACTGATCCCCAGGGACTGGAGCAGAAGAAATGCAGCATGGGAGAACAGGGTTAGACTCAGCTTTAGGGCCGCACTGACCCTGGGGGCAGATTAGTTTCTGCTCATGGACTAGTGAAGAATACACGAGACAATAGCTAGCGTCTAGCACGGTGCCTGGCTTGTGGTGAGCAGGCCGGGGTTCTAGAGACTGCTGGCCCCAGGCTGGCCTTGGGAGTGGATGTGGTTGGACATTTCCTAGAAGAGCTCTTTTCCTATATTCGGCTTGCTACATCTGCCACTCTCCCGCCATGTGCGACCGGGGCATGGGGCCGACTCCCAGGACACTCTGCCCTGGTCCTCCGTGCTGGCGGGGTGCGGAGGCTGCGAGGCTGCTCTGCTCCCCTCTCCCTGCCCCTCCATAAGACAGCTGGAGGGGAAACAAGCCCACGCTACGGCAGGAGGAGTGGAGGTCACAGGGATGGTGTGGGGGGAGGAGGGGGTCAGCAGTGTGGGAGTACACGCTAGTGTTAACAGCTAGGAGCAGGGGACTGGTCAGCATGGCCAGAAGCTAACTCTTGTGCGTGACTGAGGGGGTCCTGAGTTGTGGGGCAAAGGAAGCAATGGGAAGTCCCTTGTGTCCCCTCAAGAAGAAGCTTAGACTGGTGTCTTCTCGGTTGCTGTGTGACCTTGGCAACTTTGTCGCCCTCTCTGGTCCTCAGTGTCCTTGATATGAGTAAAGAAGTTAGAAATAGAGGGCTTTAAGCTCCCTGTCAGTTGTCTAAGATTCTCCCCACCTCCTGTCCCCTGAGATAAGAAATGCCTTGTCACATGAAGGGTGGGAGGAATACTTCTCAGCTTCAGCTGAGCCAGAAGAAATGGCACAAGGCCAAGACATTTGGGCACACACACATGCACACTCTGGCGGCTCACAGACAGCAGCAGCTCCTCACTCCCCGACTGTGACATACCTTGCCCACATCTGTCCTCCAGCCTCGGGGATGGATAAGGGGCCGGGAGCCCCTGCCAGCCCTGCGCTCCACTCTCTGGAGGAGCCGGAATCCAGCCCTTGTTTTCTCTCCTGCTGCGGGTCCAGCAGGTGGCCGGGCTTCAGCCACTGCCACCAGGTTCCCTGACAACTGTGGTCAGAAGGCTCGGCTGCCTGCAAGACCCGGGGTGGAATATCCCAGCCTAGGAAAGAAGTGTTCATCGGGTCTCATCGCGGGGGACCCCAGAACTCAGCAAGCCTCAGCCCCAGCCAGAGGTGTTTGTACGCAGTCTGGGAGAGGGTGACACATCCTTCTGTGTCCCCCCCCACTTCAGTCGCCTGATAATTGCTGAGGGGTAGGTGTCCCTGCAGTGGCCCGGATATGAGCTGCCGCCTCATTGAGGGGAATTAAGCCCCCAGCTCCCCCAAGAAGGTGTGCAGGGCTTATAACAGCCCTTAGCGGGACACAGACCCTCACTACCAACCCTGGTTCTCAGAAGCCTAGGACTCCTGGTGTGTTAGACAGGAAGAGGCCTCTGAGGGGCTTCCCTGCTACTGTTGCTAGATCAGAAGGGCCAGGAAAGGGGCTTCACCCACAGTGAAGGCTCAGGAAACCTTGAGCCCTATGGGGGCTGGTCTGGGGGCAGACAGACTGACAGGCGTATAAAGACAGACTCTCATTGTCTCGTCCACTCTGCCATCCACCTGACAGACCAGGGTCAGTCACCTGCCCTAGAATGAGGCAGGAAGACAGTGAAAAAAAAATTCTACTGGAGCATGTAATGGACCACAGTTAGACTTCAGGGAGAACTTCCCAAATATTGATGCAAGGGGAGGCTGGATGGGAGGAGTCCAGGAGCAGCTCGGGGACACTCACTGCGGACATGGCTTCACTTCTCTGTGGACATGGCTTCACTTCTCTGTACCTTGAAGTATTCATGGTGGCCGTCTTGCAGACTCCGGATTCAGTGAGAGAATTCGGACAGAGGTGGAAAGATTCTGCAAGAATTGAAGCTCCTGATACTCAGTGCTTCACCAGCCCAGAGGGCAGGGCTCTGGGGAGGGCGGTGAGGAGGGATTGGAGAGGGGATGCGAGCAGGATTGTAATTCCAGCACCATGGAGGGTGGGTCAGAGTTCAAGGTCACCCTGGACCACTCAAGCTTCTCAAAAACCAACCCAAGGAATGGGGTGTTGAGGCTGTCTTTGTACCCCTCGTCAGTCAGTCTGCCCCCCTCACCGGCCCCCAATCCAGGGCACCCTGGGGTGCTAGATTGGTGGTGCATTCTTTCTTGCTTTCTCAGTAGTCTGCCCACATCTGGGTACAGCAGCTGTTTCTCCCCGGGGTGTCCCTGCGTCGGGTAATCGGTGGGAAAATTGGAACTGGGAGATTGGCAGGGGCTCAGGGAGCGCGTGCAGTGAGTGCGGATGTGCCCGGGCTAGCCAAGGGAAAGCTGTGCCCAGATGCAGTGTCTCCAAGGAGGAAGGGGCTTTGTACCTCAGACCCCATGGCGAAAAATAGGTGTCATCTGTTAGCGTGGGGCAGGATAGCTTTAGGTGGCTCTTCTGTGTGCGGAGGGAAAGGTATGAGGGAAGATCCAGGGACCCTGCTAGAGGCGGGAGCTAGCGGAAGGGCCCCTGGCAGGGATAGGGAGAGAGCTTTTCCCTGCCGAAAGGCCAATCAAGGTTTAAATGTGAACACCTGTAGGCTGTGTAGTGCCCGTCTGCCCTGTTGGGGGCAGCAGGACATTCATGGTTGGGGATGAGACTGACAGGCTGAGGGGAGGGTCTTCGGAGCTGGGGGAAGGTCGGTGAGCAGTGAGGCTGACCCTCTGACCTTGATCCCATTCCTGCCCCAAATAGGAGACCTGGATAGGGGGAGCTGTTGGGCCCCCATGGGTGCTACATTTGGGGTCTTAGGTGGGCAGCCAAGCCAAGCGTCTGCTCCCTGTTCCCAGAAAGAAGATCAGGGTTGTTTGTCTGTCTGTCTGACGAGGGGCCCATGTTTTCCATGTTGTTCCTGTCTGTCCTCCTGTCTGCCCCAAGTGACGTCTTTGTCCTTTTATTCCCTGCCCCTTCTCCAGTCCCTGGTCTCTATCCCGAGGGGAGCCCCCCCCACACCCCGGTGACCTCGGAAGGGACAGCTCCTAAAGCCCTGCCTTCCTGCTCCCCGCCCCCTGGCCCAGCCCTCCTGCCCCCTCGCTCATTCAGCTCATTCATTGGTTTCCTCCTTTCCTGTCCCTCCCCCAGGGCTCCAACGAGCAGCGGGAGGGAAGCCTGCAGGACTCTGTTCCCTCTGTTTAAAGTCTCCAGGTTAGTAAGCCAGGAGGGAGCCCACCTCGGCCACCTAGTCAGCACCCTCCCCTGCTTGCAAAGGGTCACAGCGGGCCACTGGGAGGGCCGTCCCCAGGGGGCCAGGCGTACGTCAGGGGGAGGGGACGGCAGATCTCGGTGTGGGGAGGGCGTCTTGCCTGGCAAATATGTGTCTGTGTGTGCACGTGTGCATGTAAGTGTGCCTGTGTAAGCTCACAGGCATGTACGTAGGTGTGTGTCTGCGTGGGCTGGGCATGGGCTAGAGGCAGGCCACCTCTGCCGGGAGATGAGGCCCCGGGGATTCTGCTGGGGTCGGGGAGTGGAGGGGGGGGAAGCGACCTCAGGGCTTGTTTTCCAGTCGCCTTATCCCTGAGTATCCGCTTCACTTTGGAGAGCCACTGAGCCGGCACAGGGTCCGGAGGGCACGAGAGGGAGACCCGGCAGGGCCTTGCCACCCTGCCTGGCCATGGCTGCCTTCGGGAGCCAGGTGGAGGGGCGGGCGTCTTGTAATGTAGCAGCAGGTCTAGCCTCCAGCAGTGGCATCTGTCCCTCACGAACCAAGGTGATAGCTCTTCCCCACTGACACCTTATGGGCTTCTCCTGCTAATGCTGGAACCCCCTTTGTACCATCCTATCTGTCCCTGTAGAGTGTCCTGAGACCTATGCTGTCCCACCCCATCAAGCAAACATTGACTCAGACTCTGATTCCCTGGAGGCTGGGAGCAGCTCAAAAAGTGCTAAGGCCTTTTGGATCCTGGACTAGGCAGCCCCCTGCCCTCCTTCTGAGCTCAGAGCACCGGGAGTCAGTGCTGTGTGGTCTGGGGCGGACCCCTTCCCTCCTCTGGCCTACGGGTCACAGTGAGACTTCGCATGTGACGCGTGACAGGGCTGTGAAGAGGGACAGGCACTGACCAGTGGGGGTCCCACCCGAGCAGGGAGCAGGGTGCTCTGGAGGTGGGTTCTCTTTCTGCCTCCTGCCCAGGGCTGGGCTGGCTGTGCCCGGTTGCTGTGTGGCACTGCCCACCTACTCCAGAGGTGAGGGGCTGCAGAGCCCCTCTGGGCGGTGACTCTGCCCTCCACCCCTCCTTTGATCCCCAATCCAGGCGGACACGGTGGGGGGGGGGGGCGGCCCTCTTCGCTGCTGCGGCTGCCGCCGCCTTGATGGCTTTTTAATAACTTTGCTCTGAGACAATCTGCGGAGCGCTCGTTTGTCTGCCTCTTAATTAAAATTACCGTTTTCCTAAAAGAGCAGCCACGCTCCTGCCCTCCCCAGCCTCAGCTCCTAAACCCAGAAGGTGTGGAGGAGCCAGCACACCTCCCAAGCTGGCCTGGTCCTCCCCAGACCCCTGACAGGCCTCAGGGGGCCTGTGGGAGGAGGCCGGCTCTAGCAGAGAGGCCAAGGCCTTCTTTCTCTGCCTACCTGCTTCTGGAATACCCCCCGTGACTGGGGAGAGGGGCTCACTACCTCCAGAGCCTTACTTCCTGTGTTCATAGAAAGGTGTGGCAGCCCCTGGTCCTGCCTTGTTCTGAGTGGAAGATATGGATGGATTTTAGAATGGGTGTGGACGTTGTTAGAATGCCGTGGGAGTGGGAGCCAGGACATCCGGGGTGGGCTTAGTCCCTACGCCGCTGTTTTTAGGTAGATCTGTGGGTTCCCCGGGCTCTAAGGATAAGGCAATGGAATGCAGGGTGCAGGTACAACCTGGCTGGTGTGGTGCGACCATTAGCTTCTGGTGGTGGTGGTTTGGGGGACACTGTGAGAGGTGTGAAGGCTTAAGATCTTTGTAATGATGGTTCCATAGTTCACAACCTCCTCTGCTGTTCCCAAAGTGGCAATGAGATGCTGTCTTTTGTGGGGGACAAGGCGGATATGACAGGAAATCATGTAACATGCCCAGAGTCAGACAGATGACCCCGGGCTCCAACCCTGCCTCCTCTCACTGTCCTGCCTTCCTCCCAAAGCCTGTCTTGAGTCTAGCTTCAGTCTTTCATGTTGTTGGGGCAGTAGGAGAGGCTGTCCACTCACTTTCTGCAGGAGGCATTCCTTGTTAGTCCTGGATCCTGAGAATGGACTGTGAAGTTCGTCTCCCCTCATCTCCAGTCCTCTGCCACACCTTCTCCATGTCCTGGGGAGATGTACCCAGTTCCACCAGGCCCGGTTTTCTGTTCTCTACACGGGGTCTTCTGTGGCTCCCCTTCTGGGACTATATCTGGTGTATACATGGTCATGTAGTCAATCAACAGTCAGCACAGGCCTGTTGTGTGCCAGGCAGTGTGGTGATGCCAGGACATATGAATCAGTTCAGCAGGACATGTGAATATTCCTGCTGTGACCTTGGCTCTTGGCCAGGATGCCTGAATAACAGGGTGACCAGGAGAGCAGTGACCACCCCGGGGACAGGCACTGGTCACCTGTGGGGAGGTCAGGGCCCTTCTCCAGACCTCCCTCCCCCTCTGCTTCTGTCCCATCCCGGCAGCCCGCGATGGCGGAGTGGTGACAGGTGCTGAGCCGCAGAGATGACAGGGCTGCTCATTCCCCCATAATTACCGTCTGATGAGACGCCAGAATTAGCCACCGCGTGAGCATGGGCATCAGATGCGGGCACAGTGCGGGAAGTGGCTGGGGGCGGGGAGCCGAACCTCTCTCCTTTTGAGCCCTGGGGCCCTGGGCAGCAGGACGGACGCAGCACCAAGAGAGGGAAATGGGCCGGAAGGAGGAGGCACTGTGTGGTTCATGTGCATCAGATGTCCAGTGGTTTGTGGTTTCCCAGTCCTCAAGGTGGCTGGGCACATTCTGGAGATGGCTGGCATCTGGACAGGGCTGCTGGGGCCCCGGACCGCTAACCAGAGACCCACAGGTAGACGGAGTACATGCTGTGTGCATCTTGGTTCCACAGTGCTGGACTGTGAGGACCCGTGGTGTTCAGAGCTGGGGGTCCTGCATTTGACAACCAGGGCAGGCCCTGAGGCAGATGGATGGCTGGGAGGAACAAGCAGAGAGAGTGAGGGGCACCAGAAGCTCAAGATGAGGCAGTGTGATACTCCAGAGGGGGCGGCAGGGGGGTGATACATTGGACACAAAGCTCCTGTGTAGCCTCACGGGGCAGTGTTTTTGTGGTGGGGGTGGGCAGAAGGAGGTCCTCTAGTACATTCCTAAGACTTTGTCTGAACTCCTGGAGCAGTTCTGAAGGACACCAACTAGGAAGGGTGGGGACACCAGGGGGACTTCTCTAGCAAGGCCAGTGCAGTGGGGACCTGGAAGCCAGACCATTCACAGGACCTGTCCGACCAGGAAGGTTGTTGGTGTAGCAGCCTCCTTCACCCCCAAAAGGAGAGGTCATAACCTTCCCCTGGGGCCCTGTGAGAGTCTAGGCTCTCCTTACAGCTTACTTTCAGGAAGAGGAGCCCACAGAATGATGGACACCTTTGCTGTAGTGAGGTCTCCATTCCTGGAGGCCTCCAAGCCCTGGCTGCAGGGCTGGTGAACAGGGGAGACTGTTTCTGTCACAGCCTGGGGCCTGTTGGGGGAGGGCTCTGAGCCTGTCAGGTGAGAAGGAGCCTTAGGGACTCTTCCAGAAGCCTGCTCCTCGGCTGCTCTGCAGGCTGCTGTCTTCCCGTCTGTCCATCCGCTGCTCCAGCCCTGGAGACCAGGCCTCCAGGCAGAGGACAGTGGGCAGGAGGGTTGGGAAGTGAACAGATGGGGAACTGGGACTCAGTAGTAGAGGGTGCTGGGGAAGGAGGGTGGGAGGCCCGCTTCTCAGAGCAGGTGCGTCCTCTCATCTATGCCCATCTCGGGCAAAGTCACCCTTCCTGGGCTCCAGTCTTCTGACCTATACAGAGAGCAGCCTCACAAGGCTCCTTTGAGAGTTAAGTGAGTCAGAGCTGCAAGCTCCCTTTGAAGTGTCATGCCCGAGGCTACGCAGGGACAGGCCCTGCTCCTGCCTCTTTCCTGCTTTCTAGGCAGCACACTGGCTGGGTTCAACTTCTCTCTTTCCTCCCTCCCTCCCTCCCTCCCTCCCTCCCTCCCTCCCTCCCTCCCTCCCTCCCTCCCTCCCTCCCTCCCTCCCTCATACCCAGGATGGTGCCCAAGGCTTTGCACTCTACCACTCAGCTATATTCCCAGCCTGTTCCCACGACTTTGTTGTTTGAGACAGCATTTAAAGTTACTCCGGCTGGCCTTGAACTCTCTCTGTGGCCCAGGCAGGCCTTGCTTGTGATTCTGTGTCAGCCTCCGGAGTAGCTGGGATTACAAGCCTTCACATCAGGCCTAGCATTTTCCCTTCAGTAGCGCTGGGGATGGAACCCACCACCTGCCCTGTACTGGGAATGCATCATGCCCGGCCCAGGGTTTCACCCTCTTTACTCAGGGGGCCTGAGTATATGTAAGCAGAGGGAAGACCCCAGTCTTTAGCAGATGCCAGGACACCACAAGGGCTTGCCTCCTCCTTCCAGCCTGCACTGGAAGGTCCAGGTTGGATAGCAGAGAGAACTTTCCCTGGCATCATGCAATCAGCCTCGCTTTCCTGAGCAACCCTGGCACCTGTGGCCCCTTCTTCTAGACCCCTCAGACACTAGCCTTGTGTCCTAGGGAGAGAAATGGGGTGCAGGGGGGCTAGAGTGACCTACTCTGGAGGGGCAGCCTAGGGGCCGGGTGTCAGCTGGTAGGAGCTGGGTGGCCACGTGCCTCATTGTACCCTGGAGGAGAGGCCAAGCCTCTGTAGCCACCGAAGTAGGACCCCAGGAAACCTCAGCATTGGCACTGGCTCAATGGTTATCGTCAGAGTCCGTGGCCTAGGGGTCGACTGGGGCTTGATTTCGCTGGTTCCAAACAGACCAGACATGTATCAAGGAGGGCGAAGGTGCTAGTTGGTGCCTCTGTGACATCCCCCCATTGCCTTTGGTTTGTTTTTTGAGATAGGGTGTCACGTACTCCAGGCTAGCCTTGAACTTTTTTTTTTTTTTTTTTTTGAGACAGGGTTTCTCTGTGTAGCTTTGGAGCCTGTCCTGGAACTCACTCTGTAGACCAGGCTGGCCCCAAACTCACAGTGATCCACCTGCCCCTGCCTCCCCCAAGTGCTGGGATTAAAGGCGTGCGCCACCACTGCCTGGCTGGCCTTGAACTCTTGGGTAGCCAAGGATGACGTGGCACTCCTGATCTTCCAGTCTCCACCTCTCTTGAGTACTGTGATTACATACACCTGTGATCAGCCATCAAGCCGGCATCCCATGGCCGTCCCTCCAAGTTGGAGCTCTACTGCTCTGACGCAGAGGCAGGACAGTCTCTCTGGGGACTCAGGCACAAGTGCCATGTGTAACCACAGCCTGGCTAGGACTCGTGTGTCCCTTTGTGTGGCGGTGCCCGTGGGGTGTGCAGCGGAGCTGTTGGAGCTGGGTAGAAGCTGTGAGGGGGTGATACCAGGTGACCCAGGCGTGGTGATGCGTGTGTGTGTGTGTGTGTGTGTGTGTGTGTGTGTGTGTGTGTGTGTGTGTGCGTGCTCACGGTGATGGCCGAAGCTTGATGCTGAGACGCTGACAGGTCATCCCCAGGGGAATGGTGTCTCTAAGGAGGTCACTGAGGGGTCTGGTGAGGGAAGGTCTGCCCAATATTGAGGCCCAAGATGAAAACCTGGTGTGGAGTAGACTGGGGTCTCTGTCTTGTCCCGCCTCTGGTCACACCTGCTGCCAAGGCTGGAGGAGGGGGACTCTGGCAGTCTCTAACTTGGGAGGCTTGGTGACTCCCTCTTCCCTCCCTCCCTCCCTCTGGGTTGCTGCTTTCCTCTCTGGTTGCCTCTCCAAGGAAATGTGGAGCTGACAGGACATCTTCCCTGGGCGCATGAGCCGTGGTGGTGATGCCGCGCAGGCAGGAGCTAGCTTGTTAACACTGTTCTGTGTGGGCCCACGCCAGGGCTGTTCCAGCCTTTCCAGCTCCCACTTCAGATGGAGGGGACAGCTCCTTCCTGCATGTCCACCTCCCCTTTGTCGGGGAAGCCAATTAGTCAAGGCTCCATTGGAAGGGAAAAGAGCCCACGCCCCCCCCCCCCCCCCCCCCCCCCCGACAGCTAGCGAGAGGCACTGAGCCTGGGGTAGAGGAGGCAACTGGCCTCCACTCACCCCCGTGGCCCCACGTCCAGGGCAGCGCACAGCTTGAGCACCTGTCTGTGATTAGCTTTATTTTGCTTTTTTTTTTTTGAACAAATGAGAGGACCGAGGTCTGCAGAGATGCCTGACCTCCTCAAGGTCATATGACTAGTTACTGGCAGAACTGGGTTTGAGCAGAACTGTCTTAGCTGCAGATTCAGTGATTTTTTGGTAATGCCACAGCTTTGCCTGCTGTGTGTGGGAGGGAGGAGCTGGGACCAGAGGGAGGGCTGCGTGTTTGAGATTTTGATTTGTGGCTCATTTGGAAATGGGAATCATGTCTGAGTGTGTGGAAGGTCTGTAGCGAGACGACCTTGAATCCCGTATGTGAACCCCTCCCAGGCTGGGCTGGGGAGCTGGGCTGAGGTGGGGCTGTCACCCCTGGCTTGTGTTTTGGCCTGAGTGCTGTTGTGTTGTATGATTTGAATTGATTTTATGCCCCTGGGCCCTGCCCCTGGAGAGGGGCTCCCTTGGGAGCTGCTTTCTGGGAAGTGGCATGGTAAAATGAAAATGTCCTGCTCCCCGGGGGCCCAGCACACTTGGCTTGTGCTTCTGCCTTGGCCCCTTGCCTCTTTGTGATTGGTAAGGTCTGTGCTCTGGGCCTTAGTTTCCCTTCTGCAAAAGACATTTGGCTGAAGTAAGAGCACCATGGGGTTTTTTTGGGGCACACCGATGGGATCGGCAGGAGAGCATCATTATGGTGGCTTCAGTCCTCTGTCTAGGAGACAGGAGCTGAGTGAGGTCACAGCCTGCCAGGGTTTTTGAGCCACCTGTGCTGGGCTAGGCCAGCCAGTAGACTTGTGTGTGCCAGGACTACAGAGTGGATGGAGCGCCCCGTCAGGCTCTGCGGAGCTGGCTCTTCCTAGGCCCCTCCCTCTACCCCATCTGGGTGGTAGTCAGTTCTGGGGTACCCTCAACTTATAGGTCCGTTCTTCAGGACCATTCAGTGTGGCGGAATGGTACCTCTGCTGAAAGGAAGCCTTCTTAGTTGAGGGTGGAGACAAGGCCCCACCCTGGAGAGGCCCTCAACACCATGAGGAGGCCCCATCATCCCCTAGGTGGATGAGGTCTGAACTTAAAGACTGTGTCCTGCCCCTGGGAAATAATGCTCAGCTGGATGCTGCAGTCCAGGTGGGGCTGGGGGCTGTTTGGAGGTGAGGTGGGCAAGCATCATGCTGTACTCAGACTAAGGGGGAGGGGCTGTTCCCACTGGGCTCATGACAGAGGACCCAGACATCTAGCTGAGGTGGTTGAATGGTCCTTTTTAGTGTCTCCCACCCAGGAAGCATATGCTGTGGAAAGCAAGAGAAATTCCACAGGGGGCTGGGGAAGCTCAGACCCCGCCCCACGGTTCCTTCTAGGCAGGTAAGCTCTCCCTCCTGAACCCTGAGGAGGTCCTTTAATTAGATTCCAACTCGTTTAAGCAACTAAGTGGCCTTCGGTGGGTTTTAAATCTGCGCAAATTGGTTTGTGTTTTTCTGCCTGCGTGAGGTTGTGACTGGCGGGGCCAGTACCAATCCTGTGCCCTCCTGCCTTCTCCCAGGGCTCTTCCACCTCTCGACCTACCTGATTCTGGATGCCCAGCTCCCTAGGAATGGAAAAGAACACAAGGACACAGGCAACAGTCCTGTCCCTTATCCCCAGAGGGGGGCCATGGGCGACCGCCCAGGCCCTCATATTCCCAGGAGGAGAGTCTGTCTTGAAGCTCTCCAGGATGGCGCTGTAGATAACCGAGTGGGGGAGGGGAGCCCTGGTGATGTCACCAGCGGGCACGCTCTTGCCTTGCCCACCTCGTGTCTGTGGCTATAGGACCCCCCCACCCCCGAAAGCCAAGTGCACCTTTAGGAAGCCAAGCTCTGTCTGGCCCCCTCCCTCTGTCTTCTCAGTTCCAGATCAAAGCCAGCCCTCCTCGGGACCCCAGGGATGAGAGTTTTCTGTCACTTTAGGGTCTCTGGAAGTCACCTTTATTGTCTAACCACCTTCCCCGTGTTTTCAGCCGCTTTCCTCCCAGTGCTCCCTCCCATGGGATCTCCTCCTCCTTCCTCCTTGTCCCCCCCTCTGGCCCAGATGAGGTTGTGCTATGATGACCGGCGTCTAGAGATTGGAGCCGGGTGGTCAGAGCTTGGAGAGGTGCAGGGTGCAGGCATGGAGGTCCCTGTCTGGGAGCTGGGGGGAGCTCTTGTCTCAACCTGTGCCAAGCTTGCTGCTCCCCTCCAGTCGCCCTTCCTCCCCACCCCCATCTCGGAGGCTCTTGTTAGAGTGACAGGGAGACTCAACAGGGCGCTGGGCATTAGCAATTTAGGGGGATATTACACAGGAATGTTTACAGAAAGGCAATTGCCTGGAAAATGACTTTGGTGGCTGTGGTATGGGGCGGAAAAGCTGGTTCTGGAAAACAGACACAGATGGGCTTCTGCTCCAAGGACCCACAGACAGACAAGCAGGGTGAGAGGCAGGGCACCCAGAGGCCACAGTGTAGGCCTCCCCTGTGCAAACAGGGCCGGGCCTGGCTCCTAGGACACTGGCATTTAAGAAGCCGATCTGGGCCTCTGACCTTTGTCCTCTGGCCTCCAAGCTCATCAGGCTTTCAGACCGCATCAGGTGCCAGCAGGATGAAGCTGTTGGGCAGAATTGACCTTGGCAGCAGCGCCTCAGGGCTGCTGCTGGGTGACTTGGGCGCCTCTTGCTCTGACTATAGAGGGACACCAGGAGCTCTGTTGTCTGCGTGTGTGTGTGTGTGTGTGTGTGTGTGTGTGTGTGTGTGTGTGTGTGTGTGTGTGCTCATGAACAGGATACTGTGGGGTCTGAAGCAGGCCCTCTTCTTTTCTTGAAATAGGTTACCTTGCCCCTTTGCCCTGACTGGTGGGGACCGGAGTTGCTGGCACACTGAGCGTGTCTTAGTCCCCCCCTTTCTGCTACACCCCATTTCCTTTGGGCCCCTGCCTCTGTCCAGACTGTGGATCGGGAACACCTGTGACAGCCCCTTCTCCCAGGAGAGCCATCTTGCCTAGCCTCTTGGTGCCCATGGCCGTCTCGGAGGTTCTGAGCATCCTTTCCTGCCGCTGTCTGTCACTGCGGCTCTGATGTCCTCTCTGTTTCTCTCCTTTGTCCCCCCACCCCCCCACCCCATCCCCCTGCACATCCTCTTTGGAAGATGATGTCATGTTCCAGCTCTGCCCAGCGACAGGCAGGGGACAGAGTAGATGGTGACATGCAGAATTAAGAAGCCAGGTGGGGATGAGCGTGAAGACTTAGGAGATGGTGTCATTGAGATGATGGGACCTTCATTCTTCTAATGAGCTACTGTGATCTCATGTAAAAGAATTCGGTGGAGGGTAAAAATAAATCAGGCCCATAAATAAGCTGGGGGAGGGGCTTGGAAGCTGCTGAACAAGTAACAATGTTTCCATGAAGCACCTGCTCTTCAATCACAGCCAGCCACTAGGGGGCGCCCACTGCTTCCCATCACCCCACGGGACCACCGTCCCCTTCCCTGGTGCCAGGCCCAGCAGAGGTGACAGTCCCTCTCCAGTCCCGATGCTCCATTTTGTCCGTCCCTGGCACCTGCCTGGTCCCCTCGACTTTCCCACCCAGGAATCTTCGAGCTCATTGTAGCAGTGCATGCTTGTCATCCAGTACTTGGGCAGGTGGCAGAGGCCGGACTAGGAGTTTGAGGCCAGCCTGGGCTACACAGTGCATTTCAGGATATATGTACAGAATGTGTCTCAAGAAAGCCAAAAGGGGAAGGAAAAAAAGAATCATAGTGGCCCTTGTACATACAGAGTCCTCAGAAAGAGGGGAGACCCTGCAGCCCTCCTTCAGTTCTCTGTTTTTTCTAGTGCCATCCCCTCCCCCAGCCCAGCTCCCCCATTTGCTGAATCCCTGCTTCTGCGGCTCTCTCCTCCATCCCCATACTCCTCCCAGCCTAAACCCGGCCAAATCCACCATTGATCTGGTCCCCGGGCCTGGAGCCTGCCGCCAGCTCTCTGGACCCATCGATCACCCTGCCTTTTTTCCTCAAACTGCACAGTCCAGAGAGAGTCAGGGCAGCTTGAAGACTGTGCTGGAGTTGGCTCAGAGGGAATGGGAGAACAAGACTCCCCAGCCAGGCGTGTCTCTCGCTGGAAATGACGCACTTTCTCTCCTTGTCGCTGCGTTTCTCCCCTGTGGGGCAGGGTTTAGAGGTTAACACCCCAGTTTTACACATTAGACCCCTGACTCATCAGGGGAGAGCCTGCTTGGCTGAATGTAGGAATGATTGGGATCCCTGGGGGGAGGAGCCGATTCAACCCAAGTGAGGGTGACTTGGCCACAGTCTAACTTCAGATTCCCTGGCTCTAAAAGACCAAGGGAGTTGGGTGTACCTTAGTTGGTACAGTGCTTGCCTTGTGTGCATGGAGCCCTGTTTTTGTTTTTGTTTTTTTTGTTTTTGTTTTTTGTTTGTTTGTTTGTTTTTTGAGACAGAGTTTCTCTGTGTAGTTTTGGTGCCTGTTCTGGATCTCGCTCTATAGGCCACGCTGGCCTCGAACTCACAGAGATCCATCCGCCTGGCTCTGCCTCCTGAGTGATGGGATCAAAGGCGTGCGCCACCACTGCCCAGCTTGAGCCTTGGGTTTGATCTCCAGCTCTGCTTAAATCAGGCATGGTGGTTCATTCCTGTAATTCCAGCACTCGGAAGCAAAGGGAAGAGGATCAAGGCTATCCTTGGCTACATAGGGAGTTTGAGACCAGCCTCAGTTTATGTGGAACCCTGTTGGGGTGGGAGGAGAGAAATAGAAATAGACTAAGAGAATGAATGGATACAAATGAATTTCCTTTGATTATTCCTGAGCTGACTCCCTCTTTAGTCTAGGCTGGTCCTCACAGCTCCATCAGGCGCTCATAGAAAGACATTCACTATATCCCCAGCAGGACATCAGGACTCTGGGTTCCTTCACTCTCTGAGCAAAGCCTACGCTCTCCAAAGTTCTTAAACTGATCCTACAGCCTTTTAGATCCAAGCCTCTCCTTCTCCCTACCACCACCACCCTGGGAGAACTGGGTAGCTCCTAGGGTTCCCATGGTCATCGTCTGCCTGGGACTAGTACACTATCTCCCCCACACCAGAAATGCTGATGTTTTCCCAAGAGTCGGGGAGGAGGTGTGTGGGGCAGGGGAAGAGTGGGGAAGAGATCTTCTGGGGCCAGGAGGGAAGTCCATGTGTGTCCAGAGTCCTCTGGGACAGAGAGGGCTTGTTGTTTGAATCTTAGATGGTCTTTTAATAAGAAACCAGAGCCAGATATCAGGGTGAAAGCTGAAAGATCAGAGAAGCAGAACAGCCAGCCACTAGTTCTTACCTCTACGAAATCCTCAGCCTAAAGGGAGTGAGTTCCTGTTTCCTCATGCCTTACATACCTTTCTCTGCCCTGCCATATTACTTCCTGGGATTAAAAGTGTGCAAGCTTCCCAAGCAAAGGCATGAGATCTCAAGTGCTGGGATTAAAGGTGTGTGCTGCGACTACCTGGCTCTGTGTCTAATCTAGTGGCTGGCTCTGTCCTCTGATCCTCAGGCGAGTTTGTTAGGGTACACAATAGATCACCACAAGGGCTGGCAGGAAGAGAGGTAGTCTGGGCCCAGAGTTAGGTCTAGCAACAATGCCAGGGAAAACACACATGGACGGACTGGACAGAGAGGACCACTAAGTGCCCAGTGCCCTGAGCCCTGAAGGTCTCCTCCTCTGCTGTCCTCAGTAGGGCGTGACCCTCTTGGTGTCAGCGAGGGTGAGTGAAGGAGGAGGGAGGTTGGGGTCTACCCTATAGAGCTGCCAGCCTGCTCCCCCATATGACCCAGGCCATCCTTCTCGGCTTAGTCACTGCCCATCTTGGCTTGCCATGAGGTCTGAAGCTGTCAGGAAGATGGTGGCCCCTGGGTACCTAGCCTTACTCAGTCAGCAGGATTCTTCCGGTTTCTTTTGTTATCCGAGAACTGTTCACATTGTATCAACTTAGTATTGCTTCTGTTAACACAGGTTCACTTTGAACTTGACCGTATATACTTAAGAAGAAACTTATCTCATTACCACCCTGAGGAACAAGAGCTATAAAACCAGAGATTTGGTCCCCTCCCTCAGATTTGTTCTAATCCTTATGAAAATAAAGGTGATAATCAATAAAGTATAAAAACACTGCTGTAAACCTCCAGCTGAGGCAGGAGGATCAGTGATCAAGGCCAGCCCGAACTATATATCAGGACACAAAATAGTTAGATAAATTAACTGTATATCTTCTGTGCCATACACACACACACACACACACACACACACACACAGAGAGAGAGAGAGAGAGAGAGAGAGAGAGAGAGAGAGAGAGAGAGAGAGAACATGTCTTCAAAGTCATCACTGTGTGTCTGGACCTCACTCGGGAGCCTCACAGAGGATGGTAGCTGTGGTGTAAGGGATAAAGGGTGCCTGGAAGGTCAGAGGTGGTGACTCAGACCTTGAGCGTTGGGGGGCGGGCAGGAGGGGGACGGACCAGAGAATAAAGACGGAAACCTGCATGATGTGTTGTATGCTCAGTGCTTGCTCTGCTCAATACACAGTGTCGTCTGTCCGGAGAGATATGGCAGTGTTGAACCTAGTAGATATTAGGTAACACCAGGCCTACGCGACTTCCCGTGGCTTTGGACCTGTCACTGGGCTTCTGCAGTTAGGCAGCCATCTCAGAAATGGGGACCACAACCATGCCTACCAGACAGGAGTGTTGAGAGCCTTGACGATGGTGGGGGGGCCTTGGAAGCCCATGACTGAAGTACCTATGGGAGCTGTTGTCCTTGTAGTTTAGTGAGAGAAGCTGGGTCCTCTGGGGCTATGAAGAGGCCTGGGCCACAGCCTGAAAGAGTGTGCTGTATGTGTCAGGGTGGCTCTTTGCCTCCTCAACACCCTGTGTGTGTGTGTGTGTGGGTGGAGTGTCCATCTGTCGTTATTGGTGGTAGAATGGTTCCTGTGTGTGTGTGTGTGTGTGTGTGTGTGTGTGTGTGTGTGTGTGTGCATGCTTGTGCGTATGTGTGTTGGCACTGAGGTAGCTAGTCTTGAAATGTGGCTCAGTCTCTTCTTTCCTCCTGTGGTTGGGCGTCAGGGAGTGTGGCCTGGCTGCGGGCCTGGTAAATAATTGTGTGGAGGGAAAGAGCGCGTTCGTGAATCTGGCCGAGCCCCAGGATTCCCAGCCTTGACTCCTTCTGCCCTAGTCTATCCTTCCAGAAGTTCTGTGGTGGGACAATGTTGGTGTGACTACAAGCCTGGCTGCTGGGGCCTGACGATTGGTCGACACTCCATGGGCTGTAGGTGGGATGTATGGAGACTGCTGTCTCTCACTGGGGTGACTTCCGGGGGAGAGGGCAGGCAACTCTGTATTCCTTGTCCGGAACATGGCTGGCATGGATACCCAGCAGGGCCTGCCTTCCTTAGGGGTATGAGTAGGGGGAAGCAGGGCTTGGGGGGGGGAGCTGGAGGAGGAGGCTGAGGGAACTCGGGAGGGGGTGAAGAGTGTGGAGACCTCAACCCCCGGCCTCCCCCACCCACTTCTGTTTGTCCTTTGTCCCCTGTACGTCACTTGTGGGTCTTGAGCTTGCCTGTGTGTTGGGAGGAGCTTGGAATGGGGAGGGAGGGAGAGTTTTGTCTGCCTGCTTCCTCTTAAGTTTGTTCCAGTCCATCTCTCTGTCCTCTCTGTGCCCAGCTTCTGCTGTCTGTCCATCTGTCTGTCTCTGGGGAGGGAGGGGAAGGGAGTCTCTCTACCCCAGATTTTGGGCCTCCATTCATCTCTGGGAAGAAGCCCTGTGACTGACCTTTGCCCTCACCCCACCCCCATAATTCCCTGGCCCCTGTCCTATATAACCCTCAGCTGGAGGATACAGTCCTGAATGTACATGTGTGGGGAAGGGGCTCATGGCTCCAGCCTCTCCTTCGAGAATGTTCTAGAGCACAGTGTGGCTCTTTTCCCTATTTTTTTCTTTTTCTTTTTTCTTTCTTTTTTTTTTTTTTTTTCTGAGACAGGGTTTCTTTGTGTAGTTTAGGAGCTTGTCCTGGATCTCGCTCTGTAGACCAGGCTGGCCTTGAACTCACAGAGATCTGTCTGCCTCTGCCTCCCGAGTGTTGGGATTAAAGGCGTGCGCCACTGCCGCCTGGCTTCATTTCCCCATCTTCAGGAAGGGGGCGAGTGTGCAGCTAGAGAGGTGACCAGGACTCCCCACCCCTAACTGTTCCCCTGCCCAACAACATCCCCTGCCTGCTCCAAAGCCCACCAAAGAGCAGCCTGCATCCAGGACCTGCGCCCTGACCCTAACTTGGAATTCTAGGTTTATGTCATATACTCTTCTTCCCCCTTTCCATCTCCCAAAGGCCTATCAGACCCTGCCCCGCCCCACAGGGATCCTTGTGGGAGATGGGCAGCCCCCTGGCGTGGCACCCTGGTGACCCTCCATCCTCTCCCCCTCTCGCAGATCCGGAGCGGAGCAGCCCCCCCATGCTGTCTGCCGACGATGCCGAGTACCCTCGGGAGTACCGGACCCTGGGGGGCGGGGGCGGCGGGGGCAGCGGGGGCCGGCGCTTCTCCAATGTGGGGCTGGTACACACCTCCGAGCGGCGGCACACGGTGATTGCTGCCCAGAGCCTGGAGGCGCTCAGCGGGCTCCAGAAGGCGGATGCTGACCGCAAGCGAGATGCGTTCATGGACCACCTGAAGAGCAAGTACCCCCAGCATGCCCTGGCCCTGCGAGGTCAGCAGGACAGGATGCGGGAGCAGGTGAGTGTGAGCAGAGGCGGGCTGTAGGGGGGTCACCCAGTACTTTATGGCTCTCGGGCAGAGCTGGGAGCCTGGAGTGGGGGAGTTTTGTCCCTGGGCCGTGGCCCTCCTTGATCTTTTCTGGAGCCTGGGGGAGAAAGGAGTGGGGCTTAGTCTCCGAGTCCCTGCCATCTGCTTGACACATGGAGTGTGGGTTTGGGCAGAATGTGGGAAGAAGGGCTGGGAGCTGTGTCTTGGAGGCCAAAGGAATGATGCAGAAGAAGAGAAAGGACGCTTTTGGCGCTGAGGATACTGGGCCTGGACCCAGGGGGACAGTTGGAACGTTTGGCTGTAGCACCTCTCTCAGGCCTGGGAGCTCTGAAGGCTGGATCTAACCTGTCCCCAGTCCTAGCCTGAACAGAACCCAGAACCGGGGCCACTACTTCCTTTGAGAACACAGACTGTGTGACTGAGCTGGAAGCCCGTGTGTGCCTTGGTTCTCTCCTGCCCCCCCCCCCCAGTAAGGTTTAGGGAGGGGCTGGTGCCTGTGCCTCTGGCCCAGGACCTACATGGGTCGGGGATCTCTCTTCTCAGCCTCCCCCAGCTTGGACTCCTTAATGCCCCTCTCCACCCAAGTGCTAGCTTTCCTCTGAATCCTTTCTCTCAGGACTAGTGTTCTATGTTTAGGCCTGCTTTGGTAAGGGGGCCATTATGGCTGCTGTGTCCCATCTCTGGGAATCCCGGGGTTGTCCCCTCTGGGAGAAGGTGAACAGTGGTCCACTCGCCAGTATCCCTTCAGTCACATTGAGGAGTGTTAGGCCACAGTTCCTTTTCCATGTCCTACTCAGTGTGACTAGGGGTCAGAGGAGGGACATGCCCCGCCCCCCCTCAGTGCAGAGATCAAGGACATACTGCCATATTTCTGGGGACCTTGCTTTCCCCAGACATCCTCTCTAGTTTGGTCTGGCTTTTGCATTTTCCTGGCTCCAGAGTTCCCCTGGGAGCAGGATTCAGGTTGGTGAGGATCAGGAGGACTTTTAGACTCACGCAGGGCCCTGACCTCCTTAGCTGGGGGAAGAGAAGATTAAACATTGTGTGAAGGGTCCTGGTCAGCTGGGAGGGGGCTTAGGATCAGGGATATCAGTTACCCAGGCCTTATGGGAAGGCTACCCAGAGGAGGTGGGACCCATATGAAGGCCAGCAGGATGAAAGGGTTTGAACAGGGGAAGAGAATGCCGTATCACAGGTGCTGGGGAAGCAGCATGGACTTGAGTGGATTTGGAGCATGGCACAGGAGTCCTGGCCGGGACAGAAGACTAGGGGTGGGTCAGTGGGACATGTGGTACCAGAGTGACAAAGTGGGGTGAGTCGGGCGGGACAGGAGGGTTATATTTGTTATGGACAGTTTATCGAATCTGGGGGTCGGGAGGCTTGAGGCAGAAGAAGGAGGAAAGGAAGGAAAGGCGTTTGGACAAAGGGGGAGGGGCGACTAGGCAAGGGTTGTTGGTTGTCTAGATCTATACGGGAATGACAGGAAAGGACACAGCTAAGGGCTTGGTACTAAGTGCTGGCCTCGTAGCAGGAGGCTGTGGGTTTGATTCCCAGCACTGCACAAACTGGCTGTAGTGGTGTGTGCCTGCAATCTCATTGCTTTAGAGGGGGAGGCAAGAAAATCAGAAGTTCAAGGCCATCCTCAGCTACCAACCTGAACTACATGAGACTCTGTCTCAAAAACTAAAATCAAACTTTTTTTTTTTTTCTTTTTTTGAGACAGGGTTTCTCTGTGTAGCCCTGGCTGTCCTGGAACTTACTTTGTAGACCAGGCTGGCCTCGAACTCACAGAGATCCACCTGCCTCTGCCTCCCGAGTGCTGGGACTAAAGGCATGCGCCACCACCGCTTGGCTAAAATCAAACTCTTGACTGATGGGGAGACAGATGTCAGTCCCTGGGAAAGAAGCAGAAATGTGTGAGAATCATGGGGGTGGGGTGAGGAGTTAGGAGGGAGTTTCCTAGGATACCAAGTGGACACTTTATATACATTTCTGGACTCCAGAGGGACCATGGCTTCAGGAGACCTGAGAGCGGTGGAGACAGAGACAGAAGTGGGGGTGGGGCAGAATATGATGGTCAGAGATGGGGCTGCGGGCGAGCGGTGCCTGTACCTCAGAAGTCTAAGTGGGTCTGGGCAGGGGTCAGAAGAAGCAGCGGCCAGTTTCAATGGTTTGGGGGTCAGGTAGGGTGAGGAACTGGGGACCCTGGTTACTGTCTGGGAGATTTAGCAGAAAAAGCTTCAAGAGGCACCAGCCAAGTCTGGCATGGAACATTTATTTATGTATATTGGTAGGTGGAGGCTGGTAAACACTCAGCAAATGACCAGCAGATACTTCTGGAGTGAATGGTAGCTCAGTCATGCTCAGGTTCGTCCCTTTTATCTGTCCTGCTCCCATCTGCTCCTTTAGAGGCTTAGTGGCAGGACCCAGGGCCCTTTCAGTTGAATGGAGTATTCTAGCATGGTGTGAAGCTGGGCAAACATTTGGAGAAGGAGTGGTTGATTGACAGAGAGATGACTTGGGGGGGGGGCAGAGGACCAGGGGCAGGAGGAAACAGTCCTAGAAGAGTCAAGTCTGGTGGCCTTGGGTAGAAGGAAGTCTCCTATACAGAGATGGCACAGACAACAGGAGTTAGGTCACTCCTGTCCAGTCCCCATCACTGTGAGGTCGGAGGTGACCTCCTTGGGAAGGAAAGCAGGCAGATCAAGGAGTGCGCAAGAAGGCAGTTAGGAACTAGAAATCACGATTCTATCAGGTGGTGAAAAATTCTGTCCTGTCAGAGAAAAGACAGACATGCAAAAAAAACAAAAAACAAACAAACAAAAAAAAAAAACTTGGGGCCCTAGGTAGAGTGCCAGCCGCTGTGGAGGACCCGCCTCCATGACTCCAAGCCCCCACCCCTCTGCCAGAGCTTACCCCTGGAGCATCCATCCCTGCAATGTCCCATCCCCAGCGGCTCCTGCCCGCTCCCCCTAATGGGGTGTCCCTTGCTTCACACACACAGGTCGGCGGCTGGACCGTGGACCCTGTGTGCCTCCTCAGCTCCCTCTGTTCCCACCTCCACGGCGATTCCACCCCCTCCGGGGCTGGCCAGCCTGCCCAGGTGAGCCACCCATCTCCCCCCAAAATCCATGGCGGAGCTTGGCTTTGGGGAGACCCTTTTTTTGTAGGGGGGGATATTGATATATTTTTATTTCTCTTTTATGTATGAGCCCTCCATTTTCAGGAAACTTCCATGCCCCGTATCCACATCTCACCTGATTGATTCCTTACTCTCCCCTCCCCAAATCCAGCTGGAACCTTTTTGAGGGATAGTTACGATTTATAAACAAACCCATGGTTGTTTCTCTCTTTTAAACAAGAGAACCTAGTCTTGTTCTTGGGCTTTTGGGAGCCTCTTATTAACGCTCATCTTATTACCCTGTCTATGACCCACTCTTCGGTTCTGAGTAGAGCCTGCCCCCCCCCCCCCGTCTGACCACCAGGAAGTTCTGCGTGGTGTCTTTCTATCACCCTTCTTGTCATTTTTAAAGAACTAGGGTGTCTAGCCCTTGCTTCTGAGCCTGTTCCCCCATTCCTCAGCAAGCCTCATTTTCCCTGACAGGAGAGTATATCTCAGCATATGCTCCCAGCTCAGGCCTGGGCACTGCCAGGGGAGAAATACCAGGCATGGGAGGGTCAGGAGTTCAAGCTGTACCTGGAGCCAGGGAGTTTTGGACTCGATGGTTATGGTCGTAGGTAGGAGAAGGGCAGCAGCTGCCAGGTCCCTGGATGGAAGAAGTCCGGTTCTTCATGCACTGGAGTGTGCCAAAGCTGGACTTCCCCAGGGGAAATGAACCGAAAGGATGTTGTGACCAGCTAGGAGATTATGAGATACTAGAGCCGGGGGCACCCGGGCTGAAGGAACTTGTCTAGTAACAGCTTGGCACACTGAGCATCATTCTGAGGGTATGGAGCCACTTCCTTTCCAGCTCTCAGCTCCATTTTAGCTGAATTTGGGAACAAGAGAGCAGGGGGTGTGCCCGTTCTTAAGGCTGGATGACAGGCGGGAGAGAGTTGTCCCGAGTGGCCGAGTGTGGTGGGGACCACAGACAGACAGAGGGTCGGGACCACAGACAGACAGAGGGTCGGGACAATGATAGTGATGGGCTGAAGACAGGCACAGGGTGGTGGACAGGTAGGTCCCTGGTGCCTCAGGTTCCTTAGATGGAGTGTGGGTCAGAGCTAGTGCTGGGGAAGGGCAGGAATGAGGCTGGACTGGAGTGGGCTGAGTGGTGGACTCCCCGTGGTGGGCTCCCCGTGGTGGAGCTAAGGTCTGTCTGCCTGTCTGGAATTCTGCTCTGATGGAAGGAAGGAGAGTTTATAGCGGACCTTTGTTCCAGAGCTTAGTAATAAACACAGCATCGTGTCATCTCTTGATACAGCTTATCACATTCCTCCCCACCAGGGATAAGTCTGAGGCTCATTTTTGTAAAGCTGAGGCACAGAGACACCCAGCAAAGGGCCAGAATCACACACAGCAAGGCCGGATCAGAGGCCAGCAAGGAAACTTAGGCATGCTGGGCCTCCCAGACTTGGTCGGGGATTAAGTCATGGAAGGATTAAGGGGGCAAAAGGGCGCTGCTGAGCGGAGGCTAAGGGCCGGCAAGGTGGGGGTAACTAAGACCTTTGGGGATGGGTACCGTGAAGAGGATCCTGGGAAGGGACCAGAGGTTAGACCAAGCCACAGCCCCTCCCCCCGCGCTTCCACAAGGCTGTCTAACCTCCCTCCCTCCTGCTGCAACCCGAGTCCCGGGCGGCGGGCCGGCGTATCGGGTGACCGCGGCGACGTAGCCACCAGCCTCCTCGGCTCTTCGGCGGGGCTGCGCCGGCGGGGCCGCGCCACGGGAGGGGGCCGAGAGGGGATGCGCACGGCAGCGCAACGCGCGGCGCCAGGTGGAGTCGCGGTTACCGGGGCGACCGGGGCCCGGGCCCGCTCGGCGGCGGCGGCGGCGGCTCTCGCACTGCAGCAAAGGGCACCGGCGGCGGCTGCGGAGGCGGCCGGGGGAGGGGAGAGCCTGCGCGGGTGGGAGTAGCGGGCGGTTCTCCCTCCCCCGCCCGACGCGGGACCGGGCTCCGCGCGCGCGTGCACCTGTGGCCGCAGGTAAGGGCGAGCGGCTGTGGGGGACTCGGTAGCCGAGTGGGGTTCGGAGGAGGTGGGGGGGGGGGGCGGGGACCTGGAGATCGAGTCCCGACCCACGGTTCGGAGGACTGGTCTAGGGGTGCGGGGCGTGCGGCTGCAGCGAGTTCCCTTCGGATCATCTCGGAGAAACGCCCCCTCCCTTTCCCCACCGCAGCAGGTGCCTTCCACGTGGGTCGGCCCCCTCCCCCAAATGCGGCAGGCGCCCCCTCCCCCAACCTCGGAAAGTCATGACCTTCCCTGGGTGCGCCCCGGCCCAGGGCGCCGTGCGGCTCCCGCTGCGCACCCCCTTCTCGCACACTCAGCCTCCGCAGGGCTGCGAACCGCTGCTGTCGCTGCGGACCCCTAGGGGAGGGCCGTGTGCGGCGTGGCGGTTGCAGGCTGGCGGCCACCCGGGCCCGTGGCGGAGCCCTAGGCTGGGAGCTGGCGTTTCCGTGGACTTGGATTTGCAGGAGTTGGGAGGTGGGTGTGTGCGTCAGTCTGGGGATCAAGGAAGGGGGTGCGACTCGTGGGTTGCCTTCCTCTCTGGAGGATGCTCCTTTGGGGCCTGAGGTCAAGGAGGGGTCACGCGGACACCTAGCCTACCCTAGGAGGTCTGCCCAGGGGAAGGGGAAGGAGCTGAGGTAAGGTGCCCGTGGGGATCCGTCCCGCCCCTCAAGGGCTGGAGTGGGCGGAGGAGGCCCCGCTGTAGGGGAAGAGACGAATCCCAAGACTAACTCCTGGAGAGGTGAGGTTAACTCCTCAGCCCTGGAGGGACAAAGCTGTTTCCTCCACTCTAGGGGAGTTAGCTTACTTCCTGGGCTCCCTGGGGGAAGTCCCCTCCCCCACGGCTGAGAGCTGGGTCCTGGGGGATGGTTGGCTCCTGTTTTTGCCTCACCCCCGGCAAGCCTTCACCACTCGCGCCGGGTCCCGCTAGTCTCTCTTCCAATGCAGCTCTACTTCCCCGGTCCCTGAGTTCTGGGGAGGCTAGACCTCCCTGCACGTCCTCGAGATGTTTTGGTTTTGGTGATGTTTTTGTTGAGTGAAGGGAAGAGGGACCCTGGGTCCCTTCTGTCTCTGCCTTATTTATTAATTTATCTATCTATTTATTTATTTAGAGACAGGGTCTCTCTATGATGTAGCTCTGGCAGTCTTGGAACTCTCCGGGTAGACCAGGCTGGCCTCGAACTCTCAGCGATCCGCCTGCCTCTGTGCTGGGATTAAAGGCGTGGACCACTATGCTCAGCTCCCTGCCATTCATTCTTTCAGGGTTTTTTAGACCCGTGTCATTCTCGGGGGTGGGTGGGTGGGGGAGGCTCAGAACAGCCGGGGCCAGGCCTAGTATTAAGAACTACCCCCTGCCTGCTGGCCTTGCCTGGTTTGCTTGATTGGCATTTATTCATTGCCACAGATTTGTCGCGGGTATTGCTACATACCAGGTACTGTGCTGGGCACAGGCCGAGGAATCTACAACTAGGAAGGGGGTCAGGGTAGGGACCAGAGGTGTCCCTCCTGCACAGCGGAGGAGGAGCCTCTGCGTTCCATCTTCAGGGAAGGCCCCATGGGTTAATGCCTGGAAGGGTGGATGATGGCCCATCTCCCCAGGGACTTCTTCCCGCTGCAATTTTCCCCTACCAGGACAGAGAGTTGCTGGGAGACCATGTACCTGGTTCCTGCTGGGACCAGCTGAAAGGATCCCTTTTCCCCGTTTGAAGAGAGGACCATGGAAGGAGGCAGGGCTTGCTTGAGAAGGCTCTGGCACAGAGCTGCAAGTTACAGGGCTGAATGGCAGTGTCATGAATCCATCCAAGTCCCCCAAACACAAACATGGCTTCTCTTCCATTTGTACCCTTCCCAGAGCTAGCACGATCTTTCCCAAACACTGGTACCACCACCCTGTCATCTCCCTTGGGCCTGTTTGTGACCCAAGCCTTCCAGCTACTGCCCAGTGGGTGTGTACAAGCGTGGAGTCCACAGTGGGGCCTAGTCAGTGTGGCTCTAGCCAGGTCTGGCCTGCCCATCTCCTAGGAACACCAGTTGGACCTCAGTCATCTGAGTCCCTTGTGCTGAGACAGGTGACCGAATTCAGGATAGGACAACTTTTATTGCTCTCGGTTCAGGAAATCAACTCCCTGACTCACAATGATGGGGCCATCATAGCCAATGAAGCTAAAGGTACCACAAATGTCCTGACCCTGCTCGTAGAGGGGAGCAGAGAAAGGATGTTTTCTCTGAGTCTCTGTGTACTCCATACATTGCTCTGATGTTAAAAAATTAAACTTAGTATGTGTGTATGGGGGGGGGGAGTCTGATTGCCATGGTATATGTGTGTGGAAGTCAGAGGACAGCATAGGGGATTTGGTTCTCTCAATCCACCATGTGGGCTCCAGGCATCGAACTCAGATCATCAGGCTTGGCCGCAAGCCCCCACTGAGCTGTATTGCTGGCCCTCAAGTACTGTTTTGTGTTTATTTCTGCAGCTAGAATTTGTGTATGTGTGTGAATGGGTGTCCTTGCCTCTGTGGCTCTGTGGTATGCTGAGGGGGGTGTGACTGGTCTTAGACCCTCTGTGTCTTTGGGCATAGTGCTAGCTAGGGTTTTTGGAAGTACATGTGGGTCTGAATCGGGTCTCAGTGTGGATGTCTCTGAGTTGCTGTGTGTTCCTGGGGCCATTTCTCATGGCTTCCCTTAGTGCTGTGCACCTTGGTGGGTGTGTTTGTTGTTCTGGGCATGTTTGTGACATCCTTGTCTACCCAAGGATGTGTCTGAGTCTACCAGCTCCTGGTGGGAACAATGTGGATGGCTCTTGTACCCACTGTGGGGTGCGTAGGGAGTATGAGGCTTTCTCTGCAGAGCCGTCCATCATTTCTGGTCTGCAGACTTGACTTTCAACATAAACCTCTCCAAGTCCTCAGCCCGGCTCTGATGTCTCCGTTGAGTCTACTCTCCATGCCTCCCCTTCGGTCCAAGGTCACAGAAGCTGTGGCTCGAGTCTTTAAGCCTTGCCCCTTCCTGTGGTATCTGAGGGCATCCCTTGTCACCTTAGAGGTACCCTGTGTCCATACAGCCTTTGCTGACCCCTTTTTCTGCCTGAAATGTGGGGCTATTTTTCATCTTTTGGAGCCAGTAATTTGGGAGAGAGAGGGATTGTGGATCAGGTATGCGGGCAGTGTGGTGGCAGACAAACTTTAGTCCAGATCCAGGTTGGCATCACTAGGAAATCTGTACCCAGCAGTAGCCATCCTCAGCCCCGTCCCAGCTCCTCCCTGCTCCCAACACATCCAGGGGGCACAGGGCACCACAGCATGGTGTCCTCCCAGCGGGAAGCCTCCAGGTCCCTCGCCTCTGCCATTGGCTCTGAGGCCTGGGGAATCTTGTCTGCTCCTGCCAGGCACCCTGGGACCAGGCCATCTGCTGGATCTGTCCTCCTGCTGAGGCTGGCACCGGTCAGCAGGGTACCCTCTGCTTTGCCAAGAACCAGCCCGCCCTCAGGGCTGTCCTTTCCTTGTTACTAACCATCTGGAAGGACCTTCCGGTCTCTAGGGAGGGCAGGGCGACCCTGGGTTGCCGGGAGTGAGGAGAAGCCTCAGGGCCCCCTTACAATTTCTCTGCTGTCTGCGTAGCTCCAAGTGCTGCCCCGGGCTCCCCAGCCACTGCCCAGTGCCAGAGGTCACTGGCAATGGTCCACTTTTCTCCACAGTCCTTGCACATCCTGGCACACAGGCCTGCCTACCCTGGCCTTGGTCCCAGCTGCCACCATCTACTCCCTGTCCTTAGCTCTACTGGAGTCCCGTTCTCTTTGCACGGACTCATTCCTCTGTTTTCTGTACTTTGATCTGTAGCTGCAGCTCCCATTGCAGACTGCCCAGTGTCTGCCCCCCGCCTTTGACCCCTCACCTCCATCTGCTCCTTCCCAGTCCCCCTGCCTGTTCCAGGGCACCTCCTGAAGCCTTATGTGGGTCTGCTCAGCACACCTCTCCCCCATCTCCAGCCCTTCGCTTTCCTGACCAAGCTGGAATGCCATCTTTTCTGGGACATTTTACCTGGCCTCCCACACCAAGTGCCGCCACCTCTCAGATCCCGCCGCCCAGACTTCTCACTGCCCTCCCCAAGAGTCTTTGGCTGCCTCACAACCATCTTTGCTTTTCCTTTACCGGTAGCTCTCTCTGAGGTCAGTTACTATGGCTAGAAAGACACTTAAAACATCTGGAATGTTCCATCCTGCTCCCCCACCAGCAGACCCGGAACCTGCCCATCCTTGGTGAACCGGAATGTTCCAGCCTCGGGAGAGAATTGAGAGGCATAGGCATTGCCTGCAGTCTGTTCCCCAGAGGGTGGAGGCCCATGACCCAGGGTTGTGTACTGCAGATCTCTGTCCTGTCCCTGCGCCCGCTTCCCTGGTAGCCCCCTCATAACCATCTCTTCTCTTATTCCCATCAGCAACCAAACTACTGGAGTTTCAAGGTCAGTGCGCGATGCTGCGATGCTTCTGCCTCTGTGACCACTGCATGTCCTGTCCCCCCCCACTCCCTCCCCCCGCCTCTGCCTTGCACATGCTTTGCACTGGGGTGTGCGTCTGCAGGGGGCCCCCTCCTTTGTGGGCGGTGGGCCTGGGGCTGCCGGCTATGGCTGCTGCTTGGGGGAGAGTCTGGGTTTGTCTGCCAGGGGCTTATGGATCCAGAATGGGAGTTTTGCCACCTCTGCTGGAGGTTTGGTCTAGAGATGCTCAAGTCTCCAGCTCTCCCAGCCCGCTGGGAGTGAGAAGAGCACCTGACACTTCTCAGCCTAGAGAGTCAGCTGACGGAGGCAGGAACCCAAATGCATGAGTTCCCTGTGGGCCCTGGACCCTAGATTCACATTGTCCCTCAAAGGAAGTTCTCATGGCTGCCTTTCTTACTTCCCACCATGTCAGGACCAGGCAACACACTTGCCCTGTACCCTTAAATTTGTTCACTTTGGGGGCCAGGTCTGGGGAATGGATGCCTTCTTACTGCCTCTGAACAGTTTGTATTACTGAGAGCTGGAATGCTTTCTTTCTCCCAGCTCCCAGGATACCATGGTGTCCCTTAGGCACTCCCTCCATCTTCCTTGGCTCCCACCCCCAGAGCTGGGTGAGACAAGGTCTGCTGTGGCTTATCATATAGGAGGATCTGTGGTCCCTGGAGTCCCAGACATTATGAGAGGGTAGCAGGCTGTCACCCAGACTGACCAGGTGTCCTGGGTGCAAACAATTTCTTTTCTGTAAGAAGCCTTTGAATCAGAGAATCATGGGAGCCTGTATCTGCCTGTCAGCCTGCCTCTCTGGATGGGGCAGGAGAAAGGAGAGGGTTAATGCATGGGCCTGTAGGTCTGATGGCCCGATGGTGAATGCTAACCTGATACTAATTAGCTTAGTGACCAGCTGTAACTTACAGTCCTCTGGGCTTTATTTTCTCCTTTGGAAGGTGAACAGTGTCTTCATCATAGAGGGGTCCCCCCACTCCCCTTGTGGGGATTAAATCCAGGCTCTTGAGCATGCAGCTCTTCAGGGGTATTGTTTTTGTTTGTTTGTTTGTTTTGCTTGCTTTTGAGATAAAGTCTCCCTGACTGGCCGGGAACAGGCTATATAGGCCAGGCTGGCTTCAAACTCACAAAGAGCTACCTGCCTCTGCCTCCTGAGTGCTAGGTTTAAAGGTGTGCGCCACCATACCCAGCACCTTTTATTTTGAGACAGGATGTCACTAAGTTGTCCAGGCTACGTCTGTAGTTCAGACAGGCCCTGCTTGTGGTCCTCCTGCCTCAGCCTCCAGCATTGCTGGATCACAGGCATGTGCGTGCCATCAGGGCTAATTCAGAGTTGTTGAAAGATTGAAGAGATGAGAAGAATGCCTGTCTGAGGCAGTTTGTCCTGTTAGCAAGCTTTACCTGGTAGCTGATTTCATCAGAATCAGAGTCATGGCTGCCGACCTGATGCCAGCCTCTGAGTGCTCCAGTCCCTCAGGCTTCCTTCCACTCAGAGAGATTATGATTAAGCGACTGTGAATCCTGGAAAGAGAGTTTGTGGATCCTCCTCTCTGGTGCTTCTGCCCAAGTCTGTAGAGCGCTGTTGGGAGCCCAGACCTTGGTTTCACTGTTCTAGCCCTGGCTCCTTCTGCCTGGTCTCAGGCCAGGTCTCATTCGCTCCTTGGTGGCGCAGGTCTAATGGCTGAGCTCACGCCTCCCTGGGCAGCCCCGTCCTCTCTTCAAATTCAGGTTGAATTCCCGTTTCCTTCCCTTACCACCCTCCTTAGCCAGGACACCTAACCTGTGACCAGCAGCCAAATGTGGCTGTCCTTGCGGTCAAACACCAAATCATGAGCGTATGTGAAACATTATAAGATTTATTTTGTGATTTTTTTTTTTTGTAACTTTTGTTCAGTTGTCAACTGTGAATTTGGTAGACGCCATGTCAAAAGTTGGACATGCCTGCTAGTGGTTTCTAGATGTTTCATTTTCTCTGCCTTGGTGGAGGCCAGGGAGCAGACAGAAGCGTTAATAGAGTTTCCTTCTCCTTGGAGTCCTCCCCCCACCCCCCACCCCACACAGGGTTTCTCTGTGTAGCCCTGGCTGTCCTGGAACTCTCTCTGTAGGCCAGGCTGGCCTCGAACTCACAGAGATCCACCTGGCTGTGCCTCCCGAGTGCTGCCACTGCCGGTTTAGGGTTTTCTGTAAAAGTAGAAAGACTGGAAAGGTGCCCATGGTTGGGATGGAGGCAGGAACAGGCAGAGGGAGGAATGTGACTGACTCTTTTCCCTAGAGTTCCTGTATTTGTGGCCAGCCGTCCCCAGGGTCCTGCCCTCTTCATGCAGTTCACCCCATCGTATTCCTGACATTCGTTTGTGTCCCCCATTCTACCCAGTGGCCACCCCTATTCTTCATCTCTGCCAGCTGCTTCATTCTGTCGCCTTTCATCGACCCCAGCCTGGCAACCACTGACCTTTCAGTTGCCTGGCAACCCCATGCCCACCAGCTTGATGCAGACTCCCTCACGCCTGCGTAGGTTGCCCACTGCCGTGGCTTCTCTGGGGATGAAGGTGGGAGGGGCCTCTGTCTCCGTTGGTCAGCCTAGAACTGAAGCCTAGGCTCTGAAGTCTGGACACAAGATCTCCCAAGCGGGCCCGGTTCATAACACCACCTCCCTCCTTCCAAGACCCGTTTCCTCCCTGCCGGTCAGGGTATTGAGCTTGAGGCTCGAAGCCCCCAAGTCTGATTTTCCATGGCCCCAAGTTCTCAAGGCCTCTCCGAGGACCGCTGGGCACACGGCTTGTCGGAGGATGCTCTCCCACTGTGCTGTCCCTTTCCAAGAGTGCTAATTGGATGAAACATTAAACTGGCTTTAATAGGAAGGCAGAGATTAGTTAAGGGATAATCAGGATTTGGGGGAAGAAGGACTGGACAGGAGAATAAATTATTCCTTTTTAGAGGTGTTTGTTCGGAGAAGTGGTCTTGCCTGTAAACCCACGCTCAGGAGGCAGAAACAGGATAGGCACAAGTTTGAGACCAGCCTGGCCTATATATCAGGTACTTGGTGGGCCAGTAATGGCTCCATAGTGAGATCCTGTTTCAAAAACAGAAAACATAAGAGAGATGCCTTTGCTATTGTCTTTTTAATTGTATAAGTAATATATCCCAATTATTCAAAATTCGATTTCATAAAAGAATAAAATGAATAAAGAAAGCTCTCTTAAACTAGGCAGTGGTGGCGCACGCCCTTAATCCCAAAACTTGGGAGGCAGAGGCAGGCTGATCTCTGTGAGTTTGAGGCCAGCCTGGGCTACAGAGTGAGTTCCAGAACAGCTAATATATATAACCCCTTGAAAAACCAGGGAAGAAATAAAGAAAGGAAGAGATTTCTCAGCCCTAAGACTGCAGTGTTGATGGTTCCAAGTGATTTGTGTGACCTAGGTGCTAAAAATAAGTTTATTTGTGTTAGTTTGTTTTCAGACTCAGTCTCACAGTGTAGCCCAGTGTAGCCTCAAACTCATGGCTATCCTCCTGCCTCAGCTTTTTCTCTGCTGGGATTTTAGGCATGTACCAACATACTTGCCTGTGAAAATAAGACTATTAAGTACAGTTGGACAACATGTTTAATTTTTCTCATGGTAGTAAGCTTACATTTGTATGTATAATGCACATACCACAGAAAGATATAGATTTGATTCATTATCTTACTCCTTTAAATAATGTAAATGAGAGCTGAGCATGGTTAAGAATGCCTTTAATTCCAGCACTTGGGAGGCAGAGGCAGGCAGATCTTTCTATGAGTTCAATGCCAACCTGGTCTACTTAGCCAATTCCAGGTAGCCAGGGCTACACAGTGAAACTCTGTCTCAAAAAATAATAACAGGCCAGGTGGTGGTGGTGCACACCTTTAAGCCCAACACTCGGGAGGCAGAGGCAGGTGGATCTCTGTGAGTTCGAGGCTAGCCAGGTCTACACAGAGCAAGATCCAGGACAGGAACCAAAACTACATGGAGAAGCCTTGTCTCAAAAAACCAAATAATAATAGTAATAACAATTTAAACTCGGTGTGGTGGTGGCGGCAGTACATGACTTTGATCCCACCACTCAGGAGGCAGAGGCAGGTGGATCTTTATGAGTTTGAGGCCAGCCTGGTCTACAAAGTGAGTTCCAGGACAGCCAGGGCTACACAGAGAAAGCCTGTCTTGAAAAACAAACAAAACCAAGCAAAAACAAATTAATAATAATAATGACAATCTAAACCATGGAGCATCTATATAGCAGCTGGGTTTATTGTGGGAACTGGGGCACATGGCAGAGATTGTGGCCCTGGGTGACAGCCAAAAGTAAGATCTAGAAAGACAATGGAAATAAGGAGAGACACCACCTCCCAGGAGAGGAGGGTGGGTGGAGGTGGGTGGGGGTGGGTGGGAGGGGTGGTCAGGAGGTCTTGTGGCATCCTTCCCCCTGAGCTACAGCTCCAGGCCTTCATTTCAGGGAAGGGGTACTGGGAATTGAACTTAGGGATCTCCGAGCTATCTGTGACATCCTTCCCAATCTCAGCTCTAGATCACTTTTAGCTATAGCTTTAGGGAAGGGGCTGTCATACTCATTGCTAGGGGAGGCCAACCAGGCTGTGGGACAGTATTTGTATCCCAAGGAGGGGTGGAGTCTGCACAGCACACTTGTGTATCCCACCTGGCTTTGCATGGAAACCGAGTGTACCGTTTACTTTCAATTGTGGTTCAGTTGACTCAAGGGTTTGGGAGACTCTCCCCAGTTACAAAATCCTCTAAGTCAAGAACTCTGGGCATGGACACCTCCCCGTGCTGAAAGCCCGGGGTCTCTCATTCCCAAGCCCCCCCCCCCACAACTCCATGAAGAATAAATCCGCCGCTCACACACCCGCCGCTTAATTAATGTCTGGAACTAATGCTCCAATTTGCTCAACAATTCTGCTGCTCACCTCGGTGACAAATTTACGCTGTTGTTGTTCGCTGGAAGCTTAAAATAGCAGGCGTGCCCATGGGTCCAACTCAGATGGTTTCTTGTACAGCTTCCCAGGGTGCCTGAGTCCTTCGCCCACTGCCTACCTCAGGGTGTCCCAGGGAAGCCAAGGCCTTCGAGAGTTGGGGGATCTTTTCTGCAGCTGCCCAGCAAGTCTGGAACCCAGGAGACCCTCCTCTGAATGTGTGTGTGTGTGTGTGTTGCTGGCTGGCCGGAGCTCTGTGGCCCAGATGGAGGCAGTGGCAGAGCGAGGCATGGGGGTGGGGGTGGGGGCTGATGCCTGGTGCCTCTCGCCCTGCCCTGCCCCTGCAGACACGCAGCTCGCGCCATACTCAGGGAGCCCAGCCAGGGCTGGCCGACCAGGCAGCCAAGCTGTCCTACGCCTCGGCTGAGTCGCTGGAGACCATGTCCGAGGCCGAGCTGCCCCTGGGCTTCAGCAGGATGAACCGCTTCCGACAGAGCTTGCCTCTCTCCCGCTCTGCCAGCCAGACCAAGCTGCGCTCACCAGGTACTGCCCAGCCTGCTCGTCTTCAGGCCCTGCCACAGCTCCTCCCTCCCTCCGGCTCCTCCCGCCCTTTGCTACCCCATCTCCTGCCATTCCCTCCTCTAGCGGCAGTCACCTCCTCGAAGTCCTCGCTGTCCTCGGCGCTCTTTCTTTCTCCTCTACTAGACCTTAGCATACCCTTGCTGGCCCTTAGGCTCTCTCAGTCTCCCCTCTACTCAGCCTTTTTCTCTTTCTACTAGGCTTTTTCCAACCCCCCCAACCCCCCCCCCCCGCCTCCGGGCGTTGTCGCCAGCCTCTCCAATCTCCCCGACTTTCCTTCACTTTCTGCCCCACCAGCTCCTGCCCCCAGCCCCATTTCCGCGTCCCATCTCCAGCTGCCTGGGGTCGGTGGGTGCTTGGAGAGGCGGGCCGCAAACCGGCGGCATGAGGAGCGCGTGGGTGCACTTGCACTCGGGGGCAGCCTCCGGCCTCAGACCTTGCCGCTGTGGGACTGATGCCGCTCCCGAGGGCTCACCGCACTCGCCTGGCGCCAGGCGGGCTGATGATGGAGGCAGTGACCGTGAGGGCTGCGTCTCCTTCGCAGGGGTCCTGTTCCTGCAGTTTGGGGAGGAGACGCGCCGCGTACACATCACGCATGAGGTCAGCAGCCTGGACACGCTGCACGCACTCATCGCGCACATGTTCCCGCAGAAGCTCACCATGGGCATGCTTAAGTCGCCCAACACCGCCATCCTCATCAAAGACGAAGCTCGGAACATCTTCTACGAGCTGGAGGACGTCCGGTGGGCGAGGCCCCAGGGGTTGGGTAGATTTTCCCACATATCTCCTCTGAAGAGTGCTGGACCTCTGGTGGCCCTTCCCTAGATCACTGTGCACTCTCTCTTCACCCTTTGCCTCCTCTCCCGAAGCCCTAGCGCCCGCCCTTTCTGCTAAATCGTCCAGTCCTGCGGGTTCCCACTGGCAGGAAGCCATGGAAGTGGACAGGTGGAGACCCCCCCCTCCCTTCCTCTTTCTCTGCCCCCCCCCGTGTGCTTGCTTGCTGGTGGCAGGGATACCCCTCCCCCCAGGCACCAGGAGTCACTGAGCTTAGGAAAGGGTTGGGTGTCAGGGCCTTCTTGTTTGCCTGAAGTAGCTGCTGCCAGCCAGGGAGAGGGAGCGCATGGTGACCCTCTGCCCCTCTCTACCTGACAGGGATATCCAGGACCGCAGTATTATCAAGATCTATAGGAAGGAACCACTGTACGCAGCTTTCCCTGGCTCACACCTCACCAACGGGGACCTCCGGGTATGTCTGGGAGCGCCCAGGGCACTGGTGAGATGGGGCAGGTGAAATCTAGGCAGACTATGGAGCTAGAACAGTTTCCGAGATGGGGACTGAGGGGCTGAGACGGGCTTGTCCTGGTATACTTGTGAGGTTGTGGGAAGTTCCACCCCACTGCTCACCTGTGGCCTCCCTCAGTGTCCATTCAAGACTTCTCCAAAGGGCTGTTAGAGACTGCAAGGCCTCTCCCCCAGAGACTCCTTTTTCTCTTCTCCTTCCTGGTCCCCATCAAGGATGGGCCGAGGGCTGCTTTTCTGATGTCTTTCCATCTGCTGGTTTACTCCCAAGCTGGGAGTACTGATGGGCAAGGGGCCGAGGAGACAGAAGGAGACAGGACAGAGGGGGCTTCCTAGGCCTGATTGGGGGGAGAAGGTGAGGTGCCGGCTCCTCAAACAAGGCGAAAGAAGTCCCCTTTGTGACCGGCTCCATGGGCTTTTCCGGCTGTTTTCTGCGCAGAGAGAGATGGTGTACGCGTCGCGGGAGTCGTCGCCCACGCGGCGCCTCAACAACCTGTCGCCCGCATCGCACCTCGCATCCAGCTCGCCACCTCCTGGGCTCCCATCGGGGTTGCCGTCGGGACTGCCGTCGGGCTCGCCCTCGCGCTCACGCCTCTCCTACGCTGGGGGCCGCCCGCCCTCTTACGCCGGCAGTCCGGTGCACCACGCGGCTGAGCGGCTGGGAGGCGCCCCGGCAAGCCAGGGCGTGAGCCCCAGCCCCAGCGCCATCCTGGAGCGGCGCGACGTGAAGCCCGACGAGGACCTGGCGGGCAAGGCGGGCGGCATGGTGCTGGTGAAGGGCGAGGGCCTCTACGCCGATCCCTACGGGCTTCTGCACGAGGGCCGCCTGAGCCTGGCCGCCGCGGCGGGGGACCCGTTCGCCTACCCGGGCGCGGGCGGCTTGTACAAGCGGGGCTCGGTGCGCTCGCTCAGCACCTACTCGGCCGCCGCGCTGCAGTCCGACCTGGAGGACTCGCTCTACAAGGCCGGCGCCGGCGGCCCGCTCTACGGCGATGGTTACGGCTTCCGCCTGCCGCCTTCGTCCCCGCAGAAGCTGGCCGATGTGTCGGCGCCCTCGGGGGGACCCCCGCCCCCGCACAGCCCCTACTCGGGGCCGCCCAGCCGCGGCTCGCCCGTGCGCCAGTCCTTCCGCAAAGACTCGGGCTCCTCGTCGGTCTTTGCCGAGAGTCCCGGAGGCAAGGCCCGCAGCACCGGCAGCGCCTCGACGGCCGGAGCGCCGCCTTCTGAGCTCTTCCCTGGACCTGGGGAGCGCTCCCTAGTGGGGTTTGGGCCGCCGGTGCCAGCCAAGGACACAGAGACCAGGTGAGGGGACCTCAAAGAAGGAGGCACTGCGGGGGAGGGGGGCACAGGTTCTCTCTGGACTTAGGTCACAGCGGGTGGCCAGAGTGTCTTCGGTGTGGCGGGATGGACACTGGATGGATGGGTGAAGCCTCAAGTGATGGCAGTAGAGACCCGAGTTTGTATTTATTCCCCAAGCCTCGGTTTACCGGGAGGGAAAATGGAGTGCTGACTCAGCCGTTTTTTTGTGCCCAGGCTGCAGCGAGCGCTGTCCAGCACAGGGCCCCGCTGAAATTCACTGGAGCAGGCTCGGGACGGGCAGGAGTTGGGCTTTTTGTGTTTGTGTTTTGTGTTCTTGAGACGGGGGTCTTGCTATGCAGCCCAGGCCACTCAAACTCACCGATCCTTCTGCGTCAGTGTGCCCTCTGGTGAGAGAGGCCGTGGAGAGCTAGGAGTTGGGTCCTTGGCTCTGGGTTCCTGTTCTGTGTGGCCGCCAAGGGAAGACGAGCTGCCCTCTGGCTGCTGCTAATCTTTGGAGTGGGCGGGTGGGGCCACAAACTCTCCGGAGCCCTTGCTCAGAGCCACCTTCCTCCCCAGGGAGCGCATGGAGGCCATGGAAAAGCAGATCGCGAGCCTCACGGGGCTGGTGCAAAGTGCCCTACTGCGAGGCTCAGAGCCTGAGACCCCAAGGTGAGAGCCCCTGCCCCAATACCACAGTCAGGGCCTGGGCCTGCGGCAGGGCTGAGGGCAGTGAGCCCCATTAGAAGCTCTGGACTCAGTTCTGCCTGTGTCTACTGTGTGACTCTGAGTGATTTCCCTTTTCTGTGGCCCTCTCCTAAGATCAGGGAGCTGGGGTGACATTTGAGGCCCCTCAGCTTTGATGGTCCGAGGCCAGCCCAAGCTCCCGTGACCACTTTCTTTTCTTGCTGTCACAGTGAGAAGATCGAAGGCTCCAATGGAGCAGCCACCCCTTCAGCACGTGAGTGACCCTTCTCTTCCCCTCAAAGTCTTAGGATTAGTTTGCTAATCCTTAAACTGGGCTACTAGCTACGTCATGGGGCTTTCCACAGATAAATGAGTAGCCAGCCATCTTACTTAGCCCAGGCACTTTAATTGCGCTAGGACTTGCCACCACTTCGGGTGGACAGTCGTAACCACGTGCCTCTCTGCCTGGGTGTGGGGCCAGGAAGAGAGAGAGAGGATGGCTCCTTCCCCTCACCGTTTGCTCCACTTCCCTTATTGGCTCATCCTTCTGGTCCCTCTCAGCAGCGTGTGGATCGGGAAGTCGGAGCAGCGGGGCTACTCCGGTGTCGGGCCCTCCCCCGCCCGCGGCCAGCAGCACCCCTGCAGGGCAGCCCACTGCGGTCAGCCGCCTGCAGATGCAGCTGCACTTGCGTGGCCTACAGAACAGCGCCAGCGACCTGCGCGGCCAGCTTCAGCAGCTGCGCAAGCTCCAGGTACCGACCCCCACCGCACCCCCACCTAGGGGCTCTAACTCCTCTCCCCCCAGCTCCGCCCCACCTTCCCCCACCACCCGGCTCCGGTGGAGTCCCGCATGGTTAAGTGGTCTTTCTTCCGGCCCCTTTCTTCTCTTCCCTTTCCGGTTTCCACTTCCTCATTAAATCTTGGTCCACTCACCGAGCCTCGACCCTTCACTGACCCTCAGTCCCCTTCTCCCCCTCCCTGGGCCCACCCCTCCCCCATGCGCCATCCCTTGAGGCTGTCCCAACTCCTCCAGGCTCCGCATCAGTATTCCCAAGGTCCCCTCGGCTCCTCCTGCCTGAGCCTGTGGTGGCCGTCCTGCCCTGCCTGGCAGATGGTCCCACCTGTCAGGAGCCTGGCATCCCTGTGCCGCCGCCTCAAGAGGGGCTCAGGGCTTGTCAGGTGAGGATAATGAGCAGAGACAGGCTGAGAGGGGGAGGCAGAGAGCTGCCATCTGGGCCCCGGGTAAGATCTCGCCCACCCACGTCCTTTGGGCTCAGAACTGGACCTTCATCTTGCAGTCCCAGCCACAGCGGCAGACCCTACCAACCACAGGGTGTGAGTCCTTCACCCCAGGCTCTGTCTCCACTCAGGGCTACTTGGGGCCATAGCGACACAGTCACACTGTCCTCGGGGTCCTACCTAGTGCCACCCGTTGGCCACACCAATTCTCATCCCGTTCTCCTGCCCCTGTACCCCTCCAGAATATAATCTTGGTCTCCGCTCCCGGCTGTCCCACCCTTCGCTGCTGCGCGCAGCCGCAGCCACAGCCATGCTGCTATAACTTGAGCCAAACCCATAATAACTTTGCCCTCTCCGTGAGCCCTATCATCCTCGGTCCGGATCTCCTGCTGGCTTCTCCCCAGCTCAGCCCTTGACCCCTGTGTCTTTATCTTGCCACATCTTCGCGGCCGCTCGCCCAGCTACCCAGTCTGTCTGTGGAGTTTTGCTTGCACGGGGCTGCCCCCTGCCAGCCCTTCCCAAGCAACGTGCGTCCTCCTCCCACTCGGCCCACGCGTGCATCCTTGCCCACGAGGGCCTCCTTGCGTCCCGCAGCTCCAGAACCAGGAGTCGGTACGCGCGTTGCTGAAGCGCACCGAGGCGGAGCTGAGCATGCGCGTGTCGGAGGCGGCGCGGCGGCAGGAGGACCCGCTGCAGCGGCAGCGCACCCTGGTGGAGGAGGAGCGGTTGCGCTACCTCAATGACGAGGAGCTCATTACTCAGCAGCTCAAGTGAGGCTGGGCCCCCGCGCGCGCGCCGAGGGGGGTGGGGTGGGGGTGACCCAGCCTGATTTGCATGGGAGGCGCAGCTCCTCTACTTCGGAATCATAGATGACGCTGGTCTGTTCTGAAGTCTGATTTCACCCTCCACTGTGGCCTGATTTCTCCGTGACCCACAAACCTTTGGCCATCTGGCATAATTCCTGATTTCTTTTTTTTTTCTGGCTTGGTGCCCGCCTCTGCCATGGTGTTGCTTTCTGTGGCCTGCAGCCTACTCTCATGAAGCCAGCTGTCTATTTCCCCTCTGACCTCTGTCTGCTTTCCTTATGACCTAAGACCTATGCAACTCCACCCCTGAGTTGCGCAAGAAGGTGGCGCGTCAGAGGTGTCGTCACCTGCCCAGGTGGTTGCTGACCCTTTGCCACCCTGATCCTTGAGACCAAGAGTCAAGGAAAACCCTCCCCCCTTCTCTGCCCAGTGCAGCTGGGCTCCAGTAGTCCTGAAGGAGGAGGGACAGAGAACGACCCACTCCGAGTGCTTAGACACAGAAGGGTTAACAGAAGACAGTCTGATCCAGATTTAGCAAATGGCTGTCTGGCCGCAATTCCATTGTCTGGCACCTGGGAAGGGAGATGCTGCTGTTTTTCCCGCGTCCATTCAGGAAGCAGCGCCGCCGCCATCCACCGCAGCTTTTTCTCCTGAGTTACTTGGGCTGAGGCAAAGGCCCCACCCCTCCTGGTGGTCCCTTTTAGTGACACAGTGCAGTAGGGGATCCAGAGACAGCTCCAGAATCAAGGGGCTATGTGATCAAGGCAGCTGCTGCCCCCCTCTCTATGCCTCAGCGTCCTCATCAGTACTGAGATTTTTTTTTTTTTGCAGTTCTTTCTGAAGCAGTTGAGGGCTTGGTTTGTACTAAGGGGCTTGAGACCAGGGAGCCAAGAGAGCCGTGGGACGGTGCTACCCTACTAAGTCATATTTGGAGACCTCACCAGGGGCTCCGTGAGGAGGTCACAGTTCGCCTGGGGCCCGTGCAAACCTGGATTGCGTCTTGGCAATGTTTAAGGCCAGGAGTCCTGTAGTCCTGTGACACCATGCCGCTGAGATGCAGTAATTGAAATAAGCCAGCAGCAGCAACCCCAGCCCTCCATCATGTCCAGGTGGGGTGACTTAGATCAGCCACAGCCAGATCTCTAAGCAGCTGCTGCCATCCTCTCGCCCAGGGACTCTGGCTCCCCGCTTCCCTGTCCCTTGTCTCTTTCCATTCTGCACAGAGGAGCTGGGCCAGGATTTTCAAAAGGAGTTAGACCGAGACATTAAAGGGAAATTAAGAGAACCATCAAAGCATGGAGGCAAAAGAGATAAAAGGACTGATTTATGCCCTGGTCTTCGTGAGTGTCTGGTTCCTGAATTCCTAGGGGCCTTAGTTCTCTAGGAGCATTGCGAGTCCCCACCCTTTGTCTTATCACACCCATTACTCAGACTGCTCACTGTAGAGAACTCAGGAGATGCCGATCTCCAGCCTGGCACCCGGCTTTTGACTGAGGCAGGGATTGGGCCTCGTGATGGTTCTGGTCTGGCCTTCAGAACCACCCCTGCCTCCTGCCCTAGCCGCCCACAACAGCCCTGCCGCCCCTATGTGCTCGCCTGTGCTCTCTTTCGCTCTCTCCCTCTCTCCCTCTCCTCTTTCTCTTTCTCTCATGTCCATTTTCCTTTGTTCTTTCCTCTTTTCTGAGATCCTGCTGGCAGCTGAGGCTGGGTTTTGGTTTTGTTCCTGCTGGGCTCACTCACCTGTCTGTCTAGCCAAAGGCTTGGGCTCTCTCTGGATATTGTTCCGCTGACTGAAGCCTGTTGACTCCTGAGTGTCTGCTGACCCATCGCTGGCTGTGGGAAAGGCCTGGTTTTTCCCATGTGGTAGAGCCAGGGCTGGGTGGGACAGCGGGTAGGTGACATCATTCGGTTTGGAAGGGAGACACACGGGAGCCGGTGGCTGAAGTTCCACACGAGCAGATACTGCTATGCCACAGAATAGTTGTGTGACCTTGAACTAGTTCATTTCAGAGCCTCTGCCACCCCCCTTTTTGAAGGCCAAACCTCAGTTAGGATCCCTTATTTATTTAAGGCAGCTGCTACAACAAAAAGCTCCCAAATCATTTAATGGTTCTAAAGTCAAAGACATTAAACTGGGTGTGATGGTGTAAGCCTATAATCCTAGCACTTGGGAGGTAGAGGCAAAACCATCATCAGTTCTAGGTCATCCTCGGCTGCATATCTTCAGCCAGCCTGGGATATATTGAGATCCTGTCTCAAAAACTTAATTAAAGGGGACAGAGCTGACTCCGGGGTTAAGAACACTTACTGTTCTTGTAGTGAAAAAAGACCCAGGTTCAGTTCCTAGCACCCACATGGTGGCCTACAACCATCTGTAACTCCAGTTTCAGAGATTCTGATGTATACTTCTGGCCTCTGTGGGCACCAGGCCTGCACACAGTACTCATACATGCAGGCAAAATACTTACACACCTAAAGCTCAGTGAATACATTTTTCTTTAAAAAAAAAAAAAAAAGATAGATGGGTTAGCAAATTTCTCTCTCATAGGCAGTCAGTCAGGGATCCAGGCTGATAGAGTTTCTGCCATGTTCAGCCCGTGCCTTCCAAAATCACCCAGAAGATCATGGTCTTCATAACCAACCAGAAAGGGAAAGGCTGTGGAGGGGGCTTGCATAGGAGGCCTTTATGGACTAGATCTGGGAACAGCGTGTGTCCTTTCCATCCCCATTTCACTGGATAGGCCACAGTTGAATGCCCACTTCTAATTGCAAGGAAAGCTGGGAAATGTAGTTTAGTTTTTGAACCGCTGTTTGCCCATGTGCCAACTGGAAGTAATGTTCCTACCTCCAGGACCCGTTTTAAGGTTAAAATGAGGAAATGGATGTACAGGACTGATGTGGCTCCTGATGAACAGGAAGTGTTTAATGCAAAGTAGTTCTTTAACCAGTGGTGCTGAATCTTGGGGTTTTGCCCTTGGTTCTGCCCTGGTCGGTCTTTTCACCTGCTGGTTGGATGACGATGTCTAAGGCATGTTGATGAGCTGGGTTGATGACACTGAACTTTGAGAGAGAGAGAGAGAGAGAGAGAGAGCAGACAGCAGACAGATCAGATGGTAGAACAGATTCAAGTCATTTGCACCTGCCCTGTTGAGTTGAAATCCAGCGGGTGGAACTTGCCAGAACTGTGTATAAAGTCCTGCATGTGAGTAAGGAATGCCACTGATCCAAGTCCAGGACTGAGATGACTTACCTACCCATAGCAGCTCTTTCTCACTTCATCTGACAATTTAAAAATATTTAACTTATAAAAATTATTTTAAAAAATATAACATCTGTGTCTGTATGTGGGTATATGCATGTGTGTCCTGGTTCCCACAGAGGCCAGAGGTGTCAGAACCCACTGATGTGGGTGCTGGGAATCCAGCTTAGGTCCTCTGCAAGAGCCCTGTGTGCTCAAAACCACAGAGCCATCTCTCCAGCCCCTTCCCACAATTACTGACTGTGTGTCTGCTGCAAACCAGGCACCGAGCTTCGTGCTTTCCAGAGATGAAACTGAAAAGGAGTGCTGCAGGCCGCAGGAATATATCATAAGAACTCAGCTGGTTATGGCAAAGTCACTACCTGGAGGAATCAGGGAATTCCTTCAGAGGAAGCCAAATCCCAAGGAGTTTTTGGTGTTACTTGGCTCGTTATATATCAGCTGTCTTCTGTTATGAAAATCATGTGCGTCTTCATAGTTTTCACAATTGATTTTTCCCTAAGAATTGCTAACAATGTGGACTGATCACTCTCTGGACATACACATTCCAGGTATTTGGAGAACTGCCTCAGGAAAGGCTTCCCCTGGAATCAGATATCTCCCTTAGCCACTTTCAAGGACTAACAGAAATAACAGTCCAGACCACCACATGCTACTCTCCCGATTTAAGGAAAATTTCATAAGGAGACACCGCCTAGGTCAGGTGTAATGAGTAATATTAAGTAATAGCTTCGCACAATTTAGCTCGGACCCTCCTTTCTTACAGCCTTACTGACTTTATAGACCTCTAACTCCTTATGTAACCACTTCTAGAAATATTTAGATAATCTCCTGCGCTGACAGCTATGCACAGCCAGAACCCCACCAGTTCAAGCCTCCCTATAATTATCGTCATTAGCAGCATCTGGCCAGGTCCATCCCCAGATGGAGGAGAGTACCTTATCAGAGATACCTCTGCACTCTCTAAGAACAGACTACCTGTTTGAGAAGGTCTGTTGGATGTGCCAGTTAAGCTTATCTTTCTCCTTTCCAAAGTCTTATCTCTAGCTTTAGACCCACCCTTAACAATTAACTCAGAACTAAAGGGTTCCAACTTGCAGGTACATCTAGCTGTGATATAAGTTGCCTGGCCTAGTTGCCTAGCGACGAAGCACACTCGCCAGAAACAGCGGGAGCAGAGATAGCTTGGAGAGATAGGGGTCAAAGGGACAAAAAGGCAGTTTTATTTTCAGAGAGAGAAGATGGAACTTAGAGGTATGAGGAGACAGAGAGGAAGAGAGGAGGGCAGAACTTGAGGTCGGAGAACTGAGAGGGATAAGGAGGATTTTGACCAGAGAGAACATGTGGATGAGATGGAAGGTGAGGAAGAGTCAGATGGGGAAGTCCTAGCAGGGTAAGAACAAGATGAGAAGGACCTAGGTGAGGCAGAATTAAGACGAGAGCATTAAGATAGAACCTAGAGGGAGCAGTAGGTAAAGGTAGAGAGCAATCAGGCAAGAATGGAGCTGTGTAGGTAGGATTTTATCCCAGAGAAATAAAGAAGATGGACTAAGAGCTTGGTGTACTTAGATTCATTTCCCGAAAATAATTCTCGCCGTTCTTAGTTTTCTTTCCTGAGCCCCTGGCAAGTATAATATTAAGGCCGGCCCTTCTAATATACAAGAGAAGACACTGTTCTTGCCTGCTTTGAGCTAGTGAGTACAGAAAGTCCCCAAGCCAGCAAAGAGGAGCCTCGCATTTGGGAGGCAGAAGACTCCCAACCCTGAGTGAGGAGACGGGAAGGGCTTCTTCTTGAGACCTGAGATGAAATTAACATGGCAGTTAGTGTGTGCGTGCAGGGAAATGGATTACTCGAAGCTGAGTACTCTGTGGTGTTCTAAAGGGCCAGAGAGAGCAGCGCTTGTAAGGACTTTGGAGAACTTCTGAATGATCTAAGCAGAAGTAAGGAGGGAAAGTTGTGTGGGGAGAGAGAGAGAGAGAGAGAGAGATCGTCTCCAGGGACCACTGGCTGCTTTAGTCCTCACAGTAGCCACGAGGGAGACATGCCTAGCAGACCCATTTCTTTTCCTAATTTTTTTTCCTTTTTAGACTGGGTATAGTGGTACTTTCCATTCAGGAGGACCACATGAGTCTATACAGTGAGTTCCAGGCCAGCCAGGAACTTTTGATACCCTGTAAAAAAGTTACATTCATCTATTTATTCATTCATTCATTCATTCATTTATTTATTGGGTTGTGTATGTGAGTGCCGCAGTGTGCGTGTCCAGTACCATGTGGGTCTTCGGGATAGAAGTCAGGTCTTCAGGCTTGGCAGCAAGTGTGCCTCCTTGCTGAGCCAGCTCACCAGCCCCGGCACACTCCTCTTGAGTGAGAAGATTGAGGCCCAGAGAGCCCAGGGACATTAGGTGATTGTGCAAGAGCTTTCTGCTGGGACAACAGAGAAGGGAAAAGACTCAGAGCTCACCGACTGTAGAGCTAAGTTTGGGATTTAGCCTCAGGATGATGGTTTCACTTAGGGTTTCATTTTTATTTATCTATTATGTATAGATTGTGCTGGTGTGGTATACATATGTGGCTGTGGGTGCACACATGTCTGTGGGCGCACACATGAATGTGAGAGGTTGATATCACGTCTATTACTTTCCACTTTTTTAAAAGATCTATGTATTTTATTCTATGCGTATGTTTGCTTACATGTATGTGCACCGTGTGCATGCCTGGTGTTCAGGGAGGTCAGAAGAGGGTGTTGAATCCCCTGCAACTGGAGTTAGGATTCTGAACCACCATGTGGGTGCTAGGAACTGAACCCAGGTCCTCTGCAAAAGCAACAAGTGTTCATTAACTGCTAAAACATCTCTCCAACCTCTCCACCTTAATTTTGGAGGCACTGGAACTGGCCAGTGAGCCCCCAGGACTGGTCTGTCTCTGTCCCCTTTTGGATGGGTGTTGGGCATCTGAACTCAGCTTCTCATGCTTGCAGCAGGCACTGTTCCCACTGAGGCATCCTTGGCCCCCCTCCCACCCACACATTAAGAAATTAACACAGCCGGGCGGTGGTGGCACACGCTTTTAATCCCAGCACTTGGGAGGCAGAGGCAGGCAGATCTCTGTGAGTTCGAGGCCAGCCTGGTCTACAGAGCAAGATCCAGGAAAGGCGCAAAGCTACACAGAGAAATCCTGTCTTGAAAAACCGAAAAAAAGACTAAAAGGAAAAGAAAGAAAGGAATTAACACAGATAGTGAAGACTTGGTTTGCTTTTGTTGGGTTTTTGGTGTGTTTGTTTGTTTGTTTGTTTTGAGACAGCTGTAGCCCAGGCTGGCCTTGAACTTGGGATCCTGTTCCCCCAGCCTTCCAAGTGCTAGGGTTACACATTTGTGCTGCTGTGCTCGGCTCCTGATTTACATTTTAGGAAGATATGAGATCATAGTGTTTACGATAAACTGGCTGAAAACCTGAGGCGGTTTTGGCCTCAAGGTGAAAGGCTCTGTGGCAGGATCATTTGACAAAAGGTAATGGACATGACTGTGCCCTCAGACGTACACAGCTGCCTTTAGGCTTCTGCAAGGCTCTGTGTGGCCTCCATGTTCTCACTGCTTCTGTGGATGGAAGAGTTGGAGTCTGAGATTGCACATTACAGGGAAAGAGGTACAAGCTGGTGTTCCCCTAGATTAGGGCTTGTGGGGAGGACTGGGTACCTCTTAAGGAACTGTGTGGAAATTCCATCTTTGAGGTCTAGCGTTTCTGATTTCCCTTGGGTTTGTAGCCTGGTGGATGGCTTTTGACTTTGTGAATTTTTTTAATGTTATGTTTTGTTTGAGTGGGGGGAGTCTTACTATGTAGCCCAGGCTGGCCTCAAACTTTCAACAATCCTCCTGCCTCAGGCATCTAAGTGCTAGGATTACAGGAGTACGCCATTACACCTGGCTATAGCTTTTAATTTTGATCTGATTGGTGGCATAATTTCTTTCCAGCTGCTCAATTTCAGGGGGCTAGGCTGGGGCCAGAGGGGCTGAGAAGGGTCTCTCTGTGCCTGCAGTGACCTGGAGAAGTCAGTGGAGAAGATCCAGAGGGATGTGGCCCATAACCACCGGCTGGTGCCCGGTCCTGAGCTGGAAGAGAAGGCGCTGGTGCTGAAGCAGCTGGGGGAGACGCTAACAGAGCTCAAGGGTGAGCCTGCCCTGGCAAGGGTGACCCTGAGGGGGTCCCCGCTGTGCTCCCCTGCAGTGTGCCAACTCCCCGGTGCTCCCTCCCAGCCAGCTGACTCCTCCTGCCCTCTCAGCCCACTTCCCAGGCCTGCAGAGTAAGATGCGGGTGGTGCTGCGTGTGGAGGTGGAAGCGGTAAAGTTCCTGAAGGAGGAGCCTCAGCGCCTCGACGGACTTCTCAAGCGCTGCCGGGGGGTCACGGACACGCTGGCGCAGATCCGCAGGTCACTCTCTCCTTGGTCTCTTTCCCATGGCGTTGCACACCCGGCCCAGACCCATAGGAACACCTGACCCTTATCCTTACTCCGTGGAGGTCACTCTGTGCCAGCAAGATCTCTTCAACTTTGACCTGTGACCCCTGCATGCAAATGCCTCGGCTCTCCCTCACACCCCATCTTAGGCTCTCCCCTCTCTCCTGTGAGATCACAGAGCCCCCCTCACATCTGCAGGGTCCCCTCCAGAGGCTCCCATCCCTCACTCTCTGTTCCTAACTCTCCCAACCCTAGGCAAGTGGATGAGGGTGTGTGGCCACCCCCCAATAATCTCCTGAGCCAGTCTCCCAAGAAGGTGGCAGCTGAAACAGACTTCAGCAAAGGCTTGGACTTCGAAATGCCACCCCCGAGTCCTCCACTGAACCTCCACGAGCTGAGTGGGCCTGCTGACGGAGCCCCTCTTACCCCAAAGAGCAGTAACCCCACCAAAGGCCTGGATGCTCCCGGGAAGAGAAGCGTGGACAAAGCTGTGTCTGTTGAGGTGATGGGCCAGGGCGGGGCACAAGCTAGGCTCACAGTTCTTGCTGCCACCTGGAATGGCAGGTACCGAAGGAACACACGTGGGCCCTTTAGGAGGAGGATCAGAGAAGTCTGAAAAGCATAATATTGGTGACATTTACGCTTCTCCATAGAAAGTATACTATAAAATGATAACTAAAGCAATATGGTGCTTGTATAAACACAGACTGGGTGGCCAATGAAACAGAATGGAACATCCAGGAATAAACCTATATTGTATTTAATGAAAGTGGTCTCTCTAAGCTACAGGGACAGTGTGTAGCACCCAGTGGGGGGTGTTAAATTCCATGACGTTCTCTTCTTAGTGCATGTGGCTGGGGAAGGGGCGGATTGCCAGAGCCCAGGGCGTCATGGGCAGGAGTCCTGACCCCAGCTCTGCTTCCTCTCTCAAGGCTGCAGAGAGAGATTGGGAAGAGAAGCGGGCAGCCCTGACCCAGTACAGTGCCAAGGACATCAACCGGCTGCTGGAGGAGACTCAGGCTGAGCTGCTCAAGGCCATCCCTGACCTGGACTGTGCCAGCAAGGCCCACCCGGGACCCACCCCCACCCCAGACCACAAGCCCCCCAAGGCACCCCATGGTCAGAAGGCAGCCCCCCGGACAGAGCCCAGCGGGAGAAGAGGTTCAGGTATGGGGATTTAAGGTCCCATCCTCAGAGCATGGCTTATAGGGGAGGTACTAGGAGTGAGCATCATGGTAGCCGGGCTGCTGGAGAAATGGGGTGCTAGCCAGTAGCCATCACGGGAGGGACCAGGACACAGAAGGACAGGGTAAACTGGAGTCCATCAGGTTTTCTCCCCATTATTTCTGGAAGGCTCGTGCAAGGGAAACATCCAAGGAGAGTGATGCCTGAGAGAGAGACAGAAAGACAGAGAGACAGAGACAGAGAGACAGAGGGAAGAGGCAGTCTGCTCTGAGCAGTGCAGTGCTGAGCAGTATGACAGGGCCCTGACCAGAATGTCATCCCCAGCCTGCAGGACTGAACAAGAGGGACAGCCATCATGGTTCATGCGTTCCTTCCGGCGACGCTGACTGTGAAAGGTGCTCCAGAGAGCTCAGAATTTATATTTTTACGTGTGTGGATGTTTTGCCTGTATGTATTGTCTGTGCATCACGTGTGTGCCTGGTGCCTGAGGAGGCCCGAGAGTGTTGGATCCCCTAGAACTGGAGTTAGAGATGGCTGTGATCCGCCACAAGGGTGCTGGGCGTCAAACCTGGGTCTGGGAGAGCAGCCAGTGCTTTTAATTACTGAGCCATCTCTCCAGCCCCAGAATTTTTTTTTATTTAAAAGATTTTTAATTATCTTAGTGTGTGTGTGTGTGTGTGTGTGTGTGTGTGTGTGTGTGTGTGTGTGTGAAAGTGCATACATGTCAGAGGACCCCTTGTGGGAATTAATTTTCTCCTTCTGATAGGGGATCAAATTCAGGTCATCGGGTTTGTGCAGCAGGCACCTTTAACCTCTGAGCGGTCTCTACAGGCTGTGCTTAGGATGTAGCGGTGGGACAGGCTGTGACATTTGTCGGGCGCTTACTACATGATGCCTTCTGGGGGTCAGTCCTGACGACTTTGCAGCAGCTGAAGAAGGCAGACAGTCTTTCCCTCCTCACAAAGAGGACAGACTCCAAATGGTTACGTAATCTGTCCCAGGCCACATTTAATGTGTCCCTAGAACAAAGGGGTTAAGTGTGGCTCCCGAGCTGGCTGGAGCTGTGCTGTTCTAGAAGGGAGGAGAGTGCTTTCCAGTGGAGCCTTAGGAGCAAGCAGGCACTTCCCAGCCATGAGTGCACCTTCCGGGGGCCAGAGTGGCAAGGGCCAGGGAGGTGCCGCTTGGCCGGAGCAGGGTTCACCCTGGGCCTTAGAGCAGACAGAGCATGGCTGAGAGGTGGTGGAAGGTGCTGGACTAGGAACTAGGACTATTTGGGTTGGTGGAAAGCCACGGGAGAATCAAAGGCGAGGGTGTTATGGTTTGAGTGACCTTTTAGTAGGTTGCCATGGAAACCGGGCTGGAGGAAGGGGGATGGTGAGTGGGACCAGGCTCTTCAGAGAAAGGCTGAAACTCTGAGTCTGGTGGGGCCGAGGAACAGCTGTGGCCACGAGACAGACCAGAGCGGCACAAAGTCCCAGGCTTGGATGTGGCCGTGAACCTCCGGGGACGTTAGGATGCCCATGCTGGGTCAGCGGCTCAGGGCAGGGCGCCTGTCGGGTGCTGCAGTCTTCCTGGCTCCCAGACCGCACTGAGCAGCTGAGTGCTGTTGGAGAAAGTGGAGCTGGATGAGCCGGGGGCCGCATGGGAAAAGGGAAAGAGAGGGGTCCTGCCTCCTCTTCCTCTCCCCTGAGCCGTCCTCTTGGTCATTCCTGGGGGCACGAGTACTCGGGGACACTGTTGTGGGGGGTCCCTGACTCCAGATCCCCACCGCTTACAGATGAGCTCACGGTGCCCCGATACCGCACAGAGAAGCCCTCCAAGTCGCCCCCGCCACCCCCTCCCCGCCGGAGTTTCCCTTCCTCCCACGGCCTGACCACCACTCGCACTGGAGAGGTGGTGGTCACCAGCAAGAAAGATTCGGCCTTCATTAAGGTACACTTCCAATTGGTGGGGTTCAGGGGTGCTTTAAGCTTGAGAGATGACCTCTGAGAGGAGGGGGGTCAGCCGGTGCAACCCAACTTGACTTCTAGCTTGGAATTTAGGGCTGTGTGTTCTAGTCCCACAGCAGGCTCTGGCAGGGTCAGGGGTGGGTCCTTCCTGGCAGGGAACCGGTGAAGCCTGGTTGGTGCGGCCAGGGTGGGGGGTGAGTCCCTGATGGAGGGAGGGAAGGACTTGGGCTTGATAAGACACCCGGGCTTCACAGAAGGCCGAGTCCGAGGAGCTGGAGGTCCAGAAGCCCCAGGTGAAGCTACGCCGGGCTGTGTCTGAGGTGACCCGTCCTGCCTCCACACCACCCATCATGGCCTCTGCCATCAAGGATGAAGATGATGAGGAGCGCATCATCGCCGAGCTGGAGGTGGGTCAGGCGTGACTGAACAAGGCCTCAGCCAGGCCAAGTTCCCTGCCAAGCCTTCCTCAGGGCTGGGCAGCAGGCCCTGGGCAGGCAGGAGAGGGCTAGCCCTGGGACCCATTCTTCTAAGCTTCCATTGCTTCTCCACTGTGGAGTAGAGGGAGAGTCTAAAGTTCCTCCTGGTAGGTTTGAGTTTTCATTATAATCTCTCAGCTCCTCCCTCAAGGACCCAAAGACCCATTATAGTTTGAAAGCCCCAGACCTGCATATTGCGAGCTTACTGAGACCCTACCCAGGCCATCTTGAGGACAGATAATGCTCCAAAACCCTTGTGCCTCAGTATTCTGGGACCAGACTCTTGGAGACCCTCATGCTAAAGGGCCTAGCATTATTACAAGACACAGCTTATAGGGTTCCCAGAAATCTTTGCCCCGCGCCAGAGTCCCTGAATATCAGGGCCCTGTGGAGGAGAGACTCGAGAGACTGCCCAGTGGGTCAGTTGACCATGGTGAGGTGCCAAGGGTGAGACCGGGGCCCATGCCATCCCGGGCCACTCTCCGCAGGTGCCTAGGTACTCAGCCAGCACCTGGGTCCTCACTGGAGCCCCGTCCTCCAAACCTGCCCCTGCCTTCTGCTCCCCAGGTGTTTGAAAGAAGTTCAGTATCTTCCCTTCCCCCTACGCCCCGTCGCCAGCCGATCCCCACCTTGCTGTCCCCCCAGGACCTGGGGTCCCCTGGGGGCTCAGCTCTGGGCTCCCCATGGAAGGTAACAGGCCTCCCCGGCCTCCCCCGCACCTCTCACGGCTCTCTCTGCCTGTTCCTCCACAGCTTCCTTTTCCGCCCCCTCACGCTAACCCGCTAACACGCCATCCACGCCAGCCCCTCTGCCACTGCCCCAGCTTCACGCCCGTGGACTCAGTCTCCTGCACATGCCAAGGGCAGCGCACAGCTGCACAACTTGTCCCTTCCTGAGGCTTCCGGGGGGCAGGGGTCTTCCCTGGAGACTGCAGCTTGGGTGTCTGGTGTGACCCTTAAGTTCGCTTCCAGACCTGATTCTATCCGGCTCTTGGATGTTTTGTTCTCCTGTACAGCCTGAGTTTAGGCTGGGTCCAAAGCCTGTGAGTTGTCTTGGGCCGAGATTGGCATTTGGATCTTGTTCGGGAAATGACTTAGAGTCCAGCTCGATCTGACCTTGTCCTGAGACCTTGCCTGGTCCCTCCCTTATGCCCTGCTCTGCTGCTCTTGCCAGGAAGGGGCTCTGCTTCTCTCACTGAAATCTGTGCCTTACACTGGGGTGCTCAGGACAGACCAGGGGGATGGCTTCCCTACGCCTCTCCCTGCCCCATGGCCATTCCTGCGGCCTTGGTCAGGGAGCCTGGAATGAGGGAAGCCTGTGGTCTTCCTTGGCTGCTGGGTTTCTCTTTCAGCACTGAGAAGTTCTTCCTTCTCCTAACCCAGCCTTTGCTGCTCTTCTGCTGTATTTACTTCCTCTTGGGATGGTTGGGGGTGGGCCTGCTGTCTGCAGTCCAGGGGACTGTGCTTGAGGAGTGGGGTGGGGAAAGGTCTCGGGGAGCTCTCCCTCTGCCCAGCCAGGTTGGGGTAAGAGGACCTCTGTCCTCGACTTCCCACGCACACGCACCCCTCCCCTTCCTCGTGTGGTTTTCCCCAGCCCACAGTGGGGTCCATGGTGGCAGCCACCAGCACTGTGGCCTGGCTTGAGGCCTGGTGGCCTTTGGTTTTCTGGCGGGGGGTGCAGACAGGCATTGGAAGGTGGACAGCGCTGTCTGCAGTCTACCCCAGCCGTCCTCAGGGGCTGAGCGGTGTGAGAGGGGCGCTTCCTGACTGGTTTTGTCCTCAGCACCCAGCTCTGCCCCTTTCTGGGGCTCAGTCCTGAGGGGACCCCGCAGGCAAGCCCCCTTTCCTGGCTGCCTCTCTGCATCCTGAGGCGCTGTCAGGCAGAGGAGCCTGGCGAGCTGGGGGGCCCTCTCGGCCTTCCCTGTGTGCACCCTACTTCCAGGTAAGCAGTGGCGGGGCTGGGTGGGTTGCCTTGGGAGGTGTAGGAGGGGTCTCCCCCCCAGTTTGTTTAGTGCAAAGAGCGCTGGACTTGAACCTAGGCTATCTGGGTCCAGATCCGGGCTCTACCACTAGCTAGCCGAGGGTTGGATGAGATCTGAGTCATAATGCTCCTGACGTGTGAATCGGGGACAAGGAGAGTGACAGGCACTTCAGGGGTTGCAGAAAGCACTGAAGAGAAGCCATAGTGTCTGACACGGGCTGATACTTACAGTTAGAGCAGAATTCACTCAGGTCGCAGGGTCCCTGAGGCCTCTGAGTCTAGCCCCGAGCTGTAGCCAAGGTGCTCACACAGAAACAGGTGCCTAACTGCAGCATTGCCCCATGTGTGAGACCCAGGGACTGGCCATGGCCAGACTCCTCCCCTTTATAGCTGAGTTCACCGAGGGAGGCCTCACAGGTGTGAGTCCAGAGCCCAGGAGGAGGACGATGGCCCCTCCTTGAGGCGGAAGCCAGCATCCGCTCTCTGCAGAAGATCTCGATTATTTGGCTCGGTTCAGCCAGTAGCTTATGTTTGCTCAAATGATGCCAGGCACTTAATAGAGTGTCCTCATGGACTCATTTACTTTGCTGCGCACCCCATGTTACTGTCTCATTGTGCATGGGATGAAGCCTGAGATTTACTCCCAAGTTTACCTGGGAGATGGGAAAGGAACGCACCTCCATACTTCTGCAGCTGGCAGTGATCCGAGGAAGCAGGAGACCGTAGGTTGTGCGGGATGGAAAGACACCAGCACTCTAGGCTCAGCTTTGCCTCCCCTTTATTGGGTGACATCATCAGGACGTTCCCTGACTCAGTTTCCCCATCTGGGAGAGGAAGGAAGTGGGCTCATCCCAGCTCAGGATTCGGTCCGCAGGGATCACAGTCCTTCTCTTCTCGTTTTCTGTCCCCCAGGCTGCCTCAGGTCCCAGGGTCGTCTGTATCCCTCAGATCATCTTGACAGAATGCCCTTCCAGCTCTCCCTCTCTGTCAGAGACCAGCTTAGAGGAACTGGGTCCCAGGACAGTCCCCACACCGAGACCCCGGACCCTGGCCGGCAGTGGAAGGGCTTGGAATGACCCAGAGGCCTTGCCAGGACCAGCTGCTGAAGCACTCTGGCCCAGGAGCAGCTCTCTATCCAGAAATAAAACAGCGGTTCTACAGAGCCCGCACAAAGCAGAAGCCGGAGTTCTCTGTCCTTGGGGACCATCCCCAGATGAAACGCAGAAGCCTTTTACTGCTGAGACCCACTCAGAGGAGACCCCTCGACGATCTGCATGTGACACTCAAGCTTGTAGCAGAGCTCAGCAGGCCACCAGCTCCGGCAGCACAGGACAGGATGCTACCCCGCTGCTGCGCATGGACAGCCTGGAGGAGACACTCCAGGAGCTAGAAGCCGCCCTGAGCGGGATGGGCGCCAACACTGTGAAGTGTCCGAGCAGCAGCCCCCAGCCCCCACCCCCACGCCCCCAGGTGGCTGCCTCCCGCTTCTCCCCCGCTGCCTTCCTTCTCCAGTCTCCGGGTGGAGAGAGTGAGACCCCAGGAGCTCTGCCCCCCTCCCTCATTTCCACTGTCTTTTGTTTCAGCCTATGGGCAGAGCCAGGGGCGGCCGGGAAGCCGGCCCACCCAGGACTCAGCTCTGCTGCTGGGGCGGGAACCAGGTGGGCTCTGTCCCTGCCTGCTCTCTGTAAGCCAGAGAATAAAGCTTTCTCCTCTTCTCCACCCCTTCCTCCCCTCCTGTCTCTGAGTCTTTCTGTCAGCTGTTTCACGCTCGCGCCTCGGGGTCCCCAGAGTCCCTCTGGGAAGGGCTGTTACATGACGGGGGTGGCCAGGGGGCCAGATGTGCCCATCTCTGGGGGAGGGGGATATTTCACCTTTTGCCTTCCGCTCTGGGAATGGTGTGGACCTGGGGATGTTCTCTTCTTAGAGACCCCATTTCCAGCTCTGTCTCCTGGACCAGGATGTTGTCCTTGGCTGGGCGTTGAGTGGTACTGGGGCCTTCCATGTAAAAGTAGTTTCCTAGGAGGGTACCAGCTGCCCCTGGACCACTCAGGAAAGTCACAAATGAGCTCTCACTCAGGACAAGGCCTAGCCTGATCATCTCCTGCAGGGAGGCTTTGAACCTGGGCTCAGAGGGACTTGAGGCTTGGATGCTGGTGTGGAGTCAGGGAAGGGATCTCCAGGCCTCCAAGGGCCTCCCTGCGGAGGTCCTAACCCCAGAGACTCCACCCAGCCCTAGAGTCCCACGCAGAACTGCCCCACCCCAGCCCTGTTTCTCTTTCCACAGAGTGGTGGTGGCAGTGTGCCACCCATGAAGGTGGTGACTCCGGGAGCGTCTCGGCTGAAGGCGACGACCCAGGGCCCAGCAGGCAGCCCGGACAAAGGCAAACACAGCAAGCAGAGGTCGGAGTACGTGAGGATCCAGGCTCAGCAGCAGGTGAGGGTGGGATACGGGACACCCAGGCCCCTGGAGGGTCGTACGCCAAGCCCCCACTGTGCCCCACTGATCCAGTGATGGTTTCAGTTACTGTGGGTCCCTCCCCCATGATGCCCCGACCTCCATCTTGTTCCTCCTTGCAGCCCCGGTGCCTTGGATCTGGTTTAGACAGGAGTCCCTGAATTCCCAGCCAGTTTCCTGCTCAAGGACAGAGGAGCCTCGCTCCCTGCCTGTGCAGTGCCTGCCCGGGGCGGTTTCACCTCCCTCCTCAGTGACTGGGTCGCTTCTAATGCCAGCCTGTCCCACAGCTGTCTTACCCTCCTGCCCACCTTTGCTCCTGTGCGTGGCCGCCACCTGCTCTGCCCTTCCATTCTCTCTCAGCTCAGGAAGAAGCTGCTTTGGCACCTGCTTTTCAGTCACAGGTTGGTGGGCTCAGCTGACTTGGTAAGGCAGATGAGGTGTGGTCGGAATCCTGCAGCAACCCCTTTGGGCTCCCTCTGAAGGTTTGGAGTTGACAGACTTTACCCATGGTCCTTGTGACCCTGGGGCCTGCTTGTGGGGTCTGCCTGGTCAGAGAATAGAGGAGGGTCCTGGATGTAGCTGCTGAGAGCCCTTCAGTGTGCGCTTGCTCAGTTCAGAACCTCTCTTGAGTAGCTTCTATGTGCCAGGCCCGTTTGAGGCCCCAGGTAGGCCTTGCTCTGTCCAGTTGGAGACCCTAAGCTCAGAAGTGGAAGGTTAGGGATGGCTGAGGCTGCCTATGCAGTTCAGCTTGTAGCAGGAGAGAAACTTCCCAACCTGCACATTAGTGGCATTAGAGCCAAGACTGACCCAGCTACCTGAAACCCCTTCCCACCACAGGCCCCAGATAGCCCTGGCACACACAACCTTCTCTACTTGCTGGCTCCCAGGGAGACAAGCAATCAGTCCTCCCCCAGCCTTTCTTGACCAGCCCCCACTTTCTCATGAGCCCCAGGCCCATCTGGTGAGACCCAGCTTCTCAGTTCTTGTCTGCTACTACAGTGGGTACCCCTTGTCTTGTCGTGGTAGTGGAGTCCCCTCATTCGTGCCCAGAAAAACAGCTGGTGGATGTGGGTGTTTCCTTGTGCCGGGCACATGCAGTGTCTGTGTTCATAGCCGTCTGAGGTAGGACCTCACCTCAGCTGGAGAGGTGAAGAGCCAGACGGGATGAAAATCCATGCCATTTGACAGGCCTCCGCCATGTACACGCCTGCTCCGGGCCAGTCAGTACCCCCCACTACAGTTCCACATCGCCATCGCCACCCCCAGCCTGTCTTCTAGCTCTCCTGAAGCCCCGTCCTGCTACCTGTTGTTCTGTGGGTCAGCTTTGGACATTCTGGGCCTCACCCTCCACAGCCCTTCCTACCTCTCCCCAGGGTGTGGCCAGGCCTCCCAGGGCCATGCAGGCAGGCTCTTTGCTCTCTCTCCCTACTTCTGGGTCATGTGGCTGTCTAGACACGCCCCCCCCATATCTATCTATGCCTGGCTTGGTACTCCCCCACCCCCAGCTCTCCCATCAGCCCTCCCTGGTTCCTTTATGAACCTCAAAAGCTTGTTTGAAGGTTTGAGCTGGAGAGTGCATCTCCGTGTATGCCCTTGGCCCAAGGATGGTCTTCTCTGGAGGAAAAGGGGAAGGTTGTCCTCTTGGACCAACCACGCAGCCTTGGGAGGGGTGCACATGGAGCTCTGAGGAAGGAGGGGTACCCACCTAGCCAGACAGACCAGCCAAATCAACCCTGACAATCAGTGAGGGGACAGAGGTCACAGCCAGGCCACTGTCACATACCTGGCTCCTTTCTCTTCCTACTTTACCCTGCCGCTGTGGTGGGCTCCTCACCACCTCCGCCCCTTCTCTGTTGGTGGCTCCTCCACTGTCTGGACATGACAGCCCTTCCAGCCTGTGGCTTCTCCAGCTGTAGTTCCCTCACGGCCACCACCCAGCCCCCAAACCCCACAGCTGCTGGGGGCCGCTGGTCCCTCCCTGCCCCTCCCCACCCAAGGACGGGCCTCTTTCCCACCCTGCTGCCCTTGGCCAGCCATTCCCGCCCCTTGTGCTGGAGCAGGGTCTGCCCTTTCAAAACACATTCTCTTTCTGACAAAGCCTTATGTGTTTCTTAGGAGAGACTTGTTAAGTAAGGAAAACAGTGAGGTGGCAGATATGGGGAGGCTGGGCTCAGCGGAGGGTTGCCTGCCTGCTAGGGATGAGCCCCAGGGTGGATCCCCCAGGACTGTAAAAACAAAACAGACAACCAAACCAGGCGGTGTCACCACCTAAACTCATGGTCTTCTAAGGTCATCTGCGACTACTGTCGTCACCTCTCATCAATTTTCTAAGACCTGTGAGGACTTTCTAAAGTGCAGTTTGATGATAACTCACACACATAGCAGTTTTAAATCCACACCCTCAAACCTCAGACTGAATCCCTTCATTGCTGCCCTGGGCCCTTCACCGGCTGCTCCGTCCACACCGCCGGTCCTGTTAGGCTCTGCTCCGGTGTGCACACATGCTCCGGCCACCTCAGCGAGTGACAAGGTCTCACTCAGTTTCCCAGGCAGACCTTGACCTGTGGATTCTGCCTCAGCATCCTGAGTAGGTCGGATGACAGGCCCGGGGCACTAAGCCTACCCTCGGAGCTCTCATACCTGGTGAGATGAAGAGAATTGGAAGTGGTGGGGACCAGGGACGCAGGTGCAGAAAGGAAATTCCAAGAGGGCTGGGCATGGCAGTGGACATGACAGAGGCGCCGCTGTGCGTCGGACCTAAGGTGGGTGGGGTGGGAACTGCATTCCCAGAGCCGAGGAATCCGGGGCTTGGTGTCCATGCGAAGCCACGGACCCCTCTTTTAGGCCAGAGGGAACCACCAGAGTACTGAGGGAACAGAGAGACCAGGGACTAGTACTAACTGCAGCTATGAGCACCCGAGGGGGAGCGAGTCGGGCTAACAGCACAGAGTCCGGTTCCTGTTAGTCCCTGGGTAGCACCAGAATGGCCTAGCTAAGGCAGCCAGCGGGCTGTGCAGCTCCAGCTTGAACCAGCCCCACAGGGGACTCGGAGTCAGAGCCTGGAGGGACAGGTGTCCTCAGAAGCGTGAGTGTCTGGTGCAGTGTGGTCTAGCAAGGGAAGGGTGCTGCCATGGCCTCTGTCCAGAAGTGTCCTGCTTCTCCCAGAGGAAAGCTGAATCTCTCTGAGGCCTCTGTCTCCTCACAGAGGTGGGGAAGTTCTGCTACTTTTAACAAAACCAAGACCCATGGGGTGGAGGGAGGGGCTGGAGAGGTGGCTCAGCGGTTAAGAGCAATCGCTACTCTCACTGAGGACCCAGGTTCAATTCCCAGTGCACACACAGTGGTGAACAACCATCTGTAGCTCCAGTCACAGAGGATCTGGTGCCCCATGGGTACATCTGTGGGCACCAGGCATAGATGTGGTGCACAATCATACATGCAGGCAAAGCACACATACACATAAAATAATATAATTTTTTTTTTTTTTTTTTTTTTGGTTTTTCGAGACAGGGTTTCTCTGTGTAGCTTTGCGCCTTTTCTGGGACTCACTTGGTAGCCCAGGCCTCGAACTCACAGAGATCCGCCTGGCTCTGCCTCCCGAGTGCTGGGATTAAAGGCGTGCGCCACCACCGCCCGGCAAAATGATATAAATCTTTAAAAAAAATAAAACTCATGGAGGACCATTGGCAGGTGACGTGGACGTACAGAAACCCTCAGAGCCTGGGGAACTCGGAGCGGCATAGAGTTGCAAGCCCATTCCCTTTGCCTTAGTGGATCACGGGTGGAGCAACAACCATTGTATCCCTAGGTAGAAGCAGGCTCCTAAGAACTCCCCAAAACATGCATCCCCATAAACGTGTGAATGCAGCCGGGGGTGGTGGCACATGCCTTTAATCCCAGCACTCTGAAGGCAGAGACAAGCGGATCTCTTGAGTTCGAGGCCAGCCTGGTCTGCAGAGCCCCTGCCTCCTGAGTGCTGGGATTAAAGGTGTGTGTTACCACCACCAGGCTTCATTTTTTATTAATGTGCACGGTTGTGAGTCAGAGTCAGTTTGTATGCACCTGTGCACCACATGTGTGCAGGAACCCATACATGCCAGAAAAGGGCGTTAGAACCCCTCAATCTAGAGTTACAGGTGGCTGGGAGCCACCATGTGGGTGCTGGGAGCTGCACCCCGGTCCTCTGCAAGAGCAGCAAGCACTGTTAACCACCGAGCTGTCCCTCCAGTCTTTAACTTTACGGGGACACTAAGGCAGAAGTGGGGGCGGGGGTAGAACTGAACCCAAGACAATTGGCAGAGAGGACTTAGGTGCCTGATTCGAGTTTGTTCTGAGGCCCGGGTACTGGAGCCAGGGAAGCTGGGTCATACCTGGCCCATGGCAATGGACAAAGATTGCCATGGGGTGGGACCCTGACTGACGATGAGGGCCACAGTAGAGGAGACACTACTGAGTCCACAGCTTGCTTTGACTCTCCTGAAAGGGAAGCCTTGGCTACCAGCTGAAGCTTGGTAAATCCTATATACACCTCTGGTGGCCACTCGCACATCGGCCAGGGAGGAGGACATAGTTACCAGCCATGTGGCAGCCTCCCTGTGTCCTGAAGGCTCATTTGAGATGGTAGTACTCTGGAGAGAGCCTTCTATCTGCGGGTGGCCCCGTAGGTCCTTAGGAAAGGACAGGCCCAGCGTTGATCTCAGGACCCTCAGGCAGGTCACTGGAGTGTGCCACACCCTTCACTTTTTCTTCATAGTGGCTTTCCTTGGTTGGTTTGGTTTGCTGACACAGGGTCTCACTATGTAGCCCAGACTCTCGCCTTAGCCTCTTTTGTTGTTGTTGTTGTTTTTTTGAGACGGGGTTTCTTTGTGTAGCCTTGGCTGTCCTGGATCTCGCTCTGTAAACCAGGGTGGCCTCGAACTCAGAGAGATCCGCCTGCCTCTGCCTCCTGAGTGCTGGGATTAAAGGTGTGGGCTGCTGTTGCTGCTGCTGTTACTACTACCCAGCTTTTTTTTTAATTAAATCAAGGCCTTTCAGTTATCACACTGGTAGCTAAACTCCAGGTGAGTCATCGGATTTAGTTACAGGGTTTGAGCAGTCCGGTCTGTGTCACCCTCACCCAGTAGTGACACCTGCTTAAAATGCACATTCCCACCCCAAAGTAGAGATGGTCCTGGAAAGGGTACCGGGTACCTGCATTTGTGATCCGTGCCATGGATTGTCCATTGGAGGTGATGCAGGTGGTTCTTAAACCATACTTTGGAGAGACCATGACTCCAAAGACCAGCCCAGGGGCCAATATAGAAGTAAGGAGGGTGTGTGTGTGTGTGTGTGTGTGTGTGTGTGTGTGTGTGTGTGTGTGTGTGCTCACACGCGCGCGCGCACACACACAGGGGCTTCTGACTGGGAGGGCTAGCCTGGGAATACAGCCTGCTCTCCAGCTACTGTTAGGAGCATGCAGAGCTGGGGGACATGACCAGGGAGGGCTACAGTGGGGTTCTGGGCTGGGAGGGATGCTAGTGGATGCCTCCTCTGAGTTTCCAGGTGGGGGCTAGCTCACACCAGGGGCCTTCTGGTGTGTACTGGCCTCCCACCGAGGCCAGAAGCTGGGCTGAGCTACTGACCCCCATCTGCCCGGCTTCAGATGCACCCCTGTTGCTGACCCCCATCTGCTGGCTTCAGATGCACCCCTGTTGCTGCTAACTTTTCACTTCTTCTCCCCCCTTACCCCCTCTCCCACCCTTGTCCCCTCTGCCTGTCCTGGGCTGGGTCTCTTCTCTCTTCTGTCTCTCCTCTCAGTAACCATGGACTGAAACCACCCCCACTCTGGTTTCCAGGCCTTTGATCAACCCCATGCTTCCTCTCACCCTTCTTTCTGCCCCCCTTCCTGCCCCCCCCCCACTTCCCCACCCTGTCCTCCCAGTTGAGAGGACCCACTCTCTCCAGATGTCCCCTCTGGTCTCTCGCTTTTGCAGTTAATTTCCTCTCAGACTCATGGAGTTTTTGCATTTTCCAACCCTTCAGCCAGGAGCCAGCATGGAGGCTGGCCTTTGCTCTCTCTGACCCCGACCCTGTTTTTGTTCCAGGCCACTAAACCATCTAAAGAGATGAGCGGGTCGAATGAGACCTCGAGCCCAGTCTCAGAAAAGCCCTCTGGTTCCAGAACCTCCATCCCTGTATTGACTTCCTTTGGGGCAAGGAATTCTTCCATCTCCTTCTAGAAGCCCCCCTCATGCCCCCACCCCAGCCTGCCCCCCCTCACTCCCTGTCATTCTCACTTCCTCTTATGCCTACTCCGCCCTCCCCCCTCTCACACCTGAAGGGTTTTGGGGCCATGGCCCTCGGCTCTCTCATCTCCTCTTGGTGTTTTTGGTTTTTTAAGCGATTCTCTCTTATCTTTTCTTCCTTCCTTTTTTTTTAAGAGCAAAAGAGAAAACTAAAAACCAAACACACCAACTTCCCTGACTTCCTGTTCCCTAATGGCCCCTGCCCCGCCTACTTCCTGTCATCTTCTCTCCCTCTGCTCTTTCTCCCTCTTCCTCCCAAATCCATCCAAAGTTCCCACCTCCCCTAACTTCCCAAGAACACTTGGAAGAAACTCTGAGCCACGGAGACTCGCAGCGGAGAGAGATTCCCCTCCCGTTACTGGGTTCCTCCTTCCTGGAGGAACAAACGGACATGGACTGACCCAGCATCAGGCTGGACAATGGACATGGGAGACCCTGGCCTTGGAGACACCCCACTGGCTGTCCCGCCTTCGAAGAGACAGAACTCTGCTGCTGGCCTGCCGTTTCCTCTCCAACCAGGGTGGGCCTGTAAGCAGGCCTGCTGGATGGGATCCCCAGAGAAGAGGCCAAGGCTGAGTGTGGGGGTGTGGGGGGGAGGGGGACACGAGGTGCCAGGGGATGAGCCGGCTCACTGTTGCTCAGTGTCTGGCTGGTGCTAGCAAAGGACAGAAGGAGGCCCCCTGTTCTGGAGGGGTGCTCCTGTGGACAGCCTGCCCCCGGGGCTCTGCCTTGGGAGAGGGCAGCCCTGAGCAAGGGCACTTGGTACTTTCAGTTTCCTAATTTAGCACTTTAAATGCCATTAACTTATTTTATGGGGTGGGGTGGGCAACATGGAAGGGTCTAGAAACATGTTTGGAGGGTGGGAAGGGCCTGGTTGTGAGGGACAGGGGGAGAAGGGGGTGGGTGCAGCAAGGAATCTGACCCTCAGCTGGGGGCAACTTGACCTTCAACCAGCCTTTATGATTTGAGGGTTTTCAGGGAAGGGGTGAGATGTCATTTGTCTCTGGGGATCTGGTGACCACTGTGAGGTGTTTGAGGATCCCCAAGACAGAGCCACCAGCTGGTACTCCAGTCTATGGATACCTTGCAGGAGTCCTGAACAGGGCAGACTGGCGTTTGAGCGGGCCCTGGAGGCAATGGGAGAGGCTGGCTTGATCCTGGCCTGGTCCCCAGCAGGCGCAGAGGGGCCAGAGCAAGAAAGAGGATGATAGGGGAGGGCGAGAAGGCTGGCGGGGGCCCCATCTGGAGCACAAAGTAGAGGAAGCACAGAGATGTGGGCTTGGGACTCGTCCCCCAGTAAGCACAGAGAGGAACCATTGAAGGGACAGAACCCCAAGGCCCCGGAGCCTGGCTGGGGAGGCCAGTGGCAGCTGCTGAGTTTGGGGAGGGAGGGGAAACTGGGTTGTGTTTCTTTTCTTTTTTTTTAATTTCTGTTTTGTTGGTTCATCCTTGTTTTCTAGCTTTGGGTCATTTTTTGTACCAAGGCAAGCAAGCCTTTTTGAAAAATAACAAAAGAAGAAGAAAAAAAAAATCCCTCCCAGAAAAAAAAAAAACACAAAAAATTAAAAAAAAAAAACAAAAAAAAAAACAAAAAAGAAAACAAACAAAAAAACCCTAGAAAATAGGGGAGAAAAAAAAAAAGGACCTCACAATGATGCAATTACTTTTAATTGCAAGCAACTCTTTACATTTAAGTGAAGTGTCTTAACATTTTATATTGTTTTAAAAATATATTTACATATTATATATATATAATATACGTAATATAAATATATATAAATATTTAAAAAAGAAAAAAAAAAAAAGAAAACCACAGCGCACTCTCCCTGGCTGCTGTCTGGCAGGGGAGGGGGCTGGGGACAGGCGTGTGACCTGTAGTCCGGTGAAGCAGTTTGATTTGGCTGTACAGAGACCCCTGGCTTGGGAGGGGAGGGGGAGGGGCCCCTCCACTCCATCTCTCTTTGCTTGCTACTCTTTGCTTGCCCCCACACCCCCTCAGCCCTGTGACTTGAGTGTGTTCCCCTCTGTCATTGTCCCGTGTTGAGTATCCTTTGTGGAGGGAGGGAGGGAGGGAGGGAGGGAGGGGGAGCCGGGAGACGTGACCATCCATATGGGGGCTGCCCACACGCTCAAGCAGGGCCTGTGGGATTTACAGAGCTCTTCACTTTGGTTCCTGGGCTTGTGTGTGTGCTGGAAGACATTTGTATGGGATTGTGTGCAGCCTGTGTGTGCGCACATTGGCACGAGCCTACACCACTTAAGTGTGTGCACATGCATGGAGTGTGTGTACATAGGCAGAACTTACATGGTACGTGTGACGCTCTGTACATGTATGTGAGCATAACCTGCCTGGGCATCAGCATGATCGTGTGAAAGGAACCGTGAGAGTAAGAACATGTGTAAGGTGCGTGCAGACACGCCTGGCTGTTCACGTGAGCACCGTATGTGGATGGATAGAGGTAACATGAGCCGTGGGTATGGCTGTGTACAGATGCAGGCAGGCGTGTGAGAGGGCCTCTGTGTGTGTCAGTGCGCGTGTGCATGTGTGTGTGTTCCATCGTCCCTGCACCACCCGCCCGGCTCCCCTCCTGAGGCCTCCCCCCCCCACCCCACCCCCGCACCTTCTCAAAGCCCACAGCACGTCAATGCCCCCTCTCAGCTGCATGCGCCTCGCCGCCGCCGCCGCTCTGTCCATCAGTGTGTGCTTGCCAAGAGAAACTGCCACATTGGGGGACCCTGTACCTGGTCCCCTCACCCCTGCCCGCTGTGCTGTGTTACTCGCATGGGGGGTTCTCTCTGGCCCCTTCCACAATATACCTGTTTCCCCAGGGGCCTCAGGGCCAAGGCTTTAGTGGGGTCCCGTGTGGGGCCCCCCAAGGCCAGCCTGGTTCCACACCCACTCATCAACCCCGTAGGGCCTGTGTTGGTGTAGCAGTGATGGCTTCTGTGGATATCCTGTGACCTCTGTCAGTGTAACTTGACAATTTCTAAATGGAAAGGGTTGCTGTGTTTTCTGTCTCTTTTTTAATGTCTTTTTTCTTCCCTACCTCCCTGCTTTCTTCTCTTCCCTTCTGGTTTTTTCTAGCCGAGTGTTGGGGCTTTAATAAAACTTGTTCCTTTTTTTCTCTCCTGGATCTTCTTCCTCTGGGCTTCTGCCTCGTTATTTCTCTTCTTCACCTTTGGGGGCCTGGAAGGAACTGGGGTGGACTAACACGGGTGGGCACTCTCGGGAGCCAGCATGCCTCACGTCGGCGGGCATGGCATGGAGCAAGGACAGACAGGACGGGAGCCATAGGCTGGCACTACCCAGGGCTCACGATTTCTGATGCCCCTGGGGTATAGAAGAAAGACCCCACTAATTATTTATTTGGACTTTCAAGGCAGGGTTTCTTTATGTAGCCCTGGCATTCCCGGAACTGGTTCTGTAGACCAGGCTAACCTCAAACTCAAAGGCCTCTCTGTCTGCCGACTGAGTGTTGGGAGACATCGTGCCCTGCTAACCCCACTAATTCTAAAGAAACAGCTCCGGATTGGATGATGCAGGAGAGGCCCCATCTAGTCCCCCTAACTACCAGTGAAGGTGACTCTCCACACCCATGAGTGACAAAGCCAGCCCAGAGATACTGAGTCACAGAACTAGCAATCTGTACACTCACAATTTGAATTCAGCTCCACCTGGCCCCAAAGCCAGTGCTTAGAGGTGGAGCAGCACCATGTTGGATTTCAGCCTCTGGCCCTCTGGGAGGAATGACTCTCCACGTCATGTCTAGGACAGTTGCTTTCAGACTTCCGGAACTAGCAGGAACTCCCACCTGAAACACCGAGATGTAATGAAATGTACCTACTCCTCACACTGCTCAGGGAATGGGCAAGATGTCCTGCTCAGGGTTTTGGAGTACTAGAATTCAAAGGTCTGCCACAGCTCCTGCATGTTCTGACACAGGCTTCCCCATATTCTACTTGGCAAGGCCTGGAGTTACCAGACCTTTTCAACCAGCCATTCCCCGCTTACCTCTGTCCCGTGAGGCGGCAGGGTCCTGAAGCTACAAACTCACAGCCGTTTTTGGAACCTCTTCTAAGACCCACGAGCAAGCCAGAATTGAGAAACTGCTCACTGTTCACTGGGAATACTGCCTCATGGGCCGCCTCCTGCCGCTGCCCTCCTTAGAGGCCAGTGCAGCCAGACCTCGGTCCACCTAGAGACTGTCCCTGTGTCTTTCAGAATGTCAGCAGGTCCTGTGTTCCATGTCCCTTCATATTCCGGGAAAACGCGGTCAGGCAGCCCCCCCCCCTTCCCCTTCCACTGGCAATTTAAAATGGAGAAAAAATAGCGCCAAAGTCCCCTGCATGCCGGAGACTGTGCCGGGCACCCCCTGACCCTCAAATGGCTTCTGAATAGCCCTGGCTACTGGGCCTAGCCTGTGGCTGGGGTGCCGGCTGGGAAACAGGCACACACCCACAAACTGTGGCTGACAGAAAGCAAGGGGACAAAGGACAACTCTAACTGGTGACAAGGAGCAATGTGGACTGCCCGGGATGACCAGGCCCTGAGCTCCCCTGATTCGGAGACCTTAAGTATGAGGATGAAGGAGCTGGGGTGTTGGCTGAGGTGTCTGTCACACAAACCTGAAGACTTGAGTTTGGATTCCCGACACCCATATAAAAGGCAGGCGTAGTGGTTCGGGTCTGTGACCCTAGAATGGGAAGAGGGTGCCGGGGACAAATCCCTCCAAGCTCACAGGCCAGCCATTTTATCCAGTAGGTGAACCCCAGGTCCAGTGAGAGACCCTGTCTCAAAAAAGAAGCTAGAAAGCAATAGAGAAAGACACCCACTTCCGGCCTCCGTATACGTGTGAATGAGGACACACCCATAATACTAACACACAGTTTTAAAAAGCGAAGCAAATTTCCTAATGGAGGTGGATCTCTGTGAGTTCGAGGCCAGCCTGGTATACACAGCGAGTTCCAGACTGCCAGGATTACAAAGTGAGACCCTGTCTCCAAAAACAACAAAACAGTCACAAAAAGAGGAGTGGAGTTGGGAGTCGGGCACATGCCTGTAATCCCAGCACTTGGAAAGTGGGAGCAGAGGGTTAGGAATTAAGTCAGATTGAGCTACGCTGTGAATTGGAGGGCAGCCTGGGATACATGAGACACTGTCTCAAAACCAAACAAGACCCGAGGAAAGGCTTAACAGGTAAAGGTGGAGCCCACCCACATGGTGGAGAGAGAGCTCTGACTCCCGCAAGTTGTCCTCTGACTGCCCCATAATACTGTGCCCCACCCCAATAAAATATGTAAATCAATAAATTAATAAAACGTACAAAACATGAGTGATATGCCTATAATCCTAGCACTGGGGGAGGTGTGTGTGTGCTGAGGCAGGATGCTCTAGAGCCAGTCTGGACTGCAGAGAGAGACCTTCTCCAGAAAAAATGCGAGTCAGATGAGGCTCACACCCATAATCCCTGTACTTGATGCTGGAGGATTACCTTGAGTTAAAAGCCCGAGTTTTGTGTAAGACTCTGTCTCAATAAAGTCAACTAGCCAACCAGACAAATAGGTGAGTCACTTGGTAGAGTTGATAACTGAGAGTCCTGGACAGGGTGCAGGAGGAAAAGTAGCCTTTGGGTTCTAGGAAATAAAATCCAAGTAGCTCCAGGAGGGACAGTGAGGGAGATGGGCAGGGTCATGGGCAAGGAACAGGAACCTGGTCTTCTAGGAGCTGTGACAAGTGATGAGGATCTTTCTTACATTCTAACATTTATTTATTTATTTATTTATTTTTGGTTTTTTCGAGACAGGGTTTCTCTGTGTAGCTTTGACGTCTTTCCTGGAACTCACTCTGTAGCCCAGGCTGGCCTCGAACTCACAGAGATCGCCTGGCTCTGCCTCCTGAGTGCTGGGATTAAAGGCGTGCGCCACGGCTGTATTTTATTTTTAATTAAGTGTGTATGTTGGGGGTGGGGAGAGGAGTTTGTGTACATGAGCGAAGGTTCCTGAAGAGACTGGAAGAGGGTATTGGATCCGCTGGAACAGGAGCGGTTGTGAGCTGCCTGATGTGGGTGCTGGGAACCGAACCCTGGCCCTCTGCGGGAGCAATGTGCTCTTCAGGGTGCACGAGCTGCCCACGTGATGCAGAGATGGCTCCTGCTGCAGCTTTCACAGTCGTGGGGGACATCAGCGTCTCGGGAGAGGAGAAGGGAGTGTCGATAGTCTTGGCAGTGACATTAAATAATGGTCCAGAATGAAGCCCAGGACTCCCTCCAATGGGCGCGATCCCTGGCCCCTGGTGACTCATCTAACTACTTTAGTTGGCCCACATCACCATGATCCTGTCCTCACCTATGCCAGAAAAGTGGTAGTTGTGTGTATGGGGCTGGGGCATTTCTCTTCTGCAACACTAATGGAACTGGAATTTTGGGGTTGGGGATTTAGCTCAGTGGTAGAGTACTTGCCTAGCAAGCACAAGGCCCTGGGTTCTGTCCTCAGCTCCGGAAAAGGAAAAAAAAAAAAATGGAATTTTTCTTCCTCTTTATTTTTGTTTTTTCAAGACAGGGTTTCTCTGTTTAACAGAGCCCCAGCTGTCCTGGAACTCACTCTGTAGACCAGGCTGGCCTCAAACTCACAGAGATCCGCCTGGCTCTGCCTCCCAAGTGTTGAAACTAAAGGCGTGCACCACCCCTGCCCAGCAGAGCTGGAGTTTTTCGGAGAAACATTTCCGGGGAAACAGCAAACCTTATGGGCAGGGGAGCAAGGTCAGAGGGCAGCTTGCTTGTCTGTCTTTATGGCTGTATTCAGGTGCATTTCACATGCCACGAAATCCCCACTTACCGGCTCCAGCTCAGTGGGTTTTAGTGGGTTTGCAGACGGGCGGCCAGCGCTGCAGTCTAATTTTAGAATATTTTCAACACCTGCAAAAACTCTGAGCCCCAACTGCCATTACCCATTTCAGCTTCTTCGTCTGCGGCAACCCGTCCCTAGGGAATTTCTCATCTCCCTCCCCTCCCTGTGTGGACCCCCCAGACTTTGCCCGTGGATGGGATCACACCGCAGCCTGGCTTCTTTTCTGACACCGTGTGTTGCAGAGGCAGCTGTGGGGCAGCAGGCATCAGAACTTCATTCCATTTCCAGCCAAGGCCTTCTCCATGCACATGCGGCATAATATTTATGTGTGTATCAGTCCCCCTTTAGGTCGTTAGTACATGCGTGTTCAGGTAACAAGTGTATGTCTGGTGGCAGACGTGTGTGGAGGTCAGAGAACAACTTTGGGGAAGTAAGTTCTTTCCTTGTACTTTTGTGTGAATTCTGGGGATCAAATTCAGGTTGGTCCTGTCCAGCACGACCCAGCACGTGGCACGTGCTCTTCTGGCTGATCCACACCATCCCGAAGCAGCAGCTCTGGTCTCCATTCCCGCCTAAGAGGGTTCTGGTTTCTCCACGTCTTTTTTCAGCTCTTCTTATGTTATTGGCATTGCTCTATTTATCTGATCTAGATATCAATATTGGTATCTATTTTTTTTTTTTGAGGCAGGGTCTCATGTATCCCATGCTAACCTCAAACTCTTTAATGTAGCAAAAGCTGATGTTGAACTTCTCAACTTCCTGCCTTTCGATCTCAATTGTTGAGATCACAGGCATACACCACCCAACCCGGCTTATGTGGTACTGGGAATTGAGTCCCATACCTGAGCCATATATCTTGATTATAAGTCTGCTGCGGGCCGCAGGAGTATATCATAAGAACTCAGCTGGTTATGGCAAAGTCACTACCTGGAGGGATCAGGGAATTCCTCCAGAGGAAGCCAAATCCCAAGGAGTTTTTGGTGTTACTTGGCTTGTTATATATCAGCTGTATTCTGTTATGAAAACCATGTGTGCCTTCATAGTTTTCCCAGTTGACTTTTCCCTGAGAAGGGCTAACAGTGTGGACTGATCACTCTCTATAGACATACACATTCCAGGCATTTGGAGAACAGCCTCAGGAAAGGCTTTCTCTGGAATCAGATATCTCCCCTAACCACTTTCAAGGACTAAAGGAGACATCACCCAGGTGGTCACCCAATTTCCGAGGATTAACAGTGATAACAACCCACAGGCGAGTCTCCTGACTTAAGGTAAATTCCACAAGGGGACACCGCCTAGGTCAGGTAGACATTAAGTAATAGCTTTACACAATCTAGCTCAGACCCCTCCTTTCTTACAGCCTTACTAACTTTATAGACCTCTAACTATTTACCTAACCACTTCTAGGAATATTTAGATAACCTTCTGTGCTAACAGCTATGCTCAGCCAGAACTCCCAGTTCAAGCCTCCCTGTAATTATCATTATTGGTAGCATCCGGCCAGGTCCATCACCGGATGGAGGAAAGTACCTTATCAGAGATAACTTTGTGCTCTCTAAGAACAGACTTAAGCATCTAGGCTACCTGTTTGAGAAGGCCTGGTGGATGTGCTAATTAAGCTTAACTTCCTCCTTTCCCAAATCTTACCTCCAGTTCCAGATCTCCCTTTAACTATCACCAGAGGCATCTAGCTGTACACAGGTTGCCTAGAGACTGAGCACACTTTCCCCCACCCTGCAGAAAAACGGCAGTCAGCTTGGATAGATAGGAGCCACAGGAAAAAAGAAGACAGTTTTATTTTCTCCCATTGACCTAGCAACTTACAGATTTTTAACATCTTTTACCAAACACATTTAAGATTATAGTTGTGCACATAAGAACCCTCTTCTTAGATATTACCTGAATTTAGCCTTTAGTTAGTTCATTAGTCACTTCCCCTTTGGGTCACCAATGGTAATTAACAACTAGTGCCCCTCTTTGTAATTCTTATCAACCCTCCATTTGATACTGATAATGGACAATCACTGCCTGAGGAAGTTCAGGCTGGGTGTCCTGGGTGGAGGGGAGGATTGTGTTTTCTGGGGGATATATAACTGTAAAGCAAGGGATGAGGAGGAGAATTAAAGCGAATGGACCAAAAAACTCTGTGTGCGTAGATTGATTTGCCGACCTTAAAGAATAGATTCTCAGCTGGTTGATAGATTCTTCCGCGGACCCTGGAAAGGAGACTATTAGGGGCTGGACCCCAATAGTCCCCGATATAAGTCGTTTTTATTTTTCTGTGTGGTCTTGTGCCATGGTGTTTGTGTGGAGACCAGAGGACAACTTCCTTTCTTCTTCTTTTTCTTTTTGTTGTTGTTTTGGTGTTTTTCAGGACAAGGTCTGTGTGTAGCCATGGCTGTCTTGGAACTCACGCCGTAGACCAGGGTAGCCTTGAACTCAGAGATCTGCCTACCTCTGCCTCCTGAGTGCTGGGGTTAAAGGCATGAGTCACAAGGCCTAGCCTCAGAGGACAACTTTAAAGAGTGGTTTTCAGCTAAGTGGGCATGGTGACACACACACCCAGGAGGCAGAGGCAGGCGTATCTCTGTGAGTTTGAGGCCAGTCTGGTATACAGAGAGAGTTTCAGGGCAGCCAGGACTGCACAGAGAAACCCTGTCTTGAAAAACAAAACAAACAAGCCGGGCGGTGGTGGCGCACACCTTTAATCTCAGCACTCGGGAGGCAGAGGCAGGTGGATCTCTGTGAGTTCGAGGCCAGCCTGGCCTACAGAGCAAGATCCAGGAAAGGCGCAAAGCTACACAGAGAAACCCTGTCTTGAAAAACAAACAAAACAAACAACAAAATAGTTCTCTTTCCACCCAGTGGGTTCCAGAGATCAAACTCAAGTTGTAAGGTTTAGTAGCCAGCACCCTTACCTGATGAACCATCTCACTGACCCCAAACCTCTTCATTTCTAACTTAATCCCATCGTAGTTGAGAACAAGATTGTGTGACTCCTATTCAGCATGGGGACTTGCTGAAGGCCGACTCTATGGTCTGTCCCAGAATGTTCCATGTGTACCTTTGTTCTGTCCTTTGGAATGTTCTTCAGAACTCTTGAGTCCAGCTGGTTTACAGTGGCCGGGCTTTCCTCCTTGTGGTTAGTTCTGTCCACGACTGAGTATGGGATGTTGAAGTCTCTCTCCAACTAACATAGCAAGTTGTATAGTTTCCCTTCAAGCCTGTTTAGACTCCCTGACTCTGGGCTGTCCTTGGGAACACACCTGCTTGATGGCCTGATTGGCTGGCTTATAGACTGTTACAAAATGTCCTTGTCCCTAGTTAGAAACAAAATGTCCTCATCCCTAGTTAGAATTTCTGTCTCATACTTGGAATAGTCACCCTAGCTCACATGGTTTCTTATTCTAAACTTCCATTTTAAAAATTTATTTTTATTGCTGAGCCCGAATCCCTGACAGAAACAAGTTAATAAATAAAAGGTTTAGTTTGCGTCACAATTTCAAGGGAGTTCTGATCCATCATGGTGGAGAACACATCGGAGCTGGCTGAGGATAGCAACAAGCTGCTGGACCGAGGGCGCTGTGACCGACCGCCCAAGGCTTGCCTTTGGTCACCTGCTTCTGCCAGCCAGGTCCCACAGACTTCAAAATAGTGCTTTGAGTGAGTTGGGAACCATGAGCTCAAGAGCTGAGCCTGTGGAAGACAGTTGAATCAAACCATAAGCCAGGAATGGTGGCACACATCTGTAATCCCCAACACTCAGGAGGCTGAGACAGGAGGATTGCCATAAGTTTTGAGACCAGCTTGGTCTACACTGTGAGTTCTAGGCCAGCCAGGGTTACACAATGAGACCCTGACTAAAACAAAGCAAAACAAAACAACAAAAATCAAAATGCCGCTCCAATGTTGACCCAGCCCCTCCCCCTCCCCTCATGTCATACAAATCACACCTTTATGGACAACAGTTTTGCAATTATTGCTTTGTGTAGTGAGTTGTCTTTTTTGTCTTGTTTTTGTTTTTCAAGGGAGTTTCTCTGTATAGCCCAGTCTGGCCTCAAACGTAGAGATCTGCCTGCCTCAGCCTACCGAGTGCTGGGATTAAAGGCGTGCGCCGCCGCCGCCGCCGCCGCCGCCGCCGCCGCCGCCGCCGCTGCCGCCGCTGCCGCCGCCGCCGCCGCCGCTGCCGCCGCCGCCGCCGCCGCCGCCACCACCACCACCACCCAGCTGAATTTTCAGTTTTTCTTATCTAGAAGTATCTTCATTTGACCGTCTCATCTTTCCAGTCTCTAGAGTCTCTAGGTGTCTGCAGAAGGTCACGCTGTGAGGAGGGAGTCCCCACCCTCACCCCAACTCTGTCTCAACCTCACTCTGTGTCTGCTCCCTGGCTCCACAGCTTACTAACAGGGTGACCTTGGGAAGATACATCCTGTGCCATGCCTCAGCTTTCTCACATCCAGAAAGGACATCATGATGGCACTGAGCTTGAGGGTCGGAGGTGGGATTTAGGGCAAAGCTCTCAGGTGGGTTCTGAGCACTCAGAGACACCAGTTCTGAGCTCACTCAGGAGCTGCAGCTGCAGAGCCATGACTGAGGGGAACCCACAGGCTTACAGATACGACACAGAAAACGGGCAAGTCCTACAGTGTCCTTTGGTGATGCTGCTGGGCCTGAGATGCCTACGGTGACAGCTGGCTAAGTCTCCTGGCTGTGGGGTAGTATCTGAGGCCACTCTGAAGGCTTGAGAAACAAGGAGCCTCTGCAGGTATTGCAAAATGGGCGCCTGGGGGCCTCTTGCTGATGTTGGGATGGAAGTGTGGGGACAGCACACCACCCACTCTGTGTGCCTGTCTCATACCAGTCTCCCAGGACACAACAAGCCACCAGAGAAGAGATTTCCTCTACCCTGCCACTCAGCCCCGCTACCCTCCTCACAAGGACATGGATCTCACCATGTCCATGCCAACGCTGCCATGTCCCTCTCCCCATCAACAAGCGAGACGCTGGTTCAAGCCTGAGAAAGGCCATTTATTTCCAAGATATAGACTGTACTTTTAAGACAGGACTTTCAGAAGCAGGAATCTTAGTTATCGCCTAGAGAGGTGGTGTGTCATGGACACAGTGGGAGGAGCCATGCAGACGTAGGGGCTTTATCCAACACTGTTACAACACTTTTTAAAATGAGCAAAACATCTTTAAAAATCCTTATAAATTCTTTATAATATGTTACACATTAGAGACAATATTTACAGTAAGGGAGAGGGGGAAGAGACTTTACAGCAAATCCTTGCAGAAACCAAGGAGACCGACAGACGGGGGGGGGGGGGGGGGGGCAGGCTGGCAACCCCACCGGGCTTCCCTGGAATGTGGGGGGGGGGTTAGGACAGTGCTCCAGGGTTTATTTACAATGTGGGGGAAGGGGGGCTGGGTCCCACCCACCCTGCAAGAACAGCCCAGCTGGGACCCTCTAAATCAATGTGTTCTTCCTGACTGTTCCCTTGAAGGGAGAAGGTGAGTCTCCTGCTAAGCTGTGGAAAGAGGGTGAAATGGAGGAAGGTGCCAGCCAGCTGCAGGGGGTCCTGGACACTCCAGAGACTGGGGAGCAGGCAGGTCCACAGGTCAAAGAGCTTAGAGGGGTGACTTCAGAGGTTGGCAAAGGGTGTGAGGAGTGACTTGGTAGTGGCGGGGTTCAGTCTTGCCTCTGGAGGGGCCTCAACCCAGTCTCGGGCTCTGACAAGCTTGGGGATGAGGTGCCCACCAAAGGTCCTGGCTTCGGGACAGGTGGGGAAATGAACGGGTTGGGGCAGAAGTTGCTACTGGAAACACCTTTGCACAGTGACTACACACACTCACACACACAAGCCCCCTCTCCCATGGACACCCAACCCTACACATCCGCTCCCCAGACATTCATCCTCCTCTCCTTGGCTAGGAGCTAATGGGGGGGGGAGAGGAGGGCAGAGGACAGACACAAAAACCCGGCTCCATCTTTCCTTCAGTATGGAGAGTGGGCGGTCCACCCACGCTCCACTGTCAACAAGGGTCCCTAAGTGGACTCACAGAAAAGGGCCACTCAGTCCTTTATCCAAGGGACACGAATCCCAGCAGCCCCTTCCCTCTTCTGAAGACTCCCTCTTCGATTCTCCTCTGCCCATCCCACCAAACTCCAGCCCGCGGCACCAGCCCCGCTCTTCCTCCCCACCCGACCACCGGACAGGGTGTCACAGACACTGGTGGAGGCGGGCGGCGGCCGAGCGGCGCGGGGGCAGGCCCTGTAGGTTCCCTAGGTCCCCCGATGGCAGCGAGGCGGCGGATGAAGCCCGTGCCTTGGTGGACTCCAGGCTGCTGAGGCCAGAGTCCTTGTTGTCACTGTGCGGTCGAGCGCCCGCGGGCTCCGGGGCGCCCCCTCCGCCCAGCTCCTTCCACTCGTTGAAGTTGAGGTCGGTCAGCGGGCTCTGCACCACCACCGTGTGGCGGCGCCAGCTGCTCCGGCGCCGCCGGGTCTCGGGCGACAGCGGGCGCCGGAGCCGCACCGCCAGCATGTCGTCGGCGGTGCCGCGGAGACGCAGCCGCAGGGCTTCCACGCGCGACGGTCGTGATCCGAGCGCCGGGGCGGCCGCCGGGGGCCGAAGCGACTCCTGGCTGCTGGACGACGCCGAGCCTGGGGGCTCGGGACCGCGGGGACCCGCCCGGGCCGTGCCCGCGCCCGGACTCTCTCCATCCGCGCGGCTGCGAGACAGGCGACGGCGCGCCAGCGTGTCGCACGGCATAAGATGGTGTGAGCTGAAGGACGGCCGGCGCGCCAGGCGCCCCCCGGGGCCCGCGCCGCCCTCCGTGTCCGTCTCCACGTGGCTCAGCTCGCTGCGCTCGTCGTCCGCCTCGTCGCCGGCGCCCGCGCGCCGCCCGCCGGTGCCCGAGCACACGCTGCGGTCCATGGTGGACAGGGTGGAGTAGCCCGAGACGATGGAGCGCGTGTCCGCCGCAGGCCGCTCGTCGGGTGCCGTCGGGGGGCTGAGGCGACCGGGGGCCTCCTCGGCTGCGGGGCCGGGCAGCTGCTCCTCGGGTGGCTCCTGCGTCCCTGCCGCCGCAGCCTTGTGTGCCTCCTGCTCGGAGTCATCATCGGTGCTGCTGCCCAGGCCCCGCGCCTCCCGCCGCTTTTTCCGTTTGCGGTTGACCGCAGAGATGAAGGAGATCGCCAGCATCTCCCGGGCGTAAGGCTCTTTCTTGGGGACCCACGAACCCTGTGGCAGGAGGCAATGAGGGCAAGGAGGGACTCATCACCTGCATCACCTTGCACAGTCCTACTCCCCACATGGCATCCAATTACCATGTCCAAAACAAGCCAGTCCCCACACCAGTAGGCGAGAAGTTTGCCGCCCACTCCGTGCCTGCTGGAGCGTCACCATCAACCAAGGATCACCACCGCCTGCTCTCCGTAAGTCAGTATCCTCTCTGATCCGGGAGCTGGGGAGGGTCCTCTCCAGCCACTTCCAGATACACTCTTCAGACACTCCTTGTCAGTGTGTCTGGTTATGGGATGCCCCACTGTAAATGCTAATGCTTCGAGCACACTACTCCTCAGCTGGTCTTTCCTTGGCTACAAGCATCTATCCTTCTCACTCTCCACTCACCCCACCTGAGATCCTTCCTTTCCAGGGCACCACCCTGGTCACTTCTGCCATTTCACCCGCCAGTCTCCAACCCTAGATCAATTCAATGGCTTCTATGTAGCTCTGGCTGACCTCACTCTGTAGACCTGGCTGGCTTTGAACTCAAGAGATCTGCATGCCTCTGCCTCTCCAGTGCTGGGATTAAAGGCGTGTGCCACCACGACCAGCTTCCAACTCTTGAGTTCCTTCTTTCTTTCGTCTTTTCCTTTTTTTTCAGATTTATTTATTTTTAGTTATTTGTGTGTGTGTGTGTGTGTGTGTGTGTGTGTGTGTGTGCGCGCGCGCGCGCGCGCAGCTGAGCTCAGGTGCCTTAGGAGGTCACAAGCACAGAAGCCTCCTGGAGCTGGACCTGTAGGTGTTTGTTAGCCCTACAATATGGGTCTTTCCAGATTCTTTTTCTTAATTTTTTTTAAAAAGATTTCTTTTATGTGTTTGCGTGTGTGAATGTATGTGCACCATCCATGCCTCTTGTTGTGGAGGACAGAAGAAAGCATTGGATCCCCTGGATCTGGAGTTACAGTGAGTTGTGAGCTGAAGTAGAGATCAAAACTGGGTCCCCCAGGGCATTCAGCAAGGAAAGAGGACATCTGCAGATCCCCTTGATGACCGAGAACATGCCCAAGCTTGCCTTGCCTATCTATAAGTGAGGATGGAACAGAACTCAGAGGTCTAGTAAAGATGGCATGGAGTTGGTGTGAGTGGGTGGCTGCAAATGTGAACTCACACACTAGTGACTGAGGAACTCACTAGAGTCTTGGATGTCCAAGTCAGTCTATACGGATACTTTCTGAAAAGCACGCTGTGGATGTTCAAGGCTCTGTGGCTAAGCAGGGGCCTCCAGAGGAGCCACCAGCCTAACGCAGGGATTAAGGAGGCCCAGAACCTGGGGAGGTGTCATGTCGACTGTGGACAGGTGTGGTCACGGGGGATAATGAGGAGGACTTCTGTCCAGGGCCTCTTACAGAGGACGTCCCTATCTGGCACTGAGCTAGCTAGGCAGAGCAGTTGCCTTCTGAGGCTTCGTCAGCCCACTTCAGACTTGACTCGGCTGAGGCCCTCACAACCCACCACCGGGGCCCTAAGGCTAGCCATGTTTCCTCCTTCCTGTTGCTACCCCTGGGGGTACCTTCTCCTGCCTCCAGGAGGGAGGTGGGGGTCGGGGGCTGGGGTATGTACCTCAGCCCCACCTCTTCTGATACAAGCCTCCCTCTACCCACAGGGCTTTGCATTTTTGCTCTGAATTCGTCTCAGTTAGGCTTCTCATGTCTGTTCATGCATTCTCCCCACTCCCCATCCCCCAGAGATCTGAATTCCACCCAGCTTCTGCTCCCACAGTGTCCCAATAACCTACCAGCTAGTGTTGTTCGCTTATTAGTACAATGCTGGAATCCAGATAAGCCCTGCTTGGATAGGAATCTAACTGCTCTGCTGTTTTAATTCTTGAAGTGTGTGTCTGTTCTGTGGTGTGTGTGTGTGTGTGTGTGTGTGTGTGTGTGTGCCTGCCTGTGTCTGTAAGTGTGGCCTGTGGGGCTGGAGAGATGGCTCAGAGGTTAAGAGCACTGTCTGCTCTTTCAGAGGTCCTGAGTTCAATTCCCAGCAACCACATGGAGGCTCACAACCATCTGGCGCTCTCTTCTGGCATGCAGGTAAACATGCAGACAGAACACTGCATACATAATAGATAGATAGATAGATAGATAGATAGATAGATAGATAGATAGATAGATAGATAGATCTTAAAAAAAATGTGTGGCCTGTGGAGACCGGAAGAGGGTGTCAGATCCTGGGACCCAGAGTTACTAGTGGTTGTGAGCTAATCAATGTGTGGGGACTGGGAACTGAACTCAGGTCCTCTGGAAGAGCAGTAAGTACTCAACCACTGAGCCGCGTCTTCAGCCCCTCAGCTCCTTCTTGTATCCTCAGCATTTGGTACAACGAGGCTATGGGAGGTTCAGCTGAGATCTGTGGCATGACTCCTGACAAATATTTCTTAGATATTGGGGAATGCCAGTGTTACACACTGAGCTGAGGAGTCCTGCCTCTTCGACCCCCTGGAAGAGATTTTGGAGAACTGGTAATAGGTTTTTGTGTGTGTGTTTCTTTTTTAAATTTTATTTTTTATTTAATATATATATAAAATTATTTAATATATGTAAGAGCATGCCTGTATGTTCACCATTGAGTGCAGTGCCCAAAGAGGGCATCAGATGTCCTGGGGCCAGAATTACAGGCATGTGTGAGTTACACCCCAGCCGCCATGTGGGTTCTGGGAACTAAAGTCAGGTCCTCTGCAAGAGCAATCAGTACTTCTAATCTCTGAGACATCTCTCTCCAACCCCTGTGGTATTATTTCTATGTAAGCAACATTTATTTAGATTTGTTTTTATTTTTGTGTATGTCTGTGTGTGCCCGTGTGTGTGCCCGTGTGTGTGTGTGTGTGTGTGTGTGTGCCATGTCTGTGTGCGTGCACTTACATGTGCGTGCATGCATGCAGGAGCCTGGAGGCCAAAAGAGGGTGCCAGATCCCCTCGAGCTGGAGTTACTGATGATTGTGCGCCATCAGACGTGACTGCTAGGAACTGGACTCTGGTCCTCTGAAAGAGTAGTCCATGCTGGACAGCCGAGCCATCCCTCCAGCCCCGATGTCCACTTTAAATAAGTATTTAAATACTAGACAAATACAGTTGTGGGTCACTCCTAGTGGGGATGAACTCTAAGAAACACGTCGTGAAGTGATTTCATCCTAGTATGTACTTACATAAACCCGACAGTGTTAGCCTGCTACACACACAGGCTGTATGGAGCCACTTTTGTATTACGTGGCCCACTATTGACTAAGACGTCACTGTGAAATAGGAGACTTCTGGGTTTTTTTTGGTTTTTTGAGATAAGGTTTCAGGGTTTCACTGTGTTCACTGTGTAACAGCCTTGGCTGTCCTGGAACTCCCTTTGTAGACAAGGCTGGCCTTAAACTCATAGAGATCCATCTGCCTCTGCCTCCTGGGTGCTGGAATTGAAGGTGTGCATCACCGTTGACTTTTAATTTATATTACTGTGGTGGTTTGAATAAGAATGGCCCCATCGGTTCATGCATATTTGAATGCTGAGTCAGCAGGAAGTGGCGCTATTTGAAAGGATTAGGAGGTGTGGCCTTGTTAGAGCAAGTGTGTCACTGGGGGTGGGTTTCCAAAGCCCATGCCAAGCCCTGATTTCTCTTTCTGCCTGTGGATCAGGATGTAATTCTCAGCTGCTGATCCAGTGTCTGCCTGCAGGCCACCATGCTTCCTGCCATGATGATAATGAACTAAACCTCTGAAACTGTAAACAGCCCCCAGTGAAACGCTTTCTCTTATAATAGCTGCCTTAGTCATGGTGTCTTTTCACAGTGATAGAACAGTGACTAAAACAACTATTTTATAACTAAGAGTCTATAAAATTGGATAAATAGATTACTTATTTAAAATTAAAAAAAATAAGCCAGGTGTGATGGCATACACTTGTAATCCCAGTACTCAGGAAAAAAGCAGGAATTTGGACTACATAGAGAGACCCTGTCTCAAAAATGAATGAATGAATGAATGAATGAATGAATGAATGAATGAATGATTTGGCAGGTAAAGGAATTTGCCACCAAGCCTGAGGACCTGAGATCAATCCTACAGGACCCACATAGTGAAAAAGTTGCCCTCTGACCTCCATACACACACCATGGCATATACACTGCAATGCTTAAGTGTGCACAGACACACACAATAAATAAATGTAATTAAAAAATAACAACAACAAAAAAAACCAAAACATTTTCCACTTAAAATATTTGGTAAAATTTACCACTAGAGCCATTTGGACCTGGCATTTTCTCTGTTGGAAGGTTTTGGGGTTTTTTTACACTTTGTTTTTTTTTTTTTTTTTACAATTAAATGCAGGACTATTTAGGTTATTTCTTATGCAACTTTTGGTAGTTTGAATTCTTCTAAGAATAGGTCTATTTCTTTTAAGTCACTGAGTTTATGGGCACAGAGTTGCTTATAGTATTCTCTGAGTGTCTGTGTGGTCTGTACTGATGTCCTGTGTGGTTTGTACTGATGTCCTGTGTGGTCTGCACTGATGTCCTGTGTGGTCTGTACTGATGTCCTGTGTGGTCTGTACTGATGTCCTGTGTGGTCTGCACTGATGTCCTGTGTGGTCTGTACTGATGTCCTGTGTGTCTGTGTGGTCTGCACTGATGTCCTGTGTGGTCTGTACTGATGTCTGTGTGGTCTGTACTGATGTCCTGTGTGGTCTGCACTGATGTACTTATGTGTGGTCTGTAATGATGTCCTGTGTGTCTGTGTGGTCTGCACTGATGTCCTGTGTGGTCTGCACTGATGTCTGTGTGGTCTGTACTGATGTCCTGTGTGGTCTGCACTGATGTCTGTGTGGTCTGTACTGATGTCCTGTGTGGTCTGCACTGATGTCCTGTGTGGTCTGCACTGATGTCTGTGTGGTCTGTACTGATGTCCTTTGTGGTCTGCACTGATGTCTGTGTGGTCTGTACTGATGTCCTGTGTGGTCTGCACTGATGTCCTGTGTGGTCTGCACTGATGTCTGTGTGGTCTGTACTGATGTCCTGTGTGGTCTGCACTGATGTCCTGTGTGGTCTGCACTGATGTCTGTGTGGTCTGTACTGATGTCCTGTGTGGTCTGCACTGATGTCTGTGTGGTCTGTACTGATGTCCTATGTGGTCTGCACTGATGTCCTGTGTGGTCTGCACTGATGTCCTGTGTGGTCTGTACTGATGTCCTGTGTGGTCTGTACTGATGTCCTGTGTGGTCTGCACTGATGTCCTGTGTGGTCTGTACTGATGTCCTGTGTGGTCTGCACTGATGTCCTGTGTGGTCTGCACTGATGTCTGTATGGTCTGTACTGATGTCCTGTGTGGTCTGCACTGATGTCCTGTGTGGTCTGTACTGATGTCCTGTGTGTCTGTGTGGTCTGCACTGATGTCCTGTGTGGTCTGTACTGAAGTCCTGTGTGGTCTGTACTGATGTCCTGTGTGGTCTGTACTGATGTACTGTGTGTCTGTGTGGTCTGCACTGATGTCCTGTGTCAGTGTCTGTGTGGTCTGTCGATGTACTTATGTCATCCTTAGCATTGTAATTTGTGCCATCTCTTTATTCTGTCCGTCTGGTTAGAAGTTTATCAATATTACTGATTTTTTTTCCCCACAGAAACAGCTTGTAGTTTCATTGATTTTTCTTAAAAAAAAATCAATTTCATTGATTTCTCACTCATCTTATTGTTTTCTTTCTTTTACTTTGTTAAGCCTTCTCAGACAGTGCCACACCCCACCCTTTTTGGTTTGGTTTTGAGACAGGATCTTGCTATGTATCCCTGGCTAACCTGGAACTCAGTATGTAGCCCAGGCTGCCCCTATCTGCCAAGTGTTAGAATTACAGGCATGAGCCACCATACTCAGCTTCCCTTCCCCTAGGGACCTTAAAGCATATTTATCACAGCAGACATATTTGCTATTATTTCCATTTTACAGAGCAGGAAGCTGCAATCCAGAAAGAATTACCCCAGCATCCTAAATCTGAGTGGTGAAGCCAGGACTCAAACTCAGGATTTCCTGCCTCCAGATCCTATTCTGATGACACACTGCCTCTCAGCCACCCAACTCTAAGGTCAACCCTTCTTTACATCAGATGCCTCTCCAAGCACCACCAAGGTTAATATCTCAGCTTCCCCTGGACACTCAGTATTTCCCACCTTCCTTCCCACGGGACCCTCAACTTTCCCTCTGGGTCTAACTACCATTCTGATTCTCTTGACCAAAAACCAAAGTGGGCCACTTGTCCAGGCAGAACACATTTAAGGAGTCTCGGCACTAACCTTGGACTTGGCTGAACTACAGGTGGTGGAATCTGTCGGTAAAAGAAAGGAAACCGAATGTCAGACCAGGAAGGACAAGTGCGGGTCATAGTAACACATTTTCCTCGCCTCCAAGGTCAGAGGTGAAGGTGTTCTCCCAGGCCCTAGGAGTCCCATTGGTTCTGCTGGCATTTTCTGTGGGATGGCCCAGAGCAGAAGATGATGTCAGCCACCACTTCCTTTAGAGGCAGGAAGTGACATCAGGCTGTGGGCCACTGAGTCTTCACTTGCCCAGGGTTAAGGACAAAGGGGGCTTTTCTTTGGGCCTGGCTCCCCTCCCCCCCTGCCCCGTCACTCTGAAGCACTGGAGAGAAAATGCCAGTATCGGATGCAGTCCACAGAAATCACAATGGTGCGACACAGCACATCACAGATACTCTGAAGACCATGGAGACCACACAGTGCAGAAAGAGGTGTGTGCCCCACTCCCACCACATGAGAAGGAAGAGGGACCCGCACCAAGTGATCGAGTGAAGGAGCAGAAATGAGGTGGGAAAGACACGGGGGACAGTGGACTGATGACAGAGCCAACATCTACCTGCCCCTAAGGGGCAAGGTCCCTTTTAAAGCCAGTCAAAACCGGTACATCAGGGGGACTGGAGTCCCACTCCTTGGTGTCTCCAGGATGGAGAAGGAACCAGATAACAAAATCCGGCATTGCGAGCAGGTGCAGTTAATCCACACTCTCTGGCAGGCAGGTTAGCGGCCCCTCCCCAGCCCCCTCCCCCTGCAAACGGTGAGAAGAGCAAGATGGCTGACCACACTTTGACACACATGGGGCAGGCCGCAGCGGGTGATTAGAAGAGACGGGGGCTCGTCTACCACCCCACTCCCGGTCCCAATGTCATAACCAGGGCTGCTGTGGGGCCCTCTCTCTGGGACAAGAACTGGACTTGCCAGGGCAGTGTAGCCAGACATGAGCTAGTGTCTGGGACCGAGAAGAAAGGGGGCTATTCATTTGCCTCTGAGCGCAGAAGCCATCCTTCCTCTGGACCAGGAGTTCCAGGATGAGTGTCCAGGGCCTGACCTGAGATAGGAGTTGTCATTTTAGAATGGCTTCTAGGGGTGGTATCGCTGGTCCCAGCAGAGGCTGGGTCCCCGGACAAGTTTTGCTCATCTTGGTCAACCGGAAGTGTTTGCTCTGCACAGGGAAGGCCACGGAGCTGGGGGCTGGGAAGGGGAGCCAGCTGGTGGCGGGGCAAGAGGTCTGGCTTCCTCCCAAGAAGGGAACACAGGGATAGGAGGAAGCAGGGTGGAGCCACGGCCCGCTGTGGACCGGCACTGCCAACTGCTATGTCCGGCTGGGGTCCTCACTGCTGGGGACATGTCTACCACTCACGCCTGCCCAGCCTTCTTATAATCACCCGCCACTGTTAGTGACCGAGGCCGCGACACCGCACTATACCCTTTAAATCTCCAACAGGTCCGCTGGAGGAGGAGGGCAGGAGAAGAAGAGGGAGGGGGGGACGGAGGTGGTGGGAGGAGATTGAGGGGAGAAGAAGAGGAGGGACAGGGTGCAAGGAGAGAAGGAAGAGAAATTAAAAAAGAGGAATGCACCCAGAAGAACGCCGCCAGCTGTGAAAATGAAGACTCAGGAGAGAGGCCAGTGAAGACGGCCAAACACAGCCCCGCCCGGGCCTGGGGATGCTGAACACACAGCGGGATTTTCCCAGAGAGGGGAAAGCCCACTATGGCTCATCTTGGGGTGCTGCCAGGCCGGGACCCTGTGGGGGGGCAGGGAAGATGAACGTCTGGCCAGATATCTGGGACCCCCTGGAAGGCAGAACCACCCCATCTCTCCCCTCTCAGGTTCCTGCACTCACCTGAGCCTGGATCACTGGGGGGCACTGTCCTGCCAATGTTGGGCAGGAGGTATTCGATGTTGGGCACTGACTGCGGCTCCTTGTCATCAACAGGGGTCTGCAAACAGGAGGAGGGGTCAGCCAGCCGCCTCCCAGAGGGCTAGCCCGCAGCTCATCAGAACCTCATGACGGGATCCACCACTCCTCCATGGTGGGCCGTCTCCTCAATGGGAACATCATGAGACTAGATCTGACAGGTCCCATGGTGCTGTTAGGTGTCGCCCCACCAGGATGGAACCCCAAAGACTCCCTCAGCTGAGAACAAGGGCCTTGTCTCTCCCATCAGACTGGACTATCCTACACGCTAAATACTGGGTTTCCTCAGAGTCTGACCTGCATCTCCCCCCACAGACTGGTGCTCCTGAAGGGAAGGGCTGTGTCTCCTCCATCAGACTGCAGGTGCCTTGGCCCAAGGATTCTCTCTTGCTTCAATCTTTTTCTGTTTTGTTTTATTTTTAAGATTTTACTTTATTTTAACCTTTTTATAGGTCTAGGTAGTTTGACTATATATATCTGAGTGCAGATGGCTGTGAGTGGCCACTGGGGTCCTGCACTCCAACCTGGGTCCTCTGGAAGAGCACCAGATGTTTTTAACCACTGTGCCATCTCTCCAGCCTTGTTTATTATATATATATATATTTAAGACAGGGTTTCTTTGTGTAGCCTTGGCTGTTCTGGAGACAGGCTGGCTCACAGAGATCCACCTGCTTCTGACTCCCAAATGCTGGGATTACAGGCGTCACCACCGCTCAGCTGCCTCTTTTATTTTTAATTACATGTAACTATCTGGGTCTGAGTGTGGGCTTGTGCACTTGAGTGCAGTGTCCATGGAGGCTGGGTGTGTGGGGTGGGGGTGGGGGGCATCAGAAGTTCTGGAGTTGGAGGTGGTTGTGAGAACTGACTGTGGACGCTGGGAACTATATTCAGGTCCTCTGCAGGAACATTGGGTGTCCTTAACTTCTGAGCCATCTCTCCACCGCCACACCCATTTGAATCTCTCTCTCTCTCTCTCTCTCTCTCTCTCTCTCTCTCTCTCTCTCTCTCTCTCTCTTTCTCTCCCCCCGCCCCACCCCCCGCCCCGGGACAAGGGTCACCTCAGACCATACCCCACCCACCCTCTCATCACTTACTCTCTCTCCTTTGTCCTCGTCATCACTGAAGAACCAGTCTGACTGCAGAAGAGACAAAGGACAGGGTGACATTAGCAGGGGAGTCACAGTTCCACAGCAGCCCTGAGGGTGGCCAAGTCCTAGGAGAGAGGACTCAGACAGCTCCACAGCTGTGAGAAACCCTTAGGGGGAGACAAAGGGGGGCCACCATGTGGGAGGGAAATAGATCAGAGCTAGGGAGAGTCCACCACAAGCCACTTGCTTACAGGCTTTTCGCAAACTGGTCCTGGGTCCCTCACTATGGCATCCGCGCCCCCATAGCCAGACAGAAGGCCTGGGCAGCAGCGCCCTCTAGTGGGCACTGGGTGCACTGACTGTGTCGGGGAGCCAGATGGCAGCCGTAGGGCAGCATCTCCTACCCTACCATCCCTGCCTGGCTAGGCACTGACACCTGGGTGTCACACTCTATCCAGTGAAGGAAAATACCTGCAACGGTCTCAACTTCCCTCAGAGACAAAGAGGCAAGAGCTTTCTCATAAATGCCAAATACACTGGACGTGGTGGCTCATGCCTGTGGGGAGCCTGGGGCTAGAGAATTGAGTTCAATGCCAGCCCCGGCTACACTGTGAATTCCAGTCCAGCCTGGCTACAGAAGTCCTTGTCAAACAAAACAAAACAGGTTAAAAGATAAAGTTAAAAACAAACAAAAAACAAAAAACAAAAAAAAAAAAAAAACGGGATCTGAGAATCCAGAGGTTCAGACTACTTACAAATGACCGAATTACATTTCCAGCAGCAGAAGATGGAGGAAAGCAAGGAATGTTTCCTCTCTGTGCTGAAGGAATACCATTTTGAAACTAGAATTTTTATTTATTTTTTTAAGGGTTTCTCTGTGTAGCCCCAGCTCTCCTTGGATTCTGTAGCCCAGGCTGACCATGAACTCACTGAGATCCACCTGCCTCTGCCTCTCAAGTGCTGGGATTAAAGGTGTGCACCACCACAACCCAGCTGAAACCAGAAATTTTATATCCTCCAACAATCTCATTTAAATTTTATGAACAAAACCAGGCATACTGGTGCATACCTACAAACCCAGCACTAAGGAGGCAGAGGCAGGAGGATTGCCACAAGTTTGAGGCTAGCCTAGTCAGGCCAACTAGGGCTACATGAAAGAAAAAAAAAAAAGGAAATTGTAGCATATATGTTGTCGTTTTTTTATTTCTTGAGACAAAGTATTATGTAGCTCAGACTGGCCTTCAGCTCCTGAGCCCCTGCCTCCACCTCCCAAGTGAACCACCACACCTGGCTCTAAAATAGCTTAAAATACTTGAAGGACAATTAGGGGCTGCAAAGATGGCTCTGTAGATAAAGTGCCTGGCTGACACAGTGAGCTCCAGGTTCAGTGAGAGACCTTATTAATAACAATATGGAGAGTGATAAAGCAAGATACTGTCCATTTCTCATCTCCAGATGTGCACACATAGGCAAATGCGTCAGCACACACAGATAACAACAGCACACAAAGATTCACAGACCTGCAGGAGACTAGAAAAGTATACACAGGGGTTATAGAGATGGCTCAGTGGTTAAAAACACTGGCTGCTCTTCCAGAGGACCCAGGTTTGATTCCCAGCATCCACATGGCAGCTCACAATCTGCTCTAACTCCAGTTCCGGAGAATCTGGTGCCCTCTTCTGGCCTCTGCAGGCACTGCACACACATGGGTACACAGACACTCATGCAGATAAACACCCATACATATAAAATATTAAAATACATATATGCAAAAATATTGATTCCTTTAGCAACTCAATAGACAAATCTGAACTAGTGAACATACTTGGAACCTTGCCCTCAATTAGAGAAGATACATTCTTTTAAAACATAAACCCTGCAGTGGTGGCATACGCCTTTAATCCCAGCACTTGGGAGGCAGAGGCAGGCGGATCTCTGAGTTTGAGGCCAGCCTGGTCTACAGAGCGAGTTCCAGGATAGACTCCCAAAGCTGCACAGAGAAACCTTATCTTGAAAAACAAAAAATCAATAAAAACATACACAAATCATTCAAAAGTCAAGCCTACCCTGGGCCAGTGTGGGATTCCAATGGCGCTTCAGAGTCTGAACCGCACAATCCGTATCCTCTACTCACAATGGAGGAAAATAAGAACTAGTGATAATTTTAGAAGCGCTAAAGCCCCTTCCAGACTTCGCATATGGAGAAACATGTCAAGTACACAGAGTGACATCAGAACACCATTACCCATGAAAACCCAGGAAGAGAAACCCTCGATGTCCTTCAGTCCAAATGGCACTTAGACGTATTCATGAAAGAAATCAGTGATAAAGTGGAGTTTCTGAGGAGAAGTTTCTCTCTACAGAAGATGTTGAGAGTAGGCAAAGACCAACGACAGAGCAGAAAAACATATTTGCAAAGAGACAGCCATAAAGGCCTCATATCAAAATACAAGACTCTTCAACAAACCTGGAAAATAAACAGACGTGGGCCAGACCTGGACACCCCACCAAGAAAACACAGATGACAAGGCAGGGGTGGGGTGGGGGGTGGGGGGCTCGGAGGCAGAGCCCTTGCCTCGCATGCGGGAGGCCGTAGGTTCAATGCCCAGAAGGCAAACTTGTGAATGAGACCCCACATCAGACATCCTCGGGACCCGCAGATTAAACAACACAGTACCCATGCGGTTGTCAGAAGGAGGCCAGTGATCCTGACAACACCCATACTGACAAGACCTGCAACAAGGCTCGGTGCGGCGGGGTAGCTGAAGCAGGAGGATCCCTGTGAGTTCTGTGAGGCTGCCCAGTTCAAGACCAGACAGGGCGGGGACGAAAAACAAAGGAAGGCTAGAAAAACAGCCGCTTTCGGCTTTCGTTCATTGCTGGGACGAGATGGCAGGCCACTCTGGATCGCACTCCTGGTTGTTTACTAAGCCAACTACACTCTTCACGTGACCTGGCAGGTGTGCTTGCGTGTGTTAACCCAAGGGATGGAAAGCTTAAGTCCACACACAGGTGTGCACAGCTGTCTGAAGCAGCTGTGTTTGTAATGGCTAAGACTCAAGGGCAGTCAAGCTGTTTGCTGTGGTTGGGACAGGTCCCTCCTGGGCCCAGGCAGTAAAGGAAGGCTTGGTCTCAGCTGGCTCCACTTTAAGAGGTGGGGCCTTGTGGCACACCCCTGCAGGGGAGGGTGGCACCCAGCCTACCTGTCTCCCTCTCTCTCTTTGCCCCTGGCTAGTAAGGTGAGAAGTCTTCCTCCTCTCTGCTCCAGCTACAGTCACAGTGTGGTACCTCGCCAGAGGCCAAAAGCAACAGAGGTACTTACATGAACCGAAAACCTCAGAACCGGGAGTGAAAATAAACTTCTCTCTCAACAAGTTAATTATCTGCGATATTTCACTACAACGACCGAGAGCTGACTAATAATATCCTTCAGGAGAGGAACACATGCACAAACCATCATATACCCAATGGGATTTTATTCAGCAGCAGAGCCAGGGATGCTGGTAATCTCAGCACTTGGGAGGCAGAGGCAGGAGGATGGATGCAAGTTCCAGGGCAAACTTGGCTTACTCATCAAGATCTTGTTTCAAAAGCAAACAAGCAAAACAGCAAAAAGAAAAGAGGTACTGAGTCATGAAAAGACTCGAGGTGACTCGTCTGCACCCCGGAACCGCTGCTCTGTCACCAGTGGGCTTCCCAGTTACCAGTGACTCCGGCTACACAACAGTGTGGAAAAGGCAGACTGTGGGCACAGTGTAAGAACAGTGGTTACTGGGTTGTAAGGGGGATGCAGGTCAAGCACACTGGAGGGCCAGGGCTCTGGCAATGACTATGTGATACTACAATGACGGTCACATGCACATCTGTCCAGACCCACAGCACATACCGGGGGGAACTCTAATGCCAACTATGAATGCCAGGAGGTGGTTAAGATGAGCTGTCCGAGTCTCAGTGGTGCTGGGCATAGAGCCCAGGGCTGTGAACTGAAGTCTTCTAGTAGAACCGGGCTCAATACCCAGCACCCACAGGGCAGCTCACAACTGTCTGTAACTTCAGTTCCAGGGGATCCGACATCTTCACACAGACACACACGCAGGCAAAACACCAATGCACATAAAATTAAAAAAAAATTTTTTTTATTTTATTTTTCAAGACAGGGTTTCTCTGTGTAGTTTTGCGCCTTTCCTGGAACTCACTTGGTAGCCCAGGCTGGCCTCGAACTCACAGAGATCCGCCTGGCTCTGCCTCCTGAGTGCTGGGGTTAAAGATGTGCACCACCACCGCCTGGCTAAAAATAAATAAATTCTTAGAAGAAGGAGGAGGAGGAGGAGGAGGAGGAGGAGGAGGAGGAGGAGGAGGAGGGGAAGAAGAAGAAGAAGAAGAAGAAGAAGAAGAAGAAGAAGAAGAAGAAGAAGAAGAAGAAGAAGAAGAAATAGTAAACTAAAGAAAATTGTGACCTTGTATCCAGTTGTCAGAAAATAGAGGCAACTGAGGCAGATGAGCTAAGAATCCTACTTAATGGAGCTAAGGGGTAAAAACCAGAGACTCCTGAAGATACAAGAGATAAGAACAATCTTAAAGTGGGCAAAAGTAAAGTGTGAAGTAAAAAAACATTGAATTTTTGTTGTGGTGGTTGAGCCAGGGTCTTACAATGTAGCGCAGGCTGGCTTCAAAGTCACAGACATCTTCCTGCCTCAGCCTCTGGAGTGCTGGGATGCAGACATGAACTACCCAAGCATACCAAAAGATGTTTAAAATGAGATACACAAATCTTTGACAAGTGTGATCAAGACAAATGAAGATGGGCTGGAGAGATGGCTTAGTGGTTAAGAGCACTGGCTGTTCTTCCAGAGGTCCTGAGTTCAATTCCCAGCACCCATGTGGCAACTAACAACCACCTGTAACTCTAGTTCCTGGGGATCCAACACCCTCTGCAGACATAATTCAGGTAAACACCTATGCACATAATAAACATTGGAAAATGAACAACTGAGATATGCTGGAGATTAAGCTCAGTTGCAGTACTTGCTTAACATGTCAAAGTCTTGGGTTTGATCTCTAGAAAGGCATAAACCAAGAGGCAGGAGGACCAGAAGTTCAAGATCATCCTGAGCTACTTAGCAAGTTGGAGGCCAGCCTGCTTATGGGAGACAAGTCTCAAAATATAAACATCCCGTGAAGCCTGACAACAAGGGGCGATGCCAGTCAGGGAGGCTGGATTTGACCCCCAGTCCCAGGGTAAGAACCCCAAAAGGCAGCTATAGAAAGCCAGGGAGTTGACTGTTAACAGTCTAAAAAGTGGTCACATTCCAGAGGCAGAGGCAGGCAGATCTCTGAGCTCAGGGTCAGCCTGATCTACAGGGTGAGTTCCAGGACAGCCAGGCTACACAGAGAAACCCTGTCCTGAAATAAAACAAACAGACAAACAAAACAAAACAAAAACTCCGAGTCTGAAAAGTGAAAGTGGGGGCTGCTGTAGGCTCAGTTCAGGCCAGAAGCACAGACCCCACCCTCAGTGGGAGCTGAGAAGAAGCCCTGAGCCTCAGATTCACTCGTGATTCGTCTCAGCAGCCGCCTGTCTGAATTCACTGCTGCAGAACCTGAACTCCAAGGCGTTCCTTCACATCAGGAGCTCCATCCCGCCAGCAGGGGGAGTATCGCTGAGGAGGCCTTAAAAGGTGGAAGAGAGTCCTCCACCTGGGCAGATCTCTGCACTGAGGTTACTTCCCATACCCCCAACAAACACATCTGGGAGACCCCCACCCTAGGGGTCTCAAGAAGGCTAGAAAAATCTGCCCATCCCACAGGTGGCAAAGCTAAGTGTGGCTATAGACGGGGTCAACTAAAGGGAAGAGATGCTCTGGCAAGAGCTTGTCCAGCACAGACTCGATCGACACCAGCGTAAACCCTGGGGAAGGCAGCTGACCATGAGGCCAGCCGACACCGCCTGCCCAGTGCAGAGAACTGGCAAGTTCCAAGTTTTGGGGAGCCAGGAGGTGCTCTCTTTAGTACCCCAGTTTTTCCTTTTAACGCTTCTGTGCTCCCCACCAGACGCCTCATCCCCCACTCTTCTTAAAAAACAAACAAGCAAAACAAAAAATTGAAACACAAGATAAAATCAAAATGCTACCAAAAAGCATAGAGGAGAGCTGGGTGGTGGTGGCGCACGCCTTTAATCCCAGCACTCGGAAGGCAGAGGCAGGTGGATCTCTGTGAGTTCGAGGCCAGCCTGGTCTACAGAGTGAGTTCCAGGAAAGGCGCAAAGCTACACAGAGAAACCCTGTCTCGAAAAACCAAAAAACCAAAAAACAAACAAACAAAAAAGCAGATAGTAGAGGAAAACAGAACAAATGGGAAAAAGAAGAAAGGACACGGAAAGATTACTCATCATAGAAAAGAAATGTTGCCGGGCGGTGGTGGCGCACGCCTTTAATCCCAGCACTCGGGAGGCAGAGCCAGGTGGATCTCTGTGAGTTCGAGGCCAGCCTGGGCTACCAAGTGAGCTCCAGGAGAGATGCAAAGCTACGCAGAGAAACCCTGTCTCGAAAAAAACAAACAAACAAACAAAAAAAAAAAAAAAGAAAGAAAAAGAAATGTGCAAACAAAATTAGAAGTGTGTGGAAAGGAATAAAAGATAGAAGCATACTTTTTAAATACAATGGAGAGGACACTGTTGGAAGTGTGCTGAGAGGAGAAGAGGCGGGCCAGGCAGCACTCTGGCCCTGCCCCGCGCACCGCTCCCCGGCAGCGGCAGTGAACTCAGGAATCTGTCCTCATGTTGCAAAACAGACATCTTGTCTGAAATAAGTCTTGGGAGAGGGCCAGGGCGGTGGCTCCCGCTCTCTGAGAGAACAAAGCAGGAGGGTTCATTGCAAGCTTGAGGCCAACCTAGTCTGCATTGCCAGGGCTACACAGCAAGACCCTGCTTTCTGTTTGTTTGGTTTTGGTTTTTCGAGGTTTCTGCATAGTCCTAGAACTCACTCTGTAGACCAGGCTGGCCTCGAACTCACAGAGATCCACCTGCCTCTGCCTCCTGAGTGCTGGAATTAAAGGTATGTGCCAATTTTTTTTAAAAGCTCTTGTTTTCTTCTTCTTCTTCTTCTTCTTCTTCTTCTTCTTCTTCTTCTTCTTCTTCTTCTTCTTCTTCTTCTTCTTCTTCTTCTTCTTCTTCTAGTTACCTGATATTTATTTATTCATTTGTTTATTTATTTATAGTTTTTAGCACAGAGTTTCTCTGTGTAACCCTGGCTGTCCTGGAACTCCCTCTGTAGACCAGGCTGGCCTTGAACTCAGAGACCAACCTGCCTCTGCCTCCTGAGTGCAGAGATTAAAGGAGTGAGCCACCACCCTATCCCACCCCACCCCAGCTAATTTTCATTTTTTAAAGATTTGTTTCTTTTTATTTTATTTGTATGTTTGCCTGCACACACATATGTGCAATTAATGTTTAAAAACATTGTGTATTGTGTTTGTGTGTGTGTATATATTAGAGAATATTTTGCGGGGAGTCTATTCTCTCCTTCCTAAGGATCCCAGGGATTGAACTCAGGTCTTCAGGCGTGGCAGCAGGCATCTTTACCCATTGGGCCATCCCACTGGCCCTGAATTTGTGTTCAAACTTTCTTAATATTGGGAAATCTTTGTATTTTCTGTGTCTAGCATGGTTTGATTTGCTTTGTTTTCCTTGTTTTTGTTTTTTGTTGTTGTTTTTTGAGACAGGGTACCTCTGTGTAGCCCTGGCTGTCCTGGAACTCGTCTGCAGATGAGGCTGGCCTCAAACTCAGAGATCTGCTTGTCTTTGCCTCCCGAGTGCTGGGATTAAAAGTGTGCACCACCACGGCCTGGCTTCCAGCATGGTTTGACATTGTTGCTTTTACAGTAACTGTTTCCTCTTCTCTTAGTGGCACTGGGGATTGAGCCCTCAGGGGATCTTCAAATAACCCAGCAGTGACATCCAAAACACAATACAGAAAGAAACCAGGAAACATGAAAAAACTGCCAATAAACTTTTCCAAATGCAGATATTCTGAAATAGGGCTGGAGAGACGGCAGTGGTTGGGGGCACTTGCTGCTCTTACAGAGGATCTGGGTTCAGTTCCTAGCACCCCCATGGCCAACACCTCTGTAGTTCTAGTTCCAGAAGCTTCCATACCCTCTGCAGGCATGTGGTGCACATACATACAAACAGGCAAAACATACACATTACATATATAGTATATACATACATATATATGAATGAGATACTGTAATAGTAAGATGCTAGATAAGTTAATTAGAAAAAATAATCAGTTATTGAAAGAGGACGAATAACAGACAGATAAACTCAATTTAGGATCTGGTGAGGAGAGTCAGCAAAGGAAAGGAAAAGGTTAGCAAAAAAAACAAAAACAAAAACAAAAACAAAACCCAAACAAACCAAACCAAACCGAAAAAACAAGCCGGGCAGTGGTGGTGCACACCTTTAATCCCAGCACTTGGGAGGCAGAGGCAGGCGGATCTCTTGTGAGTTCGAGGCCAGCCTGGACTACAGAGTGAGTTTCAGGAAAGGTGCAAAGCTACACAGAGAAACCCTGTCTCGAAAACCAAAAAAGAAAAAAAACAAAAACCAAAAAACCAAAAACGGATTTGGGAAAAACAGAACTGTTGGAAATGAAAACCCGATGAAAGCCACAGTAGGAAGCCGAGCCGACGGACTCAGTGGAGCAGAGAAGGAGCGTCAGGGATGGAGGATGCGCAGGCTAGTTTATGCCAACAACACAAACTAGAGGCACTCTCAATGGAGAAAACGTCCACATAAGATTGGCCTATAGGCAAGTCTGTTGGGCATTTTCTTGATTAATGATTGATGTGGGGAGGCCCAGCCCACTGTGGGTGGTGCCTCTCCTGGGTTCTATAAGAAAGCAGGCTGAGCAAGCCATGGGGAGCAAGTCAGTAAGCAGCACTCCTCCATGGTCTCCGCTTCATTTCCTGCCTCCAGGTCCATGCCTTGACTTCCTTTGATGAAGGACTGTGATGTAGAAACGTCAGCAAAACAAGCTCTTCCCTCCCCAGGTTGGTCATGGTCTTCCATCACAGCTACTGACTAAGACAGAGGACAGATGGACAAAATACAACAGTCTAACAACAGAGGAAAAACCTGAGCATGACCATAATGGCTAGGAACCCTGACTGGTGATCAAGAGACCAAACCAAGGCAGTCACAGGATAGAGCTGAGATTAAAACTCAAAGCATACAAACTCTATTCCTTGAATGCAGCAGACAATTGCCAGATCCAGAGAACAAATGGACACCCAAAGAGAAACCCAAAAAAGCGGGAAGAACCTCTTCAAGATAGATAGATTACAGGCAACATGTAAACATAAAAAGAAACAATACTGTACGCGGTAAGGGGAAATGTGAACTCATCTACATCAGAAATACACAGACGCTCTCACCAGCTAGCCAGAAGCGAGCAAAGCATGGAACTGTGCCTGTCCAGCCTGAGAAGCATGTAAAGAGCGGCTAACGGGGGCCCAGCAGAGCTACTACTTACATTAACAGGAAGTAAGAACATTTCAGGATGCACACACTACAGCAGTTCTTGACAGACATGCCAGCGCTGCAGTAGACACAGGAGTCCTCTCCACAGAGGGGAAGAGAGCCTCAATTAGGGGAACACACGAAAAAGTAACTCTCATGAGGAAGAGATACACAAAGGTCCAGCAATAAACCTGAAAAATCCTTAATAGTACTGGGGAGCAAAGACAAACAATAACCCAAGCCGCCAAATGACAAGAATTAGTAAACACCACTCAGTTATAGCCTTTCATGTAAATGATCTCAACCCATTAATAAAGAAACAGAGACTAGCTGGCTGGATAAAAAAAAAAAAAAAAAAGATCCAGTTATCTGTTTCCAAGAAACACACTTCATCGGCCAAGATTACTACAGACAGAGTCAAAGGACAGACTTCAGTCCATCAAGCAAATGGGAGCTGAAAACACTAGGGTAGCAATTCTAGTATATACTAAGTCAACTTCAAAACAGAGTCAGAAGAAACAAAGAAGAAACAGGCTGGGTGGCTGACTCAGTTGGCAGAGCGCTTACCCAACATGCACAAGGCTCTGAATTCATTACTCAGCGTGGAAAAAAAAAAAAAGCCACTGTCTTTGGACCAGAAACATTAATAATAAAAATTATTTGAGTTGAGGATGTAGTTCAGTTGGTAGCATGCTTGCCTTGCATGAATGGGGCCCCGGGTTTGATTTCTAGCACCACAGAAACCAGACATGTAGTATACACGGAGGTTCAATGTCACCCTGGCTATGTAGGAAGTTTGAGGGCAGCTTGGGCTACATTTTCAAGGGATCCAACACTCTCTTCGGACATTCTTGGCATAACATCCATACACACAAAATTTTTTTTATTAAAAAAGATGGTCTAGCTGGGTGGTTGTGGTGCACACTTTTAATCCCAGCACTTAGGAGGCAGAGGCAGGTGAATTTCTTCCAGTTTGAGGCCAGCCTGGTCTACAGAACAAGTTCCAAGACAGCAGAGCTACACAGAGAAACCTTGTCTTGAAAAACCAACCAAACAAACCAACAAATAAATCAAAAAGAGGCTGGAGAGATATCTTGGTGGTTAAAAGCACTTACTGCTCTCCAGAGGACCTGGTTTGGTTCCATTACCCATGTTGAGCAGCTCACAGGCACCTTAACTTCTGCAGACCCTACACCTTCTTCCAGCCTCCATGGGTCTGTGTGCACATACACACATAAACACACATGTACACATTATTTTTTTTTTAAATCTAGCTGAGCATGGTGTCTTTAATTCCAGCACTTGGGAGGCAGAGGCAGGCAGATCTATGAGTTCAATCAAGGCCAGGCTGGTCTGCAGAGTGTGTTCCAGGACAGCCATGGCTACACAGAGAAACTCTCTCTCAAAAAAAAAAAAAAAATCTAGAAAAAAAATTTAAACAACACTATAGATCAAATGGGCTTAACTGGTAACCACAGAATATTCCTTTCAACAGATATGGAGGACACCTTCTTCTTATGGAGCCTTCTCTAAAATGGACTACATTCTAGGCACAAAGCAAGTCTTAACAAATATAAAAGATTCAAAATAATTACATATATCTTATCAGATCAAAATGCAATAAAGATTGAAATCAACAGTAAAAGAAAAGACACAGATACTTGGAGGCTGAACAATACATTGTCTAGTGACTCACTAGGAAACCAGGGAGGGAATCCAACTCAATTTCACACCAGGCGGTGGTGGCGCACGCCTTTAATCTCAGCACTTGGGAGGCAGAGGCAGGTGGATCTCTATGAGTTTGGAGCCAGCCTGGTCTACAGAGTGAGATCCAGGAAAGGTGCAAAGCTACACAGAGAAACCCTGTCTCGAAAAATAAAACAAAACAAAACAAAAAAAGGAGAAAGAGGGGGCTGGAGAGATGGCTCAGAGGTTAAGAGCACTGACTGCTCTTCCAGAGGTCCTGAGTTCAATTCCCAGCAACCACATGGTGGCTCACGACCACCTGTAATGAGATCTGGTGCCCTCTTCTGACCTGTAGTCATACATGCTGTATACAAAATAAATAAATAAATCTTTAAAAAAAAAAAAAAGGAGAAAGAGAGAAAGAAAGAAAGGAAGGAAGGAAGGAAGGAAGGAAGGAAGGAAGGAAGAAAGAAAGAAAGAAAGAAAGAAAGAAAGAAAGAAAGAAAGAAAGAAAGAAAGAAAGAAACTTTACAGCAATAATAAGTAATAATAAGTACTTCATTAAAGATAAGAGGGTGCCAGCAAGATGGCTCGCCTGGTTAAGCTGCTTGCCATGCAGACCTAGTAACCTGAGTTCAGTCAACCGACGGGACCCACCAAAAGAGAGAAAGAAGGAACTGATGCTACAAAGTTGCACTCCTACCTACACACACACACACACACACACACACACACACACACACACACACACACACACACACCACAGCACCTGCGCACTCCCCCCCCAATAATAGTAATTTTTTTCTAAATCAGAAGGATGTGCCTCAAGGTCTTATGCAAATGAGAATAATCCAAACACCAAGCAATGGATGTCAACAAATGATGCAGATTGTAGAGAAACAAATGAAATAGAGACTAAAAGAGCAAAGGGATGGATAAAATAAAAAGCTGGTTCTTTGAAAAAGATAAATTAGCCTGGTATGGAGGCACACCCCTGTAATCCCAGAGGATCAAGAGTTCAAGGCTAGCCCCAATCACATAACCTGGGCTACATAACACCCTTTTCAGGAGTGGAAGTAAAATTTATACAACTAGGGAAAATCTAGAAGAGCTTAGGAAGTACCTTTGAAAACTTACATTCAAACAAACAGACTGGGAACCACAAGATGATATAAACAGATCCATGAAAACCATCAGATTGAAGCAGTAATAAAATGCCTATCACTGCCAAATTCTACCAACCTTTTAAAGAGCTAACAACACTCCTGAAACGGTTGGTCCCCCAAATAGAAAGGGGAGAACACCACTGATGTCACCCCACAAAGCCAGAATATACCGATAGCAAAACGGGGCAAGAATCCAACACAGAACACAACTACAGACCAATCTCCCCGATGAGCAGACACAAAAACTCTCAACAAAACACTTGCAAGCCAAACTCAAGAATACATTAAGAAGATCACATACCATGACCAAGGTGGTTTCATCCAGATGTACAAGGGTCAACATGTGCAAATCAATAAGTGTAATACAATGTGTAAATCTATAATAAGGACAAAATGATGTGATCACCTCAATAGATGTAGAGAAGGCCTCTGACAAAGTTCAAGATCCCTCATGACCAAAGTATGGCACAAACTGGGAACAGAAGGAACATATATCAACATAGAAAGTCCATGTGTGACACACATAGAGCCAACATTATACTAAATGAGGGAAACTGAAAGCCGTTCCCGTAAAATCAGGAATGCAATGAAGTGGCCATTTCATCACTCTCATTCAGTATAGAAGTTGAAGTTTTCACTAGAGCAATAAGAGAAAAAAATGAAGGGATACAACCATGAAAGGAAGATGCCAAAGTATTCCTATTTACAGGCAATATGATCCTACATTTAAAAGTCCCAATAGACTCCACCAGAGGACTCTTGGATCGGATGAACACTTCTAGCAAATAATAAAATGAACAGACAAAAAGCAATAGCCAGTCTATATATCAGTAATGAACTCACTGAGAAGAAATTCTGAAAAAAAATCCATTTAAACAATAAACAAAACAACAACAACAACAACAAAAAACCCAAAACACCAAAAAATCACCAACCCTAGGAGGGCCCGTGAGATTGTTCAGAGGGTAAGCCACCAAGGCTGCAGCCTGAGTACAGTCCCAGGGACCCACTTGGTGGCAGGAGAGGGCTGACCCCAGCAAGCTATCTTCTAACCTCTACAAGTATGCAGCGGCACACATGCCATCTCCTGCCCCGACACACAGGTGGGCACAGGTGCTCACTGCCAACCCTGACAATCCAGGTCCAACCCCAAGTGCCCATGGTGGAAAGAGACAGCAGACTCCTCTAAGCTGTCCTCTGACTTCTGTACGCATATGCAATAGCACACAACCGTGGCACACATATGCCCATGTGCACACATACACACAAATTATTTAATTAATCATTTTTAAAACTCTAAGAATAAACGCAACCAAGCAGGTGAAGAAAGATCTCTACAATAAGAATGGTAAGACACTGAAGAAAGACCAGAAGATACTAGGAGATATTAAAGGTGTTTTTGTGCTGATAAATTGGCAGAATTAATGCTACAAAAATGGCTGGGTTACTAAAAGCTGTGAATAAATTCAACACAATCACCATCCAATTTCCAATGACATTCTTCAAAGAACCAGGAAAAAAATAAGTATAAAATTCATATGCAAGCCAGGTGGTGGTGGCGCGTGTCTTTAATCCCAGAACTCGGGAGGCAGAGACAGGCGGATCTCTGTGAGTTCGAGGCCAGCCTGGACTACAGAGCGAGATCCAGGACAGGCACCAAAACTACACAGAGAAACCCTGTCTCAAAACAAACAAACAAACAAACAAACAAACAAACAAGTTCATATGCAAGTACAAAAGACTCCAAATACCCAAAGCAATCCCAAATAGAAAGAGCAGTGCTGGAAACATCACAATTCCTGATCTCACACTATACTCCAGAGCCCTAGTAAGGAAACAGACCAAGGATAGGATAAGAGGACCCAAGTGGGCAATGTGGTGCATCCGTATGACCCCAGCTCCGGGAAGTAGAGGCCGGAGGATCAGGAGTTCAAGGCCAGCCTCAAAAAAAGAAAGGAGGAGGAGGAAGAAGGAGGAAGGTTGAGAAGAGGAAGAGGAGGAGACAAAAAGCAACCAGTACTGTTGAGGATGTGAGGAAAGAGGCTTCCTCACTGCTGGCGGGGACATAAACTGGTGCAGCCACTTCAGAAGTCAGTGTGGAGATTCCTCAGAAAACATAAAACTGAAAACAACTTGCATAGCCTTGTTTACCACTGCATTTTTTCATGATAGCTAAGAAAGGAACCAGCCTGGATGTCCACTACCAGATGAATGGATAACAAAAATGTAATACACACACAATGGAATTTTATCTAGTCATAAGGAAAATAAGAATCATGACATCCACCAGAAAATGGATAGAAGTGTAGTTTTTTGTTTTGTTTTGTTTTTAATGTTTGTTTGGTTTTTTTGTTTTGTTTTTCAAGACAGGTCCTGAGTTCAATTCCCAACAACCACATGGTGGCTCACAACCATCTGTAATGAGATCTGGTGCCCTCTTCTGGCCTGCAGGGATATGTACAGACAGAACACTGTATACATAATAAATAAATAAATCTTTAAAAAAAAAATTCTATGAAGTCCAGGATGGCCTTGAATTTGCTCTTCCTGCCTGGCACGGGCCTCTTTCCTATTGTCACAATTGACGAGACAGCCTGGCATGGAGGGCTGGGGGCCACTCCCAACACTCAGGAGGGCACAGTCAGACTGTGACGCGGCTTAGTGGGAGAACTCTGCCATAGCACGGCCAAGGCCCTGGGCACCATCCCTAACACAGGAAGAAGACAAAAATGCCAAGGCTGAGAAGTGTTAGGGTCCCACAGTGCTGGATAAAAGACTAAATCCCCCACCACAGGCTCTGGATGCCAGCTGACTCGGGAACACAGCAGGGCTGTGGGGTGACCTCCACCAAGCACCTGGGGCTGCGCTCCTCTTTGCTCTGTGGAAGTCTTGTTCACCCTTCACTTCCCACCCTGGATGCCTGGAGACCCCTTCCTGCTGGCTGCTCTAGGCTTCCCGTGGTGACAGGAGCCCCTGTCGGAAGCCATTTTGGCTGAAACTCCAGGTAGAGTCAATGTTACCCACTAGTTCCGGCGGTCACTGTCTGGCCAGGGCTGACCAGCCTCTACAGCCTACCCCTGCCAGGGCTCTGCCGCTGCTGTAGAGAGCCCCTGGACTCTCAGGTGGGTGGCCGAAGGGGGCTGCAAGGGCAGAGCCTGCTCAGCATCAAAGATGTCCCCAGGCCTGGGAGGCGAGAAGGGAAGGTCGCCAGCTCAGCTTTTTGTCAGAATGAATCCCTGGGTGGAAAGCCCAGCCGGCCGAGCCTCAGAGATCCACTCACTGCTGACTCATTCGCTTAGCAAACAGAGCGTTCACCAAGCACACCCTAGGCCAGGCGCTGAGACCGACATGCACTCCTGTGACCCCATCCCCCACCCCAGGCACAGACGCTGCCTCTGGAAGAACAGGCTTGCTAAGGGCCTGCTTCCTCTCTTTTTTTTTTTTTTTTTTTTTTTGGTTTTTCGAGACAGGGTTTCTCTGTGTAGCTTTGCGCCTTTCCTGGAACTCACTTGGTAGCCCAGGCTGGCCTCGAACTCACAAAGATCCGCCTGCCTCTGCCTCCCGAGTGCTGGGATTAAAGGCGTGCGCCACCACCGCCCGGCCCCTGCTTCCTCTCTTAAGGCTGCTGTTCCAACTCCTGTGTTGACCACAGACCTCAGGCCTCTGGCAACTTCTCCAGACACCGCACGGCCAGAAGCCCTCCTTCCCAACCATGGCTCCTCTTGTGGGAGTCTCTGGAGAGCCTGGTTCTCGAGAACAAAACCTTCCCAGGACACAGGAGATTCGTGGTACCGACAGCAATTTTAGGCTGGGTGGGGAAGAGGCCACAGTGCTCACTCCTGCAGCCGTGGCCCTGACCACGGGGTGAAGGATGGATAGGCAGGCCACAGAGTCAGCATGATCCAAGTCCGCTGCTGCCTCATTCCCTGACCTGAAGCCTCATTCCTCAGCTCTGGAAGCGGGGAGGTGGGAGGGAGCACAGACTTGGGTAGACAGACCTGTTTGAAGTCCTGGAGATGCCATCTTTTGGTGCGCGACCTGCAAGTCACCACCTCCCTGAGCCCTGATTTCCTCATCTATAAAATGGGGTTAACAGGGCTTCCTTCCTGTGACCAATGACTAACCTTACTCCTTCTGCAGAAGAGGACTCTGGGCCCACACTTTGTGGCTGTCACAGATCGGTAAGTAGGAAATCTTTTGATTCACAAAATCATCCCTGAGTCCCTAGAAGGCAGCAAACTACCTTTTGGGTGGGCTTCAGAAGACAGAGGCCTCTATCGCCCTCTGCTGGCCACTCTGGTTTCTTCATCCTTCCTAGACAAAAGCAAGGATCCACCATAGTGGTTCTCAACCTATGGGTCACAACCCTTTCATGGGGTTACCTAAGACCATCAGAAAGCACATATATTTACTTTATAATAAATAACCGTAGCAAAATTACAGTTATGAAGTAACAACAGCATAATTTTATGGTTAGAGGTCACCACAACACGAGGAGCTGTATTAAAGAGTCACAGCATTAAGAAGGTTGAGGACCACTGATGTAGCAGAATACAGGGGCTCCCTGGACCCTCCAGGAGTCGGAAGGGAGGTCAAGCAGTGACTTGCACCAGAGCACCATGGAGGATGTGGCCTTGGTCCCTGCTCCATTTCCTACACCATCTGTGCCCCCTGACCCAGCGGGTGTTAGGGCCCAGACCTCCTGACACCCGTGTGCCCAGTTCTGCTGGCCACCTCCACCAGAACAACCTGAGGACCCTCTGCAGCCAGTCTCCACTGTCCCTGCTCCTCCCTGACTCTGATTCCACCCTGTTCCTCTGCTAACTAAGGACTTGGATGCAATGCTGTTTTGCCTTGATGGCATCCTGTCACTGCTGAAGGCCATGCATCCCCCAGCAGTATCCTCTTGGGCTGCAGGTGCTGCTGCAAACATCCTGGGGTACCCAGACTGGGCAGGAGCAGAGCCTGGCCCTGGGCACCCAGGCTGGGCAGGAGCAGAGCCTGGCCCTGGGCACCAGGCTACAAGTACACAACGGGCACTTACGTGCTGGATCAGCGTCTCCACGATCTTGTATCGGTCCGGCATGTGGGTCACCATGTCTGTCATGTTGTCCTCAGATGTCCTTACCAACGTTGGCCCGAAGACCAGAGCCAGGTTCCGGGGCTCCATCTGGGTTGGGGAGGGGAAAATCCCAGGATCATTGCTTTGAGCACGACCACCGGTACCCTTCACTCCAGGTCACTGAGACTCCCATCCCCCACCCTGATCTGTCCCAAGATTAGGGGCTGAACATCCCACATGGGCATGGAGAGGTTTGCCAGGTGAAGTACAAGCCAGATGTTTAGCCTCTCACATTTCCAGGCCTGGCAGCCATGATCAGTGCCGACCTCACACACCCATCCAGGGTAGCCCTCGTGGTAAGTGATAGTATGGGGATTCTGGTGTGGGAGACATGTTGGAGACTCTAGTGTAGTTTAGAACAGGGAGGAATCCCTTCATTCCTCTCCTTTTCTCCACTGCAGAACCAAAAGACAGAAAGAACTGGATTAGGAAGATGTAAAGGGAAGGGATTGGTGCTGGACCAGAGGACAGATGCCACTTGGCATGGGGCACAGTGGCTCTTGGCCTCTACATGGCCCTCAGCAACTCAGGAGCTGGCTCTGTGAGGGAACGGTGCTGGCCCAGCTGCAGGCTGATGCACTGGCCCAGTGTGGTAGGCATAGACTAACAGCCTTGGGAGATGGGGATTACGGGGCCTCAGATCATGCTGAGGAGGCGTGAATTCCATGCAGCCAGTGCTTCCCAGACTCCACCAGGGAACTACACACACCTTGTTTTTCTCTGAGTGGTCAGCAATGGTCTTGAGATGGCCCACGAGGAATTTAAGCGTTTCATAGTAGTGTCCTGGGAGATCCCGGATCTAGGGGACAGGAGGAGGGAAAAGGGGCCAGGCTGTGGTGATCTCTCCAATCCACCCTCCACCATGCTCCAAAGAGACTCCCATTGCCCCACCACAGGGAGCTGGAATCCACCTGCCAACCCCCTTCCTTGGTTCAGATGGGGAAACTGAGGCTATCGGTGGAGAAAGGCTTCTCCAAAGCCTCTGGGGGGATGGCACCAGGCTGCCCCAACTGCCTGGCAGGCTTCTGTCCTCACCAGCTTCCGCAGAGTCTTCATCCTCTCCCTGGAGTCTTCTATCCGATTGGCCTCAATGAAGTCATTGTATTTGTCTAGAAGACAGGAGAGATGCTCAGAGGTGGAGGCAGCCCCTTCCTCACTCTGGGAGCTGAGGATTCCAGCCAGGAGGAAGGCTTTGCTGCAGGGAAGACCTGGGCTTTTTGCTGATCCTTGCAAAGGGACCCCAGCCCTGTCTTCAGGCCAAGGATCTCAAGACTCAGTAGGTCAGAAATAAGAAGAAGGGTCTTCAGACACCTCACCGACCTCAACAGTCCTCAGCTTCTGAGGTTCCCAAAGATGTCCCAGGAACTTTAATACCGAAGCCCTTTTTCCCATGCTCCCTGGGGGTGCAGCGTCCATCAGGTTAGCTGGGATGGAACTTCCAGCAAATAAGGATTTAGCATGGCCAGGCCCTCAATACCATCCCCAACACCCCAAAATATAAAACACAGTTCGTCCAGATGAGCCATCTGTAAGGATTGCCAAGAATATGGTTTAGGGCCAGGGACATGGCTCAGCGGGGGACAGGCTTACTGTACCAGCATGAGGACCAGGATGCTGGACCCGCAGCACCACATGGAAAGCTTACTGTGACGGGGCTGGAGAGATGGCTTGGAGGTTAAGAGCACCAACTGCCCTTCCAGAGGTCCTGAGTTCAATTCCCAGCACCCACATGGTGGTTCACACCTGTCTATAATGGGATCTGGTGCCCTCTTCTGGTGTGTAGGCATACATGCAGACCACAGACAAAGCACCCATATTCATAAAATGAACAAATAAATAAACCTCAAAAAAAAGTGGCAGCATGCCTTGTCACCCCAGTACTGGAAGAGGGGACAGGAGGACCCCCGGAACTCACTAACTGGGAGCCCGAGATTCAGTGAAAGACCTTGTCTCTGTAAGTTAGGTGTAGAGTGATGCAGGACGACACTGGATGTCAATCCCTGGCTCTTGAAGGCGTGCACATGGGGCTCAGGGAGGACTGGGATTCCACTACAGGACATGCGCAGTGGGGAAGGATGCAGGCATGCCCGCATGCCAGGGACCATGAGAGAGCGTCCACTGCTACATCACACAACACCAGCTAGTTTAGTTCCGTGACACAGAGCCTAATATACAAATCAAAATACCAAAGGTGAGGGCCTACGAGGGGGCTCTGTGGGTAAAAGTGCTGGCTGCCAAGTCTAACGACCCGAGTTCAACCCCCGGGTCCCACATGGTGGAAGGAGAGAACTGAATCCTGCAAGCTGCCCTTTGACCTCGACATGAATGACTTGGCAAGCTTGTGTATTCCTTCCCCATACTAGATAGATAGATAGATAAATGTAATGTAATTATTAAAAGATCAAAGGCAAGCTGGGCATGCTGTTTCATGCCTATAATCTCAGCACTCAGGAGGCTGAGACAGGAGGATTTCCCTAAGTCTAAGGCCAGCCTAAGTTAGAGCAAGAACCTGTCTCAAAAGGAAAAAAAAAATCACAGAAGAAAATATTTTTATAACCACAAGGACTAAACATGAGATATTCAACCCATTAAAGTGTTTAGACATTTAAAAATATTGTGTTGGGGGTCTGTGAGACGGCTCAGTGGGTAAATGAATTTGCTGCAAAGCCTGACGACCTGAGTTGGATCCTCAGGTCCCACCTGGTGGAAGGAGAATTGACTCTAGAAAGTTGACCTCTGACCTCTACATGCGGGCTATGGTTTCCTCCCCTCCATACTCAGTAAGTAAATAGAGCCAGGCAGTGGTGGCGCACGCCTTCAATCCCAGCACTCAGGAGGAGAGGCAGGCAGATCTCTGTGAGTTCGAGGCCAGCCTGGTCTATAGAGTGAGTTCCAGGACAGCCTGAGCTACACAAAGAAACCCTGTCTCAACAAAACAAAACAAACAAACAAAAAAACAAATAATAATAATAATAATAGGAAGAAGAAGAAAAAGAAGAAAGAAATAATAAAAATAGGAAGAATTTTAAGATTTTAAACAGTTTTCCATTTCTTTTTCTTTCTTTTTTAGATTTATTTATTCATTATGTATACAGAAGAGGGCGCCAGATCTCATTACAGATGGTTGTAAGCCACCATGTGGTTGCTGGGAATTGAACTCAGGACCTCTAGAAGAGCAGTTGGTGCTCTTAACCACTGAGCCATCTCTCCAGCTCCAGTTTTCCATTTCTAAACTGAAAAGTCCAAAGGGAAGTGGCAGCTGGCTGTGATGGTATAACCTGTAGTCCCAGCATCTAGAAGGCTGAGGCAGGAGGATTGCTTCAAGTATGAAGTTATCCTGGGGTACATAGCAAGACCTTGTCTAAGAAAAAAGTGAAAAAGGCAGGGGAGGGGAGGATGCCACAACAAATAATTGTAAAGATCAACAAGGGTTAATGCATTTGTTCCCACAAACCAAGAGGAAAAAGATGACCCAACAGAAATATAGGTACAGAGCAGGAAGACTCAATTACAGAAGAAATGGAGAGAGCCAATAAACCAAGGAAAAGAGGCTGCCTCTCCCTAGAAATGGGGCAACACAATGAAACCATAGCAAGATACCATCCCTCCTACTGATCAGCAAAAACTTCAAACACTTCGAACAAAGCTGAGGCTGCCATCCCAGTGCATGCCCAGCATGTACAAGGCCCTGCATTTGATGCCCAGACTGCAGAAAAGGAAAAAACCAAACAAGGTGTGGTGGTACCTGCCTGTAATTGCACATACTCAGGAGGAGAGGAAAGACACAATCAGACGCTGAAAGCCAATCTGAGTAACTTTCTGTTGCCTCAAACCAAACAATAGGAGGCCAGAGACTTGTTGCTCTTCCAGAGGACCCAAGTTCAATCCCCAGCACCCACATTGTAACTCCAGTTCTAGGGGATCTGGAACCTTCTTCTAACCTGCTCAGGCACCAGGCAGAGGCATACGTGCAGGCAAACACCCATGCACATAAAGTAAACAAGTAAACCAAAAGAAAAGAGAAGTGAAGGCTAGGCGGTGGTGGCGCACGCCTTTAATCCCAGCACTCGGGAGGCAGAGGCAGGCGGATCTTTGTGAGTTCGAGGCCAGCCTGGGCTACCAAGTGAGTTCCAGGAAAGGCGCAAAGCTACACAGAGAAACCCTGTCTCGAAAAACCAAAAAAAAAAAAAAAAAAAAAAGAAGAAGTGAAATAAGTGTCTTACTTCTCACAGGAAGACACTGACCTACCACCCCACATCTGAACACCCACCTACAGAAGAGGGCCAGTCTTGTAAGGACAGACTCAAAGAAGGGCCTGGAAGGTGGAAGGCGATCTAAACACCCACCAGTAGAGGAGCCATCAGAAAAGGCACAGGCTAGAATCTGATTTTGATCTTATGTGTATGAGTGTTTTGCCTGTGTGTATGTCTATACCACGTGTGCACCTGGTGCCCAGGAAGGTCAGAAGAGGGAACCGGATCCCCCGAAGTGGAGCTGCAGATGCTGTGAGCCACTCTGCAGGTGAGGGTCCCCTGCAAGGGCAACCAGTGCTCTTAACCTCTGAGCCATCTCTCTCCAGCCCTGAGAACAGATGCTGCTAAGAACAACTCAACAGCAAAGTCGCAGCCTGCTCACACGGCTCCGCAGGCACAAGCAGTGTCTCTTTCCTAGTCTGTGTTGGGGACACCAGGCCAGCGGCTTGAATAAGTCACAGTGAGAATATTTACACCGCAGACATTGGAAAATGTAACAAACCAGGACCCTCTCCTGTAGAGTGAGTCGTGAACACTCATCCACCCCACCCCATGGTGGTCTGGGGGGCTCACAGCATAAAGGTCAGGAAAGAAACAGCATGGCAGAATTGGCTTGTCTGCCTGGTTATGATTTTTGTTTTGAGTTTTGAAACAAGGTCTCTCTGTAGCCCCGGCTGTCCTGGAACTCTGTAGACCAGGCTGGACTCCAACTCACAGAGATCTGCCTGCCTCTGCCTTCCAAGTGTCGGGACTAAAGGTGTGCGCCACGATGTCTAGTTTGTGATTTTGTTTTTGAGACAGGCTTCTGTTTTATAGCTCTCCGTGTAGCCAAGGCTAGCCTCAAAAGTATCATCTTCCTGCCCCAGCCTCCTGAGTGCTGGAATGAAAGGCGTGCACTGCTAGACCCATTCAGGCTGTTAATGACACGCAGCTGAGTACATGGGCTCTCGACGGGTTTGGGTCCAGAAGCCTGAAGTGGAATCCTGGCTGTGCCACTCACAGGCTGGGTGACCTTAGCAAGTCACTTTACCTCTCTGAACCACTGTGTCTTGGTCCATGAAGGAGTCTGATAACAGTTCCTCTTTGGGGAACTGTTTCAGGGAGCAATGCTAGGCTACAGTGGATGCTCAGAGCATGGCCATGACCTCAAGGAGGGAGGACAGCGTGGCAGGAGGACAGAGCGACAGGACTGACACATGGCTGCACAGACTCCATGTCTGACATGCGCAGAGTCCTTTGGTGTTTTTAAAAATAGAATAAAAACAAATACATATAAAATACAACTCAGGCTAGAGAGATGGCTCAGAGGTTAAGAGCACTGGCTGCTCTTCCAAAGGTCCTGAGTTCAATTCCCAGCACCCACATGGTGGCTCACAACCATCTGTAATGAGATCTGGTGCCCTCTTCTGGCATAGTCATAAATTCAGGCAGAATACTGTATACATAATAAATAAAGAAATCTTTTAAAAAATAATAAATAAAATAAAACTCAACATTAAAACCAACAACCAAGAGTGAGAGGGAGAGAGTGTACGTACGGCAGGGAGTGGTGAGCGATGGCATGGACGGCATGTCCCCGTCCCCGTCCCCGGTCCGCCCCCGCCCCCTGTTCTGCCCACTACTCACCGTCAGTGAAGAGGGGCTCCGGCAGCTTTCGGAAGAAAGCCTTGAGCAGGCTGCTGATCACGTTGAGGTCCTGCCAGCGCTGAGGAGGAGCAGAGAGGTCAGGACAAGGCGTGCTCACCCCAGGTGCCCATGTCCCCCTCCACACCAGGTCTAGGAGCAGCCAGGCCACCCAAGTGCCCAGGCCTCCATGTCTGTCCAGTGGGTTCAATACTGCCTACCACAAAAAGCAAAAGGACCCAACCTGGGGGAAGTGAGGGAAGCGGCCCCACAGAAGCATGCCTGGTGAATCCACACGTGCCAGGGTCAGCCCTGCCTCCCGACGCTCTCCATCCAGCTAAGAGTGACCCTCAGACCACCCTTTTGACCCACAGTCCAAGTGTCCACAGCACAGGCCTCACATGCTGCCCCCTTCCGTTCCTAGGTCCTTTGCACATGTTGACACTGCTGGAACTGAACCTCTGCCCTTCACAGGGCTGGTCCCTCACCCTGTCTCGCTCCCAAAGCCCAAGCAGCCATGGATGCCACTACCCGGTCATCTGCACTGCACTCCGACTTCCTTCCAGGTGTTTCTTTTGTTTGCTTGTCACTACCTCCTGTGAGGCTGGGCTCTGTGAGGGGCAGGGATCCAAACGCTCTCATGGCCCCCAGGAGTGTTTGGCAGTATCTGGGAGCACCGCACACATGGATGGATAGAGGCCAGGGATGGTGCTAAATGACCTCCAGTACAATACAAAAGAACACACACACACACACACACACACACACACACACACACACACACACACACACACACACCCTGCATCAATACATAATTTGCCCCAATGGCCACTGAGCTAGGTGTCATTCTGTCCACCAGGGGGCACCAACACCCTACATGCTGTAGCTAGGAACTAGGCTTAGGTACCCTCCTGGGAACCACTCAGAACTAACTGCCTAGAAACCATGGGAACGCGGTCAATAGAAGATGCAATCCTATGCACACTTATCACAAAAAGCCTCAGCTTAGTGCCAGGTGGTCCCCAACATCACCCTCTCTCCACGGGCTCCACACAGAGCCCTGACTTCCTGCACACCCCAAAGGAACCAGTGTGACTGATGGCTGCCACCAAACTGCAGTCAGCACACTGGACATGCCTGCTTGACCCTGGGTCAGGCCGGCCGTCCCTCCAACTCTGGCTCCTCTTCTCCCTGGCTAAGGCGAGCTGATGTATTTCACTTCACGCTGACCCAGTGGAGTCTCTCCTAAGGCCTCTCCCCCCCATTCCTTACCTCTTCCCGGTCCTGAGGAGCGAGCGCCTCCCATCTCCCGGCTGCCAAACCTACGACCTTTCTGCTCAGGTCTGGTCTCCTGTGACAGGGCTGCTAAGAGCCCTGTCCTTCTGCCCTTCCAAGCTGGTGCCAGATTGCTTTTCCCAGACAGCAGTCCCTTGGTTCCAGGCTGTCACATGACCCCACTCAGTCAGGGGCTGAGGATCCTGTCAGCCCATACAGGTGATGTGCATCACCCCAGATTCAGTGGGGCCACCATCTGACCCACCCCCCCTCAGACGCTCTTCAAGCCACTCTCTTCCTCCTGCAAGCGGCAGCTCTCCCTTACGGTCTCTGCCCCTCGTTCCTCCCTCTCTGCCTCCACTTACCCAGGGCCCGCTGTAGCAGCCTGACCTTCAGTGACCCCACACCTCAGGGGCCTCTTCTTCCCCCACCCTCTGCTCTTCCTGCTCTCCACTCGGCTGTCACGAAGCCTCAGGAGCACTCTGGCACTCTTGACTGTGCCCCCCGAGTGTAAGAACTACAAAAGCTCCCCACTGTCCACTGGCTCAAAGTCAAAGGTCAGCGTAAGAACTACCAAAAGCTCCCCACTGTCCACTGGCTCAAGGTCAAAGGTCAGCGTAAGAACTACCAAAAGCTCCCCACTGTCCACTGGCTCAAGGTCAAAGGTCAGCGTAAGAACTACCAAAAGCTCCCTACTGTCCACTGGCTCAAGGTCAAAGGTCAGTATAAGACCTACCACAAGCTCCCTACTGTCCACTGGCTCAACATCAAAGGCTCCAGGAACCCATCACATGCCCTGGGCCTTACTGTCTCCACCCCCAGACACAGAGGGTGTGGCCACCTTGCGTCCAACCTCAAGCCCTTCCATGAGTTTTGAACAAGGCTGTCATTCCCTATGAGGGCTACCCGCCTGCTCTCCTCCACCTCAGGAACTGGAGGCCACACCCCTGCCCCAGCCCTCAGCAGTACCTCCTCTTATACACGAGCCCTCGATGACAGATCACTCTTCCCCTGGTCCCTGATGCCACATCTACTTGTTTTCTCTTCCCATCTCAGGGACACCAAGACTCTGTCCCAGGGTCTACCCTGCCTCCCTAACCAGATTCACGACTTCCACCCAAAGCCCTGTTCAGCAGAGGCCCTTTGGTCAAACGGAATCCTACACAGACATCCGAGGCGGGCTAGTGAGAGGCTCAAGAGGCAAAGACATTGGCTGCCAAGTGATGACCTGAGTCCAGTCCCCAGGGCCCACATGGCGGAAGGAGAGAACCGACCCTACAAGTTGTCCTCCGACCTCTCACATGTGCCATGGCATGCACAGTACATGTGAGCCCCTCAACAAATAATAAATAGATGTGAAAAAAAATCCAAGGTAACATTCAGAGCAAAGCAAGATGGCTATGTCCTAGCAAAGGGAGGGGGTCTTGGCCTGCGTCAAAGCCCCTCTGGGACCCTCAGACTCTAGGAATCATCTGAGAACTACCAGCCACGCTACAAGCTCTTTGGTGAGGAATCACCACCTCTACAGGCCGCTCTTAGCCTCAGCTTCCCTTTCCAGGCTATGGCCTTGGTGGCTGGCCACCCTGAGAGCATGGCGCATCCCCTTCCTGCAGGCCGGGGCTCTGCGGGCCTCAGTGGTCCATGGACTCCAGCCCGCACCCCATTTCTTGTCCAGCCTGGTGCTAAAGGATGGCAAAGAGGAGTGGGGGCAGGAGGAGGAGGGAGGAGGGGTGGGGGGTGGGGGGTTTAGGTGGGGTGGGGAGAACTCAGCAGAAGGCCCAAAAAAATGCACACTAGCCGGCTTTCTTGGAAGTTCAGTTCCCAGCAAGTGTTCAGCCCTCGCTCTGCCCATATTTGACTGTAACTGAGTGAACTCGGCCGTCCCAAGTGCTCATGTAAAACCTGTCATCCAGCCAGGAGGCCAGCTGTCCTGACGGTGGCACATTTCTACCATCTTAGCACTTGGGAGACAGAGGCAGCAAGATCAGCCTGGGCTACACAGAAGACCCTCTCTGAAAAAACCAAACCAAACCAAACCAAACCGCCTGCCTCTGTCTCAGCACCCACCACCCATGGGGCTGGCTGGCTGGGCAGGCTTTCTCCCGCCCCCTGGACACTCCGGCCCACCGTGAGGGCCACGTGACAGTCCACGGGACTCTACAGGCAGCCGCGCCACACCCACCTCATCCTGCAGGTTGATGTCGCTGGGCCCACGGTTGAGCTGTTCCTGCAGGCTAGAAACCACCGCGTTGTTGCCAGGGACCCGGTAGATGCCAGTGGATTCTAGCCCCCGCGCCTCCACAATCCGACAACAGGCAGCCACGATCAGGGGGACCCTCTGGGGGCGCAGACAGGGGAGAGGGGTTAGGGATAGGGCTGGAAGTTGCAGAAGGCTGATGTGAGGAGAGCACACAGCCCAGAGCTGGTGCAGGACACCCGAGAACTTCGATGAAGCTCTGACTGCCTCCTCCCTTCTAAGGGTCAGAACTAACAGGAGCCTTTCACCACTGACCTAGAAGGGACAAGCGAGGGTGGGCCTCGGTTCAGTAGGGCCCTCTGCAGGACTCGGGGATCCCCTCTTGGAGTTGGCCACGAGGCTGTGTGTATGAGGAATAGGCTAGTGCCATATTCCTAGAGTTCTGGTTCCCTGGCTGGGCCTTCCATGCACTGCCTGCTTCAATCAACGTGGGCACCCACCTGGTTCTCAGTGGCAGGCTGGCACTCTTCCAACCGGATCCCAAACGCCCTTGGGGCAGCCTTCTTGTTCTTCTTGATGATGTTGATACCCCAGGGGGTTTTGGGAGCTGCAGCACTGTCTTCTGGGATGAACAGTGGTAAGAAAACTGGATCAGCTGGAGGAGCCCAGAGGGTCCCACGCATTCAATGCCACAACCACACACTAGGACACAGGCTTCGCCAAAAAGCCACGGTGTTGAAAATGACATCCACTGAGAGAGGGTTTAAAAGATGAGGTGCTTAGCCCTCAGGAAGGAGACCACGGCTCCATAGTGGTTCTTGTTGGCCTCAAGGACCGACCTGTGAAGTGGCAGTGTGTTGTACATTTTGTCATGACCAAAAGAAATGCTTTCTTTAAAAAAAAAAAAAAAATTCTCTATGAGATCGAGGCCAGTCTGATCCACAAAGTGAGTTCCAGGGTAGCTAAGAATGTTATACAGAGAAACCCTGTCTCAAAAAAACAGGGAAAAAAAATCACAAAAACACACCACCATGGCTGACATTTACAGGAAATTATGTGTGTATGCATGGGTTGTGTGGGTGTGTACAAGTGTAGGTACCCAGAGATGTCAGAGATGTTGGGTCTCCTGAAGCCGGAGCTACAGGTAGTTGTGAGCTCTTGGAACCCCAACTCTGGTCCTCTGGAGGAGCAGTCAGTGCTTTTAGTCACTGAGCCATCTCTCCAGCCCGGGAAGTGCTTCCTAACAGCCCAGAGCATAAAGATGGGTGCTGCCTGCAAGTGACCCTCTCATTCCCAAAGGACGCAAGCAGAGACCAGAGGACCATCCAACTGGGGTCCAGGAACTTCCAGCCTTGAAGCCTTGAGGATCCAGACCCTCGTGGGCTCACACTTAGGACAGACATGCGCAGTAACCCTGGACACACACCGCCCAGCACAAGCACACAGTGTGCCCAGCCCTCCTACCCTTGCTTCCTGCAGGCTGGTCCTGAGTCCTGAGGCCGCGGACTGCAGTCTGCTTGAGGAATTCAGACTTGAGGCCTCCCAGGCCCCGAGAGCCTTTAGGGGAGGAATCGGCTTTGGGCCCAGAGCTATGGCTGCAGAGGGAAAAAGGGAGGAGGAGGAGGTGTCTTCATCTGGGGTGACCAGGCATGCCATTCTCACTGGTCTCCATCCCCTCCAGCTAGAGACGATTCCCCGGGGCCGTCTGAGGATGGGAGATCTCTGCCTGGGGACGCCCAAGCTTGCAGGCCTCCTACCCCACACCACAGGCTCCCCTAGAGAACAGGCCTCACCTCACTTTGCGATAATCATTAAGCTTCTTGCTGATCAGAGCTTGGTTGGCAAAGCCGGGGTCCTGAGCGGAGGAGAAGAGAGACGCCACGTCAGCGCCCGCAGACCACCTCCACCAAGGCTCCTCCCTGGCCCCCGCCTCAGCCTTGCCTCTATCCACCAGGTGGACAGCACTGACCCTGGATGGCCAGAGGCCAGGGCTAGACTCCCTGGGCAGCTGTGTGACTTTGGGTAAGCCATCTGACATCTCTGAGCCTCAGTCACCTCAGCAGGAATCACAGTAGCTAGGACACAGCAGCCCTCTGGGTTGGGTGCGGAACTCTGTAGCATTCCTCTCAGGCAAACCAAGAGAGGCAGCTACTGCAGTGACTGAGGAGAAAGCTTGGCCAGGCCTCCAGAACAGGGGACCCAGGCTCCTCAGGAGGGGAGAGCCCATCAGCGAAAGTGCTTGTCCTGGGTGGAGCCTAGGCACACCACCATTGACGGACACAAACCTCCTCTGCACAGGTATGGCAAATGACCTCTGGGCAGATCAGACCAAGGGAAGACATTGGTGATTCCCAAGAGAGATGCCAGCGGCTTTTCTGTTGGTGGTGTTTTTTTTTTTTTAGCTGTCTCCAAATCCCCACCAAATCACTTGGCCTAACCCCTGCCTACCTGCTGCCAAAGGCTAAGCCTCTGTTAAGGTCAGCGTGACTGTCCCCCAACTTAGTACATCTGGGCAGGACAGCTCATTCCGCGACCCGTTCCATGGGAGACTGTCCACTCTGTCCTGCCAGAGGCTATGGCCAGCCTGGAGCTGACCTCTCTGGGGCAGAGCTTGCCCAAGGCAGTCCGGACAATAACAGTAATTACTGTCCTTGCCGCGGTTGTTATTGTGTCTGCTCGTCACTGGACCCTGAGGAGGCCAGCTGTCCTACAGTCACTGTGTCTGTCCTCACACCCAAACCCAGGGAGGCGGTCCCAAGGTGGACTCTCAATAGCTCTATTTTCTAGGAAAGGGAATGGGGCTCAGAGTGGCCACCCCAGGTCACAGCAGCTGAGAGGAGGCCTGCCTTGCCCTGCCCCTGCCTTGCCCTGGTGGCCCGCTGGGCACGAGCCCAGGGCCTCACCTCGCCCTCGGCCCTGCTGTTCTCCCGGATCGCTCTGATCCAGCCCAGCATGTCATCCCGATCCTCAGCCTGAAAGAGATATTCACAGAAGTCAGCGGTGGTCAGCCGGAACACGTGCCTCCTCTTGGTCTCGCTGTAGGAGATGTCCACCAGGCAGGAGCCGATGCAGACGGGCGCCGCCTCGTCCTCACCTGCGCCGGCCGCCGCAGCCCCCGCAGCCGCCGGCCCGGGCTCCCTCCGCTCCTTGCTCAACGAGAGCGAGCGTGCCCGCAGCACAGCATAGACACGCTTCCACTGGCGCAGGCCGCCGCCCGCTTTCTGCAGGGAGACACGGGGTGGGAGAGACAGGGAAGCGATGAGAGCCAGGCCTGCCACGGGTCTGCCCGAGGCAGCAGCCATGGACCACAGAGGAGACAGACCCCGCCTCCCACATACACCTGGGCAGCCTCCAGCCAACAGCCCAGTGCTGGGCTCTGCCCACTTGCCCAGACCTCTCCACCTACCACTCAGACCCCCGAAGCCAACGTCTTCCCACTCCAAATGCCAGCACTGAGAAGGAACAGGGGCTCCAGACAGCACCGAGTCCTTACATCCCCTGTGTATACCCCGAGTCCTTACATCCCTGTGTATACCCCGAGTCCTTACATCCCTGTGTATACCGAGTCCTTACATCCCTGTGTATACCCCGAGTCCTTACATCCCTGTGTATACCCCGAGTCCTTACATCCCCTGTGTATACCCCGAGTCCTTACATCCCTGTGTATACCCCGAGTCCTTACATCCCTTGTGTATACCCTGAGTCCTTACATCCCTGTGTATACCCCGAGTCCTTACATCCCTGTGTATACCCCGAGTCCTTACATCCCTGTGTATACCGAGTCCTTACATCCCTGTGTATACCCCGAGTCCTTACATCCCTGTGTATACCCCGAGTCCTTACATCCCTGTGTATACCCTGAGTCCTTACATCCCTTGTGTATACCCTGAGTCCTTACATCCCTGTGTATACCCTGAGTCCTTATATCCCCTGTGTATACCCCGAGTCCTTACATCCCTGTGTAGACCCCGAGTCCTTATATCCCCTGTGTATACCCCGAGTCCTTACATCCCTGTGTGTACCCCGAGTCCTTACATCCCTGTGTATACCCCGAGTCCTTACATCCCTGTGTGTACCCCGAGTCCTTACATCCCTGTGTATACCCCGAGTCCTTACATCCCTGTGTGTACCCCGAGTCCTTACATCCCCTGTGTATACCCTGCCTCACATGTCACCCCTCAATAAAAATGTGATGGTCAGGAGCTGCCAACAGTCTTGGGAGGCTGCCCTCCCCCAGTGTCTTGACTCTCCCTCAAGATTCCACAGAGGGTGTCCTGTCTGGAAGCCATTCTCAGGGTCACCTGGGATCATAATGTCCCCAAAGTCAGTGGCTATTTCTGACCCTTGCCTCACTACTCCATGGCAGCATTTGACTCAAGCAGCCTCCTCCTCCTCCTCCTCCTGTTCTTCTTTTTCTTTCCTTCCTTCCTTTTTTTTTTTTTTGAGACAAGATTTCTCTGTGTAGCCCTAGCTATCATGGACCTCACTCTGTAGACCAGGCTGGCCTCAAACTCACAGAGATCCACCTGCCTCTGCCTCCCTGGTGCTGGGATTAAAAGCGGGTTCCATCATGCCTAACCTCTCTTTCCTTTCAATGCCTCTTTGACAAATGGGGTCCGTGTTATGGCCTTTTTCCTCAATCTATTTCTCTCTTGGGCCCCTTCATAGTTTTTCGTCCATGCTCTATACCTGTAGTTCATTTTCTTTTACCCCATTTTTATTTTATGTGTATGAGTGTGTTTGTACATGTATGTGCACCATATATGTGTTTGAGTGTGTTTGTACATGTATGTGCACCATATATGTGTTTGAGTGTGTTTGTACATGTATGTGCACCATATATGTGTTTGAGTGTGTTTGTACATGTATGTGCACAATATATGTGTTTGAGTGTGTTTGTACATGTATGTGCACAATATATGTGTTTGGAGCCTTCAGAAGTCAGATCCCCTGGACCTGGAGTTACAGATGGTTGTGAGCTGTCATGTGGGTTCTGGGAAGTGAGCCTGGATCCTCTGCAAGAAGAACATGTGCTCTTAACCACTGAGCCACGTCCCCAGCCCAACCTGTAGTTCTTTCTTACCCAGGATGAACTGCCACTTGGAGACATTTGTCTGGAGACATGGTGGAAGGGAGAGACGTGCTTAGCAGGGGGTAGCCAAGGACGGCACTGACCATCACCTATCCAGACAGCACCCCACAGGACGGCACTGACCATCACCTATCCAGACAGCACCCCACAGGACGGCACTGACCATCACCTATCCAGACAGCACCCCACAGGATGGCACTGACCATCACCTATCCAGACAGCACCCCACAGGACGGCACTGACCATGACCTATCCAGACAGCACCCCACAGGACGGCACTGACCATGACCTATCCAGACAGCACCCCACAGGATGGCACTGACCATCACCTATCCAGACAGCACCCCACAGGACGGCACTGACCATGACCTATCCAGACAGCACCCCACAGGACGGCACTGACCATGACCTATCCAGACAGCACCCCACAGGACGGCACTGACCATGACCTATCCAGACAGCACCCCACAGGATGGCACTGACCAGCCACCTATCCAGACAGCACCCCACGAGGACGGCACTAACCATCCACTTATCCAGACAGCATCCCACGAGGACGGCACTAACCATCACCTATCCAGACAGCACCCCACAGGACGGCACTGACCATCACCTATCCAGACAGCACCCCACAGGATGGCACTGACCATCACCTATCCAGACAGCACCCCACGAGGACGGCACTAACCACCCACTTATCCAGACAGCATCCCACGAGGACGGCACTAACCATCACCTATCCAGACAGCACCCCACAGGACGGCACTGACCATCACCTATCCAGACAGCACCCCACAGGACAGCACTGACCATCACCTATCCAGACAGCACCCCACAGGACGGCACTAACCATCACCTATCCAGACAGCACCCCAAGAGGACGGCACTGACCATCACCTATCCAGACAGCACCCCACAGGACGGCACTAACCATCCACCTATCCAGACAGCACCCCATGAGGACAGCACTAACCATCCACCTATCCAGACAGCAACCCACAGGACGGCACTGACCATCCACCTATCCAGACAGCACCCCACAGCAAATCATCAGTCCTGGCTCAACAGGCAACAGAGAACAAGAAGGAGACCTGCCTGGCACAACAGGGCCCTAGGGCTTTGTCCTGAGCCCCCTCACCCTGCACACCTCCTGCAGGGACACCATGCACACCCGTGACCTTAAGCAGTCGACTGCTCACGGCAACTCCCATCCGTACAGGGCCAGCCTGCAGCAAGCACCAGCCCAGTCTTGAATGGCTCACAGCCTGCTCAGCAACACCCCCTCCCCAATTTGCATGTCACATGGGTAGGCCCCATGCTCCTTGCTCATTGTAGCGCATGAGTCTCTGCCCTGAAACCTGTTCTCCACCCTCATGTCACCTTCCCAGCTCAGTCAATCCACCCAGTTGCCCGGAACCTGGGAGTTGCCCTTGACACCCAGCTCATCAGAAATCAGGGCTCCTGCTTTCAGAGTAGCACCTGTGCCCACCCAGTACCACATGTCCCCACCTGGAATGCTGCCATCCCGCCCGCCCGCCTCATTGACTCCTCATCTGGACAACAGTAACGACCTTCCCAGGCCCCCAGGCCTTGGCCCTCCAGGCAGCAGCCCCACCATAATTTCTACAGTGAAAGAGCTTGCCTCTCCTTTGAGCGGCCCCTTGAACCAAACAGAAGGTCCTGAGGTCTCATCGTGACCCTCTCCAAACTTATCTCCCTGCTTCCTTGGTCTGTCAAGCCACTGGGCCTTTGCCTACCAGTGACTGGCCACAGCCTTCTGTTCTCAGGGCCTGTGCACCAGCTGCTCTTCTGTGGCCTGCCTTCTCTCTCTCTCTCTCTCTCTCTCTCTCTCTCTCTCTCTCTCTCTCTCTCTCCCTATTTATTTCATATGGGTGGGGAAATGTGGGTGTGTCGTGGCATGCTAGCAAAAGTCAAAGGCCAGCCTGCAGGAAGGCGTTCCCTACCTCCATCAGGTAGGTCCCAGGGATCAAGCTCAGGCTCGGCAGCAGGCACCCTCACTGCTGAGCCAAACAGTCAGCCCTCTGCCCTTTTGGTCTCTTCTGTTGTGTTAGAGATGGAACCCAGGACTTGTACATGCACATCAGGTAAGCCTTCTCCACTGAGTTGGATTCCCCAGCCCTTAGCCCTGGCCGTCCTGGAATTCTGTGTAGCCCTGGCTGTCCTGGAACTCTGTGTATCCCTGGTTGTCCTGGAACTTGCTCTGTAGACCAGGCTAACCTCAAACTCAGAGACCAGCCTGCCTCTGCTCCCCAAGTACCGGGACTACAGGTGTGAGCCACCACGCCCAGATGTACTTGAATTCCTAATCTTCGTGCCTCAGACTCCCAAGTGTTCAACTTCTCTCACTTCTTTCTGTGGCTTCCTCCTTCACCCGGCTCCTCCACATCACCAGCCTCAGCTGCTTGATAAAGCACCTCTGACTACCATAGTGCCCTGCAGACAGCCCCATAATCTCAGGTTCTGGCCGTGAGTTTCCTGGGTACGTGGCAAGCTGCTGGGACAAATGCTCCAAGCCCAGGGCTGGGTGCAAGCCAAGTGTTCACCGTCCTGATGGTGGGGGCTCCAGGGCCCCCCAGAGAGCAGGGCTGAAGCAGGCATGCCCAGCTTCCCTTAGGGTAGATCCCAATGTATGAGCCGAGCGTACCATGCCAGAGCTGCTGGGCCAAGACAGTGCAACTGGAACAGCCCTAACGCTAATGTAATAAAGGAGACTCCCGATCCAAGAGAATGACCGTGTGAGCAGGAGGTGGTCCCCAAGGGCCCCTCTGAGACTAGACCAGCTGGATAGCCCTGAATAAGTCAAGTCTCTCCCTGGCATCAATGTCGCTGCTAACAATTACTGAGAGCTAAGCGGCGAGTGTCCATGTCCATGTCCCTCCAACTGGACCCTGGCCTAAGGAGTACCACATGCATGTGCCCACCCTCTGCCTGGCCACTGATCTCTAAAGCAGGCAGAGGGTGGGAGAGTGAGGCTGGGACAGGAGGTGACAAAATGGGACCCCAGACAGACCCAGGGTCTGCAGCTGACTCCAGGATGCTTTTCTAGTTCCTAGGCACGGCACCAGGTAAACAAGTGACATTGGGTTTAGGTCAGCAAGAGAGGGGAAGGAAGCCCCTCTACTTCAGGACTGGTCAGTGAGCCAAAGAGCCAGTGCCTTTCCCTGCCCAGAAAACAGTGAAGCTGGGCTGCCAGGGTCCACCAATGCAGGGGCCAGGCTCTTCTCTACCATGGTCTTAAAGGACGTTTCCACACTGGGCTCTGCCTGCACAGTTCACACAGACACCTGCCTCTCCTAGTCCACCTCTTCTTGGAGTGACTGCCATTTTCCTGGGTCTTTTAGGTTTCCTGGCTAGCCTTACCTTCCCAGATCCCATTTCCTGTCAAGACTCTGTTGTGGGGCTGCTGTGGGATGTCTTTCTGTACACTGTGAATATGGGTCACTCTGATTGGTTGATAAATAAAGCTGTTTGGCCAATGGCGAGGCAGAATAAGGTTAGGCAGGACATTCAAACTGAGGAGATGGGAGAAGAAAGGAGAGACGCTAGCCCACTGCCCAAGAAGCAACAAGATGCCAGCAGACCGGTAATGCCATGCCCATGTGGCAACATATAGATTAACAAAAATGAGCTGAGTTAAGGTATAAGAGCTAACTAGCAAGAAGCCTGACCTATAGGCCATACAGTGTGCAAATAATATAAGCCTCTGTGTGAATTCTTGGGACGAATGGCTGCGGCACACAGACAGAAGAGATTCGTCCCAACAGTGGGTCTGGGCAGGACGGGAGAAACTTATGGTTACATGGGGTTGGTCTTTAATCCCAGCAATGGGAGGCAGGGATCTGAGTTCGAGGCCAGCTTGGTCTACAGAGCGAGTTCCAGGACAGCCAGGGCTACACAGAGAAACCCTGTCTCAAAACAAAACAAAAGACTCCCTGGTCCTTGTCTCCTTCTCCCTGTACCTGAGGCCACAGATACTGGTGCACACCTGGTGGACTAAGGTGACCTTCAGTTGGGCCTCCCTGTATGCGACACCCACGTTTCCATTCACAGGACCTCAGCCAGAATGTGTGGAGGGTCACAGAACTCCAACAGAGCTTCCTCTTCCCAAGTCTGCTCCTGAGCCAGAAACTCAAGGGGGAGTCCCTCCTGCCAGCCATGCAGGAAGCCAGGAAGCTCAGCCTGTCCTCTGCCTCCCTCAGTCACCCCCTGAGGCCATCAGCCAGCCTTTCCCTAGAATCTCTTACAGACAGCCCCTGGTCCCATCCCATAGGCAACAGCAATGATACCAACTCCTGCCAGCACGCACACTAGTCTCCTCCCCACGCCACCCCGTATTCAGGACAGGAAAGTGCCCTGGGTACCACTCCACTTCACCTTCTTCCACCTTCGCTGGGTTCTCTAGGTGACCTGGCTCCTGGCACACTCCTCTGAGCCTCCCTCCAGCCCTTAGTGAAGGGGGCTCCCCCAGCATACTCCCTCCCACCCAGTCTCTCTCTACTCCAGACTCCCACACGCCTCCTGTCTCAGCCTCCTAGACATGCTACACCCCACCCTGCTCAGTGTCTAAACTCCGTGGGCTGACAGGAGCGCTCCTGTCATTGAGGAGCAATTAGCACTTTCCCTGTGGTCATCAACCCCAAGAGGACAGGACCAGGCGAGCTGGCTCCCTCACTTAAGTCCTCAGAAGCTCCACAGACCCTCAGGAGCTGGAGGCTGTGTGTCTGTAAACTCCAGTGCTCTCTGACTCATCTTACAGCTCGGGGAAGTTAAGGTAGCTCTCCTGAAGCCAAACGCATGCAACATGTGTGGGAATCCAGCTGTGTGGGAATTCAGAGTCTCACATTTTCAAAGTTTATCCTTTCCAGGTACCACCCCTGGAGGCATCCCTTCTACAGGTTCCATAACCATGGACTGAACCAACCAGGGATCAAAAAATTCAGAAAACAAACCCTGCATCTGTCCTAAGGGGCGTAGACTTTTTTCCTCGGCATTCCATAAACAACCCACTGTAACAACTATTTACATGGCATTACATAGTATGAGGCAGCAAATGCCATCCAGAGATGACTTACAGAGCATGGGAGGATTACGTCAGCTGCATGCAGATGCTAATTTGCTTTATAAAAGGGACTTGAGTGTCCATGGATGTCTGGTGCCCATGCGGGCTTCTGGAGCCATCCCCCTCTAGATATTGAGGGATGTCTGTAATGGCAATAAAACATCAGCCCCCAAGTGCCAGGTTATGACAGCCCCAGCGCCACTTTCCTCCACTCTTTCTGCAATGACAGGAATGGAGCCTAGGCCCTTCCATTGGTGTGTGTGTGTGTGTGTGTGTGTGTGTAGTGTGACTAAGGCTTAAACCAGGTCCTCATGCCTACTAGGCAAATATTCTACCAATAATCTACATTCCCAGCCCTTGGCCCACACTTTATTTATTTGTTTATTTATTTATTGGTTTTTGTTTTGTTTTTGTTTTTTTGAGACAGGGTTTCTCTGTGTAGCCCTGGCTGCCCTGGAACTCTCTTTGTAGACCAGGCTGTCCTTGAACTCAGAGATCTGCCTTCTTCTGCCTCCTGAGTGCTGGAATTAAAGGCATGCACCGCCACCACCTGGTCACATTTTATTTTGAGAAAGAATTTTAGTAAGTTGTCCAGCTGTCCTTGAACTCACTCTGTAGCCTAGACAAGTCATGAACTCTCCATCCTCCTGTCTCGGCTTCCCAAAGAGCTTGGGCTACAGACCAGTCAGTCTCATCACACCTAGTATAGTACACTCTTTGTTCAGACCATGTCTTTAAACGCCTAGCAGGAGGTTAGGAAAAGTATTAGTCAGCGCCCCTTAGAGACACTGAGTCACAAACACGAGGGACCGGCCCTTCAGCAACAAGCCCTGCCATCAAGAATCAAGGCCAGGTTTGTCTGAACCACTGGCCTCCTTTTTCTCCCTCTTCCCAGCCCAGGGCCTCCAGCCTGGGACTCAAGTTCAGGCCTGGGAGATCAGAGCCCCACCTTCTCTTCTGAATCCCGCCTGTCCCCTCCTGCCCATCTGTCCCCTCCTGCCCATCTGTCCCCTCCTGCCCAGCCGTCCCCTCCTGCCCAGCCGTCCCCTCCTGCCCACCTCCTCAGCCACTCCCGCAGACCCTTGTCTCTCACCTGGATCTTGTGGTGGCTTCTAAATGGTCTTCTTACTCCAAGGCATCCCTCACTAACTCATCATCCCAGGAAGCCACATGAGTATTTGAACTCTCTAACTCTCCCAAGTTAAGCTAGCCTGCACCCTAGGACTTCCAGGGCCCTGAGAAAACTGGCTTCTGCTTCCCTCTTGGGCCTCAGCAAGCCCCAGGCCTTGCTCCTTTACCACAAGCCCCAGTGGCCATTCAGGGTCACTGAAGAATGGTTTGGTCAGGATTCCAAACACAGCTTGCTGTGTATTCCACAGCGGGGAGCCCCTCTCTGTTACTCTCCTTTTTAGGGGTTCGGTAACCCCCTCTCCCAGAAGCTCTTCCTGGCATCTAACCTTGAGTTGTCAGGCCAGAGCCTAAGGCGGTTTTTTTTCTGGCTCCAGAGGCTTCAGGACAGGTATACGAGGACCTGGAAAGTTCTGTCAGAGCCAGCTTCCATCCAGCCTGGACCTCCCTCCTCAGGCCACCTTACCTTCCCCTTCCTGGTGAGGATCTGCTTATAACACAACCAGCCTTCTCTCCTGATGTCACTGAAGGCTGCATCGGAGAGGTCAGAGGTGGAGTGTCGCTTAGAGGGGGCCTCGGCATCTTCAGAGGTGCCCCAGCTGTCTAGAGACTGCGGGGAGAAAACACAGGGCGACTTAGGGCGGCTCCCACAGTACCGGCATCTCGGGAAGCCCATGGACCACGGGCGGCAGCCACGCAGGCCTGGCGTGCGTCCGTGCTGTACTCTGATGTGCTGGGTGACCTCATGGGCCTTGCTTGTCCTCACTGGACCGTTTGTGTTGAGGTCATGAGACCTTGTGAAGAAGCCAGGAAGAGGAAAGGCTCCGATCTGCCAGCAGAAAGCATGCCTCCCCACGCTGGAAAAGACAACCTGGGCCTTCCCTCATCTTTACAGCCTTGAAGGAATTGAGGAAACAGGGGAAGCGATTGTGGCAATAAGGAGGCCCGTAAACAGGGGAAGTGGGAACATCAACAAAGACTGAGTAGTGATGGGACAGGCAGTCAGCCCCACCAGGAGTCCATCAGGAAGTGGTGGTGGCAACAGGAATCCAGCCTCAGAGCTGGCACATCCAGGGGGAGGTTGGCAAGCTGAGGAAGTGATGAGGGCAGCCGGGTGGCCATGTCTGTAAGGTGCTAAGCCAACAAGAGACACGTGCGTGCGTGCGTGCGTGCGTGCGAGGAAAGTGCACAAACTACTGAAGAGCGACAGGAAACAGCGGGGGGGGGGGGGGGGGGCGGCTGCAGCTTCAAAGCAAGCCTCAGAGGGCCGCAAAAGCGCAGCAGGGGTACAGTTCTCCTAGAACTCAGGAGGCTGAGGCAGGAAGGTCCCAAGGCCAGCCTGGACCCAAGCCCTGTCTTCAAGGCCTATCAAGACCCTGTCCTAAGAAAACTGAGGGCTGGAGGGACAGCTCAGCAGTTAAGAGCCCTGGCTCCTCTTGCAGAGAACCCGGGTTCAGTTCCCACCACCCACATGGCAGCTCACAGCCATGTGACACCAGACCCTGGGGAACAATGCCTTCTTCTGACCTCCACAGCAACAGTCATGAGCACAGAGCACAGACATACACAGGCAAAACATGCATACACATGAAATAATCAACAAATTTAAAAGAAAATTAAGAAAAAGAACCTGGTAAGACCCATACTGTAGGGCTAACAAACACCTACAGGTCCAGCTCCAGGAGGCTCCTATGCCTCTGGTCTCCTCATGCACCTGCGCTCAGCTGCACACACACACACACACACACACACACACACACACACACACACACACACGTGCTTTGCTGGCTTACCCCATCGGTGAAGAAGCTCCGTAGCATCCGTAGGCTGGGTACCCGGTTGGGAAGGCGCCTAGGGAGCAAGGACCCAAGGTGAGGGCTGTGGACGGCCCTCATTCTCATCACCCACCCAAACCCATGGCCCAAACCTAGAAGAGCAGAAGCCACCCCACCCTAGACAGACAGGGCCTCACCGGAACACTCGGCCCTCATCACGGAAGGTGTTGAGTCCGTCATCACAGGACTTGGAGCGCTCTGTGGTGATGGCCAGCAGGTAGGAGGAGCGCCGGCCTGCCTTGATGCTGCCTGAAAAGGGGCCCACACGAGGCCTCAGGATTAGCAAGCAGATTGGGAACGACCCTACGAACCCTCCCTTCCGGTCAGGGTCAGGAGTGGGCTCTCCCCTGGGGCCCCAGAAGACCCACAGGGACCGGGCAGCAGAGGAGGGGTGACACAGGACGGAGATACTCACTGCAATCCTGGGAGTAATGGCGGCTGAGGGCAAAGGTGAAGGTTGGTGAAGACGGGCTTGTGCCCAGGACAGGGGCTGAGTTCATGGCACTGGAGACCACCGCAGAGGCAGGGACATGCTTGGCTTGGAGGTCAATGCTGGGGCTGGTGGGCTCATCTGCCAGCAGAGGACAGAAGGTGTGAAGGACACGAGCTGCCTGAACACCCCAGTCGGATCAGGCTTTGGGCACACACAAGCCGCAAACCCCTCAACCCTTCCCCACGAGGGCATCTCCGGGCACATGCCCACTGCGCGGGGTGCCTCGCCCACCAGACTGTGGCCAGGGAGTATATCCTCTTAGCAGGGCTGAGCTTCCCCTTGCATCAAGGGCACCAAGGAGTGTGACTGAGTCACCCCGCTTGGAGCGAGCTCCTAAAGCACAGACAGTAGTCCACCAGTTTGGTGGCTTCTGAGGACAAGCCCTATGTCTCCCCACTAGACCACTGGATGGGGGCACCTGACAGCGGCCCAGCTGGATCCCCACTTCAGGCTGCTGATGGCATCACATCATCCTATTTAAACTTCCTCTTCAGTTCCCAGGCTGCTCAGCTCCAAACCCAGCCCCAGGTCTTAGGCCTAACATCATCATCTTGCATTCCAGGCTTTCTCCAAAGCCCCTAACCCAGCCCAGCCCAGCCTCCATCCTCACAGCCCTAACCCTTTTCATGTTCTTTTTGCACTCCCACCCCCAATACAGAGATGAGGCGCCACCCTCCAGGCAAGCCAGGGAGCTGGGGATCCCCTGCTCTGCCTTCCTGCTTCCCACCCCCACTCTATAGCCATCACAGCCTCCTTGGTTCTTAGGGTGAAATCCAAGCTTGGCCTTGGGCCGGAGAGGACCACATGGCCTGGAAGAGCATCCTGCCTCTCCCACTGCAGGCTCAACACAGTCCCATCTTTCTCTTTGAATACTCTTCCTCAGTCTACCTTGAATCCTTCTTAACCAAGTGTTTTTCCAATATTTCCCAGTGCCGACCACACCCGTTTAGGCCACAGGGCCCTTCCCCATCCCTAGAATCTGTCCCACTTCTTTCTGTCTGACCTCCATCCCCCAGGGAAGCAGAAGCCTAGCACAGTGCCTGACGTAAATACTTGTGGGAGGAATGTAGGACAGGCGGGAAAAAACAAAGACTGAAAGACACAAAGAGTGAGAGGAAGAACAGAGGAAGGAAGGAAGGATGAAAGTTAAGGATGATGAATGAATAGACAGAAGGAATGAAGGAACAAAGGAAGGCAAAAAGAAGAGGAGAAGGGTGAAGGAAGGAAGGCGGAAGGCAGGCAGGAAAAACTGGCTGGAAAGATGGCTGGAAGAACGGATAAGTGGGAGAAAGGATGACTGAAGGATGGGCAAACCCAGAGGAGCCCAGAGTCATGGCACAGTAGACAGGTAGTGGGGACACAAGAGGACAGAGACTGGGATCCTTAGCCAGCTGCCTGTAACACCACTCACCAATGAAGGGAATGGAAGCCAACGAGTCTTCTGTAGCGGCCAAAGGGGCCACCTTCCGGCCTGGGCGCTCCCCTCTGGGCTCCGGCTCTGGGGACTCATCACCAAAGCCAAGGTTCATCTGCCTTGCCGGGGTCAGCTGGACCTTGCGACCTGTTGGAGGCTTCTGCCTCAGGACCACCTCATCACGGTGATCCTCTGTGGGAGGCTCCAGGGTTCGGCTGCTAGGTTCTGGCCGGACGACTCTAGGTGGTTCAGAGGCCTCTGGTGGGAACGGTGCAGGAGACTGGGCCAAGTTGAAGGTAGGGAGTCCCCCAAAAGGTGAGTCCCGGAAGGAGAGAGCATGCAGGAGACCAGTCCGGCGCTGGAATGATGGGCTATAGCTCCGATATCCGATGTACCCAATGTCATCCAGGCCCTGCAGGCCAGACGGGGGAGGGGCCTGGGACCCTTGAAGGTCCCGAGAAGGGCAAGCAGAGGTTCGGGCAGACGGCCGCTGGGAAGCCCAACCACAGCGTTCAAGGCGAGGCGACACCAGCGCTCCAGGCCCCAGGGCTTCGGCAGAGCGGGTAGCCCGGCTCAGGTAATCGTCTGAGCGAGCTCGGTGCCAGCCCTCCTGGCCCAGCTGGCTCAAGGCATCCTGGGAGGTGGAGCAGGGCCATGGGTGGTGGGCAGTCACATCCTCCAACCGGTCCTGGGAGGCACTGCGGGCCCGGGGTGGCATAGCTGGGCACCGTCTCTCCCCCGCCCTGCGGGGTATCTGATTTGACAGCCAGTGTGACAGAGCCTGCTGGCACTCCAGTCTGCTGGGGAGCACCCGGCTACCGGGCTCTGGGAAGGCACGCGGCGTCCGGGACTCTGAAGGGTGGTGGGCAAAGGCACCAGGGCTTGGGCGGGGCTGGCTCATCCCCAATGAAGAGTTGTCCAGTTGGGCACGGGTGGCAGATGGGACACGGGACCCTGGGTCACTCCAGGCCGCGGGACTCCGGGGATCCGTGGGCAGTGCTAAGATGGGCTCAGGCACCATAGTGGCCCAGGCAGAGGCCCGGGTCGGCGGGGCATAGGACTTCCGTGGGTAGCAGAGTGGAGGTGGTTCTGGGATGCTGCGCGCCTCTCCAGAATACGGCTCGTTGCCCTTCAGGTAGGCATCCTGGGAGTAGGCCTGACCGGAAACAAGAGGCATAGAACCGTGACCAGACTGGACTCGGGACAGAAATGAGACAACCCTAGGATGCCAAAGTCCTCAGAAGGGAATGGAAGGGAGACATCCTTAAGTAGGGACATCCTGAGTGGATGAGTACATGCTCCAAGGAGAGTCCTGAGGGAGGACAAAGACACTCTCTCTCTCTCTCTCTCTCTCTCTCTCTCTCTCTCTCTCTCTCTCTCTCTCTCTCTCTCTCTTTCTCTCAAGAAATAGCCAGATTTCTCTAAGATTTATAACAAGGACATCCTTTAGCCACAAACATTCCAACAGCTGTTTGCTAGGGGCCTCCCCCATCCTGTCCTCGGCCGCCTACTGTTCCTTTATGTCCAGCAATGCCCACAGCCCCTGGAGGACACTGGGAAATGGGCAGAAATCTGTCAAAGTGGAAGAAGACAGTAGAAAGCTGGCTAAGGGGTGTGTCCAAGGAGGGGTGGGCAGAGGGTGGGCAGCGGCTGGAAGAACCCACTGCCCCTTTAATACAGGGTGGTGTGAGCTGGGCCCCAGGGCTTGAGCCTTGGGGTGAACATGACCACTTCTTGCTCCCCAGTAGCCAGCTTAGAGAAGGGGCTGGACTGGCTAAGGGGCCTTGGGCCACCTCCGGCCACCCCCAGGCCTGGAATTTGGCACGGGCTGCTAAAGCTGACGCTGCATTGCTGAGGAGGGACAGGGCTGGCGCCCAGGCTCAGCCTAAAAAGGAGGCAGCCCCCCAGGGACAGCAGTCCTTGTGTCCCTAGCCCAGCCCAGCGCTAGCTGAGCTGACGGGGACTGTCTCAGGATGAAGAAGCAAAGGGTGGAAGGGTGAGCCCAGACACACACACACTACACCACATCACAGAGACGGCAAGATACACACCCTGACACACACATGCAGCACACACAATGAAATACACAAACAACTACCCCTCCAGTCCCAAACACAAACATCATGTGACAAGGACCAGCTAACCACACCCCCGCACACTCGGCCCCTCCAGCCTGGCATACTGGGCCAGCAACACATACCTCTCCCTCCTGCCATCCTGCCGGCTCCCGGGGCTCCCAGCATCACGATGGTGGGGGCAGCATCCCGCGCCTGCTACCCTGCTGCCTCTCACCGCAGCCCCTGCCCTGCTGATCTGGGTCCCTCAGTCCCCTCAGTCAGCCCTCCCTGAAGCTCCCCCTCTTCCCCACCCGGCTCTCCTTCGGCTGCCTGGCGGTAGGAGGAGGGAGGATGGGTGTGGAGGGGACTTGCCGCGTCGGTGGTGGCGTCAGCAGCTGCCGCCGCCCGATTGGCCTCCAGCCTTGGCTCCCAACCACAGGAATGCCTGGGCCCCACCCTCAGGCTGGCTGGAGATGGCGGGGTAGTGGAAGCTCCCAGATGTTGACATCTGGGGCTGGCAGCCCACTTGGGTCTAAGTCTGGCAGAGTTCAAGGCTGCTGCCCTCGCCACCCCTTGGATCTGAGAGCTGGACTGAGCCCGGGTACCCCAGGGTCATGTCCTGCTGCTCTCTCATAAGTGGCCTCGCCTCAAGTCTGGCACACAGGCAAGCGCTTTAAGACTTGGGGTGAGCCATCCACATCTCTGAGCCTCCATTCTCTCCTCTTCATCTCCAGGAAGAGCAAGGGGACATCTGAGGTCAGGAATGGAGGTTCCCAGGGAGGCATCATGCCAAGTGTGGCCCTGTCATTACAGTGACAGAGCCACAGCCAAAGCCAGCGCAGCAGCGCCGAGCCTCTGGGGCTTGGCCCTCAGCCATCCTCTGAGGGGCAGTGACCTAAGGAACAAGCAAGCTGGCGTCTGCATAGGCTTCAGGAGACCAAGACCAGGGCACTAGGCAACAGGGAGCGTTCCAGGCTCCAGGCGCAGGGCTTTGGCTTTTACTTCACACAGCACATGTGGGACGTGCCTTTTGGGGGGCGGCACCCTCCCTATCATGTTCTGAGTGTGCTGAGGCGCTGGGGGCGATGGGCTCAGAATTTATATCCCCATGTGTCTGACTTTGGGGTCCGGTGCTATCACTGAGCACGGGCGCCTGAGAGGGGCTGCAGCGTGCTGTGACGGTTCTGGGCTGCACTGTGATAGCACGCAGTGTGTGTTTATGTCACGGCAGCACAGAATCCAGATGTGTGCAGCGTTCGTGTTACAAGACCGAGGTGCGAGTGAGGCTGCTGCTATGAGATCTCGCTGTGTGTTACACAGGTGTTGTGGTGCACTGGCCTGGAGAGTGAGCCGTGGTGACAGAAACAGAGAGAGCATCTGTCAGCCTGGGCCTGCAATGCTGTGTCTTCCATGGAGCTGAGTCATACAGCGCTAGGCAAGGGTGAGTGTCCTGATCTATACTGAGTGGCATCTGTGACTGTGAGATGTGTTGAAAGGTGATGCTGGGTGTGTGCATGTATGGACACATCCACAGAGCCACGTTCCCTCAGGCCAAGTGGGTAGGGGGTGCAGGGAGCAGGCATCTCTCACAGGAGCAGACAAGAACATGCCAGGCTGGCAGGGCCCGCTGGGCCACCCTTTCAGATACCCTGGCAGGAATCCTGCCTACCAAGGCCAGCAGCAGCTCCTGCCTCCCTAGCACAGAGCAGCCTGGAGTGTGGCAACAAGCAGCCCCAGCCCAGGGATGGGCCTGGGAGCCCCAGTTGAGCAACAAAAGGCAATTCCCTCCTCTTTTCTCCCACAGGGGCCCAGAAGACCGTGCTGAGCCCAGGCCCTCCATGCAGACCGAGGGACTCACCAGCTGGAGGATGTCCTCATCCTTGGGCATGATGGAGAGCTCCAGGGTGTCATCACTGCAGAGACAGGGAGAGAGTCAAGCCACAGGTGACAGGGTCTGGGGGAGAGGGATCCAGTTGCAGGGCCCAGGTTGGGGGAGGGGAGTCTGCATGCTACCCTGGAAGGAAGAAGGTCGACTGCTCACCTGTTCTGGATCAGCCCTATGACCTGGGAGTATGTCTTCCCAATGACGCTCTCCCCGTTCACCTTCACCAGCCGATCTCCTAGGGACAAGGAGTGGGGCCACATGTCAGAGTCCAAAGCAGAGGGTGGAGGGTACCCCTGCACCAAGCATGAACGACAGTGAGAGGAGAGGAACCTCCTCAGCGTCTGGGTTCAAGAACCCCAACCCAGTTAGAAGGAAAGGGAGCCCCAGAGGAGTGTGTTAAACCACTGGGCAGGCTTACCTGTGCGAAGCCCCGCCCTGTGGGCGGGGCCACCATCCTTCACATTCTTCACAAAGATGGTGTCCATGGGCTCCAGGCGGTGCCGAGGGGAGGGTCCTGGTGGGCATCAGCCAGGTTAGCTGGGGGTGGCTGCTGAAGGCCACACCCATGCACAGCTACACACACAGGACACACACTCAGAGGATGATCACATACAGACACAAGCATGCAATGACCCGCACTTCCACAGGACCTATGCCCACAGCCATGAGCTGAGTCCCTATCCTGTGCTAGAAGCCAGGCTACACAGGATGTGTGGACACACACAGCCTTGCCCTTCCAGAGTTCACCGTCTAGCAGACGTCACATACAATTCACAAGACAATGGAAGGGTGCCATATGGAAGGCCCCTACGGCGCCCACAAGTCAGTTCAGTAGGGAAAGACGTTTGCATGGTCTGAATTCAATCCCTGAAGCCCACATAAAGGTGGAAGGAGAAGCCGGGCGGTGGTGGCACATGTCTTTAATCCCAGCACTCAGGAGGCAGAGGCAGGTGGATTCTCTGTGAGTTCGAAGCCAGCCTGGTCTACAGTGAGTTCCAGGACAGACACCAAAACTACACAGAGAAACCCTGTCTCGAAAAAAAACAAAAACAAAAAACAAAAAAAAAGGTGGAAGGAGAGAGCGAACTCCACCAAGTCGTCCTCTGATCTCTGAACACTCACTCGGCATGGTACACTCTGGCATTAACCGAGCACACACACTGATAATGTTCAGCCCTTATCGGGGCTGGAGAGGTTAAGAGCATTGGCTGCTCTTGCACAGGGCCTGAGTTCGGTTCCCAGCACCCACGTGGCAGCTCACAACTGCCTGTAACTCTAGTTCCAGGGGATCTGATGACCTCTTCTAACATACTCAGGCTCCTGCACACACATGGTGCAGAAACATACTTACACCCAGGCACACACAAAGGTAAAATATTTTTTTAAGTGCACCTATCAAGTCTTGAAGATGCAAGCTGTGGGAGACCTCACGTGTATGGAGAGATGACATCACACAGGACCAAAAAGATACCCAATATGTCTCCTGCCCTTCTTCCTTCTCCAGGGTCAGGGGCTCCAGGCAGAAGCCTGAGAGCCCTGGGATGGGCACAGGATGGATACTAACTCCGTCACGTGCCAACAAGACTCCCCTACTGGAGCCTGTGCTGGGACAGTGGCACGAGAACCCAGGAGAATCATGTCCCCATGGCTGCCCACAGACAGAGGTAGGAAAGCTGCCTATTTGGGGAGTTCAACTTTAAATACTTGGGGAGCTTGAGAGCCAGCAAAGGACCCTTAAGGTAGCAAAGGTAGGCCGGGCTGTGGTGGCACACCCTTTTAATCCCACAATCGGGAACTCTCTGAGTTGAGGCCAACCTGGTCTACAGGGTGAGCTCCAGGACAGCCAAGGCTGCACAGAGAAACCCTGTCTCGAAAACAAACAAACAAAAAGACAGCAAAGGTGACAATTAGGCGAGCTAGGCTCACTTTAAGACACGCCTTAGGGCCTCACTATTCCTTCCGGGACCTCACTGTCCACTCACAAAATGAACCCATGCTTAGTACGCCCCAACCCTGATCCACAGGCCCTGTTGCCTTAGCCTAGACTTTTTTTTCTTGGAGAAAGTAGTGGGAGGGGTGGGACCAGATGGGGATCTGTCACCCAGAGTACTCAGAATCAGATGGCTGTGGGAGGGACAGGCCCATAGGAAGACACCGTGAGAGGGAAAAAACGGGAGGGAGAACAGAATGAGGAGGAGATGCCTGGAGCCAGCTTAGCCAGGAACAGAGAGGAGAAAGACTAGACGGGGACAAGAAGAGGGTGGGGCCCACTGGGTGCCAGGGGAGAGACTGAAGCCCGGCCCCACCCCAGCTCCACCCCCTTACCTCCTCCTCGGCCTCGGCCTCCATTCTCTTCCTCCTGCAGGGAACAGAGAGATGGGTGTGGCACCTGTGCAGCCCCAGCCGCAGCAGCAGCATGCTGCACCCCAGCAGCCCTGCGGAGCCAGCCCCACTCCAACCCTTGTCTCCTTCCAACTAGCCAACAGCAAGGAGACGGGAGAGTTGTCAGAGCAGTCCCGGGTCCGAACAAGTATCCCAGCAATACATACACCCTATTCTCAGACCTGTCAATCCCACCACACCAGCATCCCAGGCTTCCAAGAACATCCATTCTACCAGGGATCCAGGCCCTCTTCCCCTAGGGAGGCTGCAGCCCAGGGGAGGAGGTCCCCATCACACAGGCAGAGGAGCCAGGAGGACAAAGATAAGGAGCCTGAAAGTGTAAACAGGGCTATCTCTCTCGAAGAATGGGCTGGGAGGTCCGATTAGCAAGGGGGAGGGGTGCACACTGGGGGCTGGATGTGCTGAGCCAACAGCAGCAATAGCAGAAGTCAGACTACAGCATTCTGGTCTGCAGGGGGAGAAGAGGGGCCAGGAAAAGTTTTCTGATAAGCAGAAGTGGGTGTCAGGCAAGGAGCAGGATTCTTGCAGCTACCTGCAGGGGTGAGGGTCGGCTGCTGGGAGGGCGGGGTCCATCTTGGGGAAGGTATTGGCATTGGGGAAGAACCAGAAGAAGGACAGAGACAGGCTGAGCCAACGACTATAACATCTCAGAGTTGACAGGACCTTAAGGGTCATACTTCTGTGTCCCGTTCTCCCCCACCCCCACCCCCCGGTTCAGCAGCAGGACCAGGACCCAAACTCAGGACTCACTGGTGGCCCAGTCAGGTCAAGGTGGGCCAGGAAAGTGTCGGAGTGCTGTTGGAGCCCGGGCCTCTGCCCAGCTCCCCGTGGGAGGTGCATGCCCACTGATATGAGCTGACAGCACTGGCAGCGGGTGGCAGAGGCAGACAGATGCATTTAGACAGCTCAGCTCACTGCAGGCTCCCAGGCAGAGCACTCTGGCCTCCTACTGCCTCAGGAGGAGAGCTTCTCTCAGGCCGGGGCAGGTTCTAGAAAGGGAGGGAGCCATCCTGGCTTGTCTTGCCCCAGAGTTGGCCAGTGGCCCACGAGAAAGAGAGGCCACCATGCTAGACCTCGGTCTCTGTCACAGCCCCTTCTCCACAGTGTCCTGAGAGAAGGTGGCAGGAGCTAGAAAGGAGGAAAGGAAGGAGGAGGGCTTCCAGGAGAGTCGGGGTTGGTGCCCTTGGTCACTTGACGCTTAGGCATGACATGATGGTCCTGGTGTCAAAGTGTGAAAGCCATAAAGCATGTGACAGACATGTACATACACCACAAACCTACAGACACCACACACACACACACACACACAGGCATACACACACACACACACACACACACACACACACACGATACACACAGACATACAGAGAAACCTAATGCTTTGGTATGGGGCAGGTGGGGTCAAGGTACCCAAGCGATAATCCCCCAACAGTTGTGCAGGTTGATCCAGCCTTGGGGGCAGGAGAGAGAGGGGTTCATAACTTTTATAGAAATCTGTCTCCTCTGCAGGAAGAGAAGTTGGGAACCCGATTGCTGCCTGGTTACCCGCCTGTCTTCCACACTCTTTGCTTTCAGGGACCCTCTCTCCAGCTGGTGCCCTGTTTGGATCTATGATTCAGAGAGCCTCGGGCGTCTGTATTAGGGCTGGAAAGCTCTTAGGGATCAAGGCCCTCAGGAGAACTCAGTCACAGAGGGATGAGATGGCACTAAATCCACAATGACCAAATCCACAACACAGGATTGAGTTAGGATTAAGAGTCGGGGCCCTAGACCCCTCCCCCAGGACTCTTTCCAGGAAATAAGGGGGAGGTGTCCCTGACCCCTCAGCCAGGGGATGGAAAGAGCTGACCCAGGTCAAGATCCAGTGGACAAGCGAACAAGGAGCCCGTTACCCAAAATGAGCATTCCCTTTCCAGAGACTGCACGCGTGTGCGAGTGTGTGTATGTGTGTGTGTCTGTGTGTCTGTGTGTGTCTGTATGTCTGTGTGTCTGTGTGTGTGTGTGTGTCTGTGTGTGTGTCTGTGTGTGTCTGTGTGTCTGTGTGTGTGTCTGTGTGTGTGTGTCTGTATGTCTGTGTGTGTGTCTGTGTGTGTATGTCTGTGTGTGTGTGTCTCTGTGTGTGTCTGTATGTCTGTGTGTGTGTGTCTCTGTGTGTGTCTGTATGTCTGTGTGTGTGTCTATATGTCTCTGTGTGTGTGTGTCTGTGTGTGTGTTGCACATGCGCATGCAGCCCTGCACGTACTGACTTCTCACCTCTGCATCCCCTTGTCAAGACCCATTCCAGAAAAGTTAGGGACTTTGTCCACAGTCAGGAGTCCTAGGCACAGCGGGCGCTGCGTCCCTACAGCTCTCCTCTTACACAGTTCAGAAGGGAGCCAGGCTGGACGCCTCGAGGGACTCCTCTGACAGGCCACTAGGATAGGCCAACCAGCTTTTCTCTCCCATCAAGCTCCCCGCGTGCCCCCCATCCCCTCTGCCCCTACAGAGTGGCCGGGACTGGCAGGCTGGACGACGACGACGTACCTTCAGGCTGCAGTGAATGGCTGACTCGGGCGGGTACACGATGAAGTGACGCAGGGTGAAGCCAAAGCCGTCCTGCAGACTTTTGCGCAGCAGCAGTGTCCTCGGCCCCTGCCAGGGGAGGGGGCGCCGAGAAGAGCACCCATCTCGTGGGCCCAGGGGAAGCTGCAGGAGCACAGGGAGACAGACGGATGAACATCGTACAGCCTACGGTATAGCCTATGCGCATGGCTCCGCACCTGCCTCCAGCTGCCCAGGAGCCGAGGACCTGACGGGGACCACCAACAGCCATGGCCACGGCCACTGCCACAGCCACTGCCACAGCCACTGCCACAGCGTCCAGGTCCCTCCTGGGCCCTGACCCTGTCACCCAACCCTTCCTCTCTCACTCTTGGAAGCCTGACAGCTTCTTCCCTCTGAGTTTCTCCTTCAGTCTCCTCATGGCCTCCCTGGAAACTGAGCCAGTACACACTTACTGTGTGCCAGACACTGCACACACAGCTTTTCTGCACAGGAAGTTGTGCATAAAACTATTGCACATCCTCACACATACACTGACATGCATGAACACACTCAAACATACATACAACATATGGAGACATACCACAAATAGGAACACCAACAAATGTGTACACATAAGCTAGACAGTGGTGGCGCACGCCTTTAATCCCAGCACTCAGGAGGCAGAGGCAGGCGGATCTCTGAGTTCAAGGCCAGCCTGGGCTACAGAGTGAGTTTCAGGATAGCCAAGGCTATATGGAGAAACTCTGTCCCGAAAAACCAAAAATAAACAAATAAATAAATGATAAAATAAAAAATAATAATAAATGTGCATACAGGCAGACTCACAGAACCATATGTATGCACCATGTAGGCACACTGGCATGAGCACAGGTACACATAACCAGTCTTGCATACATGCAGAGCACAGAGCCACATGTCTGCACAGACTGGCACAAAAATGCACTCTCCAACAGCGTGGGATCAAAAGCCCCAACTGGACACCAGGCCACCAAAGGGACTTGCTGAGGTTGCAGAGCTTAGCCCAGAGGCCAGGCGGGTTCACCGGAAAGGCAGATGGCAGATACTGCCCTCTGTCCATCCTGCCAGAATGCTTGGGATTCCCCTGGATGTCATGGCAGTTTATCCAAAGACAAAGAGTTGAGGGGGCCAAGTAGGACCATATCTGGAGCAGGAGGCAAGAGACGACAGACAGAGAAGACTGTCTTGAGTGTCTTTGGACACGCAGATAAACAGCCAGTAACGAGTATGAGATAAATTGTATGCAGAGAGGCTGACAGAAGAGACTGGTGCCGGGCGACAGGCCGAGAGAAAAGCAAGAAGCCTTCAGCAAAGCCTCAGACCCCCCCGAGCCATTGGGCAGCCTGAGCTAGCGTTTGCCTCTGATCCAAAGCCCTCAGGATGCCAAAAGCTTCCCCTCAGCTCTCCTTCCACAGGCCTCCACCCTTGCTCCTCCTTGGCCCCCGCAGGAACCTGAAGAGATGAAAGGCCCAGGTGGTATGGACCGTGGAAGTCCATCAGACCTGCTGTAAGGAGCGCCTTCGCATGGGAAGCTGCCCTTCGGCTGGCTGGAGAAAGCTCACAAACACCTGACCGCACAGGGATGCTAAGAGGCCCCGCTGAGAACCTGTCCACCCCTGCTCACCTAGTTAACAGAGGGAGAGCATGTGAGCATGCTCAGCCTGGAGGCTTAGCTGCCATCCAGCAGGTTTAGGAGAGAGCGCAGATTCTCAAATCCCAAATAAATAAAAGAAAAACGAGATCGACACACTACGTTTACGGACTGTAGTCTCAGGGAACAGAACCAGGTGGAAGACAGAAAACAGCTGAATGAGGCTCCAGAAAAGGAGACATTCCACAGACTGAAAAACTATAAGGGTTAGGTCATGAGCTCTCCATTCCCAGAAGGGTCCAAGCAAGACCTAGACTACTCCTGGTCCCAGTCCTTAGCAGGGACCCAATGATGTCCCCTCAGCCCCATCTACTTGTGGTTACACCCTGGCCTCTTCCATGAGCCCTACATTCATAGGGTTCAAGGGGCCTGGAGAACATTCACTGGAAATTCCTTGAGATTTGAACACACCCCTCCCTGATTTCCCTGATAGGAAAGATGATCTCATGGGCCCCCAGTGCCCCTCCCACAGAACCCCTGTTCCCCTCTAGTGCGGGCTGCCCTCCTTCCCACTCCCACCCAGGCTCAGAGCTGAGGGTGTTTGCAGGGCCCATTGTTTTGCTGGTGCTCTGGATTAAGGTTTAAGCCACCAGCTGCCCCAGTGATGTGAAGCGGCTGGGACAGGTCCCCACATGTTCCCCTCCCCTCCCCCTACACACACACATCCTGCCAGCTGCCTGGGGGTGCCACTCCCTGAGGGGACCTGCCTGTAATCCAGGACAGTGGGTATGTCTTCCTCCCACTGGTCTCTCCTCAGCCAGCGCAACAGCTCCCCCTTCTCACTTATCCAAGCCTCCCCACTTCCTCTGTCTTTCCTTCCAGGTCCAGTCTCTTACTTCTTCCAATTAGTCTCTTGAGAATGTCAGTGCCGCCCCCCCCCCCCCCCCCGCCGCCACACACACACACACACACACACACACACACACACACACACACACCCCTATCAGAAGAGGTGACTCCACAGGCCCAGTCAGGGCTGGCTGCTCCCCTGTGGGAAGTCCTTTCAGACTTAGCCTCAATCCCTCATGTTACCTTTTATGCGGGTTTCTCCCCTCTGACAACACTGAGTCTAGTTTTCCTCTTGAGGGCGAGAGGTGCACAATACAGAAGGAGAGAGAGAGAGAGAGAGAGAGAGAGAGAGAGAGAGAGAGAGAGAGAGAGAGAGAGAGAGAGAGAGATCCAGCATTGAGAGCTCAGCTCCCCTAACTGTCTCTCTGACACAGGCCCACAGACAGGGCACAGAGAGGGGCCACAGGCATTGTTGATTAAGCCCTCCTGGCTGGAATCTATTTGTAATCACTCTCACCCTCTTGTCTGAAAATAAAGAGACATCCAGAAACACCAACTGTTGTTTAAAAAAAAGGGGGGGGGGGCAACAGCCCAGGGAACACATCAGGCAGAGGTGGCCACTCGATGGATTGGTCACATCAGTATGATCCCCCACCTCCACCCCCGCCCCAGCCTACCCTAGCATAAAGAGGTCATTGCAGAGAACACAGTATTGAGGCTGGGCATGGCGCCCACTGTGACTCACGCCTACCAGCCCGGCAGATCCCGAACATCAGAAATACTGCCCCCAGCTCGGCCACTGCCCGCCCTGGAAATCACCCGCTGCCTGCTGGGGGCCATTCTGTCACCTCAGCTTCCTCTGGCCACTAAGAAACCCTTATGTGCCTCTGTGTCAGCGTCTCTGCTGGTAGGAAAGAAGACAGGAAGACAGAGTGGCACCCACTGTTCGGGTTAGTGACCCTATGCCCAGCTCTTACTGGGTCTCTGCCAGTCTAGATTCCTAGATATGCCAGCGACTCCTCCAGTCATCAGCCCCCATTCCATCCTTCCACTGCCTATAAAGCAGGAGTACTGAGTCCACAGGTACCATTACCCAAACTCCAGGTTCCATCCATTGCCCTCGGGGAAAACTCCCACACAAACGCTGCCACCTCACCCTGACTCTCAACCTTCTCACGCACACACTCCCCACTGCAAGGATGTCCGCCTGGGAATGGAGGACGCTCTGAGCTCGAGAGGGGGTAACCTGAGCGCTCACAGCCCCTGACATCCAGCTCCCGCCCGGCTCCAAAGCTGTTTGTTGCTCACCCTTGCCGGACGCAGCCCGGGTGCTCGGCAGTCGCTGTGGCTCAGACAGGGCAGCCAGAGGCAGCGCGGCTCCGGGGCGCTGCAGTCCACGCCGACGGCGCGCTCCCAGCGCCAGCCCCCGACGCCCGCGCGCTCCACGCGCCAAACGGCGCTGCCCACCAGCGCGGCCTGCGGGGACCCCCGAGTGCGGCCACAGTCGCGGCCCCGGCGCGCACCGGGCCTGGCTTCTGGAGGGGGACGCGCCGTGCGGGACTCGGCGGCTCGGCGCCCGGCGGGGGACGTCCTCGGACCCCCGCGCGGCAGGCGGAGCCCAGGGGTTCCAGTCCGCCCCCCAGAGCCGCGGGCTCGAGGCCCCGAGGCCCCGAGGGGGCGGCCGGCCCGCGCGGACGGTGGCAGGACGGCTGGAGCGGGGCCGCGCCTCCCGCGCCGCCCGGGTGAAGGCGCCCGCCAGAGCCGGGCAGGGACACGCCGGCAAGTCGTTGGGACAGACGCCTCCCCCTCCGGGGCGGCCCCGGCGCCGCGCCAGCTCACCCTCCGCCCCACGCCAGAGGCTTCGAGCGGTCCCTGCTCAGGCACAGCACACACCGACGACACCATGCAAACACAAGGATTCACACTGCCGGGCGATCACACTGTGTGCCCACTGGCTTCACGTTCCTGCAGAAACATGTTCTAGCTGTGTGCCTCACAGCATCCCGTCCACTTGTTCCCCGGGGACACGCTTGTCCTCACAGACCTCAGTGTGGATATCACGCCTTTGGACATCCTCCCATGCAAACATCCCTACCCCACGGGGAACACATGTAAGCACAGCCTTTGAAGGTGTGCCAGACCCTTACAGCCCCCACAGAGATGCCCATTTCACCACATACAAGCAGGCTGGTGACAAGCGCATACCGCTCAGCACTGCTTGCCTCGGGACACTGTGCTCTTCGAGCGGCATGCACACTGCCAGCCCAGGGTGAGGTGTGACAGAGTGTAAGATGCACCCTCAGGCTACAGAGACCCCACTCCGGTCTCCCAAAGGAAGCATGTTCATTCCTCTTCCCCAGGACCCTTGCCCATGAACCCTGGCGTCACCAAGCTGAGAGGAGGCTCCAAGATGTTCACTCCGCCTCTGCCACCTCCAGAATGTGAGTGAGATGGGACTCTGGCTCTCCAGGTCCCATCCTTTGCCTCAGCAGAGGCAGGGAGGCAATGGGCCTGGCTGGTCTGTATTCTCCACTGTCCTTCACACCCCGTTCATGAAGGCATTTGTCACTACAATCCGGCTATAGAACAGTTTGTGCACAGAGAGGGAAATGCCCAGCAGAAGGGGACACAGGCCCAGAGCCCACCTAAGGGGGAGGGAGAGCCACAGGGCTGGCTGGCTTGCAAACACTCATCTGGCCAGCCACTGTCCTCACTTGCCAGGAGGGTGGCTCATGTGAGAGGTAGCTACAGAAAGGCACAGAGGAGGAGGAAGGGAGAGAGAGAGGGAGCGGGTGGGCAGGATGGCGGGAAGGAAGAACAGAGGAGGAAGGGTGAGGGTGAGGCCCGGGGGGGGGGGGGGGAGCGAGTCAGTCAGGGAATGGTTTTGTTCTTCTGTTTCCTGTTTGCTGCTTGTGGGGCCCATGCAGGAGCTGGACCCCCACCTCCACCCTGCGGAAGCCCAACGGGAAGAGCAAGGCTGCCATGAGCTGAGTCAGGACTCAGGGAGAGCAGGAAAGGACCAGTCAGGGACAGCGGGGCAGCCAGGGACAGTGAAACTGACCTGCATGTCTCCCAGTGGAGAACTCTGGATCTGACCATCCTGCTCTGCCCACCTTGTCACTTCCTCCCCAAAGCTGTACCTTCATAGACCAGGTGGCCATCCGCCAAGATGTCCTCAGCCATGTTGACTCTGGGGCCCAAAGTAGAGGGCAGACACAAAGATGTCCTTGACTCCATCAGGCCTCTTCACTAAGTCCTTCCAGGGGCCTAACTGCCACCTTACGTAGCCCTACCTGTCCTGGAACTTGAGACATAGACCAGGATAGCCCTGATCTGCCTGCCTCTGCTTCCGCCACCCTGTCAGACTTTTTTTTTAGGTATTTATGTGTGTGTTCATGAGGGCATGCATGCCACTTCCCTAGGGAGGTCAGAGGGAAATCTCCAGTGTAAGCCTTCGCATTCATTCCCCTTTGTGGCTTCTACATAGACTCCGAGGGTTGGGACCCAAATACCAGACTTGTGTGGCTTCTACATAGACTCCGAGGGTTGGGACCCAAATACCAGACTTGTGTGGCTGGCACCTTTCCGTGCTAAGCCATCTCCCCAGCCGCCAACTGCCTTTTTAACCTTGCTGCAAGCCCAGGCCTTACATTTAAGTAAAGGGTTTCTTCATTCTTTTCACCCCATGGGCCTCTCACAGCTGACCAATGATGAGGGTCTGATTGAGACTTGGAGTGGTCTGGGTGCTATAGGGAAGGCAGAGGCATGTGACATTGTGTCCAGGCCTACAGAGACCTTGAAAGAGACCAGAATCTCCGAGGTCCACTTTCTGTCTTTTAACCTGGCAGACTTGGAGAAGGCTGCCTCAGAAGAGAGACAAGTGGGGCGGACGGGTGTGTGGAGCACACAGCGGGGCCTCAAAGGTGGGCCACAGCTAGAAATGATCTTCCAGCCTGGGGAGCCAGCTCTCCTGTTTCCTCTGGGAAAGGAATGTGGGGTGGGCCCCAGAGCCCAAGGGGGAGGGGCAAGCCTGGGAAATACCAGGCGTTGCTGAGATTCTATTCCAAGCCTTCCTGCCCAGTGTCCTCCCCCCACACCCTGCCCGCTTCCTCCCCCACTGCCGGAATCACGCACCCGCCAGCCCCTCCCAGCCCCCTAAGTGGACCAGCTGGCAAAATCTATTCCACTTATCTTCCTAAGGGTCCCTGCCCAGGGGCTCAGGACAGCACCCCTAAGGAAGGGCACCCAGAATTCTAAAAACTACTTCTAACTGTGACCCTTCTCTTAGTGCTAGATATCCACGATGGATTTTTTTTGGGGGGAGGGGGCACAGGATATTACTATGTGGCCTTGGTGGCATAGAACTCTGTATACAGCCCAGGCTGGCCTTGAACTCACAGTAATCCCTCTGCCTCAGCCTCCTGAATGTTGGTATTACAGGCATTTCTAACCATTCCTGGTTCAGAAAGGGTTCTTAGTACTTTATTCACTTTTTTGAAGACAGGGTTTCAAGGCTGGCCTTGAACTCTCTGTATAGCTGAGGGTACCCTTGAGTTCCTGAGTCTCCTGCCTCCACCTCTCAGAGTACTGGGATTATAGATGTGCGCCACCATACCTGGCTCCCATTTTTAAAAAAGACTTATTTTTATTTATTATTTTTTAAATTATATGTGTGCCCTGGGAGGACTGGATAATACAGACAGTTGTAAGCCACCACATGGGTTCTGGGAAACAAACTCAAGTCCTCTTGCTGGAGAGACTCTGCTCTTAGCCACTGACCATCTTTCTACCCCCCACCCCCCACCCCAAAACACACACTTTTCTTTTGAGACAGGGTCTCAATATATGGCCCTAACTGGCTTGGAATTCATTTTGTAGAGTAGGCTAGCATTGAATTCACAGAGATCCACTTGCCTCTGCTTTCTGAGTGCTGGGATTAAAGGTGTGTGGCACCATGCCTACCCCGCGCCAATTTTTTTAATTATAATGACACTCAAGAGGGCAAGGACAGAGAAAGGGAAGCCTCACTGGTGTGTCGCGCAGCTGTAGCCCAGGGCTGGCCCCACCCTCAAACCCCTCTACATTACCTTCTGGGTTATCCATTCAACCACCACACCTAGAGTGGTGTCTTGGGCCAGGGTGAGACCCTCTTATAAACTTAAGGTGCACACAGTCCCGGCTAGCAGGGCCCTTCCGTCAGGAGTGTCTCCCAGCTCTTGAGGCCTCCGGGGTTCCCCAGCTCCAGACTCGGGTCCAGCCAGCTGCTCTCACTGCCACTGGTCAGGCAGTCCTCACACACAAAGGGGGCTCCTTACATGACATCAGGGGCCTGGACTTCTGAGATGGGCAGTCATGGGCTCCCAAGCTAGCCCTCCAGGAGAGGAGGGCTGAGAGCAGAGGAACGGAAGCCTGTATAACCTAAGCCTGGTCACCAGGAACCAGGGAAAGGGAGGAGAGCTGTCCCGGAGCCCAAGGGTCAGGGACAGAAGGAGGGAAGCTGATAGCGTTCGGAGCCTGCAGCTCAGGAAGCCAGGGACAGGGCTCAAGGTCAGCCCCGCCTGCTCTTCCTTCCTCGGCCTGCTCAGTGCCTCCTCCCAGACCTTAGGTCCCAAACCACAGGTGACCAACAAGCGCCCCCCCCTCCCCAACCATCCATCTGGTCTCTTACACCACCAAACACAGACCCAAAGCCACCGGAGACCTCACACACAGGGACAAAGCCACAGTCGGGCTATCCTAGGCATGTGGGCATGTGATAAACAATGCCGGCCCACTGGCCTCGGCTCCTCCCCCAGGGTAGTGCCTCCCGGTCCTCCTCCACCCTTTAGCCCCATTCACATCCCAGCTCCCAGCTTCAATAGAGCAGAGGCCCCCTCCTGACATGCCCTAACAGGCCAAGTTGACAAGCAGGCCGGGCAAGCCCAGCCCAGCGCCCCCACTGACATACCAGCAGCGGCTGGGACCCCGGCTGCTCTAGACAGCTTGGACGAGGTGACCCAAAGGCCTCCCCCACCCATGCTGTCCTTCTCAGACCCTGTGCCCAGGGTTGGGGTGGTCTGTGGACACGCCATCACGGCCTGCCCCTCTCAAAGTGGGTCACAGCCAAGGAAGAAGAGGGCTGGGGCAGGGGGCAGAGAAGGGTTTTCTATGCCTGGCATCCAATCTGTTCAGGAGAGAGAGGGACAATCCCAGACAAGGGTCAGCACATGAGCCCGGAGTCCTCAGTGATAAAATGGAGGTGGATAGAAACTTTCACCCAAAGGATGTTGGGAAAAATAAGTCAACTAAAGAAAGTCACGGGGGTTGGGGATTTAGCTCAGTGGTAGAGTGCTTGCCTAGCAAGCACAAGGCCCTGGGTTCGGTCCTCAGCTTCGACAAAAAAATAAAAATAAAAAAAATAAAGAAAGTCACTGGGCAGTGGTGGCACACGCCTTTAATCCCAGCACTCGGGAGGTAGAGGCAGGTGGATCTCCGTGAGTTCGAGACCAGCCTGGGCTACAGAGTGAGTTCCAGGGCATGGTGCAAAGCTACACAGAGAAGCCTTGTCTCAAAAAAAAAAAAAGTCTTAGTTGGGTGTGATAGTACATGCCTGTAACCTCAACACTGGGAAGGCTGGAGGACAGTGTGGGGCTAGCCTGATCTATACAGTGAATCCCAGGCCACACACGCCTATACAGTGAGACAATTAAAAAAAAAAAGTCTCAGTAGGGGTCCAGAGCACACAGTAGGAGTTTGCAAATTTAAGTTTTTGGATAACCAGACATGTAGATACTCAGCTAAGTTTGTACAAAACATCGTGATACAGCACACGTTTTCAGAGCTGGACACTCAGCCGCACACAGTGGCACCATGGCCCCTCCCACAGCTGACCCAGCCTTTTGGTTTGTTTGAGACAGGGTTTCTCTGTGTAGCTTTGCGCCTTTCATGGAGCTCACTTGGTAGCCCAGGCTGGCCTCGAACTCACAGAGATCCACCTGTCTCTGCCTCCCAAGTGCTGAGATTAAAGACATGTGCCACCGCTCCCCACCACCTCCACCACCCCAAGCTGACCTGATGCTTTTATGGGCTGAGAAACACTGCCTTCCCTCAGCGGGGAAGAGAGGCCCACAGACCTGGCTTACTAGGCCCTTTGGGAATGGGCACCATGAGTCCCCAAGTGAAGGCTGCTCCCAGCAGATGTGGAGCGCAGAAAAGGTGCCAGGCTGGCAGGACTACCAGCCAGCGGGAGAGCCATTTCCAGCCTCAGTGACGCCAAGGGAGAGGGGCCCAAAGACAAAGTCTTTGCTCATGGTGGGAAATGAGCACTTACAAAAGAGGGTGAGCCTGGAGTCGGCCACAAAGTAAACACCCGGGCCATTGCCAAGGCAACCACAGGCAGTGTGGGATAGGGCCCACACCGTCCCCTCCACCCTCATCCACTCCACCCAGATGCCCCTTGGCTGTCTGAGGTCTTCTGGGTGTCCTCTCCGGCTATGCCTCCTTGAATCAAACGGGCAGCTCCCTGAGAGTGAGGACTTGTTGCCTCGCAGCAATGTCGGGGTCTCTGGAAGACCAGGCCAGCATCTATCTGTCCTCGGGGTACCTCTGCAGCCTCCCTAAGAATGAGGGTCATTGTTTTTCAGAAATGGATTTGCCCTAGAGAGCCTCTGTCCAGGGTAGACTTTCAGAAAATACTAGGCTGGCATGAGAGTTCAGGCAGTCAAGTGCCCACCTTCAAACATGAGGACCCAAGTTCAAGCCTAAAGAACTTCAAAAAAAAGAGTCCAGATGTGGCAGTGTGTGCTCATAATCCCAGTGCCGGGGAAGGCAGAGACAAATGGATCCCTGGGGTTTGCTGGCCAGATGGCCCTAGCCTACCTGTTGAACTCCAGGGAAAGGAGAGATCCTGTCTCTAGACACTTGCTGTTCTTGCAAAGGACTTCAGTTCAGCTCCCACCAGCCACAAGGTGGCTCACCAGTTCCAATTCAGGATCTGACATCCTCTCTGGCATCCATGGTCACCAGGCAGACATGTGGTGCACATAACAATACCATGAAATAAGCTGTCCTGGAACTCACTCTGTAGACATGGACAGGCTGGCCTCAAACTCAGAGATCCACCTGCCTGTGTTTCCCAAGGGCTGGGACCAAAGGAGTGCATCATCATACCTAGCAAATAAATAAATCTTTTAAAATAAAACAATTTAAAAAAATGACTAGGTATACAGTGACCAAGAAATGGTAGCCAGAAGTTGTCATCCAGACTCTACACAAATGCACACACGTGTGCCTAGATACACACACACACATTTTACAACAGGAATGTTATGCCAGCATTCAAGAGGTAAAAACAGGGAGATCACCGGGCGATGGTGGCCCACGCCTTTAATCCCAGCACTTGGGAGGCAGAGCCAGGCAGATCTCTGTGAGTTCGAGGCCAGCCTGGGCTACAGAGTGAGTTTCAGGAAAGGTGCAAAGCTACACAGAGAAACCCTGTCTCAAAAAAAAAAAAAAAAAAAAAAACAACAGGGAGATCAGAAGTTCAAGTTTATCCTCAGTTACATGATGAGTTTGAGGCCAACTTCTGGTACTTGAGATTCTGTGAGCATGGGGCAGGGGAGGAAGAGGATTGTTTGGATGTTAAGAAAGGATGTGAGGAGCTGGAGTGATGGCTCAGTGGTTAAGAGCACCAACTGCTCGACCAGAGGTCCTGGGTTCAATCCCAGCACCCACATGGCAACTCACAACTGTCTGTAACTCCAAGATCTGACACCCTCACACAGACATACATGCGAGCAAAACACCAATGCACATAAAATAAAGATAAATAAATTGTTAAAAAAAAAAAAAAAAGAGCCAGGCAGTGGTGGCAGGTGGATCTTTGTGAGTTCGAGGCCAGCCTGGTCTACAGAGTGAGATCCAGGAAAGGCACAAAGCTACACAGAGAAACCCTGTCTCAAAAAACCAAAAAAAAAAGGATGTAGGGAAATTGAAATAGAGGGTGTATATATATATATATATATATATATATATATATATATATATATATATATATAATGTGTGTGTGTTATATATTATATATACAATGCAGCTGATGTGGGGAACAGTATGGAGCTTCCATCAAAATTTCAATCTAGAATTACCATATGACCCAGGAATTCCACTTCTGAGTACAAACTCAAAAGCACAGAAAACACTATCTGTAGTCACATGCTCACAACGCTATTCTTGGCCAGGCATGGTAGCATACGGCACTTTATTTATTTATTTATTTATTTATTTATTTATTTATTTATTTATTTATTTTTGGTTTTTCGAGACAGGGTTTCTCTGTGTAGCTTTGAGCCTTTCGTGGGACTCACTTGGTAGCCCAGGCTGGCCTCGAACTCACAGAGATCCGCCTGGCTCTGCCTCCCAAGTGCTGGGATTAAAGGTATGCGCCACCACCGCCCAGCGAAAGAAGAGATTCTTATGAAGTACATTTATATGTCATGCTTAGATTCATAGAGATAGGAAGTAGAATGGTGGCTGCCGGGGACTTTCTAGTGGAGACTAGAAACTTACCGCTTTAATAATTACAGAGCTACAGTTTGAGATGGATGGTGGTGACAGGCCAGTGGTGGCGGGGACAATGTAAAGTCACTAATGTCACAGAGCTTACACTCAAAAATGGTTTTGTGAGGACTGTAGACAGCCTAGCAGTTAGAAGTGTCCACTGCCTTCCAGAGGCCCAGGTTTGGTTCCCAGCACCCATCAGGTGGCTCACAACTGCCTGTGACCCCAACTCCAGTTAGAACTGCCACCTCTGGTCTCCACGGGCACTTGTACTCAAATGTACATGCACACACCCCACAAAAACACAGACACAATCGTTTAAAAATCTCTTAATGTGCTTTAGATGTCAATTTTTGTAGGCCTGGTTGGCCTGGAACTCACTATGAAGCCGAGGCTTGCACAGAACTTGTGGGGCTCCTCCTGCCTTTGGCTCCTAAGTGCCGGGATTAGCATCTGGCTCATAAATTTTATATAAATTTGCCAAATTGAAAGAATTGGAAAAGTCAGAATTCAAACACAGGAAAAATGGATTGATTTGGGGTTTTGTTTTGTTTTTTTTGTTGTTGTTGTTGTTTTCCAGACAGGGTTTCTCTGTGTAGCCCTGGCTGTCCCGGAAGTCGTTCTACAGACCAGAACTGGCCTTGAACTCACAAAGATCCTCCTGCCTCTGCCTCCTTAGTGCTGGGATTAAAGGTGTGCGCCACCAGTCTGACTGGGGGGAAATGTTAATAGCAGCTGGTATGAATTACCACCTTACATCGAGGAGCAGGTGGCCTAGGATGCTACATACACCTGGCCTAGAAGGCCCCTAGCCTAGGTGGCCCTGAAGGCCCTGGGGCTCCAGTATGCATCTTCTCAGGACTGCTACCCTGCTCTTTGGGGTCCTCCTGGGCTGCCAGGGACCCTGACACACACACAAAGTCCCTGCAATTGGTGCTATCCTTTGCCTTGGAAACTGACCCAATGGCCCTTGACACTCCTCCCAGCCCTGCCCCGTGCTGAGGTGGTGGGGCTATTGAAGAACGGTTTGGCTCAGTGTGAGATCTAACCTTCCAGAGCACACACAGTCTGTGCTACGCCCCAGTGAGCCTACAACCACCTGTAACACACACACACACACACACACACACACACACACACACACACACGGGGGTGCCCACATAGTCCCAGCCCTGTCTTTGTGAGCTCCAGGGAGGGGATCCTGACTATACACTGCAGGACGCAGCTTGTCAGTGTCACAGACAGCAGAGCCCCCTGCCGGCTCATGCATGCCACATCAGGTCATGTCTCTTGGAAATGAAAGGGACAGGGTGTCATTCCAGTGGCCTGTCACCCACCCTGCATTCTCTAGGACTCTTAGCCGCTGAGGCATAACCCTCCTCCCCCCGAAAAAAAAAATCCCTTACAGGAGAAGGTCTCCTGCAGGACAAATCCTATAAAACCTTGAAGCCTTCCTTTGGTCCAGGAGTACCAAGGAGGCCTAATCCCCTCTCCTGAAGAGACTGTGAGACATCAGTCACTCCTGAAGGCAGGAGCTGCCTGAAGAACCTCCTCTACAAAATCATCACACCCATTCCATCACTGGACAGCTCATTTGAGACAGACTAGAAACTCCGTGTGAGTCACCCTTCTGTGCCCCCCCCCCCCCCGGCCAGCTCCAGTTCTTCCTGTTGTCTAACCACCTGGGCAGAGACAACAGGTGCTCTCACTGGTTTCTTTGAGGGCAGAGGGATAGCTCAGTTCCAGTCCAGCTGAGACCACGTTCCCTCAGAGGGCAGGTTTCAGCAGATTCCTAACATCTCCCCCAGGGCATGTGGGGTTCTCTGCAGGAAGAGGCTGTTAACCTCACCTCTGAAACCGCCCACCCCCTCACCTTAGCCCTGCCCAACCTGCCCAGGCTCCCTCTGCATTCCCTGTACGCGGGCCCTGCCTAATGTTTATAATGTTTACAATGTCAAATGCCTTCCACTGTGCTCCTGACTATGCCGGGGTTGGGGGAGCTTCTGGGTTGGGACCCTCAGTCAGAAAGGGACAGAGGGTGTCTCTTATGTCCAGACCCTCGCCCTCAGTCAGCCCAGCTCTGCCCTAGACATGTAACTACAACACAACAGAAGTAGATCCAGGTCCTCTGCACACACAGCGCCTTGTGAACCTGAGCGGTGGCAGCCATCACCACCTTGTTCCCTGATCCAGGCCACACATGGATAGGGACGTCTACACTCACCCATGGGATACTGAGGAGACAGAAGGCTGGGAGGAAGGCCTACATCCACCCCAGCATTCAGGAGGGGACACTCTTAGCACCTGCATTCACTTTGGGCCTTTTCTAGATAACATCAATGTTGTCAGTCGAGTTCACACAGGTTTTCTTTGCTCAGCAAAGTTACTGGGAAGGCATTCTAGGAACGACGGATAGGTGGGAGGTGTCATCCACCTGGCCTCCTGCCCACCATTAGGGTGGACCCTGCCCCCCAAAGCCAGTGAGCCAGCCCACTTCCCACTCACACCCACTCTGGGCTACTTGGTTTCCCTCTGGGAGGTCAGTCTAGGCGATAATATTTTGGCCAGCAGGCCCTGGAGGACACACCTCCAGCCTCCACACACACCACACCCCCTTCCATGTGCTACAATCACCCTGGCCTCTGGCCTCCTTCCAGTTCCCCAGAGCGCTCTGCACCCTCCCAGCCTCTGACCGAGGCAACACGCTGCTTTTGGAATGCTCTGTCGCCTTCCTCTCCCTTCCTGCTTCCCGGGCCCTCACTCAGACCCACTTCTACCCACCTTGGAGCTCCCAGAATTAACGTCTAGCACACACCCGCTCCAGGTGGCTCGGCTGGTAAAGACACTTGCAACCAAGGCTGGGACCTGCGTTTAATCCCTGGGCCCCACATGATGGAAGGAGAGAAGTGACCCACAAGTTATGCTCTGACCTCCACATGTGTCCTTCCACTCCACACAAAATAAAACTTTCTTTAAAAACTCACTTCACACACATGCTGCCTTGTGCTCAATGCCAGGTCTCTGGGCACCCTCTCAGGACATATATGTTTATGAGGCTATTGTCACCTGTATCCCCCTTTAGCTGGGAGTCCTGGGAGGCCAGGACTGTGTCTGCTGTGAAGGGACAGCATGTGGTCCAGGTGGACAGCAGCACAATGTTTCTGAATGGGGGAGGTGGGGGATCGGGTAAAGAATGCTCTCATTGCCTGGTGGTGGTGGTGCATGTCTTTAATCCTAGCACTTGGGAGACAGGGGCAGGCGGATCTCTGTGAGTTCAAGACCAGCCTGGTCTACAGAGTGAGTCTCAGGATAGCCAGGGCTATGCAGAGAGACCCTGTCTCGAAAAACCAAAAAACAAACAAACAAAACCCACTCTCATCACTAGGGTGACTACCCCTCTTCCCTGGGGGCCCACCCAGAACAGAGACTGCTTCAACTCTTTATGTTGTTTGTTTTGAGATAGGGTTCCATGTAGCTCAGGCTAGCCAAGGATGACTTTGAACTTCTGATCCTCATGCCTCTAGCCCTCAAGTATTGGGGGGTGCACAGGCTTATGCAACCACGTCCATGCTTCATCTTTTTGTCCTTTCTTGATGGGAACCACGTCCAAAAGTGGGAGCAGTGGAGTACAAAGGTAGGAGGCGGGGCACACACAGACAGGAAACCCACTTCCATCCTCTGTAGGCAGGCTTTGTCCTCACATTCCGTGTTCCAGCCACCAGCCCTCCTGACCTGGCCTCAGACATGCTAGACACAGCATTCATGCATCTCTCCCTCAGGCCCCTGTCTCCTTCCTAGGACCCCTGACTGGCCTCCCCATCCTCAGATATCAACCTGGCAGCTGAGGGGTGGACCTGGCCAGGTCCCACCGTGTGTCAGATTCCTGCCAGGGACATCTTCTTTGGCAGGCCAAGCCTAGACTCTTGGCCACCTTATCTCATGCCTCTTCACTGCCAGTTTTTCCCTCTAGGCCCAGAACAAAGGGACACTGGCTGTGGGGCTTTCCTTCCCCTATGTGCACAGGCTACCAGGAGGCAGCTGAGCCAGCAGATAACCCTAGAAAGGCTGCGGGATAAGGTGGGAGAGCGGGGAGGAGGGGACAGAGGAAGGCAGAGGGATGGTCCAGCCAGACGTGAGGAGCGACAAATATGCCAAGTACGCACGCCCCGGAGCTATGAATAGTGCAGCCAGCCTGCCAGGCGGGTCGCAGCCTCCCGCCCCGCCCCACGGAACGAACTGCACCGGGCCTGAAACGAGGTGAGCGCCCAAGGGGCCGAACCTCCTTCTGCGACGGGGCTGAGAAGTGAACATGGGAGGCGTGGCCGCGCAAACCAAGAACAACAGGCACCTCTGATTGGTGGGTCCCTGCCTATCTGAAGTTGGCGCAGAATGGACACTCTACCCAAGGCGAGGCCCATAAGCTGGAGCTTCCCAAGCCTGCCCGTCCCTTAAGATCATCATCAGTCACCAGTCACCTCAGAGCAGAGCCTCAGTGGTGCCACGGGACTGCTGGAGACCTCCCCGTTCCTATCACTGCCCAAATAAGGCTCTGCTTCCTTGGGACGTCATCCCTCACTACCTTAGCCCCAGGTCAGCCTCGCTTTCTTGGAGTTCACAAGTCTGAGCACACGAACAGCTGAGCACTTAGGAAATGACATCGAACCAGCCCCTGCCCCAAAGGTACACACGTTAAGCTTAAGGACAGGAGAGTCGATCAGTGGCCCTACCCTGGTCCCTCTTTGTCCCCAAACAATTCAAATTTCAGAGACTAATCTAGTACAATGGGAAAGTTATCACCAAGTGGTGCTCTGGGTGGAGGAGTTGGCGCTCTGGGTAAGGAGCAGCCTGGGGGCTGGGTCTCCACTGTGTAACCTGGCCTCAGCCTTTCCCTCTCTAAGCCTCCACCTCCACAGCTGTGAGGGCTCCTGCAGGGGACTCAGCTGAAGGCCTGGCATCCAGGAGCTGCTCAGCAAATTTTAGTTCAGCAAGTCCCAAAGGATTTGCAGAAATTAAAAGCAGTCCAATTTTATAAAGATCAAAGAGGTAGACATGCAATCCACAAAGCAGATGTGGACACAGTGTTCAAAGAAATGCCTAAGCTGGGGATGTCTGTACCCCAGAACTGGGGACGGGTGTGGGGACAGGGGTCACCGAGAACTCAAGGCCTGGGACACATATCGAGTTCCAGGCAAGCTTGGACAACTTAGACTCTGTTTGAAAAAACAAAAACAACGGGCTAGAGAGATGGCTCAGTGGTTAAGAGCACTGCCTGCTCTTCCAAGGACCTGGGTTCAATTCCTAGCACCCATATGGCAGCTCACAACCATTTGGAACTTCAGTTTCAAGGGATCCAATTCCCTCTTCTGACCTCCTCAGGCACCAGACACACACATGGTACACAGACATACAGACAGACAAAACACCTGCCTGCATGTATCAATAAAAATAATAAACTTAAAAAAAAACCACACCACCACCTAAATAAATAAAAACATAAATGTATACATGAGCTCAACCCCTAGAACCCACAAGGTAGAAGCTGAGAACTGCCTGACCTCCATTTATGTTCTGTGGCACACACACATAAGCACAAAAAGTATATAAACATATTTATAAACACACACACACATTTAAATGTTATACCTGTCCTGTGGTCACTGCCATATTGCCTGGCACAAAGGTACAGGGGAGGGGCTGGGTGTGGTGGCGCAGGCCTTTAATCCTGGCACTCAGGAAGGAGAGGCAGGAGGCTCTCCTTGAGTTTGACGCCAGCCTGGTCTACATAAGTGAGTTCCAGGACAGCCAGGGGAAGATGTCACCACCGGCGGCTCTAGAGAAGACCATGCACTCCTTGTGGCTGCAGACAGGGTTTGTTCTGCATGGGGCCGGGGACCTCAGGGTTCTTCTTTCTTTCTTTTTTAAAAAGATTTATTTATTTATTATGTATACAGCACGTATGACTGCAAGACAGAAGAGGGCACCAGATCTCATTACATACAGTTGTGAGCCACCATGTGGTTGCTGGGAATTGAACTCAGGACCTCTGGAAGATCAGCCAGTGCTCTTAACCGCTGAGCCATCTCTCCAGCCCATAAACAAATAAATCTTTAAAAAAATAAATAATTAAAAAAAAGGATATTCAAGGGCCACTACAAGGTGCCTGGATGTTTAGATTCAAAAGTGAGCTCCTGGGAGGGCAAATAACCTGTAACCCCAGAACCCAAGAGAGAGGCAAGAGGATCCCCTCAAACTCCAGCCTGACAAAGGTTACACGGACCCTGCCAACTGAAATAGTAAATAAATAAAAACACCACCATGTAAGGTCACCCAGGACCCAAATTGAAAGCCAGGCCTTTCTGAATCGATAATGTGTGTCTGTCACCCACCTTGCCTTTAGTCCCCTCTCTGTGTCTGCTCCACACTGTTCCTTTGGTCTGCCTGGGTGTTTTTCAATACAGGTATTTTAGGGCAGGGGGCCGTGAGAACACTCTGGACTGGCAGGTAATGGAGATGGGAATCTCACAAGCCGTGTTTGTGAAATCTTTGTGGAGTCTTTTTGTCTGGCTTTTGGGCAATAGGAAACACAGACAAGGAACCCCTTGAGGGCAGGGCTGTGTGGAGCCCAGGGTTCTTACAACTAATGATCACCCACGAAATGAAAGCTGCTTTGCTTGAAGATATGGCCACTGCCCACTTTTTCCCAAGCACGGAGCCTCCTCTGCCGCCCCAGGCTGTAGTCAGGGGGAGGACAACAGGAACACTGTGCCAGCCATTCCTGAGAACGTCCTTGGCAGCCCCAGGCCATGCCTGGCCCCTCAGATGAGCTAGTCCCCAGCACTGAGGAACCTGGGCCTCTGGGACCAGGTGCAGGAGTCAAAGGCTCCAGGGGAAGGAAGTGAGGTGACTCTCACGCCAGCCCGGGTGACCTATCCCATGGCCCCCTTCTTGTACAGCTGCCCACCCTCAGCTGTCCCCACAACTCCCCCAGGTGCAGCAGGGCACGGGAGCCCAGGGCCAAGGTCTCATTAGAGCTAATGAGAGCTCAGCTGTGTAGATGCCAGCTCAAGATACAGGGAGCAACAAAGAGCGCCCCACCCCCTCTGGGAGAGGAACCCAAGGCCACACCCCCAGGAGACTCCTCAAGTCCGAGTGAGGGCAGTTCACGCCGCTGAAGACACTGATGAGGACGGTGGCGTCACTGGGCAGTTTCCGTGTGTGACCATCACAGCCTGCTTGCACGTCTAATCTCTCCAGCTTACTCTGAGGCAGAGTGACCTGGTGGACGCTCTGACATACACTCCAATCCCTTGTTGACCCGTCACTCACGGTGACTCCCATGGCTACGCAGTCAGTATGCCAAGAGAGGCAGCGTACCATCAGGCCGGGGCAGGGAGCTTCCCTGGCTGGACGCAAATTTCCCCTGCCCACCGCTCAACCCCAATGCTCAGGGTGCCCCTTCCTCAGGAAACCTTGGAAACCCTGCTCCTTCTTTACCTAGATGTCATCTTTTCTCTTTCTTCCATTCTTTTTTTTTTTTTTCTTTTCTTTTTAATTCAAGCCAGGTACAGTGGCACAAGCCTGTAATTCAGCACTCAAGCCTGTAATTCAGCGCTCGGAAGCAGATCTCTGTGAGTTCGAGACCTCACAGAGATGGAGCTGAGGGTGGTCTGAACTCGTCTCCCTGTGTCTACCTCCTGAGTCCTGGGATACAGGCAGGCACTCACTGCCACACCCAGTTTATACAGCTTCCAGGATCGAACCCAGGGCTTTGTGCACACTAGGCAAGCACTCTCCCACAGAGCCAGCCCTTTTCATTTCCAGACAGAGTCTCAACTAAATTGCCCAGGCAGGCCTTGAGTTTGTGACCCTTCTGCCTCAGCCTTGTGTGTCACTTCATGTCACCAGACCTGTCTCTCCCATCAGCCCTTGCGGTCCTGTCTCCCTCTCTGCCTCTGGTCTCCCTAGCCTGCCTTTTCTCTAGGTCTCAGTTTCCCTAAAGGAAAGGTGGGGAGACAGGGAAGGGAACCCTACCTGGCTGTTCCTCTCTCCTCCCTCCTGCCCTCCCCTGGGCAGAACCATCACTGTCTCCTCATGGATAAGGAACTCTGGCGAAGCACAGGGTCTCCGCTCAGAGGTGGGGGTCTCTGCTCAGAGGTGGGGATCTCCGCTCAGAGGTGGGGGGTCTCCGCTCAGAGGTGGGGGTCTCCGGTCAGAGGTGGGGGGTCTCCGGTCAGAGGTGGGGGTCTCCGGTCAGAGGTGGGGGTCTCTGCTCAGAGGTGGGGGTCTCCGGTCAGAGGTGGGGGTCTCTGCTCAGAGGTGGGGGTCTCCGGTCAGAGGTGGGGGTCTCTGCTCAGAGGTGGGGGTCTCCGGTCAGAGGTGGGGGTCTCCGCTCAGAGGTGGGGGTCTCTGCTCAGAGGTGGGGGTCTCCGCTCAGAGGTGGGGGTCTCCGCTCAGAGGTGGGGGGTTTCCACTCAAAGGTGGGGGGGTCTCTGCTCAGAGGTGGGGGTCTCCGCTCAGAGGTGGGGGTCTCCAGCCTTTTAGAAGGTCTAAGGAGCGGGGGAGGCCCTATGGCCCAGATCCCCAGATCCCCACTCCACCTCTCCCTAAGCTCCGGGTCTCCAGGTCCTGCACTCCTGTCCTAGTCTCCCGAGCGGCTCTCACCTCAGTGGTAGAAATTAACAAGGAAGGAGACAGCGCTGGTTTGGGAGCCTGGTGTAGCCAGAGCCACACTGCTGACTGAAAGAAGGCCGGCAGCCGGTAGAACGAACGCTGCCCTTCCCGGAACTGACACCCCTGTTTGTCAGTGAGACCCCCAGTCCTTGTCCTCCCACAGGCTCCTACACGTCCCCCAGCCCACCACATTCCTGGGGCCCACAGGCCTCCTGCCCTGTGTCCATGCCACAGAGGCCAGCACACCCTTTGCCCGGTCCGTCCAAGCTCTCTCTTCCCAGGATACAGAGACTGAGCTTTGAAAGGGTCACTTCAAAGGGGGCCAGTCTGTGGAGAACCCAGCCAGACCCAGGGCCAGCTCCTCCACCAGATTCCTGGCAGCTGTTGACAAAGGCCCCACTGTTTCCCCCGACCCCCAGACGCCCCCAAATGCACGGGACATTAAGGCTTTCTTTGCCCAGTTCCACTCCTACAGGCCAGACTCTGCTCCAGCGAGCAGCTGGGGCCCCTGCTACATGAGAAGGCTGTGCTGGTGGACCAGGGATCTCTCGCCCTCGCTTGGTACTCAAACCCAGGATGATCAGGTAGCCTCCAGGACCAGTGGCCCAGGTACCTCCCTGCTCCTGGTCATCCAGTCTTCCTGGCTCTATAGTGGCCTCTCACCTTCTCCAGCCCACTTCATACTCACACCAGGCCTTCCAGGTGACTTCCCAGCAGCCGGTCAGGGACACCTGGCCTCTGAGGGGCCACTCAGCCGCAACCATAGTGGCCAGCCGTTAATACCTCTTCCAGACCAGGCAGCTGGCCCCAGTCTCCCAGTGCACACGAGCCCAGGAAACAGCTTTTACTACTGTAACAGAGCACAGATCTCCAGGCAGGGCCCCCGGGGGTTCTGGGCTGACCTTTAACTCAATGCCAGAATTATCACTAGTCCAAATCATTATGCACCAGGGCCTGAATACCTCCAGTGATGGAGACCTCACGACTTCCATGGAAGCTCACTTCCTCTTCAGATAACTCTGACCATAAATGTTTGTTTTGTTGGTTTATGATGGTGTCTTCTGTAGCCCAGGATAGCCTCAAACACATTATGTAGCCAAGGATGATCTTGATCCTCTCGCCTCCACCTCCTGAGTGCTTTGTTTATACACCATTGTGCCTGATAAAGGCTGGAGATCAAACCCAAGGCCTGTGCATGCTACGCAAGGACTCTGCCGTCTGAGCTATATCTCAGCTCCTCTGTTTGTTTGGTGTTTGGGTTTTTTATTGTTGTTGTTGTTTATTTGCTTGGTTGGTTGGTTTTATTTGCTTTTGAAACAGAGTCTCACCCTGTAGCCCAGTCTGTTCTGAAATTCACAGTGTAACCAGTGTTGACTCTGAACTGGTGGCAAGCCTCCTGCCTCCCATCAGCAGGGCTTGGATTGCAGCTGTGAGCTAGCACACCCGACTACAGGGCTCTAGTGAGCCAGATGTGCTGGGGTTACAGCTCACGGACTCCAAGTAAGCTGGGTTCTCATTTCCACCCATTGATCATTATTTGCCTAACAATGGCTGCTACCAATCGAGACTGGCCTGATTCCCCTCACTCAGGCCTTTCAATAAGGCTGATAGATTATATCTGAGGTAAGAAAATGGAGGTCAAGAGATAGGGTAGAGCTCAGTCACAAAGTGCTTGCTTAGCACACATAAGCTTCATGCCCAAGCCTTAAGTCCACATGAAAGAGAAAATGGAGGCTAGTGTCCCGAGCCACACAGTAAAGATGGGGTAGAACTAAAACGAGAGCTAAGAAGGATAAGGCCCAACCCATACACTCAACCACAGGGTGCTCCAGACTCCCAAGGCCCTGCAGGGGCACACCAGGCCCAGGCCCCAGTGTCTCCCAGGGCCGGTCTGCTGGGTCAGAAGATAGAACGTCAAATACCTCCTAGTACGCAAGTCCCTAGGAGCAGATGAAGTTGTAGCCTGGGGGGTGGGGGGGGCTGACTAATGCTACTTCAGACCAGGAAAAGAAGAACAGAAAGGAAGGTGACCCAACAGCCCAGGCATGTAAAGGTCAGAGGAAGCTGGAGATGTCCCTGGGCCCAAGGTTTAGGACAGATGGGAGCTGGAAAACCAACACCTGTTGCTTGAGAGATAAACAGTTGATAGCAGCCAGGCTGGATGATAGAGGACTATAATCCTGGAGCTGACACACAAGGATGGACTTTTAAGGCCTGATCTGGCTACAGAGTGAGTTCAAGGCCAGCCTCCTTAACTTAGCAAGATCCTGTCTCAAAATAAAAAGTAAAGGGGCTAGACAGATGGTTTAGTAGTTAAGAGTGCTAGCTACTCTTCTCGAGGACCTGGGTTTGATTCCCAGTACTCATATGGTGGCTCATAACCATCCATGATTCTAGTTCCAGAAGATCCGATGCCCTTTTCTGACCTCCACAGGCACCAGGTCCACATGCGGTACAAGGACATAGACGCGGGCAAACCCTTACACATAAAATAATAAAAATAAATTTAAATAAAAGTACCAGACAGCGGTGGCACATGCCTTTAATCCCAGCACTTGGGAGGCAGAGGCAGGTGGATCTCTGTGAGTTTGAGGCCAGCCTGGTCTACAAATAGAGTTCCAGGACAGCCAGGGCTGTGTACACAGAGAAACTCTGTCTCAAGAAACCAAAAATAAAGAAATTAATTAGATTAAATTAATGCAAAAATGGGGCCTAGGCATGTAGATAATGAGAGAGCACTCGTCTTAAATGCACAAGACTCCAGATTCAAATCTCAGTTCCAAATCAGGTGTGGTGGTACCTGCCTTTAATCCCTGCATTGGTGAGGCAGAGGCAGGAGAATAAAAATTGATGGTAATGGGCTGGACATAGAGCATGTAGGCAGTGTACCCTGATATCAATCCTGACTGAGCACTGAAAATGAAAAAAACAAAAAACAGTTAAGGTCTAAGACAGGCCTTGTCCTAGACACACTCAGACCACCTCCAACTTGACAAGAACAGAACTTCCCACTGCCTGAGCTAAACACCTGGGGCTGGGATGGAACACAGGCCTTCGAAACCTCCCTTGCCTGTTTCCCAGCACCTTCCCCTCAGAACTCCGAGAAATGAAGAGCCAAGGAAAAGCAAGAGAATCCAGGAGCTTTGGTGGCAGTGGTACCAGGTAGCCTTGGAGGGCAAGTGGTGACAGAAGCCACCAGAGACTTTTCCCTTCCTCTCTAGGTTTGGCTGAGGTGCAGACAAGACAGCCATACCCCCAGGCTGTCTTCCTGAGACCCTAACCCCACCTACGTGGACGCTGGGTTACAGGGTTCTGTGGGTTTGTCACACATTGTCTCACCATTCATGAATCCAGTTAGTCAGTCAGCCAGTCAACAAATAGTCTCTGGGCTCTGGCTAGGTGCCAGGTTGTGTGGTAACAAACACGACACCTTTAGGCCATTGGAATGAGGTTAAGAGCATGGTCAGTTCCTTAGCTCTGTCACTCACTCGTGTGACCGACCGTGGGAAGTCATGGAATCTCTTTGTATCAGCTGGGCTGGCAATAACACACCTGCCCAGCATTAAGGCCCATGGAGAGATTCTAGATTGTTTTCTTGCCTGACTGACAGGTCTCCCATCCCAATGCCAGGGAAAGAGCCAGGCCCAGGTCACACTGGGAGACCAGTGGGGGAGGCTTCTGGCTTGCACTCTACAAACATTTATGGAGGGCTGCTCTGTGCCAGGCACTGTGCTGGGCACTGGGGACACAGATGAACAAGACACATTGTCCACTCATCCCTGCCACACCCCCAGGACTCAGTCCCAGAGGCTAGCACTGGTGTGGGGTGGAAGGACACAGTGCCACGGACAGCACCCCCGGGAGCCTGGGGCTCAGAGGACCTAAGTACTCATCGGCTGCTCCCAGTCTGAGGGGCATGACACAGTCTGGCATCCTTTAGCATGAGAAGTTAAACGAGATGGGCCCTTGGGTTTTGACCACTCTGACAGGTAATGAATAACACCCCCCTCCCAAGGGCTCTAACTCTACCCATGTCCAAAGCCAAGGCCATCTGGGCCTGATGTCTCCCTGAGATGGTGGAGAAGACTCTCCCGGCACTGCCTGACACTGCCCTGCTGACACACTGGCACAATTTCATGTGGGCCTAGATCTGAAGGCGGGTTGTTTGAAGGGGGGGGGGGGGTGAGCGTAGGGAGAGGCAGTGCCAGCTCCCACAGGCCCTATTCATGACAGAGTCCGGGTGGCAGACCAGAATAATTAAGACCAGGCTTTGTCTAAATCCCTGACCAAGCCAATACCTCACCTTTGAACCCCTGCAGCCAGCAGAGTAGGGCGGATGCGCCACCAGGAGAATGCCAATGGACGGCCTGCCACAGGCCTGGAGCGCTTGGGGCGAGCCTGGGGAGGTGGGGAGGGAGGCTGAAGATCGAGGAATGGATGCCCCTCCCACAAACACTGAGGGACACCTGAGGCTGTGCCATCCTGATGACCAACCAAGAAAAGCAAGCAAGCTCCAATCCGGCAGGAGGAGGATTCGATGTAGGCTCTACCAAGTGGGCACAGAGCTGGGGGCTGGGCAGTGAGGGCCAGACGTGACGCTAGAACCCGGGAGGGGGGGGGCTTCCTCCCTGACTCTGTTCTATCTATCTATCTATCTATCTATCTATCTATCTATCTATCTATTTATTATGTACACAGTGTTCTGTCTGCATGTATGCCTGCAAGAAGAGGGCACCAGATCTCATTACAGATGGTTGTGAGCCACCATGTGGTTGCTGGGAATTGAACTCAGGACCTCTGGAAGAGCAGTCAGTGCTCTTAACCGCTGAGCCATCTCTCCAGCCCCTGACTCTGTTCTTTATGAACATCGCAGCTTTGGTCACACTATTAGCTCACTGTGCCTCGGTACCCTCAACTGTATGATGGGACAATGACAAACAGTACCAACCTCGAGGTGACACTGTGACAATTAAAAGAACAAGCTATTCAAACCCTGACCCAAAACACAGCTATCACTGAAGAGGCTGAGACAGACAGTCAGCCTAGGCTACACAGCAAGAGTCTCTGGCAAAAAAAAAAAAAAAAAAAAAAAAACCTCTAGCATTAACGTATTTGCTCGTGTGAATATATTTGCATGTTCTCTGGATCTTTCTAGACATCTGCATTGGAATCCAGCATCACAGGAATCCACCTACTGGAGGATATATCCCTGTACCATCTCCAGGCTGCTCTAGGGTGCTGTAGCTCACAAACCTGGCCCTGGAAGTTCTTCTGAATAGCCAGCCCCAGTCTCTCACCTCAACACTTAGTCCAGTCATCTACTCTGTAGCCTCGAACTCACAGAGATCCACCTGCTTCTGCCTCCTGGGTGCTGGGATTAAAGGTGTGCGCCACCACCACCTATCATTATTATTATAGACAGGGTCTCTCTATGTAGCCCTGGCTGTCCTGGAACTCCCTACATAGACCAGGCTGGTCTTGAACCGCCTGCCTCTGCCTCTGCTGGGATTAAAGGCCTGCACCGTACCGGCTGTAGTCTGCCTTTTAACTCTACACAAGAAGAGAAGTTCCAAAGTATCCTTGCAATGAGGCATGAGGCAACCCGCTGCCCACCCCCACACTGCCCTGCTCTGTAACACCACACCCTCCCTCACTCCCACCCCCAGCCATGCCAGCATCACTGCATCCTTTCGTCATGAGTTCAGGGTTGCCCTGAGAGAAGACACAGAAAGCCTCATGCACACTACCCACACAAAAGGGTTGTTCCCCAGGTCCGGCTCCTTCATCTCCAGCTGGGAACCACACAACCTGCCCCACCCCAGCAGTATACAAGCTTTCTTCCTAATAACCCATCCATCCCCAGACTTTATTTTGTACCCACCAGAACTCAGGTTCCAACCCAACAATACCACCAAACCTTTAGGTCAGACCCTATCTGTAAAACAGGCACTAACATTGCCAGGCATGATGCCTCACACCTCTAATCACGGAGGTGGAGGCAGGTGGTTGAATCTCTGAGTTTCAGGCCAGTCAGGGCTACAGAGGGAAACCCTGTCTGGAAAAAAACAAACTATAAAATAGGCACTAACACTTTCCTACACACTCACGAGGGCTCTGAGGGATCCACTGTTCTCACCATGTGAAAGGAGAAGGTAAGGGCCTAGGACACAGGCCTTGGGGTTCCCAGCCATCCGGGGGTGGATCGAAACATACGTGGGCAATGGGAAAAAGCCACCAGGGCTGGGGGCCTTTGGGCCAAGTTTGCAGGCCAAATGATTGGTTCTGCAATGGGGAGATTCAAATCTCCTGCCGTCAGCGTTGGCCACTTTGGAAAACATGGAATCAAAGGCCACCCACCAGTAGCCCACAGGGGGGTAGGGGTGGAGACAGTAAGGGGTCAGGGATGAAGTACGCGCTATTTGTGGAGGGAGAATCCATCCGAAGGACTCCAGCCTAATGACCTCCCCTCCCGCCCCCTGTCCATCCTGAATTTCAAGTTTATAATTAGGAAACACACATTGGCTGTAGGGAGGGGTAGAGAAGCCGACTGAGGGAGAACTTTAATACATGCAGTTCAGACACCAGAGTCTCCTAAAGAGTTTGCGAAGTACATGCCCGCGGGCCCAACACCCCGAGGACAGGAGCCCGCTGGAGTGTCAAAAGGAGAAACTCAGTTCTGGCCTCGACCCTCAAACTGGATCCCAGGGAACGTCTTTTCCAAATCCAGGAAAACTACTGGCCAGACAGTGTACAGCTTCAGCTTGTACTGCCACTGTGGGCTGGGGGGTGACTGAGCGGGACCAGCAGCCAGGACTCCAAGGCAGGGGACTGACCCTGTTGGGAAGGTGAGGGCCCCTCCCCAGCCTCAGCAGCTGGTAGATGAAAGAACCCAAGCAGAGCAGCCCAGCGCTGAGTAATGCCCCTGGCACCCCACTCCCGGACCCACCCACAGCCGGAGCGGGCAGAGGGGAGGAGGGCCGGGCAGGGCTTGGGGTCCCATCCCGAGCCCCCGCAGCCCACAGCGCAGTCCCACCCGGAGGGGGCGAGCCGAGGACGTCCCGCCCCAGGACCCCTCCCCCACTCCCTGTGGCTCCAGCTGTGCGGGGGCCTCGCCAACGGAAAACGAAAACTCGGGCAGAGGAAACAGCGGCGGGCGCCCCGCCTGAAAATCCCGGACAAAAGGCGCGGGCCTCCCACCCCTGCTGCCCGGCCGCCCAGGGCCTGGCACCACCACCGCCTGGGTGGCCCCGGGCCCGGTAGCCCCGGGCCCATCGGGGGAGCCCCGCGCGGCGGCCCCCGCCAGCCTCTGCCTAGCGCAGCTGTCCCTCCTGCCACTCCCCAACGGGACACCAAGTTCCCGCAGCGGTGCCCACCGACGGGGGCGCAGTGACCCCAGCCCGGACATTACCCCTGGTCCCGCCCCAGCCTGGCCCGAGCCACGAGCCCTCACCTGGGGGGGCCGGGGCTCCGGACGCGGCGGGATCCCGACCAGGCAGAAGGCGACTCCATTCATCGGGCCGCAGCGGAGGCTCTGCGGCCAGGGCACTGTTGGGGGCACGGGCCGGGGCCCAGGGGGCGGAGGGCCGGGGACAGAGGGGCGTGGTCCCGGAGGGGCGTGGTCTGTGCGGCTCCTCCTACCTACTCCCACCCCGCCCCACAAGCCACGCTCCAGACCCGGCGCCGGCCAGGGCCTTTCCACAAGCTACGCAGAAAAGTCAAGGGAACCAAGACTGGGATCTACGCGGACCGTGAAGCCAGGGGCCAGAAACGAACCTGGCCCAGAGACGAGGTCTCAGGGAAGCCTCTGGAGAGAGGGCTGCAGGGGGCCTGCTCTTTCCATAGTGAGCATGGAAAGAGGATGAGGGCACCGAACCCAGTGATAGCACCAGGAAAGGACGCTAGAGAGGGTCGGGAACGGACCCCAGAGGTCCAAAAAGCCTGTGAGTGGCCGAGACAGGATGAAGCCACCTCACCTCCGACAGGCTTGGGGCGGAGACTCTAGGGACTCATGGAAGTTGAGGCACAACGGATGTGGTGTGAGGTATGACCCCCGTCCATCTGGAAAACCTCCTCCCAGGAAGATTCTTAGACAGGATGCCACGATGGTAGCAGAGTCGGGGCTGGGCGGGAGTTCTGACAGACGTCCCAGGCTTTGTGGGACGTGAGTGCAGAGCCTCAGACCTCTGGTCCAGAGAAGATCTGCTCTGCAAGGGCCCTACAAAGAGACGCGCCCGCGCCCACCCCCACCCCCAGCTACCCTGCTCCACTGGGAGTTAGGCCTAAAGAGACACACTCCTGGCCTGAGCCAGCCACTCATTTCCCAGTCCTCCAACAGAACCCCACCCTGTTCCCCCCCCCGCTCACAGGCCCCCCACACGATCCAGTGTAGTACCTCAGTCCTCCACTGAGCTGGAAAGTTCTTTTTGCTACCTAACCCTCATCCTTCCTCTTCCTCCAGCCTATGCTGACCTCTTCCTGAGCTTTCTTACAGGATTTTTTGTTTGGGGAGCGGGTCTTTCTCTTCCTTCTCTCTCTCTCTCTTTTTTTTTTTTTTTTTTTTTTTTTTGGTTTTTCGAGACAGGGTTTCTCTGCATAGCATTGCGCCTTTCCTGGAGCTCACTTGGTAGCCCAGGCTGGCCTCGAACTCACAGAGATTCGCCTGGCTCTGCCTCCCGAGTGCTGGGATTAAAGGCGTGCGCCACCACCGCCCGGCTCTCTTCCTTCTTTTATAAAATATGTAGACTTGGCAGGCCTGGAACTCACTATGTAGACCAGGCTGACCTCCAACTCACAGAGATCCACCCGCCTCTGCCTCTCGAGTGCTGGGATTAAAAGGGTATGGCACTATGCCTGCCGCCTGCCCGTTTCGGGTTTTCTTTGGTGTGACTTGATGGTTTTGAGCCAGAGTGCTGCAGACTGGCACTGAACCTTGTCCCTGCCTCAGTTCCCAGGAGCCACCACACCTGGCTCCTTCTTGCAATTTTAAAGGTTTCTGTATTCCTTTCTTCAGATTATGAGGTAGGGGGAAAGCCGATTTCCCCACGAAATAGTAGTTGATTTCAGGGAAGGCAGGCAAAGCATAAAGAATAAGTGTCCCCCAAAGACACCACTCCCTGAACCCGGAGACCTCATAAGGACGCTGGCTTTACCAACACCACCACCACCACCACAGACCCACGTCGCCAAGCCCACCCCTTGCTACTTGTTCAGGCTCCGGAACGCAGGCTGTGGGAAGGGGGACATCAGTCAGGCCGCCCCTCCTCCTGAGAGCCGGAAGGCCACGGATAGACCCGCACTGTGTGCTTTAAGTCCCCGGCACTTAAAGAGATTCTCTTATAATGACCTCTCTAACTTCTTTCACCCCATCAAGGTCAGAAGCCAGAATTACCCCCTCCTCCTAACAAGTCCCTCCCACCACCTAACTGTCATCTGTCACAATGCCTGGATCTTCTCACTTTCAACAGAGTCCCAGTTCCTGCCCCTTCTGCCTGGAGCTCCCTCCGGTTGTAGCAAGGCATATTGGCCCCCTGGCACAAGGGTCCTTTCCTCCCAGAACAAAGGGTTGTCTCTGTAAGGAGAGCAGATTTGAGCCGAGGCTGTGGGGGCAGGGAGGAGGGTGGTGGCCCCTGGGGTGCCCCTGGCTCACTTTTTCCAGAGCCAGATGCCCTCAGACCCTACAGGAGGCGGTAAGAGGAAATGAGCTCACGCTGACCGGCAGGCCAATTCCTCCCTCCACAATGCACAGCACGGACCTCCTCCATCCCTCCCACTTCCCAGAAAGTGCACGCTCCCCCACCCTGCGGCCCCTCCCACCTCTTCCTGCACCTTGACCTGCGCCCCCCTCCTTCCAGTCATGCTATCCATCTCCTCCTCCGGCCTCCTTCCCCCACCCCCGCTCCCGTCTAGGCTCTCCGGGCTCCCCAGCTCCTCTGTCTCCGTGTGACTCGGCACATCCCACTATCTGGTCCAGGATCCACTTTCTTCCTTGTAGGCTCTTCTATGGAGTTTGGGACAAGTGCACCCTCCCTGGATTACCATCCTCATGGGGGATCCCCTTCAAACTCATCCTTCTGAACCCCTCCACCAGTCCAGTCATGGCTGTTGACTCAGAGTTCTACCCCATGAAGCATGGGACCTGCGAGGGAGTAGCAGGTGGCCCTGGGGATCTAGAGATCAGGTCCTGCTCCTTCCCTTCAGTGGCCTGATCTTGCTAACCCATGAGTCTATGGCGAGAGCCCAGAGCAGCCACGGAAGGCTGGAAACAGGAGGGCCGCCTGATGGAGTTGCCTCTGGCCCTGTGGGGCTTGGTGACTGAGCAGACCTGGATGCGGGGGATGGAGAGAAGCTAGCTGGGGAGAAGGTTCCCCGTGAACAAAGGCAGGGGGGGCTCTGGTGGTGTGTGGCAGGAAGTGTGGAGGGATGAGGAAGGGAACAGGAGGATGTAAGGCTCAGGCACTTAGGTTTTGGTCCGGTCTGGCAGAAACTTGAAGTAGTACTGTGTTTTGTTCTCTCAGGCATACGGTGAGGACAGGAACCAAGGACAGTAAGAAAGGAGGTTAGGGATGTGGGACCAGCAACAAATGTCAGAGGCTTTGGTACTTGGTAACCTACTAGGTGAAGGGGAAGGAGATGGAAGAATCTAGAACAATTTCAAGACAGTTTATATAGGATGATCCCAGGAGAGTAAACAGGTCAGGCACCAAATCGTGAGTTCTGCTTTAGTTAACGTTATCAAGGTTTCGCCATGCACAGTATTTACTATTTTGTTTAATGGATAAGGAAACTGGGGTTCAGCCAACTTAAATACATTTATGGTTTTTGTTTTTTGGTTTGTGTGTGGTGTATGTGTATACAGTGTGTGTGTGTGTGTCTGTCTGTGTGTTTGTGTGTATGTCTGTGTGTCTGTATGTGTATGTGTGTGTATGTGTGTGTGTCTGTGTATGTGTATCTGTGTGTATGTATGTGTATCTCTCTGTGTGTGTATGTGTGTCTGTGTGTGTGTCTGTGTGTGTATGTGTGTCTGTGTGTGTATGTGTATCTGTGTGTGTATGTGTGTCTGTGTGTGTCTGTATATCTGTGTGTGTATCTGTATATCTGTGTGTGTGTCTGTGTCTGTGTATGTGTGTCCCTATGTGTCTGTGTGTATGTGTGTGTGTCTGTGTGTATGTGTGTGTCTGTGTATCTGTGTGTGTGTGTCTCTGTGTGTCTGTGGAGACTAGGCTGACACTATCTTCCTCTACTCCCCACATTGTTTCCTGAGTCAGGGTCTCTCACTGAACCCAGAACTCTGGAGATCCAGCCTGTCTCTACCTCCCTAGCACTTGGCTTACAGATGTAAGCTGCTGCCCCCAGCTGTACCTGGATCCATGGGCACAAGGGGTCTGAACTCAGGTCTCCACACTTGCATGGCATGCGCTTAACCGAGTCATCTTACCAGACTCCTTTTACTTTGCCTTTTATTTTTAGACAGGTCCTCAACCTATAAGCTTAGTCTAGCCTGGAGCTCACTAAGTAGCTGAGGCTACCCTTGAACAAATGACCCACTTGCTTCAGATTCTCAGGTATAATCTCAAGATTATAGTCATTCACCACCACCTAAGTAAGTATCTCATGCAAACCCACACAGGATTTGAACCGGGCATTTGGGCTCCAGAGTCCACATACTTTTTTTTTTCCTTTTCTTTTCAAAGCAGTATTTCTCTGTGTATGCCTGGCTGTCCTGGATCTTGCTCTGTAGACCAGGCTGGCCTCGAACTCACAGAGTTCTGCCTGCCTCTGCTGGGATTAAAGGTGTGCACCAACACCTCCCTGAGAGTCCACGTACTTAATCCACACTTGGTGGAATATTCACTGGCTGCTTAAGTCATGGATCCAGTCCCTCTCCAGAAGACAGTCTTGATTGTGGAAGTCTAGTGAGATGAGGAGGTAGTAGAACAGTCTCTAGAGAGAGGAAGGGATGAGGTGACCACATGAAGGACAGTGCCTGGAGGAACACCAGCCTCTAGGGGCAGGCAGATGGGTGGGAGCCAATGAAGATCAAACTGTGCATACAGGCAGAGCTACAGGGAGGCTGGCTGTGGGCCTGAGCAGGGTGGTGGGGTTGGGGTTGGGCAAAGAAAGCCAGGACACTTGACAACCCAGGTGAGCTCAGGGCAAGGCAGTCTGATGTTTGCGTGGGACGATGAGAAAAATCATATGAGAACAGGTACTTGAGAAGACATGAGGGATGGGCACCCTGAGCCAGGCATGGTGGCCCATGTCTGTGATCTCAGCACTTGGGAGGCTGAGTCAGGAAGATCACAAGTCAGAAGTCATTGTGGTCTAGACAGCAAGTTTGAGGATAGCCTGGGCTACATAATGAGACCCTGTCTTCAAAAACACAAAAAACAAGGAGTTGACGGGGAGAAGCAGGAGGGATGGCTAGGCAGTTAAAAGCACCTGCTGCTTTTGCAGGAGATCCAGGTTTGGTTCCTAGCACCCACATAGCAACTCATAACCCCCAGGACTCTAGTTCCGGGGTCCAGCACCCATTTTTTTGCCTCTGGGTATGAGACACAAACGTGGTACACATACATATATCCAGTAAAACACTCATCCAGCTGGGCGGCGGTGGCACACGCCTTTAATCACAGCACTAGGGAGGCAGAGCCAGTTGGATCTCTGTGAGTTCGAGGCCAGCCTGGACTACAGAGCAAGATCCAGGACAGGCACCAAAACTACACACACAAAAAAAACCCTGTCTCAAAAAAGAAAAAACACTCACACATCTAACATTAAAAATAACTGGGTATGGTGGTGTACACCTTTAATTCCAGCATTGGAAAGGCAGAGGCAGGTGGATCTCTGTGAGTTAGAGACCAGTCTGGTTTGCAGAGTGAGTTCCAGGACAGCTAGTTTTACACAGAGAAATCCTGTCTCAATAAACAAATTTTTTAAACCTGTATTTGAAGGGTGGCTGGAGAGATGGCTCAGCAGTTAACAGCACTCGCTCTTGAAGAGGACCCATGTTCAGTTCCCAGCACCCACATGGTGGCTCACAACCACCCACAACTATAGTTCAAGGGGATCCAATGCACTTTTCTGATCTCCATAGGGACCAGGCACACTTGTAGTGCACAGACATACAAGCAGGCAAAATACCCAGATGCATAAAATAAATATATCTTTAGAACAATGTTGTTGTAGTTTTTAATATTGGGCCAAGCGAAATGGTGCAGCAGGCTAAGACACTTGCCTCTAAGGCTAATGCCTGAGTTCAATCTCCAGAATCCTCATGGTGAGAAATAAGAACAAACTTGTCTTTTGACCTCCACAGGTGCACAGTGGCAGGTATGCATGCCTGTGCACACAAATATATACACAAAAATCAATCAATCAGTAAATGTTTTGTTAAAAACCAACATCAGCCGGGTGGTGGTGACGCATGCCTTTAATCCCAGCACTCGGGAGGCAGAGCCAGGCGGATCTTTGTGAGTTCGAGGCCAGCCTGGGCTACCAAGTGAGTTCCAGGAAAGGTGCAAAGCTACACAGAGAAACCCTGTCTCGAAAAAACAAAAAACAAAAAACAAAAAACAAAAACAAACAAACAAAAAAACAACAACAACAACAACATCTGAAGGCTGGAGAGACAGCTCAGTGGTTAGGAGCACTGACTGCTCTTCTAGAAGACTCAGGTTCAGTTCCCAGCACCCACAACCATGGTGGCTCCCAACCATCTTTAACTCCAGCTCCTGGGGATGGAACGGCCCCTCCTGCCCTCTACTGGCACCAGATACACATGCAGTACACAGATTCACATGCAGGCAAAACACCCATTCACATGAAATAAAATTAAAAAATAAACCAAGCATTTGAAAGCATGTGCCTGGGAAAGAGACTGAGGACACACAGGAGGAAGCTGAGTGGCTGGAAGAAAAGCATCCCGGGACTGACAGAGACCAGGAAGACCACAACACAGCACTGGGACCCTCAGTGCCGGGCCTGGTCCTGAGTTGGCAAGGAGTTTAACAGTGCCATCAGGGAGCTGGAGAGGTGGCTCAGAGGTTAAGAGCACTGGCTGTTCTTCCAGAGGTCCTGAGTTCAATTCCCAGCAACCACATGGTGGCTCACAACCATCTATAGTGAAATCTAGTGCCCTCTTCTGATGTGCAGGGACGCAGGCAGAACACTGTATACATAATAAATAGATAAATACATCTTTAAAAAAAGTGTCATCATAGGAGCTCTGAGCTGAGATGCCCAGTCCCGTTCACCAGGTAGTTGTCTGACTGAGGACAAGCACATTCTCTGAACGTCCCTCTCACCCTTTAAGGCCTTGCCTCTCATCCGGCTGTGAGTGAGAGAGGCATGGAGGATCATTTAACAACAGACCGGAAGTACCCTGGAACTGTAAGGATGCTCCACTAATGCACAGTTCCATTTCCATTGAAAACATCCTAAGTGCCTTGGTGTGGTAGTCTATACCTTCAGTCCCAGCACCCACCGGGGAGGCAGAAGCCGGAGGATCCCTGTGAGTTCTGAGCCATCCTGGTCGACATTGCTTGTTCCAAGCTATCCTGCAGAGCACCCTGATTTAGTCAAACAGTTCGGGGTCCAGATTGTTTCCCCCTGTGGCAAATTGTGCTGCCACAGAGGACCTGGTTACACATCATCACCTCAGGAAAAAGTCAGGGTTTAAAAGCTGAAATACAAGCGTGGAGGATGGAACTCAGTTGGTAGACTGTTCCCCTAGCACACACGAAGAAGTCCTGGATTCCATCTTTGTGAATTGGGTGTGGTAGTGCATACTGTAATCCCAGCTCTGGGGAAGTGGAAAGAAGAGGATCAGATGTTCAAGGTATTCCCCAACCACATATATAAAGTTATCGGCCAGTCTGAGCTACATGAGACCTTATTTTTAGAAAAAAAAAATGGAATGTGGTTTCTGCTGAAGTTATATTGCTTTTACACTATGGTAAAGTCAAAACCTTGTAAACTGAATTGGGTGTGGTGGCATATACATGTAATTCAACATACAGGAGGCTGATGTAGGAGGATTGCCATCAATTCAAAGCTAGTCTGGGCTACAGTGCAAGTATTGGATCAGCCTTGGCTACATAATAAGGCCTTGTCTCAAAAAAAAATTAGGAAGCCATCACTTGAGCCACCATATATTAGGAACTGTCTATAAAATGGCAACGATGGATTAAAGGGCCAAAGGGCCATGAACTTGGCCTCTCCAGCAGCCCTTCCAATAAAGGAAAACGAGCGCCCCCTGGTGGAGGAAGAGAGGAGGGCAGGGCTAGACCGGAGAGCTGGTCTTGGCACCCTGGATCCTCTAAAGTCTCCCAAAGGAAACCCTGTCCTCTGCACAGTCTGTATCTCCAAAGCATTTGGTGGGGCAGTTTAATGAAACAGAAGGTGTGCTTACCCTGAAGGAACCCTTATTCTAGGGAGGGTGATGGACCCCCAAAGGATGCTCTGGGATGGGGCTGCAATGGAGGGGCAGTCACAGTCCCGAGAAAAACGAGAGGCTGGGTACTGAGAAAAGAAGGCAGTGGCCTTTGGAGGCTAGCGTAGACCCTTGAAGGCCCTTGACTGGCAAAGAGCTGAGGAAGGAGGGAAATAGTGGGATGCACGCTCTGGTAACCCCATGAGTCCACTCCGCAGACCCATATCCTTTTGTTTGCTTTGTTTCTTGAGACAGTCCACTATGTAGCCTTACCTGGCCTAGCACTTGCTAGACAGACCAGGGCTGTCCTCAAACTGATGGAGATCCACCTGCCTCTGCCTCCTGAGTGCTGGGATTAAAGACTTAAAGCATCACAAAGAATATTTGGGGGCGGGGGATTCAAGACAAGGTTTCTCTGTGTAGCCCCTGGCTGTCCTAGAACTCACTCTGTAGACCAGGTTGGCCTAGAACTCACAGAGATCCACCTGCCCCTACCTCCCGAGTGCTGGGATTAAAGGCATGCGCCACCACCGCCCGGCTATCACAAAGAATTTTTAATGGTGTCAGTGGGGAAAGTATTCATTCAAAAAGATGCCAGTTCCTACTTGATCCCTGCTGCCAGAAATCCTATCCGACACACTCGGGAAGTGTTAAGGACCTCTGGCTAAATTAGGGCCAAGGCATTAGGGACTTGCCAAACAGCTGGGGCCCCTAGCCCAGCACCCCTGGACAGCTGGCTAGGAGCAGGAGCAGGAGGATGCAGTTTCCCTGGGCTGGCAGCAGCCACATGAAGCCTGGGCAAGTGTCACAGCAGGAGGTGATAACCCTGCTCCATCTGAACTGGCTGACTATTAGGAAAACCTATGGGGTGGCACAAAGAGATGAGGCCCTGGGTGGGGTCCCTGTCCTGCAACAGGGTCCTAACTGTACATCATCAGCCAGTGAAGCCCCTGGGCCATGGCCTGAGTGGCTGAGCATGAGAACAATGCTAAACAATGGCTCACAAAGGTCGCAGTACCCTGGAACACCAAGACGGAGGGGAAAGGGACGGAACTGGGTTGAGTGATGATGACGTCTCACGGTCTGTCTCATCTGATTTCATTCAACTCCATGAGAACACTGTAAGACGGATATAATTAGGTCCACTGTGTGAATGAGGAGACAGACTCAGAGAGGTTAAGTAATTTATCCAGGCTTTCCCAGCTCAGACTCAGGACTCCAGCAAAGTCTGATGGTAAGTCCGAGCTCTCTGCCGCAGGGCATTGTGGGAGCCGAGGGGTATCAGGCCAGCCAGACCCTTCCTGTTCCAGGGATTCTATAGTTCTGTAAGAGGACCTAGACTCTGCCTAGCCCCCACATAGGAGGGGTCCCGCTTCGTTCTCATGCCTCCCTCCTGGAAGGGTAGACGGAGCGAGGAGTGTAGAGGGAGGGGGCCGAGGAAAAGGAAAGAGAGGGAGGGAAGGAGAGAGGAGGAAGGGGTGGGTGGCTCCCACCTCCCCCTGGAAGCTCTGGAAATCCCCAGCAGCTGCCCCTCTCTCCTTTGTCTGGCCCTGAGCCAGCCCTGGGTGGAGAGAGGGGAGTCCAATGGAGAGGAAAGGGGGCGGAGCTGGAAACAAGATTGGGGGAACCTGGCAAATCCAGCCCCTGGGAGAGATTCCAGACAGGCTCCCCTTTAGGAAACCCTACATGCCAGAATCCACACATACCAAGCCGGCGCACCAGGGAGGCTCCTGCACTATAAAAGGATTCTCTGCTACAAGAGGGGCTCGGCACATGGGAGACTTAAAATAGGAGCTGCTGCAGCTCTGGTTTCAGAAACACCCCTTTACAAACCATGCTTCCGGTGGCTTCGAACACCAGCCACTGGCAGAGAAGTTGACAGGGCCCTGGGCATTGGGTAACCCCAAGGTCTTAGACATGTCAAGCCGTACAGTACCTCCACCCTGCCTTCACAAATCCCACCACCCCACGCCCATCCTAAGAGTGAGCTCACATTCGGAAGGCCGTAGGCTGAGTAGCCTTGCTCTTCCACAGAGGCCATCCCTCTCCATAGCTGGCAGCTCTCATGAGCAGCCTGGAGACACACATTCCAGGCCTACCAGCAGTGTAGAGCCGGGCCAGAAGTCCCATGGCCTAAAGCCAGGCCCACACATCCACTCCTGTAACACTAGCACTAGGGAACCCAGCCCGGGCTACATAGGGACACCAGAAAAAAAAAAAAAAAAAAAGAAGAAGAAGAAGAAGGAAAGAAAGTCCAACGTCCTGTTGTCCTGTTCTCCTCCCTGGGAGGGATGACAGTGGCCTTGGTAAGGCCTGTCCTTTGAGAAAAGGGAAGAGTCTGGAGCAAAGGTCACCTGGAGGAGTACCTGGGTGGGGGCTAGAAGACAGGAACAGTGGCCCTATCCTTCCCTCCTTAAAAAAAAAAAAGGAAGTGAAATTCATATAACATTAAACTTATATTATATTAAAGAATTCAGCAGCATTTAGTAACTCCCCCGCCCGGCCTTTTTAGTGTGCTCATCAGTACCCAGCAATAAAAAGGAGGAGCTGTGTCTCCTTCCCCCAACCAGACCTAGTGCTTGGGGAGCTGCCACTGGCCATTTAAATTAATGGCCAAGATGCCAAACAGGCCCGGAGACCGGAGCAGCCCATGACCCCGCCCCAAAGCTCTCAGCCGGCCCAGGAAAGAAACCCAGGGCACTGGATGCCTCCCAACCCTCCAGAATCTAGGCTCATCCATCTGCTGACTCTCCACCACCATAGGTAGCCCGTGCCTGAACCCCTATGCCAACAGTGTAGGGGGCCTGAGCTCAGTGGGAGGGGACGGATCTTGAGGGGCCAGGACCCCACACCAACTGGTGGAGGCTAAGCCCCTGAAAGGAGCCTAGAGCAGGGAAAAGATGCTTATGTGGACAGGTTCAGCACTTCCAGGTACGCACATCTATAGTGACAGAAAAGCCAACTCCACCACTCCAAACCCCACCCACGGACCTCATACAAGCAGCATCCTTGGGAGCATCGAGGGCACTCCACCCCCATCCATTGCTGCCCCTCTTAGAGTCAGGGCTCACAGCCCAAATCGGGGCCCCCTGCTCACTGACCTGAGTGGCCAGGCTCTCTGGGGCCGCTACCCCTGGCCTGCACCCTCAGTGCCCCCAGCCAGGAACCTGGGTTAAAGGCAGGCAGCCGCCCACCTGGCCAGGGCTGCAGTGCTGCATTTGGGGCGCATGTGGCGAGCCTCCTAGCCCACCCCATCTTCTCATTGCCGTGAAATGGTGGCAGCAGTTGCTGCAGCTGCTGTAACTGGGAGAAGAGGCAGACAGGCTGGGAGAAGTCCCTTGACACGTAGGGGGAAGGGCCGCTGTATCTTGAGTCCCACTGGAGGGTGGGGACCTGGGGGACAACGGAGTTGTACGGCTACCCCTTCCTTCTGCAGAGCTCGCGTCCCCTCAGGCCTAGGTTTAGCGAGCAGGGGCTGGGGGCTTGCCCTCCCGACTGGAGATGGAGGTTTCTAAATGTGAGGGGGGGTGTAGAGTGCACCCTCTGCTCGTGCCTCCCTGGCTATCCGCGATGGGGGAGTGCCCCCGAGAGCGCGCGTGTGCATGTGTGCATCAGCTCCGTGTCGCACGGCCCCATCCCTTTCCTCCAGCTCGGCCCCGCCCAGAGCTCCCGCGCCCGCACCCCTCCCTCGGAGTCCGGTCATCACTCCTGCCTCGCCCACCCTCGCCGGGTCACCGCTCCCGCAGCCCTGATTCTCAGACACACGCCCGTACCCGGCATCCGCTGACCTGCTCCATGCTGCGTCCGCTATGCTGTCCTCCGCTCGCTGGCCCCAAGGGGCGCAGGGGGCGGCGGCCCCTCCATTCACCCTGGCCGGGCAGCTGCACCCGGCGACCACGAGCCACGCCAGGAGCGCCTGGACTCGGCCGCCCGAGCCCACCCCGCCGCGGGCTCCGCCCCGCCGCAGGCTCCGCCCCTCCGCGGGCTCCGCTGTCTCCCCCGGCCCGGGTGGGGGCCCGCGCTCCACGAGCTCACACTTCACACACGCAGACACCGGCCACCAGCTGCGCGGAGTCACACACTCTGTCACACACAGCGTGCATCCCAGGGCTTCACACATCCAAGGGCTCCTCCTGCCTGTCCTGGGATCTTTCCCGTGGAGAGAAGACTCAGGCTCCAGGGGAAGACCCTTGTCACTTTCCTGAGGCTAGCCCAGTCGAGAGGGTCCCACCTCTCCTTTCACGGGCTCCAGAAAGGAGCTTGGCCAAGGGAACCAAGAGGCTTGGTGGCAGAGCTGACCCGATGGCCCAAATGGTAATGGGCCACTTCAGAGACTGAGAGCCAGCAGACATACCCACGGAGTGCCGAACACAGGCAGGCACTGTGCCACTCTACAGGGTAATGGTGGTGATAACAGGCAGCTGGCAGGGGTGGCTCCTTGTTGCCGAGGTCCAGCTTTTCTGTAAATGTGCCCTAAGGGCTTTGCCTGGGCTGTGGGGGCGGGGAGCAGGGACGGAGAGATTCCTGTCGCCCACCCAGCATGCCATGTAGCAGCCTTGTGCCAAACTGGATGATGACCTGCTTACCCACTACCAAGAAGGGGCTTTTGGGTCCCAGATGACAAGGTTCACCAACCCGGATGAAGACCAAGCAAGTGCCAAAGCGACTCCTCTCTTTGGCGACCAAAAACAGGGTGTCCCTTGTCGCGGACAAAGCAGGACCAAACTGAGAGGGACATTACATGAATAGGGATACATGAGGTGGGTGTTCTGCCCCAGGGCAAGAGTGGAACCCAGAGGGGACAGGGGAGGCAATTCACCTGCTCTCCACCGGGTAGTGGGATTCCCATCATGCATAGGCAGGAGAGGCTGCTGATAGCCAAGCCAGTGTCCAGGCTGGCAAGAAACTGACCTCACATTTCTCACCCAGTCTCTCTGTCAGGCACCAGAGGGTGAGGGAGAAGGGAGTAGGAAGCTGAAAGAGTTAAGATCTCAGCCTCCCAGACAAAGGGGGCTTTATAGGCTGGGTGTTGCGGGGAGGGCTTATGGGGGCAGGGAGACCCGAGTGAACACCCAGCTGGTTTATTTGGTATTGAAGTTGAACTCGCCAGTCCCCCCATGCCTCCATACTGCAGGATATTAGGAGCTTTTCTCCTGGGATAACAGTAGAGTCCCAGAAGCACCCCCATCCTTGGCTGGCCCTGGTGCCACCCACATGGTCCCCACGTTCCCCACCCAGCCAACTGGCCTCTCTCAGCTTCACTGCCATGCCCTCTAGGTGGCCTCAGGGCCCCTGTCTGCTACCCAAGGGTCCCTACTGGCTGTCTGGGGAGGGAGGGCAGTCTTGGGTAGTGTCACAAGGCTATGGGGTCAATGGACCCTTTGTCCCTTTATATGAAGTCTACCCTGGGCTAAAAAGACAGGAGTGCCAGCCAGCAAGCATGTTCCCACCCCCAGCTGGCCTCTTCCAGAGCCTGGAGGAGCTGGAGTCTGCTTGCAGAGGCCAGACTGTATTCTTTCCCATTGGCGTCCCTCTCACTCCTTCAATGACCAGGAAATGAAAGCAGGGTGGCTGTAGGAACCCATTCCCAAGCTCCTGAAATAGCTGCTGCTTGGCCAGAGCTTTGCAAGGTCTATCCCTAAAGATATTGGTTCTGGCCAAATTCATGGTTGTGAAACCCCGATGTCAAATTATCAACACACTCCAAAGCGAGGGGTGGGGGTGGGGGTGGGTGGGTGGTGGAGGTGGGGGGAGCGGCGTGGCACACGCCTTTAATCCCAGCACCCAGGAAGCAGAGGGAGGCAGATCTCTGAGTTTGAGGCCAGCCTGGTCTACAGAACAAGTTCTAGGACAGCCAGGACTACACGGAGAAACCCTGTCTTGGGGGAAAACAGACAAAACACACTCCAAACACCATAGATTTACAAGTAGAGTCCTTACAAAGAGGAGTTGTACCATCCAGCATCTCTGCCCAGCCTCTGGGGTCATTACATGTATCCGTAGTTAAAGCCCATAAAACTATCTTACCTGGTGGGGGGTTAGGGGACCTCTGGACATGCTCTTACCCTTTTGCACCCTGCTTAAGCCAGAGTCTGCAGCAGCAGCAGCGCCTCCTGAGGGTGCTGTGTAGAGCGGAAATGGGCCGGCATAGCCAGGCCGCTTGGTAGGAAGCTTACTTCAGTTCTTTTCTCAAATTAAAAGACAAAAAGACACTCTTGCCTCCTAATTCAGCTTCCTAATATTTTTTAGACAAGGTCTCACTTGTAATCCTGGCTGGCCTCAAACTCGCTATGAAGCTCAGGCTGGTCTTGAACTCATGGCGTTCCCTCCTGCAGCTCTCTCCTGACTGCTAGGGTTGCAGGTATGAGTCACTATCTCCAAGCCCCCTTTTAAAGAAAATGTTCAGTTCCGGTCAGCATGGAATTTTCCAACTGTCCCTTGGTGACATCTGTCTGTCAAAAAGAAAACAGACCGAGATTCAAGTCCACGGTCTGCCTGAATGGCCCTGTGGCTTTGGACAAGTCTTCTCACATCTCTGCACTCTGACAGAAAACAGGTGACAGTAGCCCTGCCTCACGAGATTGCAGAAAAGATCACACAAGAATATGGGCAGAAAGCACTGGGTCCACACGAATCACACACACACACACACACACACACACACACACACACACACACACACACACACACACACACTTCGTACTTCCTGCAAGCGTTGAATTAATTCAGCTTATGTTATTTTTAGCCTTAGAAGCAGGGGAACGTTTCTGACCTTGTCACTCAGTTCTGGTAGTCCGTATCCTGCTATGCCACCTGGTGTTCCTTTTTGGGGGACCACCTTGACACAGCCTACTCTGCCTTCCCCCCCTCTAATGGGGCGTGGAGAACCCTGAAGGGAGGGAGTGGGAAGGGTGAGAGGGAAGCGCACGGCTCTCCGGCACCTGCCTCTTTGAGAACAAAGCCAAGCATGATGCAATCCGGCCGGGTGCAGCTGAGGCTGCCAGGCCTGGAGAGGGAGAGTGGGTGTCAGTCGGGAAAGATGGCAGGCACCAGAGAGCACACAGGTGTCCCTGGACGCCTTACTCAGGATTCACAGCCAGTCGCGAGGAGGCCCCTTCCTATGACTCCTGGATCCCTCCTGAAGCTCCTCCCCCAGGCTCCGGTCCCTCCCCAAATCCTTGCCGCTGCTTCCTAGGCAGGAGCTGGACATGATGCAATGAAGACCTCAGGGCAAGCAGCCTTCTCCCCTAGGCGAGGGCTAGACAGGAGGCCCAGGAGTAGCACAGACCCAGCTGGCCTTCCCCAGAAGGCCTCGGGGTGCCTGTTGTCCCTTGTCATCTTAGAGAAAAAAAAGGGCATATCCTCCCGAGGAGGTGGGAGAGAGGCTGGGGGAGACCCAAGGGCCAAGCCGGGCAGGAGTCCCCGCATCTGTCACTGGCCATCGTCAAGCCAGCCAGAGTGGGGCAGGCTGTAAGAGTGGCACCCACCAGTGTGGGGTTGCGGGCCTCAGCTCTGCACACCACCAGTGCGTCTAGAAGACATGGCTCTCTCTGCACCTCAGAAAGGGGTTTTGTCCCTCATGTATGGTCAGGCAGAGGATTCGGGACAAGCCAATCTGGCCAAGGTGAAATCTGGCCGCAGAAGAGGAGGGTTGGAGACGCTGTTTGTGAATATTTATCCCAGCCTCACCCACTACCAGCCTGAGAGTGCAGCTGGGTGGCCTGGCTTAGAGCAGCCACTAGGTGGCAGGAGAAGCTTTGAAGGCTCACCTGGCTTCGTCCACTCCCACCCTCCGCCCCAGAGTCCCCAGAACCAGGTGACACTAAGTTCCTGTCCTGCGTTCAGCAGCTGCCTTGGAATTCCCTTCCAGGTTGAAGGTTCCCTGCTCAGTTCAGCCTGGCCAACCCTAGTCCTGAGTGTTACAGGTAGGCGTTGGCACCCACAAAGTGCATCAGAAAGGGGCGTGCCCTGTCCTGATCAGGCTTCTCTTCAACCTGCTGTGGGATGTTCTTTATGTCCTGTGGGAGCCCTTCTTGGGTTCTTTGTGGCGTTACCCAGCAGGTCCGCATAGAGGATGATTAGGACCATGGGCCTGAGTGCAGGTGTCTGAGATGGTCTGCACTTGGCTGTGCTGGGGGATGGTCTGTATGTCAAGTTGTTCTGATTGATCAATAAATAAAACCTGATCGGCTGTGGCTAGGCAGGAAGGATAGGCGGGACTAACAGGAGAAATAAAAGGACAGGAAGGCAGAAGGACTGACTGCCAGATGCCGCCATGACCAGCAGCATGTGAAGATGCCGGTGGGCCACCAGCCACGTGGCAAGGTATAGATTTATGGAAATGGATTAATTTAAGCTATAGGAACAGTTAGCAAGAAGCCTGCCACGGCCATACAGTTTGTAAGCAATATAAGTATCTGTGTTTACTTGGTTGGGTCTGAGCGGCTGTGGGACTGGCGGGTGACAAAGATTTGTCCTGACTGTGGGCAAGGCGGAAAACTCTAGCAACATCAACCACTTGGGGCAGATCCAACCTGGTGCCAGGCATTCAGGGGTTGGCAGTGTGATTACAGCCCAGAGCTCCCGCCAAGCCTGAGTCCCAGCTCACCACACTCAGATGCTCTTCTAGCCTCCCCACACATGCTGGGTTCTCCCCTGACCATCGCGGCTCAAAACTCATCCAAAGGTGCTTGCTTCCAGTCCAGTCTGGTTTCCATCCCAGCCCCCTATTCAAAGCCCAGAGGTGATTTCAGCCAGGAGGATCTGTCCGTGATGCTATCCCCCCTCAGTCTAACCTTGTACCCTCTGTGTGTAGGTCAGAGGGTAATTTTCAGAAGTCAGTTTTCTCCTTTTCATCATGTATATATATATATATATATTCCAAGGATTGAACTCAGGTAGTCAGCCTTGGCATCTTTACCTGCTACGCCTTCTCACAGGCTCTTAGATGTGTTTTTGTTTTTGTTTTTTTTAAGATTTTTTTTTTTTATTTACTATGTATACAGTGCTGTGTCTACGTGGCCAGAAGAGGGCACCAGATCTCATTATAGATGGTTGTGAGCCACCATGTGGTTGCTGGGAATTGAACTCAGAACCTCTGGAAGAACAGCCAGTGCTCTTAACCTCTGAGCTATCTCTCCAGCCCTACATGTGGTTTTAGAAGGATTTTTTTTGTTTTGTTTGAGACAGGGTTTCTCTGTGTAGCTTTGCGCCTTTCCTGGAACTCACTCTGTAGCCCAGGTTGGCTTTGAACTCACAGAGATCCACCTGCCTCTGCCTCCCAAGTGCTAGGATTAAAGGTGTGTGCCACTGCCCGACCTAAAAGGAATTTTTTATTTTTTATTTTTTTAGACAAGTGTGTAGCTAGAGTTTTTCTGGCTTGCCCACAGTCTGGAGAAATCTTTGTCACCCGCCAGTCCCACAGCTGCTCAGACCCAACCAAGTAAACACAGAGACTTATATTGCTTACAAACTGTATGGCCATGGCAGGCTTCTTGCTAACTGTTCTTATAGCTTAAATTAATCCATTTCCATAAATCTATACCTTGCCACGTGGCTCGTGGCTTACCGGTGTCTTCACATGCTGCTTGTACTGGTGGCGGCTGGCAGTGACTCCTTCTGCCTTCCTGTTCTTTCTTTTCTCTTCTCTGTTAGTCCCGCCTATACTTCCTGCCTATAGCCACGGGCCATTATTTACTAACCAATCAGAGCAACACATTTGCCATACAGAACATCCCACAGCACAAGTGTAACAGGCTTTTTCTTTTTGAGCCACCAACCAGCTCCCAAATCATGACATGAAGATATTATGAATGCTCCGCTTTATCTTAGCTCTTGTTTCAATCTGTTTAATCTACATTTTAAGATTTATTATGTATTCAGTGTTCTGCTTGCATGCTAGAAAAGGGCACCAGATCTCATTGTAGATGGTTGTGAGCCACCCTGTGATTGACTGGGAATTGAAATCAGGACCTCTGGAAAAGCAGCCAGTGCTCTTAACCTCTGAGCCATCTCTCCAGCCCCCACCCCCACCCCTTCTCTTGAGCCTAGATTTCTCCTCCTACTTGTTTTTTTTATGCTGGCTAGTCCCACCTATCCTTTGTCTGCCTAGCTATTGGCCGTTCAGCTCTTTATTAGACCCATCAGGTGCCTTAGGCAGGCAAAGTGAAACAGCAACACATCTTTACATAATTAAATAAATGCAGCATAAACAAATGTAACCCATCTTTACATTGTTAACAAAGGCAGCAGAAACAAATGTAACACATCTTTACATAGTTAAATACTCCACAACTGACAGGGTCTCACTATGTAGCTCTGGCTGTTCTGGAACTATGTAGACCAGGCTGGCCTCAAACTCACAGAGATCTGCCTGCCTTTGATTACCTAGTGCTGGGATTAAAGGTATATGCCACCATGCCTGGCTAGAAGGAATTATTTTCTTAAAGATCTGTGTATGGACTGTGGCTTATAATAAATTTCGGTTTTACTCAACTACTGAGTAAGTCTCAATGAAACATCTCACTATTAAGATAAGAATACATACTGTATCAAGCTGATAATAGAAAAATAAATTAATTTTAAACAATAAAAAATAAAGAAAAATAAAAGAAAAATTTGAAGTAGTAAACAAACATTTTACTAAAGTAAAAAAAAGGGAGAACTAGGGACTCATCATTCCTCTCCACATTCTATTTTTTCCCTTGTTTTATATATTTTAAATTTTTTCCTTTCTTCTTTTTTTTAAGATTTATTTATTTATTTATTTATTTATTTATTTATTTATTTATTTATTATGTATACAGTGTTCTGTCTGCATGTATCCCTGCAGGCCAGAAGAGGGCACCAGATCTCATTAGAGATGGTTGTGAGCCACCATGTGGTTGCTGGGAATTGAACTCAGGACCTTTGGAAGAGCAAGCAATGCTCTTAACCTCTGAGCCATCTCTCCAGCCCCTATATTTTAAATTTTTTATTGGTGGATTCTGCTGGAGCTTATTGGTGGATTCTGCTGGAGTATCCGAAGCAGATAAGCACTGGAGGGCTCCTGTTGCAAATCACCCTCTGGAGTGATGGAAGGATCTTTCTACTAGCACGTGGAGGAGACCCGATCTAGTGTTGGTGTGGCCACGGGGTTCTGTTTATGTCTTTCCTCAGGACAATGAGGTTCTTCTTTGGATTCCTGAGCACTGAACGCACCCTGTGACTGCTGCTGAAGCCCATGACAGAGACCTAATGGGTCTTCATGAAAAAATCTACCCTTCTGATGCCAATGGAGATTGAGAGCCCAATATGGCCAGCTTTGGCAAGCATTAATGTAAGCCTAGGAACTGTAGCCATGAGATTGGATTCTCCAGAAAAGCTGCCAGCTAAAGTCATCCTGGGATCACGAAAACTGGGCCTTGGCGGTTCGTGTCCCTGGAGTTGTATCCATGCCAGTGGATGTCCACACACTCCAGAAGAGAATTTGACATTGCTGCTGCCGCTGTTGCTGTTATAGCAATGGCAGTCACCACTGCTGTTTCTGGGATTACCATTTCATAATTGCTTACTACAGCTAGCACAGTGGAGACCCTTGCAACAAAAGTAGCTACCATAGTTAGTTAATCTTCCATTCTATTGGGCATGATAAATTTAATTCAGTAGTTATATACATCTCGATTGGCTTTGAAAATTATAACTTTATAAACTCAAGTTCCAGTTGCTTTTGGGATACTATCTTACAAGGACTCCAGTGTACAGTATGGCTCATTAAGGAAGGGAATGGCTCAGTTGCCTTTAGCCTACTGGCTATGAGTGAGATAGGACCTCTGTTGGGTCTTTTCTGTGTCAAACACACAGATTGCAAGCCCAGTGCCACTTTGAGATCTTTGGCAGCAGTTAACTCTGCAGCTCACACACGATTGAGCCTGTATGATAATGAGTATTCAGAGACGGGTAATACCTGAAGGGCACTCACCAACCTAAGACAGAGCACCTGTGTGGCCTGGGCAGGCGTCTCCATGACAGGTAAGGTGACCTACTGATGTCGCACAAAACCTAAGTCAGAAGCTCATTTCTTAATAAAAGGGGGACCTGTAGAGCCCTGGTCCCCGTTTTGGGTAACTGTTGCCTTGCTTGCAGACCTTGACCTTGATATTCTCCCTATGCTAATTCCCTGCCAAGTTCCACCCTCCTGAATGCTTAAGGGAAGTTCCTTGTCTGTGTATCCTGAATAATGGGTGTTAACAGCTTAGATGCAAAATTGTAAAACATCAGTAGCAAACTTCTGCCCTCTGGGGTTCTCCCATTGTGCTGTAAGTCTGTATTTAAGACCTCCTCCCTCCTTCAATAAATGACATTTGGCATTAAAAAATATATATAAATATAATATATATATATAATTGAATGAATACTGTGTAATCTATGAATACCACAAATGTGATTAATATCATGAGTGTAATTAATGAATATCATGAGTGTAATTTAAAAAATTAAAAAAGATTTGTGTATCAATGTTTTGTTTGCATCTATGTATCTGTACCAGGTGTGTCTGGTGCTTGTGGAGGCCAGAAGAGGGCATCAGACCCCAGGAACTGGAGTTATAGATGGTTGTGAGCCACCATGTGGGTGCTGAGAACCCAAACCTGGGTCCTCTGCAAGAAGTACTGTTAGCCAGTGAGGTATCTCTTCAGCCCCTAAAAGATTTTTTTGAAAGGATAGCAAGAAAACAGGAGGCAAGACCACTTGGGAAATTGCTGAAATTGTTTGGATAAAAAGAATTTCACATATGGCAAGTTTTTTTTTTTTTTTTCCCCTCAACAGTCCCAGCTTCTATGGAGCCCTTGAGTATAGGTTAACAGTGTAGAAAAAGAAAAACAAAACCCTGAGCCAGGCGGTGGTGGCGCACGCCTTTAATCCCAGCACTCGGAAGGCAGAGGCAGGTGGATCTCTGTGAGTTCGAGGCCAGCCTGGGCTACCAAGTGAGTTCCAGGAAAGGCGCAAAGCTACACAGAGAAACCCTAACTCGAAAAACAAACAAACAAACAAACAAAAAAAAAACCCTTCTGAATCCTTTGGGAAGGAATCCCAATGACATGACAACTCACTTGTGAGCTTGAACGAACTCTTTGAGCTTTTGGCTGAACAGAGAAAAATTATGGGTGCTCAGAGTGCAGTTGGCACAAATATGTAAAAGAAGAGTCATTAGGTGTAAGATGCTCATACTGAGATGTGGGAGGAGGAAAGATGGAAAAACACTTTCCTTAGGTTCCTGCCGGCCGCTGAGGAACATGGGACAGAACAGCAGGAGATCTTCTACACCGTTCCTCGCCAAGGACTTGTAAGTCAAGCATGTGCATGATGAGCTCTGCCATGGTAGAAGACAGGACAGCCTTTGGGACAAAAGGTAGTAGCCACAGTGGACAAGATCACAGGAGGTTAAGAGGTGGTTTCAAGTTGTAAAAAACATTTTGTGCCCAAGTTTACAAAGGGATGCTCATCTTCCAAGGGTTTTATGGCCCAAGTCAGAGGGGACCCAAATCTAGCTTTCCTAAGCTTAGAATCCAACAGGCCTCACCAGGTTGAGTGATCTGGAATTAGAACAATGAAAATTAGTGCTACATTTGGAAAGTAAACTTTGATAACACACTTTAACACTCTAGAAGAGGCCTGCCAAGCTCAGGTGCTTCTGGCCAAGATCTCTTGTGATGGGCTCCCAAATGGCTAGTGAAGCCTCCCTGTAGTATGTTGATTTATTGTTGTAGCTACCTCTTCTTTCAAGAACAAAGGACATTTTACTCAGGCATTCCTGTCACGGTCAGACTATCAGGACCGAGGACCAGTTTCATCACAAGGGCGGCATCCCCAGAACTGGGGCCAGCCGAGACTCCTAGAGGCCCGCCTCTGCCTAGCCCAGTGATGAGGCTTCCCAGAGAATTCAGCAGGAAACCTACAGCACATTGGCCCAGAGAATTCAGCAGGAAGCAAAAGGCTGAGGGAAAGGGTAGGTGGGGTCAGTGGTTCCCAGTACACACCTGCATCAATCAGGAAAGTGACAGCCTTGCCCCAAACCTGGGGGCGGGGGGGGGACGACTGGAAAAGCTGCCAGGAAGCCTTTGGCTAGCCTCACCAGGATGGCTACTGCCACATAAAAGTGCCACTCCACACCCAGACAGGAAGGCTCAGACACCTGCCCTCTCTCCCCAAGGCTCTCTGGAATGCTCCTGCACTTTCTAAGGCAGATCTGGGCAGTGGCCATGAGCCTCAGGAATTTTCCAACAACTCAAAAGATGGCACTGGGTGTGTTCTGCATGGTTGCCATGCCCGAGAGTAGATGAAGAGTCAGGAGAGAGACTGAAAAACACAAATTCCAGTAACAGATCATTTCTAAACATTTTTATTTCAAATCTCTTTTCATCCCTCCCCAAAAGACATGGGTCGGTACAGCAATCATAAAAAGGAGATACAAACACAAGAGTCAAATGTCTCCCGCACTGACACTTACAAAAAACTGGGAATTATACACAGGGTTTCCAAACAGGACCTGCAGCAGCTACTAATGTCCCTTTACAAGAGTCAAACATGCCTATTAATACAGTATTTACAGACACCCCATTCTGGAACTAATCTACAGGGACATCCCAACACCCACCCCTCTATGCCCAGAAAAATACCAAAACACACCCAAAGTGCATTTGTTTTGTTTATATCAAAACATCTTTCCCTCTCCCCATCCCACCCCAGACCCCCCACCCATTTAAGATTGGCCTGCAAGTCTATTTTAACCATTTAGTTATTTTTTATACTTTATGAAAATAAATTATACAGCAACTATTTTAATAAATTAAGCACAAAAAGGGAGAATAAAGGAGGAAAACTAAATGGGAAGACAAACACCAGGCCACGCTTTGGCTCGGAGGGCAGGGGTGGCTAAGCAGGACGGAGTGGTTGCAGGGGTATGGCTCCCCTCTGGTGAAGAACCCCCTAACCACTGAGTCCAGTGACACCCCTCAGCACGCAGTCTCTGAAAAACTACCAGAATGCACAGTGCCTGTGCCATGCAGCACCAGTGTGGGCATCTCGACGTCTGGCCTGCCCAGAGTGGCGCCTGGGTCTTGCCTGTCCCTCTCGGGAGCACCAGGGATGGAGTGGTCAGGGCAGCCCACTGTCCACTGAGCAGTGTGCACAGCAGGGGTCCCCTGTGGGCTGAGGAAGAATGTCTCGGTTTCCCTATCTGTCTCTAGAAGCAGCTGCCATCGCAGTCCAGCTGCGATCCAATGTTGCTGTCCGCCCGCCACAGCTGGCTGCTTTCCTTGACTTCTTGACGCCTGCCTCTCGGCACTGAGGAGGCTCAGGGGGCCCAGGGGGCCCGGAGCAGCTCCAGGGACCCTCTGAACCCTCTGAAGATGAAATGGGAGTGGAGGCATGTCACAAACTCGGCATGCAGGATTGGCTTTCCGGGAGGTAGATGAAGTGGGAAGGGACAGGACAAAGGACAGGAAAGACAAGAGGACAGGGAAGCAATGAAAGGTCAAGGACACATGGAATCTGCATGTGAAGAAAGGCCCCTTCTCTGGCAGATTACAGAACCAGCACTCTATTTTCAACTGCTGTCCGAGTCCCAGAGCTCTCGCTGATTCGATCCCATCTCCCTCCCCAAACGCTGTTCTCCACTGCTTCAAGGAAGGCCTCCTGGCACTCTGTACTGAGCACAAAGACTCCAATGCCAAAACAGGATGTACCACGGGGACTTGCACACTTGATTCTTGTGGCCCAGTAATTCTACAGCTATCAAAATGGGGCACACCTTTCTTTCTTTCTTTTTTTTAATTTTTTTTTCTTTTTAATAAAAAAGGTTTTACTCCCCAGGAGCAAATAAATCATTTGAACTACTGATAAACACTGCTGCAGTGAAAAGAAAGATGGCTACATGTATGCAATAGCACAAATTTAGTGTGAGGACAGCTGTGTTGATGACTAGAAATAAAAACCACTTATCCACTCCCTCTTCCCACAAACCAAACCAAGAGGATTCCCATAGGGAAAATGTCTAACTCAAAGCTCTTCCCCTCCACACAGGGGCATGCCATACTCTGAAAGTGGAAAACAAGTCCTAGTCCCCGCTAGCAGAGACGTTCCCAACACCCCAACTGCAGACAAGACTTGTACAAATGAGGACCACATGCAGATCTCGAGACCTTGCTGCAGCTCCTAGACTTCACCTCTGACTCCTGGGCTCAAAGGTCAGGAGAGGCAATGGGAAGGAAAATCTCTTACCTAGGGAAGTTTCTCCTGTCCCTACTTCTCACTGGAGTAGGGACTTCCAGCAGGCCATGCCCTTCTAGGAGCACGGGGAAAGGCTGAAAGGGTGGTGGCTCCCTGGGGTCCTTCCTGGAGCTAGACAACCATTCCCCAGTCCTTATGGGATGCGCATCACTACTCCCTGCTTGGCCTCAAACAACAGCTTAGCCTAAGTGACAGTGGGAAAAGAGAAACAGGAACTAGCGGTCACTTCCAAGCTTTTTCCAGAGGCTGGCACTGCCATCTACATTTACTTCACCCTGGCATCAGCCTAAACGTCAAATCAGGACAGCTGGCCCCCGAGCCAAGCCCCTGCTCTCCCCCCCTCCCCATGCCTATGCTCCCACACAGACATGCATTTCAAGTAAATCTAGGTTGCAGCAGTAGTCGTCACTAGCTTACACTGGCACATACCCGTCTTGAGGAAGGTTACAATAGATCAGTTATAAACAAGGGAAGGTTACATAGGCCGGGGCTGGGAAGGAACAGTGACTCTCCCAACCACAACTCAGAAATTCACAGCAGGTCTCTAGAAATGATGGCCTTTCCTGGTTTGTGACCAAAGACAAGTGAGTCCCTTCCGTGGACTGCATTTCCACTAGCACTGTCCAGCATGGGCAAAGGCGAAGGCCAATGCGGACTTCTGGCCTTGCTCCTGGCCCCTTCTCCAGCCAGCCTGCAGTCCAGGCCACTGCCTCAACTGCTCTCCCCGAACATTCCCTTCTACACAAGGTCTCCCGGGTGCCAAGGCCTGCCTCACTGAGCTGTCTCCCACAGTGCTCTGTTTTGCAGCCCGCTCTGCCAAGGAAGGGTCAGACCAGTTGGGCTGTGTCTGAGATACATGCAGATCATGTCTACCGTGCAACATGCTTCCCCAGGACAAGGGTGAGGCTGCCCAGGCTCCGCAGCAGGTCTGGTTTGCACCTGAGTATAAATTCTCCACTGGTACCACAAAGGTGTCTGCCGACTTCTGGTTTTGCCCTCCACCACCCCCTCACACCTCCTTAGCCTTCAGACCTGATGAACTACTGGGAGGTTTCAGTCTAGACCTTTGCAGTCAAGTACTTGCCACACACAGACTTCTCCTTCTGTATGTTGGTTTGAGTGCTCTGTTACACTGCCCTCGCCTACAATCCAAAGCCCCATCACCAGAGCCTTCCCAGAGCAGTTGGTCTGCCCTGATGACGCCCACTCTGTCTTTCAAGATGGTCCTTGGCCTTCTGCTGCCATGAGTGGCTCTCCAATCCCTTCCTGTGCGACAGTCACTTTGCGGTTCCCTCAGGGAAGGGGTCTTGTCTTCTACCTCATATGTCCTTCCACACTACCTAGCTCAGAGCCATGCAAACACAGCATGAAAACTTCTTTTTAAAGTATGAGTGGCTGAAATTGGAGACAGAATCCCTCCAAACTACGTATTAACCACTTGAAGATCTCTGTGGATTCTAGATGTGGGGCTCCATTGCAGAGTGGCCCTTTCTGTCCGTATGATGGTGCGTGACCTAACCCTCCAGAGGCAGAACTTACAGGTGTGCCAGTCTCTGACTCATGACCTCATGCTGTTGGTAATATGACGTCAAGGAGGAAAAAAGTACCAGGAGACCTGTCACAAGTGGGCTAGAAAACACGTACACACTTCATTTCTTTACAGTCTTCTAAGGAAGCACATTTCCTTTCTGGTTAGCTAAAGGAGGAAGAAGGTGACTGACTCCATGCAGAGGGAGCCCACAGGGCTTCACCCTAAACCATCCATAACTCCAAAGCTGATGTTTAGTTTGTTATATAAGGCAGATACAAGCAGAGAGAACTCCAAAGGCTGTCATATGGACACTACAGGAGAGTAAGGAAGACCCAACAGCTCCACCATCCACCTTGACAGTTACTTCTCCCAGAGGAACTCTTTAGGAGAGCAAATTTATGTAGCCTATGACTGGCCATGGCCAGCTTCAGACACAGAGACAGCTCAAGCACTGAAGTTCTTTCCTCCTTCACAGCCCTCTGGAAAACAGGCAACTTTCAAACTAGCATCTGACAGACTTCCCAGTAAAGGAAGGGCAATGGGGTCAGGAAATGGCCGTGTTGCAAGAATGAACGTGGGAAAATGAGGAAGCCCTTGCCACCTCCCATCCCAGAGGTGGGTCGATGGTGATAAATCTATGATTGTGAGACTCGATGCTCTCTCTCCATTAAGGCTGAGACATGAAGGCTCCTTTAGAGACACAACAGCTGTTTCTCACTTCCTCCACATTTCCTCTCGCTAGCTGACAGGTGGGATGACACCGGCTCCTCAGCTGCAGGCATGCTTGGCCATGAAGAACCTGGAAGCATGCTCCACTGACCTCAGCAGCCTAGGACTGGAGCTCTGAACGGCCCAGGTGACAAGAACCACCACTGCCTTGACAGCTGGCGGAAGCAACAGGAGTGTTGTTATAACCAAAGTGAAATGCAGTTACTGAGGGGAAGGGGTGAGGATGGAGGGGGTTTGCCTCAGGTCTCTGAGCTTAAGGAATTTAGCACAACAAAATGAACACCGATTCCACGAGAGGCGATTCTGAAATCAGGTTTGTAAACCTTCAAAGGAAAGGAGTGGGGGGTCACCACTCCACCAGCCAACAGGACAGCCAGTTTCCCTTTCACCCACCACCCCTTCTCTCCTCTCCTCCTGAAGCTGGAGACGAGAATCTTCTGACGCTATCAATCTCATTCTTCTCTGCTTCTCTGGCTCCTGGGCCCTCCTCCAGGTTCACAGAGAAGACGTCAAGGCTGCCTTTGGCGCCAGCTGAACGGCCAGCCTCCCCTCCCCTTCCCCTGACCTGCTCATCCCAACACCACTTTCTACTCAATGGTTTGTATAAACCCCGGCTGCCTTCAACTGAGTTTCCTACATTGAGAAATGTAAATAGCAAAACATAACTTCTGAAAAGAAACAGTGTTAAGACTTCTTCCAGTTTTCCAAGGAGCTCATCTCTGGGGTGCACAGGGTTGGGTAGAACAGGGAGCCCCACTTGGAGGATGGTTGTGTGCTTCTTCCAAGCCCCAGAGCTGCAGGGGAACCAAAGTCTGTGCCAGGAATCACAACCCTCTCTCTTCTCTCTTTCTGCCAAGTTCTTCTTTTGTGGTAGGTTCATTTGGTTCTTCAGACTGGAGCTTGGCAACCAATATGCCTAGGTAAAAAGGGAAACAAAACACAACAAAACCACAGTTCAAACACAGTAGCAGAACCAAAGGGAGGGAGAGGAGAACAGAGCGGCCACTGTCGGCGGGAGAAGAGCAGCCTCAAAGCAGCATGGCAGCCGGACAACCAGATGCTTCCACGAACACTGTGACAGCAGATGTGCCAACTGCCTCTGTTCTTTTTGGTCTTGTTCTGTCTCACAAAGCCACAAAGGACATGAACACTCTTCCCTGGGAACCGCCCCCCCCCCTCCCCCCAAGGATTTCTTTCAGCTGCCCACCCCAACACTCTTCTCTGGGAGCCCCCCCCCCCCCCCCCGCCCCCTCCCGCCCAGTTTCAGCTGTCCCCTAACACTCTTCTCTGGGTTAACTTTCCCCCAGGATTTCTTTCAGCTGCCCACCCCAACACTCTTCTCTGGGTTAACTTTCCCCCAGGATTTCTTTCAGCTGCCCACCCCAACACTCTTCTCTGGGTTAACTTTCAGTCTTATTTTGTCCTCCCATGTGACGATGTCTGGAATCCCCAACACCCGAGGCCTTCTGGATGTGCTCCTATTAATTGTGGGTTTCTTGCAGGGCACAGCACCCACAGAAACCGTGTTCTAACCGAAGAGCCTATTATTTTTCAATAGGGAGCTGGAGAGATGGCTCAGAGGTTAACAGTGCGCACTACTTTTGCAGAGGACCTGAGCTCGGTTCCCAGCACCCACATGGTGGCTTATAAACCTTTATTAACTCTGGTTCCAGAGGGCCTAAAGCCACCTTCTGGCCTCTACAGGCTTCTATATGCATAGGTGTACATTAAATCTAAAGGGTGCACACATACACACATACACACATACACACACACACAAATACTTTAAAAGAGGAGCAGAGTCCAGTAGATGCTTCTAGTTCCCTATAACCTTTCCATTCTGATTTTTTATTTTTGAGATAGGATCATGATACAAACAGCATGGTGGCTGGGCATGGTGGCACTCAAAAGGGAGGTAGACAGGTCTTTGAGTTCTAGGCCTGCCCTCATCTCCAAAGAAGTCTTTTGGGCTGGTGAGATGGCTCTGCAGATAGTCACCTGCTATAAAGCCCAGGGTGGTCTCATGGAAATGGAGGTCCTGGCTGGAGAGAAGGCTCTGTGGATAAAAGCACTTGCTGCTCTTCCAAGATCCAAGTTCAGTTCTCAGTATCCATGATGTGTGTGTGTGTGTGTGGGGGGGGGGGGTGTTTAACAAGTACCTGTAACTCCAGAGCCAGGGAATCTGACACCCTCTTCTGGCCTTTCAAAGTACTTGCATTCATGTCTACACACTCCTACACAGTAACATAATTAAACAAAACCTTAAAAAAAAAAAAAAAGGAAACAGATTCTACTGCTTTTATCTTCCATGTGCTGGGATACAGACATGTCACCATACCCAGCTCCTAAGGCCACCACACAGAGAACTCTTCGTATATGTTTAAGCACTTGGATATGCTAGGAATCACTTCCAATGCACACAACCTGCATGTAACTAAAGATCTGAGCAGTTTTACATCCAGACCAGAGCCTTTAAGTCAGAGCTCCACAGCATTCTGAAGCAACCATCTCTTGGTCTGTCTGTCTTTCCCTCTGCCCCTGATAATACTCATTAGCATGGCTCTCCTGCTTTCCCATAACAACACAGATCTAGGACTTCCAGAGCCCAGGAGACACACACTAAATTTATCTCGGCAGAAAACACAATAGTGGGGCTAAAGAACTGGCTTGGCCTTTAAGAACACTGGCTACTCCTCAGAGCACCCACATGGCAGTTCACAACTATTTGTAACTCCAGTTCTAGGGGATCTGATGCCTTCTTCTGGCCTCCCTGGCCACTAGGCATGAATGTGGTGCATAGATATATATATACAGGCAAAACAGCCATATGCATAAATTTTAAAAATTCAAGGAAGAAAACACGGGACAGTAACTCGAGGTGTCATACTCCTCTGGAAAAGCACAGAGAGGCCAGGAAACTAGAACTCCCACTTTAAGGCTGCTGCTCTTGGAACTCTGAGTAGGGGATAAGACTGAGGAATACATGAGAAGGACAGGTAGTCAGTGCTTAGAAACAACTTCCAGGTTAACACCAAACTGGCTGATGACACTTGGATGGAAGGTGAGTATGTACAGTAGCCAGCATGGCCAAAAGCAACAGTTCCCATAAATTCTACTTCCTACTCAGGCCAACCTTCCAATGTTCACTTTAGTATTAAATAAGCCAAGTTGGTAGAGCTTTTTCATCCCAGACATTAATCCCAGAACTCAGGCGGCAGAGGTAGGCAAATCTCTGTGAGTTTGAAGTCAACTTGAATTCCAGACCAGCCAAGGCTATATACTGAGATCCCATCTCAAAAAAACAAAAAACAAAAAAAACTAATTAGACCACACATAGTAGTATATAGTGACATAGTAAGACCCTAGCAATAAACACAAATAAATAAAAAAACAAAAAACCAACCTAGTTAGAGGAAAACTATAGAGATTAGTTTAGGTCTTGCATGGGGCATGAATATGGTTCTAGGGGATCTGACTCTTCTGGACTATATGTGCACCTGTGCTCATATGTGCACCACCTCTCCCCACACATGACTAAAATAAAAATAAAATCTTTAACTAACTAACTAACTAACTAACTAACTAACTAACTAGACCCCACTGGCACAGAGGTATGGTGATGTAGGCCTATAATCCCAGGACTTGAGGAGATGCAGGCAGAACAACCAGGAATTCAAGGTTAGCCAGAGCTACAGGAGACTGTCTAGAAATAAACAAGGTTGGCAAGATGGCTCAGTGGTTTAAGGCACTTGCCTGGAAAGCCTGGTGACTTAAGCTTAATTTACCATGTCAAGGTGGAAGGAGAGAACTCCTTGACCTCCACATGCACACACTACAACTGCTGCTACCAGTAAAGACAGGAATGTCCAACACGAACCAGTATTCGAAACAACTCACAAAGAAAGAGAGCAGACCTCAGCGGGCAGTGGGAAATTGGCCCCCGACTTCAACCATTTCCTCACTTATTCTTTTCCTTTTTTATTATGTGTGTGTGTATATATGTGTGTGTCTGTGTGGGCTTGTGCATGAGTACAGTGCCTTCAGACACCAGAAAAGAGTGTTGAAGCCCCTGGAGGTGGAATTATAGCAGGTTGTAAGCTGCTGGACATGGGTGTTGGAAATTGAACTCAGGTCCTATGCAAAGCAGTATGTGGCTTTAACTGTTGAGCCTCCATCTCCGAGAATATTTACATTATGATTCATAACAGTAACACAATTACAGTTGTGAAGTAACAATGAAAATAATTGTATGGTTGGAGATCCCTACAACATGAGGAATTATATTAAAGGGTCGAAGCATTAAGGTTAAGAACCACTGCTTTAAGCCTTCATGCCTGTTGTGTTTTTCTTCAAATGAAGTATGTACCGATTAGGGAACCAATTATCAGACAAATGCATGGGTCAGAAGTGTAGGTCAGAAATATACTCAGGAAGTACAAGGCAGGGGTTCCTACCTTTATGTTGAACAGCAGAGACCCTCGCTGCTACGTGGAGGGTTCCACCTCTTGCTTCTGTTTGGAAATGAGCTGCGCTTCCTTTAGAGACAGGTACACCTCTTCCTGAGGATCATAGTAGTAGAACTTTCGAATGTAAGAGATCAGAGGTCTGTGAAAAGCAAGGAGACACAGAGTGTACTGTTTATAGGGGTCACTTCTCAGGAAATTGACGGTTGTTTCTTTTAAGAAACCTCTCTTGCTGAACCCTCCCTTCTCCATTCATTTATACGGCTACAACTACTGAACAGCCTTTGCCAACCTGACCAAATTCTCACCTCACTCCTCACACACTTGTCTCCCTTACCCTACTGCACTGCACTCTGCCCAAGGCCTGCAGAGTGAGGCCAACATACATATCTTCCTTCCTTTCTGCTGCAATGATACAGCTCTAGAGTTAAGTGCTAAAACACAAATGAAAGAACATGCCTACAAATATTTTTATGCTGGGCTGGGCCTCTGGGAGCAACTTGCAAGCTTCAAAGGCATTTCTAACCCACCACCCTGCCCTAACCCTGATGACCCCATTGTACTTAGGCAGTGGGAGATCTGGGATGTGATCTATTCGGACAAGCTGCCGGATCCGGAATCTGCAAAGATGCTGGAGGGACTTGACATTGCTGAATCTGGACACTGGGTAGAGCAGCTGTACTGGTGTTGGTGGCAGTCCTTCAAGAATGAAAACAAAGGAAAATCCTCAGAGAGGATAATAACACAGCTAACTACAGCTCCCAGAGGAAGAGAAATGCGGGGCTGTCGTGGGGCTGTTTTAAAGTTCATGTATATAGGCTGTGCAGAAGCCCCTCCTAAAGGGCTGTGAACAGCGTCTGTGAAGTACTACTACCATAGTCTACTCAAGGGGATTTAGTGTCCTCTGCGAACCTCCCCAGCGACATTTGTTTTGGTTTGTTTTTTTTCCCAGACAGGGTCTTACTCCATAGCACAGGCTAAATTGATACTCACTATATAGACAGGCTAGCCTCAACCTAGAGCAATCCTCCTGCCTCAGCCTCCTGAGTATTGGGACCATAGGTGTGAGCCACCACACTTGGCTTCCAGAATCACTCCTAATTGTGGAGAACAGCCCAAAAAACAAGGCCAAGCTAAAGACTCCTTGGGGCCAAGGGGCCATGCACAGGCCTGAGGTTCTCAGGAAAGGACAAGAACCCAAGTCTCCGGAGCTATTGGGAATGGGAGATGGTTCTTCAGCATGATCTAGCAGTATCCTGAACACCAGGGCTCAGGACGTTCAGAGGTACCATGGCTTGAATAGCCTTTATTATCACAAAGGATGTGCGGTGAAGTTTAGTCCTTGTTGCAGAATAATCTTTTTGTACATAGTGAAAATGTGTCTTTGTCAAGATGCCTTCTGGATTGGTTTAATAAAGAGCTAAATGGCCAGTAGCTAGGCAGGAGGTCTACGTGGGACTTCCAGGCAGAGAGAACTCTGGGAAGAAGAGAGGCAGAGAGGCCATGGAGATTGGGAAAGAGTTAGACATACAGAATGGGATAGAAGTAAAAGCCACGTGGTAGACTGTAGATGTCAAAATGTGGGTTAAGCTATAAGGCTAGTGGGAGAAGCTAAGCTAAGCCCGAGCTTTCAGACTTCCTAAGTCCCTGTGTCACTCTTGGGAGCTGGCTGGGGACAGAAAGCCTCACTATCAGCCCTCTCTGTAGCAGCGTTGGTGTGGAGCATTTAGGCTCTGAAAGGCCCCCAAGACCCCAACTGGACGCAGAAAGGAGGGCAGGTAGAGGGTGGGGCTGGGGTCAAAGGCACCACTCCTGCACCGTCTTTCCAGGCCAGGCAGCTCGGCACCTTCCTCCCCTCACTGCTTCCCTTCCCATCCCTGAAGCACGAGGCTGGGTTACAGGGACAAAGATGAGGATATTTCTGAGAGAACTACAGCAGCTTGAGCAAGCTGAGTTCAAGAGCCTGCCAGGCCCCACAGCAGACACCCCACATGGATCAGCAAGCTCTGTGCTAGGGACGCCCAACTCCCACAGTCAATGCCACAGGACCCACCAAGAAGGAAGGGCAGGACACTGAAACACGTTCAGATGAAAGAACAATGTCCTGTTTCTGTAAATGAAGGGACTATGGAGAGGAAGAGAAACAAACTGAAAACAAGACTGAAAAGTTACTGAAGGAATGCTGTTTTCTGGTTATTCAAGACAGGGTTTCTCTGTGCAGCCCTGGCTGTCCTGGAACTCGCTCTGTAGACCAGGCTGGACTCAAACTCAGAAATCCACTCTGTATCCCAGAGTGCTGGGATTAAAAGCATATGCCACCACACCCAGCTAGGAATTCTTTTCTTAGCCACAGTCCTATTCAAAGAAATACAGCAGACAGGACTGGAGAGATGGCTCAGTGGTTAAGAGCACTGGCTGCTCTTCCAGAGGACCTGGGTTCAATTCCCAGTAATCACATGGTAGCTCATAACTATCTACAGTGGGATCTGATGCCCTCTTTTGGCATAAAGGTGTACATGCAGATAGAGCACTCAAACATTAAAAAAAAAAAATCTTAAAAAAAAAATGAAATATTGCAGACACAATTGGTTAGAAAATACTAAAGGCAGCCTGTCTTCAGCACCTGCTCCACCTAAAGAAAAGATCATGGTGTGGCTCTGCCACAGCAAACGGAACCTTGGGAGAAATGTTCATAGGTGGCTTCTCTGAGCACCTGCCCTCTGGGAAAGGGTATCTCAGACAGCCAGTGCTGATTTATGCATGACCAACCTCTGCTAGACACCTCACCCTGACAGACCAAGGCTCCTATTCTGAAGGTCTTTAGTCTTCCTCCCCCATCCAGGTGGCTGGCTTTTTTTAAATTTAAATTTTATTTTTCTAATTTATTTTAATTTTAATTAATTAATTAATTTTCAAGACAGGGTTTCTCTGTGTAGCTTTGGAGCCTGTCCTGGATCTTGCTCTGTAAACCAGGCTGGCCTCGAACTCAGAGATCCGCCTGGCTCTGCCTCCTGAGTGCTGGGATTAAAGGCATGCGCCACCACCGCCTGGCTAAATTTTATTTTTTAGTGTGTGTTGTGTGTCTCTATGGCCCCCACTCCTAGGAGGCCAGATGTAGGTGTCAGAGCCCCTGGAGCTGGAGCTGCAGTTACGGGCATTTGTAAGGCACTGGGAAGAGAAGCCCTGGTCCTTTAAAAACAGCCAACACTCTTAACTGCCCAGCCATCACTCCAGCCCCTTTTTTTGGGTTTCTGTTCTGTTCTGTTTTGCTGAGGTGAGGGCTCATATAGTCCAGGCTGGGCTCCTTCTACATCTACCTCTCAAGTACAGGGAAGCAAGCAGGCAAGGAGAAAGGGAAGGAGGGAGACAGAGAGGGAGAGAGGGAAGGAGGGAGGGAGGGGAGATAAATGGGAGATCAGTAACACAAAAAGTCAAAATTTAGAAGAGGAAAGATTTCTTTGGCTTCTGGTTTTGGAAGCTCCAGTTCCCACCTGCCTGGTCCCACTGCTTTTATGACTTCACAGTGAGTGAGGCAATACAAGGTCAGCAGAGGAATGTGTCATATGAAACTGCCTTTCAAAGGCGAGCATCAAGAAAGGAAAAAATCACAGCTGTGGTCCTGGCATGGCGATGCACCCACTCAGGAAATAGAGCAGACTGGTCTCTGAGTTCAAGGCCAAGGCCAGCATGACCTACATAGAGAGACCCTGCCCCAAATTAAAAAAACAAACAAGAACTCAAAGAGACAACACAGAATGAGAGACTGTAGCTGCAGACATGGGAAGAGATTCATACAGAGAATGGATAAAGAGCTGGGCGGTGGTGGCGCACACCTTTAATCCCAGCACTCAGGAGGCAGAGGCAGGCGGATCTCTGTGAGTTCGAGGCCAGCCTGGGCTACAAAGCGAATTCCAGAGCAGCAAGGACTGTTACACAGAGAAACCCTGTCTTGAAAACCAAAAAAGAAAAAGGGAAAAAAAGAAAAAAATACTATGTAAAGAACTCTTAAAACTCAATAATAACAAGAATATATATCCAGTTGAAAAATGAACCAAGTGGGGGTTCTCAGTATAGCACAGTGGTAGAGCACCTGCTTAGCATGAGCAAGGCCTTAGTTTGATGCCCAACACCCCAAAATGAATGAATGACGTTTAAAAATGAATAAGCCAAAGCCCTGAGTGTACAGCTGTTGTCAGTGTTAATCGTCACTCGGTCTATCTAGTCCCCTAGGAAACGGACCTCTGACCATGCCTGGGGAGGGTCATCTTGTTACAGTCTGTAAATACAGAAAGGGAACTGAGTAGCAGCATGAGTTTATTGCTCTATTCCTGGCTACAGAGAAAACGCAACCAGCTGCTTCAAGCCTCTGCTACCCTGACTTTCCCATCATGATGGACTATATTACCGGACTCAACTGTGAGCTAAAATAAACCCTTTCTCTTTTGAGAGATGGCTCAGCAGTTACGAGTACTGGCTGCTCTTCCACAGATTCGATTCTCAGCACCCACATGGCAGCTCACAACCTTCTCTAACTCTAGACTCAGGGGATCTGATATCTTCTTCTGGCATCCTTAAATACCAGGCATACATGTGGTACACAGACATACGTGCAGGCAAAACACCCATACACATTGTGTTGGCTAGTTTTCTGTCCATTTAACCCTAGTTAGAGTAATATCAGAGAAGAGAATCTCAACTGAGAAAAGGCCTCCATAAGATTGGGCTGTATAGGCAAACTACTTTGGCTATTGGGCATTTTCTCAATTAGTGACTAATGGGGGGGGGGCACATTGTGAGTGGTGTCACCCTTGGGCTGGTGGTCCTGGGTTCTATAAGAAAACAAGCTAAGCAAGCCATGAGAAGGAGCAAGCCAGTAAGCAGCACTCTCCCATGGCCTCTGCATTGGCTCCTGCCTCCAGGTTCCCACCTGGTTTGAGTTCCTGCCTTGGTTTTCCTCAATGGACTGTGACTCAGGATAGGTAAGTCAAATAAACTCTTTGCTCCCTGTGGTAGTTTGAATATAACTGGCCCCCAAAAGCTCAGGGACTGGCACATCAGGTGTGGCTTGTTGGAGTAGGTGTGGCCTTATTGGAGGAAGTGTCACTGTGGGGATGGATGGGCTTTGAGGTCTCATATATGCTCAAGATACTGCCCAGTGTCTGAGATCACTTCCTGTTGCCTGCCAAAGATAAAGGACTCTCAGCTACCTCTCCAGCGCCGTGTTTGCCTGCACAATGCCACGTCCCACCATGTAGCAGGACAGGCCCGTAGGGTGGAGGAAATTGGCTCAAATCATACCGAGTCTACCTGAGGGCCTCGCAACAGGCACTGTCAGTTATTGATCGTGCCCAGCCAATGAGGGATGACCACACAATGCCACCAGATTAGGACACAGCTTGGGTGCTGGGAGGAGGGTATGTAAGGCCTCCCCCGTTACTGAATAATGAGTTTGGTGGTGTCTGTGTCACTGACACTGCACCTTCTCACCCCCTCCCGAGGGAGCCGTTAGGATCCAGCAACAACACCATGATGATAATGGATGAAATCTCTGAACTGTAAGCTAGCCAATTAAATGTTTTCCTTATAAGAGTTGCCACGGTCATGGTGCCTAACTAAGACACATATCATAAGAATAAATTTATCTTTCAAAGAAAAACAAACTTCTTTTAAGTTGCTTTTTATATTATTTTTATTGTAGTTTTAATTTTTTTTTTTAGACAGAGTCTCACTATATAGCCCTGGTTGCCTAGAACTCACTTTTATTTATTATGTACATGTACGCGTGTGCCTGCCTGAGTTTATATGCACCACAAGTGTACACACACCCATGGAACCCATAAAAGGGTACTGGATGTCCCTGAGCTGGAGTTCCACACAGGCAGTTGTGAGACACCTAATATGAGTGTTGGGAACTAAGTGTGATTCTCTGCAAGAGCAGTATGCTCTTTTTTAAAAGATGTATTCATTTTTATTTTATGTGTATGAGTGTTCTGCCTACATGTAAGTGCACTACATGCATGCCTGGCCAGAGGAAGTCAGAAGAGGGAGCTGGAATTAGAGACAGTTGTTTTTTTTTTAAAGATTTATTTATTTATTATGTATACAGCATATATGACTGCAGGCCAGAAGAGGGCACCAGATCTCATTACAGATGGTTGTGAGCCACCATGTGGGTGCTGGGAATTGAACTCAGGACCTCTGGAAGATCAATCAGTGCTCTCAACCTCTGAGCCAACTCTCCAGCCCCTAGAGACAGTTGTTAACTGCCATGTGGATGCTGGAGCTGTAACCCAGGTTCTCTGCTAAAGCAGTAAGTGCTTTTAACCACTAAATCCTATCTCTGGCTTCCCTTAGATTGCTTTGGAATATTTTACTATAGTAAGAGAAGAAACTAAGGTAGAAATTGGTACCAGGAGTGGGGTCATTGCTGATATAAACCTGGTTATATGGTCTTTAAGCCACTGAACCTGTTTTGTGGCTAGAATATAGAAGAGTTTGGAACAGTGTATTTAAAAAGCTGGAAGCAGAGCTTAACAGGCCATTCTCGTGGGAACTTGGAAGGCAAGAATACCAAGGAAACTTGGACAGTGGGGGCCCACTCATGAGGTTTCAGAGGGGAGTAAGGACTCTATCAGGAACTGGGCTAGAGGCCATTAATGTACTGTTTTAGCCAAGAATGTGCTTTCATTCTGCTTATGTCCTGAGAACCTGAGAAAAGTTGAAAGCTAATGGACTAATTTGTTTGGCATAGGCCATTTCAAAACAAGACAGCATTCAGGCCAGTGCTGAGAAAGCAGCTGTGATTGTTAAAGAAATCAGCACCATTGCAGAGATATCCTATCTGTACTTGCACAACAGGAAAGGGATCCTGAGGGAACATCTTACCCCTTGGAGGCCCATCTTGTGAAGACCCACGTTCATTTAAGCTCATAGGCCCTTGAAAGTTGAAGTAAGTAGCTTCTTTGATTCTATAGGAGCTCATAGTTAAAGATTATGGACTTAAAAAAAAGTGTTGATGGGTCAGCAGGGTAGCTCAGTGAGTAAAGGTGCTTGAAACCAAGCATTATATTGTATTATACCATGGCCATGGGCACAGTTAGCATTGTCATTTTAACACCCTGGAGATGGATGGGCCTTGAGCATGCCTGTGCAGGATAATCCTGATTATTTTAACTGAGGCAGGAGAATCAGAGTTCAAGGTCTGCCTCAGCTATATAGTCAGTCTGAGGTCAGTAAGGGCTACAGGACACTGCCTAGGGGGCAGTGGGGTGGGGTGGGAAGAAAACCAAAAGGAAAGACCTGACACTAAAGAGAGGTGTCGGTCAGTCGGTCGGGTCGTGGGGAAAGCTGTGCAGCGCTGACAGTGCTCAAGCTCTGCCTGTGGGGTGTCCTCCTTACACCTAGGAAAGTGGTGTGGGTACCCCTCCACCAAACATCCCCACTGGGTCAGTCGAGTCTTTGGATCCAATAATGATTTTACAGGAAATCCACAGAGCCATACTGTAACCATGGAGTTACAATAGGTAAATCCCAGACAGAACAGTATTTTATTTAAAAATATTTTTGAGGCAGAGTCTCATTCTATGGTGCTGAACTTGTTATATTTAAAAAATCTTGTCCCAGCAGGGTATGGCAGCATTCAGCTATAATTCCAGTACTTAGGAGGCTAAGGCAAGGGGATTGTCACAAGTTCAGGACTAGTCTGGGCTACACATTGAGTGCTGAGATCACAAGTTCATCTTCAGCTAGATAGTGTGCTTGAAGCCAGCCTGGGATACATGAGACATACCTCCCAAAGCAAACAGAGAGAGAGAGAGACAGAGAGAGACAGAGAGACATAGACAGACAGACAACTGAGAATGTGATTCCACCACAGAGTCTGCCCAGCTCGCCCACGACCCTGGGTTCAGTTCACATCCTGAGTGCTAAGATTACAAGTTTGCCCACTACACTTAGTTTATGCTGTGCTGAGACTGGGGCTTCATGCATGTTAGACAAGCAATCCACCAACTGAGTTAAATGCCCAGTTCCATTATCTAAAATTGTAATGGACTAATCAATTAGCTAACTTTGAGGTGGTTAAAAGCATTAAGAAATATGTAAACTAGAAACCTGACCTACCACTTAGTGTATAACAGGCACTCAATAAACAGTAGCCAATACTACAAACTCTAGCTCATGTACAATGTGTTCTGAAGATGAAGCACATCTGTGGGATAAGAAGGGCTGTTCTGGCGGAGCCAGGAGTCCACCAAGTCTCTCAACAGTCCGCAGGCAGACACTGCAGAGCGAGCAATGGACGTCTGCTGCCCACCCACGTCACACAAGCAGCGCTCCTTACTCGTCCCTGAAGTCACTCACTCCTAGGCTGGCGGGTCTTCTCCCTTCCTTACAGCTAGGAGCTGCCTGAGGGCAGCGGCGGGCTTACTTTTTATACTGAGTTACAAATAAGTGTTTGTTAAATAAATATCCATCATTCCACAAATGTTAAAAACTGCTAAGCAGAGTCAATCCTCAAGAACTCTAGCACTTTCCTTCACTAAAAGAAATGCATGCGCCCCCACGGTGTTGGCAGCTCAGCACCAAATACCAGAGGAAGTGAGAATTAATACAGTTCACACCCTGTCGTGCCTTATTTAAATCACCACCATTATACAAACATCACTGTCACCTGGCCCAGTCCTGTTCCTGATGTTCTGCCCAAGGCTCCTCAGCAACTCCTACATTTCAGAGCAATTTCTTGGCACCCTGCTCAGGAAGTTAATTTGATTCAAAGTGAAAGCAAGAAGCTCTCACTTTAAGTTCTGCTTGTATCCTGCAAACTCCTCACATTCATGTGCCTGTTAATTTTCTTTACCCAATGCTACAAACCAATTTCCTCTGCCTCCTCTGATAGAGACTAGGCAGGTACATTCTTGAGTGAGCTGGCTGACTATGTGACCACACTGATGAAGCCAAGAACAGGACAGTGCTCCCAACAACCACCACCACCCCTTCTCTTCCTCAGTTAGTACAGTATGGACAAACCTATAGCCCATTCTCCTCATAAACCACGGAGCCCGGCCTCCTGGACTCACTCACCACTCACTGCCTGCCTGCCTTTCCCTTTCTCTCTCTCTCTCTCTCTCTCTCTCTCTCTCTCTCTCTCTCTCTCTCTCTCTCTCTCTGTTTTGTTTTGAGACAGGGTTTCTCTGTGTAGTTTTGGTGCCTGTCCTGGATCTCGCTCTGTAGACCAGGCTGGCCTCAAACTCACAGAGCTCCTCCTGCCTCTGCCTCCCGAGTGCGGGGATCAAAGGTGTGCACCCCCGATGCCTGGCCCCTCACTGCCTTTCTGTGAATGCACTCTCACGTCCCTGTCCCTGAGGAAGTGACACCAGAGTTCTCACTTTGTGTTTCACAAGTAAGAGGCAAGACACCTGTAACAGCAGCAAGGAGCCATCTCAATGTCAAATGGTACAAGATGCCTGGGTTTTCTTCTTCACGTGGTCAGAGAGGTAGAAATCATTCTTCAGAACATTGTGAGATTAACACAAAAGGACCGGGATTATTCAGTGGACTCCCAGGAAAAGGGGCTCCTACAATAGCCAGGTCAAACAGTTTCAGCTGTGGCTTTTGTTTGGGGCTGGGACATTCCAGTAGAATACTAGATCATAGCCAAGTTAGGTTTAATAGTTAATATAGCTAGCAGGAGGCTGAGGCAAGAGGACCATATGTTTAAGACCAGGTTGGGCTACATAGAATGTTCAAGACCAGCCTGAAATACACAGTAAGTCCCTGTCTCAAAAAAGCAACAACAATAATAATTACTATAACTACAGCTTTACCTGGAACCCTGGATCTCAAGAAATAGAGAAATTTCCCATTCTTGGAGTGCATGATGGCTCTCTTAATGAACTCTACCACAGACTGACAGCGATCCTCAAACTTGGGATGGCACCATAAGCTGAAGGTTCCTGAAATGGAAAATTAAAGAGTAAATTTACAAACGGTTTTGGTGGGGTGGGGTAAGACATTGTCATCATCCCAGCACTCAGGGGTCTAAGGTAGGAAGTTGTGAGTTAAAGCCAGACTGGGCTATATAGCAAAACTCTAAAAATTAAAACAAACAAACAAAGAACCTCAAATGATCTGAGAGGCTGGTGTGAACATTTTAATTTTTTAATCATTAAATTCTTCTTTTTTATTGGTATTTCGAGATAGGGTTTCTCTTTTTAGCCCGGGCTGTCCTGGAACTCACAGAGATCCACCTGCTTCTGACTTTCCAAGTGCTGGGATTAAAGGTGCATGCCACTACCACCCGGCCTAATAATTAAATTCTTAAATTTTTTAAAAATAATTTTTAGCCGGATGGTGGTGGCACATGCCTTTAACCCCAGCACTTGGGAGGCAGAGCCAGGTGGATCTCTGTGATTTCGAGGCCAGCCTGGTCTACAGAGCGAGATCCAGGACAGGCACCAAAACTACACGGAGAAACCCTGTCTTGTAAAACCAAAAAAAAGCAAAATCAGTCTTTCCTTCTTGAGCTTCTTCTAAAACCCATGCCCAGAACACTGACAGCCTACCTCCTCCAACTCCAGAGCCCCAAAGTTAAAGGAGAACCTGAACTCCTATGACTTAATACAAAAAGACCACATTCATGATAATGAGTCATTTCAGGGAACTGCAGATCGGAGTCTTTGGAGTTACTCTTGTGGTATCACTAAAAATGATGAGGGCATGTCCCACTGCCAACAGTCACCAGAAACAAAGCTTCTTTCTAACAACCCCACCATGTAAGAAGAAAGGACCTTTAACCAAGAAGTCACTGGAGTAGTACTTGAGAGAGCTCTCACTTCCTCACCTCTCATGAACCTAAAGTATTCATCTACCATTCCCAGAGTCTAGACAATTATCAGTCCAATAGTTTTAACAAAGTATCTCATTCTAAAATACTTTATTTCATATTTGGTTTATCTGTCATTCTGCTTTTTTAGAACAGCAGAAAAATAGGTAGCAATGGCTTCTTACAACATTTATTTAATCCATGGCTTTTTTTTAAGATCTATTTTTAGTGTGTGTGTGTGTATGTGTGTGTGTGTGTGTGTGTGTGTGTGTGTGTGTGTGTATGTGTGTGTGTGTTTCATGTATGTAAGAGTATCCATGGAGGCCAAAAGGAGGTATCAGATCCCCTAGAACTGGAGTTTATGAACAGTTGTGGGCCACCTGACATGCATGCTGGGAACTGAACCCTGTCAGGTCCTCTGAAGAGCAGCACATGCTCCTAACCACTGAGCCGCCCCTCCTAATCTAATTTATGGTTTATTCTTTTGGGGGGTGGGGGTGGGGGCTTCAAAGCAGAGTTTCTCTATGTAGCCCAAGCTGTTCTGGAACTCACTCTGTAGACCAGGTTGGCCTAGATCTCACAGAGATCCGCCCATCTCTGCCTTCTGAGTGCTGGGATTAAAGCCATATGCTACCACCTCCTGGCAATTCATGGCTTTTTATTTTTTTCCCTGAGACAGGGTTTCTCTGTGTAGCCCTGGCTGTCCTGGATCTCGCTCTGAAGACCAGGCTGGCCTTGAACTCACAGAGATTCGCCTGCCTCTGCCTCCCAAGTGCTAGGAATAAAGAGGTGTACTACCACTGTCTAGCCAATTCATGGCTTCTTAAACTTTTTCTACAAATGCTCTTTTTCCCCCCTCTAAGAAATTTTACATGCAACTCAGGTGTCTAGCTATTTAAAACAAGTATAAAGATAAAACATTTTTTGAAAATCACAAAGATTTTCACTTTTCAAGACAGGATTTCTCTGTATAAGTCCTGGCTGTCCTAGAACTCACTCTGTAGACCAGGCTAGCCTGGAACTCAGAGATCTATCTGCCTCTGCCTCCCGAGTGCTACAATTAAAGGTGTGCACCATCACTACCAGGCTACTATTTTTATATAAAGAATTAAATCTTGTGCTGATCATGATGGCACACACCTTTAATCCCAGTACTCAGGAGGCAAAAGTAGGCAGATCTCTGAATTCTAGGCCAGCCTGTCTACATAGTGAGTTCCAGGACAGCCAGGGTTATGTAGACAGATTGTCTTTAAAATAAATAAATAAATAAAAAAGAATTAAATCTTGGCTAAAAGAGACTGCAGGATGTAGAACACCTTCAACAATTTTTAGAGTTGACAGATATTTGAAACTGAATGTTGTGCTATCTGCCTACAATCTTAGCACTTAGGAAGCAGGGGCAAGGATCTGGAGTTCAAATCCAGTCTTGGTTATATGGTGAGTTCAAGGCAAGTCTAGGCTACATGAGATCCTATCTCAAACAAACAGGCCTAGGAAAATGCTCAGTGGCTAAACCACTTGCCACACAAGCATGAGGACCTGAGTTTTGATCCACAGAGTCCATGTAAAGCTGATGTGGTATCACAAGTCCATGTTTCCAACACTCCTAGGCAGGGACAAGCAAGTTCCCAGAAGCTTAGGCCAACTACACTGATGTATGTTGCACTAGTGAAGAGGAAAGCCTGTCTTAAGAGGAAAGGTACAGACCAACATGTAAGACGTTTAAGTTGTCCTCTAACCTCTCTCTCAGGTACCCTGTAGCTCTCTCTCTGTCTGTCTGTCTCTCTCTCTCTCTCTGTCTCTCTCTCTCTCTCTCTCTCACACACACACACACACAAACACACCCAGGCTGGAGAGTTTAGGTTAAGAGCACTCACTGCTTTTTGCAGGGTTTGGTGCCTAGCACTCATATCAGGCCACTCATAACTGTTGATAATTCCAGCTCCAGGAGACCTAATATCCTCTTTAGGTGGTCATACACATATGCTCAGGCCCACACATAAAACAAAAATAATGAAATGAATAAAACTTAGAAAGGTGGTGAGGGGACTAACTCAGCAAGGTAGGAAAAGGCAAGCTGGAGGAAGGCCTCCCTTCTCCAGTAGCAGCACCTCTCACCTCTATAGTGCTCCATCCTAGTGTGATGGGTGATACCCTGTGAGCGAAAGCTGAGGCTCAGGATGTAACGGGGGTCAGAGCTGTCTCGTACCAGGAAAGAACCATCTGGCTTCCCTTTCAGCTTCATCTCTGCATCTTCCCAATTCATAGGACCCCAATACCAGCCACACTATAAAAGACAGGAAACAGTAAAGGAGTTAACAGAAAAATGCCAACAACTTGGGCACAATCTCTCTTACCAGGGGAGATTATCTGAGAAGGGAGAAGCCATTATAACACTTGTGCCAAGCATAGCAGTAAAAACCAGGCTGCTTACGCTTTAGTCCTCCCGGCACCGGAAGACTAATTCTACATTTTATTACCAATGGTCCAACAAGGACAAGAAGGAACTGGGTCAGTTTACCTCGCAAAACCATCTTAGACTATTCCAAATACATCTCTACAGTCCTCCTTCACTGGGTCTAACTTTTTCCCTCCAAATTCGGTCTTCTTACCTTTCCCATGGAGTGAACAAGAGCCTACTGTCTAGCCACTGTGACTAGAAGCATAAAACTCCTCTTCCTCTAAAAACCGAAGGACAGCCTAGGCATAGAGCTCAGGTGTGGGAGGAAAGGTGAGCTGCCAGGCCTCAGGCATCACATCACCTACCTTCTCCAGCTCTCGAAGGCTGGCTGCAAAGCTGCTTGAGTCGGGCCGGTAGAGGGGACACTGGAGGTGCTGAGAGGGCTGGCTGTGCAGGGGTTCTGATGCTCCGCTGGGAGCAATCCGGGGAAATGCATCTGCAGCCAAGACAATGGAGACCACTTGTTTTATCTACACTGCTCCTACTCACAGGCAGACCTCCCCTCCCCACAAAAAAAAAAAAGAGAGAGAGAGAGAGAGATGCTAACTGAAGAAGGACAAGGCATTAGACGCTAAGCTGGGGAGGGTGGAAGCCAAAGCGGTGGGAAGAGCTGGATGGGCTGGAACAAAAAGCTGTGTGGGCTCGTGGAAGCTGTGAAGGATGGGGGGGCATTCAACCCCAGGAAAGCAGTCGGGAGCCACTCACTAACCTGACTAAGGTGACTACTTCAGGGGCTTCACCAGCCTAGAGCGATTCCAACTTCTCCCACCTCGAAGTGAAGTGCCTACGGTAAAGCAGCCTTGGAAATAGCGACTCGCTTACTTGCCCAGGGACAGTAATGATTTTGCCAGGCAAGTAGAAAAGAATGCTGATTTCATTCATTTTATTCCTTGGGTACTGGAGGCTGGCAAAGCAGGTATGGGCGACTAAATGCTTGGTACTTATTTACAAGGCTGCGGTAAATACCAAAAAGCTTAGAAAAAAAAATACAGAACTCTGATAACCAGCAACACAGTCAACCTCTTCACTGAACTGACATTAAGGCAGTTTCTTAAGTGATATCTATTCAGAGACTGCACAACAGCCCCAGAAGCAGAGACCAAACATCCCAGTCTTTTATTTCTAAGAAAAATAAGATTTACTTCCAGAAATAAGTTAGGTTAGAAAAAAAGTATTTTTTGGACTCATTTTCAAGTTCTAGTCTAGCTAGGGGGATAAAGATCTCCTAAACTGTAATTTCCATAAACAGACTTCTCCCATCCTTCCACTCTTATAAGTCTTGCCTCTCAGCTAAGCTAACCTGGGGCGTGGGGTGGAGGAGGCGGAGGTAGGGGGAAAGACTGCAAGGAAGACCCCATCGGAGCCACAAGGACAGATGTAGGCAGCGTCCCACTGATATCATCTAGAAGAGAGAACAAAAGCAAGAGCTTCAGCAAAGAGCACACAACAGCACGGAAGGCAGAGAGGAGAGGGGGGCAGGCTGCCGTCTGGGGCAATAGCCTGGCCTTCTCTGGTCATCTTTATGAACCAAGGGCAAGTCATCCCAGCCAGCTTTGCTTTGCTCAGAAACTGGGAAAGTGATTACTCCTAAAACAGCTCAGCAGCAGCACACTGAGGACAAGGGGGATGTGAACTGTCAACACGTGGACAGTAAATACTGCTGCATGCAGATAAAGTGCCCCCCATTTGCGTGCCTACAGATATGACAGAGGTGGAGAAAGGGATGGGAAATAATTGGGTCATCAATAGAAACCCAGAAACTAATCTGGCTCCTGACAAAAGAACAAGTCCCTAGAGCTCACCCTCCCTCTAGGGCAGGACGGCAAAAGGGCAGGTCAGACTATACCTAGGAGGCTGAGGCTTCTTCTTGGAGGAGGAGGGGGAGTTGGAGGGTGTGGAGAGGTCAGGCCCCGCTGAGAAATGTCCACATCCACAAGCGACACTGTCTCACCTGAGGGAGTCACACAAGCATGTTACAGAAGCCCCGTGTCCAAAGCTGAGACCAAAAGGAGAGAGAAACAAAGGGCAAGCAAAGGAGGCCAGAGGGCTGAGGGCCAAGGGTCCCAAAGCTTTGCGTCTGATGCTCTCCAGGCTGGAATTACCCCAGCACCAGTCGGCTTAGAGTCCAGTTGTTCTCAGGTTAGTGTGCTGGCTCAGAGGTTAAGAGGCTGGCTGCTCTCACCATGGACCCAGATTTGCTTCTCCACGCTCACATGGTGGCTCATAACCATCCTTAACTCCAATATCAGTGGATTTAGCACCCTCTTCTGGCTTCCACAAGCACCAAACCCACACACAGGACACACATACATGTAGACCAAACAACTTATATACATAAAATAAGAAAAACAGGGATAATATAATGGCTCAGTAGGTAAAGGGACTTGCTAACAAACCTGATAATCTGACCTCAACCCCCAAGCCCTGCATGGTGGAAGAAAAGAACCGACTCCTTTTTCCCCGAGACAGGGTTTCTCTCTGTAGATCAGTCTGTCCTCAAACTCACAGAGACCGCCTGCCTCTGCCTCCCCAATGCTGGGATTAAAGGCGTGTGCCACTACCACTGCCCCAGCAAGAACTGACTCTTGATAATTGTTCTGACTTCTACATTCGTGATATGGCACAAAATCAATAAATAAAATGTAAATAAAAAGGAATAAAATCTAAACATTTTCTTTTTAAATCCTATCATTCCAGGGCCAGAGAGATGGCTTGGGGGTGAAGAGCACTGACTACTCTTCCAGGACCAAGATTTGATTCTCAGCACTTGAACAACTAGCAGTACACGCCTGTCTGTAACTCAAGTTCAACATTTCTGATGCCCTCTTATAGCCTCCAAGACACCAGGCACGTAAGTGGTACACAGATATACATATATACAAAATACCCGTACACATAAAATAAACATTTTAGAAATAAAAATCTACACAGCTTTAATCCTAACACTCGGGAGGCAGAGGCAGGTGGATCTCCTAGTTCTAGGCCAGCCTGGTCTACAGAGTGAGTTCTAGGACAGCCAGGGCTACACAGAGAAACCCTGTCTCAAAGAACCAAAAAAAAAAAAAAAAGGATTGGCATTTTAAATCTAATTATTATTTCTTGAGATAGGGGCTCACTGTGTAGCCCTGATTGGCCTGAACTCACGGCATAGATCACACTGGCCTTGAACTTGGCAATCCTTCCTCTGCCTCCCATGTGGTGGAATTACAGGAGTAGGAAGGTTTACAACATCCAACCAAAGACTATTTTTTAAAGGGCTTCTCAGTCACAACCAAGTAGGGCAGCTGGCTTCTCAGGATTTGAGACAATATGAAAAAGACCTTTTTACAGCTTTTACTCAACCTGGAGCTTTATATGACTGACAGAACAGAAGGTCTCTCTCTCAAAAGTTCCCCATATTATCAGATGGCATGGCAGTGACCCATTACCAAAAGGACATTCTACAGTCTCCTTCTTTAGCAACTGTGTTCCCTGCTGCAAGGACACACTTAAATTAGACACACTGAAGAACACTAACAGCTGCATGAACTGCTAACCCCTAAAATGGTAGGCGACAGAAGCTCACACAATCCCCTTTGCCCTGGTCTTTACACTAGACCAGAAGACGCTCATGGGTCATTTTTTTTTTTTTTTAAGATTTTTTTTATTTTTTATTATGTGTACAGAAGAGGGAGCCAGATCTCATTACAGATGGTAGTGAGCCACCATGTGGTTGCTGGGAATTGAACTCAGGACCTCTGGAAGAACAGTCGGTGCTCTTAACCACTGAGCCATCTCTCCAGCCCTCATGGGTCATTTTTTATTAGATAATCTATGAACTTCCTTGGAAGCTGGGACAGGAATTATGACTTCAAGAAAGTCTTGTATGCATTGCAAGCCTGTATCTTTGTAATTCTTGCCTTTAATTTGCATGTAATGACCCTGAACTTCGTAACTGCTATGGCTACCCAATTACCAAGAAGCAAGCATCTTTACCTTCAAGCATCTGAAATCAAGGGCACACTCCATATGCCATAAAAACAGCCTCACCCCAAACCCAGGGGGCACAGAATGAAGGAATTACTGCAGACGGCCTGGAAGGTGCCTGGAGCTCCCCCAGCAAGGCATGTGCAGGCATGTTCCCTGACAGTCTCAGAACACTCAGTTATCAGAAAAAGAGAAAGACATGATCCTTACCTGTGAACAAGGGGCTGAAGGAGACCGGAGAAAAGGCACTTTGAGTTCTTGTCAACCTGGGTTTCCTAGGAAGTAAGAAAGTACACAGAGAATAAAGGGGGAAAATGAACACATATGCACTTAAATCACTAACACTGGATTCCAGATGTCCTGAAATACAAAGCAAACCCTTTATTACAGATATGTTGGCAACACTTCCGTAATAAAGCCTAAAATTTAAAGGAGAATGAAATAAATTAAAGCAATTCCTTAAATAGATTTGGCTTCACCAGCCTAAAAAGCAATAGCAATCCCTTTGGATCCTTCACGCCCAGCACATTAAGACCAAGCACCTTGAGTGGTAATTACTAAGTCTATTTCACAAGGAAGGACGCTGAATGCAGAGCTGATTTTCGCGTGAAAGCCAAGCAAAAGGCTTTAGGCCTGAGTAGTTGCCAGCTTGGAGTAACAGCTACCCCTCTGGGCCTGACTCTAAGAGAAAGGTTCCAATGGAGTCAGGGAGCCAGGGAGCACATCCTGGCCTGCGCAGTGCACTAAGACACACTGCCGTCTTCATCGGTGAATCCCTCTCTGCCCATGGCCCTGGGATATGAACCTAGGCCATGGCTAACAGGGCCTTCTTCTGCCTGTACCCAAGTACACCCTCCCCCGAGTCACACAGCTCTGCCTCGACGCTCCCCAGCAACCATCTTCGATTACACACCAAGGTACCAACTATACCTCCTTCAGGTAGCTTTTCAGCAAACAATGAAGAACAAGAGATGCCAACCCAGACTTTCCAGGCACAAATGTGTTAGCCTTAAAACATTTTGTCATTCACTTCAAGATGACGAAGATTTTACTGAGGTGATACAAATAGGCTATGGGCTTATGAAAGGTGAGGGTAAGTTCTGATAAAGTCTAAAATCCCATGCCGGAATTGACTGACACTAGACATTACACTTATAGCTTCACACTGACTGACTGCAGGTGTCATGGCTGGCTCACCCCCTAGACATATTGTGATACAAAGGATGAGATGGAAAGGAAACTCTTTAACTCCACCGCACCAGCAGAGTGAGAAAGCACACAGAAAATAAGGGAGAAAGGAACACCACACAAGTGTTTAAGTCACTGAACTCTGCATTCCACATGTCCTGAGACATGAGGCAAACCCTTTATTACAAAAGGAAAGAAAATGAAGTCCTATTCAAAATTATTTGTTTTTAAGGGTAGTAGTGGTATATTCCTTTAATCTCAGTACTCAGAAGGCAGAGGCAGGTGGATCTCTGTGAGTTTAAGGCCAGCCTGGACTACAGAGTGAGTTCCAGGACAGTCAAAAAAGAAAGAAAAACAGACATTGTTTTCAGGGCCAAGGTGTAGCCTAGTTGGTAAAGCACCTGCCTATCATGTACAATGCCCCAAATTCAGCCCCAGTACCATCCCCCAAAACAAAAGCATGTTTTTTTAAATGTGTATTTGCTTTTATTTATATACATGTGTGTCTGTCTACCACATGTATATGGGTGGCCATTGAGGCCAGAAAAGGATATGGGACCCCTGAACTGCAGCCTTAGGCTCTATGAGCTACTTTGGATGCTGGGAACTGAGTCTGGTCCTCTGGAAGAGCAGTAAGTGCTCTTAACCCTCGAGCCATCTCTCCAGCCTCAAAACAAAAACAAAAATGAAAAGCATGTTTATGCTTCTTTTTTTTTTTTTTTTGTTTGAAACACAATCTCATGTAGCCCAGACTAGACTCTAACGCACTTAGTAGGTGGGGATGGGCTTGAACCCATGATTCCTCTGCCTCTCTCTCAAGTGCTGGGTCTACAGGTGCATGCCAGTATGCCCAGCTTCGCATTTTGGTTTCAACTTTTTAGATTTTAGATTTTAGATTTTTTTTTTTAGATTTTTATTCATTTTAATTATGTAGAAAGAGCTCAGAACTGGGTATGGTGCTACATACTTAACAGTCCTAGCACTTGGGAAGCAGAAACAGGAGGACTGTCACAAGTTCAAGGGTTAGTTTGGGCTATAAAACAAGACCATAGCTTTCGAACAGCAACAACAATAAGAAAGGCACAAAACCTTTAACACACCTTTAGTTCCAGCACTTGGGAAGCAGAGATAGGTCTCTGAGTTCAAGCTAGCCTGGTCTATACAGTGAGTCCCAGGGCCAGCCAGGGCTACATAGACCCTGTCTCAAAGAAAGAGATGAAATACAGGCAGCTTCCTTCTCAGAGGTCTAATAATCCACACTTGAAACATCCACAGCCCACACAGGGACACGGCCACATAAAAACAAGCTACAAGCACACATGGTTTCCGTTTATAAAAGTTGCTCATGACTACAGCTTAGTGCCAGCAACCCAAAGGACGAGAATGGAAAGTTAATTCCACTGGACATGAACTTAAAGCAGCCGAGGGGCTTCCGAGCTGACTCTTATTTGATAACTTGTGGGTATAACATTAAACTCAGCAAGTAGACACCCAAAGCACTGGCCTTTCAAAAGGTTCACACCTCAGCCAGTTGGCAGTTTGCCTCTTTTCAAAGGAAACTGCATCACTGTGCCATCTGCCCATGCTGGGGACGAGTCTCTTTAGTGCCAAGCTCTGAAGAACGGCAGTACCCAAACGCACACGTCTTGTGGAGGCCTTCTCACTCCAGCTCATCTTCTCCCCCACCCCCGACATTTTGAAGAAGAAAAAATCATAGTTTCTAGGATCTAGAAAAAGAAAAACATCTGAATTTAAACTCAGGCAGAGCCATCTCAGAGTGCTAGATGGTTTTTGCTGGCAAAGAAGGGTGCTTCATGGCTTGAAGCTAAAAGGTAAAAGGTCTAAGAGGCTGAGAGGCTAATAATAAATATGTGTGCTTCCTTCTTTCTTTGGGAGGATGCTGCCTAACTAAAAACCCATTTTCTATCTCAAGGACCCTGTGAGCATTCTGATGGCAGTCTAATGAAAAGGCTAATCTAGATGACTGGAAAAACAAAGCAAGGAAATGACTTCATACAAAACTAAGGATGGCAGTTACCTGGGGGCCTGGGGGGGTGCATAACGGGGAGAGCAACCCTTGAGTCTATAAAGTACGGATAATACTATACCTGTCTGCTAAGATTAATGAGTACCTGGATATGTATTTATTACTTTAGTCCATATATCTTTTAGATCTCCTTTTATATATAGAAAATATCTGAGATAATAAAAGCCCATTTCTAAGATGGTTAAGATAGTTTTGGAAAGCAACAAGAATAACAGATGAATTTTTCTTTTTGAGACAGGGTTCTCATGTTGGCTCTGAATCTGATATGTAAATGAGGATGACCCTGAACTCCTGACCCTTCTGCCTGTCTCTCCTCAATGCTAAGGCTACAAGCATGTGCCACCATACGCTGTCTATGAAGTACAACATGCCCGGTTTATGCAGTGCTGGGGACTGAACTCAGCGCTTCATTCATTAAAGGCAAGTACTCTACCAACTAAGCTACATCCACACACCCTAGGCCTCCAAAATAAACATATTTTGTAGTGCTGCGAGGAATCCAGTCCAGAGCTTTCAACATACTAAACAAGCACTCTACTGATTGAGCTACATCCCCAGCCCAAATACACATTTCAAAGTAACCCTCCATACTACACTCACGGGTGGGTTATTCATGCCTTCCCACCTCACCTTGAAAAACACTGGGGTACAAAATTAAAGTACTTTTAACTCTGCCAGGGGGCTGCTTGCATCTTAGAACAGACTCACTGGAGAAGGATTTGGTAGGTCATGACTCAAGCAACAGGACAGACGGCTTTAGGTAAGTCTTTTGGTGGGCTCGCTGTCCTTGAGTCAGGTAAGTCATTGCCTGAGTTGTAGGTAAGAGAATGTCCCTGTCCATTTCCATTCTGCAAACTATAATCTGCATTGCAACAGATTAATGAGATAAAAGGAATTAGAAGCGCTAGACTAAACAGGACAATAGCACAAAGATGTAATCATTGGCCACTTTTCAAATTCCTAGGAACCTAAAATCAAACAATGAATCATGTCTACCACTCCTGTCCATTAATCCCTTTATCCCTAAAACTTACAAGTATCCTTTCCTAAAATGCCTTCTAAACTAAGATGTCCAAATACTAGATTGTGTAGTTCCAATACACCTCTGCCCCTGCTAATGCACTCAGCGCCAAGATAGGCAGCCTGTGCCATTTCCAACACGTCATAAGCCAGTGTGTCTGTTCGTGTGCTACAGGCACAAAAACCATGTGTTCATTTTTAGTTCCAATACACAGACATCTGTGCAGCAAGGTCAGATCCAAAACTCTATCGTAAACCAACTCAAAAACCAATGGAGGGAACTTCTAGGGATAAGCCAAGGGGTGTAGTCTAATGCCTAAAACCTCAGGAATGATGTTGGCAGGGAGAATGTCAAAGGCACAAGACTCAAGTGGACAGACAAAAATTTTAAAGCCAGAGAATTTATTCTGAGAGAGATGACAACCATAAGCAGTTTGTAAAAAGATAGTTTAAAAGGCCAACAGAGTGTGAAACAAAAACCCAAACATAGCTCACCATACCACACTATCACCTTGCTCTCGGCATGTCATGTTATGACTCAAAAAGGCCCCTTTGAACCTGGCTGTTTTGGTAACACATGACTATGATTCCAGCACCTAGGAGATGGAAGCAGGAGGATCAGATCAAAACCAGACTTGAACACATACATAGTAAGTTTGAAGCCATCCTGGGCTATATGAGACCAGGCATGATGGTATGTATATATCTATAATCCCAGAGCTCAGGAAGCTGAGGCAGGAAGATCAGCTCAAATTGGAAGCCAGCCTGGGCTACATGGTAAGTTCAAGACCAGTCCAGACTGCATTGTGAGAGTATCTCAAAAAGGGGCTGAGGGAATCAGCTGTTACTTGTGCTCTTCCAGAGGACCTGGAAAAGGTTTGGTTCCCAGCACCCAAACCAGGCAGCTCACAACTGCCTGTAACACCAGATGTATGGGATTCAAAGTCCTCTTCTGACCTTATCGGGCACCTACATATATGTGCACAAACATATACATACTGACATACACATTTTAAAAAATTCTGGTTTAATAAAACCAAAAGTAAGAATAAAGAAACAAAACAGCAGCAAAATACACCCCTTCCCCTGGATCTCAAGACCCAAAGAAACAGTAAGTTTCTGATGTTGGCCAAGTCTACTCATGACAGCCAAAGAAGCCTCTCCATCCAGAATTGCACCTTTTTTCCCAAACAAATCAAAAATCACTACAGAACTGCTTTCCATTTCTCCACTACACAACTGTAAAGACTGCCTCAACTGTCAAACTCAGTCAACAATCCTAAGGACAAGGTACCTATTCCCAACTGAGTGTGTTAGTGTGTAACGTTTCAAACAGGGCAGATAGATGTTATTTTCACCAAATCTGAAGGAAGACAATCAGCTCAACATATGTGAAACAGACAAGGGGACTCCACTGGTTTTCCTGAAATAGCAAAGTTCTATATTATACCAAGGCCCACAGGCATGAAGCCCAGCTCTCTGAATCCTGACATATGTGTGGTACGAGGCCTAGTCCAGCTCCTCAGTACAGAAACCTGATTAGTTGGCAGGCTCAATCTTACTTCATTTTAAAGAATTTTCAAAGCTCACTCATACTATTTTTTTGATTATTATTATTTTATTTACTTGAAAAGAAATTTTTGGGACAGGGTCTTCCTATGTTGCTCTGGCTGGCCTGTGACTTGTTATACAGACCAGGCTGGCCTCAAACTCAGATATCTGCTCACCTCTACCTCCTGGGTGATGGGATTTAGGCAAGTGCCACCACCGCCTGGCTACATTTATTTCTTTTCAAGAGGTTAGGTGTGGGTGCATATGTGCCACAGCAGGCATGTGGAAGTCAGAGAGAACCTGGAAGAGTCAGTTCTCTCCTTCCACCACATGGGTCCCAGAGATGGCTCAAAACTCAAGTCATCAGGCTTGGCAGCAAACACCTGTACCTGCTGAGCACCTTGTTGACCCCCAGACTCCTCTTTTACTTTTAGATTTATAGTTTTTACATGTGTGTGTGTGCACGTGTACATGCAGGCATGTGTACATGTGCCTGCTGAGATCAAAAGAAGACACTGGGTCCTCTGCAGCTGGAGTTACAGGTGCTCTGGAGCTACCCAACCTGGGCGCATGGGCACCAAACTCCAGTCTTGTGCAAGATTAGCAAGTGCTCTCAACTCCTAAGCCACCCTCTCTCTAGGTCCCGCCCCCCCCCCCATACTACTTGACTCTTAAGACTCGGACATCTGGGCAGGTCCACTTAAGCAAATCCAAAGCACATGAAAGAAGTCGAGGTGTTCACCAATAGAACATGTAGACTGCTAAGCCTTATAAAAATGATGGTTAGGAAATACTTTCTCATCAAAAGCAATAGCTGTGGGAAAAGTGTAGATGGCAAAGGCAGATGTTGAGAAGAGTAAAGAGAATTATGCCTAGAGGTTACCATAAATGCCCCAAATTACATAGCAAAGCCAGCAGAGACCCATAATTAACTTCGACCAACAGTGATGTGGAAGCCTCCTAACTGGCAGAGGGCTGAGATTTCCCAGTGCTTCAGGTTCTACCGTTTAGAACAAGAGAACGCGGGGGACTCCGAGCTACTGTTCTTCCCAACAAGGGAGGGCTTGCTCAGGAGACGCAGACCCACAGAAATCACAGCCGCCCGGGCCAGACTTACCAAGGCTCTCACAGCCTCGAGGCTGCCAGCACGACTGGCACATAACAAGCCGGAAAAGCTAGCAAGCAGCACCAAAGCCTAGCACGGGAAAAATGTACCGATTCAATCTTATCACTTCTCTTCCAAAGAGCACAAAATATTCCACCCAGTTTCCTCGTCTTCCTTCTATTCCTATAAGGACATGAACAAGACCATTTATAGCTGTCCCATTTCACAGATGAAAATGACAAATCTGCCCTCCATCTCACAGCTAATGCTGAAGTTCCAAATGGAATCCAGACTTTCCTAATTCTCTATACAACATGCTGCCTCCAAATAGCAGTCAACCAAATGTTTACACACAAATACCTAGCTCTTCTCCAATTCATCAGAAAAAGCTCTTGAACCAAAAAATGTATTTCTCCAGTGCCCTGAACTAAGCTTCTTTGCAGAGGTACAGCCTAATTGGCTCTGCAGCAGAAATCTGTATTGTGCTTAGCGTGAGGGTTGGTGATAGAGCAGCCAATGACCATGAAATTCTGCTTCCAAAGGCTTTAAAAAAACCGTACAATGTTATACGCCTTTCCCACTTCCTAATCTATTAGACGTAGCAGCTAATTTCACGCCACACCTCATACTCCACGTCTCGGGAATCTTAGACCATGTCCTGGCCAATGTGCAGCAAAGGCAAGACAAACCCCAAGAAAATTATCAGTCCATCCTCTATCATTACCCACAGCTTCAAGCCTGCTGTCCACCCTCAGCTGATGCAAATTTCATCCATATTGGTAAGTGGAGCATCAAATACAGAAACTACCACTGTTAGGGGAACTGTTCCAGCAGCCACACACTTGTCAAGACCTGAGCTCTCAGCAAGAGTTCACCAAGGGGCTGGAGAGATGGCTCAGAGGTTAAGAGCACCGACTGCTCTTCCAGAGGTCCTGAGTTCAATTCCCAATAACCACATGGTGGCTTACAACCATCTGTAATGAGATCTGGCACCCTCTTCTGTATACATAATAAATAAATAAGTCTTAAAAAAAAAAAAAAAGAGGCCGGGCGGTGGTGGCGCACGCCTTTAATCCCAGCACTCGGGAGGCAGAGGCAGGCGGATCTCCGTGAGTTCGAGGCCAGCCTGGGCTACCAAGTGAGTTCCAGGAAAAGGCGCAAAGCTACACAGAGAAACCCTGTCTCGAAAAAACAAAAAAAAAAAAAAAAAAAGAGGACAGACTACCAGGGATTTGAGTTTGGTCCATGGCACAGCTATTCAGAAATGGCAACACAACCATTTCTGAATATCTGACAGAACCTACACCTTTTTATCTTGGAGTACTCAAGTTCCCTTCAGAAATCCACATCCAAGAATGAGTGGTTTGCATCCAGGATCAACTGGGGAGCATTAAAAAAATTCAAATAGTAGGGGCTGGAGAGATGGCTCAGGGGTTAAGAGCACTGGCTGCTCTTCCAGAGGACTCAGGTTCAATTCCCAGCACCCACATGGCAGCTCACAACTGTCTGTAACTCCAGTTCCAGGGGATCCGACACCCTCACACAGACATACGTGCAGGCAAGACACCAATGAACATAAAATAAAAATAAATTATAAAAAAAAATTCTAATTGGGCCCCAGGTATACTTACCTTTACCCCAACCCCCCAACCCCAAGAGATTCTAGTGCTCAGCAAAGTTATCAATGTATCTGCTTTTTGGCTCTGGTTTGTCACTGTCAGTATGTATCAAGAACATATCATATAAACCACACCAAGACCAATTCCAGCCAGGCAGGTGGCAACAGGCCTCTAATCCTGGCACCGGGAAGGCTGACTCAGGACTAAGGAAGATGAGATAGGAAGAACAAGAGATCTAGACCAGTCTGGGCTATACAGTGGATTCAAAGCAAGCCTGATCAGCATAATAAAACCTGGTCTCAAAACAAAAGCCACCAATTCAAGTCCAAAAGAGTCAGAACTACAATTCACAATCACAGTTCTACCACAAGGTAAGTCTCATTAGTGGATGCAATAGCTAACAGCTTTCTAAACTGATACTACAAAACTATGCTCTTATGTCAAAAGTCCATTCACTTTTTAGAAATTCGGGGTGGGGTGGGGGGACCTCAAAGTCTAAGTTTGGAACTGTTATTAATTGGCCTAGAATTCAGTGTGTATACCTCACTGAGCACTATCAACATCTGTGTGAAAGTGAGAGAGCAAACATAAAGCTATTCTCGGAATGTGGTCAGCACACACGCTTTAGACAGCAAACATCTAAGAACCACCAGAAGAACATTAAGAATGGAGATGCCCAGCTGATTGTTGGCCAGATTCCCCAGGCCATTTTGCATGCATATACGTGTGAAGAGAGTGAGGGCAGGTGCGCAGTGAGACTAGGCAAGATGGCCAAGATAATAATAGGCAAGTGACTGACACTAGCTCTGTGGCCCCAAGGCCACATATTTCCAGCAACTTCCCAGTAGTGTTAGTAATGGTAGACAGACACCGGGGGTGGAGGTGGGGAGCTTAAAAAGTGGGGCCAGTACAGGAATGGTGGGGCAGGGCTTCAAATCATTCCCAGCAAGAGACGCTAACCCCACTGAGAAGTGTCACCGAGTGTGAACTCTCCAAGAGTGAAAGCTGTTTCCACAATTAGCTCTGATCTAATACGAGATGTCACCACCTTTAGTCCCAAGTGTCTGCCTTCTCCAGAAGTCCACAGCTTGAGAAGTGACAGTATTGTGTTAGCAGCAGTAGGGGAAAAGAGAGACACGAAATAAGAAATGCAAGTTTGCCGCCTGCCTGCCCCCCGCCCCAGCCAATCTCACCTCCCCGCATCCAGCTCCCGGCCCGTACAGCCTCCCATGTCCGTCAGGCTCGCAGCTGAGGCTGCCAGATCTCCAGAAGGCCTCTTGCCGGGCCCATCCCCACTGCCCGAGCTGCCGTTGCAGCTCTTCGTGCGAAACAGGCGACTGAGGCGGATTTTGAAGGAGCCCTTTCGAGAAGGGCCCGCGAGGGGCCGGAGGGGCCCGGGAGGCGGCGGCGGTGGGGGAAGTTGCTGCTGCTGCTGCTGCTCCCCTCGGCTCAGGCGCCCTGGAGGGACCAAGTCTTGCAGCGGGAAGGGCACCGGGGGTAGTTCGGGGCCCGGGGGCTGCAGCAGAAGCCGGCTACCCCCTCCTCCTCCTCCTCGGCCTGGGCTGCTGAGCTCCTCTTCCGAACAGCTGTTAGTCTCCAGGCTCTCGGCCTCCGATTCCAAGCCTTCGAGGACCAGCAGCGCGTCGCTCGTCTCCGTGGGGTCCTCCCCGGCCTGCGGGGCGGCAGCAGGCGGCGGGGGCTGCGGCGGCGGCGGCGGCGGGGGGCACGGGCACGGGCAGCAGCCTCCGCCGGCAGTCTTAACCCCCGGCCCCGCAGGCTGCCCGAGCCCTAAAGCCGCCAGCTGCGCCTCTAGTCCGGACACCGGACCCCAGGTCCGCTCGAGCGCCAAGCCCGGAGGGAGGGCCTTGGGATCCAGCGCACAGCGGTGCCGGGGGCACAGCAGTTCCGAGGGTCCCGGCTCCGGGGCCGCCTCCGCGTCCTCCTCCTCCGGCGGCCGCCCCACGTTGCGGAACACCATCAGCTGCGGCGGGCGGGCTCCCCGCGGGCCGGGCCGCGCGAGGAAGGGTGGCGGCGACGGGCCATGGCCCGGGGGCGGCGGCGGCGGGCCTGGCTCGGGGGCCGCCTCTCCATAGCCGAGGAGGCGGCTCAGGACCCGGTACGAAGCGGCCGCCGCCGCCGCCTCGCCGTCCCGGAGCTCGGCCCCCTGCATCAGGGTGAGGGAGGGAGGGCGGGCGGCTGGGAGCCGGGCTGGGTGGGGACTAGGCCGGGCCCCGACGGAGCCCCGCCCGCCGCGGCCCCCGGAGCGACAGCGTTAACGGCCGCCGCGGCCTCTGCCTCATAGAGGAGGCGGGGGGCGCGCGGAGCGCAGCGCGAGCCCAGGCCGCGCGCAGCCGCCGGGGGCCGCCCCCTAGACGTCACTTCCTGGCTAGGTCCCGCCCCCTTCCCCAGGGTACGCGGCGTCAGCCTCCGCCGAGCTTGACGTCGCTCTCGGCTCTGGTTGTTATTGGCCGTCAGCTGGTTCTGTGGCCTCCTTGGTCTCCGGCACCGACCCCTGCCTTTTCACTTCCTGGGCGCCCAGGCCCTGTCCACCCCTCCCTGTGGAGCGGGGCAGGCCTTGGGACCTGAGTCTGCACCTGGGAGAGGGTCGCCGCCCTTGGCACTGTCTGTGCGTCTGGTCCCCTCTATGCTGCTTGGGGTGTGTGGCCTTGGCCAAGTCATTTCATTAACTCTGTATCCTCTTTCCTGGCATCCGACGAATTATGGAATGACTATATGAAAATGTGTTCTAGATCCGGCGGTGTGCTGTTCCGTGATAAACAACTGGTTTTTTTGGGGGGAAGAAAGGGTGTGTATATAGTTACATAATTTTACCATCTCTTTGACTGAGATACAGGATATGTAGTACACAATTTCCAAGAAATAATAAAAGTATGCAAAAGCCTGTCCTGTATGACTGATTGCCAAATGCATGCTTCTGCTGGTTGTCACGGTGTATGTGTCATGTTGATAGAAGCCTAAGTGAGCCATGTGCTAAGTAAGCATCAATTCAACCACCAGAGCTCATTCCCAGCCCTTCCCAAACTGCTTACAAGTGACCAAGGAGTGTAACTGTAACAAAAATGTTTACTGATATTGTCCTCCATTGATGCAAGAGGACAGAGAAAAAAACGAAGACAAACGATCAAATTGTCAACAATGGGGACAACTTTGCTGAGTCAGAACTGGTTTCAATGACTAGAAGGGTTTCTTCAACTTTTTGTGTTATTCCTAATGTAACACCATATATACAGGAGGTATAAATCAGAAGCATTCTCCATCACTTAAAAAAATGTGTGTGTGTGTGCGCGCCCGGAACAGAGCATCAGATCCCCTAGAGCTGTAATATTTCTGGGAACTGAATTCCAGTCCTCTGCAAGAGCAGAACATGCTGTGAACTATCTCTCCAGCTTCCTCCATCACTTTTTTTTTTTTTTTTTTTTTTTTTTTTTTTTTTTGAGACAGGGTTTCTCTGTGTAGCCCTGGCTATTCTGGAACTTCCTCTGTAGACTCACAGAGATCCACCTGCCTCTGCCTCCCGAGGATTAAAGATGTGTGCCACATCACCCAGCTCTTCCAACACTTCTTAAGTCAAGGTGACAAGCAAACAACAAATCAAGCGCCGGTTGGTAGCGCTTGCTCAGTGGCTAATATCCACCCTCTCTTACTAAACTCAGGAAGACGTGAGCTTTAATGTACCATCCTTCATGTGGTAGTTTCATTACATACAGTGGGCTGAAATAATCCCAAGAGCACAGGTAAAATTGTGTGTTTGGGGCTACCAAGGTGGCTCAATGGATTGAGGCACTTGTTACCAAGCCTGAGTTCTATCCCTGGGACTCATGGTGGGAAGAAGACACCACCTCCTGAAAGTCGTCCTCTAAACCTCCATATACATGCCATGGCACATGCAGACACACAGACCACACAAAATAAATAATAAAAATTACAAGTTTTGAGAATATAGTACCTTCGCTTTTTGTTGTTTCTTTTTTTGTTTGTTTGTTTTTTTTTGTTTTTGTTTTTTGTTTTTTTGTTTTTGTTTTTGTTTTTTTGAGACAGAGTCTCTCTACATAGCCTGGCTGTCCTGGAACTCACTATGTCCACCAGGCTGGCCTGGAACTCAGAGATCCTCCTGCCTCTGCCTCCTGAGTGCTGGAATTAAACATTTGCACCACCACTACCTGGCTATGTGTAGTGGTATTTGCTCTGCCCATGACCTTGGGCTATATGGGCTATAGGGCCTGAAGGAGGTGGTACTTCTTGCCATTGCATGTGACCTCTTAAAAGGAAAGGGAGATATATGCGTGGTGATATTGTGTTCCCCAAAATATTGTGCACCCTAATAAATTTATCTGGGGTTAGAGAACAGAACAGCCACTAGATACAGAGGCCAGAAAATGGTGACACACACACCTTTAATCCTAGCTTTCCGAAGGCATGGATCTCTGAGTTCAAAGCCACACTGGAAAAAGCCAGGCATGGTGACTCACACCTGTAATCCCAGGAAGTGATGGCAGGAAGCAGAAAGGTATAAAAGATGTGAAAACCAGCAACTATTGCTGATTAAGCTTTTAGACTTTTGAGTAGCAGTTCAGCTGAGATTCATTCGGGATGAGGACTGAGAGGCTTCCAGTCTCAGGAAACAGGATCAGCTGAGGATTTGGCGAGGTGAGGCTGTGGCTTATTCTGCTTCTCTGATCTTCCAGTATTCACCCCAATACCTTTTAAGATTAATGTGTAAGTTTCTATACATATATATATAACATATACATAGATCTCATATATAACATGATATATACATAATATTATATGTGTCTACATACATACACACATACACATATATTGCTAGGGATTGAACCCAGGGCCTTGTGCATGACAAATACTCTACCTTTAAGCTCTACATCCAGTCTTATAAGTTCATACAATTTAAAATTTTTTGTGTGTATTTTTGTTTTTCGAGAGAGGGTTTCTCTGTGTAGTTTTGGTGCCTGTCCTGGATCTTGCTCTGTAGGCCAGGCTGGCCTCAAACTCACAGAGATCTGCCTGTCTCTGCCTCCCGAGTGCTGGGATTAAAGGCGTGCGCCACCACTGCCCAGCTTACAACCTAATTTTGAATAGTAACTATGATTTGGTTGTGTTTTTTAAGTGTATCTGGGTGTTTCTCTTGCACGGATTGTCTGTGTGCCACATGCCCGCCTCGTGCTCTCAGGATCCAGAAAAGGGTGTCAGATCATATGGGACTAGAATTACAGAGAGTTGTGACTACCACATGGGTGCTAGGAATCGAACCCAGGTCCCCTGGAAGAGCAACCAGCACTCTTAACCACTGAGCCATCTCTCCAGCCCAGCAACTATGTTTAACAATACTTGATCTTAGTCAGAAGGCCAAGAGGTTATTATGTCTAATAACTGGCTTACAAAATCCCAGAAACTGCCAGGTGGTAGGGACAGCCAGAGCTGTTAATACAGAGAAGCCCTGTCAAAAAAAAAAAAAATCCTTAACTTGAACAACTGAATTTCAGAGGCTGCCATAAGTGTGCCCCCAGCACCACCAGACCTCACTTCTACGTCTGAAAAAGGCAGCCAAGCCCTGTAGCTTTGCTTACTTGGCAAGGATGTTGTGAGGAACAAATAACACCAAGTTAATGAGACCGAGTCTGTGTGGAGGAGTCACTGGAGGTGGAAAGAGCAGACAGGAACCCACTGCAATTGTTCCTGTGGGAGATGTTGAGGTTCCGAGTGGATAAGGAGGAAGGGGCAGCTAGCAGAAGTTAGCAGTTTTAGGATCAGAAGGAGCTTTGAGGAGCTTTGAGGGGAAGATTAAGGAACCACTGTGTTGTGTGCTTGGTATACGCACCAACAAAAATTAGGTGCTTTTGTATGTTTGTGCACGTGGGTGTGAATGGGTGTAGAGGACAGGGGTTGATGTTGAGCTCTCATAAGTATACGGACTTGAATTCGGATCCCTAGCACAGTATAAAAGCCAGGCAGAGCAGTGTTTGCCAGCACCCGGAGCAGAGCAGTGTGTGCCTGCCTGTGATGCCAGCCCTGGGGGTGGAGTGGATCTCTGACACTCACTGACCAGCCAACCTAGCCACTCTACCATCCATTCTCAGAATGGAAGTTAGCTCACAGCCTGGATGATAAAGATTTATTTATATCTGTCTGTCTGCATGCATGCATGTCTGCACACCAAAAGACACACATCAGATCCCATTATAGATGGTTGTGAGCTGCCATGTGGGTACCGGGAATTGAACTCAGAACCTCTGGAAGAGCAGCCCAGGCTCTTAACCACTGAATCATCTCTCCAAACCTGTTGAGTCCTGCTCAACCTGTTGAACGGTTCTGAAGCGGGGAGTGTGGAATTGGGAAATGCTAGCTATGAAATATAGACGTAGCTGGGTGGTAGTGGCGCACGCCTTTAATCCCAGCATTCGGGAGGCAGAGCCAGGCAGATGTCTGTGAGTTCAAGGCCAGCCTGATCTACAAAATGAATTCCAGGAAAGGTGCAAAGCTACACAGAGAATTTCTGTCTCGAAAGAAAGAAAGAAAGAAAGAAAGAAAGAAAGAAAGAAAGAAAGAAAGAAAGAAAGAAAGAAAGAAAGAAAGAAAGAAAGAAAGAAAGAAAGAAAAGAAATATAGATGTAGAAGAAGAAAAAAGAGACACAGGTTAGCTTTGGGAGGTTTCTGGGTTAATACTGCAGACACAAGTTTTTTTTTTACTCAGAGCCTTTATCTACCCAAAGCAAGGGGGGCAAAAAGATCTCCCCCTTTGAAGGACCTCATGGTTCAAGATATAAAGTACAGTCAAGTGTAAACACCTCCTTAGTACTCAAGACCACGCCTTCCGGCAAAGTACCCTGTAAACAGGCCTTGAAGTATAAGACACCTGGTAACCATGCCTTTGGCCAAAACATCCTATTCTGCAGCCTTGCAGGGGAAAACAAGCTCGGACTCTCTGACCTTGAGTCTAGATGAAAACAAGCCACAAGCTGGGTTCTCTGTGGGCCCCCCACAAACCTGCAGCCTATGACTGTAATTGTGCATGCTTTCTTCATTCTCAGGAGAGAGAGAAAGCTCCTTTGTGAGGCACAGAGGACCCTGGTGGTCTCCCTGCTTCCTCCCTCCCACACACTGCCCACCATGCTGTATCTTGTCTGTCCCAGGCAGCTCAGTGACACTGATCTCCCACACATATGGGCAGTTTGTGCATTATTTACCACCCTCTTTTTCTTCAGTGTTAGGGAGCAAATCCAGAGTTTATGCCTCCAAAGTAAAACTGTAGCTCGGCCAGTGAGCAACATGTCCCGCTTATCAGATCCCTTTCTTGGGTAAACAGTCCCTCTTTTTGTGTTTTGTGAACTAGCCAGCCTTCAGATGAAACTCTCCTCACTACATCAGGGAGGTGTGCCTTCTCTCTAAGTGTGAAGACCAAGTCCTTTTGCACTTAATTGCACATGTATGATTGGATTAAAAATCTGTCCAGGCTAGAGAAATAGCTCAGCAGTGAGGTGCACAGACTGATCTACCAGAAGACTGAAGTTCGATTCCCAGCACCCACTTCAGGCAGTTCACAGCCACCTGTAGCTCCAGTTCCAGGAGATCCCATCTCGCTGGCTTTCCTGTGCACATGATGATTAAAAATAAATTAAATTGGGGCTGAAGAGATGCCCAGCACTTAAGAGCACTGACTGCTCTTCCAGAGGACTCGGGTTCAATTCCCAGCACCCACCTGGCAGCTCACAACTGTCTGTGACTCCAGTTCCAGGGGATCTTGTTGGGATTCTGCCAATGCTCCAAGCTGCATGACTGCACATGCACAGTTCAGGAGCTAGGCAATGGGTCTTGTGTCTTATGTCATCGGTGTGTGCTGGTGATTACCTACGCACGAGGTGGTCACGCAATCCACGCCTATGTGGTATAGCTCCTTAAGCCCACCTGCACCTTAAAGAGCCATACACAGACCCCACCTCTTCTCTCTATTCTGTTCTCTCTTCCCCTCACCATCTCTCTCTCTCTCTCTCTCTCTCTGCTCTCTGCATGTGCATCTCCCCCAGGCCTGGTTCTTCTGTCCCCCCCCCTCCTTCCTCCTAATAAAGCTCTAATACTGGGTTTTGTTGTGGCCGTGGCTTGTGACCTTTCCATGTGGTAAGCAGCGCCAGTAACCAGCACCGCTTATCATTCTTACAGATCTGACACCTTCACATCAATGCACATAAATAAATTTAAGTAAATTATTTTTTTAAAAAAGAAAAGAAAAAGAAACTGATAGACCCCAGACTCAGGGCACTATCCTCTCTGGTGGGTGCCGCAGAAACCCGGACTCCAGACCAATTGATGCAATCACATGAGGCTTTATTTTAATTGTTTGCACAATTCAGTGAGGGGAGCCCCAAACAATAATTGCAGGCATCTTTTTAAGGCAAAAACCATAATATTAGTATAGCATTCAGGGCAATACATAATTGGCTAGTTTAAAAATCAGTACCGGGGAGGGGCATATAGCTATGGGGACCCTCCATGGGGGCTGTTTTTCTTCCTAGAATAGCCACAGGATATTCTGCTAGACCCAAATAATGTCACCAGATCATTCTGATGATGCCATAAGAAATATCACAAGAATATTTCTGCTGAGGCTAATGGTTTGGGGGTCTGAGACTGGTGCTTGTTCCTCTTTTTTTTTTTTTTTTTTTTTTTAAGATTTATTTTATTTATTATGTATACAGTGTTCTGCCTACATGTGTCTTTGCAGGCCAGAAGAGGGCATCAGATCTCATTACAGATGGTTGTGAGCCACCATGTGGTTGCTGGGAATTGAACTCAGGTCCTCTGGAAGAGCAGTCAGTGCTCCCAACCACTGAGCCATCTCTTCAGCCCTCGTTCCTCTTTTCTAATGTTCTGCTGAGGCTGAGGGGTTGGGAGTCTGAGACTGAGGCTCGTTCCTCTTTTTTAATATTTAACTCCACCACCACCCCTTTTTCTTTGAACCAATTTAAATCTTTAAATTTTAGGGCAAGCTATCAATAATATGCTGGGCCTGGTACTGTTGGGTTAGCACCAATGCTTGGGTGATAGACAGTCTATCACGGATGAATTGGAGTAGCCTGTTCAGAATACAGGAGCCGAAGGTCAGGAGTAGGAGGAGAATGATTAGGGGTCCCAGCAATGTAGAGACCAGGGTGGTCGTCCAGGGGGACCTGTTGAACCATCCCTCGAACCATCCCTGCTGACTCTCTCGGTCTCTCTGTCTCTTGTTAAGCCTTTCTCTCAGGTTAGTCATGGAGTCCCTGACTATCCCAGAATGATCTGCATAAAAGCAACATTCTTCGCCTAGTGCAGCACATAGGCCCCCTTCCTTAGGAAACAATAAGTCTAATCCTCGCCTGTTCTGCTACACGACCTCCGAGAGCGAGGCGAGCGACTGCTCTAATTTGGAGACAGACTGTTCTAGTGTCCACAGATCCTCATCTGCTGCTATTTGAAGGGCCCAATATTGTTGGTTTCTGCTGACCAGGGCAGCAGTCCCTGTCCCAACTCCAGTTGCCATCCCTAACCCCAGCATGACAGCTAGGGTGAGAGATATAGGTTCCCTCCGGTAGCGGGTAAGGTGGGGCTCACAGTGGTCTTCTAGGACTCCCCCCCATGGTAAAGTATTCTAGGCATTACTTGTACCATGACACAGAAATCATTGGTGTCTTTTAAAACCTGAGTGGGCAGGCTGGAGAGATGGCTCAGAGGTTAAGAGCACTGACTGCTCTTCCAGAGGTCCTGAGTTCAATTCCCAGCAACCACATGGTGGTTTACAACCCTCTGTAATGAGATCTGGTGCCCTCTTCTGTATACATAATAAATAAATATATCTTAAAAAAAAAAAAAACACCTGAGTGGATATGCAGGGGGTGAGGCCTTTGTTACATGCCCACCATATCCCAGGAGGGGCACCAGATAGAAGGATGTATTTGGGATGGGGGTGGTGGAATTACAGAGCTGCTCATGGGACTGGGGTGGGTTACCTATGCAGGTGCCCTGCCCTGAGACCTCAGTCAGGGTAAGGGAAGGTGGGGTACTATGGCATGAATTAGCACTAGTGGTGTTGTTATGGGTTCCCATTATAGCTGTCCCTTCATAACAGGAGGGCTGGTGGTTAAGCATAGCCAGCAAGAGTTAGTCTGCCCCGGTCAGTCGGGTTGAGGGCAAGAAAGGCCCCAAGGATCAGGTTCAACAGCCGCTGCTCCGTAGGGGGGTGGCAGCCGTGGCAGCCAGAGTGGTTCTGGGGTGCTTCCATCGGCCCCCACCATTGGGGAAGGTGGGGGCAGGGCTGGCCGGGAAGCCGGGCCTTGATTGGTCAGGACTGGGTTAGGCCCCAGTGGCAGGGGGCGGGGCTCTATTTTTAGTCTGATGGTTAGTAGGAGCCCATCATCATATCCTGCCGCATAGACCCGGATTCCCCACTGGTTCCCTTTTACCCAAGTTCGAATTTCCTTGCCCTTACAGTGAAGCTGATGTTAAGTGGATTGCAGGTAAAGTTAGTACAAGGCCCTTTCCCGGTCCAGATACCTGTGTTGCGTCCATAGTGCATTTGGCAATGATCTTTTGTGAGTCCTGTGCCCAGGTGCCCCTTAGCGAGTGTTAGTAGATCCCAAGAAGATCTGGGCTTCCAATAGGTATCCCCAGTCGTTTCACAACCCCATTCTTTGCAGAAAAAAACTATTTGCCCCTCCACACCGGCGGGTCTCAGACCTGGACCTTCCATTTCGGGGGCAGGCTCTTGGTGCAAAAGTCTGCCTGGTATTGGGGATGACTACATCCATATCCTCGTCCCCCCATCCCTGCACCTGGGCATTGGCCCCTGGACTCTGGTTTAGGTGGGGATGTAGGGTCTATCTCAGGGACATCCCAGGAGTCTAGTCCTGCGGCCAAAAGACATAGATCAGGGTGCAAGGAGGGCCACCAGGTCCACGGTGGGGCTGTATGGGTTGTGGACCAGATGACATCACCGTTTGCTGATGACACCTGCCAAGTCAACTTCTGAGGGGCGTGAGGATTGTGAGGACTTCCCAGGGCTGAGGGAAGCATGAGGGGCAGAAACATAGTCAGGGCCATCATCCAGTCTTTAGGAGTCTTATCTTGAGTGGGTTTTGGGTACACTGGAGCTTCCATCTGTGTGGCTCGTCTGGATTCTCACCATCCTCCAATGGCGCTGGCTTGACATGTGAGGCGTGGATCCAGGCAGCGATTCCGTCTGCCTTAATGGCGGTCGGAGTGGTCAGCAGCACCGTATATGGCCCCTTCCAGCGAGGTTCGAGGGTCCTGGACTGATGTCTGCGGACATAGACCGAGTCTCCAATCTGGAAAGGATGAGGCACCACCAGACTCTTGGACTGGTACACCGCTGCCAGGGGCTTCCAGACTTGGTTCTGGATCAGCTGTAGGGCCCTCAGCCGGGCCTGTAGGCTGGGAGATGTAGCAAAAGAATCAACGTCAGGCCCCAGCAGGTCTGCTATTGGGGAGGCCCCCCATAGAGGATTTCATATGGTGTCAGCCCAAAAGGAGTAGGGGTGTTCCGAACCTGGAACAGGGCCATCGGCAGGAGCTCGACCCAGTCTCTAGTGCCAGTCTCCAATGCTAATTTAGTCAAGGTCTCTTTAATTGTCCTGTTCATACTTTCTATCTGTCCTGAACTTTGGGGCCTATAAGAGCAGTGTAATTTCCAATTTATCCCCAATACCTTGGCCGCCAACTGACTCACCTGGGAGACGAAGGCAGGGCCATTGCCTGACCCTAGTACCTTAGGTAGGCCGAAACGGGGAAAGACGTCTTCCAGGATCTTCTTGACCACCACTTGGGCAGTCTCCCGCTTTGTGGGGAACACTTCTGTCCATCCAGAGAAGGTGTCTATAAAGACTAGGAGATACCTGGCCCCATACCTGCCTGGGCGAATTTCAGTGAAGTCAATCTCCCAGTTTGTTCCTGGTCGTGCCCCTCACATTCTGGCTCCTTCTGGTAGTTTGAGGTGGCCTGCATTTTTCTTGGCGCAGGGGACGCAAGATCCTGTGATTTGTCTGACCAGGGAGTCTAGTCTAGGTATGAAAAAGAACTGTTCCTCCCTTTCTAGTAGGGTCTTGAGTTTCCTGTGTCCCAGGAGAGTCCACCTGTGAAGGTCAGCCACTAGTTCTCTGGCCATCTTCCGTGGCAGGACCGCCTTGTCCTGGAACCTCCAGACCCTGGCCTGCTCATGAACTATATCTAGGTCCTCATCTGAGTATTCAAATCCTGGAGGTGTGGACTGCGTCTCTGGTGCCTGCAGTAGGAGCACCTGCTTCTCTAAGGCTGCAGCCCTTGCTGTTTCATCTGCCAGCCAATTTTCCTGAGCCATGGGGCTTTCTCCTTCCTGGTGACTCGGGCAGTCAATAATGCTCAGCTTCTTTGGCAGGTGGAGGGCTTGTAGGAGATCAAGAATCTCCTGTTCATTTTTAATGTCTCTGCCAGCAGAGGTCAGTAGCCCCCTCCTCCGATATATCTCCCCATGGATATGTGCAGTGGCAAAGGCGTAACCACTATTGGTGTAAATGTTGACTTTCTTGCCTTGCGCTGCCTTGAATGCTTGGGTTAGGGCCACAAGCTCAGCCTTTTGAGCGGAGGTTTCAGGTGCCAGGGCCGACGCCCAGATGTTGGAGGCTCCATCCACCACAGCTGCTCCCCCTCTTCGCTCACCTTGGTGTAAGAAGCTGCTCCCATCTGTGTACCAGGTGTGGTCAGCATCGGGCACAGGCTGGTCTGTCGGATCTTTTCGGGGGCCATGGGCTTCGGCCAGGACTTGATGACAGTCGTGCTGTACCTGGAACTCGGGTCCCGTCTCAGGGAGCAAGGTGGCCGGATATAGGGAGGAGGCTGTCCCGAACTGAATCCGTTCGGGGTTTAGTAACACGGCCTGATAATGGGCGACCTGAGCATTTGAGAGCATTTGAGAGCCACCGGTCGGGGTGGGGGTGGGGTTGCCGAATCGCTGTCTCTATGGCATGGGGGCCACCACCATGAGGGGTTGCCCTAGGGTGAGTTTGTCTGAGTCTTTCACTAGGGAGGCTACTGCTGCTACCATGCGGAGGCATGAGGGCCGGCCGACGGCCACATTGTCCAGTTGCTCTCCCAGCTCCCCTTCCTCTCCCACCCGCTCCTCCCTCTTCTCTGTTAAATCTGGGAAAGGAGCGGAAGGGGTAGCCCCCCTCCGAGGGGGCTGGCAATCTCCCCAGGCCTCAGGATGGGCATAGGGAGGTGGGGGATCTGATAACAATAGATCTTCCTGTCCATCAGGTAAAACTGGTGGGCTCTTGGGCCTCTCCCTCTGAAGCTCCCCGAAAGGATACAATGAGGATACCAAAGGAACTGAGGGAGCAGAGGGTGAGAGGGAGGATACCGGAGGGGCTGAGGGAGAGGAGGGTACGGGAATGAGGGGGACAGAGGATGGGGGGAGGGGTCTGGGCTGTGAGGCAGAGGATGGGGAAGACAAAAGAAAGGGCCTCACCCAGGGTGGAGGGTCCCTGGCTAGGCTCTCCCAGACTGAAATGTATGGCACTTGGTCTGGGTGTCCTTGGGGCCCAAGCTGATAAACCCGAGCTTTGACCTGCAAAATGATATTAACATTAAAAGTGCCATCTCTCGGCCAGCCCACATCTAATGTCGGCCATTCTGAGGAGCAGAAAGTCATCCATTTTCGTTTCTTGATTTCCATGGAGGCATTATGAGCTCTGGTTGTGACGTCTCTCCAGTGGTCTAAAGTCAGGCTCAAAGGGGTGGTTATTGATTGTCCCATAGTCAGGGAGAAGTGGAGATAGAGAGCGAGGAGAACAGTAAAACCACAAAAACAAATCAAACCCAACACAAACCGCGCGGTGGCTGATCGACAAACTGGAAATACAGATTCCGATGGGAGTGGCCGCCTACGGCCCGGCTCCCCGGGGACACCTCTGGAGTGTGACAACCCAGGGGTCTCAGGGCACATCTGCCTCCCCCCGCTGATCCAAAAATAGATTCAGGTCCTGCAGGCACAAATTACGGGCACCGATCAGCTGGACAGACAACAGACATAACGCACATAGACATATAGAGAGAGCTCAATCTTACCTCCAACTAGTCATGGAATTCAGGGTCCGGGGTCACCCTAAATCTGGGACGAGCCCCAAAATGATAGACCCCAGACTCAGGGCACTATCCTCTCTAGTGGCGCCCTAGAAACCTGGACTCCAGACCAGTTGATGCAATCACGAGGCTTTTTTGCACAAACAGACCCCCCTACACAATTCAGTGAGAGGAGCCCCAAACACTAATTGCACGCATCTTTTAAAGGCAAAAACCATAATATTAGCATAGCATTCAGGGCAATACATAATTGGCTAGTTTAAAAATCAGTACCAGGGAGGGGCATATAGCTATGGGGACTCTCCATGGGGGCTGTTTTTCTTCCTAGAATAGCCACAGGATATTCTGCTAGACCCAAGTAATGTCACCAGATCATTCTGCTGATGCCATAAGACATATCACAAGAATATTTCTGCGGAGGTTGACGGTTTGGGGGTCTGAGACTGGTGCTCGTTCCTCTTTTCTAATGTTCTGCTGAGGCTGAGGGGTTGGGGGTCTGAGACTGAGGCTCGTTCCTCTTTTTTAATGTTTAACTCTTTCAAAACTAAATGATGGAGCTAGAGAGGTGGGTCAGTTAAGAGCACTGGCTGCTCTTCCAGTGGATCCCAGTGTGATTTCCACCATCTTCATCGTGGCTCACAAACATCTAATTCCAGTCCCCTGGGATCAGATGGCCTCTTCTGGCCTCCTCAGGCACCAGACTCACACATAGTAAATAGACACACATGTAAGCAAAACACCCATTATACACATTTAAAAAAAAAGTTAAATAGCCGATTGTGATGGTACACATCTTTAATCCCAGCACTTGGAAGCAGAGGCCAGTGGATCTCTATCTCTGTGAGTTTGAGGCCAGCCTGATCTACATAGTGAGTTCCAGGATAGCCAGAACTACATAAGTAGTGAGACCATGTCTAAAAACACAAAAAATAATTACATCTTTTAAAAAACAAAAACAAAAACTGCCTCTCCTGGGCTGGAGAGATGGCTCAGAGGTTAAGAGCACTGCTTGGTCTTCCAAAGGTCCTGAGTTCAATTCGCAGCAACCACATGGTGGCTCACAACCATCTGTAATGAGATGTGGTGCCCTCTTCTGGCCTGCAGGGATATGTGCAGACAGAACACTATGCATAATAAATAAATCTTAAAACAAAAACAAAACAAAAAAAAAAAACTGCCTCTCTTACTAAAATATAAATTCTAGAAGGCTATGTTTGTTCTCTGTCTCTTTTTTGTTTGTTTGTTTTTGTTTTTCAAGACAGGGTTTCTCTGTAGTTTTGTGCCTTTCCTGGAACTCACTTTGTAGACCAGGCTGGCTTCGAACTCACAGAGATCCTCCTGCCTCTTCCTCCTGAGTGCTGGGATTAAAGGCGTGGGCCACCACTGCCCAGTGTTCTCTGTCTCTTAATGTCAGAGACTCTGCCTGACATGGAGTAAGCCCTTGATATAGAAATACAGAATTGTGCAATTTAAGCCTCATAAAAGATCCCTGATTCAAATCCACCTCTAATTCTGTACAACATAATTAACATCCTCTTTTGTAAATGAAGAAACATTTTCTGACATGAAACTGACATGCAGTGAGTTATTCAGCCATGGTCAATCCCTTCAAAAAGATGCCGTGGAGTTTACACCTGGTGGTCTGCCTGCCAAGGTTTTCTTCTCTACCTTTAACCCTCGGCTACTTCTCACATCAATCAGATTTCTAGACTGAAGAAAAGGAAGGAAAGGGTGAGAGAGAAAGAAAGGGGAAGAAAGTTAGATGCTATAGAAGCCCAGAACACTTGCTGCCTTAAATAAAAAGCTTCCCAAGATCCCTGGCTCTCTGGGAAAGGCTCTGGCCACGGAGATAATGCCCTGAAGGCGAGGACTATAGCTCTGCAGCGCCCCCTGCTGTTCAGATGCTTTCTTTTTCACCCCGAGAAGATGCTACTTCCGTCAGCCATGAGGTAAATGGCACCATTACAGAGCCCACAGAGGCAAAGGGCACAGCTCCAGGTAAGAAAGAGAAAGGACAAGAACAAGGAAAAAAAAAAAAGAAATAAAGACAGAGAAAGGAAATATCACCTCTCTTTATTTCCTTAATAGTCCAGACCTGTACCCCATGTCCGGGAAAACCATGAAAACGGAACCTTAATTTAACACTAGCATACAGGAGGAAGGCAGAAGTAGGTGGATGTCTGTGAGTTTGAAGCCAGCCTGGTCTACATAATGAGTTCCAGGACAGCCAGGAATACATAGTGAGGTCCTGTATCAAAAATAAATAAACAAATATGCAAATAAAATGAAAAGAAACCTCTGTGTGACTTAGACGCCAGTTAAGTTGGGTTGTTTTGGAACAGGTCTCCCTATTCAACCAAGCCTGGCTTGGCACCTATAAGCCTCCTGCCTCCAAGCCTCCCAGCTTGAGTGAGTGGTTCTATGCCAAGTCAGTGTTGCTAGAGAAACAAAAACAATATAATGAGTATATACATTTATAATAATTTAATATATAAGGAATGTATAAAATACGCTTATACTGAAACAGCAACAACAGTTGTCTTACACCTGAGAGGCTGAGAACCCCATAGCTGCTCCGTCCATGGGCCTGGGTACCTCAACAGTCCCAACCTGGCACCAAAAACGGGAAGAGCTGCTGGTCCTCAGTCAATGATGGAAGTCTGGAAGTGCTGGTTCTAATTCAACCAAGAAACAACTGCGACTGCATCAGAGTAAATTAACTCTGCAACAGGAGAGAAGACCGGCTGAGCAAAAGGTAGATGATCTTCCTTCAGCCACGCCCCCTTCCAATCCAGACTGCTGCCTTCAGCCACGCCCCCTTCCAATCCAGACTGCTACCAGAAGATGCTGCCCCTCATTCTGGGTGGCGTGGGTCTCCCCACATCAGTTAAGGCAATCAGGACAGTTCCTGGGGAGGTTCCCTACTCAGGTGATTCTAATTTGTGGCAAATTGACATTAAAAGCAGCCATCACACTTTTGCATCTCTTTCATTAAAGTCTGTAAAAGAGATTCTTATAAACCAGATCTGGTGGCACATGTCTGTAACTCCAGAACTCCTGTAGCTGAGAGAAAGCTTGTGAGTTCAATGCCAACCTAAACTATAAATTGAGACTGGGGTATGTGTCCCACAGTTGTAGTATTTTAGCACTTTAGTAAAAAAGGTTTAAGAAGAGTGATTTAGGGATCCTCTAGGAATGCTGAGGTTCACTTAGTCCTGCTACAATGGCCAAGGTTGGTGATGCAACAAACACTGTTCCTGTTGTTCTAAACTCTGTGGCTCATTTATTTCTAATTATACCATGGTTTGGAGATATATGACCATCCAAGCATTGGTGTTTCTGCTGAGGCAATAAGAGCATTTGAGTCCAGGAGTTCAAAACCAGACTGGGAAACATAGCAAGACCTCACTTCAAAAATAATAATAGTGCCGGACATGATGGCACATGCCTTTAATTCCAGCACATGGGAGGCTGAGGCAGGCAAATCTCTGTGAGTTCAAGGTCAGCCTGGTCTACAGAGTTCCAGGACAGCTAGGACTACACACAGGGAAACCCCTTCTTGAAAAACAAAGAGCAACAAAATAATAATAATAATAGTAATAACACAACAACAATAATAATAATAATAAACAAAGGCTGGGAGTAGTGGCATACTCCTTTAATCCCAGTAGCTGAGAGGCAGAAGCAGACAGATCTCTGTCTAGTAGTCTACAGTTGTAAATTCCAGACTAGCCAGGGTTACACAGTAAGACCTTATCTCAAAATAATAATAAAGTCAAACATGACAATACACACCTGTAATATCCACACTTAGGGCAAAGATATCAAGAGTTCAGTGCCAGCCTGGGCTGCACAGTGAGAGTCTGTCTCAATCATTATCATCTCTAGATCTGTGTGCCATTTGTAAAAGTGGGTCAGTCATAATCCCACTTTGACAGGTTTGATGTGGGGATTAGATGGGAAAAAAACATAGTATACATAAGTGACCCCAAAAATTCTACCAGGGAACTCCTACAGCTGATAAACTCATTCAGTAAAGTGGCAGGATACAAGATCAACTCAAAAAAATCAGTAGCCCTCCTATACACAAATGATAAAAGGGCTGAGAAAGAAGTCAGAGAAACATCACCCTTTACAATAGCCACAAATAATATAAAATACCTTGGGATAACACTAACTAAACAAGTGAAGGACCTTTTTGATAAAAACTTTAAGTCTCTAAAGAAAGAAATTGAAGAAGATATCAGAAAATGGAAGGATCTTCCATGCTCATGGATAGGTAGGATTAACATAGTAAAAATGGCAATCTTACCAAAAGCAATCTACAGATTCAATACAATCCCCATCAAAATCCCAACACAATTCTTCACAGACTTGGAAAGAACAATACTCAACTTCATATGGAAAAACAAAAGACCCAGGATAGCTAAAAGAATCCTGTATAATAAAGCAACCTCTGGAAGCATCACCATCCCTGACCTCAAGCTCTACTATAGAGCTATAGTAATAAAAACAGCTTGGTACTGGTATAAAAATTGACATACGGACCAATAGAATCGAATTGAAGACCCTGACATTAATCCACGCGCATATGAACACCTGATTTTTTTTTTTTTTTACAAAGAAGCCAAAACTATACAATGGAAAAAAGAAAGTATCTTCAACAATTGGTGCTGGCATAAATGGATGTCAACATGTAAAAGATTACAAATAGATCCATATCTGTCACCATGCACAAAACTCGTCCAAGTGGATCAAAGACCTCAACATAAATCCAGTTACACTGAACTTGATAGAAGAGAAAGTAGGAAGTACTCTTGAACACATTGGCACAGGAGATCACTTCCTAAATATAACACCAGTAGCACAGACACTGAGAACAACAATTAATAAATGGGACATCTTGAAACTGAGAAGCTTTTGTAGGGCAAAAGACCCAGTAAATAAGACAAAAAGACAGCCAACAGAATGGGAAAAGACCTTCACCAATCCCACATCTGACAGAGGACTGATCTCTATATATAAAATATATAAAGAACTCAAGAAACTAGACATCAAAATACTGAACAATCCAATTAAAAAATGGGCTAAAGAGCTAAACAGAGAATTCTCAAAAGAAGAATCTCAAATGGCTGAAAGACATTTAAAGAAATGCTCAACATCCTTAGTCATCAGAGAAATGCAAATCAAAAAGACTCTGAAATACCACCTTATACCTGTCAGAATGGCCATGATCAAAAACACTAATGACAGTCTATGTTGGAGAGGATGTGGAGCAAAGGGAACACTCCTCCACTGTTGGTGGGAATGCAAACTTGTATAACTACTGTGGAAATCAGTATGGCGGTTTCTCAGAAAATTGGTAATCAATCTAACTCAAGACCCAGCCATACCACTCTTGGGCATTATGGGGTGTTTACCCACCAACCCCACAGCTCCCCAGAGTTTTCTTGAGTGTGAGCAGCAGGAAATATTAGATAGAAGGATTTATTGCAGAGAATCTTGCGGAGATAAACAGAAAATAAAGGATAGCCTCGAGAGGGCCTGGAACCTTTTCCAATGGGCCCCAACTGTCTCTACCCCAGGGTTTTTATAGAGACGCCAAGAGGTGGAGCAAAAGACCTCTCCCCCAGCACAGCCAAGTGCAGACCATCTCAGACACCTGCACTAAGGCCTGTGGTCCTAATCTATGCTGACCTGCTGGGTAAAGCCACGAGGAACCCGAGAACGGGCTCCCACAGGGCATATACCCAAGGAATGCTCAATCATACCACAAAGATACATGCTCAACTATGTTCATAGTAGCATTATTCTTAATAGCCAGAACCTGGAAACAACTTAGATGCCCGTCAACTGAAGAATGGATTAAGAAAATGTGGTACATATACACAATGGAGTACTACTCAGCAGAGAAAAACAATGACAGCATGAAATTTGCAGGCAAATGGATGGAACTAGAAAATATCATCTGAGTAACTCAAACCCAGAAGGACAAACATGGTATGTACTCACTCATAAGTGGATTCTAGATATAAAGCAAAGAACAATCAGACTGCAACCCACAGAACAAGGGAGGCTATATAGCAGGGGGGACCCTAGGATGACTGTGGCTTATAATAAGTTTTGGTTTTACTCAATCACTGGGCAAGCCTCATTGAAACATTTCACAATTAGGATAAGAATTTGTCGCTGGGCGGTGGTGGTGCATACCTTTAATCCCAGCACTCGGGAGGCAGAGGCAGGTGGATCTCTGTGAGTTCGAGGCCAGTCTGGTCTACAGAGCGAGATCCAGAAAAGGCACCAAAAAACTACAGAGAAAACTTGTCTTGAAAAAAACAAAACAAGAAGAAAAAAAAGAATTTGTACTGTATCAAGCTGATAATAGAAAAATAAATAAATAAATAAATAAATAAATAAATAAATAAATAAATAAATAAATATGAAAAAAACCATAAAGACACTTGACAAATTCTAAAATACTATACAAATGTTAAGTATTCTTTGAAAACAGAAAAGAAAAAAGAAAAAGCTTCTTAGGGGAGGGATAGTAACTGCTTCTTAGGGTTGCTTTCCTGTCATCAACCGTAACCAGTGATACCCGAAATGGAATGAGTCCCTCATTCCTCCTCTTCCCTCCATCAGCAGACAGAATCAGAGAAACCACAAGAACACGCACGCACGCACGCACGCACGCACGCACGCACTCTGGGGGAGGAACATCAGCGAGCAGATGCACAGTACAGGATTCTGTTCCCGGCAGGGCCACGTCACTGCTTGATGACCTTGGGAATGTCCCTTACTTTTCAGGATTTCAGTTTCCTTTTGCGGGGAGTGAGAGGAGGGTTTCAAGATATGGTTTCTCTGTGTTGAGCTGACTGTCCTGGAACTAGCTGTGTAGACCAGGCTGACCTCGAACTCACAGAATTCTGCCTCCTGAGTGCTGGGATTAAAGGGGTGCACCACCACCATCCGGCAGTTCCTGTATTTTTTTTTTTCCCCGCCGCCGCCGCTGCCACCACCACCCGGCCAGTATTTTTAAAGCAAAGTCTAAACCAGGCGGTGGTGGCGCACGCCTTTAATCCCAGCACTCGGGAGGCAGAGGCAGGCGGATCTCTGTGAGTTCAAGGCCAACCTGGACTACCAAGTGAGTGAGCTCCAGGAGAGGCGCAAAGCTACACAGAGAAACCCTGTCTCGAAAAACCAAAAAAAAAAAAAAAAAAAAGGAAAGTCTAGGCTGGGCATGGTGGCTCACACCTGTAATCCCAGTACTCAGGAGGCAGAAGCAAGAGAAACTGAGGCCAGCCTAGGCTACAGAATGAGACCTTGTTTTAAAAAACAAAGGGTCCAGTGGATGAAACTTGGTCCTTTTTAAATGCTTGCTTAGCACGCCCCAGGCCCCAGGTTAGGTCTCCAGAACTGTGTCACCCTGGGCAAGGGGGTGGGGGGGGGCACACCTGCAATCCCAGCACTTGGAAGGTAGAAGGAGGGTGAGGTCTTTTTAGAAACATACCAAGTTTGAGACCAGTCTGCTACTTATAAATGTAAGTATAGTATATGATACCCTATCAAAAAGGGGGTATCACAAACGAAGGGGCTGGGGCGGGGTGGGGGTGGCACTCACCTTTAATCCCAGCACTCGGAAGGCAGAGGCGGGAAGATCTCTGTGAGTTTGAGGTTAACCTGGTCTACAGAGCAAGTTCCAGGACAGCCAAGGCTACATAGAAAAACCTTGTCTCAAAAAACAACAACAAAAAAAAAAAAAAAAAAAAAAAAAAAAAAAAAAAAAAAAAAAGAAAAGAAAAAAGAAACCAGGGGCTGGAGAGATGGCTCAGAAGTTAAGAGCACTGACTGCTCTTCCAGAGGTCTTGAGTTCAATTCCCAGCCACCGCACGGTGGCTCACAACCATCTGTAATGAGATGTGGTCCCCTCTTCTGGCCTGCAATCATATATGCTGTATACATAATAAATAAATAAATAAATAAATCTTAAAAAAAAAAAGAAAGAAAGTCTAGGTTATGGGCCACAGAGATTCCTGAGGGTTTTCTCTCTAGTTCCCTTCTCTCCCCCACACCCCTCATGTCCCCACTTAATTTCCACAGCAACATTTTTTGCAGAACCACCCATAAAAGAAGGGACGCTTTAGCAAGCAGTCCCCTCCCCATGGCTTCCTGCACACACGGTCATCTAGAGCATTATAGAGTATTAGTGAGCAAAGCTGGAAGAGAAGGAACCACTGCCTCAGGTGAGAACCTCCTCACTGACGGCTCACGATGTCCTTGCGGCAGGAGCTTTGTTCTAGGGCTCCTTCTAAGAATCTGCGCCCACATAGACCTGAGAAAGCCGCCTCAGACAATCCTGACTCTGGCAGCGGGTTATGCTGACTCCATGAGGAAAGGAGGCCAGTGAGACGGCTCCGCAGATAAAGGCATTCGCCACCACACCTGACGACCTACATTCACTCCCTGGACCCACAGGGCGGAAGAAAGGACTGAGCCCCACAAGTTATCCTCTGAGCTCCATGAACATAAATACACATATGAAACCAGTGAGTGTAATAGTTTTTAAAAACTGTAGGGGGAGCCGGGCGTTGGTGGCGCACGCCTTTAATCCCAGCACTCGGGAGGCAGAGCCAGGCGGATCTCTGTGAGTTCGAGGCCAGCCTGGGCTACCAAGTGAGCTCCAGGAAAGGCGCAAAGCTACACAGAGAAACCCTGTCTCGAAAAACCAAAAAAAAAAAAAAAAAAAAAAAAACTGTAGGGGGAAGCCTATGAGGTATAAAACAGGGAAAGCTGACATGGTGGCTATGGAGTGAGCATGAATATATACATATACATAAACATACGTATACATATACATATACATATACATATACATATATAGCGGTGGCTGTGTACAGGGTTAGCAAGAAGGCTCAGCAGGTAAAGGCACTGGCCACCAAGACCGCCAACTTAAGTTCCAACACCAGGACACACAGGTAGAAGGAGAAAACAACTTCCCTCCGACCTCCATACATGTGGTATGTTGTGGCACATACATGCCCCATTCTCGAATACATAAACAAGTATAAAAACCAATCGGGCAGGGCACTGTGGAAATGTCTCCATTGCTAAAGCACTTGCTGCGTACTCACATAGACCTGGGTTCCAGTGCCTGGTACTCATGTAAAAAGCTGGGCTCAGCCACATGCACCTATAATACCCAGAGAGGGAGACAGGAGGAGCTCTGGGATTGGCTGGCCAGCCTTTGTTCCCCACATACACATCCATCTTCATACACAGAGACACATAGAAAAGGTTATAGTGAAACTATTTATTTTTGTTTTTTGAGACTGGGTTTCTCTATGTAGACCAGGCTGGTCTCAGACTCACAGAGATCCACCTGCCTCTTTCTCCCTAGTGCTGGGATTAAAGGGGTGCACCAACACTGCCCGGCTGAAAGCCATTTTATAGTAAAGGCAAACTAGATTAATTCTTATTAATGATTAAACCTCTGTTTCTCAAGGATGGAGCTGTGCCCACCTGTAACCTTAGCTACACTTGGTTTTATACTTCCTGTTCGGGGAAACAGCAACCATGCCTTTGTTTCAAAAGATTGTTATGACCACCTTGTTATGCCTATGTTGGGCTTTTTTTGTTTTGTTTTGTTTTTTGAGACAGGGTTTCTCTGTGTAGCCCTGACTATACTGGAATTTCCTGGCCTCACACTCAGAGACCTGCCTGCCTCTGCCTCCCAAGTACTGGGATTAAAGGAATGGGCCATCATCACTTGGCATGTTCTGCTTCTAAAACCCCACCATTTGGAAACTTCCTACCCCTGAGCTATAAAAACCTTGTCTTAAAATGTTGATCTCTTGAACCCTACTTTTAGGGGGAGATGGCCTGTGTATACAAATTTTAAAAAGCTTGCTTTGATTAATTTGGCCATGACGATTTGGGTCAATAGTCTTTCTCCTTGAATCTTTGGAATTAATTCTGGCAAGATGACTGAACAGGTAAAGATGCTTGTGGTCAAATCCTGACAACCTGAGGCTGGAGAGATGGCTCAGCAGTTAAGAGCACTGGCTGTTCTTCCAGAGGACCTGGGTTCAATTCCCAGCACCTACATGTCAGCTCACAACCATTCATAACTCCAATTCCAGGGGACACTCTCCTGGCCTTCTTGGACACCATACATACAAATGCAAATTTACAGAATGGGAAGAGCACTGGGCAGTGGTGGAACACACTTTTAATCCCAGCGCTCAGGAGGCAGAGGCAGAGGCAGAGGCAGGAAGATCTCTGTGAGTTTGAGACCAGCCTGGTCTACAGAGTGAGATCCAGGACAGGCACCAAAACTACACAAAGAAACCTTGTCTCAAAAAACTAAAAAAAAAAAAAAAAAAAAGAACGAAAGAAAGAAAGAAAGAAAAGAAAAAAGAAGAGCTGCGTTTAATTCTAGTAGTCATGAGGCAGAGACAGGCGGATTTCTGTGAGTTCAAGAAAAGCCTGGTCTACGCCGGGCGGTGGTGGCGCACGCCTTTAATCCCAGCACTCGGGAGGCAGAGCCAGGCGAATCGCTGTGAGTTCGAGGCCAGCCTGGTCTACCAAGTGAGCTCCAGGAAAGGCGCAAAACTACACAGAGAAACCCTGTCTCGAAAAACCAAAAAAAAAAAAAAAAAAAAGAAAAGCCTGGAAGCCTGGTCTACATAGAGAATTCCAGGCAAGCCAAGGGTACATAATGAGACCCTGTCTCAAAAACCAAATAAACAAAACAGACAAAAGGAGGGGAGGAGAAAGAGGGCATCTAGTGTTCACGAAGAAGGGAAGGAGAAGCTGGGATATAGAAAGATGGAGGCGTGCAGGCATCAGGAGCACACTGCTAGGACCCAGCTAGCCCTTTAGTATGCCCATTGCAGTTGCTACCAGGAGGCCAAGTGGGGCAGAGGGTGGAGAGAGGGCCACGGATTCATCTGTGGTTGCTATGGCGCCCCAGGCCAGATTTGCCCATCTCCACTAATGGAGCGAAGAGCAGAGGAAGGAGGGAGGCAGAGAGAGGACAACTGGTCCCCTCCCTTCCCCTCTTTTATCTCTGGAGCAGATGTGGGGTATACGTGTCTGGAGTGGGGGTGTCTGCAAACTGGATCAGAGGTGGAGAGAAGAGTAGTTTGCAGGATTAAGAGGTTTTTGAGATGGGGTGGCACACTGAGTGAGGAGGGACAGGGCCATCGTACCTATATCCAGAAGCTAACTGGTACCATTAGAGAGGGGGAGGAAAAACCCAAACAGGCTAGATGGTATTAGCAGGAGGGAGGGGAGGGGGGAGAGAGGGAGGGAGGGAGGGAGGGAGGGAGGGAGGGAGGGGGAGAGGTGTGGAGACAGACCAGACACCAGCCTCTCTCTCTCTGCCTGCATTCTCCTGAGCCACCCAAACCTCTAGGCAGCCTGGATTGCAGGGATATGAGAGCTGCCCAAGAATGGGCACCAGGGCAGTAGTCACGCCTTCTCTTGTTTGGGGGCTGCTGAGTTTCTGCTTCCTCTGTGATTGGGCTCTAGGGAGCCAAAGGCCCTTCCGCTCTCTGCCTCCACTATCCTCCCAAGCCAAGCCAGGACCCGGGCCCACATGGAATCCCCCGCAGGGGGCCAACGCAGCCCTGGCCTTTCTCTACTCTGGAGACGTTCATCACCTGTCAGGGGCTAATTGCAGTGAGAGTTACGAAGTCCGTGGGGCAGAAGGCAGAGTGGGCATCCCCCCAGTCCTACAGAGAGCAGCGGGCACCCTGGCCCAGGCTGCCAATTTCCTCAACATGCTCCTACAAGCCAACGACATCCGGGAGTCGAGCGTGGAGGAGGATGTCGAGTGGTATCAGGCACTGGTCCGAAGTGTGGCAGAGGGGGACCCAAAAGCCTACAGGGCTCTACTGACCTTTAACCCTCCACCAGGGGTCAGCCACCTTCAGCTGGCCCTGCAGGCCACCCGGATGGGGGATGAGACCATCCTTCAGGACCTGTCTGGGAACAGGGTACAGGAAGAAAATCCAGAAGAGGACCTGGTCAGCCTTGGCTTGCAGAAGCGAGTACTGACCAATGACCTAAGGAGTCTTGACAGCCCTAAGTGGCCACGGGGAGATGGATATGTAGGCGACATCCATCAGGTGAAGCTGTCTCCTCCCTTCCTGGAATGCCACGAGGGCCGGCTCCGTCCTGGCTGGCTCGTCACAGTCTCAGCCACATTCTATGGACTCAAGCCAGACCTCACCCCGGAAGTCAGGTAAGTGGGATTGGGAAGGACTGGATGGGTTTGTGAGGATGCACAGACCATTTGGCAGAAACATGTGTATGTCTGGGGAGGGAGCACAGATGTATGTGTGCATTCAGTTGTGTATATCTACAACTATCTATTAATATCCTCAGGTGTGAGTGCGCATGCTGTGCATGAACCAGTCAATTTATACATATTTATCTGAATGTCTATTGGTTTGTTTTGTGTGTGTATGTATGTATGTATGTCTTCATTTTATTTTATTTTATTTTATTTCTTTCTTCCTTATTTATTTATTTATTTATTTATTTATTGGTTTTTCGAGACAAGGTTTTTCTGTGTAGACTTGGCTGTCCTGGAACTCTGTAGACCAGGCTGGCCTTGAACTCACAGAAATCCATCTGCCTCTACTTCCTGAGTGCTGGGAATAAAGGCATGCACCACCACTGCCCAGCTTTATTTTGTTTTCTAAGATAGTTTCTCATGTAGCCAAAGCTAACCTGGAATCCTGATCCTCCTGCCTCCACTTTCCAGGTGTTGGGATTACAGGCATGTGCCTGGGTGTCTCTTGATGTTGTTTATATGTTGAGGACAATGTGTGAAAGTCTATGAGCATGTGCATACACATGCATCTATATGTGGGTATGTGTGTGTGCAAAGGGTGAGTATAGACAGGGACAGGTCTTGGGTCTCATGGCTCTCAGGTCTGGGGTATAGACAGAAGAGGTAAGAGAGAACTTGATAGCCTGGCAGTGGCGGCACACGCCTTTAATCCCAGCACTCAGGAGGCAAAGGCAGGCGGAGCTCTGTGAGTTCAAGACCAGCCTGGTCTACAGAGCGAGTTCCAGAACAGCCAGAGCTGTTACGCAGAGAAACCCTGTCTAGAAAAATGAAAAAAAAAAAAGAGAAAGAAAGAGAGAGAAGTTAATGACAGCAATAACCCATGTTCCTGGCTTCTCAGAGGAACCACACGGACACTCCAGGAAGCTTCCCAAGGGAAGAAAAATTCCTGGACAGGGCCTTGGAACCAACGCCTTTTAGGTCTAGGAGTTGGCTGAGCCCCCAGAATCATTACCAACGACCAGGCTCTTAGTGGGGCGGACCCCATATCCTGTTTATCCTGCCACAGTGCTTTGTGATAGTCCTCAAGGAACTGACTCTGCACTCCGCAGTTCTCCCGGGATGCAGGCGCAAAGGACCACAGCACAGCCAGGCATGCAGCAGTCAGCCTTGCTTTCTCAGCTCTCTGCCCCCATGCATTGTTCCAGCAGGGCTCCTGTAAGAAGGCATCCTGGCTCCCTGCCAGAGCCCTCCCAATTCAGTCACAACAGGGCTCCTCCATTCCAGCGCTCCTCTGCTGTGATTAGTTCAGACCTGGTTTGGGCAGAGGAAAGGGGCGGTAAGCAGCGGCTGAGTGGCGTAGGGTGTGTGCAGATGCAATGGGCAAGGGTGATGCCTTCACAGTAATCATCAGAGCCCTGGGCTCCTGCATGCCTTGACAGGCCTTTTCTTTCTGCCCATTGATGAAAACCAAAAAATGATAAGAGGATGACTGGGGGAGATGACTGGGAGTACAGCCTAGTGGGAGGGGACGGTTGCCACAGAAACGGGGCTCATGGCACTGGAGATCTGCCTCGTATGCGTGCAGTCCTGCCCCTGTGCTAAAGCGCGCCAAGACCAATAATGTGGTGATTGCCTCAGCATCCCCACCGTGCCCCTAACTGCCAGTTTGCTGCCCTAGGGGGCAGGTGCAGATGGACATCGACCTCCAAAGCGTGGACATCAATCAGTGTGCAAGCGGCCCAGGCTGGTACTCGAACACCCACCTGTGTGATCTCAACAGCACTCAGGCAAGAAGGATGGGTCCACTGGGTTCTCCCTTCATTCCCCATTCCCACTACTGCCTCCCACCCAGCTCCCAGGAGCAGCTGACAAAGCCACTCTGGTTTCTCAGGGCTTCAAGGGGGTCCCAAGTGATTGGCAGAGGAGAGATGGCAGGCTTTTGTAAGGGGAGGCCAATGTACAGCCTACCTCATACCTTCCATCTCTCGCCAAGAAGATACTCCTCACGCCTGTGAAACCTGAATGTGCCTCTTTGTTTGCCCTCCGTCTGGTATTCAGCACTCTGGGGTTCTTCTTTAAGGCAACTTCTGAGCCTCACCTGCTTTCCTGCTCCTAGGCTGCACGCTCCACAGTAACACAGCTCTGAGCTCCTCTTGGTGCACAGAGGACGCTCCTTCGGTATTCACCAAAGTAAAGGGCATTGCTGGCTGGGTGTAGGAGGAGGCTGGCCAGAGTTTGAAAAGGTCTGGGACTAGCGAAGGAGACAGCAAGCCACGTGCAGAACCAAAGCCCTTTGGTCACAGCGGATCTGTTTTTAGCCACTGACCTCAGCCCTGTGCTTAACTCCCCTGCCCATCTCCATTTGTGTCCTCTGAGGCCATTTGTGTCCCCTGAGGCCATTGTGTCCCCTGCGGAGCACAGTCAATAGGAGGAGGCAGAACAGAGAGCCAAGCTTGGCATCCCACCAGCCTGGCATTACACTGAGGAAAGTAGTCCTATGTTAAGCCAGATAGGCCCTGATAAAGGAAGTTGCCTCTCCACGGGGGTCTTTTGGTTGTTATTTTGCTTGGTTTTTGGAGACAGGGTTTTTCTGTCAGTTCTGCCTGTCCTGGAACTCTCTCTGTAGACCAGGCTGGCTTCAAACTCAGAGATTCACCTGCCTCTGCCTCCCAAGTCACCACTGCCCGGCCATGGGGGTCTTTTTTTTTTTTCATGGGGGTCTTTTTAACCTGTCTTAATTAGAGTTACTGTTGCTGTGATGGAACACCATGACCAAAAGCAAGTTGGGGAGGAAAGGGTTCCATATAACAGTTTATTGTCGAAAACAGTGAGGGCAGGAACTCCCTGGAGGCAGGAGCTGATGCAGAGGCTGTGGAGGGATGCTGCTTACTGGCTTGCTCATCATGGCTTGCTCAGCCTGCTTTCTTATAGAACCCAGGACCACCAGCCCAGGGATGGCCCCAACAACAGAGGGCTGGGTCCTCCCACGTTAATCACTAATTAAGAAAATGTCCTACAGCTGGATCTTATGAAGGCTTCTCTTTTTTTGGGGGGGGGGGGTTTCGAGACAGAGTTTCTTTGTAGCTTTGGAGCCTGTCCCAGACTAGCTCTGTAGACCAGGCTGGCCTCGAACTCACAGAGATCCACCTGCCTCTGCCTCCTGAGTGCTGGGATTACAGGCATGCGCCACCACCGCCCGGGGAAGGCTTCTTCTCAACTGAGGCTCATATTGCTCCCCATAACTCTAGCTGTGTCAGACACACAACTAGCCAGCACAACATTTATATGCCAAGTTCACGGGAGCCCTTTGAAGCAGGGTGTAGGCACATAAGAGGAATGATTGGGCTCTGAGCTCTCCGTATCTTCGCCTACCCCAGTACCTAGCCCTAGCAACAGCTAGGCACCAGGAAATGGAACGTGAGACTCCTGTTACAGCCAGTCTGAACAAAAGAGTTATGTATCCTAGTTATGAATCCTGTATTCTTTTCTTGGATACTCCTCGAAAAGACCTAACAGCAGGGGATGGGGTGGGGGTGGGGGCTGGGCAAGAACCAGAACCGGAGGAGGCTTCTGGTGAATTCTCCTAATGTAAACCCAAAAGCCATGGGTGGAGGGGGCGCTTACCAGCAGGAAAAGCTTTCACAGAAAAAACATCATACAAACAAATGCCATTTGTCATCCCCACAGTGTGTCCCTCTGGAGAGTCAGGGTTTTGTCCTTGGCCGTTATCTCTGTCGCTGCCGACCTGGATTCTATGGTGCTGGCAGTTCTGGGGGTACGTAAGTGTGGAGAGGCCTATGCAGAGGTTTTGCAAGCCAAGGTAAGTTGGGATGAAACATCTATGGATGAAAGGTAGGTTTCAGTCAGCCCTGGGAGGAAGTGGGTGCCAACAGCAGAAAGCCAAGAGGAGAGGCTAGGCACGGTGGCACATAACTATGGTCCCAGCACTTGGAAGGCCGAGGTAGGAGGATTGCCATGAACTCATGGCCAGTTTGGGCTACAATCTGAGACCCTGTCTCAAGAGAAAAGAGGAGGGGGCGGGGTGGTGGTGGTGGTGTGTTAGGATCAGCGGGGCTGTTTGTATGTATCTACCTTCTGAGAATAAACTCAAACACACAGGTATGAGGCAAGTTAGCTTCTGAATGAGCCTTAGCCTGGTGTCTTCCTGTTACCCTGTCCTGAATGGGGCATGGCCCTTTGCTCTTATTCCTGGGGCCATAAGCTACAGGAGGGCATGTAGTCCCCGGGGACCCAAGGCTAGAACCTCAGAAATCCCTAGCCAAGCTCTCCTTACACACGCCTTGTCCTTTTAGGGTTAGAGGAGCGTGCAAGTCAGACTGCCGGCCAGTTCGGGTCCCCACAAGGCAGCTTAGGGAAGCTGCTGCGGTGCCAGCCATGTCCTGAGGGCTGCACCAGCTGTCTGGATGCCACACCATGCCTGGTGGAGGAGGCCCTGGCACTGAGGACGGCAGTGCTGGGCTGCCAGACCTGCTGCATGCTGGCGGTCTTCCTGAGTATGCTGGTTGCCTACCGTTGCCGAGGGAGCAAGGCAAGGCGGTCCCACCTTTCTTCTGCGCACCCCCAACCGCCTCAACCAGAGAGCTAAGTCTTGGGAGAAGGGGTGCCAACCTTGCCTCTACGCCCGAATGTGTGACATTAGTCAGTGACCGCTAGACCTCAGACCTGTTTCCTCCTCTGCAACTTTGTATTTGATTCAGCAAGTACTAGTCGAATGCCTGCTCAGAGCAAAATACTCCATAGGCACTCTGCAAGAGGAGCGAAGCGGTCTGGAACCCCTGGCATGGAGGAAGCGAGGCGACAGGGGCAAGGATGGGGGTGGCTGTCAGGTGCCGCGGGGGCTCAGAGGAGGGACCCAGTTACTCTGGAGGAGATGGCCTTGGAGCGAGTTTCCAGGAAAAGTGATACTGGGCAAGGCTTGAAGGTTAATTGGTTTTTACTGGGCGAAGAAGGGAAAGCTTAGTCTGCCCGGAGGAATGCCGGAGACCCTTTCTAGCTCTAGCAACCTTTGGCGTGAGCTCAGCATTGTCCTTGGTGCAAGCATAGCTGGACCCCGGGGTGGGCCTGGAGGAGTGGCTGTGAGGAGCAGGGGGTGGAGCCATTGCTGTTCCCGGAAGCCCAGGGCTAGAGTGAGCCTCCAGACAGGCCCAGGCCAGGCTCCGTGCGCTCAGCATCTTGCTCACACCTTTCTCTCCTGGGCTCACAGAGGATCCGGGCATCTGGAATCTTCCTGCTGGAAACCATCCTTTTTGGATCCTTACTGCTCTACTTTCCTGTGAGTCTGTGACGAGTGCTGGCCTTACTTCTTAGTACCCTCCTCCCAAACTGTCATCATCCTCCAGAATCCTTTTCTGCCTGCTTAGGAAGATTGGGCGATTTTAAATTCCCCGCTACCAGCATGGCGGTGGCGCACGCCTTTTATCCCAGCACTCAGGAGGCAGAGGCAGGTGGATCTCTGTGAGATCAAGACCAGCCTGGTCTACAGAGCAAGTTCCAGGACAGCCAGGGCTACACGGAGACATCCTATCTTGGAAAACAAAAACAAAACAAAAAGTTAAATTCCTCCTACCTATTCCCACAAATGGCATGCTGGGCCTCGTAAGCTCTGGAGGCAGAGACCCAGATTCGGAAGAATTTTCTGACTTGCCGGTGCAGTTTAAGGCAAGCTATCTACCCTTCCCGATACGTAAGCTGCAACTCTGCAAAAGGGGAGTGTGAGGCCTCCACCGTGGGGCTGCCGGGAAGATTAGTCATGGGTGTGGCGGGACGTGGATGGAGAGTGGCCGGAGGCACAGCAGAGAGCGGCTGTTTCTGTCCCTCCGCCATCAGGTGTTCATCCTCTACTTCAAGCCCAGTGTGTTCCGCTGCATCGCTCTCCGCTGGGTCCGGCTGCTGGGCTTTGCCGTCGTCTATGGGACCATCATACTGAAGCTCTATAGGTAGGGCCCTGCAGACCTCGCCACTGTGCGGCTCACCCCAGGCTACCCAGCTCATTCACACAGTGAGGTTTTCAGAGCCGGACCTTCCCCTGCACCTCCAGCCTCAGTCACTCAGCTGTCCTCCTCTGTGTAAATTTTGGGAAGGTCGGGGGAGGCAAACAGGCGGAGGGCTGGGAAGCACTGGACAGAATCCAGGGCTCTGGCTCCACCCTTGGTCCTCCGGACTTCCCACGTGTACCTTCCCCCCCTCAGGGTGCTCCAGCTGTTTCTGTCTCGAACGGCCCAGCGGGGTCCACATCCAAGCAGTGGGCAGTTGCTGCGGCGTCTGGGGCAGCTCCTACTGTTGGTATTGGGCTTCCTGGTTGTGTGGACGGCGGGCGTCCTGGAGCCAGGCATCGAGCACACGCCTCTGGTGACCCGAGGCCACACTCCCACCGGCCGCCACTTCTACCTCTGTCACCATGACCACTGGGACTACATCATGGTTGTGGGTGAGCTGCTGCGGCTGAGCCCAGCCTCCTTCCGGCCCTGGCTCTTACCTCCGGGATATTCTGGAGCTGGTTACCCTGGGTCTGGGCTGCCTGGCACTTGGTTTTGGAGAGGGTCGGCAGGCTGCCGAAGTGGTAAGATCTCTCTCTCTCTCTCTCTCTCTCTCTCTCTCTCTCTCTCTCTCTCTCTCTCTCTCTGTCTCTCTCCCGCCCCCCCTCTCCCAGCGGAAATGCTGCTGCTGTGTTGGGGCAGCTTCCTCTGCTATGCCACCCGGGCTGTCCCCTCGGCCTTCCATGAACCACGCTACATGAGCATCGCCCTGCACAATGAGCTGCTCCTCTCTACGGTCTTCCACACAGCCAGGTGAGGACTCGCCTCTCCTCCCGAGACTCCTCCCACCCCGCCAATCTCCCCACCTCCAGGTGAGGGGGTCTATCTAACAGTGATCCTTGCAATGCTGCTATGTCCGGTAGGGTACAGGAGGGCTCCACATATATCCTTCCTGTATTTCATCTCTCAGTTCAGGAGAGATACCCTCCAGGTACGCCTTTTATCCCAGCACTCAGGAGAAAGAGGCAGGTGGATCTCTGTAAGTTTGAGGCCAGCCTGGTCTACAGATCGATTTCCAGAACAGGCTCCAAAAGCTACACAGAGAAACCTTGTCTCGAAAAAACAAACACAAACAAACAAAAAACAAAAAGGAAGAGAGGAGAGAGAGAGAGACCCAATTCATAAGAAGTGCGTCTCGTTCCTAATTGCCTGTCTTCAGCCCTGCGTGTTTTCCCCTTGAGCCCTGACCCCTTCCTTACTCCTTGGCCTTCAGAGCATCAGGCCTGCTGTGTGTTTATGGGGACCTGGCCCTGTGGTTGAGGGAGACACAGACTACAGGGTGATCCTAATAGACCCCTGGGCACAGTTCTGTTCTGTAACCTGGGCAGGCAGAAGCCGTGGGGTGCAGTCACTTAGGAGGACTTCTCAGAAGAGGGGGTTAATGAGAACCTTGCGATTACACCTATGATCTAGAGAGGCAGAGTGTCAGGCTGGGGCTGGGGTGGAGAGTTGGTGAGGTGAGGCAGGCAGGCTGCTCCCACGGCACTGATGATCACCCTGTCCCATCTGGTCCTCAGGTTTGTGCTGGTTCCTTCCCTGAACCCAGACTGGACACTTCTCCTCTTCTTCCTCCACACCCACAGTACAGTCACAGCCACCCTAGCTCTGATCTTCATCCCGAAGGTAAGTCTTTCCGCAACTTCGTAAGGCAGGCCCTCAGCCCCTTGGTAAAGAACACTGTGGGCCTGCCACCTCAGCACCCTCTCCACATAAAAAATGATGAGCATCCCAGGCAAGGGCTTGGTTAGAGAGGAAGCTATTCCCTGCTCCAGTTCCCAAGAAAGCAACATAGAGCTAGGGATGGAGGAAGAATTTGTTTGTTTGGTTGGCTTTGTTTTGTTTTGTGTTTTGTTTTTGGGTTTTTGGTTTTGTTTTTTGAGACAGGGTCTCTCTGTGTAGCCCTCGCTGTCCTGGAACTCACAGAGATCTTCCTGCCTTTGCCTCCTGAGTGCTGGGATTAAAAGCATGTGCCACCACCACCCAGCTGTTTTTGTTTTTTTGGTTTTTCGAGTCAGGGTTTCTCTGTGTAGCTTTGCACCTTTCCTGGAACTCACTCTGTAGCCCAGGCAGGCCTTGTTTGTTTGTTTTTTGAGACAGAGTCTCGCTATATGCCCTGGCTGTCCTAGAACTAGCTATATAGACCAGGCTGGCCTTGAACTCACAGAGACTGCCTGCCTCTGCCTCTGCCTCTGCCTCCCGAATGCTGGGATTAAAGGCCACCATGTCTGGTATCCTTTTAATCCAGCTAGTGGACTCTGAAGATGTGGGGAACAGTCAATAGAGGCGGGTTGGGGAGCTGAAGGCCATGCCTAAGGATACCGTGCCGGTCAGTGCTGAAGAATGACAGGGAATAAAATTCTCTGAAGCCGTGGATTCTGGATCAGGAGGGTGAAGACTCCTGAAGGAAAGGCAGCGTAGGTGAAGGCGGAAGTGGGCAGGATGCCATTGTTGTCCCATCCCCCCCACCCCCCTTCTTGGCTAGTTCTGGAAGCCAGGGGCGCCTCCCCGAGAGGAGATCTTGGATGAAGTGTATGAGGACGAGCTGGAACTGCAACGCTCAGGCTCCTACCTCAACAGCAGCATCGCCTCAGCCTGGAGTGAGCGCAGCCTGGACGCAGGGGATATCCGGGTAGGTCCCCCTCCTCTACCCCAATCTCTTTGATATCAACTTGTAAGGACTGAGCAGGGGAACACAGTTGTGCTGCCACAGGGCTACACACCACTGAATCACCCCAAGTGCTCCCTCCTCCAAGATTGCACCTCCCTTTTCTACCACCACCCCCCCATCACATACCATCCAATTGAAAAGAACTCCCCAAACCCAGATGCCAAGGCCCTGAAGGCCCAGGTCCAGCCAAGAGTATACTCTTAATCTCCTGTGTTCTCTTCATAGGGTGGGGGCAGGCTAGAAAAGCCTTAGGTCCCCAGCACAGTGGAATGGCTAACGACCCTCAGAGTCAGCTGTGGGACTAGAAAGTCTGTGCCTCTGCATCTTCTTCAATTTTATTGTTGTTTGGGTTTTTTGTTTTGTTTTTTTGAGATGGGGTTTCTTTGTATAGTCCTGGCTGTCCTGGAACTCATTTGTAAACCAGGCTGGCCTCAAACTCAGGGAGCTGCCTGCCTCGGCCTCCCGAGTGCTGGGATTAAAGGCGTGCGCCACCACACCTGGCACCTCTGCATCTTCTATGTAACCTGTGTTCACGTCCTTAGAACATTCTAGGAGACTGATGGGACTAGTGGATGGGGAATGTTACATGTCAGTGTCAGTGAAAACTTCCCTGCTCTGAATTTCTTCCCAAACAACAACAATCACAACAGCAAAACCCTAAAACCAAAGAAGATGCAGAGGGAGGTACAGAGAGGTCAATAAAATAGCTTTGAGACACATGTGGGTCAGCAGTCTCAAAGCCAGCCCTGCCCTCTAAGCTGGGCATTTCCCAGGAGATCTCAGGGCTCCAGAGAAGTGAGGGCACCCTGAACCCTTAGGACCGAATGGATCCAAGTCAGACCAGCTTGGCTCTTGTCTCTCGGGAACAGAGTGGTGAATTCTGAGGTTTAGAAACAAGAAAGGAAGCATCTTGGTGGAGAAGTGGTGCCCCAAAGAAAATAGTTTCACCGAGGGCCAAGGAGGGGAGCAGCCCTGGTGGGGGGAGCAGCCCTGGTATGGGGAGTAGCCCTGGTGGGGGGGGAGCAGGCCCGGTGGGGGGGAGCAGGCCCGGTGGGGGGGAGCAGGCCCGGTGGGGGGGAGCAGCCCTGGGGGGAGCAGCACTGGGGGGGGAGCAGCACTGGGGGGGAGAGCAGCACTGGGGGGGAGCAGCACTGGGGGGGGAGAGCAGCACCAGTGGGGGAGCAGCACTGGGGGGAGAGCAGCACTGGGGGGGAGCAGCACTGGGGGGGAGCAGCACTGGGGGGGGAGCAGCACTGGGGGGGAGCAGCACTGGGGGGGGGGGTCAGGCTCAGCCATCTCAGAGGTGGCTCTGCTGCCCCGCCCCTTCCTTGCAGGATGAGCTGAAGAAGCTCTACGCCCAGCTAGAGGTCCGCAAGACCAAGGAGATGGCGGCTAACAACCCCCACCTGCCCAAGAAGCGGGGCAGCTCGCGCCAGGGCCTGGGGCGCTCTTTCATGAGGTACCTGGCTGAGTTCCCCGAGGCCCTGGCTAGGCAGCACTCCCGGGACTCGGGCTCTCCAGGCCGCGGCAGCCTGCCAGGCTCTTCCAGACGCAGGCTTCTCAGCTCCAGCCTTCAAGAAGCCGAGAAGCCACCAGCCCTGCGCAAGACCCGCAGCACCTATGAGCACCACAGGGAGCATAACACACTGAGGAGAACCCTGTCCAGGAGGGCCTCGCCAGCCTCGGAGGGCCACGGAGAGGGGCCCCCAGCGCTGGGCTTCAGGTCGGCCAGTGCTCACAACCTGACGGTGGGAGAAAGGCTCCCCCGCGCCAGGCCCATCTCCCTGCAGAAGTCCCTCAGTGTGGTGGCTGGCTCCAGGGAAAAGGCTCTGCTTGTGGCCAGTCAGGCCTACCTGGAGGAAACCTATCGGCAGGCCAAAGAGAGAGAGGAGCGAAAGAAGGCTGAGGCCGCCACGGTGAGCCCAGTGCGGAGGCCGGTGAGCCCAGTGCGGAGGCCGTCGGCCAGGAGGTCGGAGCGGCCCCTGAGGGCTCCCCTCTCAGCCCCACCTTCCCCGGCCAAGAGCAGCAGCGTGGACGGCTCTCACACACCCGGGAGGCCTCACGAGGAGGCTGGCAGGAGGCTGCCTCACGCACCCATCCGGCACCAGGTCTCCACACCCATCTTCGCTCTGTCTGGGGCCTACCTGGGAGAGCCAAGAATGCTGTCTCCCACCCCGACCCCCACACTGGCTCCTGTTCCGTTGCCAGCTCTGGCCCCAACCCCCACCTCTGTCCTGGCACCCGTCCCAATGCCCCCCCAGAGCCCCACCCTACTCACTTTCATCTGCCCCTGGGAGAACGCAGAACTGCCGGGCAAGAAAGAAAATGTGGTCCAGGAAGGCCCCACGGGGCCAGAGCAAAGCAGCCACCCCCCTGCCTCAGCGCGTACCAAGATCTGGAGGGCCCTCTCGGTGGCAGTGGAGAGAAGGGGGACTGGGGAGAGTGAGAGGACCGCAGAGGACGGACATGTCCAGGCGGAAGCTGATGATGCGGGTGAGGACAAGCCCAAGGTCCTCTCAAAATCCCACAGCCTCAAGACACCACTGCAGCAGGGCTCCGTGCGCAGCCTGGGCCTGGCCATCAAGGCTCTGACCCGTTCCAGGAGCACCTATAAAGAGAAGGAAGCTGGGGAGGACGCCTCCGAGACTGGGAAGGGAGAGCCTGCGGGAGCGAGCACGGGCGCTCCACCCCGATCTCCCAGGCTAGGCCGGCCCAAAGCAGTGAGCAAGCAGGCGGCCCTCACCCTCTGTGAGGATGAGGAGTCCCTCCAGAACCAACAGAATGCTCACACCAGCAGAATGCTCCAGGTCTGTCACCAAGAGGGCAGCAGAGAACAAGAAAATAGGGACAAGAGGGCATCGCAGGGCCCCGGGGAGAGGAGAGGCGAGAGGACCAGTAAAATGGGGCTTGCTACACTGAGGCAAGTTTTTGGGGATAAAAATGCTGAACAGGCGAGGGAATCCTCTGTGGGAGACCAAGAGGTGGCAAATACCGCCCTCCCGCCCCTCGGCAGTGCTGACCACAGGGTGGCAGAAGTATGCCCCTGGGAAGTAACTCAATCAGGGATATGCCAGCCAGAGAGTAGCAGCAAGGCCCAAATCTGTCCCTGGGAGGGGACTGAAGGAGGCCTTGAGAAGACTCCATCAAGACAAGTTCTAAGTAGTTCCTGGGAAGGGAGGGAGAAAGCCCCAGAGGAATCAGAACCTGGGGGTGTGGGTGCCATTACTGGGAAAAAGCCAGAGAGGCTTGTCCGGAGCCAGGAGGCAGTGTGTCCTTGGGAAAGTGCCGACCCTGGAGGTCTGTCTCCTCAGTCGGCCCATCAGGACTCTGACAGAACCCAGGGCAGGTCTGCAGTAGCAGGCAGTACGGAGGGGGTGGGGGGAGGAAGGCACCCAGAGGTTCTCCCGCCTGAAGTTGCCAAGGCTGAGCTGTGCCCCTGGGAGCTGAGTGACGTGGGGGAGGAGACACTGGCCCAGAGAGTGAAGGAACCCCCCGAAGAAAGGCAGAAATCCCCCAAAAAGGGAACCTTCTGGAGTGAACAGAATCTGGGCAGAGACCTGGTGTCTCTTTGTCCTTGGGAAAGTACAGATTTTCGGGGTCCCTCAGCAGTCTCACTTCAAGCCCCGGGAAGCTCAGGGAGTCTAGGCAGCGGTATTGCAGAGGTCTGCCCATGGGAGGTAGGAGATGCACCTACAGACAGGAAAGCTGAGGTCTGTCCCTGGGAGCTGGGAGCAGAAACACTGAATCAGGGAACAGAGGGGGGGTCTCTCCCGGGAAAGGAGACTGCATCCAGGAAGGGGTACTTGGGAGAGATGGGGGAGCAAACTGCGAGGACAGCGCCTCCAGTCTATCAGGGGCAGGAGTCAGTGTGCCCCTGGGAGGACCCAGCCCCGGAGCAGTCCGGCCCACATCCAGACAACTCCTCATCTAAGGGTGCTGTGCAGTTCCTGAGCAGTGGGGACAGCCAGGCGCTGCAAGTGTGTCCTAGGGAAGCGCTCAAGCCAGAAGAAAAGCAGGCAGCACCCTCGACCGCAGAAATCTGTCCCTGGGAAGTCGATGGAAGAACCCAAGCACCCTCGACGGCAGAAATCTGTCCCTGGGAAGTAGATGAAAGAACCCAAGCACCCTCAACGGCAGAAATCTGTCCCTGGGAAGTCGATGGAAGAACCCAAGCACCCTTGACGGCAGAAATCTGTCCCTGGGAAGTCGATGGAAGAACCCAGGACAGGGCATCAGAACACACACTCAAAGGAAGAGAATCTCAAAAAGACCAGGAGAAAATACCCGGAAAAGCAAGAATCCAAACGTGGGAAAAGGCTGGGGGGCAGATCCAAGAGCAGGAAGCAATCTGCCCCTGGGAGAGCATGGACCCTAGCAGCACCCCGCAAAAAGACTCAGGGAAACCCCAAGCCACTCTCCAGAGGCAAGGCAGTGTGGGAGCCAAAGCTGCTGAGATCTGCCCGTGGGATGTGGAGGAGAGCCTGACAGCTGAGAAGGCCAAGAGCTGCCCCTGGGAGGTGGGTGCTGCTGGGGCTGGAGAGGAAAGGACTGCGGGAGCTGAAGCCTGTGGGGTCTCTCGGAATGATACAGCTCAGACTGCCGCAGACTCTGGGCCCAGGCAGAGAGCTGCTACTCCTCCAAAGAAGCCAGAGAGGCCAGGCCTGGAGAAGGAGGTGGTCTGTCCCCGGGACAGCGTGGGTCCAGGGGACTCTTCTCGGCAGCCAGATGCTCTGAGCTCTGAGAAACCAAAAGATGGGCTCCAGGAACTGGACCACACGGGCTCCAGGCCAACAGAGGTGTGTCCCTGGGAAGTGAGCGAAGTGGAGCAAGAGTCGGGGAGTGAGCCAGCAGAGCGAGGCCCAAGGAAGCTGGAAAAGGTGGGGCTTCCCTTCCAAGAGGGGACATCAAAAGGGGATGCAAAACTCCGCCAGGAACAGGAAGCCATCAGCCCTCGGAAGGACGAGGATTTGAGGGAACCATCTGCCCAGGCCCCCACGGTCTCAGATTTGCCCAGCAGCATCAGTAGTCGGGTGGCAGAGGGCCAGTCCTCAGAAGCGAGTGACAGGGTAACAGAGAAGGGAAGCCTGCGACAAAACCTGAGGTCGGGTTCCCTCCCAGAACACACACCCCAAGAAAAAGCTACAGCTTCGAAATCCCAGTTCCCTGCTGACGGGGAAGGAACAAGCAAGGAGCTCCAGTCTGTCTGTCCCTGGGAGGGCGTGATGCCGGCCAGCCCCTCCCTGCACCCTCCCGGTCAGTACTCTGACCAACCCAGAGCCAGCGCCCAGACACCCGTCAGTACTGGCGGAAGGGCTGCGGAGGTGTGCCCATGGGATGCTCCGGTCCCAGATCAGTCTGACCCTGACAGTGACACCAAGGCTGAAGTCTGTCCCTGGAAGGTGACGGGGAGAATTACGGAGACACAGATATCAGAACAGGATGGAAAGGAGGAATCTCAAGAAGAAAAAGAAAGAGCCCCTGAAAAACCAGAGCCCAAAGGTGTGGCAGTCCAGAAAATGCCACAGACCAGGAGCTTTGGGGAGCAGGAAGCTATGTGTCTCGGGGAGAGTCAGGACTTTGGGGTGCAACCAGCCACAGGTGCTTCTGATGGAGGCAAGGGCAGTTCTGAGAAAGTGGACTGTGTGGGGGTCAGGGAGGCAAAAGTGTGTCCTTGGGAAGTAGAAGAAGTTCCCTCTGCCAAGAAAGCGGAGATCTGCCCTTGGGAAGCAAGTTCAGGGACGGTGGGGGAGGGGGCACTGGACCAGGGGCAGGATGGAGAGTCACAGGGGGCTGGAGGAGCTGAAGGACACTTTTTAGAAGCGGCAGAGGCAGTCTACCCCTCAGAAGGCACAGCAACAGCAGGGCTATTTCCGGAGGCAGACCCCGCGGACACAGACCACCCCAAGGTCAGCCCCCATGGAGCAAGTAGCCCAGGGCAGAGGCTAGCAGAATTATGTCAATGGGAAGTGACAGACCCAGAAGGAAATAAAATCAAGGGCACCATGGCAGACATCTGTCCATGGGAGGAAAGCAGACCCCCATCTGATGAATCAGGCCCCCTGGCTTTACCAACAACCCAGACAGATGTCCCTGCCGCCCCTGAGAAATCACTCTGCCTCTCGGTACACAGACCTTTGGAGACCTTTCTTCCAGAGAGCAAGAGCGTCCACCCAGAAGTGAGGAAGGCACCCAGTGCTCTTCCTCTGGAAGGTGTCAGAGAACATGGACCCTTGGGACTTGAGCCTGGAGCCAAGTCAGACCCAGAGCCAAGTCTCCAAGAAGTGGAGGCTCCGAAGTCTCTCTCCTTGACTGAAGACCAAGGGCAAATGACTTCTGAGGCTCAAGATGGAGAACCCAGCCCTCCACCTGCTTATCCTTGGGACTGTGAGTGACAGCACCGTAGTGAGGTCAGAGCTACTTCAGGACACTTCCCACGTTCCAGTTCCCAAGGAGCTGCCTCAAAGACAGCCTCAAAGACAGATGCTTGGCTACTTCCTCTCCCCAAGAGGCCAACTGGCAACTCATTCAAAAGGAACTGTACAAGAAGGGTGCAGCGTGGCCCCCAAGGGATATCCCGTCCTCTCCACTTCTCTGTCTGCTTGAGGAAACAAAAGCCGGACCCTCCCCTTCTAAAGAATTCTGCTATTTGTCCAGCGTACCTGACACCAGTCATTCAAATCTGAACTCTCACTTAAACGGAGTTTACCCAAGGCAGCAAAGACCCAGACCACACGAGGCAGTGGCAATTGGGAACTGTGGGCGAGGGAAGGCTATCGAGCCATGTGATTTAGGATGACAGACAGGGCTAGAATGTGGCTCAGTGGTTAAGAGCATGCCCTGCTCTTGCATGGGACCTAGGTTTTGCTCTCAACACCCATATCAAATGATATCTCAACACCCATTTCAAATATCCAGCTGTGGGGAATCCTCCAATTTCTTCTGGTCTCTGAGGCCATTCATGTGCACATACCCCCAGATAGACACACAGACACAGACCACACACACACACACACAAAATTAAAATAAAAATAAATATTTAAAAGATGAAAGATAAGTCAGAGGAAAAGGAAGACAAAATATGTGCCCCCCCAAAAAACCTCACCGACCTAGACCACCTTCTCATCCCATTCCCTGACATGGTCCCATGGAGCCCAGGCTGGTCTAGAACTCTCTATGTAGCCAAGGCTGACCTCACTCTTCTCATCCTCCTGCATCACACTACTGAGTTCCAGGGTTACGGGGTGCACCACCATGCCCAGTGTATGCAGTGGTGGCAAATGCGTGCTAGGCAAGCTCTGTCACCTGAACTATAACCCCAGCCCTGCCTTTGTCTTTCTGTGGGTATGTGTGGTGCTACAGACTGAACCCCGATCCTCAGGAATCGGCAAGTCACATCCCCAGCTCAAGGGCTTTGTATTTGATTTGAACCTCCAATTTCTCCTTGATTATTTCCCATTTGTGCCCTGACTGATGGCTGAAGTGTCAACAATTAGACGCTCTGACATCTATGTCACAGCTGGTGTCCACAGTGACACCACAGAACAGACAAGGAAAAACACTTCTCAGGGTCCTCCCCACACTGTACAAGGTGTTCTCCCTTCCAGATGTGCTCAGTAAGCCATCTTCCCGTTTTCCTGGCCCAGCTCTTGCCATCTCCACAGCTCACCTCCCTGCCTCCTCTTCCTGGTGTTTCTGTAGTCAGCAAAAAGGACCCCTCTTTAGGAAATGCAGCCAAGGGGAGAGATCTCTGGTTCTTAGGCAAGAACCACTCTGACTCATTTGCACCCCTTCCCAGAGGAGCCTGGGAAAGAAAAGAGGTCCTGTTCACAGTCAGAATCCCAGCTGCTACCTTCAGAAAGAGTAGCTAGCACTCCTGGCCAAGTGAGAAGCCCAAGGGCTGGGCAAGGCACCACGTAAACACAAAACCTCTTAGCAGCTCACTGTGTCTTGGCTCTCCTGTCAACAATCATTCAGGCTACCTTGCTTAAGCAGCGTGAGATAACAGAGGGTTGCTGTTATATGATATCACCAAAGGGAAACTAGGAAAGAGGAAAATGGCTTGGGAGAGCAAGAAGGACTGCAGACAGGCAGACTATTGTAGCTGAGCGGCTACATTCAGGACAACAGCGGGTCCCACTCGCTAACCGGACCGTACAGAGGTGGAAAACCCCAGATGAGACCAAATGCCCAGTGAGCAAACCGGGAGTCTATATGCAAATGCCTCACAGAAAAAACAGCTGAGTACTCCATTTCCAAAAGGGAACAGATTAACAGTCACCCACTCTCCTTTGGGGGCCAGCTGCCCTCATTCCCACACAGAGCCCTCCTACATACCCAGTTCTTCTGCACTGGGTTTCTACAGCAGTGTGTTGTTCTGGGCTGTGGCTACTTAGCCCTGCAACTTCTGAGCTCAGGTAGACTTCACTAACTGTGCACCCCAGAGCAATCCCACTGGGTCTAGTCTAGGTGAAAAAAACAAAATTATCTCCACATTCAATGTTACAAATAGCCACCTGGGGAAATAATAAAGAATGCTTGTTCTCAGCTACTGTACTTGGCTCCAGCTTATTTATAATGGTGGATTTGTCAACAGAGAGAAGCAGTCAAATGCCTGCTCGTCTAGGGTAGCCACCCTATATCTGATAGGACATTGGGTGATCTGGTTTATTCCCTGCCAGTGCCCAGAATCACAGCTAACAGATGCTCTCTGCCTGATTCTCCTAGCCAGCCCTGCACATCTGGGGCCATTTGCTCAGCTGGATTTGATCCCAGAGGAAATGAAAATTGCACTTATCCCCTGGCTTCCTGGTGGCAGCTATGCTTAGCTGCGATTTAGGATTATCTAGAGACCCTGAGTCAGATGCATGGCGACGGGATGAAACAGTTGATCTGAACCACTGTTTTTCATAAATTCAAGAGAAATCAATGTAACATTTGCCTACTAAGTGCTTTTTTGTCTCTCCGCTTCTCTTCCCTGCTGGGATTATCCCCCTTCCTTCACACTCCCCAGCTAAGGATCTGGCTCAAAGCACTTCTTATTTTGCCTTAATCCCAGGGCTCAGGCAATAGGATGTATCCAAGCCCCACTTGGGCAGTAATGCTGCAAACTGATGGACATTTCAAGCCCAGAGGGTTGAGACTAAACAGCATGAGCCTGGCCACTTCAGAACACCCACCAGTGCTCTCTTCCCTAAGCACAGATATATCTCAGTTTCCACAGTCCATGCTCACAAGCTGTTATAAAAACATGTCTTGCCGGGCGGTGGTGGCGCGCGCCTTTGATCTCAGCACTTGGGAGGCAGGGCAGGTGGATCTCTGTGAGTTGGAGGCCAGGCTGGTCTACAGAGTGAGTTCCAGGATAAGCTCCAAAACTAAACAGAGAAACCCTGTCTCAAAACAAACAAACAAACAAAACCCTATCTTGTGGGGCCAGTGAGGTGGCTCAGTGGGTAAAAGCTTTTGTCATGCAAACTCGACCCAAGTTCACTTCCTGGATTCCTAGAATCTACATTAGAAGGAAAAGTTGTCCTCTGACCTCCATCTGAAAGCTGTATCATAGACAACATTCACACTCCCTCCCTCACACATGTAATAAATAATTGATAAACAAATAATAACACGAATTTCCTCCAATAAGGCCTGTCCGGTTTGCAGCTTTGCTGGAAGGGCAGACTCAGAGAAACCAGAGTTAGGTCATTAATTTCTGACCCAATTTCAGTTTATTTTCACCCTAGTCTAGACATTGTCAGACCAGATTACTTCTGACTTGAAGTGACAAAGAAAATTTTAGTCTTGAGAAAAATTAAGTCTGAGAACTTGGGCTCTCATTTTTGCTCTGTGTGTGTGTGTGTGTGTGTGTGTGTGTGTGTGTGTGTGTGTGTGTGTGTGTGTGTATATGTGTGTGTGTGTGTGTGTGTGTATGTGTATGTATGTGTGTATGTGTGTGTGTGTGTGTGTGTGTGTGTGTGTGTGTGTGTGTGTGTGTGTGTTGCTGAACCAAGGACCTCGTCCATGCAAAGCAAGTACTCTATCAATCAAGCTATACTTCGCAGGCCCTGGAACTCACACTGCATTGAGGAACTCAGAAGCACGATGAATCCGGCTTGTTGCTGGGAAATAATGATTCCTCTTTTCATGCCCGGACATCCCAGGACACTGAGCACGCCCACGCCCACACCCTTCTCCAAACAATCCCGGTGGAGCAAGGACAAAGAGCCGGGGTGAGGGCTTAATCTCCAGGGACAAAATGGTGGCGGTGGGGGCGAGAACAAATCTAATAAGAATAAAATGCCGAAAGCCGGGCGGCGGCGGTGGCACACACCTTTAATCCCAGCACTCGGGAGGCAGAGCCAGGAGGATCTCTGTGAGTTCAAGGCCAGCCTGGGCTACAGTCCCAGGAAAGGTGCAAAGCTACACAGAGAAACCCTGTCTTGAAAAACCAAAAAAAAAAAAAAAAAAAAAAGGAGAGAGAGAGAAAAAAAGAATAAAATGCCAAGCCGGGCGGTGGCGGCAGCGCACACATTTAATCCTAGCACTTGGGAGGCAGAGGCAGGTGGATCACTGAGAGTTTGAGGCCAGCCTGGGCTACAGAGTGAGTTCCAGGACAACCAGAACTGTTACATAGAGAAACCGTGTCTTGAAAAATCAAAATAAAATGCAGGCTGGATATGGTCATTCACACCTGTGATACCAGGATTCACGAAGCAGGACCATTCCCAGTTTAGGCAAGCCTGGGTATAGATCAAGCTCTGGGCAAAGCTGGTCTCAAACAAAACCAAGTACACAGAAGCCGGAGGATAATTTTTTTTCCCTTTGGATTCATATATAAAATAAATAAGGTAAAAAATAATTTTAAGCTGAACATAATGGCACACCTTTAATGCCAGCATTCAGGAGGCAGAGGCAGGTGGATCTCTGTGAGTTTGAGGCCAGCCTGGTCTATAGAGTGAGTTCTAGGACAGCCAGGTTTACATAGAGAAATCCTGTCTTGAAAAAAAAATTTTTAAACACTTGCTTCAGGCTGGGCGGTGGTGGCCTGAATCCCAGCACTCAGGAGGCAGAGGCAGGCGGATCTCTGTGAGTTCGAGGCCAGCCTGGTCTACAAAGTGAGTTCCAGGAAAGGCGCAAAGCTACACCGAGAAACCCTGCCTCGAAAAACCAAAAAAAATAAAAAAACACCTGCTTCAGTAAGTGTATCCAAAGACCTTTTAAAGTGGTACGCTGGGCTGGAGAGGTGTGCAGTACAGAGCACTTGTTGCTCTTGCAGAGGACTCAGATCCTACATGGTGGTTCACAACCACCCATAACTCTAGTTCCAGGGAATCCAATCCCTCTCCTGATCTCCAGGGCACCAGGCAAACATGTAGTGCACAACATACATGCAGACAGGACACGCATACATGTTAAATTAAGTAACACCCTATTTTCTGCTGCTGTTCTTGAGACATGATCTCAAGTAGCCCAGGCTAACTCTAAACTGTTATGGAGCCAAGGATGGCATTAAGCTACTGGTCCTCCTCTTGCCTCCATTTGCCCAGGGATGGGATTCCAGGGATACCCTAGTTTATAAACACTGAGTATTCTAGTCTAGAACTCCTGAAGCTGCATCCCTCATAACTACACTAGTTTCTACTTCTGGCATCACAGACTGCTCTATCCAGTAACCAGGAAAAATGTACAGAACACAGTTTATTCAACAGTTTGATAGTATTTTATTTCAAATGCTGATCTCTGCCCTATAATCAGACAAAGAATGCTGTCAGTCTGCTCCCACAGCTCCTCCTGTGAAAAGCCCAGTGTCACGTTTGTTCTCAGACACGCTGCTTTCCTTTCACCTCAGAAGGTAAACACGACTTTAAAAAGAAGATGCTCCATGGCCAGGAATCCCAGCCACCTACCTGGGCCAGATACCAGCCACAACTGTAAGTGGGGAGAGGCTTCTGAAAAGGCCTGGGCAGGGCCGGAGAGGGCAAGGGAAGCCAACAGGGTAAATAGGGTGCAGGTGATTGTGCAGCCCCATCACCCATTATCCCCCCAACCCCCACACAGGATTTCTCTGTGTAGCCCTGTGGCTGCCGGGAACTCTGTAGCCAGGCTGGCCTCGAACTCACAGAGATCTGCCAGCCTTTGCCTCCCGAGTGCTGGGAATAAAGGCGTGCGCCACCACCGCCTGGCTCCTCAGGAGTCACTTATGCCATTAGGCAAGCTGAGGTTTATGGGCCTCGCCTTGTGTCTCTTCGTACTCCTCCCATGGATTCAGCTGAGGACCAGGAATCATCAGCGTCTGCAAAGAACAGGAGGCTGAAGTTCCCGTAGGCCGAAGAAGTCTGTTGTTTACCCACAATGGCTTCACTCCCTCACCAAGCAACCAGAAACAGTTCCCCTTCCCTGGGCTGGTGCATCTTTCCTTTGCACCACTAGGTGGAGCCCAAGAGAGAGTTTTAGGATGTCAAGACTACAAACAGCCTCATGCAAGCTGCCTACCTTGAGGATGGGCTGCTTAGGGGGTGCCCATGTGGGCACAATCTTGGCATGCATTCTCCAGCTTCCATATGGGTTCACCAAGTGTTTTTCAAACACCACATACTCCAGGACATCCTTGGGGACATCTTCTTGTCCATACATCAGCCGGCCAAACCGATCATAGATGGCCAAAGTCTGCAATGATGAAATACAATCTGGCCTGTCAGAGGACTTTGTTTTATTTTCGTCATACAATCATTTTTGGAAAAATCTTAACAAGAAAATTAAAATTGCCGGGCGGTGGTGGCGCACGCCTTTAATCCCAGCACTTGGGAGGCAGAGGCAGGCGGATCTCTGTGAGTTCGAGGCCAGCCTGGTCTCCAAAGCGAGTTCCAGGAAAGGCGCAAAGCTACCCAGAGAAACCCTGCCTCAAAAACCAAAAAAAAAAAAAAAGAAAAGAAAATTAAAATTATTTCAGAATTCTGAACTTAGAACTAATCATTGCTAACATATTCCTCTTCATGGTTCTTTGATGGGTGGCGAAGGTGGGAGACCAGCAGAGGAGAAGTAATACCCTCACAGCACATCTGAGTGGAGATAACACTGGGCAGTGGCCGGGACCAGCAAGCCTCTCCTGAGAACCCACAGTCCTGGGCCACGTGATGGAACACAGTGGTGTGAGCACTTCCCAGGCATGCATGAGGCTCTGCCTTCAACCCCAGAACCACAGAATCCAAGCAGCCCTGAACTCAACAGTCCAGAGCAGGATGCCCAACATGAGAGCTTGAGTGATAAAGCTAATGAAAATATCCCTTGCATTCAGAGACTAGATGTTTTTCCTGGACCCCCGGCCCAGTTCAAAGCTCTGAGACCACTTGAGACTTGGCCTGCCATCCTACGGTATCCTCAGCCAGTCTGAGCTTAACTAGCTGTTAAGAGAACAGTGTGATAATGTCTTGAACTCCCATGTACTCTGCTTTTACAACCTAGCCTAAGACACGGTTTTATACTCCTCCATGCCCCTGGTCCCGAGTAGTGTGTATGTGTATGCCGTGGTAAGGAGTTGCTGTAACAAGTGCTGGGCAGACTGGAGACGGCACTTGACAACAGGACTGTTTACTTTCCGAGTGCTTTAGGGTCAGTTGGGGTCAGTGAAGTTTGTGCCCTTATAAAACTGTTGAAGATTTCTGTCTGGACTCCATCATCCCTTTTCCTTACTCTGTTTTCTGCATTATTCAATAAATACAGAGGAAAGCCTGTTGTTAGGGACAGACACAGTGGCAGTTAGATATCAGATGGCATCCAGGCAGGCACAGACACATTCAAGAGATAGACTATGGGTAGGCCAGGAACCACAGAATTCACACAGGCGGAAGAGGAGTGGAGAATTCCAACTTGGGCTCACTCCTGGCCAAACTACTCCAGGAGGAAGTCTGAGACTTCATTCCTTAAAGTAACACTGATGCATTCTGGTGTCTCTGGGGTTATTTTTAACATACTTAACACAGAGTGAAGAAAACAGTGACTCTACCTGCTGAGTGTGCAGGCGTACAGTGATCTGGCCATACATGTTGCTCTGGTTCATCAGGCCTACACAGCGAACATGAACGACTTGGGCTGGCTCTAAAGATTTCACGAAGCTCCAGCGGACAGTCTTGTACTTGAGGTCCCAGACCATGTCCTGTGGGCAGAAGAGAAGAATTCACTGGGCTGTCCCTTCTGGAAGGTGTGCCAAGACCACAACTGATACACTGTAATCAACAGGCAGTGTGTCCCTACTTCCTCCCCATGTTAGGTGAGAATGGGGGTTGAGACAGGGACTCACTAACCCAGGCCGTAATGCTGATTCAAGCTTTCAAGTGCTAGAACTACATATGGAAGCCACGAAGTCCCCATCTCTTCCCAAGTTTTTATGTATTTATGTATGTATTTTGTTTTTGTTTTTGCAAGAGTTTCTCTGTGTAGCTTTGGCTGCCCTGGAACTCACTCTACAGACCAGGCTGGCCTCAAACTCACAGAGATCCATCTGGCTCTGCCTCCCGAGTGCTGAGATTTAAAGGTGTGCCTCACCACTGCCTGGCTATCTTAACTTTTATTTTACTATTTTATGTGTATAGGTGTTTTGCTTGCATATGTCTGTGTATCGTGTGCATGCCTGGTGCCCATGAAGTCAGAAGAGGGTGTTGGAGGCCCTGGACCTGGAGTTACAGGCAGCTGTGAGCTGCCATGTAGGTGCTGAGAATTGAACCTGGGTCCTCTGGAAGAGCAGCCAGTGCTCCCAACCACTGAGACATCTCTCAAGCCTCAATTCCTCATGCTTTCAACCGTTCTAATTGTTTTATTTATGAGTATGTGTGTGCGTATTTGTGTCCCCAGAAAGACTATGGTGTGGGGTCCCCTGGAGCTGGACTCACAGGGTCCTATAAACCACCTGACATGGGTGCTGAGATCTGAGCTTCATTCTTATGGAAGAGCAGCAAGTACTTAGCCTCTCATCCATCTCTAGGCCTCTTTCTCACGGTTTTTTTTTTTTTTTTTTTTTATTTTGGTTTTTGGAGACAGGGTTTCTCTGTGTAACAGCTCTGGCTGTCCTAGAACTCACTTTGTAGACCAGGCTGGCCAAACTCTCATAGATCAGCCTGCCTCTGCCTCCCAAAAGCTGGGATTTAAAGTTGTACACCACCACCTAGCACTTCCCAAATTTTGATCAAGGTACTGGTCATGCTTACCTTGAAACTACATTTTTATTAAACCACCCCCCAAGACCCACCCACCAGGTTAAGAGCACTGACGGCTTTTCCAAAGGACCTGGGTTCAATTCCCAGCACCCACATGGCATCTCATGACGGTCTGTAACTCTGGTTCCAGGGGACCTAACATCTATGGCAAAATGTCAATACACATTAAAAAAAAAAAAAAAAAAAAAAAAAAAAGACCCATCCATCTCCAAGAGGCTCTTCTCCAAATCACTGAAAACCCACTGCACACACACGCCACCACTGCACACGCCACTGCACACACACGCCACCACTGCACACGCCACTGCACACACACGCCACCACCGCACACACACGCCACCACTGCACACGCCACTGCACACACACGCCACCACTGCACACGCCACTGCACACACACGCCACCACCACACACACACGCCACCACTGCACACACACGCCACCACCACACACACACGCCACCACCACACACACACGCCACCAATGCACGCGCCACCGCACGCGCCACCACCACACACGCCACCACCACACACGCCACCACCACACACGCCACCGCACACACACGCCACCTCCGCACACACCACCGCACACACCACCACTGCACACGCCACCACCGCACATACCACCACCGCACACACACACACCACCACACACACACACACACACACACACACACACACACGCCACCACCGCACACACACACATGCCACCACCGCACACACCACCACACACACACACACACACCACCACACACACGCCACCACCGTGTGGGCGCCATGGGCCCTGGCCCCCGACTGGGAGTGGCTGCGGCCTTGCTTGCTTGACCTTGATCAGAATTCCTCCCTATTCGGATTCCCTGCCGGTATCCACCCTTCTGAATGCTTGAGGGAAGTTCCTTGTTGTGTATCCTGTATTTTGGGTGTTAACTACTTAGATGCTAGATGGTCGAACATTGAGTCTGAAATGTAGACCATTGACAGCGAACTTCTGCCCTCCGGGGGTTCCTCCATTTGTGCTGTAAGCCTGTACGTATTTAAGGTTTCTCCCCTCTTTCAATAAACGGCATTCGACATCCAAACGTACGAATGACTCGCTGTCTTTTGTCTCTATTTTTTAATCCGCAGCCCTTCGCTCAGACGTGGTGAACGGTTAGCGGTGACGCGGGCGTTACCGCTACACCACCGCACACACCAGCCACCACTGCACACACCACCACCGCACACACCACCACCACACACGCCACCACCGCACACACCACCACCGCACACGCCACTGCACACACTACCACCGCACACGCCACCACACACACACACACACACACACACACACGCCACCACTGCACACGCCACCACCGCACACACCACTGCACACACACGCCACCACTGCACACACCACTGCACACACCACTGCACACACACGCCACCACTGCACACACCACCACCACCACCGCACACACCACTGCACACACCACCACTGCACACACCACCACCACCGCACACACCACCGCACACACCACTGCACACACCACCACCGCACACACCGCTGCACACACCACCACTGCACACGCCACCACTGCACACGCCACCACTGCACACGCCACCACTGCACACACCACCACTGCACACACCACCACCACCGCACACACCACTGCACACACCACTGCACACACGCCACCACTGCACACACCACCACCACCGCACAAACCACTGCACACACCACCACCACCACCGCACACACCACTGCACACACCACCACCACCACCACCGCACACACCGCTGCACACACCACCACTGCACACACCACCACTGCACACACATTACCACTTCCTCCCACACACATTCTTCTAATTACTGCACGTACCTCTATTGATAGGACACTTTTTCTTCCCTCTTTTATTTTCATTTTGTCCCCTCACATTTCAGCAATGAAAGGGAGTGTTTTCCAGAGCTGTCAGGGCTACGACAGATGAGGCACACTTGTCCCCAAGGAGGCTGACAGAAACGTAAACTGAATTTCTAGAAACTGGAGTTCTTATTCTAGAACCTCCAGCTGAACTTCAAAGCCTCCACTCTTGGGGGCTCCTCAAAGTACCAGGCACCCAGTCACTATGTAACATAAGCGTTGTGAATTCCAGTTAAAACCTTGACGGTGGGTTAGGCATGTGAAGTGAGGCTCAGAGTTAACTCTCAAGCTCAGCTCAAGCTCAGCATCTACACACTGGACTGAAAGCCTCTCTCTTTCCTCATTTGCCATGGCCCTCATCAGAGTCTGTGCTAAGTCATTATCATTCAGCTGGAAATAAAGGACTTGCGCTGGAGAGATGGCTCGGCGGTCTAAAGCATTGGCTGCTCTTCCAGGGGATGAGAGTTCAAGTCCCAGCACCCACATGGCAGCTCACAAGTGTCTATAACTCCAGTTCCAGGGAATCTGACACCTTCACACAGGTATAAACGTAGGCAAAACACCAATGCAAGGCCGGGAGGTGGTGGCGCACGTCTTCAATCCCAGCACTCAGGAGGCAGAGGCAGGCAGATCCTGTGAGTTCGAGGCCAGCCTGGGCTGCAGTGTGACTTCCAGGACAGGCACCAAAACTATAGAGAAACTGTCTTGAAAAAACCACAAAACAACAACAAACACTCCAATGCACATAAAAGTACGTAAATTAAGAAGAAAAATACGTTAAAAGAACAAGAAAAGAACAGACCTAACTTCCAAAGGCAGAGTAATGGCATATATACACAATGTGAGCACCAGGGAGGTCGAGGCACGAAGACTGTGAATTGGTACCCGAGCTACACAGTGTGACCCTGTTCCCCACCCCCAGCCCCCAAAAAAACAGAAGAAAAAGAGACAAAAAGAAAGAGAGAAACAACAATAACAAAAACAGAGTAACGTCTAGAATCTGTCTGCTCAGGCATGTCACCATTCTAAGGATGAGAACCTACCGGAAAACAGTGTTCAGTCACCAAGGTATGAAGCCGCTCATGGTCTGAGCTAGAAAAGAAAAAGAGATATATTTATCTAAATATATTTATATTTATCATTGATTCCTACTCTTATGGTGCCCTCTATGAAACCTGAAAATGGGCTGCTAAGATGGCTCAGTGGCTAAGGGCTTGCCACAAAGCCTGACAAGCTGAGTCCGATCCCCAGAACTCACATGAAAAGTACTGACTCCACACATGAGCCATGGTGTGTGTGGTATGTGTGTTCCCATTTATATATATACAAAACAAACACAATATAATAATAGAAAAAGGGTTTTGTTTTTGTTTTTTGCCCCTCCCCTCCCCAAGACAGGGGTTCTCTGCGTGGTTCTGACTGTCCTGGAACTTACTTTATAGACCAGGCTGTCCTAGAGCTCAGAGATCTGCCTGCCTCTGCCTCCTGAGTGCTGGGATTAAAGGCATACTAACCACCATTCAGCAAAAAAAATTTTGTTTTGTTTTGTTTTTTGTTAAGTTGAAAATGGGGGACTGGAGAGACGGCTCAGTGGTTAAGAGCACCGACTGCTCTTCCTGAGGTCCTGAGTTCAATTCCCAGCAGCCACATGGTGGCTCACAACCACCTGTAATGAGATCTGGAGCCATCTTCTGGCCTTCAGGGACACATGCAGGAAGAACACAATGAGGAAGGGAGGGGGAAGGGGGGAAGGGGGAAGGGGAGAAGAAAGGGGGAAGAGGGGAAGGGGGGAGGGGAGGGAGGGGGGGGAGGGGGAGGGAGGGAAGGAGGGAAGGAAGGAAGGAAGGAAGGAAGGAAGGAAGGAAGGAAGGAAGGAAGGAAGGAAGGAAGGAAGGAAGGAAGGAAAAGGAATTATTTTTTTAAAAAAGGTTGAATTACAGGCATGCATCACCATGCCTGGTTTACGCTGGAGATCAAACCCAGGGCTTCATGCATGCTAAGCAAGCCTTTTATCAACTGAGCACAAACCAACCACTGCATTTTAATGTTTTATGAAACATTTAGTAGACTCCAAAATACCATTTTAATAGGTTTTAAAATTTTACTTATTGATTAAAAAAAAAAGAAAAAGAAAGAAAGAAAATGGTCCTGAAGATGGAAAACAGTTCATTTATACAAATGTTTTCTACTTATGCACTGGAAGGTACATGACATACTAATTTGTGATCTACCACAAAATCTTGACGTTTAATAGTATTTAATAGTTTGTGTTTCTGGAGCAGAAAGAAATTCCTCTGAAATCACATCTAGTTGGGCAAGGATATTCACTAAGACGTGCAGCTGACTCTTGTTCCATGCTGGTATAGCTGGTATAGGGAACAAAGTCCAACGCCATGCAAGAATAAAAAGCCCCTTATCTTCTCTGATGGAGCATGAGTCACTCATCAGTGCCAACGGCCGGCCTCTATGTACACTTTCATCTCTGAATCAGTAAAAGATGGCCATGTGTCTTTTCTGTCCCGGACACCCTTGGACTCTGAAAGTGCAGGAAGTTGGACTTAGATGTTATGTCTCTCCAAAGAGTCCTGCTCTACAAGGAGGGTCTAGAAAACTGGCCCACCAGGGCACACATAAAGTGTTTCTTCTGGCTCAGATCTTAGTGTGAAGTAGAAATGAAAACTGAAAACAGTAAGGAAGGTAAACACCTTCCTCCCCTAGGCTCAGGGACTATCACAGATGAGAAGGCAGAAAGACTGTGAGAGCCGGAGGTTGGGGAGGATCATGACATTCATGGCTGCCTGCATAAAATCAAGCCGGTCTAACATGGAGTGGGGAGGGGCTCTGCTGTGGGATGGTCTGTATGTCAAATCTGTTGTTCTGATTGGTCAATAAATAAAACACTGATTGGCCAGTGGCCAGGCAGGAGGAAGTATAGGTGGGACAAGGAGAAGAATTCTGGGAAGTAGAAGGCTGAGTTAGAGAAACTGCCAGCCGCCACCATGACAAGCCGCATGTGAAGACACTGGTAAGCCACAAGCCATGTGGCAAGGTATAAATTTATGGAAATGGATTAATTTAAGCTATAAGAACAGTTAGCAAGAAGCCTGCCACGGCCACACAGTTTGTAAGCAATATAAGTCTCTGTGTTTACTTGGTTGGGTCTGAGCAGCTGTGGGACTGGCGGGTGACAGAGATTTGTCCTGACTGTGGGCAAGGCAGGAAAACTCTAGCTACAGGGCTCATCCCTAACTGAGGAGCTACTGATAATTAGTAGATTTTGGGGGAGAGAGAGAGTTTTAAGGATAGGTCAACTACACTGCAGTAGATGCCCTAATACTCAGGCATATGTATGAACAGCACAAACTGAATTTGGGGTATCAAAAAAGGGGGAGTGGGCAGGGGGATAGGAGGTGGATCTGGAAGGAGGACCAGTGGTGGCGTTGAATAAGACCACAATACATGGTGTGAAATCCCCAAAGCATTAATAAAAACTTTTTTAAAAAATGGCTCTGAAGGAGCCGGGTGGTGGTGGTGGTGGTGGTGGTGGTGGTGGTGGTGGTGGTGGTGGTGGTGCACGCCTTTAATCCCAGCACTCGGGAGGCAGAGCCAGGTGGATCTCTGTGAGTTCCGAGGCCAGCCTGGTCTACAGAGTGAGTTCCAGGACAGGTACCAAAACTACACAGAGAAACCCTGTCTTGAAAAACAAACAAACAAACAAACAATGGTTCTGAAGGTAAAGTGCTTGTCGTCAAGACTGAGGGCCCACATAGTGGGAGGAGAGAACTCATCTCCACAAGCTGTCCTCTAGTTTCAACACACACACATGCTGTATGCAAACACACTCACATACATCCTCAAGCACGCACACACACAAACACACAAACTAAAAAGAGAAAGAGCATGCACAATCCCATGGTAGAAAAAACTGGGTAACAAGCAAACAACACGAGTGCAGGTTCCCAGGAGTGATGGCACAGGACTTTAGTCCTAGAGCTTGGGATATAGAGGCAGGCAGATCTCTGAGTTCCAGGCCATCCTGGTCTACATAGGGAGTTCTGTATCAGCCAGACCTACACAGTGAGATCCTGTCTCAAAAGAAAAAAAAAAAAAAAAGAAACAAACAAACAAAAAAAGAAAAAGAAAACACCAAGGTTGAGAGATTAAAAAATGAAGAAGCTTGGAAACAGACACTTACAGGTGTAGGGACACAGCACCCATCTTGTATGCACAAAGCTCGGGATTTAAGCTCCAAAGGTACCAAACAGCCCCACTGAACAACAGACCTCTCTCTTTCTCTCCTTCCTTCGCTCTCTTCCTTTCTTTCTCTCATGTAAACGTCCCTCCCCACTAAAAATAAAAAAAAAAAAAAAATCAACAAGAATCCAAGGATTAGTCCTTAGGTCTATTCCAGCCCTGCTGGCAGATTGGAGCCCAGAGACATCTGCTTAATTCGAATTAGGGCCTTGGTTCAACCCACAATAAGACAAAGGACAGGAAAAAAGAAAAAAATTACAAAGAATAAAAATTTCAGGGCGCTGGAGAGATGGCTCAGAGGTTAGGAGCACTGGCTGCTCCTCCAGAGGTCCTGAGTTCAATTCCCAGCAACCACATGGTGGCTCACAACCATCTATAATGAGATCTGATGCCCTTTTCTGGCCTGCAGGCATCCATGCAGACAGAACACTGTACACATAATAAGCAGACTAAAAAAAAATTTCAAAAATGTATCCCAGGCTCCTGACATTGAACTTCCATGTCCCTAGCAACTTGACTTGGGTGAATTAAGAAAAAGTTGCAAGTATCAAGAGAAACTTACTCAAAATCACCAAGGAAAGAGAAATGTTCATGATAAAATAAATGCTCAGGCAGGATCAGATAGGGAAAACCAGAAGCCATTCCAGGATAGCACTAACAATTACAGCTAGAACTGAGAGAGATCAAATCATTAAAAAATCATTTTTTAAAAAGCCCACTCAAGCCGGGCGGTGGTGGCGCACGCCTTTAATCCCAGCACTGGGGAGGGGGAGCCAGGCGGATCTCTGTGAGTTCGAGGCCAGCCTGGACTACCAAGTGAGTCCCAGGAAAGGCGCAAAGCTACACAGAGAAACCCTGTCTCGAAAAACCAAAAAAAAAAAAAGCCCACTCAAACCAGGTGTGGTGATATATGCTCATTATCCCACTACTCAGAGGGTTAGGCAAGAGGGTCAGAAGTTCGAGGCCTGGGACTGGAGAGACGGCTTAGCAGTTAAGAACACTTCATGCTCTTGCAGAGAACCCAGGTTTGATTCCTTGTACTCACATGGCTGCTAGAAACGGTCTGTAACTCATAGACACAGCATACAAATAACAAATAACTGGGCAGTGGCGCACAGGCATGCATATAGGCGAAGCACTCACATACACAGAATAAAAACAAATAAACAGGTGGTGGTGGCACACACCTTTAATCCCAACACTCGGGAGGCAGACGCAGGTGGATCTCTGTTGAGCTCCAGGCCAGCCAGGGCTACACAGAGAAACCCTGTCTCGAGAAAAGAAAAATAAAAGAAAAGAAAAAAGAAGTTCAAACCAATCTGGACTAGATAATGAGTTCAAGGACAGGTTGGAATGCATGAGAATCTCCTAAAAATACAGACAAGCCCCTGGTGGAGGCACACACCTTTAGTCCTAGCACTTGGAAGACAGAGGCAGGCAGAACTCTGTGAGTTGGAGGCCAGCCTAGTCTACAGAGTGAGATCCAGGGCAGCCAGGGCCACACAGAGAAACCCTGTCTCAAACAATGACAACAAACTACTGGAAAGGCAGGGAGAAAAGAACAACCAGCTTCAGTTACTACTTAATAACAGCTGTGGAGACTGAACATATATATACACGAGATGGGGAGTTCACTTACTTGTTCAGACAAAGGTGAGCTTCAATGAAAATATCCTTAGCTTTTTCAGGGAAGTCTTTGATTTTAAAATTAGCATCAAATCCTCTTATCCTTCGAATTCTGTAAATTAAGATGATAACCATCATAAAGGTGACGTCACAACAGGTAAAGGGTCTCAGCACCAATCCGAACAACCTGTGTTCACTCTCAGGGACTCACATGGTAGAAGGAGAGGATGGACTGACTCCCACAAGCTGCCCTGACCTCCATACTTGTGCTGTGGATGAGCCAGCAAGTGCATAGACAGAAACAAACACAACTGTAATACACTATTAATTCTTTATATAAGTCCAGAACTCATAGTTCATATTAATCTTCATGCTCTTCTACCCAGTTAATAACGTTTTGACTGTGTCAAGACTGTAAATTCCACTCTCTCTCAAATCAACCACTGTAAAGAATGAACAAGCAGGTCAGCAGGTCAGCAGGTAAGGAAGCAGAGGCAGGAGGATCTCAGTGAGTATAAGGTCAGCCTGGTCTACATAGGAGTTCCAGAACAGCCAGAACTATACAGTAAAATCCTGTTTCAAAACAAACAAACAAAAAAGATCAAGTTTTCTTTGGTCTGGAGAAGTAGTTCAGAGGCCAAGGGAGCATAGTGATTTGCAGAAGAACCAGGTTCCCAGACACACATCATGCAGCTCACAACTGCCTCCAATTCCATCTCCAGGGGGACCCAACACTGTATCAGCACTCAATTGCACATACCCACCTACAAACACAAATACCAATTTACAGTAAATCTTAAAGAAAAAAGAAAGCCGGGCGGTGGTGGCACACGCCTTTAATCCTAGCACTTGGGAGGCAGAGCCAGGCGGATCTCTGTGAGTTCGAGGCCAGGCTGGTCTACAGAGGGAGATCCAGGCCAGGCACCAAAACCACACAGAGAAACCCTGTCTTGATAAAAAAAAAAAAAAAAAAAAAAAAAGGGGGGGGGGACACCAAAACCAGCAAGATTCTGAACAGAGAGCTTCTAAATAGCAACACTGAAAACCGAAGGAAAAGCCAGTCCTGGTGGTGCATGCCTTTAATCTCAGCACTCAGGAGACAGAGCCAGCTGCATTTCTCCAGTTCGAAGCCAGCTTGATCTACAGAGTGAGTTCCAGGACAGCCAGGGCTACAAAGAGAAACCATGCCTCAAAAAAACAGAAACAAACAAACAAAAACTGGAGGTGGGCATTAGTAGGGTTTTTGGTTTGTTTGTTTCTTTTTCAAGGCAGAGTCTTTCTGAGTAGCCCTGGCTGTCCTGGATCTCGCTCTCAGGCTAGCCTCAAACTCACAGAGATCTACCTGCCTGTGCCTGCAGAATGCTGAGATTAAAGGGGTACAGCACCCAGCTTTTCTGTTTTTTTTTTTCAGGACAGGGTTTCTCTGGTATACTTACATGAAGGAAAAACACATAAAAATAAAAAGAGAAACCGGACAGTGGTGGTGCACGCCTTTAATCCCAGCGCTCGGGAAGGCAGAGGCAGGCGGATCTCTGTGAGTTTGAGGCCAGCCTGGTCTACAAAGTGAGTTCCAGGAAAGGAGCAAAGCTACACAGAGAAACCCTGTCTCAAAAAAACAAAATAATAATAATAATAATAATAATAAAAAGAGAGAAGGAAATCAATGTAATATACCATACAACACAGTAAGGATAAAAGCGTATGTTCTTCTCAGCCTAGAATACTGAACCCTAGCTGTCTCTGATACCTACGCCAGCAGTGACGTCGCACCCTTTTTTAATCGCTCTGTCCTCTGTGTCAGTCCTTCCTTTGAAAGGGATGACATTCGACCGTCACCTTCAGGCGGAACATAGGGATCAAATATACCAGCTGTAAGGAGAGAAGAGAATTAAAAAACTGTTGAAAGATTGAGAAAGGGGCCAGGCGGCGGTGGTACACATCTTTAATCCCAGCACTCAGGAGGCAGAGGCTGGTGGACCTCTGTGAGTTCGAGGCCAGCCTGGTCTACAGAGCAAGATCCAGTTACACAGAGAAACCCTATCTCAAACATGGCCCCCCCACAAAAAAAAAAACAGAAAAGAAAGAATAATTTAACTCCTTCGAGAGTCTGTTTCTACTTCTACAAACTGGAGAACTTTCATTCTTTCTAGAAGTTGTGTGAAAACAAGATCAAAAGACAACCTCATAAACAGGACCAGTACTGCAGTTAAGTCTCAGTTACTCCTTAGGCAGAAGGATCACAAATTCTAGTCCACCCTGACACACTTAGAAAGATTCTGTCTCAAAGGCAAAAAGAAAGGGAGACTAGAGATACAATTTGGTGGTAGAGCGCTTGTTTAGCACATATAGCGCCCTAAATTTCATCCCAAGTACTGTAAAAACAAAACAAAACTGACTTTATGAATTATAGTATATATAAAGTTAATCGTTACTGAGGTTGAACTTAGTGGTTAATTTAATGATGCTGTCAGGGGTGGTGGTGTCTGAGTTTGAAGACAGCCTGTTCTACAGGCCTGGTTCAGGACAGCCAACGCTACACAGAGAAACCCTGTCTTGAAAAAAAGGGGGAAATTTTTTAATGCTATCAATCAGTCTAAGGCATTCCAAGCGCCAGTAGAGGATTGAGTCAGAAGCCCAGAAATACTGTTCCTCACCTGTACAGGCTAGATGTATAGGACGTTCCAACTTTTCTGGAGGAATAACCAATCCTGCTTTCCTGGCATGTTCCAAAAACTCCTTCTCTGATTTGTACTTGAGTTTACGAGGAGTGGGTCTGAATCGGCTTTTGTTTTTCACTGGAACTACAGCTGGGAACTGAGTCACCAGAATGGGCTGGGAGGTAAAGGCAAGGTTAGCATATAAGTAATTTGGAAAGAAAAACCTATCTTGAGCAAACTGTATGCAAAGTCTTACAGAAAGGGTATATCCAAAGAATGCTTTAGAAGAAGTTATGGAACAACTGCTATGGAGAAACTACATTACTATTTGGACACCTGAGATGGCTCTTACCACAGCCAATTAATAACTTTTATTAACATCAGTCAACACTTACAAAAAGCTTTCCTTTAATACATTCTGTAGTACTGCTGTACACGGAGATGATTAAAGCAAAAATCCTACCATCAAAGACCTTTCAGCTTGATAGTGAACCTTAGTATCAACCCAATACTGAAGAGTGGACGGTTATTATTAAAGCATTAAGCAGATCCTAGGGGCATTTCCTCCACGCTTCTCTCTTCTTCTCCACACTTCTATTTTGCTTCTTTTTTCCCCCAAGATTTATTTTATGTATATGAATGTTCTATCTGCATGCAAGCCTCCACATCAGATGAGGGAATCGGATCCCACTATGAATGGCTATGAGCCACCATGTGGGTGCTGGGAATTGAACCCAGGTCCTTTGAAAGAGCAACCATCTCTCCAGCCCCCTATTTGCTTTTTTCGCCCAAGCAGTGTCTCGCTGCCCTTATTTCTGTCCTTCTAGCTCCTAACTGCCCAACAAACTTTTCAGAAGCCAGGTGACCTTCCCCCTCCCATCCCCATCATGATTTCGCTCCAGACTAAGACACAACCTACCTTGTACCCCTATCCTTGGCAGTTTCTTGGTTTTTTTTAAGAATGTAAAAGAAGCGGGCCCACCTTCCAAGTCACTACTTCCTTCCTTTAAACAACTTCTCACCCAAACGACCACAGCTACTGTGGAGAAGCTTAAAGCCAGTAAATGGAAATCGCCCTCCAGGCCCCGCCCAGGTTGTCTTCACTGAGCCACAAGAGAGACGCGGAGGGATCGAACTCTTCCCCAGACCAAGTCAGACTCGAATCGTCCAAGCTCATCAAAGACCACTGTACGATTATAGCCTTCTACTCTGTCCTCCTCCTTCTGCCTCTAAAGTTCCATCCGCCTCGTCCCTACCCACCTGCCGAGACCACCATCCCAGGGCCCTGGATAAGCAGGACAAGCCCCGAGGCATGGGGGCTGCCATTTTGTTGACGCAAAGGCCGCCGGGATGCTGGCTGAGCGGTCGAGCACGGAGCTGGAGAGGAGGCGCACAGGGTGGAGCGAGCTCGGGAGTGGAATTTTCCAAGGACGCGCGCCCTCGGCCGAAAGGTGAGCCGCGCGCACGCGCACGCTCTCGTGCGGGGCGGGGCGGAGGGCGAGGGTACAGGGAGGGCGAGGAGGGGCGGGCAATGCGGTTGCGCGTGCGCAGTGAGATCGCTCTGGAAGTAGGGTAAACCGCACGGTTGTCACGCGCCAGCCGGAGACCGGTGGAGAAGCCGCTGCGCCTGCGTACCAGGCTTTCTGTGGGGCACCGGGTTGCTGCATTCCTGGTTGCTTAGCACATTGTTACACCTTGTTTACATTCGGTTAAAAAATGAAAAACTGTTTCCCTCTGAAATCAGAGGACTTTGAGATTAGTGTTTTCTTTCATTACTTGGAATACACTAGTGGTATTTAGAGCGAAAATGATAGTTCTGGGTGTGTATCTGACTGCAAAATGCTGTATAACCTAAAAACCGTCTGGTTTTCTACGTGAAAATTCTTCCTGTTCTATTAAGGAAACTGACTACTGTGGTTACTGAAAAGCAAATGACACTTGGATTGAAAAGAATCTTTTTTTTTTTTTTGTCATTTCCAAAAATGTGGCATTTTACATAGATCAACGTAATCCTCACCACCAAAAAACAAAAAAATATTCCTGTTTTACATATGTGGTTGGGCCAGAGATACTAAATATGTAATTTAAGTTTAGACAACTAATAACTGGCAGACTTGAAAGTCGGGTCCATGGAGTGTAAACAACTCCAAAACTGCTTCACATTCAGTGGCTAAAGGAATCGTGATAGGAGTTCCAGTTCTCCTGAACATCCAGGACCATAAACACTTCTGAAGAGCAAATACTGTTCATAATTTTGGTTTTCATATTCTGTAGATTACTACTAATTGAGCACTCGTCTACATTATTTTGCAATAGATTAGGAGTTAAGGTCTGTGCATGTAAGAGCTTCCAATTTGAAGTAGACTTGCTGATAGCTTAAAGTGCTAAGAGCTGTTATCAGAGGGACTGAGAGATTCCATACAAGTTTGGAAATCTTATGTATTGTTTCAAATCTTAACTTCTAAGTCTATGGAATTTTCTTTTCTTGAACTCATTATGTAGCTGAGGATGACTGTGAACCACACCTTATCTTCCTGCTTCTGGAACCAAGTGCTGGGATTACAGGCATACACTACCATGATCACCCTTTGAAACTTCTTTTTTGTTGTTGTTGGTTTTGTTTGTTTCTCTGTGGTACCCTGTCTGGAACTTGAAACTTCTTCAAGGGTAAGAATTTCCCCAAATTTCTAGCCTTAGCACTGAACTTATACCATGAGATACACTAATAGTGACATGAAACTAGGTACTATATGTATGTCAACTTAATAATATGTATATTAATAGGCATTTAAATGAGAGATGTCTATTATTTCATTATTTATTTCTTTCTTTTCTTTTTCTTTTTCTTTTTTTTTCTTTTTTTTTGACACAGGGTTTCTATGTGTAGCTTTGTCCTAGAATTCACTCTGTACACCAGGCTGGCCTCAAACTCATATTCCTCTGTCTCTGCCTCTCAAGTGCTGGGATTAAAGGTGTGCGACACCACTGACTGGCTCTTTACTTACTATTATTATTAGTGTTTTGTTTTGGTTTTGAGACAGGGTCTCACTGTGTAGTTCTAGCTGGTCCTCTCTATACCTGGCTGACCTCAAACTCACAGAGATGCCCCTGCTTCTGCCTCCTGAGTGCTGAGATTAATGGTGTGCTCCATTGTGCCTGGCCATAGACATCTCATACTTCTTTACAGACTCCTGTTTACCTACTCTATTCATTATAAAATAAAACATGATTTTTTTTTTAATTTGTTGCTCCGGATGAAGTAAGAAAACCTATATGGATGAGTGGCTATTGATTACTCCAGAATATTGTTATAATCTTTCTCAGACTCTGCTCTTTGGTCACGTTTTATTTTGGCCACATGGAGTAGGTAACACATCCGAAGTCATTTCTGCCTGACCTCTGGTCAATTTCTCAGATACTGCAAACTGATTACATATCAGCCTGGATGAATAAGAGTAGTCAATATGGTTTAGTTCATTAAAGGTGATCATGTTGCTTTTGATTAGCTGTTTTGGAAAATCTGTATTATCCTTCTTCCTCATTAAGTCCAAAGATAATTGCCAGCTGTGTGCTGAGGAAGTAACACTAGAGGATGTTTCTTAATCCGCCAACACTAATACTTTGCATTTCTCAGAATGCAAGATGAAAAGATTTTGCGTCATGTTCTCTTCAGCAGCATATACATTAAAACTGGAATGATGTGGAGAAGACTAGCATGGTCCCTGCTAGGATGACATGCAAATTTGTGAAGCGTTCCATATTTTTATCGCCAGGAGGAGCTTTCTACAGAAATATTTCTTATATTTCTCTCTCTCTTTCTTTTTCTTTCCCTTCCAGTTCTGTGCACAAATGTTGTCAACTTTACTAGTTCTATAATTGTTTAAATCTGTAACTGTTGGGCTGGACAGTGGTGGCTCAAACCTTTAATCCCAGCACTCAGGAGGAGGCAAAGGCAGGTGGATCTCTGAGTTCAAGGCCAGCCTGGTCTACAGAGCAAGTTCCAGGACAGCCTAGGATACACAGAGAAACCTTGCCTCACACCCTCCTCCCACAATAAATAAATAAAACAACAAAATAAATAAATAGGTACCAGCACGTTTTGGTTTTAAAAAGCTGGTATACCAAGTCTTTGTCATTTCCTTAAAAACAGAAAAAAGGAAATAGAGTCAGGAGAGGTGGCTCAGGGGTTAGAGCCCTGGCGGCTCTTCCAGAGGACCCAGGTTCAGTTCCCAGCACTCACATGGTGACTCATAGCCCCCTGTAACTCCAATTCCAGCGGATCTGATGCCTTCTTCTGGCCTTTGATGGCACTACATGCATGTGGTGCATAGAGAAACATTCAGACAAGCATTCATCTACATAAAAATAAAATAAATCTCCTTAACAACAGAAAAAAGGAAATACTATGAGGCAGACATTTCTTCCCATTTTCTCTCAACACACAAGGTATTCCTGGAATCAATGCACTTTTGTCCCAGTGAAACTTTCAAATGGGGCCTTGTCTTAATTATTGCTGTCAAGAGACACCATGACTACAGCAACTCTTTTTTTTTTTTTCCTGAGACAGGGTTTCTCTGTGTAGTTTTGGTGCCTGTCCTGGATCTCGCTCTGTAGATCAGGCTGGCCTCAAATTCACAGAGATTCGCCTGGTTCTGCCTCTCAAGTGCTGGGATAAAGGGGTGTGTCACCACCAACCGGGAACCATGGCAACTCTTATAAAGCAAAGCATTTAATTGAGTGGCTTTTGGCTCAGAGGTTCAGTCAGTCCATTATCGTCATGGTGGGACATGACAGCATGTAGGCACACATGGTGCTGGAGAGGTAGCTGAGAGCTCTACATCTTTTTGCAGGCAACAGGAAGAGGTCTGAGACACTGGGCGTGGCTTGAGCATGTATGAGCCCTCAAAGCCCACTCCCACAGTGACACACTTCCTCCAACAAGGCCACACCCACTCCAACAAAGCCACGCCTCCTAATAATGCCGCTCCCTATGAACTTATGATATATATATATATATATTTTGCCCTCCCAGTGGCAGATAACATCAGGATTGAAACTTAAAGGGGCTGAAGATATGGCTCAGGGGTTAAGAGCATGTACTGCTCTTGTGGAGGATCTGAATTTGATTCACAGCACCCATATCAGAGGCTTGCAACTGCCTCTAACTCAAGGAGGACACAGCACCCCTGTTCTCTGCAGGCACCCCCACACATATATGCATACCAACACACACACACACACACACACACACACACACACAATTAAAAAGTATTTTTTAAAAAGGAACCTATATGGGCTGGAGAGAGCTCAGTGGTTAAGAGCACAGACTGCACTTCCAGAGGACCTGGGTTCAATTCCCAGCACCCACATGGCAGCTCACAACTGTCTGTAACTCAGGGGAACCTTTGGCTGATATCTAGAACTGAATGGTAGAGCAGGCTGACCTCAAACTCAGAGATCCACCTGCCTCTGCCTCCCGAGTGCTGGGATCAAAGGCATTTGCCACAAATTTTCGGCTCCGGCTTTGTTTTTTAAAGATTGGAAGTTCTAAAATTTCTCTGAGTGACCTACATCTAGAAGAGCACAACTGATTTGAACGAGAACATTTTTCAGCCGGGCGTGGTGGCGCAGGCCTTTAATCTCAGCACTCAGGAGGTAGAGGCAGGCGGATCTCTGTGAGTTCAAGGCCAGCCTGGTCTACAGAGTGAGTTCCAGGAAAGGCGCAAAGCTACACAGAGAAACCCTGTCTCGAAAAACAAACAAAACAAAAACAATAAAAAAAAAACAGGAACATTTTTCTGGAGAATTGGAAGAATGTGATTCTAAACACGATGATACGATGATACATGGATTACTACAATAATAGGGTTGGCAAGCGTTTACATCGTGCTTCTCTGACATAAGGTGGGAGCACAGAGAAGAGAGAAGTGACTTCTCCAGGCCAGGTGCCAGAGAATAAACAAGAATGGTGACTCCTAGCAAATACTCTCAACTAATTTTTAGCTAACAAAATTAGCAGTGCTACTTTGTCACACAGGGTAACTCCCTGTGACCCTGACAAGTGCTTAGGAATTCGATAATGCTTCTTGGTCACCACTGATTCTCATCTATACGAAGGTGGTAATCCAATACTTAAATTACAGAATTATTAATTCATTAAAATCAAACAAGTTCCGCTCTGGTTAGTTTGGGCTGCAGCTGGCAGCCTGCTGATATCCTGGAAAAGAATCTGTATGGGGAGCCTTGTGGGATACAAAGGAGTGTCGCTGGCCCTTATGCTGAACACAGCAGAGGGACACCCGGTCCTGGAGACCCCCCCTGTGCAGTGCCCCTAAACAAGAAATCTCCAGACCAAGAGATGAGCTGGCTCCTCAGGGAACTCTAACATGCAGCTCTCATCTCTGTTGAAGCTAAACCACAGAAGCACAGGAAGTTTCCATGGCCCAGAGTGATTCCTTATGTCCGCGCTGCAGAGCTCTTCTCAAGGCTGCCTCTCTTTTTCATCTATTCTTCCACTTCCCTCTGCTGCTGGAGACGGAACCTCGGGCTTTGTGCTTGCCCTAGATTCCTCCTTCTGAAGGCATGTTCGGGGAGAGATGTTATTCATCCTGGCTCAGCCAGGAAAGAAACCCATGCAAACTGCTGCTGGAGAGAGTGAGGTCTAGAATTAATCCCTCGCTTCTCCTTGCTCCACTTTCTCCCAGCTGGCTAAATCAACAATAATCCTAAAAGGGAATTTCAGGCTATTTGTGACTCCCTACCTCCGCCCCACCCCACACTAGGGAGGAGAGGGCAAAGCCTTTGGATCAGAGTAATCTGTTTCTAACCCACTTCCATTCTCAGGGATTACTTCTAGGGGGAGGGGGAAGAGGAGGGAAAGAGCAATAAATCTTAGTGCCTTAGTGCTTGGGAATGTGAGGAGGAAACTCCAGATATTCCCTGGCAGCTGTAAGCACAGGGATTCCACGAGCCTGGGAGCTGCCTCCCTTCCCGGGGTCCACAGGCTGCAAAGGTCTAAACTAGGGTTTGGCAGTTATAGGCACTGAATGAAAAGTGGAAAGTTCATGGACAGATGAAGGTAAAAACTGTCCCCCTTGTATCTCCAAGTTTCGTGTCTTTCTATGCTGACGTTCTGGGTGAGGTGTGACATGGTGAGAAAGCTCTCTAAGGACAAAGGAAACATGGCCCCACTGCTGCTGGCTTCCATTTGTCCTGTGACCTTACACGAGTCACTTTGCACCTCTAATCACAAACTTGTCCTCAGCAAAAGGAGAAAAAAAGTCTTTCTCATGAATCCTAAAAGTCCAGATTCCCAAGGGATGTGGATCTCCTTTCTATTTATAACGCCACACAAAGACTGGATCCCTGGAGTATGTACCAGCATGTACGAGACTCTTGTGGGTCTCATGTGAATTGGCACACATCATTTTCTCTAACCTGTACCCCCTCCTCCACACCTATAGACCTCCATCATCCCAACATGCTTTCCCCAACACTGCTGCTTTTTTTTTTTTTTTTTTTTTTTTTTGAGATGCTCTCCAGTAGCTGTGGATGTGTGCTAATGCAGGAAACTTCCACTAGAGGGTACCAGGACTGCACTGGGATCTCAGATCGCAAGACCTGTGCAATTCAGAACTTTTACAGCTCTGCGTTGGGAAGTACAGAGCTCTCTATTTAGTGCTCATCACCTCGTGTGCTCTTTTACTGAGCTTAAAAAAACAGTCTTAAAAAGCCTCCACTATTTTGACACCATTTGATCTGATCTCAGCTCAAATGCAGCTTAGCATGGTGGGATCCATGGGGGTTCTGGCAACTGATACAGACCTTGTTGTATGATTTCCAAATTCTGTGAGCAAATTGCTTAAACCTGCTGTGGCCCCATACCCTCTGGTGAAATGGGGATTGCAAAACTGACCTCGCTGAGTGACAGCATATGGATCGTGTGACTGATAGAGCGCAGATGACTGGGGTTCTTTAAGTGCTGGAGGAGAATTTCGAACCTATTGCAGATGGGGAACCTTGGTGTTATAACAGATGGGTTTGCAGGAGCCCAGAGTCCCTTTTGCCATTTTATTCTTCAGTCTTACAGTTTTGAGGCTAATGCTGGGTGGCCTAGCCCCTCACATCTCATCACTAGAGCAGCCTAAGCATGCTGCTGTTCTTCTGCCCTTTATCTTGGTTTTCAGGAAGGTGAGTTAAATTTCTACTTCCCACTCACGCCTCCATGAAAACCCTCTTTTCTTCTGCCCCTGTTTCCCCGAACTGCACATTTCCTTTCCCTCTCGTCCCATCTCTCCTACATTCACTTCTGAAGATTCCTAGAGAAGTGAAGGTCTGGGGGGGGGAGGGGCAGAGCGATCAGGGCTTGCGTGTCAGCAGACACGTTACAGCTGCAGGGCAGCCCAGGGTGAAACCACAAGGCAGAGGCTGCAGGGTAGGCAGCTGACCGGCCCGCCCCTTGGCTCCTGTCATCGCTGTCTCACCCCAGAATTTTCCTGGCAGGAGTGGGAGAGGTTGGTATCGCGTCCTGGAGCCCTGCCTCACTGGCTGTCCTAGCTGGGTGTTTCTCAGTTATATCTCTCCGACTACCTCTCCAGGCTTCTGTGTTAGCCACACGGCTGGGTCATCTCAAACAGGAAACGCCCAAGAAGAGGAAACAGACTACCTAGTCATTTCATTCCTATCTGGGGACCCCAACAACACACATGAAGTTTGTAGTCCTTGAGATTGTTATAGAGTAGTGGTTATAAACTGAACAAACCCATCCGACATTGCTACAAGGGGCTTGATAGTTTCCGGATTTCTTTAAATAATTGAAAGACTTGTGCTTAACTTTATCCAAAAAAAGAAATTGTGCAGGAGAAGGGGGAGGGGACATGGGACCAGGAAGTAACACAGTGACTCAGGGCCCTATCTACGGACATAACTCAGGTCTCCCAACCCAACCCTAAATTCCATTCTTTTCCTCCACGAGTTACTCATGGGCCACAGTGATATTCTGGGCTTTCTGGACTTTATAATATTGTTCTTTTTTTATGTTGCCAAATTAAGTCCTGTGGATTTAATAGAAAATCAACTGTCGGGTGGTGGTGGCACATGCCTTTAATCCCAGCACTTGGGAGGCAGAGGCAGGCGTATCTTTGTGAGTTTGAGGCCAGCCTGGTCTACAGAGCGAGATCCAGGAAAGGCGCAAAGCTACACAGAGAAACCCTGTCATGAAAAACAAAAACAAAAACAAAAACAAAAATCAACTGTCTTCTGCTTCCTGACTTAGTTTGTCCATTTCACTATTTGTCCCTGTGCAAAATGTAAGATAGATGTGTGCTGCCGCCTAGACAGGTGGTCAATACAACTTGGAGTCATCTGAGATTCAAAGAAGACTGATACAGTGGTCTGTCATCCTGAGGTGACATTTTAGAGATCGGAGATTGCATGCTTGTAAGTCCCTGTACCAAAAATGCAAAGAATTATTTCCTCTTTTATTTATTTATTTTTCTTTCATTCTTTTGTTTTGTTTTTGACAGGATTTTGCTGGGTGACCCTGGCTGTCCTGGAACTCACTCTGTAGACCAGGCTGGCCTTGGACTCAGAGATCTGCCTGCCTCTGCCTCCCAAGTGCTGGGATGAAAGGCATTCACCACCATGCCAGGCTTGAAAATTATTTTCCTACCTTTCCATTATTTAAAGGTTCCAGTCATCCCTAAACTAGGGCTGAGTTTCCTAAATACATTAAGTGGTTTCCAGGAACGTCGATTTTAGTGCTCTCCTTTGGCAGAGGGAGCGGAGGCATTGCACACAGGCCAGGACATCCATCCTGCCAGAGCTCTCCATCTGGAAGAAAGAAAGCTTCAAAGTTTCCAGAAGGGTTGCCTAACAGGGAGGAGCAGCAAGAGAGAGACAGAGAGAAGAAAGCCATGGGGCTGGCACCCCAAGCTTCATGGTCTGAAAAGACAGTCAAATTCTGGAGACATGGCCCAGCTTCACTGTACTCTCCCGACCTTCGGACAGAATTTCCCCATTCCTTAATTCACTCCTTAGTTTTGTTGTTCAGACTGGGGTTCTCTGTATGCCGGACTGGTTTTGAACTTGTCATCTGTCTGCCTGAGCCTCTCCAGTGCTAGAGTGACGGGTGTTCACCTCCATGTCTGGCTAGCTACTTTATCTTCCCTATGTGTTTACCTATCTCTCCTACCTCTACCCAGATGTTTTATTCTATTGATTTAAGATTTATTTTGGCCGGGCGGTGGTGGCGCAGGCCGGGCGGTGGTGGCGCAGGCCGGGCGGTGGTGGCGCACGCCTTTAATCCCAGCACTCGGGAGGCAGAGCCAGGCGGATCTCTGTGAGTTCGAGGCCAGCCTGGGCTACCAAGTGAGTTCCAGGAAAGGCGCAAAGCTACACAGAGAAACCCTGTCTCGAAAAACCAAAAAAAAAAAAAAAAAAAAAAAAAAAAAAAAAAAAAAAAAAAAAAAAAGATTTATTTTATGTGTGTGAATGTTTTGCCTGCATATATGTCTGTGCACCATCTGTAAGTCTGGGGTTCACAGGAGCCAGAGGAGGGCCTCTGATCTCCTGGAACTGGAGTTGCAGATGGCTGTAAGTCACTATGTGACTGCTAGGAATCAAACTTGGGTCCTCTGGAAAAGCAGCCAGTGCTCTTAACTACTGAACCATCTCCCCAGCCCTATTACACACACACACACACACACACACACACACACATATATATTTGGTTTTTTGAGACAGGGTTTCTCTGTATAGTTTTGGTGCCTGTCCTGGATCTCGCTCTGTAGACCAGGCTGGCCTCAAACTCACAGAGATCTGCCTGGCTCTGCCTCCCGAGTGCTGGGAGTAAAGGCATGTGCCACCACCGCCCGGCTCTATTTACTTAATACTTTGAGACAGGATGTAGCACTGGTTGGCCTGGTACTCTCTATGTAGACGAAACTGTCCTCAAACTCAAAGGGATCCGCCTGCCTCTACCTCCCTGGAGCTGGGATCCAAGGCATGTGCCACCATCCGGGCCTCTTAGACTGTGTCTTAATATGCTAAGGAAAAATCAGGATTGCAGAGTTGCAAAAACTTTCTTATAACCCTCATTGTACAGAAGAGCATTGGAGCCTATGAGTTGATGCCATTATTTTGTGCATATGTTTTTGTTTTTGTTTTTTTGCCAAGTTCTTGAAGGTTCTATGATCAGACCCAGCCTGCTCTGCGTATAGCTGAGTGATAGAATACATGCTTAGCACGCACAAGGTCCTGTGTTCCTTCCTCATTGTAGGAAAAAAAAAAAAATACTCAAATGCATGGTATAAAGCATGAAGTTCAGTGTGTGTTTGTTTTGTTTTGTTTCCAGAATAAGGCTGGCAGTCAAAGTTGATTTGGGGACCTGGGACATGACTTCTTTTAGAAATAAGTAAAAGAGAATATACTATATCAGGGTGTATCCTAAGTAGGAAGGCCATTGGTCTATTAACATTGGCTTAGAATTTAATACATAATAACATTTTATTTATTTATTTTTTTATTTTTAAGACAAGGTCTTGCTGTGAGGCCCAGGCTGGTCTCAAACTTACCAACCTCTTGCCTCCACCTCCTAAGTGCTGGGATTGTGTAAGTATTAGTTTATGTGATGACTATTTACTATGACAGATATTTCTGTAAGCACTGAGGGAAGAGGGATGAAAGGGACATGTTTCTGACCCAAAGGCAGCTAGCACTGGGCAGTAAAAAGATACACTGCCAAAAGATGGTGAGAGCTAGGACAAAAGCAGTCACGGGGCACAAGGGGACGCAGAGCAGAGCATGGCATGGAGGCATGCAGGGGGCCACATGTGAGTCTGAAAAGATGAAATCCTAGGCATGGGGACAGACATGCTCAAAGGCACAACAGGTAAAATGACCTGGGATAAATTGGACATGATGGAGTATGCCTGTCATCCCAGCACTTGGGAGGCTGAAACAGGAGAACTGCTACAAGTTCAAGGCCAGCCTGGTCTACAAAACAAGTACGAGGTCAGATAGGGCAGTGAAGCAGGATCCTGTGTCAAAAATGAAATGAAGACAGTAAACCACCTGGGAGACCCAGGGTGTTCTGTGTGGAATGGAGCATTGCTTCCGAACTGCGGTATCCAGCTGCCCAAGTTACAGATACGAGCTGGGGCATGGAGTCTCCCACCAAATGCAGAAATTCTTACAGCTCCAGCAGCCTGTCACCCATATCTGCCTGGACCCCCTCAGTGCTGGGGTACCTAGGTCCTTGTATGCAGCCCTCTCTGTTGTGACGGAGCCCTTCCTATTCCGATGTGGTATTTTCTTCCCTCTTATACCTGGTGATCCTCACTGTGCTCTGCAGCATTGCGAGGTGAATCTCTACCCCTTTTCTATTAGGTCAAAGCAAGTGAAATATTATTGTAGATCAAAACAGTTGAATATGGGCAATTTTAAATGGTCAGCCTTCAACAGGTCAGCCAGGTATTTGAGAACAGGTATTACGGATTACTTTAGTTTTTCTTCCCTGTATCTTCCCTCTCAAGTGCTGCTAGGATCACAGGCATGTGCCACCAGGACCAGCTTTTAACATTTTTTATTTTTTGAGACTCAATCTCACGTAGACCAGACTGGCCTTGAACTTGCTATGTAGTTAAGGCTCACCTTGAACTGCTGACGCTCTCACCTCCACTTCTCAAGTGCTGGGGCTACTGACATGTGTCCCTACACACACCTCCCCTTCTAAGTCATGAGAGCTTCCTCATTGTGCTCCCTCACTAAATACATCCTTTCAGTATCTTCCTTAACTGATAACTGGTCATCGCAACACATGGTGAGATTATGATCTCATTCTACCTGACATTCTCCTGAAGTTGAGACTAGATTGAGTTTGTTGACACCTGAAACTTTTCACCTAAAATCTTGTCAAGCCAGTCCTCTTTTTTTTTTTGTTTGTTTGTTTGTTTTGTTTTTCGAGACAGGATTTCTCTGTGTAATTTTGGTGCCTGTCCTGGGTCTCGACCTGTAGACCAGACTGGCCTAGAACTCACAGAGATCTACCTGCCTCTGCCTCCCTCATGCTAGGATTAAAGATGTGCACCACCACTGCCAGGTGATTTTTTTTTTTTTTTAAACACAAATGTAAGTCTTAACTTTATCCCTGTTAAATTTCATCTTGTTGATTTTGGTACTTTGTTCTAATCCATCAAGATGATTTGACCACATTGTAAACATATATCAAACCCTCACACTGGGTCTGGAGAAACGATGTATCAGTTCAGAGCACTTGAAACAGTGCAAAGGACTTGAGTTTGGTTCCCAGCACCCAGGCCAGGTGACTCTCAACTGCTTGTAACTTTGTAACTTCAGCTCTATTGGATCTGGGGCCATCTTCCTAACTCCATAGATACTGCACTCATGTGCACATACCCAACACACACACACACACACACACACACACACACACACACACACACACACAGATACACTCATATTTAAATATTAAAAGCAAGCAAACAGCTGGGGGGTGCACGCCTTTAATTACAGTACTCGGGAGGCTGAAGCAGGCAGATCTCTGTAAGTTTGAGGCCAGCCTGGTCTACAGAGAGAGTTCCAGAATAGCCAAGGCTACACAGAGAAACCCTGTCTTGGAAATAAAAAAGAAAGAAAAAGAAAAAGAGAATAAATTTGAGCAAAGTTGTTCTATGTAGCCTAGATTGACCACACACTGGAAATCCTCCTGCCTCAATTTCCCAAGTTATAGGAATACAGGCATGTGCCAATACAATACAATACTATGCCTATTCCTGGATGAAAAACACATTTACATTTTTTCCAGGTATGTTTGAAATCCTACATTTATCATCCATTCTTTTGCATATCACCAAAAACCTCGACTTTAAAAATACTAGGGCAGTAATGCTGCAGCTCCTTTTCCTTTTTTTTCTTTTGGGGTGGGCGTGGTCTCACTACGTATCCTTGTCTACCTTGGAGCTCGCTGTATAGACCAGGCTGTCCTGGAATTCATAGAAATCTCCCTGCCTCTTCCTCCCAAGAACTGAGATTAAAGGCCTGTGCCACTGTGCCAGCCAGCAGCTCTTCTTCTTCTCAGTCTACTAAGAGTCTCTCTCTCTCTCTCTCTCTCTCCTCCCCCCACCCCCCCAGCAGGATCTCTCTATGTAGCTCTGGCTGTCCTGGAACTGGCTATGTAGACCAGGCTGGTCTCTAATTCACAGAGGTCTGCCTGCCCCTGCCTTCTGAGTGCTGGGATTAAAGTCCCGTGCTACCAGTCTGGACCTGCTTTTATCTTCTTACTCTGTCTCTCATTGTGTCAGGGAAAGGACAAATATATTCCATAGTTTGACACAGGAGCCTTCCGATCAGAGGCCTAAAGACTCAAGGTGAACTCTGCATTCACACACACGTGTTCTGTGAAGTTTGGACTGCAGTGCGGAAAGATGAGTTGACATGAAGGGTGTGCCAAAGAGTAATAGATTAAGGGGGAAACCCAGCAAGGCCTGTCTGTTGAGATTCCTGGCCTGTGTGAGCAGTGTTCTTCCTTCCAGGGTGGGTGGGGTAACAGGCTGCAATCAAAACGTCAAGTGAAAGTTTTTTAAAGTGGACTCCCATGGAGAGGTGGAGGGGAGAGGTGAAGGGGAGAGGGGGGAGGGGACAGAGGGAGGGGGAGAGGGGGAGGGGAGGGGGGAGAGGAGAGGTGGAGGGGAGAGGGGGAGGGGGGAGGGGAGAGGAGAGGAGGAGGGGAGAGGGGGAGGGGAGAGGAGAGGGGAGAGAGGGAGGGGAGAGGAGAGATGGAGGGGAGAGGGGGAGGGGGGAGGGGAGAGAGGGAGGAGAGGTGGAGGGGAGAGGTGGAGGGGAGAGGGAGAGGGGGAGGGAGCTGCAGAAACATTTTGAGGTTACATGGCTGGCTTCGGAGAAAGGGCTATTTCTCCTCTGGTCATACTTGGGATCTGCCTTGGGGAAGAAGAATCCTGGTGTCTGTGTGGCTTGCCTGGGAGAGACTGAGAGGCCAAACAACAGGAGGGCAGAGATCAGGAAGAAACTCAGCTTCTGAGACCTTTATTTGGGGGTATTGTTTGCTGAGCTATCCACAACTTTCAAGCTCACTTTCTTACCTACATATTCCTGCACCTTTTCTCTTTATTAATAATAACATATTTAATCTGTGCCTAGCCCATTAAAGCCGGCTGGTTCCACCATGCGACCCACATTACACACTTTTGAAGGTGAGCCCAAAACACAGCCTGCACAGCTCGGTCTGTTAGCCGATCCACTCAGTGAAAAGTCCTATCCTTCTAAAAAGCACAAATTCTGGACTGCTTCAGCCTGTGGCAGAGAATGTGTGAGGTGGGATCACAGGCAGAGGGGTGTAGTTTAGGCCAGCGCTTTCCCTCCGAAGCAGTGGAGCAACTGTCTTCTGGTCTCCGGGTGGATCTTCCCAGACAGGAAGCAGTTGGCCTGTCAGTCAGGCTCTTGCAATTCAGCACACTGTGAAATTCAGGAGGTGCCCCAGGCCAATTCAGGCAAGGCTATTCAAACGTCTACTAAGACCCAACAATGGGGCTAGACATTGCTGCGGTGGTGGGAACAACATAATCAAGTCACATTTTTTTGAAATCAAACTGATTGCCTGGGTTGCTAGCTGCAGGAGAGTGCTAAGTGTCTCAAGAGCCAGAGGCTTGAGGGTATTGTTTGGAGGAGAGGCAGCCAGAGGAGAAAGAGAGAAGGGAAGTAGGGTAAAATGTTTATCCCTGGGGTTTTCTGATTCTTGGGAACAGTGGAGATTAAAGGCCTCAGCAGCACTGGCAGAGGGAGGCACCTTCTGAAGTCTTCTGCTCAAGGTGAGTCAAATGCCTTGCCTGTTTGTCTGGAATGCTGGGAGGAAAGGGAAGGCAGGAGGGCAAAGAGCAGTTGGGAAAAGTTCCAAGGCCTCTGAGTGTGTGTTTCTGCGTGTGGGAGTGGTTGTGTGAAATGCTAATTCCTGTTATTTCTTGGCAGCTTTTCTGGAAACTGTGATGACAGCTACTGGTGGGAAAAATCACTAGGAACCACAGTCAGTTCCCTGCTTCTAGGTAGCTGGCTATCACCTGAACCATGTCTTATGGTAGACTACTGCCGATTCATTTCTTTTCTCTTGCTCATTTGATATAGTTAGGGTATTATTTTCATTGTTTGACATCTCTTGTTTTGAGTGGAGAGAAAATTTTGTGGTTGGGGATGTAGCTCAGTGGTAGAGCGCTTGCCTAGCAAGCACAAGGCCCTGGGTTCGATGATCCTCAGCTCCAAAAAAAAAAAAAGAAAAGAAAAGAAAAGTTCACGTTTGTTTGTTTCTTTTTTCTTTTGAGTCAGGGTCTCACTATGCAGCCCAGGCTGGCCTGGAACTTGATATATGTAGACCATGTTAACCTCACATTCCCAGTAATATTGCTCTCCTGCCTCTGCCTCCTGACAGCTGGGATTAAAGGTGTGCATCATCATGCTCAGCTGAGGAGCTCATTTTCAAAGAGCAGTGTATCGAGAAGTGGCAATGTCGATATTAACCAGAGAGAGCTTGTTGAAGAATAAAGAGTCCTGGACAGGAGATAAAGTCCACAGAGAAGACAAAGTTTATTTACTTATTTTCTTATTTATTTTCCTGAGACAAGGTTTCTCTGTGTAGCCCTGGCTGTCCTGGAACTCAGAGATCCACCTCCCTCTACCTCCCAAGTGCTGGGATTAAAGGCATGCTCTATCACATCCAGTGACAAAGTTTATTTAAACCTTTTTTAACTTTTTATTTTATGTGTACGGGTATTTTGCTTGCATGTATGTCTATGCACAATATGCATTCAGTGTCTCGGGACGTCAAAAGAGGGCATTGTGGATCTCCTGGAACCTGAGTTCCAGGTGGCTGGGAGCCGCCTTGTGGGCTGGGAACAGAACACGGGCACTCCGGAAGAGCAGCCAGTGCTCTTAACCACTGAGCCATCTCTCCAGTCCTAAAGTAGATAAAAACATCAACAACAAAACTCTCCTTTGTTGTTGTTGTTGAGATGGGTTGCATGTAGCCTAGTCTGTCCTTGAACTCACGAGGTAGCTGAGCCTGGCACTGAACTCTGATCCTCCTGCCTCCACCTCTCCAGGGCTGAAATCACTGTGTGACACAGTTTCCACCTTTAGGTATGCTCCAACCAGCTTTAGACATTCTCAAGATATCTTTAGTTCATTTATTTGTGTGACAGGAATTTGTGTCCCTCCAAGATATTATAAAAGGAAACAGAAGAGAAGCTGAGCGTGGTAACACACACTTGAAATCCCAGTACTGGGGAGGCAGAGGCAGGAGGATCACTAAAAGTTAAAGGCCAGCCTGGGCTACATCATGAGACCTTGTCTCAAAAGTGAAAAGAAAGTTGGAAAAAGGAACAAGAAGTATTTAAGCTCCTAAGGAAGTAATACCTTCTAGAACTCTCTTTGATTGTTTTCTCCAGCTATTCTGTTAAAGTAAACTGTCTGTGGCTGACCTGCCATTTTTTAAGTGGATGCTGGGCATTGCTAAGGAGCCTCTTGAATAATTTCCGCCTCTTAACTGGGACAGAGGTTCTGGCTATTGACATTGAGAAGGGTCAAAACAGAGCTCAGCTGATCTACTACCTCCAATTTTCAATGCACACCATGGAAGCATTTAGTTCTGAATTCAAAGCTAGATCACTGACCAGGATTGTGGCCCATGTTTGTGAACCCAGCATTCAGGAGCTTGAGGCTGGTAGATACAAATTTTGAGGCCAGTCTGAGTTATGTATGGTCACCCTGCCTCAAAAGAAGAGAAAAAAAATCAAGCTAGATTATGCAAACATAGACCAGTTCTGTTGACATGTGTGCTAGTGAAGAAGTATGAATTAAATAACAACGAAGGAAAAGCAAGGAAAGTCTTGATGTGATGGTACACACCTGGAATCCCACCCTTGGCAGTGGAGGTAGGAGGAGCAGGGCCAGTTTGGGTTATGTAGTGAATTAGAATTTGGGGCCAGCCTAGGCTACATGAGACCTTATCTCAAAGGGAAAAAAAGCAGAGGGCTGGTGGTGCTGCTGCTGGAGAGATAGCTCAGTGGTTAAGAACACTTGCTACTCCTGCAGATGACCTGGATTCGGCTACCAGTACCCACGTGATGGTTCACAGCCATCTGTAACTTCAGCTCCAGGGGATCCAATGCCCTCTGAAGACACAGACATACATGCAGGCAAAACACCCAAACACATAAAATAAATTAATAATAATACAGAACAACAACAACAACAAAAATGGTCAGTCATGGTGGCACATGCCTTTAACCTCAGCACTTTGGGGGCAGAGGCAGGCAGATCTCTGTGGGTTCTGGGCCAACCTGGTCTACACAGTAAGTTCCAGCCAAGGCTACAAAGTGAGAACCATGTCTCAAAAAAGAAGAAGGACAGGAAGAGGAAAGAAAGAAAAAAGAAAAAGAAGAAAAAAATCCACATCTGGAAACAGATGAATATACATAATAAAAGGCTTGTGAATGTTACAATGCATGGAATGCTCAATAATGATATGCCATGTGGTCAACATGTCACCTTTTAGGAATCCTTAGTTCATTGTGCTGAACCAACCTCAGTGTATGAATTTGTCCATTTCTGAAAATAGGTTTGTGATGTTTTGTCTCAGGTTGTTTATCTTTATCTTTGACTTTCACTGAATGAGTCTATATATCCCATAAAAAGATTCATGAGTTCGGTCCTTAAAAAAGAAACCAGATTCTGTATTTGTAGGCTTTCTGGGTATCTATAGCTTCAGACATAAGTAGAGAATGAATGTGTGAACAACCTAGAGAAAGAGAGAGAAAGAAGAAACAGTGAATGTGACCATGGAAACAGGGTGGGGAGGGGGGTTCACATACAAGCCGCACATACAGATCTGCAGTGTATCCAAGGCAAGTCAGAAGGGCAGACAGGAGCTGGAGAGAAGGCTCATCAGTTAAGAGCACTGCCTACTCTTATAAGAGAACCAGAGTTCACTTCCCAGCATCCACATTGTGGCTCACAGCTTCCTGTTACTCCATTTCCAGAGGATCCAACACCATCTTCTGGCTTCCAAGGGCTCCTGCAGGACTGTGGTGTTGGAATAATCTTTTTGTATACTGTGTGAAGATGTGTCTCCGTTCTACCTCACCTGCCTACGGCACCTTCTGATTGGTTTAATAAAGAGCTGAACAGCCACTAGCTAGGCAGGAGACGGGTGGGACTTCCGGGGAGAGATAGGAACTCTGGGAAAGAATCTGAGGTGGGGGATTCACCTGCCAGACTTGAAGTCAGACATACTTTACTGAGGGGAGGTAATGACCCACATGGCAAAATGGAGATTAATATAAACGGGCTTATTTAACTTCTAAGAGCTAATTGGGGCCAGGCAGTGGTGGCACATGCCTTTAATCCTAGCACTTGGGAGGCAGAGGCAGGCAGATCTCTGAGTTTGAGGACAGCCTGGTCTACAGATCGAGTTCCCAGACAGCCAGGGCTTCACATAGTAATCAACCCTGTCTTGAAAACAATAACAACAAAATAAACAAAAAAATTCCAAAAGATTAAAAACAGAAAATGAATTAACCATTAAGAAGGACGGGAGAATATAAATATTCATATACCTGATAAAGCATTCGTATCCAGATAATATAAGGAATAGCTAAAAACAACAACAAAAGACAACGATCCATTGAATGGTAAGATTTGAACAGATACTTACAGAGGTGTCTGAATGAACAATGAGTCATGAACAGGCACTTCCGGTAATTGCTGTAATTCTCCTTTCAGAATGAAAAACCTTGTCCTCCGCTGTTGGGAAGGCTGCCTGCCAGCAAACAGCCCTCAACTGTCAGTCACTCCAGTGATGACCTCAGCTTGTCTGCGGTCACTCTCTTTTCTCCCCGTGGCCGATATCCAAAGACTAATGAACATGGGTGTACAAAGACCCAGCCCTTTGCCCAAACTCAGAAACTTTTGAAGGTTATCCAGGCTCATTGCTTTCTAGAGGATCAGCTGAGCCCTCTGAGGGGTGAGAGGTCACTTCTTCTCCTCTTTTCCTTTCCTTTCTTTCCTTTTCGACATGGTGTCCCTCCATAGCCAAGGCCGGTCTGTAGCTCAGGAAACCTCCTGCATCCCTCTGTGTATGTGTGGGTGGTGGTGGTGGTGGCACATGCCACACTTGAGTGTGAAGATCATAAAATAACCTCAAGTGTCAGCTGGTTTTTCTTCTTTGAGTCAGGGTTTCGTTTGTTCTTGGCTGCATAGAGACCAGACCATCTGCCTCAAGAGTTTCTTGGTATTCTCCACCTCTCAGTAAGAGTGTTGGGATCCTAGATGCATACTACCAACTCTAGCTTTATGTGGCTTCTGGAACTCCAACTTAGGTTCTCATATTTTCACAGCAAGAGATTTGTCCACGGAACCATCTCCCAAGTCCAGAGTCTACATCGCAGAGATTTAACCCTTGTTATGGTTTAGATATAGTTTCAGTGGGTCCACTGCCAGGGGGTGGGGGGTGGGGTGAGGGGGGGTGAGGGTGGGGGATGGGGGGGGTGGGGAGGGGGGTATGTCATTGAAGTTTTGTTCACAGTAGCAGTGTGAGTTGTAGAACCTTCCAGGGGTTGAGTCTAATGGAAGGTGATTCAGTTCTCAGACATACTGTCCTCAGAAGAGATTCATGTTATTATCAAAGCATCCATTAGTTCTTTTAGAATGTGTCATTACAAAGCAAGGCTACCCAACATGCTTGGGCCCTTCTGCATGCAACCCTTTCCCTTTCCCTTCCTTTCTTTCTCTCTCTCTTTCTTTCTTTCTTTCTTTCTAGATTTATTTTATTTAATATAAAGTGTTCTTTCTGCAAGTTTGCCTGTACGCCAGAGGAATCAGATCTCATTGTAGATGGTTGTGAGCCACCGTGTGGTTGCTGGGAATTGAACTCGTGACCTCTGGAAGAGCAGTCAGTGCTCTTAACCTCTGAGGCATCTCTCCAGCCCCCATCCCTTTCCCTTTCTGAGTCTACACTGATGTGGCTTAGCCAAGGGGAGTTTCAGACAGTCTGAACAAATGAAGCGGCTTGATCTTTAGCTCACAGCCTTCACCACTGTGAGCTGAACAAGCTGTTTTCTTCATAAGGTCTTCATCCTCAATTATTTTGGTACAATCTCCCAGTGTGTCACCTTAATGGTAGTTGGAGGTGGACCCTGAGGGGAAGTGAAGATCCGGTGAGGTTGTGAAGGTAGGGCCACCATCATGACATTAGTGGGCTACTGAGAAGAGGGAGAGAGACCCAGGCTGGTGCTTGCTCTGTCTCACCATGTGATACCCTCTTGCCATGTTCTGATGTGACAGACAAAGCCCTTACCAGATGCCAGGACCATCCCGTTAAACTTTTCAGCCTCTGGACCCATGAGTTAAATAAACCATCTTTAGAATGATATGTTTAAAGACAAGGACTTGCTGGGCTGGAGAGATGGTTCAGTAGTTAAGAGCACTGCTGTATCAGAGGACCTGGGTTCGATTCCCAGCACCCATATAGTGGCTCACAACTACCTATAACTATAGTCCCAGGATATCTGACACTCTCTTATGGTCTCACCAATACCAGGTATGCAGGAAAAACAACCTTAAAAACAACCAAAAAAAGACATTATAAATAAATGAAATAAAGTTAAAAATAAAAAAGACAAAGTCTTGCTATGTGTCCTTGCTTGGTACTCAGCCTCTAGTCCAGAATGGCCTTAATTTAAGGTAGTCTTTCTGCCTCAGCCTCCCACGTTCTGGGATTATAGGCATCTGCCACTAGGACTGACTTAACTTCTTTTTTTTTTTTTTTTTTTTTTGGTTTTTCAAGACAGGGTTTCTCTGTGTAGCTTTGCGCCTTTCCTAGAACTCGCTTTGGAGACCAGGCTGGCCTCGAACTCACAGAGATCCACCTGCCTTTGCCTCCCCATTGCTGGGATTAAAGGTGTGTGCCAGCACTGCCCAGCTTAACCTCTATTTTTAAGTTAATGACTTGACTCAGGTATTTTGTTATACCAACAGAAAATGGTCTAATACACTTTAGAATGTGAGCAAAGGACATCTTTAAAAGACTTCCTGCCAGGTGGCTGTGAAGATGGCTCAACTGATAAACTGTCTACTGCATGAGCTTGAGGACCTGAGCTTGAATCTTTAGAACCTACATAAAACCAGAATGTTAACACATCTGTAACTCTCATGCTGGGGCAGCAAAGGCAGGAGACTTCTTGGAGCTCAAGGCCAGCCTCTCTAGCAGGATTGACAGACTCTAGGTTTAGTTAAAAACCCTGTCTCAAAAAATAAGATGGAGAGTGATCAAGGGGCACACCTAGTGACTTCTGGCAGACACCCATGTGCACACACACACACATAACCACATATACAGGTATACACCAGCTACCCACACCCTTTCCTGCCAGCTAAGCGTGGTGACACACACCGTAATCCCAGCACTCAGGAAATTGAGCTATGACGATGAGTAAAGTTCAAGGCTAGCCTCGGCTACATAGTGAGCTGGAGGCCAGCCAGGACTACATGAAACCCTCAAGACCAAAAAGCAACAAACCAAGAAATCAACAATAGCAACAAAAAACCCTTCCTGCCTATTAATTTTCTCTTTGCCTTTACTACCAAGGGAACCCAACTGTGATAATACCCAAGATGACTAATGATCAGGGAATTTGAATTAAATGCAAAACATTCATGAGAAGGGCTGAAAGGGTTAACAGTAAATGTTAGTGAAGTCGTAGAGAAACCAGGACTCTCTGGGATAAAATAATACCACTACTTTGGAGATTACCTGTCAGTTTCTTTTCTTCTTCCTTTTTTCTTTCTTTCTTTTTCTTGTCACTGTTGTTGTTGTTGCTGTTGTTTTTCAGTTTTTTTTTTTTTTTCTAGACAGGGTTTCTCTGTGTAACAGTCCTGGCTGTCTTGGAAATTGCTTGTTAAAAAGGCTCTAGGTCTTATTTTGAATCATAGTTACACTGCAGCTACAATTCTCACATCATCGATCTGAACACTTCAGGTTTGCCCAGTGTACTATATGTAATTGTTTCTCAGTAAAAGCTTATATACGCATATGAAAAAGGTGACCTGTGGGGGCCTGGAGAGATGGCTTAAGTGGTTAAGAGCACTTGTTGCTCTTGCAAGGACCTAGGTTCTATTTTTAGCACCCACATAGCAGCTCACAACAATCTGTAACTCCAGTTCCAGGGGATCCAATACACTTTTCTGACATCCTTGGGCACTAGCACACACATACTACACAGACATATTTGTAGGCAAAACACCCATGCACACAGAATTTAAAAAAAAAAAAAATGATGGCCTGGCAGTGGTGGTGGTGCACACCTTTAATCCCAGCACTCGGGAGGCAGAGGCAGGCAGATCTCTGTGAGTTCGAGGCCAGCCTGGTCTATAGAGTAAATTCTAGGACAGCCAAGGCTACACAGAGAAACAGAGAAACCCTGTCTCAACCACCCCCAAACACACACACACATACACACACCACAATAAAACAAAACAAAAATAAATAAATAAATAAATAAAATTGGAATCTAGGGAGAAGACATAGTTGGTAGAGTTGGTTGTCTTGCAAGCAGATCCCTTAACATTCAGGTAAGAGGCCAGGCTTAGTAGAGCTCTCATGTAATCCTCGGAGATAAGAGGGTCTCTGGAGCTAGCAGGCAAACTAATCCTGTTGAAACGGTGAGCCCCAGGTTCAGATTCAGATCCTATCTTTAAAAATATAAGGTAGAGAGCAATAGAGGAAGATATCAGACATTGATCTATGGCTTGTGTGTGGATGCAAGAACATACCACACACACACACACACACACACACACACACACACACACACAAATCATGGTGCATACTAGGCATTTAATAAACACAATAAACAAGTAAAGAGATGATTTTTTTCTGAAGAATTAAATTATTAAATAAGCTGGGAATCCAGGCATAGTGATGCACACCTTTAATCTCAGCACTTAGGAGGTAAAGGCAGGCAGGTCTCTGTGAATTCAAGTCAGAGCCTGGTCTACAGAGTGATTTCCAGAACAGCCAGAGCTACACAGTGAGACTCTGTCTCAAAAAACCAAACACCAAAACCAAAAGAACAAGTAAATTATCTCATGGAAGGGCTAGGGGAGACAGCTTAGGGGGTCTTAGTTATGTTTTTATTACTATGAAGAAACAACATGACCATGGCAACTCTTATAAAGGAAGACATTTAATTGAGGGGGTTTGCTTACAGTTTCAGAAATTTAATCCATTATCATCATGGTGGAGAGCATGGCAGCATGCAGAAGACATGGTGCTGGAGCTGAGAGTCCTACATCTTGACTTAGAGGCAAGAGGAAGTCGACTGGCTCACTGGGCAGTGTCCTGAGCATAGAAAACCTCAAAGCCCACCCCCACAGTGACACACTTCCTCCAGTTATGCCACACCTCCTGATAGTGCCACTCCCTTTGGGGGCTATTTCCTTTCAAACTACCACACCATGCCATGCAAGCCTGATTACTTATGTTTGATTGCCAGAACACACTCCTGTGGTGAGGTAGGAGGCTGAGACAGTAGATCACCTACATTCGAGGTCCCAGAAGCTTGTGCGTCAGGTGGCCTAGAGCACAACACGGCACAGAAACAGACCCTGAACTCAATTAGGTGGAAAGTGAGAACCAATTTCCAAGAGTTGTCCTCCAACTCCCACACACCTGCTGTGGCCTGCACTTGAACTCACACAATACATGCATAAACACTTTTTTGTTGTTGTTTGTATTTTTTGAGACAGGTTCTTAATTATGTAGCACTGGCTGGCCAGGAACTGCTATACAGACCAGGCTGGCCTTAGGCTTACAGAGATGTGCCTGCTTCTGCCCCCTGAGTTCTGGGATTAAAAGTTGTATGCCACCATGTCTAGCTAAATAAACATTTTTTTAAAAAAAATCCTATGAAAGCCAGGTATGGTGGATCATATCAGATAGTTATGAACTGCCATGTGGGTGCTGGGAGTTGAACCCATGTCCTCTGGAAGAGCAGTCAGTGCTCTTAACCTCTGAACCATCTTCCCAGCCCTGTAATAAAACAATTTTAAATCCAGATGAGGTGGTTCATACCTCTGATTCCAGCACTCTGGAGGCAGAGGCAGTTGGATCTCTGTGAGTTCAAGGCCAGCCTGGTCTACAGAGTGAGTTCCAGAAAGCCAGGGTTACATAGAGAAACCCTATCTTAAGAAACCAAATAAAGAAATATAAATAGGTAAATTTAAGCTTTGATATTCACAGGAGAGGTTGAATCAGGTCTGGAATGTCAGCCTGAGTCATTGTTAGGTACTGGAAGTGTTCAAAGTATACTGAGACAGTACCATTGGCCAGTGAGAAATGAAAACCATCATTGGTTTCTCTGTGGTATGCCAGCTCTTGGCTGCCACCTGACAAAATCTTGCCAATATCACTCTCAAAGTAATTTTTTATTAAACAAACACAGCACAATTGCTACCCTATTCTGAACACAAGTATCTAATCTCAGAAGTAGTATGTAAAGTATCTGAACTATTTGGTGAGACTAGCTGATTTTTATGGAGCCAGCTGAAATTAACTGTGGAGGTTCTGAATGAGAATGGCCCTGATAGGCTCCTAGATTTGAATGCTTAGTCATCAGGGAGTGGGGCTGTTTGAAAGGATTAGGAGGATTAGGAGGTGTGGCCCTGTTGGAAGAAGTGTGCCATTGGGGGTGGGCTTGGTGGTTTCAACAGCCTGAACCCAGCCCAGAGCTTCTCTCTCCCTCTGCCTCCTACAGATCAGGATAGCTCTCATCTACTTCCCCAGGGTCATTGGTGCTGCCATGCTCCCAGTCATGCTGACAGGGGACTAATCCTCTGAACTTGTAAGCAAGCTCCCAGTTCAATGCTTATTTTTATAAGAGTTGCCTTGGTCATGGTGTCTCTTCACATCCATGGAACTGTGACTGAGACATTAACCTATGCTGTCTTACACTAAAATAAACAACCTGAATATAGGAAAATCAAAAAAGAGATCCTTTTTAGGGTTTCATAGGTTGAAAAATCTAAACATGACAGAATGCCAGTCAACTCTCAAGAACAAGATTGGTGTAAACAAAAGCTCTTTTGAAGTTCCTTCTTATAAACCAAACAGCTCAGGAACTGAGGAACTACTCAGGGGATGTAGCTCAGATGGTAGCGATGTGATCTCTCAGTAGGCACAAAGGCCTGGCCTCTGCCTTCAGTGCCACATAAAGTGGGATCTGGTAGCACCATCCTCTAATCCCAGCACTCTAAAGGTGAAGGCAGGAGAATCAGAAGTTCAAGGTCATTCTCTGCTATACACAAGTTTGAAGCCAGCCTGGGATATAGTGAGACCTTTTCTAAAAAATAAACAAACATAAGCTGGGAGTGGTGGCTTTAATAAGAAAGAAAGAAAGAAAGAAAGAAAGAAAGAAAGAAAGAAAGAAAGAAAGAAAGGAAGGAAGGAAGGAAGGAAGGAAGGAAGGAAGGAAGGAAGGAAGGAAGGAAGAAAGAAAGAAAGAAAGAAAGAAAGAAAGAAAGAAAGAAAGACTAAAATAAACAAACACACAAATCAAGCAAACAGTTTAAATACCATTGGTTGCAGTCTTCACAATTTGAAAGCAGGATTGGTGATATATATATGTAAGGCCCTGGATTCCACCCTAGCACCAAGAAAATTAGTGAGAACTCCATATTAACATTGTATAGTGTTGATATGAGTATAAACTCTTTTTTTCTTTTGGTTTTTGGAGACAGGGTTTTCTTTTTTTCTTTTTCTTTTTCTTTCTTTTTTTTTTTTTTTTTTTTTTTTTTTTTTTTTTTTTTTACAGCAAGCATCTTTATTTGTGTACATGGATGCCTCCCCCTAAGGCAGGGTTCAAGAAGTCAACATTGGAGGTAAAGAAGATAAGGGTTTTATAGCTCAGTGGTAGAGGGTTTCCAAATGGGGAGTTTGGCAGCCAAATAGGCAGGGTTACAGGAGCAGAATGTAACAAGTTGGTTATAACAACCTCTGCAAAACAAAGACATGGTTGCAAGGTGGTCCTAACAAGGTAGTCATAACAAGATGGTCATAACAACAGGTAGTCATAACAAGGTGGTCATAATAACCTAAGCTGTTTCCTGGGTTTTTTTTTTTTTTTGTGTGTGTGTGTGTAGCCCTGGCTGTCTTAGAATTTGCTCTATAGACCAGGCTGGTTTGAATTCATAGAGATCTGCCTGCCTCTGACTCCCAAGTGCTGGGATTAAGGTCATGAGCCACCACCGCCCAGCTGTAAACCCTTATTGTGTATTTAAAAAAAAGATTTAGTTTATGTGTATGTGTGAGTGTCTGCATGCATGCCTGTGTACCACGTGTGTGTAGTACCCATGGAGGCCAAAAGAGAGTGCTGGATCCCCTGCAACTGGTATTATCTATGGTTGTGAGCTGTCATGTAGGTGCTAGGAAATGAACTGGGTCTTCTGTAAGCACAGCAAGTGTCCTTAAGCTCTGAGCCATCTCTCTCCAGCCATTTACATTTTAATATAATCATATACCATGAAATATTGGATATGTATTTGATGCTAAAATAAACAAACACCCCAGGTGGTGGTGGCACACGCCTTTAATCCCAGCACTCGGGAGGCAGAGCCAGGCGGATCTCTGTGAGTTCGAGGCCAGCCTGGTCTCCAAAGCGAGTTCCAGGAAAGGCGCAAAGCTACACAGAGAAACCCTTTCTCGAAAAACCAAAATAAATAAATAAATAAATAAAAATAAAATAAATAAACAAACAAAAACCCATATTGGGATTCACTAGCCTCTGCTTCCTGATTGTGGACTCAATGTGACCAGCTGCTTCAATTTCCTGTCACTATGGTGAACTGTCCCCTCCAAGGGTGAGTTAAAAATGAACCCTTTCTTCCTTAAGACAAAACACATATGGTTGTTTATCTAAAAATTAAAATTTATAGCTGGAGAGATGGCTCAGTGATTAAGAACATTGGCTGCTTTTCCAGAGGATCCAAGTTCAATTCCCAGCACCCACATGGCAGCTCACAATGGTCTATATATAACTCCAGTCCTAGGGGATCCAACGCCCTTTTCTGGCAGGTACCAGGCACTCACATAGTGGTATAATGATATGAATAAGGCAAACATTCAGGCAAAACATCCATACACATTGAATAGAATATCAAAAATAAGTTTTTAAAAAAGGAAATTCAAATTTAACCAGGTTTCCTTTTATTCCTGGCAAACCTCTGACCTGGCTGGTGAGTGTACCTTTAGCCATGACCATGAAGAGGACAGAAACTTCTGCTCCATGGATTTTCACTCTGTCCCCTTTACATGGTGAAAAACATGGAAATACACTTTTAATCATTTGGTGCCGTGATGGATCAACTATTAAATAAAGTGGAGACATCATTTGCAGCTCTTCAGTTAGTGTTTGTGTAAGGGCTGAGAGCCTCGGATTAACCGTACAGAGTTATGCCTAGAAAACCTGTTTCTCTTGCTGGGGTTGCTGTTCCTACTGAATTGGGAGATTCGATTCTGTAAAGCAGTTGGAGGCCTTCACAAATGCTGAGTGAGAATGTTTTGTTCTAATGACTGTCATCCCCGCCTTTCCCTAATGGGTTACCCTATTGTCTGGCCTTTTAGGACTTGTCAGACCTCCAGGAGAGAAGCCTGCCAAACATTGTTATTCCAGAGGGGGCTTGAAAAACAGCTATCCTGGCTGGGTGTGGTGCCACTCCAGAGGCAGAGATAGGAGGAGGTCAGCCTGGTCTACCCAGTGAGTTCTGGGCCAGCCAGGGCTACGTAGTGAGGCTCTGTCTCACAAATAAACGAAGAAAAAAAGAAAAGAAAGAAAGGACGAAAGGAAAGCGGGAAGAGTCCCGCTGTGCTCATCTAGATCACTCCACTCAGCATCAGCTGACGCTCTGTGGCACAGGATTCTGTTACCCTCATTTGAGCAGCCCGGTTATTCCAGCAATCAGATCTTTCTGTCTCCTTCCTGTCACCCGACCTTGACACTACCTATTCATGTGTCCTCTTTGCCTTGACTCCAGGCACACAATCCTTTCATTTTCTGTAAACTCAAATGCCGGAGTACTGGAATTCCCAGACACTGGCCTGTCTTAGGACAACAGCGGAGGAGCAGAGCTGCCCTCGGAGTGTCCCAGAAATGTCCTAGCATAGGTGACTCCTCTGTGAGTGACAGAGGACAGCCAGAGTCTCTGGACAGCAGACAGGGCTGGGAGTCTGAACCGCTTCTCACTGTGGTTTTAGTCTTTGCTCGCAATTAGCCCCGGGCAGACTGGGGAATCTCCATCCTGTGTCAGTTTTCTCTCCGTCTATTTGATGAACCAGCGACAATAATGAAAAGAAAAACGAACGAGTTTCCAACTTACTTTGGCTAGTCTTGAAATGCAACCTAAGAATCTTCAAGGTTCTGACCCAGCAGGCTGTGTCTCTATGGCGCTTTACAACAGAGTGGGAGAAAGGTTATGAAAAAGAAAGGACTTGAAGATTTTCCCATTCGAATCTGAATTCTTTGATTTTTTTCTTTTCTTTCTTTTTTTTTAAGTTTCTTTCTTTCTTTTTCTTTTTTTTTTTTTTTTGATTTATTTATTATGTATACAATATTAGGCCTGCATGTGTCCCTGCAGGCCAGAAGACCACACCAGATCTCATTACCCGTGGTTATGAGCCACCATGTGGGTGCTGGGAATTGAACTCAGAACCTCTGGAGAAGGAGTCAGTTCTCTTAATCGCTGAGCCATCTCTCCAGCCCTGAATTCTTTGATTTTCACTTTTGTGTTGTTTTGTTTTGTTGTAGTGGTTGTTTTGTTTCATTTTGGCAATGTGGAGATGTAATCCAGGGCCTCATACATGCTAGGCAAGTAAGTTTTACGTCCAACTGAATTCCTCCTCTCCTTTCCTTCTCTGTCTCTGTCTCTGTCTGTCTCTGTCTCTCTGTCTCTGTCTCTCTGTCTCTGTCTCTCTGTCTCTGTCTCTCTGTCTCTGTCTCTGTCTCTGTCTCTGTCTCTCTGTCTCTCTCTCTCTCTCTGTGTCTCTGTCTCTGTCTCTCTCTCTCTCTCTCTCTCTCTCTCTCTCTCTCTCTCTCTCTCGTGTGTGTGTGTGTGTGTGTGTGTGTGTGTGTGTGTGTGTGTGTGTGTGTGTGTGTGAATATCCTGCCTATGAAGGCCAACAGAGTAAGTCAAATTCCCCGGAGCTGGAGTCACAGGTAGTTGTGAACTGCCTGATGTTGGTGCTAGGAACTGAACTCCTGGGCAAGAGCAGCCAGCCCTCTATCCAGTGTGCCCCACCTCTCATTCCAAGTCCTTTTTTTTTTTTTTTTAGGAAAAGAATGAATCCTGTCTGCTTTTAGAATTGCAAGTTGCAAAATTCCCGTGTGAATCCCACCTGAACACAACTCCAATATTCTAATTCCTTGAGAAAGCAGATTTACCCCGGCAGAAGGTCACACTAGCATTTCCTGTCAGACTTCTGTCACCTGCCCTGCATCTACTGAGCTGTCCTGCTTTAGGATAAAACAGCAACAGCAGCAGCAACAACAACAAAACAATGAATCACTTAACAGAGGTGCACAGGGTTAAAGAGAGACGACACATTTTGCATCTTTCGGCACAGTGATACACCAGATCAGGACCCCCCAGAGTTCCTTGTCTTTGCTGATGCAGACTGGATACCATTGTGGCTTCTGATTCTGAGCTAACATAGGTGTGGGGTAATAGGAACATAGATCTCTCTTGAATGGTTTAAATTGTCTTTTGACTAGAGATTTTTCTTTTTTTTGGACCTGCCCTAATTTCTGATGTCAGGTCCCTACGGTATTCCTGCTATGTCTCTCAGGTCTCAGTGAGTGTGTGTTTTATACAGTGCGATCGCACTTTGAACTGAAATAGACCACAGCCAGACTCCTGCTTGTGCGGGCTTCTCAGGGCTAATGAGCAGGTTCACTCGCTCTTCTGTCTCTTTGGTTTCTTTGAGTTGGTTCAGAACATAGAGATGCTGCATCAACATCTTAGATTGTATTTGTGATTTTTAAAAAGATTCTTAAAAGCTGGCTCCATAGCTGAGCGTGGTGGTGCACGCCTTCAATCCCAGCAGTCAGGAGGCAGAGGCAGGCGGATCTCTGTGAGTTCAAGGCCAGCCTGGTCTATAAAACAGACGGCGAGGGCTGTTACACAGAGAAACCCTGTCTTGAAGCCAACCTCTCCCCCGGCAAAATAATGTCGGAAGATGGAGGTGCCCCAGAAGCTGGATTTACATTCTCTCTTTGTTCACCTCTAGGATTTTTTTTTTTTTTTTTCGTAGGGACAAGACAAGTTCCAGTTGAGTCACAAGCCAATTCCCATCTCTCTCTCCATTTTGTTTTCTTTTGAGGCAAGGTCTCCTTACCTAGACTGTTCCAAATTTACTATGTAACTGAAGATGACCTTGAACTCTCAGTTTTATACCTCTGCCTCTCCAGTGCTGTGATTACAGGCATTTACCACTATACCTGGTCTTTACGCTTTTTAAGTGCCTTAACTTCGATACTGACTCCAGGGAGGTTGGCAGCCCACAAGTGTCATCCTCAGTTCTTTATGTGGCTGAGACTCCAAGGCAAATTGCTGTCATAAAGTCACACCCCGTGAGATGAGATTCTACCAGGTGGTGGCAGACCTTTGTGTCTTGGATTTCTTTCCTTCACCACACCCTCAACCTGGGGTTGGACAAGGGCTGGGCTATTCTCTCTGCTAGGCATGGGATCAGATACTGAGGGTGGCCTAATTCTGATGTCAATTCTTCCTGTCAAGGACTTAAGAAACAGAAGAAGAGTCAAGGGTGGAGAGATTGAGGCTCTATGACTTATTGTCATGCTGTTGAGGCTTCTAATCCTCTTGGATACGCCAATGCTCTGATTCAAGTTGCTTCCACAATGATTTTTTTTTTTTTTTTTTTTTTTTTTTTTTTTTGGTTTTTTGAGACAGGGTTTCTCTGTGTAGCTTTGCACCTTTCCTGGAACTCACTTGGTAGCTCAGGCTGGCCTCGAACTCACAGAGATCCACCTGCCTCTGCCTCCCAAGTGCTGGGATTAAAGGCGTGCGCCACCGCCGCCTGGCTACACAATGATTTTTTTTTTTTTTAATTATTTCTTTTCTTTCTTTTTTTGTTTTGTTTTGTTTTTTTGTTTTTCGAGACAGGGTTTCTCTGTGTAGGTTTGGAGCCTGTCCTGGAACTCACTCTGTAGACCAGTCTGGCCTCTAACTCACAGAGATCCACCTGCCTTTGCCTCCCAAGTGCTGGGATCCAAGGTGTGTGCCACCACTACCCAGCTTAAATTCTTTCTTCTTAAAGAGTTATTTTTATTTTGTGTATATGGGTATTTTGCCTGTATGTATGTGTACCATGTGTAATGCCCAAGGAAGCAAGAAGAGTGAATTAGATTCTCTAGAACTGGAGTTACAGACGGCTGTTAGCCACCATGTGAGTTCTGGGAAACAAATCTGGGTCCTCTGAAAGATCAACAAGTCCTCCTAACTTTCCAGCCACTCTCCAGCCCCTATTTATTATTTATGTGTGAGTCTATGTGCATGAATGATGTGTGTGTGTGTGTGTGTGTGTGTGTGTGTGTGTGTGTGTGAGTGAGTGCAGGTGCCAAGTCATGCATGTGATCACAGGTCAACATCATGGAGTTTGCTCTCTCCTTCCATTTTTTTTTTTTTTTTTTTTTTTTTTGGTTTTTCGAGACAGGGTTTCTCTGTGTAGCTTTGCGCCTTTCCTGGAGCTCACTTGGTAGCCCAGGCTGGCCTCGAACTCACAGAGATCCACCTGGCTCTGCCTCCCGAGTGCTGGGATTAAAGGCGTGCGCCACCAACGCCCGGCTCTCTCCTTCCATTTTTACATAGAATCTGGCGGTGTGGAACTCAGGTTGCCAGGCCTGAGTGACAAAGGCCTCCACCCACTGAGCCATCTCCTGGCTGGATTTTTTTTTAAGTCAATGCAAATGTGGTTGAAACCCAATGCCAGCATGCCAGCATACCAGAACACTGTAACCTTTAAAGACTTGGGATTCCACGAGAATCGAGAATCGTCGCTGCTACATTCCAGAAACCCACACTGCAGACACAGACATCTGCATTCTTGCCTGCAGCTGTTGGCTTCCCTCCCTAACACACATTCTGTAGAGTCCTGGTGGCTCACACTTCCCAGGAGAACAGAGGTGAACAGGCCCGACTCAATCTGAAGATAAGCTGTGATGGGCTGGGTCTGTTGTGTAGCTGGGTCATTCAGGACTGATAAGTAAACTTTAGTAATGATTATGAGAAGGGTGGTGGTGGTGGTGGGGCTCAAAAGGAAATTAGGCAGGTGGAAACGCATGACTCTTTCAATTTCCTGATGGAAAGATACCAAGAGAAACAGAAATCTTTTGGACAAAATAGTACCAAGTACCAACCTTTGGCCTCGGCTGGATCCACAGAATAATATTGCCATTCTCCAATAAACAAATCTGGGCTGGGATGTAGGTCAGTGGCAGACCACTTGCCTACCATGAGTAAGTCCCTGGGTTAGAATCTTCAGCACCAGAACAAAGAAAAAAACCCTGAAAAAAATCTCTATCAGCCCGGGGTGGTGGGGGTAGTGGTGCACACCTATAATCCCAGCACTCAGGAGGCAGAGGCAGGCAGATCTCTGAGTTTGAGGCCAGCCTGGTCTACAGAGTGAGTTCCAGGACAGCCAGGGTTACACTGAGAAACCCTGTCTTGAAAAATCAAAAACCAAATATATGTATACACACACACACACACACACACACACACACACACACACACACACACACACACATATGCCCAGAACTCATTATGTAGACCAGGCTGGTCTCAAATTCAAATAGATCCACTAGCCTCTGCCTCCAGAGTGCTGGGATTAAAGGTGTGCACCAACACACTGCCCTGTACATATAATATGCTTCTTTTTTTTTTTTTTTTTTTTTTGGTTTTTTCGAGACAGGGTTTCTCTGTGTAGCTTTGCGCCTTTCCTGGAGCTCACTTGGTAGCCCAGGCTGGCCTCGAACTCACAGAGATCTGCCTGCCTCTGCCTCCCGAGTGCTGGGATTAAAGGTGTGCGCCACCACGCCCGGCTTGCGCCACCACGCCCGGCTAATATGCTTCTTAATGTATACCGAATTAACCTACTTTGCTTTCATGAAGAACACAGGAAAGTGACAACATTCCGTTTATTTTCATTTCCAACTGTCATTACAACAGCCATTTTAACTTACAGAAGACAGCCAAGGCTGGCGTCACTTCTAGACGGACTGTGCTCCAACTTTCTGTGTCCCTGGCTTTTGGAGCTCCTTCTTCATATTCCACAGGTAAGAATCATATTAGTAGAAGTAGAGTTATAATTTTCACCCTTGAAATTGATGTTGAGGCAAAAATTTCCAAGTCAGGGATAGTGATGTTTTGTTTTGATCTAACATGGTAGGTTTTATGGTCTCCCATGTTTTTTACATCTTTCTCTTCCCCTTTCTATGTTCCACAGCCAGGGTTTCTTTTCTGTCTGGATATTTTGGCTCCCTGCTCTAACTCCTTTGTATTTTCTTTGCTTTGAATCATCTCTTTCAGTGATCTACATTTTCTCCATGAATCCTTTATGCTTATCCCTTTACCTATCATATTACAAAAATGGTAAAACCTTTTTACAGAAAATTTCAAGCCCCAAGTGAAGCCCAAATCTCACTTATGGATGTGGAAACCAAGGCAGACAATGTATATGACTTGTTCTTGGTCACACAGAAGACACTGAAATTACCTCCTTGTGTCCTCAGAGTCTTGAGCTCAGGGCAAATGAGCACTGTACCACTGAGCTATATCCCCAGCCTATTTTCTTAACCTTCAAAAATTTTATATATGTATTTGTTTATTGTTACTATTATTTTGTTTTTTTGAGATGGTTTCTCTGTGTAGCCTGGCTATGCTGGAATTCACTGTAGACCAGGATGGACTTGAACTTCCGCCTCCTGAGCTAGGGTTAAAGGTACAGGACACTATACCAGTCTTTTTTTTTTTTTTTTTTTTTTTTTGAGATAGCGTTTCATGTAGCCCAGGCTGGTCTCAAACTCTTTACGTAAGGGAGGATGACCATGAACTTCTGATGCTAGTGCGTTCACTTCCAATTACAATATTACAATTGCTCCATCACCTCCCACCTAGCTAAAGCAGGCAAGATACTAGGGGTTTTCTCTTTTCTTTCTTTCTTTCTTTTTTTTTTCCCCTGGAGCTGAGGACCAAACCCAGGGCCTTGTGCTTGCTAGGCAAGCGCTCTACTACTGAGCTAAATCCCCAGCCCCTCTTTCTTTCTTTTTTTTTTTTTTTCTTCTTTTGTTATTGTTTTGGAAGATAGCTCAGGCTTGCCTGGAACTCACTATGTAGCCCAGGCTAAGCTCAAAGTTGTGGCAATCCTGTCTCAGCTCTCTAAATATTTGTTTCTCATATGCCCTCCCATTCTACCCCCAACCCTGTATCTGTAGGTCGTGTGTGCACTTGTGTGTGTGTGTGTGTGTGTGTGTGTGTGTGTGTGTGTGTGTGTGTGAGACAGGACAAGTGGAAATCCGAGGACAACTTGCTGGAGTCAGTTTTTTTCCCCAATGTGTAGGTTCTGGGGATGGAGTGAAGATTGTGAGGTTTGGAGGCAAGTACCTTTACCCACTGAGCCATCCTGCCTGCCCCCTTTTAAACTTTTTATTGAAGCTTATGGATTAGAACAGGATTTCTTCTTCTTATTTGCACATTTTTCAGGGGCTTGGTAAACATACCCAGAAATCTGTTAAAAGTAAGGCTGATTGATGATCTCCTGATAGCACTGACTTCCCTAGTCTGTTGGAAGCGCTAAGGAGAATTTCCAAAGGCCCTGGAATTCTCCATCTCAACTGTTTTTAGAAGCCTTAATAGAATAGAAGTTAGGTGGGTATCCATTCCCAGGTTGGAAATACTTGATATACTGAAATCTCCTGGGTTATGTAAATCAGGAATACGATTATTCTCTTCTTTCTCAGCAAGTTCAAAATTACTGCTGGTATGAAGTATTTTTTTGGATGGTGGGGGGCTAGGAATTGAACTCAGAACTTTTTGTACATGTCAGGCAAGCACTCTAACACTAAGCCTACACCCCAGCCCAGGTGCATTTTCCTTTTAATCCTGTTATTTAATAAAAGAAGACTGTCTATAGTCTTAGGTTCACAGTTTCCCTGTGGGGCACAGATCTGGTACAGGAAAGACAACACAGACTGAATAAGATGTCCTCTCGTGGCCAGCTGTGAGTCAGCTCCACAACTGAGATGTACTTTGTTCAGGGGCCTATTACTGAAAGCCATAAAAGAGCTAGAGAGGGAGCTCTTAAAAAAGGAAACGAAACAGAAAGAAAACGAAGAGAGCAAGGTGTGGTGGCTCAAACCTGTAATCCCAGCACCCAGGAGGCCGAGGCAGGAGGATAACTACGTGTTTAAGGCCATCTAGGGCTTCAGTCTGAGACCCTGTTTCAAAAAGAAATAACATGGCATGGTGGTTCCTGTCTTTTTTTTTTTTTTTTTTGGTTTTTTGAGACAGGGTTTCTCTGTGTAGCTTTGCGCCTTTCCTGGAACTCACTTGGTAGCCCAGGCTGGCCTCGAACTCACAGAGATCCGCCTGCCTCTGCCTCCCGAGTGCTGGGATTAAAGGCGTGCGCCACCACCACCCGGCGGTTCCTGTCTTTTACTTGGGGAGCAGAGGCAAGCAGATCTTTGAGACCCGGTCTTAAGGGGGGAGGGGAAGAGGAGGAGAAAAGGAAAATAAAGTATGAAAACAAACTGGTGGTGGTGCATGCCTGTAAACACCTGGGGGAGGCTGAGATAGGAAAATTGCAACAGTTTTATGCCAGCCTGGCCTATATATTGAGTCCGAGGCCAGCATGGGCTATAGGGTGAGACCCTGTCTCAGGAAAAAAATAAAAAAATAAAAAACCAAGCCAACTCTTGCTAGTATTTATCCTACAAACCAAACCAAACCCTATACATTCCATCGCAAAACATAAGAACAAGTACAAATAAGTCAGCAGTCAGTACCGGAGCTAAGGGGCGAGGGTTAGAGCTGGGTGGCGTCAGTCAACGAGGACAGAAAAGGATGAGGAGGCCATTCCAGCACTAATCTGTGAGCAATGGTAGAAGGCAAACGAGGCAGCTGTAGGGGCCAAACAGTAACGGGTTAGACTGGAGAATGTGTGTTAAAGGGTAGGAAAAAACAAGTCAGACGAGCCGGGGTGGCGCTCACTTTAATCCCAGCACTAGGAAGGCAGAGGCAGGTGGATCTCCGAGTTTGAGGCCAAAATCGCTCACAGACAGCCTTAGATGGTTATAAATCAATTTTGCTTTGACACAGGAAGCCTTTTGGGTATTTTTAAAATGAAAATATCTTGGGGGAACTGATATGCAGTTAGATTAGAATAAGACAAAATGGCAGAATTATGAAGGGAGCTGTTGTAAAGTTCCACGGAGATAAAAGAAACCGACTGGGTCCCAGCTCCAACCCCGCCTGTATACAGGTCTTCGGCAAGGCATGAACTTTTTTTTTCCCCCTGAGACAGGGTTTCTCTGTATAGCCCTGGACATTCTGGAACTTGCTCTGTAGATCAGGCTGGCCCTGAAATCACAGAGATCTGCCTGCTCCTGCCTCCCGGGATTAAAGGCGATTGCCACCATTGCCTCACTATCTCCCTTGTTTTAATTCTACTCAGTGGCTCACAGTGTGATGTGGTGATGTCTATGGACAGGTCTTGTCCAAGAGAGCATTCTCCACTGAGTCTTGGAAATGAAGTTTTGGCTCTACTTTAGAAATTTCTTAAAACAAAAAAGATATATGCTTTTAGGAATAAATATCTTTTCCCTTGATCTAATTTAGACTCATGTCTAATTTAACTACAGAATGGAGAGAGCCACAGTTAGGACATTTTATGAAAGTCACAATTGGTAAAGAGTCCTGTCATTTAAAAAAGCAGAAACAAGCCGGGCGGTGGTGGCGCACACCTTTAATCCCAGCACTTGGGAGGCAGAGGCAGGCGGATCTCTGTGAGTTCGAGGCCAGCCTGGTCTACAGAGTGAGTTCCAGGAAAGGCACAAAGATACACAGGGAAACCCTGTCTCGAAACCACCCCCCCCCCAAAAAAAAAAAAAAGCAGAAACAAAAAAAACGAGGAGCTTGAGGTGTGGCTTAGTCGCAAAGGACTTGCCTAGCCGGTATGAAAGCTATGAGTTCAAGGCCTAGCACCACAAGAAGATAAGAAAGATCCCGGAGACATATTTATTTTTAATCTATGTTTTTTGAGTCAAAATCTTTCTCCGCGCCCAGACTATCCTGGAACTCACTCTGGAGACCAGGCTGGACCGCGATGATCCTCCTGCCTCAGTCTCCATGCCCAACTCCGAAGCATCTTGTTTTAAACATTAAATTATGATTAGAAGGTCCGGTCCTTCTCATGTCTGAAACCACTCTCCCGAAGGTCCCGATCTCACTGGTCGGAGCGCCTAGGAGAACTAAGGAAATGTTTTCAGGTCGTCCCCTTCAACTAGCCGTGTGACAGAAAAGAGCCCCGGGTCAGGATTAGACCGCCGAGGCGGAACGGCTGTTTCCACACGTCACCCTGGCCGGCCGGACCGACCGCCGCGGCGGAGGCTTCCATTCCTTCCCCTCGGCACCTCGGGAGCTCCTCCTCCATCCACGCCCTCCCTTGGCGGCTCCCTCCTGCCCCAGGCCGAGCGGCGCCGCCGACAGGTGCAGCGCCCAGAGCCGCCCCGCGCCTGCCCGGCCGCCGGCCGCGCCCCCGCGGCCCCGCCCCGCCCTCGGCGCGCGCCCTCGGCGGGGGCGCGCCCGCCCCGCGGGGCCGCGCACGCCGCCGCCGCCGCCTCCTCCCTCCCTGCCCTCCTCCCCTGCCCTCCCCTCCGCCCCCTTCCCCGTAGGCAGCCCGCCCGCCTGCCCGCCCGCCCGCCCGCTCCGCCGCCCGCACCGCCCGCACCGCCGCCCGCCCGCCCGGCCCAGGCAACCCGCTGGGTCCGTCCCCCCGCCCCAGCCTCCCCGGCGGCTCTCGGCAGGCGGTCGCCCGCGCCCGGTGGATGTGGCTGGCAGCCGCCGCCCCCTCCCTCGCTCGCCGCCTGCTCCTCCTCGGCCCTCCGCCTCCTCCCCTCCTTCTCCTCCTCAGCCGCTCCTCTCTCCGCCGCCGCCGCCGCCGCCTCCTCCACAGCCTGGGCCTCGCCGCGATGCCGGAGAAGCGGCCCTTCGAGCGGCTGCCCGCCGAGGTGTCGCCCATCAACTACAGCCTCTGCCTCAAGCCCGACTTGCTGGACTTCACCTTCGAGGGCAAGCTGGAGGCCGCCGCCCAGGTACGGCGACCCTCGGGCGCCGGCGGCGAGCAGCGGGCGAGCAGTTAGGCCGCGCCCGCGGGCTGGGCTGGAGGCCGGGGCGGGCTGGGCGCGTGGGCCGCGGGACCGGGCGGGAGGCGGGTGCGGCGCGCCCCTCGAGGCCCGGCGTGCTGGGCCTGGCCGGGCGGGGACCGCGGCGCGGGAGGCTGGCGGGCGGAGGGCGCTGCGCCCCTCGGGCCCCCCCCCCACCCCGCACACCTGTGTGCGGCGCCCCGGGTCCCCGCCTTCCGGGCCCCGCGCCCTGGGAGAGGCTGGCTTGGGGGGTGGGGAACCAGACGGGGCTAAGAGTGCCTGCTGGGTCCCAGCCTGGCGGACTCGGTTCTGGTCTGGTTGTCCCTTCACCCCACGGGGGATAGGTTGGGAGGGGGTGGTCATCAGGCCCTCGGGAGCGAGCAGGGGAGCGTCTCGAAGGGTGGGGGGGAGAGTGGAACGAGAATGTTAATCCCCGGCCGCCTCACCGCCGAGTTCTCTCGGCCTGATCCTGCCCAGGGGCCGGGTTTCCAGGATGATCCGCCCCCCTCCCCCTTCCCCGCAAATGACAGTGCAGCTGTGACTTTGTTCTCCCCTAACCTCCGGAGAGGCTGCGGGAGGACCCCGGCTCTCGGGGCCTTTGAAGCCGGTGGATTTATAGCCGCCGCAGCGATGGTTCTTTAGCCGTCCCCTCCTCTGAAAGAAGGCTCTCAGTCTTAGGCTGCCCCTGGTGAAAATATTCCATTACTCTTCTTTGCAGTTTTTGGTGAATCATACTCTCCTCCCTCCTCCCCGAAGCATTATCTGGCAGTATCGTTTGCTTTTGGAGACCATTAGTAGAGATGGCCCATAAAGGTCCCCAACGGACATTGATGATAGAGATACCATGGTGCATGATGTGTTGTATGAAATCGGAGATGAAAATTGCCAACTGTTTAATAGCCTATCCGTGAAAGGAATGGTGGGAAATAGAATTGGTTCCGTTTCTTTTCCTACCCCAGCTAGGGGCGGGGGAGCAGGAGCAGTGGAGGAAGCTAGGCCAGTAGGCCTCAACCTGAAAGATGAGGGCGGGTATCTGTTGTGATGAAATGAGAGAAATACTGAAGGCCCAGAAAGGATGATACTCAGTTTGAAAATTGGTGTAAAAATGCAGAACTTAAAAGTATACTCTTAGGGGCTGGAGAGATGGCTCAGCGGTTACGGCTCTTCCAGAGGACCCGGCTTCAATTCCCAGCACCCACAACTCACAGTTACAGCCGATCACAACTGTCTGTTAACTCCAGGAACCAACAGTCTCACACAGACATACATACAGGCAAAACACCAATGCACATAGAATAAAGTAAATACATAATTAATTGTTAAAAAAATATATACTGTTAGATTTGGGGCATTGGTTTGAAGCTTGAAGGCCGTAGGTGCTGGCAGCATCAAAAGGCCTTTTTGTGAAAGTGAGATGATCTACAATTTTTCTATTAAGAATATAAATCAGTGGTTAGGGATTTTTAGCTCAGGATTAGGGATTCAGCTCCAGAAAAAAAATACACACAGACACACACACAGACACACACACACACACATACATACACATACACACACATATAAAATCAGGATGTGTGCATGTTGGGTCTAAATTAGGATTTGAAAGTGTTATTTAGGAAACTCTGGTTTATGCCAAGTGGCTTCAGTTTGATAGGTATTGGCAGGGGCAGATCGAAGTAGAGTGTCTTGTGGCTTGGCAGACCTTTGGAAAAGGACCTAGCCTTGGATGAGTGCGAACTGTGTGAAAAGACTAACATTGAGAAAGTTGACTGGAGTTTGTAATTCTGGAAGGTGTACATATTGAATGAAGAAACTTGAGGAAAAATAGTACGATTTGTTTACTGGTTATTAAGTGAATTTTACTGGTGTTAGAACAGCGAGCAGCAACATGCTTATTTTGACCCCCTCCCCTTTAAAACAGCGTGTGTGAGTGAGTGGGCATGTGTGGGTGCTATGGTATGTATGGTTAGAGGAAAACACTTGGCGTCTTTGATCTCTCGACGTGGGATCTTGGGTTCTTACTCAGGTTGTTTAGCTCCCATGTCAATTACTTTTACCCGGATGCTACCTCTCTAAAGAGATGAAAATATGTGGAAGATTGGTTCTGCCATTGGGAAGCACAAGGTTAGATGTTCGCCATCAGCAGGATTTAGTAATTTTCTTTGAGATGAAGAGCTAGTTGCCCAGGCTGGCCTTGAACTCACCATCTCATACCTCAACGTCCAGAGTAGATTTTAGGCGCACACCATTATATTTGCCTGGTTGGTGAATTTGCCATGAGGAAATGAGTGGATCTTTTTTTTTTTCTTTTTGGAGGGGGTTTCGAGACAGAGTTTCTCTGTGTAGCTTTGGAGCCTGTCCTGGAACAAACTCTGTAGACCAGGCTGGCCTTGAACTCACAGAGATCCTCCTGGCTCTGCTTCCCCAGTGCTGGGATTAAAGACTGTGTGCCACCACCGCCTGGCTGGATCTTTTACAAAGAATTAACAAAACACTTCCCTCATTTATTTGTTTTGTGTGTTTACCCGTGAGTGCATGCGTCTGTGTGCGCACTTGGGTGCCAAGGCATGCCTGTAGAGGTCATTGGGCAACTTGTGGGAGTTAGTTCTGTCTGTTCACTATGTGGGGCTCTGGGATCAAACTCAAGAGTCTTGGCAGCAAATGCAGCTATCCACTGAGCCGTCGTCTTGGCCTTCAAGCCCCCCTGCCCCCAGTTCTTTTCAGGCTAGGTGGCAACACAAAGATGGGGTGCTAGTGAATCTTAACGAGTTGACTAAGGGATGAATGGACTTTTTAGTTGTCCCTTTGGAAGTCTAAGTGACTTTAACAGTAGTTAAAGCAACTGGATCCACAAATTGAAGCTATATGTTTAAGTTGTAGCATTAGGTGGTTTCATTGTGGAAATTTAAAACATTCTAAGCTTTAGATTGAATAATGACATTAGATTACTTTTTTTTTAAAATTTTTTTTTGAGACAGGGTTTCTCTATAGCTTTGCGCCTTTCCTGGAACTGACTCTGTAGCCCAGGCTGGCTTTGAACTCACAGAGATCCGCCTGCCTCTGCCTTCCGAGTGCTGGGATTAAAAGCGTGCGCCACCACTGCCCAGTTAGGTTACTTTCTTAACAGTTGATATATCATATCATAGAATATGGCAAGTTGCTTGGTTGCCTTAGTTGTTTAGAGTTGCAAAATTTTATGGCAGAGTATTGGTACAGGTTACATATTAGAAACTTGGTGGATTTTTAACCTGGCCTCAGGTATTTGACTACTGTGAAAAGTGAAAAAGATTAGACAATGTGTAATGATGTAAAAATTGTCTTTTATAATTTTTGTTTAATCCCAGCACTAGGGAGGAAGAGCCAGGCAGATTTCTGTGAGTTCAAAGCCAGCCTGGGCTACAGAACTAATTCCAGGACAGCCAAGGCTACACAGAGAAATCCTTAATTGAAAAACAAAATAATAATAATAATAATAACAGTAATAATAAATTATATTTTACATAGATGACTCTTCTTTCTTTCTTTTACTTTTTTTTTTTTTTTTCCCTAGACAGGGTTTCTCTGTGTAGCCCTGGTCGTCCTGGAACTCTCTGTGTAGATCAGACTGGCCTAGAACTCAAGACCCACGTGCCTTTGCCTCCCTAGTGCTAGGATTAAAGGTGTGTGCCACCACCTCCTGGCTCAGAGACACCTCTTCTGATTGTCGTGGGGTTTTTTGTTTTTGTTTTTTAAGATTTATTTATTTATTAATTCTATACACGTTCTGTCTGCATGTATGCCTGCAAGCCAGAAGAGGGCGCCAGATCTCATTACAGATGGTTGTGAGCCACCATGTGGTTGCAAAAATTGAACTCAGGACCTCTGGAAGAGCCAGTGCTCCCAACCTCTGAGCATTTCTCCAGCCCTGATTGTGGTCTTTTGAAATGAGGTCGGTCTTTGTGGCTCAGCCTGACTTGGCACTCCATGTGCATTCCTTGCTACCCTCAAAAGCTCATCAGCCCTTCTGCCTAGGGAGCACTAGGATTATAAAAGCACGAGCCACTGCTCAGTTTCAGCAGGCCCTGAAAATGTCTTATGGGCCTGGAGAGATTTTTAGGCCTATAATTCACTTTTATAGGTAACTTTTTTTTTTCTTTTTTTAATGTACATTGAAGTTTTGCCATGGGTGTCAGGTCCCCTGGAACTGGAGTTACAGACACTTGTGAGCTGCCATGTGGGTGCTGGGAGTTGAATCCAAGTCCTCTGGAAGAACAGCCAGTGCTCTTAACCATAGAACCATCTCTCCAGCCTTCATTTCCACTTTTATATTGGATGTGTTGAATCAATAGATGTCTGCAAGCCTCAGTGAAACATTTCATTATTAGTATAAGAATGTGTACTGTATCAAGCTGATAATAGAAAAATAAATTAATTAAAAAAATAGATGTCTGCAGAAATTTCAAAATCTAATCTTCTGCCATATTGATTATTAATTAAATTGTATTCTAGGCGTGTGTGAGTGTGTGAGTGTGACTGCAGTCCTTGGTTGAGTGGCTGGGATTCTTTCTTTCTTTCTTCCTTTCTTTCTTTCTTTCTTTCTTTCTTTCTTTCTTTCTTTCTTTCCTTCCTTCCTTCCTTCCTTCCTTCCTTCCTTCCTTCCTTCCTTCTTTCTTTCTTTCTTTCTTTCTTTCTTTCTTTCTTTCTTTCTTTCTTTCTTTCTTTCTCTCTTTCTTTTATTTTCATATTTTTAAAAAATTTATTACGTATACAGTGTTCTGCCTGCATGTATGTCTGCAAGCCAGAAGAGGGCTCCAGATCTCATTATATCATTATAGATGGTTATGAGCCACCATGTGGGTGCTTGGAATTGAACTCAGGACCTCTGGAAGAACAGCTAGTACTTTTAACCTCTGAGCTATCTCTCTAGCCTGAGGTTGGAATTCTTAAGAGTTGGACACTCTCAGGCTGGGCAGTGGTGGCACATGCCTTTAATCCCAGCACTTGAGAAGCAGGGGTGTCTCTGTGAGTTCCAGGCCAGCCTGGTCTACAGAGTGAGTTCCAGGACAGCCAAGGCTACACAGAGAAACTCTGTCTTGGAAAACAAACAAACAAACAAAAAAACCCCAAACAACAAAAAAGAGTTGGATACTCTCTCTGTATCAGCCCAGAAATCAGAATGTACTATAAAGTCTCTGAGTTCTACCAACAAAATACCCATGTTGCAGATGACTGCATTGGCAGTAAGAGGAGAGTTACAGACACCGGCGTTGGTTTGGCAGGCTAAAAGCTTGCCATCTAAGTAGATGTTATTGTTAACCATGTGTTATGAAAATTTATGCCCAAGTTTTCCTTATTTTTTCCATAATCATGGGTGACAGTTTTTAGTTACTTTAGAAAATGGGCGAAATTAATAATATGCTAGCATTATGTTAGCTCATTAATTGGTCTTAAATTTGTGGTGTTAAAGGTGTAGCTTAATGGTAAGAATGCATGCTTCAAGGATTTGTGTTCAATGCCCAGCAAATAAAGTTTAGAAGGTGGGTGTCTTAGTTAGGGTTTCTGTTGCTGTGAAGAGACACCATGATTACAGCGACTCTTAGAAAGGAAATCTGTTTGTTTGTTTTGTTTTGTTTTCCAGACAGAATTTCTCTGTGTAGCCCTGGCTGTCTTATAACTAGCTTTGTAGACCAGGCTGGCCTCAAACTCACAGAGATGGGCCTCCCGCTGCCTTCCAAGTACCTGAATTAAATGTGTTTGCTACCACTGCCGGGCAAAGGAAAACATTTAATTGGGGCTGTGTGGTGGTAATCTAATTGTACTGAAATGTGATTTTGATTGTATGTTAATAAATAAAGTTGCCCAGGGGTCAGAGCTATTAGAGCCATAGCAAGAGTGTGGCGGTGGTGGCACACGCCTTTAATCCCATAGATCTCTGTGTGTTCAGGGATACAGCCAGCATTGGAGACATATGCCTTTAAGACCTAGGGGGCTGTACATTCAGACAGTGACGAGGCAGTCACGTGTTTGGGTTTACAACCAATGAGAAGGCAGAATGACTGGAAAATCGACTTACAGACAGGAAGTAGCTCTCTTTCACGAAGCTGGGACAGCAGGAGGAAGGGTGAGATTTTAGCTCTGAGCTCTGACCTCTTGGCTTTCTCTTTTACATTGTTTCTGTGTTTCTTACTTAATAAGACGGTTGGTTACATCAATAGGGCTGGCTTACAGTTCAGAGGTGTAGTCCATTGTTGTCATGGCTGGTGGCATGACATGGTAGCACTCAGGCAGACATGGTACTGGAGAAGGATCTAGTTCCTAAGGCAGCAGGAAGAGAATGCCACACTAGGCCTGGCTTGAGCTTCTGAAACCTCAAAGCCCTCCCCCAGTGACACACCTCCTCCAACAAAGCCACACCCACTTTAACAAGGCCACACCTCCTAATGGTGCCTATTTCCTATGGGCCAAGCATTCAAACACATGAGTCTAGGGGGCCATTCTATTCAAACCCCCACAGTGGGTAATAAGGAATTTGCTCACATTCTATGTTCAGCTTTTAAACAGTGTATCTATAAAATAAGAAATGTAAGGCACTAAACTGGGCCTCGTGGCTCATGTTTGTAATTTTAACCCTTAGGGGGCAGGAGGATTAATTACTACAAGGTCAAGGCCAATTTCAAATCAGCCAGACTGCAAAGTAAGACCCTGTCTAGAAAGACGGAGACAGACACACTGACTGACACACAAAAGAAAAAGATAGATAAAGAAAAGGGGTTGGGGATTTAGCTCAGTGGTAGAGCCCTTGGGGTTTGGCCTCAGCTGAAGCGGGGGCGGGAGCAAGCAAACCACACCAGCTTGGTAGTGGAGTCCATGCTTAGGATTTAGGGTGTGCAGGAACTTAATGCATAGAACTTTTATGTAGTGAACTTTTCTCTGAAGTCACCTGGCATTGAATTCTGTAGTGAATTTTCCATATAAATCAAACTTATCTTTGAGATATTTAAACTTTATTCACTGATTTGGATGGAAATGTTTAAGGTTTATAATTGACACTCTAGATTTCTCTTTTCCCTTTTTGAAATAGTGGGTCACTCTGAGCATGTCATTGGTGCTAGAATACTTAGAGCAGTTACCTCAAACTGTGCCCTATATGATTCATGAACTTAGTGCCTGTCCTTTAAACTTGCTTGTGTGTTCCCTCCTCTCGGGCACATTGCTTCTCGCTGTGGACTGTGTCTTGTCACAATGCCTGGTGTGCACCTTGTCCTCTCTTGTTTCACTGAGCTTGAGCTGGAGAAGTCTATGGAATGAGTCAGGCAAGCTTGTTTGAGCTTAAAAATGAAGTGAGAGTGACGGATTCTCTTCTCAGTAAGTGGTGTGAGCTTTAGTGTATGAACTTTGTATTATCTATTCTGGCATTGTGTACAAGCTTTTTTTTTTTTTTTTTTTTTTTAAAGTTTAACTTTCTGGTTCTAGATTATCAATGTCTAATACAACTTGGATAAATGTGGTCTTAAGTAGCCAGTTATCTATGAAGCTTCTTTGAACTTTGCTACATAAATGAGTCTGTGTTTGTTGTAAAGTAAATCTATTCTAATCTGTATGTGAGTCAGTGGCAAAGACCTGAGCTTTCTGCTAGCTGTTGTGTTAACTGAGCTCAGTTCCCCAGATTTTAGAGATTTCGAACCTGTGGTTTTGGTTTTTTTGGTCATTTGTAATCTCTTTGAATTTTTATTTTAAATCAGGAAATGTTGTAGAAATATAGAAAATAACTTACCTAGATTTACTCTCTGGTCCTATTGCTTCAGACTGTGAATGCTGTTTTTGGAAGAGGTCACAGGCAGCACGGGGGTTGCAGCTCAGTAAGTAAGACTTGCTTTTCCAGCTCACACAGGCTCCCTAGCACCACCAGGTGGTCTCCGGGCTTGGGAAGTAAAGGCAGGAGGATCAGAAGTTTGTTTTTTTGGTTTTTCGAGACAGGGTTTCTCTGTGTAGCTTTGTACTTTTCCTGGAACTCACTTTGTAGCCCAGGCTGGCCTCGGATTCACAGAGATCCACCTGCCTCTGCCTCCAAAGTGCTGGGATTAAAGGCGTGCGCCACCACTGCCCGGCACGGATCAGAAGTTTAAGGTCATCCTTGTCTGCACAGTGAATTCAAGACTAGACTGGGCTACATGAGACCCTGCACCCTGGGCACTCCCACCCAAAAAAAGGCTTGGTATGATGGCACACACCTTTAATTCTGGCATTTGGGAGGCAGAGGCAGGCAGATCTCCGAGCTCCAGACTAACCTGGTCCATATAGAAAGTTCCAGGAGCTAGAGCTTTGTCTCAAAAAGTAGGGGTAGTCATGAATACCACTAAAATTCATTCCCATGTCTTACCATGCTCAACTGTTGACTACTTAGAGATACATAATATGCCTATGTACAGTTTTAACTTTATTGTGTTTATAAGTAGTCACAAACTATAAAGGCCAATATTTTGTGTGTGTGTGTGTGTGTGTGTGTGTGTGTGTGTGTGTGTGTGTGTGTGTGTGATGTGATGACTGGGAGTGGTGGTAACATGTTGTAATCCCAACTCTTTGGAGGTAGAGACAGGTGGTTCTCAAATTCCAGCCAGCCTGGGTTACCATAGTGAGTTGGAGACCAGCCTAAGCTACAAAACAAACTATCTTAAAAAACGAAACAAAACAGAAGTTCTTACTTGGTTTCATTTGACTTGCTCTTTTCAACATCACTTGTAAGAAAACTTGGCTCAATTTGAATTGACTGATAATTTGCTTCTCGTTGACTTGAGAAATTATAGTTCTGTTCCACCAAGGCAACAATTACTGCAAAGTTTTAGCAGTGGAATCACTTATTAGGAAAAGTTCAAATGATTGTGTTTGTGATTATATCACTGGACATTTTCCTTTATTAATTTATCTGGATTTGGCAGTCAGGAAAAATCTATTGAGTCTTACTATAGTAAATGTAAGATGTATTTACTATTTATCTGATTATAACACAATACAAAGTCATCTTCCCCAAAAGATCAAGGGCCTGATGGATGGAGCATGTTACTTCATTGCAGAGAAAGCTTTCAGGAAAAATTGTGTCTGCTTGCTACCTCTGTAGCGCCTGGGAATCTTCCATTGTACAATTGTTACCAAGGACCACGCTGCTTTAGTACAGCCTTTTATGTGGTTCATTTGAAGTACAATCTGTATAGAAATCCAAAGATTTAATCCTGGAGCTGAAACAAAGAAATGGCATTCTACTCTTTTATGGCATTAAATGGAAGAATTGAAAGTTAGTTTATTATCACCACAATTTGTAGGTCAACTTAAATATTTCCCCCTTTTTTTTTTTTTTTTTTTTTTGGTGTTTTCCGAGACAGGGTTTCTCTGTGTAGTTTTGGTGCCTGTCCTGAATCTCACTCTGTAGACCAAGCTGGCCTCGAACTCACAGAGATCGGCCTGGCTCTGACTCCTGAGTGCTGGGATTAAAGACATGCACCACCATTGATTGGCTGCATTTCACTTTTTAAAGTTAGAAAGTGGCAGTTTTAGTGCTGAAATTCATTTAAATTAAAACCTATTTCTCTTTTTTATTTTTATTTTTTATCTGCTTATTTTATGTGTATGAGTGTTTTGCTTGCATGTGTTTGTGTGCACCACATGTGTGCTTAGTGCCCATGGAGGTCAAGAGAGGGCATGAGGGGGTGTGTGGCTGGAGAGATGGCTCAGTGTCCCAGCAACCACATGGTGGCTCACAACCATCTATAATGAGATCTGGTGCTCTCTTCTGGTGTGCAGGCAGAATACTGTATACATAATAAATAAATCTTAAATAAATAAATAAATAAATCCTGGGGGGGGGGGGCGGGGAAGAGGGCATGAGATTCCCTGGAAGAATAATGAATGGTTGTGGGTATTGGGAACAACACTCGGGTCCTCTGCAAGAGCAGTAAATGCTCTTTACTACTAAGTCATCTCTGTGTCCCTCTTGTTTTCCTTGTTTCAGTTTTTGGTCTTTCTTTCTTTCTTTTTTCTTCGAGACAGGGTTTCTCTGTGTAGCCCTGGCTGTTCAGGAACTCACTCTGTAGACCAGGCTGACCTCTAGAGATCCATCTGCTTCTGCCTCTAGCTGCTGGGAGTAAAGGTGTGCGCCACCATCGCTGGGCAGTGTTTTTGTTTTTAATTGCAGAACTCAGGTAATATTTACTAACATGATGGTATTGCTATATGAGAAGTAACATGCTATATCACCAGCTCCTTGCTGTTTTTGGAAAGATAACTTTAAATTTTTTTAATTTTTATTTCTACTTTATGTACATTGGTATTTTGCCTGCATGTATGTCTGTGTGAGGGTTTCGGGTCCTGGAACTTGAGTTACAGACAGTTGTGAACTGCCATGTCGGTGCTGGGAATTGACCCCGGGTCCTTTGGAAGAAGCAGTCAGTGCTCTTCACCTCTGAGCCATCTCTCCAGCCCCGGAAAAATGACTTTATATAGTCTTGTAGTCAGTGTACATGCCTATGCCCACATGCATATTTTAAATTATCTTTGTTGGGTAGAACATTTGTGCTGGTACCCCCAAAACTATATGATAGAACACAGAGTTCTTAAATTTCAAATTTAATTTATAAACTGTTGGGTGAATGCTGCTTTTTAAATTATATGAGAATACAGTTACTTTGGTGTGTGTGTGTGTGTGTGTGTGTGTGTGTGTGTGTGTGTGTGTGTGTGTGTACGTGTACACAATACCCTTTTAAGTGGTTACTACTTACCAGGCAGTAAATGCTAACTCAGTCACTTTCTGTAGATTATCTTGTTTTTGGTTACCTTTTTCTTTTTCTTTTTTTTTTTTTTTTGGTGTTTTTCGAGACAGGGTTTCTCTGTGTAGCTTTTGAGCCTGTCCTGGAACTTGCTCTGTAGCCCAGGCTGACCTCAAACTCACAGAGACCTGCCTGCCTCTGTCTCCTGAGTGCTGAGATTAAAGGCGTGCGCCACCACCGTCCGGCTTTTGGTTACCTTTTTAATCACATCTCTAATAAGGGGCAAAAAATACTGACTTTTTTTCCATAATATTTTTATTGGTTATTTGGGAATTTCACATCATAAACCCTGAGCACACTCTCCAGTTCTCCCAGGTCCACTCCCCTCACCCTTATGACACCCCCCAACTCCCCTACCCCCCAACCCCTGCCAAAAAAAATCCAATTTGTCTTGCCCATATACTCATTTGAAAATGGTCAAACTCCCCGTGGCTAGTTCCTTAAAGAAAACTAAGTCCTTTTCCATCCCTACCCTCACCAGAAACTACCACTTGTGGGGAACTTCAGCATCCTTATCACAGTTTTTATGAGTTCTCTTTGTTGGCTTTCTGTCTAGGGTGTTACTGTTTTGGGGAGGTGAGGTGATACTGACTGATATTTAAAAGGTTTAATGGAGTTGTATTTTTAAAGTACATGTTTTTGTTCATCTGGCTTCTTTTACTTTTCTAAAAGTGTCAGTAACCTGAAAAGAAAAAGTAGCTGTTAAGTAAAAAATGGCTTGATTTATTAGTATAAGCAGGTAGATTTCCTTAAACATAGGAGAAATGAGAAAATATTGGTAATTTGATGTTGTACACAAAGCTTTCTAAAGTAAAGAAACATTGTAAGCCCCTTCAAGGTAGTTATAGTAGTAGTTAGCTAAATGGGATTTGCAAATGTAAAGTAGTAAACTTTGACTTTGGTAGATCAAATGATTGGCTGCCATGAAAATTCACTGTATGTGTTGATGGATGACAAAATGGTTACTTAGATAAGGATGAAGACCCCTAACTAAACCAGTTGTTTTGTTGGCGTAAGCTTCAAACTTTGAAAAATAGTAATTTAATTTACTCTTTGGAGCAAACTCCAGTTAAGTGCTTCTTTAGTGTGTGTGTGTGTAGGGGATGCCATAGTGTGTATGTTGAGGTCCTGGGGATCAGATTCAGGTTGTCAGGGTGGGCAGCAGAAGTCTTTACGTACTGAGCCATCATCAGCCACCTTTTCAGGTTTTGAGACAAGGTCTTGTTATGTGGCCCTGGTTGAGCTTGACCTTGTGGGTTACCGACCCAGCTCTGCTTTCTGAGTACTGAGATTACAGGCATGCCCCCCTATCATGGCTCCCACTATCCTTCTTAATTCAGTTTATGAATAGGCAGAAGGTTTGTTGTCTCTGACCAGTTGGGCATAAAGGTTTTGGTATTGATTGGATATGTTCTGATAAAAAACAATGGGAAGGACTATTGCTACTTTAAACAAAAATTTAAATCTAGGTGACATTATTATTTTGAAACAGGAACTTTTAAAAAGTGTGTGTGTGTGTGTGTGTGTGTGTTGGATCTTGAACTAAGGACCTTTTTGTATTCAAGGGATAACAGTTAAACCAGAAATTTCCAGGGGGAAAATGTAAGATGTTCAGTAATCAGAGTTTGTAATTTGGGAGATTATAATTAAAACCATAGAATGCCATTTAATATTCACCAGGTTATCAGACATTTTTAAATGGTTTAGAAGGTACTGAATTTCTTTATTCTTTGTGCAGTGAAGTGTTAGTTGGAGCTATTCAGGAGGGAATTTGTCAAGTCTTGTTAATGTTTTACACACACACACACACACACACACACACACACACCCTCTGCAGTCCAGATAGACCACCACATCATTAGGTTCTTTTCTTTCTTTTTTTTAATTTAAGAAATTTTTTATTCATTTTATATACCAAACACATTTATTCATTTTATATACCAAACATTTATTCATTTTATATACCAAACACAAATCCCCCTCATCCCTCCTCTCGGACCCCCTCCCCAGGTTTCTTTCTCTGAAAAAATTCTGCTTGTGCACAAGAAAACTCTAAACCAAGATGTTTATTATAGTACTGTTTTGTTTATATGTAACACATATAAACAAGCAGCAAAGCAATGTTTTTTTAAAAATGGAAATAAACTTCTTTAGGAAGTGTCTGGATAAATAACTGCTTTATTCATAGGATGGAACACTACAAAGGAGTTCAAATTAATTAGATTAATCCAGGTGTGGTGGAGGCTGAGGTAGGTGAATTTCTGTGAGTTCCAGGACATCGTGGTCTCTATCGTGAGTTGCAGGACAGCAAGGGCTATATTGTGATCAAACAAACAATCAAATAAATACACACACATTTAGATACCTGAAATCATGGTGGCATATTTTAAATCTTCCTAACTATCTTAAAGTGTTACCACATGGTAAAAGAACTATTCTGTTCTCCTTTTTGTTGTTGTTTTCAAGTCAGGGTTTCTCTGTAGCCCTGGCTGTCCTGGAACTCTGTAGACTAGGCTGGTCTTGAACTCAGAGATCCACATGCCTCTGCTTCCCACATGCTGAGGTTAAACGTGTGTGCTACCATGCTCAGCTTGTTCTTTAATGGAAGAACAAGATTTATATCACTGTTTTTATACCTTTGGGCCATTGTTAAGTAAAATAATAGTCGAACACAAGCACTTATACATCTGTACAGACAATCTGATAACCTGGATTTCTAAGTGACTAGCTGTAAATAGGGTATATAGACTCCATAAACTGGACAAAAGATTCCTAGGCAGGACAGGAGATTTTTAAGCTAAATTTTGCAATTTTTTTAAAAAAGTAATTCTTACTTATTTTTAGATTTATATTATTGAGATTGTTTTTGTGTGGGGGAGTGTTTTTGCTTGTTTTTATAGCTTTGCCGTATGTAGGCATGCCTGTTGCATGTCTTGTGCCCACAGAGGTCAGAAGAGGGCATCAGATCCCCTGGAATTGGAGTTACAGATGGTTGTGGGCAGCACCTGGAAGAACAGCCAATGCTCTTAACCAATAGCCATCTCTTCGGCTCCCCTAACACTCTGCCTTGTTTTTTAAGAAAGGGGGTCTGCCTGTGTTGTTCAGGACAACCTTGAAGTCTCTGTATATAGAGTCCAAGTTGGTCTGTAATTTTAGTCCTTTCTCCCTTATTTGCTCAAGTGCTACGATTACATACAGGAGACACTACCTAGAGCTTAGGTGTTCAATTTAAAATTTAAGAATTGTTTAGACTGAGGATCTGTCTAAATGGTAGCGTGCTTGTCACATATAAGGCTGTAACACCACAAAAGGAATAATTTTTGGAATTTTCCATTTAATATTTTTGGGCTGTTGATTAAGGATACTCCCCCCATCCTCCAATCTGAGGACTGAACTCAGGGCCCTGTGCTTGCTAGGCAAGTGCTCTACCACTGGGCTAAATCGCCAACTCCCCCTTTTTTATTCTAACACAGATAAGACAGATTGATGTTAATATTGATGGTAGGTTATAGTGTCTTTTACATTTGAAATGTTTCTTTGGTAAAAGAAAAATCTAAAGACTAAAATATTTTTTAAATGTGTATAGGTGTTTTGCCTGCATGTATGTATCCCATTTACATGCAGTGCCTGTGGCCAGAAGAGGGTTTAGATCTCTTGGGTTTGGAGTTACAGATGGTTGTGAGCTGCTGAGTGGGTGCTGGGAAGTAAACATCGACCTCTGGAAGAACAGCCAGTGGCCTTAACCACTGAGTCTTCTCTCTGGCCCCTATTTTATGATTTTTTTTTTTTTATAACATAGTTTAGTCTCAAGGAAACCCTCATGGCTTCAGTGTGCTGATAAAATATGTAACTAGTGTAATATGTAAGAAAGATTTTCGTATTCAGTTTTTCTTGAGGGGCTGGAGAGATGGCTCAGTGGTTAAGAGCACTGGCTACTCTTCCAGCACCCACATGGCAGGTCACAACTGTCTGTGACTCCAGTTCCAGAAGATCTGACACTCTCACACAGACATACATGCAGGCAAAACACCATAAAAAGAAATAAAAATTAAAAAAATTTTCTTGAAATTAAATTTCAGTTAAATGGTTTTAAGGTTTAGGGGTCTGGAGGTTTGGCTCACCGGTTAAGAATGCTTCCGCTCTTCAGAGGACTGGACTTCAGCTCAACTCTTCAGAGATTTATTTTTTAATTGAGTGTGTGTGTGTGTGTGTGTGTGTGTGTGTGTGAGAGAGAGAGAGAGAGAGAGAGAGAGAGAGAGAGAGAGAGAGAGAGAGAGAGAGAGAGAGAGAGCGAGCGAGAGAGAGCGCGCTTGAGTTCCTTGGTGTGCACATGAAGTCAGAGAAAACTCCCAGGAATTGGTTCTCTCCCTTCACAGGGACTCAGCTTGGTGACAAGCCTCTTTTCCTACTGAGCCATTTTGCCAGCCATGCTTGGGCTGAGAGAGGGACTCACACTGTAGCCAAAGGGGTCAGGAACTCACGGCAATCCTCCTGCCTCTGCTTCCCAAATGCCGAGATTACAAGCATGAGCTGCTACATCTGGCCACCAAACTGCTTATGTCATTGCACACTCACTCACTCATTCATTCATTCATTCATTCATTCATTCATTCATTCATTCATTCATTCGCAAGACACGGTTTCTCTCTGTAGCTCTCGCTGTCCTGGAACTCACTCTAAACCAGGCTGGCCTCAAACTCACAGAGATCCAGCTGCCTCTCCTGGGATTAAAGACATGGGCCACCACCACCTGGCATCATTGCACATTCTTGTTCACAGCCAGCTTAAAGATTATAACCTGGATATACATTGGGGTGGAGTTTTTTTTTTTTGTTTTTTTTTTTTGTTTCTCTGTGTACTTCAGAGCCTGTCCTGGAACTCACTCTGTAGACCAGGCTGGCCTGGAACTCACAGAGATCCGCCTGCCTCTGCTTCCAGAGTTCTGGAATTAAAGGCATGCGCCTCGGTAGCAGGTATTGTTAGAAGGTCTTATTAATAAAAACAAACCCGGGGCCAGATTTTAGGGTGAATGCTGGAAGATAAGAGAAGCAGGACAAGCCACAGTCACCTCACCTTGCCAGTTTCTCAGCTGATCCTGTTTCCTCAGACTGGAAACCTCTGAGTCCTCATCCAGAATGAATCTCAGCTGAACTGCTGCTCAAAGCCTAAAAGCTTAACCAGGCTCTAGTTCCTCGTTCTCTCGCCTTAAATACCTTTCTGCTTCCTGCCATCACTTTCTGGGATTAAAGGCTCTTGTTACCACGACTGACTGTTTCCAGTGTGGCCTTGAACTCACAGAGATCCAGGCGGATCTCTGCCTCTGGAATGCTAGGATTAAAGGCCTGTGTACCACCATTTTCTGGCCTCTATATCTAGTGGCTGTTCTGTTCTCTGACCCCAGATAACTTTAGTAGAGTGCACAACAATATTTTGGGGAACATAATATCACCACACGCCTCCACTTCCCAGCCAATTATTTATTTAATTTTATTTGTGAGTGTTTTACCTGCATGTATGTCTGTGTACCATGTGCATGCTTGGTACCTGCAGAGGTCAGAAAATGGTGTTAGGTCCCCTGGAACTAGAGTTACAGATGGTTGTGAGCTGTAATGTGGGTGCTGGGAACCAAACTTGGGTCTCTGTAAGAGATGACTCTTAACCACTGAGTCATCATGGCAGTCCCCAGTTAATGTCTCTTAACTTTCTCTCTTTCTCTCCCCCCCCCCTCTCTCTCTCTCTCTCTCTCTCTCTCTCTCTCTCTCTCTCTCTCTCTCTTTTTTAATTTGTAAGGTTATTTATTTATTTATTTGTCTGTGTGCCCTGGAAGCCAGAGGACACCTTTGTGGATTCAATTCTCTTTCTACCATGTGGGTCCTGGGGCAGAACTCAGGTTGTCGGGCTTGGTGGCAAGTGCCTTTACCTTCCGAGTCAACTCTTGGCCTTTTCTGGGCTTTTTGTTTTGTTTTTTGTGTGTCTCTAGTTTTAGATTTGTTTATTTATTTAAATTACTTACTCATTTAAAAAAATGAGACAGCGTCTTGCTATATAGCTCTGGCTACCCTGGAATTCACCATGTAAACAGAGTTATTTTTATTTTATTTATGTGTGTGTGTATGTGTGAGTGTTTGTCATGTGAGTGGAGGTGTGTTGGAGGCCAGAAGAGGCTGTCAGATTCCATGCACCTGGACTTGATAAGAAAAAACTTTTGAAAAATCTTTTGTAGATTTATTTATGTGCATGGATGTTTTGCTCGCATGTATGTCTGTCCACCACATGCATGCCTGGTGCCTGCAGAGGTCAGAAGAGGAAGTCAGAACCCTTAGAACTGGAGTTACAGATGATTGTGAGCTGCTATGTGGCTGTTGGGAACAGAACCCACGTTCTCTGCAAGAGCAACAAGTGCTAGTACTCACACTCCAGCCGCGCGCGCTTGTGGGTATATGCAAATGGGTACAGGTGCCCTTAGAGGTTAGAGGCATTGGCTACCCCTGGAGCTGGAATTATGTGTAGTTCTGGGGTGTCCCTTGTGGATGCTGAGAACTGTCAGGTTGTTTTTGTTTGTTTTTGTTTTGTATTTTGAGACGGGATCTCTCTATGTAGTCCTGGCTGTCCTGGAACTCTGTGTAGACTAGGCTGGTCTCAAACTCACAGAAATCCTCCTGCTTCTGCCTCCTAGGTGCTCTGATTAAAGTCGTGCATAACCAACTAGGAGGGAGGGAGGGAGGGAGAGTGTGTGTGTGTGTGTGTGTGTGTGTGTGTGTGTGTGTGTGTGTGTGAGAGAGAGAGAGAAAAAAAAAAAAAAGAGATCGTTTCCTGATGTGGATGTTGGGAACTGAACTCCAGCCTTCTGCTCCTAATGGCTGAGCTATCTCTCTAATTCCCAATATAAAATGATTTTTTTAAAATAAAGATTTAGATAGAAAAGATTTTATTTATTGATCAGGTATTTAATAGTATGAAAAACTTAAACATGTATTATGGCTTTTAATATAATTTAGAAAATGTGAGTTGCTTTGAAATATTAAAACAACTTACTTATTTTTACTATTGTATAAATAATCAGCCTAGGTTTTAAAAAATCGCATGAAACATTAGCCCAGGTTGAAGGTCAACATATTTTTTGTGCTATTTCTGATAATAGCTGGTTTTTCCTTTCTTCTTAGGTAAGGCAGGCAACCAATCAGATTGTGATGAATTGTGCTGATATTGACATTATCACAGCTTCGTATGCGCCAGAAGGAGATGAAGGTGAGCCCTGTTTTCCATTTTAATTTGGTATATGGAGAGAGACAGAGACTGACTGACTCGGCCTTCCAATTGAGACTTCAGTGCCGATTACTTTCAAATGAGCCAGGCATGGTGGTGCATGCCTATAATCCTGGGATTGGAGGCTGAGGCAAGAGAACTACCTGGTCTATGTGGTGAGACTCTTGTTGTCTCAAAAAATAACAAAACAAAGCAAAGAAAAGCAAGTTTGTTAGTTGTTTATGGGACTATTGGAATAGTATTACCTATGTGTATTATAAGATAAGAGAATTGTCAGAATTTAAATTCTATTTGAAACAGCTTATGTAGTTTTCCTGGGAAATCACATTTTTATACATGTGAAGAGAATATAATAACAAGCATAACAAGGCTGGTTTTTGTTTTGTTTTGTTTTGGGGTGGGGAGCAGACAAGGTTTCTCTGTGTAGCCCTGGCTGTCCTGGAATTCCTCTGTAGACCAGGCTGGTCTTGAACTGAGAGATCCTCCTGCTGCTGAGATTAATGGCATGTGCCACCACCTCACACCTTCCTGGGTGAATGTTTTTTAATTAAGTACTTTGAATATGAAAGTTAATCAAAGGAGCTTATTTTTATATGTTATGTGTTTTTCTTTTTCTTTCTTTTTTGTAGTTTTTCTTTTTTGGTTTTTTTGAGACAGGGTTTCTCTGTGTAGCTTTGGAGCCTGTCCTGGAACTCACTCTGTAGCCCAGGCTGGCCTTGAACTCACAGAGATCCGCCTGCTTCTGCCTCCCAGTGCTGGGATTAAAGGCGTGCGCCACCACCACCGCCGCCTGGGTTTTGTAGTTTTTCGAGACGGAGTTTTTCTATGTAGCCCTGGCTGTTCTGGAACTCACTCTGTAGTCCAGGCTTGCCTCGAGCTCACAGAGATCCAACTACCTCTGCCTCCTGAGTGCTGGCATTAAAGGTGTGCCCCGTTACCGCCTAGCCTGTATTTTTCTTAGAAGACCTCACCACCTTGAACTGTAGGTTTAATAAAGATAGTAAGTCTTACTTATAACTAGAAAAAACTTGCTTTGTGAGGGCAAGAGTTAAGGTTAGAAGCTAGATATTGGTGTTAGTTATCAGGATGTTAAAAAAAGAAGCATGGTGTATTTTGTGTGGGAACCCCATTAGCATCTTTAAAATGAGAACTATTGTAGATGTTGTAATTTCAGTAAGGTTGTAATAGATTTGGGGTTCATAGCTTATTCACAAATAAAATGAATGGAGCCAAATTGTTTTTTACTTTTGTGTTTACCTTACCATTCCTTGTCAGAATATTTTATTGGTTACTTACAGAAAATCTCATTTGACATAGAATAAGTTATTGGTATTGTTTAAAATTCCTATTTTTTTTATTCTTCTCTTCTGCTTTACATTATGCTGAGAAGAAGCATACAGGTTTATTTTAAGGTCTGGCATTGTGTCTTGACTTTTCTAAAATGTCTTGTCAGGAGAAAGATGAGGTAGTTGTGGTTGCCCACACTGTTGCTGCAGTTAGCTTATGCTCAGTACTTTAGTTTGTGAGGTTGAACTACTGCAGTTTACCTTTAGAAAAACAGATTCTTCAAATGGACTTGAACGAATGCCACCTTTCGAAAGATAGCCTGGCAAATGAGAGAATAGTCAATTTCTTCACCTCTTAGGAAAAATGGAAACACTTGAGACAGTTAAATCAAGGCTAGTTTTCAGTTAGAGAACATTTAAGTCAGTGTACATAGGCAGATCTAGTAAAATAAATACAGCATTTTAGATCACTTAAAAAATAAGATGCATATCTGAATTCGAGGCCAGCCTGGTCTACAGAACGAGTTCCAGGACAGCCAGGGCTACACAGAGAAACCCTGTCTCTAAAAACCAAAAACAAACAAATGAATAAACAAACAAACAAAAAACCCCAGAACAAACATTCCTTACCAAACTGCAGAAAAGGTTCAGGGTTTTAAAAGCTTCTGAGTATGCACAACTGAATGGCGCTAAACTGCCAGTGGCCTGCACTTTGAGCAGCCTCAGTTAGTGCTCTCACTTAAGGAAATAGAAAGGATTTTATGGAGAGATTCAGATAGAACACTACAATTCTAAGACATTTTTCACTGGGCGGTGGTGGCGCATGCCTTTAATTCTAGCACTTGGGAGGCAGAGGCAGGCGGATCTCTGAGTTTGGGGCCAGCCTGATCTGTAGAGTGAGTTCTAGGAGCTAGCTACACAGAGAAACCCTGTCTGGAAAAACAAAATCAACAACAACAAAATTTTCCTTCAGAAGTAGCTATGGAACATTTCCCAATTCTTTTCTCCTATAGAATCAGGAGAAACCCAGAGTCATGTGGAAGTTTGGTTGATTGTAGAATGTAATTTGCAAAATGGTAATTTTATTGATTTGATATTTTAAGGTTTATGTAAGCATCATGGATAGATTTGACCTTTACACACACACACACACACACACACACACACACACACACACACACACACACACATACACACACACACACACACACACACACACACACACACACACTCACACACAATCACACAATTTAGTTTTGTCCTTAGACCTAGTAGCATTTTATGGCTTTTACCTTATAGGCGAGTATGGCATGTTGTTTCTTTAGAAAGTGATAATTATAAATTTGACTCAGCTCTTTCCAGAGCTATTTGCTGGTAACGGGGAACATTTTAACCTAGCTAATAACATCAAGTACTCATTAATACTTATGACAACTTTATGCAAGATTGATTCAGCCTGGCATGGTATCCCATGCCTTTAATCCCAGCACTCAGCAGGTAGAGGCCAGTAGATCTCTGTGAGTTCCAGGCCAGCCAGGGCTACACAGTGAGACCCTGTCTCCAAAAAAAAAAAAAAAAAAAAAAAAGATTCAGATATTAGGATCCACTAAATTTTGATGCTTTAGGGTAAAACCAACCAGAAAAATATTTGAAGCCATGAAATTGCTACGGTATAAGTTTTTAATGAGTGGAGAGGCCATCTTGTAATATATGCACTAATCCTGAGAGTCTGTTAGGCTCTAAGGCACTGTCTTTTAGGCATGGTTTATTTTAAAAAACTATTTGAGATCTTATTTTGTAATATACTTTTTTAATATGAGAAACTAGTAAGCGAAAACGGCTGAAAACTGTTTTTTTACTGTTCTGCACTTCAAGGGTTGGTGAAATCACTGGCACTTAAGTCAGTGCAAGGAATGCACCTCCCTACACAGTGCAGGGATTAGTATTGTCATCACTTCTGCAAGAGAAATACGAAACTCTTGAGTGCCTGAACTCAGGTCCTGACAGGTAAAGAGTCTTTTAATTTATCATTAATAGACAGCTTGAGTAAAGCCACGTAGAAAATGATCATTGGAAAATTTTGTGCCAGGTTTTCCCTTAGTGTGTCCTATCAGATACCTGCTTTCCGCATTAGTGTGTGAGAAAGGAGCTCCCCTGATGAAGTGTCTCTATACAAATCCAAGTCCAGATTTACCAGCTTCACTTTGGCTTATCTATATAAGGGCCTAAATTACATTGTTTGTGAAGTATGGTTATATGTTTGAATGTGTACCTATGGAAGTATGCATGTGTTTAATGTAACAAAAGAATATTGCCAAATACATCATCAGAACAAACTGTTAACTTGACAAAAAGTAGTAAGTAGTTCTTCACACGTGACCATACGCCCTTGTTTAACTTCTAGTAATGTATATTCTCTCATATAATTATGTATCGGTAAACAACACCAGCCACCATCTCTTTGAAGTGGGCTTATTTAATGTCATTATTCTGAAAATTCATGTGGCCCTTAAGATGGGAAGACTGAAAGTGAAAGCAACATAACTGTCTCTAAAACATATGTATTGATGTGATAGACATGGAGATATTTTCAGTGGAAAGGAACTTGACTATGACTTCAGTTTTAAGACAGAGATGTAGGTTAGAGTTACCATGTAGTCAGACAAATAGAAAATGACTGAATTGGGCTGGCATTAGGAAAATTTGATGGGACAGAGGCTAAATTAAAAAGAATGCCTGTCTCATAAAAACATTCAATGTTTGTAGATACAGCTTAGTGGTACAGTATTTGCCTAGCATTCCTGAGGCTCCAGGTAATTGATTCCCAGCAAAGTAAGTAAGTCAAACAATTAAAAATAAATGTATTCAAATTAAAACAATAACAACAACAAAAAACTTCTGGAAGTCACATATAGAGATACCTCTACTCCCAGCACTCAGGATAGTGAGGCATGAGGATCACAAGTTTGAGGCCAGCCTGGACTACATGGTTGAGACCTATCTCAAGCAAACAAAAAGTCAAAAGAATCTTCTATTCAAACAAGACATTTCTTTAAATTAAAAAAACAAAAAACAAATTACTCATTTATTTAGCAGTGTTAAAGTTAAAATTTATTTAGCACTTGCTAAAGAATGTTAGGCAAGTGATCTAGCATTAAGATGCATTTCCAGCCCCAAATAAAACATTTCTGAAGGCCACATTGAACTTAGTTAAAACTTGGAATTCTGAAAGAGTCCTGAGAACTGATTCTAAGGAACTGGTATATTCTGCATCTTCTTCATCACTTAGACCTTAGTGCAAGATGTGAGCTTAGCTATCTGATTAAAAGGGAGTAAAAAGAAGAGGTTTGTTTAATTAATTAATTTATGACACAGGTCTTCTACAGCTTAGGCCTGCTTTCAGCTCATTGTGTATCTTCAGACTGGCCTTGAAGTTGGTGTCCTCCTGCTTCAACTTGCCAAGTGCTAGGAATACAAATGTGTTCTGCCATTCCTGGCACAGCCTTGAGGATGTATAGACCTCAGTGAAAATTGACACAAACAGTATGGTAATACACCGTATTATAATGAAACCTTAACTAAGTTGTTTGAATTTATTTGCTGTTCTTGCCTCTGTGATACTATAGATACCAAGATTTCAGGGCTGGCAAGATGGTTCAGTGGGTAAAGGCACTCCACCACACCCCCAGCCTCACGATTGGAGTTAGATCTCCTGACTTCACATGGTAGAAGGTGACATGTGTGTCTTGGTGTGCACCCACCTGAAAATAATGTTAAAAAAATAAAATATTTAGGGCTGGTGTATAGTTAAGTGGTAGAATACTTTTCTAGCATGTGTCAGGCTCTGAGTTCTATCCCTGCCACTAAAAATAAATATTCAGAATCTATCAGCTCCTTTTGATAGACTTTATACTGTTTTGTATGGAGAGGTTGGGTGCATGGTGGCCTACCAATGATAGAATTCTCATGCATATTATACAGACACTCCACCACTGAATTGTATCTTACCCAGTTTATTTTTAGAGAGATTTTCTTTTGTTTCATTTTGCTTTTGAGAAGGGGACACACTGTATATATCTAAGGCTGGCCTTGAACACTTAAAACCTCCTGCTTCAGCTTTCTGGCTGCTGGTTTAAAGAGGTTTTGAGCACACTTGTTTATACTGGCTTTATTTCTGGGTGTCTTTTGTTGTTGCTGTTTTTGTTTTATTTTAATTTACCTTTGTCTCCAGTTTACTGTTTCTTTCTCTCCCCCCCCCAACTCCTCCCAAAGGGTTTCTCTGTATCCAGGCTGGCCTCAAACTCAAGAGATTCACCTGCCTCTGCCTTCCAAGTGTTGGGGTTAAAGGTGTGTGCCACTACCTGGCTTGGTTTAGTATTTCTGAATGTACTGAGTTAGAATGGGAACATAACGTCTATTTGTGCTATTGTTTTTTTGAAGAATGAGTAAAATTTTGTGTAACCTGACCACTACTCCAGACTACATTGAGTAACCAAATAGTTTCTCAACTCGTTGGTAAATTTCAGGACATCCTGTTTGCTAAATTAAATGGCTCTCTTATTTCACTTTTAATATATCTTAATTTTTAGAGCTCTTTTAGGTTAACAGCAGAATTGAGAAAAAAAAAAATACAGAGAGTTCCCATATAACCTCTGTTCCTGTGCACTCAACAGACTCTAATGTCAGCACACTGTTTCGGAGTGGCATTAGTGGTTCCAGTTGATACCTCTCCACTGAAACATCTTCATCTCACATCTGTGTTTGTTTCAGTCTTGGTGTATTAGCTGTGGGTTTTGACAAATGGGTCATGACAAGTGTCCACCGTTACAGACTCACATGGAACTGTTTTACTCCCCTAAAACCATCTGTGCTCTACCTGATCACCCCTCCTCCCCATCTATCTCCTGACAGCCACTGTGCCCATAGGGTTGTTTTGTTTTTTAATTATTTTTAATTATGTGTCTCTCTGTGGGTATGTGCATATGATTGTAGGTGCCCACAGTGGCTAAGGAGTGTGGGATATCCTGGAGCTGGAGTTGCAGGTGGTTTTGTGCTGCCTGATGTGGGTGTTGAGAATTATCCTCTGGAATCAGTATGTGTACTTTAGCTACTGAGCCATCTCTAGCCCTGTGCCCATAGTTTGCCTTTTCTAAAGTGGCATGGTTGGAATCAAACAGTATGCAATCTTTCCTGATTGGCACTTTTCACTGCAATAGTATACATTGGAATTTTGTCCATGTCTCTTCATGGCCTAGTAACTTGCTTCCTTTTAGCACCGAATAATAGTCCATCTGTGTGTGGTGGTACAAACCTTTAATTCCAGCATTTGGGAGGCAGAGGTAGGTGGATTTCTATGAGTTATGCCAGCCTGATGTACACAGTAAGGTCCAGCCAGCTAGGGCTGCATCGTTAGACCCTGTCTCAAACAAAAAATGCCCTTTTTGCATAGGCTACAGTTTATTTACTACAGGAATGTTTTGGTTTCTTCCAAATTTTAGCAGTTATGAATCAAGCTGCTGGAAAAATCCATATTCTGGTTATTGTTTGAACTTACAAAGTTCTTCGTTCTTTTGTATAAATACTAAAGAGTATAGTTGCTGGATCATATGGTACAAAGAATATTAAGTCTCCTCCATCTTTCTTCCTTCTGAGGCAGGTTCTAATGTAGCTCAGGCTGGCCTTGTATATGTAGCCAAGGATGACCTTGAATTCCAGATCTTCCTGCTTGTACCTCCCCAGTGCTGGGATTGGAGGTGGGATACTATACCCAGGGTATTCAGTTTGTAAGCCACTTCTACTTTCAAAGTGGCTCTTCTGTCAACAGTGAAGGAGTTTCTATTGCTCTACAACTTTGCTAGAATTCGATGTTCTGGAGTTTGGACATTCTGATAGGTATGTTGGAGTGTCTGTTGGTTTTCATTTGAATTTCTGTGATGTTATATGGGGTGCATATTCTTCTCATGAGCTTATGTGCTATCTCATCTTTGGTTTAGATCTCTGTCTTCCTGGGGATTTGATCCAGTACCTTGTACATATTTAATAGAAGCCCTACCCCCGAGCTACAGCTCTGGAGTCTCCTTTGGCCCCTTAAATAGCTGTGATTACAGGCATGAACAATCCTTTCTCTCTTTGTCTACTTTATGATGCTGATGCTGGTGATTTGGAAGAGGATCTCACTATGGAGCTTAGATTGGTCTCACACTCATAATCCTCTGATCTTCCTGCATCCCAAGTGCTGGGATTACAGGAGTGTACCATAGGTGTGTTTTTGTTTGTTTGTTTTTGGCTTTTTGTACCTCACTTTCCTCCTCCTTTCTCCCCCCCCCCCCCCCCTTTCAGACGTTCTTACTACATAGTTAAGGCTGGCCTTAAACTCAAAATCTTCTTCCTGTCTCAGACTCTCTGTGCTGGGATCACAGGTGGACTCTCTCCAGCTCTCTTACTGTTGAGTTTTAAGAATTCCTTGTATATTTTAGATAATACTCTTTTGCTAGATAGTTCTTCTGATAATGTGTCTCCCATTTTGTGGCTTTTCTTTCCATTTTGACAGTGTCTTTTGCAAAGCAGTTGCTTAATTTTAATTTAGGTTATCAGTTATTTCATGGATTCATGCCTTTGGTGTTGTAGCTAAAAGGCTGTCACCATATTTAAGTCATCTTGATTTTTGTCCTGTGTTGTGTTCTGAGAGTTTCCTAATTTTACCTTTTCCATTTAGGTGTATGGTCCATTTTAAGTTCTTTTATTTTTTTAGGACCGAACCCAGGGCCTTGCGCTTGCTAGGCAAGGGCTCTACCACTGAGCTAAATCCCCAGCCCCCATTTTAAGTTCTTATGGGGGATGTAAGCTTTGGCTTTGTTGAATGTGGCTGTTTAGTTCCAGTGAGCTGTGGAGGAGACTACCATTTCTCTTATTTTACTGCTGTTGTGCCTTTGTCAAAGATTGATTGACTTTTATTTGTGTCTATCTCTTCCTGGACTCTTTCCTTGTCAATTTTTTATTCTCTGACCAGAATCACACTGCCTTCATTACGATGGCTTTGTAGTTAGTCTTACAGACGAGTGATGTAGCCCTGACTTGAGGAGATTCTTCTCCAATACTGTGTTCACTCTTTAGGGTCTTTTGCTTTTCCATATGAAATTTAGAATTAATTTGTTATCCATGAAGCAACTTCCTAGAATTTGTATGTCATTTTTCTATATCTATAGGGGTGTGTGCGTGTGCGTGTGTGTATGTGATCAACTTGAGTGTTGTTCTTTAGGAGCTAGCCAACATCCACCTCCCCCCTACCCCCCAAAGGATTTCTCTGTGTAGCCCTGGGTATCTTGGAATTCACTCTGTAGACCAGGCTGGCCTCGAACTCACAGAGATCTGTCTGCAGCTGCCTCCTGAATGCTGGGATTAAAGACGTGCACCACCACGCCTGGCCTAGCTTCACAGAGGTCCACTTCTCTCTGCTTCCCAAGTGCCGGGATTAAAGACATGCGCTACCACCTCTTGGCTTCCTTTTGAGTTTTTGTGGAGACAGTTTCCTATCTAATGCTAATATAATTGGTGAGAAAATCCACCAATTATAGAAAGGCCTGTCCAGATTCCTCTTGACATTTCCATATAGCATTCTCTTTTGAAGTAGTGGGAGCAAGGAAGATTAACTTACGCTTAATTAATACCTACTTTGGGGATGGAGTTATGAGCTAGGGCCATTGAGTAAAACTCCAAATACCTATTATTATATCCTAACAGGTGGCAAGAAAACATATAGAATAAACTAGTATTAAAGGCAAAAAAAAAAAAAATTGGAAAGGCATATAGAATGAGATTATTTATTTTGTTTGGTGTGGGTTTCGTGTAGCCAAGGTTGGCTTTGAACTCACTATGTCCTGGAATTATAGGTGCGTATTACCATGTCCCATGTTATTCAGTGCTGGGGATAGAACCCAGGGCTCCATGCTCATTAGACCAGCACCAGACCTACACTTCCCAGCCTTGTGACGATTGTTCTTAAAATCTCTGATTGGTGTGTAAAATGAAAAAAAAATTTTTCTTAAAGTGATAGAACATATCTTTAAAGACATGAGTTGAGGCCGGGAGGTGGTGGCGCACGCCTTTAATCCCAGCACTTGGGAGGCAGAGCCAGGCGGATTTCTGTGAGTTCGAGGCCAGCCTGGGCTACCAAGTGAGTTCCAGGAAAAGGCGCAAAGCTGCACAGAGAAACCCTGTCTTGAAAAACCAAAAAAAAAAAAAAAAAAAAAAAAAAGAAATGAGTTGATTCTGAATGATTAAGATTTACATACATAGCTGAAGAAAGAACTGTTGAGGCAGATGTGGAAATCCTGAGATTGGGTTGGAGAATGTTTGTACCGACAATATTAGTTTTAATTCTAGGCAACATTAAAGCTAACTACTCTAGTGTGTGTATGTAGTGGTTATTGGTGGTGGATTTAATTTGTGTTTCCTTGATGACTAATAATGTTGAACACTTTTTAATTTTTGCTTTGACTATTTATTTATTTTGAGCTTAAGAGCATCATAGACTTTGATTTGGGGGCTACAGAATGCTCCATTTAATCTGTTCAGCATAAAATGAATGGATAGTTCCAAGAATACAAGACAATTTAGAAGAATTCAAATATATGGCTATTCTCTTCTGAGGAAACCAGAGAGGACTTGATTCCTTGATAGTTCTATAGTCTGGTTCTACTTACAGTTGGAAGTATTTGTTGTGGAGGAATGTAGCACTCCAGCACTGGGTTGTTCTGTTCTCAGACTCTTGTTCTTTTGTGTTTCATTAACTTCTTGCCAGTTTGAAATGTTTCTGTAGATTTATAAGGACAAGTTGGTTTTAGTAATACTGCAAAGCTACCAGAATCCCATTTTCTCTTAGAAAAGGACTTTGGCTGGGGTGGTGGCTTGGTTGGTCAAGTACTTGCTGCACAGCTGTGAGGACTTGATTTCAGATCCACACCACTCACATAGAGGGGGACTTAGAAGTCATTGGTCTTCCAGCATAGCCAAACTGTGAGCTGCAGGTTCAGGAAGAAACTGTCACGCACATGAGGTGGAGAGTGAGCCAGGAAGACATCCGATGTTACCCTCTGGTCTCCTCGTGCACACGAACATGCCACACACTCGAGAAAAGAATATTGTTTCCTTGTCTGTTTGATCATTTGAGAGTGTCCCACTATCATCCCAGGCTATCCTCATTGTCGTCATGATCCTCCAGCCTTAGCCTCCCAAGAGCTGAGATTGCTGCTGTGTACAACCACACATGACAGAAGTGAACATTTATAGGTGTTGTGGTGATAATTGCCTTTCCTTCAGGCTGTTGTAATTGTATTCTATGGATTCACTTTAAAGCATGTTTTTAGTTTTTGTTCTAGTAGAGAACAGTTCTCTATATACCAAATTTTGGATACCTGTTTAAATTCAGAAGCAATTTTAGGATTACATAAAGAATCTTAGAAATAATTATAAGAAGGCAGGTGAGATTTAGTCTAGCCATTTAGTCTTCATCATATCCTTAACTTCATTTTCTCTTTCCTTTTCTGTAAAATGAAGGTTTATTTAGGGGATCAATGAAAGTTCTTTCAAAGTCTGAACTAAACTGTAAGAATTTAGTTTTAGCCTGGCAGTGGTAGCGCACGCCTTTAATTCCTGCACTTTGGAGGCAGAGGCAGGCACATCTCTGTGAGTTTGAGGCCAGCCTGGTCTACGAAGCAAATTATAGGACAGCCAAGAAAGAAACCCTGTCTTGAACCACCCCCCTCCAAAAAAAATTTTAGTTTTACAGACACGTGTATAAATATAAAAATTTTTGAAATCTTGCTAAGTCAGTTTAAAGCACCTACAGGGCTGTGGATATATGGTAGTCCATTCCTGTAATCTCAGCATTTGGGATGAAGAGCAGAGAGGATCACTGCAAGTTACATACTGACCTGAACTATAGTGTGAGATGCTGACTCATAAAGCCAAACATTTTAAATATGAATAAAGTGTGTAGATTTTTTTTTTTTTTTTTTTTTTGGTTTTTCGAGACAGGGTTTCTCTGTGTAGCTTTGCGCCTTTCCTGGAGCTCACTTGGTAGCCCAGGCTGGCCTCGAACTCACAGAGATCCGCCTGGCTCTGCCTCCCGAGTGCTGGGATTAAAGGCGTGCGCCACCAACGCCCGGCTGTAAGTGTGTAGATTTTAATAGCTTTTAGTTTGTTCACACTTTGTATGGCCACCAGCAGACTCAATATTTCCCAGCTCCAAGAAGTACTCATTGCCCATTTCCCCTCTCCATCTGCCACACATTTACTTTTTAAAGTGTTTTTTTTTTTTTGGAGACAGGGTTTCTCTGTGTAGTCTTGGCTGTCCTAGATCTTGCTCTGTAGACCAGGCTGGCCTCGAACTCACAAGAGATTTGCCTGCCTCTGCCTCCCAAATATTGGTATCAGAGGCATGTGCCACCACCTCCCAGCTAAGATTTATTTATTTATTTGAGGCAGTTGTCTCACGTACCTCAGGCTGGCCTCAAACTTGTAATGTACTCAAGGCTGGCCTTGAGCTTCTGAGTCTTCTACATCTTCCTCCTCTGGGCAAGAATTATAAGCATGTGTTATCACCCCCCAGCTGTGTCTAGGCTGTTCTTTTTTTGTTTTTAGTGGTGCTTGGATATTTGTCTTGTTTAACTTGGTATATGTTCACTTTCAAGTTCATATGGACCGAGGGTGTTGCTCAGTGGTAGGATGCTTAAAAAAGACGAACAGCTGGGTGGGCTCATTGAGTAAACTGCCATGTGAGAACTTGAGTTTGTATCTTAGCACACACATACTTCAGTAACCTAAGCACTGGATGGGCAGAGACAGGGGGATCTCTGAAAGCCAGCCTCTCTCAAACACGCCTTTAATCCCATACAGTATTGGGGAGGAAGGGGCAGGCAGATCTCAAAGTTTGAGGCCAGCCTGGTCTACAGAGTGAGTTCTAGGACAGCCAGGGCTACATAGTATAACCCTGCCTAGAAAAAACAAAAACCAAACCAAAACACCCACAAATTAAGGTGGAATCATTTGGAAAGACACTTGGTTGACCTAGCCTCTACACACACATGCACAAATACGTGAAGGTACTTGCAGAAGAAAAAAAATGACAAGACAAAAAAACTTAAGAGGATCACTAGTTGAGCTTGCTCTCCCATGCCTTGACCCCAGCTTTTGAGATACTGAGGCAGGAGGATTAGTAGTTTAAGGTCATCTTCAGTCACATAGCAAGGTCAAGTCCAGTCTGAGCTTCGTGAGACCCTCTTTCAAAGTTGATGCCCATTAAGGCACTCCTCTTTCCTCCTTCCCACTCTTTGTTTTCAATATTCATTTGAGAAGGTGGCATATACCCCATAATGTATGTGTGGAGGTCCAGAGACAACTTTCAGGAATTGTTCCTCTTCTTCTACCATGTGGGTTTCAGGGATCCAGCTCAATATTGTCAGGTATGGTGGCATGTACCTTTACCCACTGAGCCATCTTGTGGTACAGCACCTCATTTATTTTTATTGTTGAATAACAGTTCATTGTTATTCACATTTTATCTATTCATTAGTTGATGGACATTCAGTGACAGAAGCCCCACATTGGAACTATTAATAACAATACTATTATGAACATTTGTAAACTTGTATATATACAAGTTTCTGTATTAACATAGTTCTTCAGAGAGAGAAATAGAGAAAACACACATGGGAGTGGGATTGCCCCACCATAAGGTAACTGTACATTTAACCTTTTGATGAAGTACCAAACTGTTTACTAGGTGTCTACCATTTTATATTCTACCAGAAATATATGTGGGCTTCAGTTTCTCAACAGCCTCCCTAGATGTGTTTGTAATTATAGTTCATAGTGGGTTTGAATTGGTATGTTTTTTGGTTTTGATACTGAACAGCTTTTTGCATGCTTATTAAGGCCAAATCTTTAACCGTTATTTTCACTTGGGGTATACTTGGGATGTGTTGGTTGGAACTGGCTTATGGATTCTTAGTGTGTCAAGTAAGCTTCCTTAAGTGGCATTAAAGACAGCAGTTTGTTCTCTCTCCTGGTTTGTGGAGAGTAAGTAACTGGAGTCTTAATTTATCTGTATATGTTATTATTTTATTTATTTCTGTAAAATCCAAGAGCAAAGAATCGAGAAGAGGGTGTGATTTCTGAGTTTACGTTGTAATCTATCTTTCGGGGAACGGGATGCAAGACTCTTGTGATATCTTTAACAGTGAATTCTTAACAGGGTACTTGATCTTCTAAAGATTCATGAGTCGGTGCAGCATAGAAAGTAATATCACAGTCTCATAAGAATTAGAATGAAGCATTTCCCTAAGTCTGACAAGACTATCACAACTCTGCAAGCTGAGGCGACAAGAGAATTGCTAGTTGAAGGACAGTTTAGGCTATATAGTAAGACCCTGTTGATACATTTAAATAATTACTCTTTATCAATAAAAACTTAGGAGTCAGATATCGTGGTAAGAACTTGAATGATAAGAGAAAGTGAAGTGGCCAGTGACCTCCTATCTCCTTTGTTCCTCCATTCAAAAGGGCTGAGATCCTCTCTCAGGCCCACCCTTCTACTTCCTGTGTCTGTCAGTCCTCAGTCCTCCAAAACTTCTATGGTTAATTTTGTAGCTAGTAGCTAGCTCCACCCTCTGATTAAAAATAAACTTTATTGTCAGTCTCGGGAGCATCAGAATGCAATCAAAATATCACACAACACTCTATCTCACAAAATGAGCACAGTATAAATAAACAAATAGAAAAGAAAACTATTATTTGTAATAACTATTTCCTTTACATCACCAGAGATGGCAAATTTGTAAAGAAATGTAATTATTTTTTAAAATTTCATACGTGTCTGTATGTGTATGCACTAATGTGCATGTTTGTGCATATGTGTATGTGAGGTCAGTGGACAGTTTTGTGGAGTTGGTACTCTCCTACTTTTACATTATAAATTTTGCAAAATTTGAACTTTTATTATCAGACACTTGTACAGCAAGAGCCTTTAATCATTGAACCATCTCACCAGCCCACTTGTAATTCTTTTTAAGGAGCATTATTGAAACTTGATTTACTAAATTGAGAATGTTGCATTCTGTCCAGGATGTTGGCACACACCTTTAATCCTAGCACAGGGTCTCTGAATTCCAGGCCAGCCAGAGCTACATAGTAAGACCTCATGTCCAAAACACAAACAAAGAAAAGGAAAGCTAAGGCGGGAGGATTGCTATAAGGTCAAGATCAGCCTGGGCTGCATAGTACCAGGGCTGTCTAGCCGGAACTGTCTCACAAAACAAGAATATTTCTTTTCAGTAGGAATTTTGTTAAAGATGTTAACTTCCAAGTCATGTATTCAGATTTGTGAAGTAATTTTTTTTCTTTCTCTTTCCAGAAATCCATGCTACAGGATTTAACTATCAGAATGAAGATGAGAAAGTCACCCTGTCCTTTCCTAGTACTCTCCAGACAGGTGAGAGACTGTCTCTGTGAAATCCATAGAAACTACTTGTGTTAGCTTCCCAGGGAACGTGTGCTGTCTTTACCCTGAGTATTGCTCACCGACTGAAGTGTTCAGACCTTCCCTCCCCCTCAAAATTCTGGGTTATGAAAATAAATATTTCAGATTTCTTTCTATTTGTGTTTTACCTAAACAGAAAACTAGATGAAAAGCTAAGGATCATTTACCATAGAATAAGATGTTTAATTTTTAATTGTTTCTGTTTGTCTTTCAAATCGCTTCTCGGCCTTTTGGCTAGGATCAAGTGTAGTATCTGTTTGTCTTTCAAGATAAGGTTTCTCTGTGTAGCTCTGGTTGTCCTGGAACTCACTCTATAGACCAGGCTGGCTTCCAACTTACAGAGATCCACCTGCCTCTGCCTCCTTAGTTCTGGGATTGAAGGCGTATGTCATCATGCCCAGCTCAGTTTCTGTTTTTTAAAAATACATTTACTTAGCTCCATCTGCTGCTGGTTGAAATACTCTACATATGATTTTGGTGTACAACCAGAAGGAGAAATTTTACTGGTGAGGGCACAGAAAGGAAGATTGTTGATACGTTACTATTATTTGTCATAAAAGCACAAAGAAAGTAGAGGACTTTCAGAGCTTAGTATAGAAGAAATTATATAAAAATCAATTTGGAAAGCTTTAGGGATTTGATGAGTAGATGAAAATGAGCACTTCAGGTGGTGGCGGCCCACGCCTTTAATCCAGCACTTGGGAGGCAGAGGCAGACGATGCTCTGAGTTCAAGACCAGCTTGGTCTACAAAGCAAGTTCCAGGGCTACATAGTGATAAGCTGTCTCAAAAAAAAAACAAAAAAAAAGAACAGATCATTTATTACACTATTAAATGTGTAAAAAGATATTCAGTTTCCTAGTAATCAGAACTGTCAAAACAAGTTGCTCTAATACAAAACCAATTTATTCTTGTCATGTAAGCTGAAGTTAAAAAGTTTTTTTTTTTTTTTTTTGTTTTGTTTTGTTTTTCAAGAGAGTTTCTTTGTGTAGTTTTGGTGCCTGTCCTGGAACTCTCTCTGTAGACCAGGCTGGCCTTGAACTCACAGAGATTCGCCTGGTTCTGCCTCCCAGTGCTGGGATTAAAGGTGTGTGCCACAGTGGCCCAGCTTAAAAAGATTCTTAATGGGGGCTGAGAGATGACTCAGTGGTTAAGAGTGCTTGTCGTTCTACAGGTCCAAGTTCAGTTCTGACACCCATGTCAGGAGACGTGCACCTGCCTATAACTCCAGGCATGGGGGGATCTGATACCCTCTTGTGATCTCCACCCCACCCCACCCCCACACACCCTCACTCCTTTTTTGTTTTGTTTTTCTAAACAAGGTTTCTCTGTGTAGCCCTGGCTGTCCTGGAACTCACTTTGTAGACCAGGCTGGCCTCGAACTCACAGAGATCTGTCTGCCTCTGCCTTCCCATGCACCACCACTGCCCAGCTAAAAGTAACTCTTAAATGAGTAAGATTCATGATGATAAAAAGTGCTTTGAAGTACTGGGTAGAGATAAACCATGTAATTACTTTTGAAAACTAGCTTGTCAGTACATGCAAAGAACTGAATGTACTCATGACATTGGACTCAGCCATTCTGCTAGTATGAATGTTTTTTTTTTTTTTTTTTGGTTTTTCGAGACAGGGTTTCTCTGCGTAGTTTTGCGCCTTTCCTGGAGCTCACTTGGTAGCCCAGGCTGGCCTCGAACTCACAGCGATCCGCCTGGCTCTGCCTCCCGAGTGCTGGGATTAAAGGCGTGCGCCACCACCGCCCGGCTAGTATGAATGTATTCTAAGGAAAAGTCATAACAAAAATATTTTATGCCTGAAAGTATGTTATTGAGACATTATATATGTTGGTGACAGAATTAGAATTAATATTTGTTAACACTGAGTTAACAAATTCATTGTGACTTATCAGTAAAAATGAAATATACTTAGCAGTAAAAGTTTGTTAATTCTTATTAATATAATAAAATGCTTATTATAATACAAATTTTAAAACTATAAAGTATAGATATGCAGGTTGATAAATCCTATTCCTAAACTAGTACAAATAGAATGAGACTCAGCTGGATATCCTGGCTCACACCTGTAATCCCAGCACTTGGGAGATAGAAACAGGAGGATCAGGAGGTCACCTGGGCTAGGCCAGACCTCATTTTAGTACCTCCTCCCTGTTTACTCCGTAGATGTCTGGATGATGTCTAAATATTTACACAGTTATTGTTTTTATTCTTATTTACACCTATTATCTGACTTCCAGAAATTTTTAAATTTTTAAAAAATTGATCTGTGTGTGTGTGTGTGTGTGTGTGTGTGTGAAATGTATGTAAGTGTATATACACATAGTATAACTTTTGGAAGTCATAAGAATTAAATGTTTTTTAAATGTATGTACGTATGTATGTATGTATATATGTATTTATTTTGGTTTTTTGAGACAGAGTTTCTCTGTGCAGCTTTGGAGCCTGTCCTGGAACTCACTCTGTAGCCCAGGCTGGCCTCAAATTCACAGAGATCCACCTGCCTCTGCCTCCAGAGAGCTGGGATTAAAGGTGTGCACCACCACCCGGCTAAATGTATTTATTTTTATGTCTATGGATGTTTTGCCTGAACATATGTATGTATATGTGCATGTATGTATGTGCACCACATGCATACAGTATCCTCAGTGGTCAGAAGAGGATGTTGGATCCCCTGGAACTGGAGTCATAGAAGTTTGTAAGCCAACATGTGGGTGCTGGGAATTGAACCCTGATCCTCTGGAAGAGCAGCCAGTCAGCTTAACTCGGAGTCATCTTTACAGCTCCTCCTTTTTTTAAGCAAAGGTTTCAGAAAATGAAATTGAATATGTTACAAACTATAGGAAAAAACAAAGAAATGCAAAACAGAAAAATAGGAACACTGAGTCTATCAGAACCAAAATCCAAATTATTTAGAAAAAAAAAAATAAAGGACAGAAAAAATGGGAAGAATTTTTTTTTTTTTTTTTTTTTTTTTTTTTTTGGTTTTTCGAGACAGGGTTTCTCTGTGTAGCTTTGCGCCTTTCCTGGAGCTCACTTGGTAGCCCAGGCTGGCCTCGAACTCACAGAGATCCGCCTGCCTCTGCCTCCCGAGTGCTGGGATAAATTCAGCCAGCAAGGTGGTGCTTGTCATCAAGCCTGCTTCTGTAGCTTGACCCTGGAGCCGCATGGGAGCAGGACAGAACTGTCTCTGTAAGCTGTCCCGGGCCTCCAGTCTTGGCCCTTGTCATATCCTGTAACCGTACAGCAGTTGCCTGATCAAATGATTACACAAAATATTTGGACTCCAATTGAAATGTTGGATTTAAAAAGGTTTAAGGAGGCAATAGTATTTTATGGCATGCATTCCCTATATGTAAAGCAAATGTTAAACTCTTGGTCAACATATAATAGGATTATACCACAGGACTGGCGAGAGCTGACACAAGCTGTTCTTGAACCCAGCCAGAGGCTGCAATTTTTAACTTGGTTTAAGGATGAAGCTAAAAACATAGAAAAACAATGGAGGGATAAAGGAATACCAGCTTGCCAGGATCAGCTTATTGGAGAAGGCCAATATGCTTCGGTACAAACACAATGTTTATATGATGTCCAAACCCTAATTTTATGTCAAATGGCAGCCTTGAATGCATGGGACAGAGTTGAGGAACCAGGAAAAAAACCTGAGTCATTTACAAAGGTTATGCAAGGCCCAAAAGAATCTTTCACAGATTTTTTTTTACAAAGACTGGCTTCAGCAGTAAAGACAATGGTCTCGGATTCAGAAGCTAGTAAGGCAATAATTGAAGCTTTGGCCTTTGAGAATGCGAATGCAGCATGCAAAAGAATAATCAGGCCGTTAAAGGCAAGATCTGCATCTTTGGAAGATTGGATTAAAGACACAATTAATGTTGAGGCTCATGAGTATGATGATATGTGGGTAGGAGAAGCAATTTCAAAAGGTTTGAGGAGTGTTAGATGTTTTGGATGTGGAAAGCAAGGACATTTGAAAAGGGACTGTAAAGAGGTCATTCCTAGAATCATTGTTTCTTCAAGGAACATTGGCAACAGAATGCCCCTTCCTTCTGGAGTATGCAGAAGGTGTGGTAAGGTAAAACACTCGACCAACGAATGTAGATCAACAAAGGACAGACAGGGTAATCCTTTGCCTCAGCTTTCGGGAAACTTCCGGAGGGGCCTCATGCAGGCCCCTATAGCAAATCTAGTTCAAACCTTTCCTGCAGCTGTAGAGGAAACCCCTGCTCAGAGCGATTAAATAACCAAATGCCTATTGCAATAAACCATGCTGGTCAGGATGATGAAACAGAGAATAGAAAATTCAGGAGAAAACATAAAGAAAATTTTTTGGCAAACTTCTATTAATGAACAGAGACCAAAATTAACGACAAAAATAAATGATGTTTTGTTGTCTGGTCTGGAAGACACAGGTGCGGACTTTACCATAATTTCACCAGAATTTTGGCATCCAACTTGGCCTCTTCAGGAGGTAAACGTTCAACTGTTAGGAATTGGGACATTATCTCAGGTGAAACAGAGTGCAAAATGGCTGGAATGTATAGGTCCAGAAGGATAGAGAGGAAAATTAAAACCATATGTGGCCAACATAGCTATGAACCTGTGGGGTTGAGACTTGTTGCAACAATGGAATACTCAGATTAACATCCCTCCAATCTCAGAAACAAACCATAAATTAGCACATGTTTCTGAGAGAAATATTAGAAGGCATTATTTTGAGTGGTCACCAGCCATCCATATTATCCAAGAACAGGGCACAACAACTGATGATCTTCCAAAGACACCAACAGTTCTACCTTTAAAATGGTTAACAGACAAGCCTGTATGGGTTCAGCAATGGCCTTTTTTTTTTTTTTTTTTTTTGGTTTTTCAAGACAGGGTTTCTCTGTGTAGCTTTGCACCTTTCCTGGAACTCGCTTTGGAGACCAGGCTGGCCTCGAACTCACAGAGATCCGCCTGCCTCTGCCTCCCGAGTGCTGGGATTAAAGGGGTGCCCCACCACCGCCCGGCCAGCAATGGCCTTTAACAACAGAGAAACTCCAGGCTTTAGAAGAGCTGGTAGAAGAAGAACAGTTAAATGCTCAGCATATTGAAGAATCAACCAGCCCTTGGAATTCTCCTGTATTTGTTATTAAAAAGAAATCTGGTAAATGGAGAATGGTAACAGACCTTAGAGCAATTAACAAAGTAATTTAGCCAATGGGCTCTCTACAATCTGGAATTCCTTTGCCTACTCTGTTACCAAAAGGATGGCCTCTCATAGTTATTGATTTAAAAGACTGTTTCTTTTCTATACCCTTACAAGAAAAAGACAGAGAAAGATTTGCTTTCACAGTGCCTACTTACAATAATTTTTAACCGGTTAAAAGATTTCCATGGAGGGTCCTCCCACAGGGAATGTTGAATAGCCCAACTCTGTACCAATATTTTGTACAACAGCCATTGGAAGTGATACGTAAAAAATTTCCTAAATCTATAATTTATCATTATATGGATGATATTTTATTAGGTGACTCAAATGCAGGTACTTTAGAAAGAATGTTTGAAGAAGTAAAGAAAATTTTGCCTTGCTGGGGGTTACAAATTGCTCCTGAAAAGATACAAAGAGGAGATTCTATTAATTATTTAGGATATAAAATAGAGCTACAAAAAATTAGACCCCAAAAGGTACAAATTAGGAGAGATAGACTACAGACTCTTAATGACTTTCAAAAATTATTTGGAGATATTTCTCATCTACGAACTATTGTTGGGGTAAAAAAGGATGAACTGACTAATTTGTTCAAAACCTTAGAAGGTGACAAGGATTTAAATAGTCCAAGAGAATTAGCACCTGAAGCTGAGAAAGAATTGGCCTTGTTAGAAAAGAAAGTACATGAAGGGCATGTGGATCGTATTGATCCAAAGCTGGATTGCATTTTGGTTATTTTACCTTCTAGGCATTCTCCTACTAGAATATTAATGCAGAGGGAAGATATTATATTGGAATGGATATTTTTACCAAATAAACCAAATAAAAATTAAAAACTTATGGGGAAAAAAAATCTCTGACTTGATTTGGAAAGGAAAATTGAGACTTCGTCAATTAGCAGGAATAGACCCAGCAGAAATTGTCTTACCTTTAACTAAGGAGGACATTGAAAAATTATGGACGGAAAGTGAACCTTGGCAAAGAGCTTGCAGTAATTTTTTGGGAGAAATTAACAGCAAATATCCCAAAAGCGACAGAATTGATCTTATAAAGAGAGCTGATTGGATCTTGCCTCGAATTATACGGGAAAAACCCATATCTAGAGCTTGTACATTTTATACAGATGCCAACAAACAAGGAAAGGCAAGTTACAAATCAGAAAATTTAAGTAAAGTGGTTCAAAGTCCTTATAATTCAGTTCAAAAATCAGAATTGTATGCTGTTCTGTTGGTATTAATGGATTTTTTAGAATCTCTTAACATAGTAACCGACTCTCAGTATGCTGAAAGAGTGGTATTACATATTGAGACCGCAGAATTTATCCCTGATGCTTCAGAATTAACTTCACTATTTATTCAATTACAAGATACAATCAGGAAAAGGAGTCATCCTTTATATATAACTCACATCCATCTCATACTGGTCTGCTAGGCCCTCTAGCACAAGGCAAATTATTGATAGGAAATATGCTGGAGGCCTCAGAATTTCATAAAAAAAATCATGTCAATAGTAAAGGTTTAAAAAAGGATTTTTCCAGCTGGGCGGTGGTGGCGCACGCCTTTAATCCCAGCACTCGGGAGGCAGAGCCAGGCGGATCTCTGTGAGTTCGAGGCCAGCCTGGGCTACCAAGTGAGTTCCAGGAAAGGCGCAAAGCTACACAGAGAAACCTTGTCTCGAAAAATCAAAAAAAAAAAAAAAAAGGATTTTTTCTATAACCTGGCAACAAGCCAAAGAAATAGTAAAGAAATGTCCTACTTGTTCCTTCTACAATCAAATGCCATTACCAGCAGGATGTAACCCAAAGGGTACTCAGAGGAATGAAATCTGGCAGATGGACGTGTTTCACTTTGCAGAATTTGGAAAATTGAAATATGTACACCACACCATCGATACTTAATTCAGGATTTCAATGGGCAACTGCTCTGAGTTCTGAAAAAGCTGATTCTGTAATCACGCATTTGCTAGAAGTTATGGCCATCATGGGTATACCTGCACAAATCAAAACTGACAATGCTCCATCATATGTCTCTGTTAAAATGAAACAGTTTTTTGCTTATTACAATATAAAGCATATTACAGGTATACCACATAATCCTACAGGTCAAGCAGTTATAGAAAGATCAAACAGAACTCTAAAGGATATGCTAAATAAACAGAAAGGGGTAACAAAAACCCCCAGAAATAGACTGCATAATGCTCTATTAACTTTGAATTTTCTGAATGCCAATGAGAAAGGAACAACAGCTACAGAGAGACATTGGATAATAGAAAAAAACTACAGAATTAAATCAGCCTATATACTTTAAGGATGTGCTGACCTCAGAATGGAAACCAGGGTATGTATTACGTTGGGGACGAGGTTTTGCTTTTGTTTTTACAGGAGAAGATAAGCTGTGGGTACCATCAAAGTTGATAAAGGTTCGATTTGAACAAGAGAAGCCTCTTAATTAGAGGAGGTGATAGTTCATCACTCTTCTTCCTTCCTTCCCACCTGACTGAACAATTGAATACATAAATGTTGTGTCTGAAAATTTGTAAAAAGAATAAAGAAAGAAATCTCTTTGAATTAAACACTGGCATCTTCAGTTTACAAAAATACACCTTTGGAGGCCCTGTGGTGGTTCACACCTTTAATTCTAGCATTTGGGAGGCAGAAGCAGGAGGATCTCTTTGAGTTGAAGGCCAGCCTGGTCTACAGAGTGAGTTCCAGGACAGCCAGGACTACAGGGAGAAACCCTGTCTTGTGGGGGCTTGGGGGAGGAAAAGAAATCAGAGTTGAAACCTTGGCTGCTGGGCATTTATGGAGGGCACACTGGCCAGGACTTGTAGCTTATAGTTAAGCTTGTGGCTGCTCTATCAATTTAAAATGTAAGCTGTTACTTGATGAAAATGAAGCAATTTTAGTCTGTCACAAGCCTTTACTCCCAGCACTTTGGGATAGAGGTAGGAGGTTCTGTGTGAGTTTTGAGGTCATCATGGTTTACATAGTGAGCTCCAGGATTGCCAGGACTGTAAGAAGATCCTGTCTCAAAACAAAAAGTAACTTTATGTGTATGAGCGTTTTGTCTGCGTGTATGTCTGTGCAGTAAGTGTGATGCCAGTAGAAGCCAGAAGAGATGGGGTCAGATCTCCTAGAACTGGATTTACAGGTGATTGTGTGCCCTGTGAGTGCTGGAAATCAAACCTGGGTCCTCTGAAGAGCAACAGTGCTGTTAACTGCTGAACCATCACTCCAACCCTCCTACTCAAAAAAAAAAAAAAAAAAGCATCATTAAAGAACTATAGTATGTATGTATGTTTTTTTTTTTTTTTTTTTTTTTTTTTTTTTTTTTTTTTTTTTGAGGCAAGGTTGCTCTGTGTAACAGTTCTGGCTGTTCTGGAACACTACCTTATATTCTATGTTCATACTGTGACAATATTAGAAGTTAGTAGAAAGCCAGGCACGGTGGCCCACATGTTTGGGAGGCAGAGGCAGACAGAGCTCTGAGTTTCAGGCCAGGGTCCACATAGTGCTCCAGGACAGCCAGAACTACATAGAGAAATCTTGTCTCAAAAAAAAAAAAAAATTAATAGCAAAATTTTTTTATTTTTCACATATTGAGTAATTGAGTGAAAACTTGTTAGGAAAGTTAAATTAGCAGAGCATTTGGTTAGTATGTGCAAGGCCAAGTATAGTCCCCAGTACTGCAAAAATATAAAAAGGGAAGAAGAAAATTAGAAAACACTAGACATCATGGCATGCATTTGTAGTCCTGCCTCCTCCTTAAGAGGCTGGAATGAGAGCCAGGGAGTTTGAGACCATAGTGAGAAAACTAGTAAGACTCCATCTAAAATAATAAACAGAAAATTAGCGAGAAAATAGGAAATATTTAGAACTAAATAAGAAAATTGAGTATCATATCAAACATACGGAATCTAAGTAAAATACTATACAAGCAGGATGTTTAGTTAAAAACAAAGACTGAAAATGAGTCAGCTAAATATCAAGCTCAAGTAAACGAAAACAGATTCCTACAAGAAAGGGGAGAGGTAGACCTTATTACTGTCATGCTCAGGGACTTGGATTCAATCTCCATTGCCACTAAGAAGGAAGAAGAGATTGAGGAAGTACAGGCTTGCTATGTACAAGAAGCCTGACAACCCGGGTTTATCTCCAGGACCCACATAAAAAGCCAGATGAAGCTAGATGGGAGGTGGAGACAGGAGGATCATTGCCTGCCAGTTATCCTTTAGTGCCATGGACCATGAGTACCAGCCCAGCCTGGGCATCATACTCCAGTTCAAAAATAAATAGACAAACAGAAGCCTGTCTCTGCTACATCATGCCTTTTAGTTTGCTTCTTTTTTCATAGTGCTAGGGATTTAACCCAGGGCCTTAGACCCAGGCCTTCCACCTCTCATCTGGGTCACATGAGCCACTGCCTCTCTGTTTGTTTGTTTTCCAGACAGGCTTTCTCTATGTAGTGTTGACTGTCCTGGACCTTGCTCCATAGCCCAGGCTGACATCAGACTCACAGAGATCCACCTGCCTCTGCCTCTGGAATCCTGGGATAAAGGTATGGGCCACCATGCCCAACTTCAGCTTAGAATCAATTCCTATACCCAATTGTGAACTGAACCTAAAGCTTCCACATGCCAGACAACTGCCCTTACCACTGAGCTACATTCTCACATCCCTAGCCCTGTTTTTTTTTTTTTTTTTTTTTTTTTTTTTTGGTGTGTGTGTGTGTGTGTGTGTGTGTGTGTGTGTTTGTGTTGTTTTTTCGAGACAGGGTTTCTCTGTGTAGTTTTGGTGCCTGTCCTGGAACTCGCTCTGTTGACCAGGCTGGCCTCAAACTCAGAGATCCGCCTGCCTCTGCCTCCTGAGTGCTGGGATTAAAGGTGTGTGCCACCACCGCCAGGCAAAAGCAAAGAAAAGGTTCTTTATCTTTTCAGATTTTTATCAGATTACAGAACATGTCTTGGGTGATGATTGAGTAAAGATTGAACATTATTTTATGATTTTTAGCCTTTGTGTTTTATCTCTTTAAACTTACCAATTGTAGCAGTTATCAGATAGCTAAGTAAAACATCTCTGATACTGACATTCTATAATATTAATATCCCATAATCATTATTAAGTCTGAAAGCCTGAGAACAGTTTTCAAAGTCCTGTAAAGTGGTATCAATATGGAGAAACATAGTCGTTCTTAGTGTTTTCCTTTTATATAAATTGGTCTTTAGTTTTATAGCATTTAACAAGCTTATTAAATTTCTTATTAAAATACCTCAAGATATGTAAGTTTTACAATTACAATCTCAAGCTTTCATCATTTGTGTTTTTGATGGATGTTGTGATTATTTTAGTTGTTTAATTTTAATCATTATTTTATGTTTTTTTTCTGTTTTTTGTTTTTTGAGACAGGGTCTCATTTTGTAGTTTTAGCTGATCTGGAACTCTCAACATTGTAGATCATGCTGGCCTCAAACTCAGAGAGAGATCTGCCCAAGTGCTGGGATTAAAGGGGTGGGCCACTAAGCTGCCTTAATATATGTTTTTAAAGGTTTACCATCTAAACATAAGTAGGTTATATATTGAAATTAAGTATCTAATTTGAGGAAACAATGTAGTTGCATGTGAATAGGTATAAAATTAAAGGCCTATTGAAAGTTTGTTATCATGGTGTTTGATAAATGAAATTTGTCAAAAATCCTTTTTTTCTACTCACGTTAAAATTATATTAATAGTAATACTTTGTGATTAGTATTGTATAATGTGAAACTAATTTATGAATTATTTAAAAAACATTTAACTTGTGTTTTGTTTGAATTTCAGGTAATTATCCTTTCCAATACTTTGTATTTTGTTTAGTAAGCCACTCTTTGGAAGTGGTCACTGTCAGTATCTTGTTATGGTTTGATGGCCTTGGAGATTTAAAACCAAGTAAAAGTGTAAGCAGCCTTTCTTATTTAGTTATGAGTTTTAAACCCACTTTTGTTCCAAATAGGAAAAAGTGAAAGTAAATTTACTGTTAATATGAGTTATGTTAGAAAACATCCTGACAGTGAAAACCGACTGCCAGTTTCATCTGTGGAACTATAACAGAAAAGTCCATCAGTCAGTTCCCACTAAGGGTAATGGAATTGAAAAATAATCTATTGTATTTTCTTTGAAAACTTTAATAATCTTAGAATATATTAAATTCCTATAGAGAATAGAGGATAAACCAATTAATTATTTTCTTACATTTTTACATTAGTTATTCCTTTTTTAAGATTTATTTATTTATTTTATGTGTATGAGTGCTCTATCTACATGTACGCCTTTATGCCAAAAGAGTTCATCAGATCTCATTACAGATGGTTGTGAGCCACCATGTGGTTGCTGGGAATTGAACTCAGGACCTCTGTAAGAGCAGCCACCTCTTATCTGCTGAGTCATCTCTCCAGCCCTAGTTATTCTCACTATCCATTATTAATCTGTCAATAAAAAAGACTCTAGTAGTGTCTTATAACTGTGATAATATTTATTGTCCTAGGAATCAGCTATTCTTGTTAAAGACAAAAGTATTCATTGGAGTTTGGGATATAGCTTAGTGGCAGAGAACCTTCTTAGCATTATTCATGATGTCCAGAGTTCATCCTAGCACCACAAACCAAAACATATTTATTGTCCCTGGAGATGTCACAGATCAAATGTCTGATTTTCAAACTATGCCTATCACAGATGTCTATCGGTTGAGCTTTAGTTAGCTGTTAGTGTTGTTTGCCACATGATTATTTTAAAAACGTGACACTATTCTGACTAGTGCTTACTTTGCTATTGTAGTCTGAAATTCTGTCTCAAATAACTGTCAGAATGACTTAGTGACATGTAAGAAAATGATTTTAGCCATGTAGCAGATGCATTTGTTTTTAAGTAGAGGTGAGTGATGCCTTTGTCCATTGCCTGTTGTATAGACTTCTACTTACATGACTTTGAACCTTTCCAAAGAGTACATTCAGTTTTAGGCATGAAATTTGACTTTAAGACCATACAAAAAGATAAGTCAAAGGAGGAAAAAGTCAATGACATTTAATGAATGTCAGGCTTTATAGCATTTCAAAATGACAATCTAAAATATTAGGGTATGAAAGTCTGGTATGATTGGCTAATCATTTTCCTCATGTCGTTAATTTGTTAGGCTCACTTTCTCCTGATCTTATTATAAGTAGGCATATGGAAAAGATCAGTCAACATTCTTTTTAAAATTCTTTGTGTGACTTGATCTGTGAGATGTAGAGTGGATTGTTGTTTTACCATGCATCTGACTTTAGCAGGTGAATGCTAGATATAATTATCTTTATTCTATTGTTAAGAACAGTACAGAAAAGCTAAAGTTGAACATAGAGGCAAAAACTCATTTTGCTCTTAAAACAATATGGATATGTATTTAGGTTGCATTTTCGCTTCGATTTAGTAATTTCTTTCTTTAGTATTAGTGCTCAGATTATTGAGGTGACTCTGAGAGTTCATTTTATACCCTGTAGTTGATCAAATAATTGCTCTTTCCTATAATTCCTTACAAGAATACGCATCAGTGTTCTATGTGGATCAAACAAATACTGTCTTTAAGCTTAGAATAATTGACTGCATTTTTCTTCTTGTGCATCAAGTTATCTAAAAAGACTAATCACATGGTATAATTGGCAGAGAGCATGTTTTGGGTAAAAACATCCTTGCTGCTTACTTATTGTATGACCTTTGGAAAGCCACTTTAAATTTTCAGCCCTCATTTCCTCTTCTAAAAAAAGGGGGTCACTACCTCCAACTTCATGAAGTCGGAAGTCTCATGCACAGAAACATGCGTTAGACATTTAATAATGAATGTTTTCTTTCTTATCCTTGATTTATATATTGTGGTAATTTGAGACTTACTGTAATTGTTTTCTAAGCAGTCACCCTAAACAAGACTTTAAGAATTAGTTTACCATTTAGATCAATCAGTATAGTATTCTCTTCAGTGCCAAAAAGAGTATTTGAGAAAGCAAATGCTTTGAACATTGTAGTAGCCAATTGAATATAGTGTCTTCAGGGCATGTTTCTGATACCTGTATTTATTAACATCTCCATAAAGAGATCTCTGTTTATCTTCAACCACAGGTACAGGAACCTTAAAGATAGATTTTGTTGGAGAGCTGAACGACAAAATGAAAGGCTTCTACAGAAGTAAATACACCACCCCTGCTGGAGAGGTGCGCTATGCTGCTGTCACTCAGTTTGAGGTAGGTGGTTCTCCTCACTAGTGTAATTCCTTTTGGTTCTCATTTATTTGCTTATTTATTTATTTATTTTAGTTCCCCCCCCCCCCCCAGACATGCTTTCTCTGTGTAGCTTTGCGCCTTTCCTGGAACTCACTTGGTAGTCCAGGCTGGCCTTGAACTCACAGAGATCCTCTTGCCTTTGCCTCCTGAGTCCTAGGATTAAAGGTGCACACAGACCCAACCACTAATGTAATTCTGTTAGTTGTTTTGTTTCTTTTCTTTTTTCTCAACATAAGGTTTCTCTGTGTAGCCTTGGCTGTCTTGGAACTAGCTCTGTAGACCAGGCTGGCCTTGAATTCCATGTCTCTGCTGGGATTAAAGGAGTGCATCATCATGCCTGGCCCTAGAATTTATATTTTATATTCAGGATTTTTTTCTGTCTATGTAAAGGAGATAACTAGGGCTGGGGAGATAGTTCATTGTTTAAGAGTCCATTCTGCTCTTGGAGAAGACCTGAGTTTGGTGGTTTCTAGTGCCTATATTGGGCAACTGAACAACTCCAGCTCCAGAGGATATGCTCTCCGCTGTGTGTGTATGCACTCACACACGTAAGAAGAAATCTTAAAAAAGAAAAAGAGGGAATAAAGGATATGAGTTGGAGAAGAATATCTATCCAGGTAATAATATACATGTAATGAATTTTAATCAGAATTGCTTTTGTTCTTATCGTTGTTTTAGGCTGAATAGCGAATTTGAGAACTGCCATAACTACCCAGTATTACCCCGTCAAAAATAAACCAAAACAAACAAAAATACACTTAGCACATTTGTGTATGCTCGTTTCTTTTTTCTTTCTTTCTTTCTTTTTTTTTTTTTTTGGCTTTTCAAAACAAGATTTCTCTGTGTAACCCTGGTTGTCTTGGAGCTCACTCTGTAGACTAGGCTGCCCTCGAACATACAGAGATTCGCCTGCCTTTGCCTCTGCCTCCTGAGTGCTGGGATTAAAGGCGTGCTCCACCACTGCCTGGCCATTGTTTCTTTACATTTATCCCGAATTTTAGCTGTAGCACATCTCTAGCTTTTGTTTTGTTTTGTTTTTTGTTGTTTGTGTTTGTTTTTTTACTTTGCAGGGTTTTAATAGTCAAATGCAGCAGTCTGGTTCAGTTCAGCTCTTTGACTTCCAAAGCGGAGGCAGGGGCTGCTTCCGCTTCTCTGTCTTCTCCTTGTCTGTGATGACCAGGCTGTAAAGGTACCTGCTGCCACAGACCTTGACCTTCACATTGTCCTTTTTCTTGATCTTGACGGATTTGGCATCCTTCCACTGGACTGTGAGCAGAAAGTCCTTGATTTCTTCAATTTTCCAAGGCATGGTGATGGGCGATTGACTTGGTGACTGCACCTGGTTGTGGACTGTTCTAGGATTTAACTCCCTTCCCCACCTACCCAAAAAAACTCACTTTTGGGGATGTTTTCAGATAGGGTTTCTCTATAGCTCTGGCTGTCCTAGAACTTGCTCTGTAGACCACAGATATCTGCTGCCTCTGCCTCCTAAATGATGGGATTATAGGTTTGCGCCACAGTGCTTGGCTGCTATTGTTGGTTTTTAATATTACTGTGAAATTTGTTCTTCAACAGTTTCATAGGTGTATTTCTGTCTTTTAGCTTCCTCCCACTCCAAGTCCTTTTCTCACATTCATGCCTTTTGTTTTACGTGGTGACTCTGATTTTATATACATATACATTTTTAGACTTTTTATTTTGTGTGTGTGTGTATGTGTGTATGTTGTGTGTGTGTAGGTTGAGGTGCCCAGATGTCAGGCATCTGTTCCTCTGGAGTTACAGGGGTTGTGAGGTCCCCTACATAGGTGCTGGGAACTGAATCAGGTCTTAGGCAAGAGCAGTACATGCTCTTAACCTCTCCTGTTTCTATAGCCCTGACTCTGATTTTAACCAGGACTGTCTGTGTGGCCATGGGGTTAGAACTATCTATTGGAGCCTGACGGGTGTACCATGTGGTACGCAGCTGAAGGTAATAACTGTCCCTCCCCTAGAATCCATCAGTTGCAAAAAGTTACCGTGGAACACAAACAGTTGTGTTTTTATTTAATTGACTTACTTTTTATATGTATGGGTGTTTTTCCTACTTGGATATCTGTGGACCATGTGTATACAGTGCCTGTGGTATAAAGAAGAGGGTGTTGGAACCTTTCGGTCTGGAGTAACAAATGGTTGTGAGCAGCCATGTAGGTGCTGGGTCCTCTGGAAGAGCAGCCAGTGCTGTTTAACCACTGAGCCATCTCTCTACCCCCAAAGTGTTTGCTTGCTTATTTGTTTGTTTGTTATGTATGTGTTTCGAGACAGGGTTTCTCTTTGTAAAAGCTCTGACTGTCCTAGAACTCACTCTGTAGCCAAGAGTGAGTTTTGTGGCTTTGAACTCAGAGATCCGCCTGGCTCTGCCTCCCAAGTGCTGGGATTAAAGGCGTGCACCACCACCACCACCACCACCACCACCACCACCACCACCACCACCACCACCACCACCACCCGGCCCCAAAGAGTTTTTTAACTTGGAATATATAGTTATATGCTGTGGCACTCATGTGGAAGTCCGACAACAACTTGGGGGAGTTGATTTTTCCCTTCTACCTTGCGGGTCCTGGAATTGAGCTCAGGTGTTAGACTTGTCACAGAGTACCCTTACCCAGCTGAGCCATCTTGTTAGGTTTCCAGTAAGGTTTTTGTTGTTGGTACTGTGTAAGTTGGGCTTGTCTTTCTTTACATTCTTCATGCTCTTCCTGCCTTAGCTTGTCCAATGTTGGGTTTTCAAGTATGTATCACCAGCCTGGCTCACTTCTGTTTCCTGATAGCATCCAATTTAAAGTGTTCTGTTTCCTTAGATCTGCCTCAGATAACACAAACAAAAATTGTTTAACATGTTTTTTAAGAGCTTTCTTTTATTCTGGGAGGAGTGGAAGGGGTGGGTCTACTTTATCCTTGGCTGGCCCGGAACTCGATCTGTAGACCATTGTGGTCTCAAACTCAGAGATCTCCCTGCCTCTGCTCCATGAGTGCTGGGATTAAAGATGTCCATTCATGCCCTACTTTTAAAAATAGATTTGTTTTATTTTAGTTCTCTGTGTGTTTACATGCACACATGTGGAGTTCAGGTACCCTAGGAAGCCAGAAGAAGGTATTAAATCTCCATGAATTTGGAGTTACAGGCAATTAAGAGCCACCTGATGTGGGTGCTGGAAACCAAACTTGGGTCTTCTGAAAGAGCAATGAGAGCTCTTAACCACTGAACCATCATTACAGCTCCTGTGAACAGGTGCACAGGTGTGAGAAGATACATGTGTTCATGCAGGTCAGAGTTCAGCCACAGATATCATTCCTCAGGTGCTCCCCCGCCCGCCCCTTTTAAGAGTTTCAATTAGGGCTGGAGAGATGGCTCAGTTGTTAAGAGTATTGGCTGCTCTTCCAGAGGTCCTGAGTTCAATTCCCAGCACCCACATGGTGGCTCACAACCATTTACAATGAGATCTAGTGCCCTCTTCTGGCATGCAGGCACACATGCAGACAGAACACTGTGTACATAATAAATAAATAAATCTTTAAAAAGGAGAAGAGAGAGAGTGTGTTTCAATTAGAGCTGAGCATGGCAGTGCATGACTTTAATCCCAGCATTTGGAGGTGGAAGAGGCAGGCAGATCTCTGAGTTCAAGGCCAGCCTTGTCTACAGAGCAGTTCTAAGACAACCAGAGCTGCTCAGAGAAACCCTGTCTGGAAAAACAAACAATACCACAAAACAAAAGTGGGTTTTTTGTTTTTGTTTTTTGAGACAGGGTTTCTCTGTGTAGCTTTGCGCCTTTCCTGGAACTCACTTGGTAGCCCAGGCTGGCCTCAAACTCACAGAGATCCGCCTGCCTCTCCCTCCCGAGTGCTGGGATTAAAGGCGCGTGCCACCACCGCCCGGCTTAAAACAAAAGTTTTAATTAGGCTAGACTAGCTAGCCAAGGAGCCCTAGGTCTTTTCTTATCTCTGCTTTCCCAGCCCTGGGATTACAAATACCACCACAAACAGACTCTGAGGATTGAATGTAATCCTGTTAACTCAGTACACACTTCCTGACTGAGCTATCTCCCTAATCCTATTTTTAATTGTTATAGAAAGAATGAGGTCTATAACTGGACCAGATAGTGACGTTAAAGTCCAGTGTATAGGAACGCCATTAAACAAATGACCTATTTGGAATTGATAGAGCATCTGTTTTGATTCTCATTCTAGATAAATAGCAGAGTCCATCAGTGATTGGGAATATTTTTACTTATTTATTACCCCACATGGTGTTCTTTTCTGTATTGATGATTTTTACTTTAAAATAATAGCCAGAGGTACCTTCTCTCATATTTTCCCTAATCTGAATCCTTACAGCATGGTATTAAATGTTCTGTGGTTGTTTTTTGGTTTTTTGTTTTGTTTTTGTCTTTTTGAGATAGGGTTTCTCTGTGTAGCCGCCACCACCCAGCACGTTCTGTGTTTTGTGTTGTGTCTACACTATTGATAAAGTTATTTATTCATGTTAAATCTGCAGTGTTAAAATATTTTAATAAAAGCAAAAATTAATTACAAATGATTCTCATTTTGTTATGATGTTTAGAAGAATAGTTCCCAAATAATTGCTGGTGGGACAGTGGTAATAACATTGTGTTTACTTTGCAGTCAGCACCTAGCCGGTTTCCTGGCAGAGTAGACATTAAATCTTTGAAAGTTGTAGACATTAGTAGAAGAGGGCTTGCTTTTATATGGTGTGTGTGTGTGTGTGTGTGTGTGTGTGTGTGTGTGTGTGTGTGTGTGTGTACATACAGCCTCTGAGGTTAATCTAATGGTATTTATAAGTTTATATGTTTTCCTTAAGGCTACTGATGCCCGGAGGGCTTTTCCTTGCTGGGATGAGCCTGCTATCAAAGCAACTTTTGATATCTCGCTGGTTGTTCCTAAAGACAGAGTTGCTTTATCAAACATGGTATGTATGTGCTAATGAACTGTTAATAGTCTTTGGTATATTTATTTAGTTTGTTTATTAAATAAGATAATGTGAAACCCCCTAGCTTAGTACGTACTACACCATAGAAGTGTTTCTATTAGTTTTCTTTATTTTGAGTAAGTCTTGTTTTCCTTGGTTGCCTTTGATTTTTTTCTCCTCAAGGAAGAACTTCTCTGTTAGAGCCACTGACAAGATTCTCACTTTTTGCTGTTTTGTTTTTGAGTCAGGGTCTATTATATCCAAGGCTGTCCTGGAATTTACTTTGTAGCCCGAACTGGCCTTGAACTCACAACTGTCTTCCTGCTCATCTTGGTTACTAAGATTATGTCTATGAGCCACCGTGCCCAGATTATCTACTTTTCAAAATCGAAGGACATAAGTAAGGTACAACCTTACATATTACCTGAAGTAAGAGTAGTGGCTTTCTCATTAAATCCTAGAAGTGATAGCTATATTTAAAAAGTATATTAGATTTTTGACTGATTATATTTTTAATATGCTCTCTTTACTATTACTGATCTCATTCATAAACCAGATAAGCTTTCATTACTTAAACGGTATGGTCCAGGAACACCTTGTTTAAAATGTGCTGTAACCAGGAGTTTAGACTTGACTCTGGAGGGCTAATAGCTGCTAGGGTGATGAAAGTTCAAGGCCAACCTGGACTACAGAGTAAGACCCTTTCCCAAAAGCCCAAAGTAAGCAAGCAAAACATGTAGTTTTTGCCTACTTACTGGTAGAGAGAATTCCATAGAAAATGCCATTCTCGTCTCCAACATACCCTAAAAAGAACATTCATTTACACTACAGTATGAATACCTTTAGGGTCTGTTTCTTTGCTTGTCTTTTTTTGCTTTTTCAAGACAGGGTTTCTCTGTGTAGCCCTAGCTGTCCTGGAACTCACTCTGTAGCCCAGGCTGGTCTCGGAACTCTGAGATCCACCTGCCCCTGGAGATCAAAGGCATGTGCCACCACTTCCCTGATGAGGAAAAAGCTTTATCAGATCATTTTCCTTCTGAGAGGAAAAACCTTTATGATATAAAAACACTGGTGAACTGGGATTAAAATTAAGACATTCTAAGTTGGTGTTTGTTTTCTGTTTTTGTTTTTTTTCCCCCCGAAGAATGTAATTGACCGGAAACCGTATCCTGATGATGAAAATTTAGTAGAAGTGAAGTTTGCCCGCACACCTGTTATGTCTACATATCTGGTGGCATTTGTTGTGGGTGAATATGACTTTGTAGAGACAAGGTCAAAAGATGGTGTATGTGTCCGTGTTTACACCCCTGTTGGCAAAGCAGAGCAAGGAAAATTTGCGCTAGAGGTAAATGTCCTTGAAGAGGATTGTTCCAACAGTCCATAACTCCAGGTTGGGGAATTTACATTTCTGATCAATTATTAGTACAGTTATTTGTGATTTAATTGGAAAATTGTTTTAATACTTTCATTTCACTTATTAGACTTGGATATGCCAACCTTGATGTTGGATTAACATTTTATAAGATAATGATCTAGAAAATAGGAAAGAGAGGGCTGGAAGTGGAGTGTGGTAGAGTGTATGTTTATCAGTGCATGAAGTCATGGATTCAAACCAAATCTGGATAAAAGAGAGAATATAAAAACAGAATTTTGTTTTTCTGTGGAATTATCATGAAAATACAGTAATATTGTTCATACCAGGTTATAAACGGGTTCAAGTTTAGCCAGTAATAGAAAGCTTGTGGCCAATGCAGTCTTCAAAGGAAGTAGGGTTCCCTGGGGTTAATTTCTAGAAGCTTATGGTAGTTTGGCTTAAAACAGGTTTCCTTTGTGGATTTCTATGTGACTCATAACAAAGTATTCATAGAATGCTTTTTGTTTGTTTGTACTTTCATAGGTTGCTGCTAAAACCTTGCCTTTTTATAAAGACTACTTCAATGTTCCTTATCCCCTGCCTAAAATTGATCTCATTGCTATTGCTGACTTTGCAGCTGGTAAAGTAAATTTCGTTTTATTGCTGAATTGTATGATTTTATTTGAATTTTGTGACTTTTGAGGAAAAGTATGCATATATATCAATAAATGTTTATATTTATTTTATGAAGGTGCCATGGAGAACTGGGGCCTTGTTACTTATAGGTATGTTAATGACACATTACTCTGCCCTCTTTCAAATCACTGATTGCATTCTGTTCACAGATGAGTGCTTTTGCTTTATGCTCTAGGGTACATTTTTCTGCCTCTCCGAGTGTTATGAATATTGAAGCATGCAGATGGATGTTCCTCTCTGGTGCTACTATCTGAGGGTGCAATATTTTTAACAGGAGCATTTGGCACGTGTATCACTTTTAGCTGTGTCCTTGGCTGAAGCTCATTGGTGTGGCTCCTTCCCAGCAGTTACACAGCTATTACCCAACTTGAAGAGCCTCCCTCATTCTTGTGTTTTCTAGGCAGATTTTTACATGTCTTTCAACACAACACAAGCATGTGGCTTACATAGTTTCTGAGACTGAGTCTGTAAACAATTTTTCCTTCCACTTTCAGTTGCCTTTTAGATGAGCTAAGCTTTGTGAGCCTGCTCCGTGCCCTTTTGGGGACTTTAGAATGTCTTCCGCTGCTACTCCCTTGAGTCTCTCCTGATGAGCATAGTCTTCCTAGTCAGCAGACAGCATGCTGATAAACTTGTATGTCTTTGATCTTATGTTGGACAAAGTCTACCAACGTAGTATTCTGTCTTCCTGGATCCTATTAATCTTAAAAATGCCAAGAAAATATTAACTTGATATTACTAAAGCCTAACATAAAGCCATCTTGACTTACTGCCTGAACCTCCTTCATTTCGCTTTTATTGAAATGCTTTTACCATTTTATTTATTTATTTTTTTAAATACAGGGAGACCGCATTGCTTATTGATCCAAAAAACTCCTGTTCTTCATCACGCCAGTGGGTTGCTCTGGTTGTGGGACATGAACTCGCCCATCAATGGTTTGGAAATCTTGTTACTATGGTATTTAATATTTTTAAGTGCTCAAATATATCCATCTATGTCCTGCTGCACATTATTTTGGCCTCACTGTTTCAAATTTGCTATCATACTGTGCCAAAGAAATTGGATGATAGAAGCATTTTATTTTAAGTTGGTGGCACACGCCTTTAGTCCCAGTGCTTGAGAGGCAGAGGCAGTCAGATCTCTGAATTTGAGGCCAGCCTGGTCTACAGAGTGAGTTCCAGGACAGTTAGTTCTACACAGGGTACCCTGTCGCACAAAACAAAATAAGAAACATTTTCTTTTAAAAAGTCTGTTTTGCAAAAATATTTTTCAGGGCTAGGCAAATACCTCAGTGGTTAGGTACTTGCCCAACATGCTGAAGGCCCTTAGATTCCCTAGCAAAGAGAGGAGAGAGAGTGTTATGAGAACAAAAATGAGACCATATTTGCTTAACAGGAAATACTTTGTAAACTTCTGTGATTTGTTTGCAAATAGGGAATGTTAAGATACTAATTTGAACTAGAGAAAAATTTGTCTTAGACAAAGAGGAATGAATTGTGTGGTGAGATTTTCAGAACTGTAGTTTCTTGAGTTATCTCTGTTATGTAGTTGCTAGTTGATAAGAAATGTATAAACACAAAATTTATCTTTATTAAATTAAAGTGGTTGTTAAGAGTCATTTTTTTTTTTTTTTTTTTTTTTTTGGTTTTTCAAGACAGGGTTTCTCTGTGTAGTTTTGCGCCTTTCCTGGAACTCGCTTTGGAGACCAGGCTGGCCTCGAACTCACAGAGATCCGCCTGGCTCTGCCTCCCGAGTGCTGGGATTAAAGGCGTGCGCCACCACCGCCCGGCGTTAAGAGTCATTTTTATTTGCCTAAAATAAGATGAAGTTTGATGGAATAAAAGTTTTTTTTTTTTAATCTGAAGAATAAAAATAATAGTTATAATAAATATAATAAAATAAAAGTTATACTTAAATCCAACTCATTGGAGTTTTCAGTTACTCTATGTATTTTGTACCTGATGTTTCCCCTTTACTGTAAATAAAAGTCTATCTGTGGGAGCTAATTATGTTAGTGTTTTGAAATACAGCGTTTAATATTTATGAATTAGAGGCACCTGTGTAGTGAAAGAATTTCTTGATAGCCAGAGAACTGAACCTGACTTGGATGTAGGTTAAGTCCATATATATTAGAAATGAGCAAGAAAGTAAGGTGTGTTCCAACTGTGACTTAGCTGAGAGCATTTCTAAAGAAAGTCAGTCTCTGAAATAAGTTTGTCCACTTTACTTTAGCTGCTTAAAGCTTTTTTTATAGGTTATAAGTTTTTTATTTTCAGTATAATTTCATTGGAGCTATATGAGTTAATGACTGCATTCCAATGTTGTAGGAATTGTATTCTGTCTTTCTCTTTGTTTTTTGTTTTGTTTTGATTTGGTTTTATTTTGTTTTGTTTTCTTGAGGCAGGGTTTTTATATAGTCCTGACTGGCCTGGAACTCATAATGGCCAGCTGACAAGGCTGACCTGGACCTCATAGACATTCTCTTGCTCCTGCCTCCCAAGTGCTGGGGTCACAGGACTGCACCACCACCCTGCCTTGGTCTTTTCTTTGAATGCAGCAAGTCTGCTACTTCCTACCAAGTTTCCTCTCCTCCTCCTCCTTCTCCTCCTCCTCCTCTTCCTCCTCCTCCTCCTCTTCTTCTTCTCCTTCTCTCCCCCTCCCTCTCCCTCTCCCCTCCCCTTCCCCTCCCCCTCCCCCTCCTTCCCCTTCCTTTCTTTTTTTTTCTCTTTGGTTTTTTGAGACAGGGTTTCTCTGTGTAGTCCTGGTTGTCCTAGAACTCACTCTGTAGCCCAGGCTGGCCTCACAGAGATCCGCCTGCCTCTGCCTCCCAAGTGCTGGGATCAAAGGTGTGCACCACCACATATTTTTGCTTCCTACCAAATATTTTTGCTCAGCTTTGGGAAAATATGATGGTTTATGACCAGCAATAAATTTTAGCAGAGGGAATATGTGCTTATTGTTTTGAAACAACTTTTTACTGTGTTTATATAACTGTCTTTATTCGATGTCAGTTGTTCAAAAGGTTTAGTGTTCAGTAGCTTTGAACCAGGCCCTTACTAATACCTAAATGGCACAGCTTTTATTACCTAATATTAAAAATATTTGATCCTTTCAAACTGTGTAAGTGCCCTTTTATTATTCAACAAAAGTTCTCTGGCTTCTGTCTTCAATTTATATTACTCTCCTAAGAGATTTAATCAACTTCAATGAAAATTAGACTGTTGTGTTCTAAAAAGGTGGTTCCTAAATGTTTTCATCTGTCACCCATTTGTTTTCATTATAGAGAGAATTCTTTATTAGTTTCTGTGATTACACCCACAGAGATAAAACCTCACATATTTAATAGTGTTACCTCTGTACAGATGGAATAGAAAGGTTTACTGTTTCTAGACCAGTATGGCTGTTAATTTCTATACATTGCCATTTCAACATGGTAAGCTAAAACAAACCCCGTCCCCCCACACCGCCCCACCTCTTGCAAATGGTATCTGTTACTGATTTTATTTTTGGTCTATTCTACTCACTATGCATTCTCATTTAACAGATTAAATTTTCTGTTTCATAAATACTTAAATATCGTTTGCTTTTTAGCTACTTCTGCCATGTATGACATTTCTGTTACATTTATGTAATCCTTATAAGGCTGTACTATTTTTCTATTTATTTAGAAATAGAAACCCAAGTCACTGTTTCTCCTAGTCATTGTGTGAATAATTTTTTAGTTTTTTTATTTGGTCCTGATAGCTGTGGTTTGGTTTGGGTTTTTTAAAGAGAAATTCTTGGCTTCAAGCAGTATTTCTGGTTTTCTGCCCAGCCTGATGCCCTGTTGCAGTGAACTTAATAAATTGTTCTTGCTGGGACGTGAGTGGGGGAGAGTGAGACTCTCATTCTTTATTAAACTTTTTTCTTTTCTTTTCTTTTTTTTTTTTGAGAAGGGTTAGCCCTGGCTAACCCAGAACTTGCTATATAGACCTTGTGGCCCAAAATTCCTAGAGACCCACTGTCTCTGTCTCCTAAGAACTGGCATTAATGTATATGCCACCATGCCTGAACAGAACTTTTTTCTCTGTGGCAGGGCCAGGTACCATGGCTTCACTTTGTAACTCAAACAAGTGATCCTCCCAAGTTCTGGGATCCTAACAGTATACCCCAGTAGGGGCTGGAGAGATGGCTCAGCAGTTAAGAGCACTGGCTGCTCTTCCAGAGGACCTGGATTCAATTCCCAGCACCCACATGGCAGTTCACAGCTGTCTGTAACTCCAGGTCCAGAGGATCCAACATCCTTACATGCAGACAACCACCAATGCACATGAAATAAAAATACATAAATTGAAAAAATCAAGTAATAAACTTTTTTTTTCTTCACTGTGAGGTTTGTCTATCTGTTCTTTGCATATGTGCTCTGTTTTCCCTTTCTGTACACTTAACTCTTCCTCCTTTTTAGTTCTGGCAGTAAGAAGTTCTTTATCCATGTTACCATCAGTTGGCATTTCTTTTAAAATTCTTTTCTCAAATATGGGTTCTTTACTAGCTGGTTTCTGTTGAATTTTAGGTTATTAAAGTACAAATTTTTCAAGTATAATAGAAGGGAGACATGGTTCTCAAAAGATGGAATGACTACTATTTTGTTTCCTTCACTTGTTTCTACTTCTTTCTTTTTAGGAATGGTGGACTCACCTGTGGTTGAATGAAGGCTTTGCATCCTGGATTGAGTATCTTTGTGTAGACCACTGCTTTCCAGAGTATGATATCTGGACTCAGTTTGTTTCTGCAGATTATACTCGGGCCCAGGAACTTGACGCCTTAGATAACAGCCATCCTATTGAAGTGAGCTATACTTTCCAACCATTATAGTGAAATAAGTATAATTTATTATGTCTCAAGATGCTTAGAATTCTGAAAGGAAAAGCTGCATGGGTGACTTCCCTTGGATGATTTATTTTTAGCTCATATTTCCATGCTTGGAACTGATAAGAATAAATTCTAAATAACATTTCTCTTTAAGGTAGGGAATAAATTTTGTCTTTGTAGAGGCAGGAACTCTGGGCATTTAATGAGGAAACCATGTCTATTGAGCAATACCACAACTGGTTTCAACAATCTGGACATAGTTCAGTATCATCAACGCACAGTGCTTTTGTCTAGTTCTTGGCCTGGCCTTCCTCTTGTACTTTCTTTGTTTATTTTTTAACTTTCATTATTAATAGATTGTGATTTAAAAAAAAAATTATTTTTGTTTCTTTTTTTTCCTTTTGGGTTTTTCAAGACAAGGTTCCCTTGTGTAGCCCTGGCTATCCTGGAACTTACTCTGTAGATGAGGCTGCCCCCCTCCAACTCAGCCACATGCTTTTGCCTCCCGAGTACTTGGAATAAAGGTGTACATCACCACAACTGGCTTTGTTTTGCTTATTATTATTTTCTTATGTTGGTGGGAACACATGCCACAGTGTGTGTGTTGTATGTGTGTGGATATCAGAAGACAGCTTCTGAGAGTTGGTTATCTCCTTCCACTGTAAGTTTTGAGGATCGAACTTGTCAGTATTATATGGTTAGCTCTTTTACCCACTAGGCCACCTTGTACACCTTTTTTTTTTACGACCATTTTTAAAAATTTGTTTTTATTTTATGTACATTGGTGTTTTGCCTACATGTATGTCTGTGTGAGGGTGTCAGATCTTGGAGTTACAGACAGTTGTGAGCTACCATGTGGCTATTAGGAATTGAGCCCAGGTCCCCTGGAAAATAGTCAGTGTTCTCAACCACTGAGTGATATCTCCAGCCCCCTATTTTTGGTTTTTAGATAAGATTTTGCTATGTGACCCTGGCTAGATTAAAACTCACTATGTAGCTTAGGCTAGCCTAAAACTCATGGGTGATTTTCGTGTATTTGCTTTCTAAGAGCAAGGAGGTGCATCATTGTATGTGGGTAGGTAGCTCTTGTAGATTATAAATTTTGCATCCAAGTACTGGAGTCACTATCCTGCTTTGTATTTAACCAGTGTTCTAAACTGGCTTTCAACCTTCCTAACCCTACCATCCTCTAAGAGAGTTCTTCATGTTTTATATGTGACCCTAACCATAGCTTTTTTCGTTGCTACATCATAACTGTAATATTGCTACTATTATTGAATCATAGTGTAAATATCTGGTATGCAAGATCTGATATGCAACCCCTGTGAAAGGGTCACTTGACCCCTGCTTGGGGGTCACAACCCATTGGTTGAGAACAGCTATTCTAAACCTTTATAATTTGTGGAAGAAATCAAATTGTTTTCATCGTGGTATTCTCTCCAGACACACTCAAGAAATATGGAGCTTGAACAGATTGCCTTTCATCAAAGGAGAGTCAGGATTAACCCTATACTGGACTGCAGCAGTGATTGTGCTGTACATTCTGTCTTAAGCTAACTGCTCTTATTTGTTAAGGGTTGTCATATACTTTCATGAGTAAGTTAAGGCAGAAGAATATTAGCGTTAGAAGGGTTTTCCTAGAAAGCTTTTTATGTAATTCAGTGTTACAGGCTATCTGCTTCCTGTCATAACCCTGAATCACACTGTCTGCCAGGTCAGTGTGGGCCATCCATCTGAGGTTGATGAGATATTTGATGCTATATCGTATAGCAAAGGTGCATCTGTTATCCGAATGCTACATGACTACATCGGAGATCAGGTAAAAAAAAATTTTTTTTTTCTTCCAATCCTGAAATCATAGTTTTTTTTTTTTTTTTTTTTTTTTTTTGGTTTTTCGAGACAGGGTTTCTCTGTGTAGCTTTGCGCCTTTCCTGGGACTCACTTGGTAGCCCAGGCTGGCCTCGAACTCACAGAGATCCGCCTGCCTCTGCCTCCCGAGTGCTGGGATTAAAGGCGTGCGCCACCAACGCCCTGAAATCATAGTTTTAAAGCATGCACAAAAATTTGGTCTGGGTTTTTTTAACACCCCCCACCCCCACCCCACCCCCCACCCCCCACCCTGAGCTGAGGGCTGAACCCAGGGCCTTGCGCTTGCTAGGCAAGCGCTCTACCTCTGAGCTAAATCCCCTACCCCTTGATCTGGTTTTTAAAATTAAATTCTAAAAAATCAGTTTGTCTAAAACTAAAAATTACCTAGAAATTTAATTTAAAAAATTTGGTTATTAGAGTTTCCTAGAAGAATGCTATACAAGTTAGAATGTTTGTGGTAAGAATGGGAAGCTTGTATAAAACTTAGAAGTTGGGCATGTAATCCCAGTACTGGAGAGACAGAGGCAGGAAGATCTCTCAGTTCAAGGTCAGCCTGGTCTACATAGTGAGACCCTATCTGTATTAGTTAATTTTCTATTGATGTGACAAAACACCATGACCATGACAATTTCTAGAAGGAAGCATTTAATGGGGCTTACAGTCTGTCGCCATTATGGGGGAGCATAACAACAGGCAGGCATGGCACTGGGGCTTTACCTAAGAGAGCGCTAGCGCTCTCTCTCACGCTCTCTCTCTCTCTCTCTCTCTCTCTCTCCCTCCCTCCCTCCCTCCCTCCCTCCCTCCCTCCCTCTCTCTCTCTCTCACTGGGGCTTTACCTAAGACCTTGCGCTCTCTCTCTCTCTCTCTCTCTCTCTCTCTCTCTCTCTCTCTCTCTCTCTCTCTCTCTCTCTCTCTCTCTCTCTCTCTCTCTCTCTCTCTCTCTCTCTCTCTCTCTCTCTCTCTCTCTCTCTCACACACACACACACACACACACACACACACACACACACCCTTTTCCCCCTGAGGTTGGGTTTTTCTGTGCAGCCCTGGCTGACCTGGAACTGCTCTGTACTAAACTGGCCTCAAACGTAGAAATTCGTCTTCCTCTGCCTCTCAAGTGCTGGAAATAAAGGCATGCATCACCACCACCCAGCTAACAGCTCTACTCTTGAGACAAAGCCACCAGATAGAGCTAAATGGGAATGGCAAGAGTGTTTTGAAGCCTCAGAGGCTGCCCCTAGTACCACACCTCCTCCAAGAAGGCCACACCTCCTAATCCTTCCCAAACAGTTCTACTAACTGGGGATCAAGAATTCAAACATACAAGCCTGTGGGGACCATTCTCAATCAAACCACCACACTGTCAAAATAAATAAATAAAGGCACCACATTAAAAGCAAAAGTAGAGCTGCGTGGGTGGGTGGGGCTCACACCTTTAATCCCAGCACTTGTGAGGCAGAGACAGGTGGATCTCTGTGAGTTCAATGTCAGCCTGGTCTACAAAACGAGTTCCAGGACAGCCAGGGATACACAGAGAAACCCTGTCTCAAAAAGAAAAAAAAAAAAAAAAAAAAAAAAGCACCCCAGCAAAGATAGAAGATAAAGGGTAGTTACTCTTAGATAAAAGGTAGTGGGCTTCAGAAGGATATATGTTTTTCAATGTCTGTTACTGTAGTATTTGAGTATATTTACTTTTGACTAATGTGCATGTCTACTATAAATTCTGAGGTCTGAGTCACTTGACTTTAAAAATTATATTTTTTCAGGACTTTAAGAATGGAATGAACATGTATTTAACCAAGTTCCAACAAAAGAATGCTTCCACAGGTAATCTTGGAGTTTTTGTTTTAATCTCTGTCTCCATCCTTGCGTTCCTCTTTTTGTCGAGCTGGAGGTCAGTCCAAGGCTCTCACGCATGCAGAGCACATACTCCTCCAGCCTGAGCTGCACCCTGGCCTCCAAGATAATACCTAGTAACTTGAGATAGAAATACAGATAAAGGCCCTGGGTTTGATTCCTGAACACCAGACAAGGGGGTGCTGAAGAGAAAATGTTATTTTACACACAAAGGTCATTTTATGAGTTATTTGCAGATCACGGACTACACTTTGAATAACAAAATCTGCTTAATGTTTTTTGTTTGTTTTGTTTTTTGGTTTTTCGAGACAGGGTTTCTCTGTGTAGCTTTGCGCCTTTCCTGGAACTCCCTTTGGAGACCAGGCTGGCCTTGAACTCACAGAGATCCACCTGCCTCTGCTGCCCGAGTGCTGAGATTAAAAGCGTGCACCACCACCGCCCGGCTACTTAATGTTTTTATTCCAGCTGTTTATGAAAGATGGTTGTCATTCCTGTATGCTTGGGCTGCCGTGAATGAGTTTGCAAACCGTCCTCTTGCAAAAATTGCAGTGCCTTCTGTCTTTCCTCATCACTAGTCCCCAAATACACGACTTTGTGAGCTGTTAGAATTTCGTGATTGCCTACTGACCCAGTCTGTGGCTTCGCTCTGTTCGTCTCCTAAGCTAAGGCTGAAGCTGCTTCTCCCAAGTACTGTGCTACTTCCTATTGTAATTCTCTTCATGTTGAGGTCCATACCTCTGTGTAAGCCATACTGCCCTGAATACTTTAGCTCTTGCCTATGTTTTTACTATCATCCCCTTATCCTTCTGTACTTTTTTGTGCTGTTATTGATTTCTTTTTTCTTTTTTAAATTTAATTTTTTTTTCTTTTTTGGGTGTGTGTGGGAACAGTGACCTCTGTAGTCTTGGCTGTCCTGGAACCAGCTATGTAGACGGGGTTCTCCCTGTACATGCAGGGATCCTCCTGCTTCTGCCTCATGTGTTCCATGACACCCAGCAACATCACCGTGTGTGTGTGTGTGTGTGTGTGTGTGTGTGTGTGTGTGTGTGTGTGTGTGTGTGTTTTCACGTGCTCGCGCCCATACAACAAATGTAGACGTCAGAGGACACTTTTGGGAGTTGATTCTCCTCTGTCACTAAAGGTGAGGGTCGAGCTCAGGTGTCAGGCTTGTATAGCAAGTGCTTTTACTTACAAGCCCCACCCTAGTTTTGTTTTGCTTGTTTGATTGTTTTTAATTATGTGTATGTGTCTGTATGTGGGTCCATATCTATACATGTGCATGAGTCCCCAAAGACCAGAGACATCAGATCCCCCTAAAGCTGGAGCTATAGGTTGTTGTAACCAGCCATGCATGACTGTTGGGAAACTGGTCCTTTGCAAGAACAACACATGCTTTTAGCCATTGAGTCATCGCTCCAGCCTAACTTGCACGCCTGGCAACGTTGAATATATATTTTAACTTAGGTTACTTGAATGGATATAATGGATTTTAAATTTGTCAACGAATGTTTAATGAGCTTAAACATATTTCTGTGACTTTGTTTTGATTTCTTTTTGTTTGAACTTATCTGTTTGTCTCATTTATGATAATTTTTAACTTTCCTAATTGACCAGAATGATTAAATTAATCTTAGAATAGAAGTCCAGTTGTTTTTTGTTTGTGTCAAGGGTGTGTGCACATACATGCATGAAGAAGCCAAGCGTCAATGTTCAATATCTTCCTCAATTGCTGTCTATCTTACTTGGTTTTTTTGTTTTTGTTTTTGTTTTTTTGGAGACAGGGTTTCTCCATGTAATTTTCGTGCCTGTGCTGGATCTCGCTCTGTAGACCAGGCTGGCCTTGAACTCACAGAGATCCTACCTGGCTCTAACTCCTGAGTGCTGGGATTAAAGGCGTGCGCCACCACCGCCCGGCTTATCTTACTTGTTTTGAGAAAGAATCTCTCCCTGAACCTCATCTGCTAGGCTGGTATAGCTGGTCAACAGACAGGACCCCTCTGGTCTCTGCTTCCCTAGCACTGGGGGCTTATAAGCTTACTCCTAATTTTCTTCCTTCCTTCCTTTCTCTTCTCTTCTCTTCTCTTCTCTTCTCTTCTCTTCTCTTCTCTTCTCTTCTCTTCTCTTCTCTTCTCTTCTCTTCTCTTCTCTTCTCTTCTCTTCTCTTCTCTTCTCCCCTCCCCTCCCCTCCCCTCCCCTCCCCTCCCCTCCCCTCTCCTCCCCTCCCCTCCCCTCCCCTCCCCTCCTCTTCTTTTCTTTTCTTTTTTTAAAGACAGGCTTTTCCCACATAGTCTGGTTGTCCTGGAACTCACTATGTAGATCTGGCTGGCCTCAAACTCAGATATGTCCTCATGCCTCTGCCTCTCAAATGCTGGGATTGAAGGCCCCAATTCAATTTTTTGTGTGAATGATGGTATGGCAAGAATTGTACCAAATGAGTCGTCCCCTGAAATACTCTTTAGAGTAGAATTTACTTAGTTTGAGCCGGGCAGTGGTGGCGCACGCCTTTAATCCCAGCACTCGGGAGGCAGAGCCAGGCGGATCTCTGTGAGTTCGAGGCCAGCCTGGGCTACCAAGTGAGTTCCAGGAAAGGCGCAAAGCTACACAGAGAAACCCTGTCTCGAAAAACCAAAAAAAAAAAAAAAAAAAAAAAAAGAATTTACTTAGTTATAGCATTGTGGGTGGGGCATTTGTTTGACCCTCTGTGTGCTAGAGAAAACAGTTGGTAAGCCATGCAATATTAAGGGTTAAATGAATTTTCTGATTTAGGAAAGAAACATAAACATTTCAGGTTATTATTTTCATTTTCCTTCTAGAGGATCTCTGGGAAAGTTTGGAAAATGCCAGTGGTAAACCTATAGCAGCTGTGATGAATACCTGGACCAAACAAATGGGATTCCCTCTCATTTATGTGGAAGCTGAACAGGTAAACCTATACATAAGAAGCCCTTGCACTGCCAGGTGTGGTGTCTCATCCCTGTAATCTCTGGACTTAGGTGAGACAGGAGGAATCAGGAGTTTCAGGACAGCCTAGCCAGATGGTTTGAAAAAACAGAAAAGAGTATTAGCGCTCAAGATAAGATGACTGTTTTTTCTCTGAGGATTTCATTCCTCAACACTGGTAAGCTTATTAATGATTACACTTAATGAAGACTATTAGATGATACTTTTTTTTTCTTTAGGCTCAGCACCCTTGTAAGACTTCAGTAGCCTGCCTGGTGTAGTGGTACACACCTTTAGTCCCAGCACTTGGGAAGCAGACGTAGACAGACTTCTTGTGAGTCTTAGGCCAGCCCAGTCTGCATAGTGAGTTCCAGGACAGCCAAAGCTACATTGCCTTGGTGGGGGGAATAAAAAGTAGATTTCAGTGAATACATGAGTTACAACAGAGAACAGTAATTCTCCACTTCCCAGTACTCTAAAAATTCATTTTACTTTTCTATCCAGATACTTTCAAGGTCTTGCTGTCTTTGTTTTTATTAGTTTTTGTCCCAATGCCTAGCCAATGAGTGTGTACAAATGTGTTTTTGTTTTGTTTTGATTTTTCTGAAACAGGTTATCGCTATGCAGTCCTAGCTGGCCCGGATCTCCTAAATTCTAGAATGCATAATATCCATAACCCATAATACCTCTTTTTTAAAAAATATTTTTACTTAATTGTAAATTTTTGTTTGATTGTTTTTGTTTTGTTCTTTTTTGAGACAGAGTTTCTCTGTGCAACTGTCCTGGCTGTCCTGGAACCCGCTTTGTAGACCAGGCTGGCCTTGAACTCACTGGGATCCACCTGCCTCTGCCTCCCAAGTGCTGAGACTAAAGACATGCACCACCACCACCCAGCTCAACCTTTTTTCTTTTTTCTTATTTGTTTGCTTGCTTGTTTATTTTTTCTTTTTTGTTTGTTTTGGTTTTGGGAACATGGTCTTCCTATGTAGCTCTGGCTGGCTTCAAACTTCCAGAGATCTGCCTGCCTTTTCTTCCCCAGTAATGAGATTAAAGGTTGTGACACTATGCCTAAATTTCATTTCTGTTTCTTGTACTTAGTTAGTTACTAAGGTCATTTTTTTAGTCTAGGTTTACATTTAATTTAAGTAAGTTCAAATCTTTTATATTGTGTGCTCTTTAAATAATCTATTTATTTGTATTTTATGTACATTGGTATTTGTGTGCTCTTTGAAACATCCCAGAATGTAATGTTGATGAGCAGTCAGGAAAATGACTGTCTATTGGTTGGATTTTTTTTCCCTCTGGTTGGGGTTGAATGCATGGTGTAGGTGTGCATGTGTGTGTGTGCATGCAGGTGGTAACGGATAGAGGTCAGGGGCTGTACACGTGGTTTTCTGACAGGATCTCTCACTGGAACCTGGGATTTGACAGTTTGACTAGGTGGACTGGTCAGTAGGCTCCAGGCTCTGCTGTTTCTCCCTTGCAGACTCTGGATTCTAAGTGTTCATTCTCACACCCCAGTTTGTACATGGGTCCTGGGGATTGAATTCAGGTCCTGGTGTTCGCGTAGCAGGCATTATGCTGAGTTGTCATCTCACCCAAAGTAGTTTTTAAAACTACTTTGGGTTTTCTAGTTATTTGCAGTCACCCTCACCTTCACATTTGTGTTTTGTTGCAAACTTGTACTTTGAAAAAAGATGTGTATTGCTTTTACATCTGACAAGTAGCAGTCTAAGATTTGAATTTTGAATATTGAATCTACCTGTTAATCTAATAAAGTGGGGAAAAAACTCTAGATACAATCTTTTTCTATAAAGAGTAGTACAATTTGATTGTTTTCTTTGTTGTGTATACTTTGGGGGGAGTTGAACAAGTCTAGGCTTACTTACTTTCTTTTTTTTATTATTTATTTAAATTTATTTCATGTGCATTATGTGAGGGTGTCAGGTCCCTGGAAGTGGAGTTACAGACAGTCATATGCTGCCAAGTGGGTGCTGAGAATTGAACCCCAGCCCTCTGAAAGAGCAGTCAGTGCTCTTAACCACTGAGCCATCTCTCCAGCCCCCTAGGCTAACTTTCAACTCACTGTGTAGCATATTCAAGGGCGACCTGGAAGTCTTACTCTTCTGGTTCCCACTCGCAAGAACTGGGATTACCGGTGGGCATTGGCACTCCTGGTTTTTTGTTCTGTATATTTTTAAAGACAAATAAATTGCTTTTAGGAATTTCTCTCATCTGAGTATTACACACCTTCAGAGGAGTCATATTACATAGAAATTGGTCTTTGAAAAGTTTTACTATATTTAAATTTATTTTGTGTATATATTGAGAGCTGGTCTCTAGGGCATTTAAACAGGCCCTTTTATTTGTTTTTCTTCTGTGGTCTAAATAAAAAAGATTGACTTTTTAATTTATTCTTTGACAGTTTTATACATATATACAATGTATCTTGCATCCCCAGAACTCTTCCCCACACATCCCATTCCCACCCTCATGTCCCCCCCCCCCCTTTTTTTTTAAATAACTCATTGTATGCACATGGCTATAGGGCCAGCCACTGGAGCATGCACAACCTACAGGGGCCACACATCTGAAGAAAATCAACGTCTCCCACCCCAGGGCAGCTGCTTATCAGCTAGGGGTGGGCTTAGATCCCCTCCCTCAAGAGTGACTTTTTTTTCTGTTCGTTAGTACCTCATCTGTATCACATAAGACATTTGTTTGTACTGTCTGTCTTTGTCACAGAAACACCCCTCCCCCGTCACCATTGTTATTACAGCCTTTACTTTGCTTCTGTAGGTAGAAGATGACAGAGTGCTGAGGCTGTCTCAAAAGAAGTTCTGTGCCAGTGGACCATATGTGGGTGAGCAGCATGCTATAAGATGGGCTGATCAAGTGCAAGGCCCTGGGTTCGGTCCTCAGCTATGAAAAAAGATGGGCTGATCAGTAAATTCTGGGTTCTTACTAGTGGTTTTTCAAATTAAGAGTAAATAATACCATGTTATTTATTTTTTGTGTAGTTATACTTTGAGTTTAATTTATTTTATGTATATGTGTGCCGGTCTGTATGTGCATGAACTATATGCAGGTACTATAAGGAGGCTAGAAGAGGGCATCATATCCCCTAGAATAGAAGTTACTGGCAATTGTTAGCCACAATGTGAATGCTGGGAGTTGAACCCAAGTTTTCTGGAAAAGCAGCCAGTGCTCTTAACTGCTGAGCCATCTGTTCAGCCCCAGTCTTTAAAATTTTATGTCTCTCTTATTGAAAATGAGTGAAAAAGGGTTGGAATACCGAAGAAATGATTTCTTTAGTCTTACTCTTGAAGGAATTACTGTGTTACTTTTTTTTTTTTTTTTGGTTAAAGTTATTGGGTGTAGTAAGTATTAAGTCCAGTGATAATTGTCTTTTCTTAGTAGTCATTATACCCAGCACTAGAGTTGGTTCATACTTTGTGTTCTCAGTGTCATTTCAAGGTAGAGAGTAGTATTTTCCTTTTACACATACCAAAGCTAAAGCTAAGGTATGGATAGGTTAGTTAAGTTGCTCAAAGTCAGCTGGGTATGATGCTGTACACCTTTAATCCCAGTACTTGGGAGGCAGAGGCATGCAAATCTCTGTGAATTTGAGGACAGCCTGGTCTACATAACAAGTTCCAGGACAACCAAGGCTATGTAGTAAGACCCTGTTTTTCTTTTCTTTTCTTTCTTTTTTATTTTATTTTTTTTAAGATTTATTTATTATGTACACAGAAGAAGGCACCAGATCTCATTACAGATGGTTGTGAACCACCACATGGGTGCTGGGAATTGAACTCAGGACCTCTGGAAGAGCAGTCGGGCTCATAACCTCTGAGCCATCTCTCCAGTCCCGAAAGACCCTGTTTCAGTCACCCACTTGTCCACAGCCCTCCACAAAAAAATTTGTTCAAGTCACCTGTAATAAGTTTAAAAGAGTGGGAATTCAAATAAGATAGTTGAAATCCCTGAGTTCGACCTCTCAACTACTACCTTCTCAGATAACTCCTCTGTCATTAAGGAAGCTCTTTTACCTATGAAATTTTACCTAGGAAATTACATTTAAATTGAAGAAATTAAGTTTCCTTTCCTTTAAAATAGTAATCTCAGTATAGTCCCTATGACCAGAACAGTATAGGCAACATTAAAACCTGGAGTATCTAAGTGGTAGGGCTGGAGTGGTGTTTTAACCTGTTTATTTGTTTGTCTTTTCAAGACTGGGTTTCACTGTGTGGCCCAGGGTGTCCTAGAGCTCACTCTGTAGACCAGTCTGTCCTCAGAGATCCACCTGCCTCTGCCCTCCAAGTACTGGGAATAAAGGCGTGTGCCACTGCCGCCACCGGCTGTGACTTGACATGTGGCTTACTTAAATGTTGATTGTGTGCCTTTTTAAAATAGCTCTCAGTGCACGGACACCAGGTCTGATTTGCTGTTTGATAGCCGAGACAGTGTTGTCCTTCTCACATGCTCTGGCTTTTAGAGGTGGCTCCTCAGTGATGGAATAGAGTGGCTCCCAGGGTTTGTCCTCTCCCGGGGTAGCAGTGTGAGCCCTTGAAGAAAAAAACACCTGAGAACTCTCCCTGCTCAAGTTGAACAACAGACGCAGTGTTGGCTTTACTGCTCTGCTTGAGTTCATTATTCTCTTTGAGACAACTGTGGTTTTGATATTAAGTTATTTTTCCTTTGCACTAATATTACTCAAGTCACCTGGAAGCATAGTGTAACACTGAGAATGTGTCTTCGTTACAATACTTGCAGTCTTCTGTCTACCTTACCTCCTGTTTCTTTAAGTGTAACATTGTCTTTACATTTTCTATTTGTTCTCTTCTTGTTTAGGTGAAGACTGTCCTCAGTGGATGGTTCCTATCACAATCTCAACTAGTGAAGACCCCAACCAAGCCAAACTAAAAATACTAATGGATAAACCAGAGATGAATGTAGTTTTAAAAAATGTCAAACCAGACCAGTGGGTAAAGGTGAGTTGAGAATGGCATAGCTGTGTTTAGCCTTACCTGAATTGATTTGTTTCTTTTCCTCTGCCTTCTGTGGCTAGCTCTGAATTGTATTCTTTCAAGTTAGACTAATACTTTCAAGGAGAAGAAGGAAAGACTGAAGTGTGGGAAGGAAAAGTAAGAGTTGACCGCATTTGGTCACTCACACCTCTGACCCCAGCACCCAGTAGGCTGAGGCTAGAGGTTAGAGTTTGAGGCTAGCCTAGGTAAGTGAGACTGTTTCAGAAAAGGAAAGGAAGGAGTAAATAGTAGACTGTACATAAAACATTTGTAGTCTTGCAGCTACAAACTGCCCTCCCATTCTAAAAAGCTAAACATGGTGGTAAACACTTTTAATCCCAGCCTTTGGGAGGCAGAGGCAGGCCGATGTCTGAGTTCAGTCCACAGAGTGAGTTCCAGGCCAGCCAGGACTACACAGAAAAACCCTGTCTTGAAAAACAAAACCAAAAAACAAAAAGAAAAAAAAAAAAAAAAAAAAAAGGGAATTGTTTGGTTATTTATACAGTATCTTTTTATGATTCATGTGTTTTATTTTATTTGCATTGGTGTTTTGCCTGCATGTGTGTCTGTGTGAGTGTGTCACATCTTGGAGTTACAGACAGTTGTGTACTGCCATATGGGTGTTCGAAATTAAACCTGGGTCCTCTGGAAGAGCAGCCAGTGCTCTTAACTACTGAGCCATCTCTCCAGCCCTATTTTTATAGTATTTCTACAAAGTAAACTTGATAATTTCATTTTACATGTGTTCTTTTGTTATTTGCTTGTCAAGACAGGACTTGCTCAGTAAGAACACACTTGCTTAGTAGTCATGGTCCGTGAGTTTGATCACTGTCACCACCCAAAAGAACAAAACCTAGCCAGGCAGTGGTGGCGCACGCCTTTAATCCCACTACTCGGGAGGCAGAGCCAGTCGAATCTCTGTGAGTTTCAAGGCCAGCCTGGTCCGAGATCCAGGACAGGCACCAAAACTACACAGAGAAACCCTGTCTTCAAAAAACAAAAAACACAAAAAAGAACAAAACCTTTGTTTGTTTGTTTTGTTACTTTTTTTTTTTTTTTTTTTTTTTGAGGTAGGGTCTCCCTGTGTAGCTCTGGCTATCCTGGAACTCATGTAGATCAGGGTGGCTACTATGCTCATCCAAAAAAAAAATCTTTTTAAAAATGGAGTGGCTAATCAAGTGTGGTAGTGCTCATCTTTAATCCCAGCACTCTGGAGGCGGATCTCTTTGAGTTTAAGGCCAGCCTAGTCTACATAGTGAGTTCCAGGACATCCCGAGATATAGTGAGACACTGCCTCCAAAGAAAAGTCAGGGGAAAGGAAGTAGTTAATACTAACTATTGGCTCTTTTCAGTTAAATCTGGGAACAGTTGGGTTTTACCGGACTCAGTACAGTTCTGCCATGCTGGAAAGTTTATTACCAGGCATTCGTGACCTTTCTCTGCCCCCGGTGGATCGACTTGGATTACAGAATGACCTCTTCTCTCTGGTGAGCATCTCACACTTAGGTCATCTGATGCATTTTGTTGGTTAAAGGTTCCTGTTTATCCTGGAGTGTATAAAGCATAATTAGAAGGATATGGTTCTTCCTGAGGGTTGGCACATTTGGGATGACAGCAAATGGCCAATTATTAATTAACATGACAAAATTGTACCTCTATCATTTGCCAGAAGCAAATTCCATTTCACTGTTTCTAAGCTAGTTTTTATTTAAACTATCCTTTGTAAGGCAAAAAGTCCATTCATTCTTTTCTAAACAAATGGAAATGAGTCATGAAGAAATTTCCCTACTGATTTTTTTAAAAAACTAATTCAGAGTGATTTTATGTTTTTAAGTAGTACTTGTACTTTGCTAGGAAAGCCAGAATGTTTTAACAGTATGTTATTACTCAAATTATAGCATATCAGCCCCAGAATTATATACATATTTGGCTTTGTTCCAGGAAGGATTTAAAGCAGCAAAATATGTATTTTGTCTTTATGACTCCAGCAGGTTAGGTAATTTCAGGATGTCTTTGCCTGTGGTAAAATTGTCATTCTTTCTAGCGTTCCTTTAAATTGGACCTGAAATCTCCTTGCCCTCTGTGATTGCTGATTGGATTCCTTCTTTGCATAAATGCAGATTAGCATTGATGGACAGATCCTCCCATCTGCTGATCTCACTGCCACGGGAGACCTGTCCCAGGAGAGCAGGCTGTTTGTGCAGTTGGCTGATAGAACAGAAGTTCTTTTTCCAACTCCTGTTAGTCAGTGCTGAGAGCAAGCGCTCTGACTCCGTAGCCTTCCCATTCATGTTCTTTTGGAAGTGAGTGAAGGAGAGGCTCAAGGTGACACAGTTTGCAAGTTCAGCCCTGAAAGGGCCTTTGTCAAGAACCAGAGCCCCAACTCTTCTTGCAGCTTTTCTGAAAGTCTAAAAAATTTGAAAACATTAAAGTGATGTCCTAGAAACTGAGTAGAAATAAGAAGTTAACTGTTTTTTGTTGGTCCCAAATTATGAGGTATAATGTAATTTTTTAAGGAGTTCTTTTACTAATGGCAAAGGAATAAATAAAAGATTTTGTCATGATAGAATGATATTCTACTAGTATTCTGAACTTACTTAGCCTCATTTCCTTAAACCAAAAAATTACTAGCAGTAGATAATACCAAAGTACATGTTTGTTTTCTTTTATTTTGTTTAGTTTGAAAGCTGGGCTAATTTGTTTTTTTTCCTATCCCAGGCTCGAGCTGGAATCATTAGCACTGTAGAGGTTCTAAAAGTCATGGAGGCTTTTGTGAATGAGCCCAATTATACTGTATGGAGCGACCTGAGCTGTAACCTGGGGATTCTTTCAACTCTCTTGTCCCACACAGACTTCTATGAGGAAATCCAGGAGTTTGTGAAAGATGTCTTTTCACCTATAGGAGAGAGACTGGGCTGGGACCCCAAACCTGGAGAAGGTAATGAATGAACGTACTGTATGGGGAAAGAGTCTGCCTGAAATTGATACTTTCTATTCACTTGTGATTAACAGTTAGGAGCAGCATCTCTGTATCCAGATGTTATTGTGTATTCAGTTAGCCAGAAACTACATCTGCTAAAACTGCTGGTGAAAGTGTCACACCAGCAACAAACAATAATTCAAGTAGCATGAAACCCATAGATACTCTGCTGCCTCAGCATGAGTCATCACACCTGGCATCCCTCAGCTCTCTGAAATAAAGAAATTAATTGCTTTCTTTGTGTGTTTTCCATGATTATGCTATAATCATGTACCTTTTTAAAAAACTGTCGTTTAAATGTTGAGAATGGTGATTTGTAAGATTTAAATACAATTATTGCCATCTGTTTACTAAATAAGGTGTTTTCTCCTGACTAATCTTAATTTAGGACTTTTTTCTTTTTCTAGTGCTGGGTTTAAACCCAAGGGCCTAGCCTGTTCTAAACTCTACCAATGGGTTATTCCCAGACCACTAATCTGGGAATCTTCTAATAAGACAATAATAGTAGCAAATACTTGGCACTATCTTTTCTTTATTGATTCAACTAATATTTGTGTAGCTAGTAAAAGTCAGGTGCTATTTTAGAAGCTGGTGGTAGAGATGAGCAAAGCCCTAACCCGTGTAGCTTAAATTCTAGTGGGGGACATAGCAAACACAGTGTATTATGGTGAAGGAAAGTATCACAAGGAAAAATAAAATTAGACAGTGTGAAGTAGGAGTACTAAGCCAGTATTTTATAAAAATAATTGAGGAAAATCATCACTAATAATTGATCTTTGAGCATAAATGAAGAATTGAAAGAGAGGTTTAAGAATAGAGCAAACATAGAGCAGACCAGAGAGACGAGCAAGTGACAAAAATCTGAAGGAAGAGCATGGCTGGAGTGTCCACAGAAGAACCAGAAGTAGCCGGCATGGTGGCGCACAACTTTAATCCCAGCACTCTGAGAGGCAGAGGCAGGCAGATTTCCGTGAGTTCGAGTCCAGCCTGATACACAAAGTGAGTACTAGGACAGCCAGAGCTGTTACACAAAAAAACCCCGTGTTGAAAAACAAACAAGATATATTAGAAGTGTATATTCTCAGTGTGTTTTAAAGGTAGTACTCAAACTATTTGATGGAGAACTGAGTGTGGTAGAAAGAAAACTCATCAGATTAAGACTGCTTAGAGAAGACCAGGCTTGGTGGCCTTTAATCCCAGCGCTTAGGAAGTCTTAAATTCAAGACTAGCCTAATCTACACAGAGAGTTGCAGGCCAGGCAGGGTTACATGGTGAGACCCTCTCTTTAATAAAAAATACACACACGCACGCACACACGCACGCACGCACGCACGCACTACTGTAGAAGCACCTTTGGGTACAAAAACCAGAGGAGTTTGGTTTGCTGTCTTTCAGATTGAAGTCATTGTGGACATCAGAGTAGAGAATGTCTAGAGATCCTAGCTAGGTAAATACATTTTGGAATTAATAGCATGCAGGTATTATCTATAGCTGTGAAACTAGAAGAAATCACCTAAAGATTAAGAACAGGTGGAGACAAGAGATGTGAGGACTGTATTATAGTTCTGAATTTAGAGATTGGTAGAAGAAGCATCAAAACCAGGCATGCTGGTGGTACATTCCTGTAATTAGGAAGCAGAAATATGCAAGACCAGCCTAGTCTACTTAGAGTACTTTGTTCTTTATCTCAAAAAAACAAAAACAAAGAAGACTCGACATGGTGGTCCACACCACTAATCTTTGAGAGGTAGAGGCAGGAGGATCAGGAGTCACATCCTCAGCTTTATAGAAAAACCAGGGCTACCCTGGACCATGTGAGACTCAGAGAGAAGAACGTGAAGAATTGCAAAGAAACTGCCTGGCCAGTGAGAGGGAGAGCCAGGATAAAGTAGACTGGCCCAGAACTTACCTAGTAACTCTTTAAAAAGAATTTTGTTGACAACAGGAGTAGAATTGAGGATATGGGATTAGAAAATGAATTTTCTTTAAGTCTGTACATTTATAACATTTTTCTACTGTTGAAAATAATGCAAGAGTATATAGGAATTGGAAGGTTACGCACCCGGCCCCCCCCTCGGAGGGCAGAGAAATAGCAGTACTGAAAGTGTGTGTGTTATGAGAGAAGGTGGAAAGCTAGTGCTGGTGTGGCAGCTGAGGAGTAATTGAGAGGAGTCCAGACCCAGCTTGTAGCAGAGGAGTTAGCTGTAGAGAGGAACATACAGATATAGTAACAGGACAGTAGGAAGGAAGTGGGCTCGTGCAGCTAGATTCCTGGATGTTGTACATTTCTTTGGAAATGATATTGTGTAAATCCTTTGATTCAAAAAGGATACAGGGAGGAGAATGCCTTTGTTTTATAGCTGTATAGACAGGGGAATTAAGAGCAAAGCAGCCAAACATTGCTTTGACTTACAACACAGGTCAGTAGCAGAATCCCAGTAAGGGCTAGGGAGGCAACTCAGCTGTGTTCCTAAGAGTGCACACCCGAAGCCCCGAGTTCAATCACAGAATCCTTGTAAAATAGCTTGGTGTGGTGACACACACTTGTAATCCCAGCACTAAGGAGATGAAGACAGGCAGATCTCTAGGTCTTGCTGGCTCTCAGCCTCTCACTTGTGAGCTCCATTATAATGAGAGATAATGGCATAAAAAGTGAAGTGGCCAGGATTGGTGGCAGAGGCAGGTGGATCTCTGTGAGTTTGAGGCCAGCCTGGTCTTTAAAGGTAGTTCTTGGCCAGCCAGGGCTAAGTAGTGAGACCCTGTGTCAAAAACAAAAAAGACAAGATGAGTGAAGGGCTTCTGAGGGACACCACCCAAGGGTGACCTCTGCTCACCACATACATGGACATACACATATGTAGCCATATGTGCACACACGAAAACCACCATAGGAGCCCGAGCGCTTGCTCGACAGTTTAAGAATACTTACAGCTCTTGCAAAGGACCAGATTCGGTTCCCAGGACCCACATGGAGGCTCTCAACCATCTGTCTGTAATTCCAGTTCCAGGGAATCCAACTGCCATTCTGATCTGATCTGTATCCTCAAATAAAACTATTTTTTTCCAGTCTTGTGGGTGAACCAAAGGCCTATGGCATGCTCTTACTACTAGCTGTGACACCCAGACCTTACCTTGGAGCTTTTACCTGTAATGACAGTGACGCTCAGTCGGGTGTGGCTGCTTGTTGGTAATTTTGCATGTCATTGGAGGATGAATCCATTGGATTTTCATTTTAAAATCTAAGGTTTCAGTTTATTGTGCGAAGAATGTTCTAGTTCCATGTGGGTCTTTTTAAACAAAATTTGGATCAAACCTGTATGATGTAAGCCTTTCATTTTCTTTTTTCTTTGGTTTCTCGAGACAGGGTTTCTCTGTGTAGCTTTGTGCCTTTCCTGGAACTCACTCTGTAGACCAGGCTGGCCTTGAACTCATAAAGATCTGCCTGCCTCTGCCTCCCCAAAGCTGGGATTAAAGGCATGTGCCACTAACGCCCAGGCAGCTTTTCATTTTCATATGTTATCTTTGTGTTTTTTTTCAAGACAGGGCTTCTCTGTGTAGCCCTGGCTGGCCTTGAACTCATAGATCCGCCTGGCGCTGGTGCTGAGATCAAAGGTGTGCGCCACCACCACCCAGCTTTAACAGTATTATTGAGAGTACCATAGTAGGCTCTGATAGCTGGCCCTTGAGTCCAGACAATGTCAGCAAATTTATTTGCTTGTCTGATATGTTTATTCCTTTCCTCTTACAATTTGATAGATTAAGTCAAGTGTTCTCTCAAGTATTAGAGTAATTGATTGTGTTTGTTCAAGACCATAGACTTGGTATAACAAAGTTACAAAATATTTAGGTAGTGAATTTATAAAAGTGGGCTTTTCAAGTAGTTCTGTGTCTTCACTTCTCAATCAGGTCATCTAGACGCACTCCTGAGGGGCTTGGTCCTGGGCAAACTGGGAAAAGCAGGGCATAAGGCAACTTTGGAAGAAGCCCGTCGTCGGTTTAAGGAGCACGTGGAAGGAAAGCAGATTCTCTCTGCTGATCTAAGAAGTCCTGTGAGTTATCTTAATAAATTCCCGTGGAAACTGGGCATGGTGGGACACTCTACAGAGTGAGTTCCAGGACAGTCAGGGCCACACAGAAACACAGAAAGACCCTGTCAGGCTGGAAAAACAGTTACAGTAGTAGTAGTAGTAGTAGTAGTAGTAGTAGTAGTAGTAGTAGTAGTAGTAGTAGTAGTAGTAGTAATAATAATAATAATAATAATAATAATAATAATAATAATAAATTCCCTTGCCTTTTAGGTATTAGTTCCCGTCTAAACTGGCTCCCAGAGCCGTCCAACTGTTGTAGCATACACTACTTAGATAGGTTGTAGCAGCTTCTCATTGGTTTCTCAGGCAGCACATGGGTGTTGCAAGGTGATGACCGTAGTGCAGTTCTCTGGAAGAACTGGTGCAAGCTGCTGTTAGGACATGGCAGCCCCTCTGATTGTTCACCAGGAGTCTATTAGGGATTGATAACCAGAGTCTGTCTGTGCAGATGTATAACTATAATTGTTCAGATTCACTTTTTAGCTTATCTTTGTTTTGTTCTTCCAGACAGGGTCTCACTGTATCTTGAACTTATGGTCTTTCACTTAGGGTTTTCTCACTCTTTCCAGAGCTAAGGCCACAGGCCTCTGGTAACATGCCCAACTACTTTTTATCTTAGTTAGAATATTTATAACAAAATTCGTGTAACTCAAATAGTTAGAATATTTATAACAAAATACGTGTAACTCAAGTGACTTCTTTTTTCTCCTGGTGTTCTTTTGTAGGTCTATCTAACTGTTTTAAAGCATGGTGATGGCACCACTTTAGATATTATGCTGAAGGTAAGTGTATCTGGAAAAGGCTCCGAGGTCTTGCTTTTAAATTTGGGTATGCCCAGTACCACTTTAAATGGCTTGGGAGTTGGGGAAAAGCCTAGGCAAAGAAATATATGTGCTGGTTCTGACTTATAATTCCAGGTATTAAAGAGGTAGAAGTAGGCCAGAAAGTGTAAGGCCTATCTGGCTACCGAGTGAGTTCAAGGTCAGAGTGGGTAACTTTGTAAAAGAGCTCTGGGAGTGTAGCTTAATGGGAGAGCTGGTTTGGCATGTTGGGGGCCCTAAGGTCCAGATCCCAGTTCCACTGTCCTAGAGAGAGAATGTAGAAGGTCTGTTTGGGTATTTCCAAATGATGCTGAACTCATTTTTCAGGGTTATTTGTTTGTTTTTCTTTTACAACTTTAGTATCTAGCTAAATCTTAACCCTGAAATGGTGGGGTTTGACCCCACGACTTCATGCACATTAGGCAAGGGTTCTGTCACTGAACTATAGCCTGTTTGTTTTGTTCTGTTCTGAGACAGTCTCAGTAGCCCGGGCTGACTTTGAAGATTTGTGTTGATTTGCTGATCCTTGTGCCTCTTCCTTCCAAGTGCTGGACTCCAGGTTTGCCACTGCCCATTTTTCTTTTGTTTTGTTTGTGTGTTTGTTTTTTGAGAGGGCCTCACTTAACCCAGGCAGTACTCCACCTCCCTTTGTAACTGAGGCTGGTCTTGAACTCTTAAATCTTCCTTCTACCTTCCCACATGATGCTCAGTTATGAAGATCTCAGACATGCATCACACCTGCTCCCACCCTTTGAAAAAACAGGTCTTACTAGGTTATTCAAGTTACCCTTAAGTTCACTATAGCCCAGTCAGGCTTGAACTAATTCTTCTGTATCCTCCTAAGTATCAGTATTAAGAACCCTCTTGGGATCACAGCCTGAATCACCCACTAATGCCCCACAGAGATACTTGTTTCTGTTAGTAGTTCTCAACCTTCCTAACGCTGCGACCCTTTCAGTTCCTCATGTTGTGGTGACCCCAACCATTAAATTATTTTGTGGCGGGGCTGGAGATATGGCTCAGGGGTTAAGAGCACTGACTGCTCTCCCAGAGGTCCTGAGTTCAGGTCCCAGCAACCACATGGTGGCTCACAACCACCTGTAATGAGATCTGGTGCCCTTGTCTGGCCTGCAGGGATACAAGCAGGCAGAACACTATATACATAATAAATAAATAATCTTTAAAAAAAAAATTATTTTGTGGCTATTTCATAACTGTAATTTTGCTACTGTTATGATGAATTGTAATGTAAATATCTGATATATCAGGATACCTGATATTTGACCCCAATGGGGGTCATGGCCTACAAGGTTGAGAACAGCTGGTCTAGATGATAAAGCCAGGTTCTTTAAAACTTCTCCCATGGAAATGCAGGCAAAGTGGTACTTGCCTTTAATCCCAGCACTTGGGAGGCAGAGCAGACAGATCTCTGAGTTGAAGGCCAGGCGGTCTACATAGTAAGTTCCAGGACAGGACTAATCAGAGAAACCTTGTCTGGTGGAGGGGAACTTCTCCTGTGTAAGAGGTAGAGTTATTCCCTGACCTCCACAATCACATGGATCCTTATACACATAAACATGCACCACTGCCGCCGCCGCCTGGCTTCTGAGCAGGATTTTTAATTCCAGTACTTGGGAGGAAGAGTCAAGCAGATCTCTGAGTTCCAGGACAGCCTGGTCTACAGAGGGAGTTCCAAGACAGCCAGGGCTACACAGAAAAATCATGTCTTGAAAAACTAAATAAATATATAAAATAAAAACAAAAACATCTACATTTCAAGCAGGAATAAAATGTGCTAGCTAGTTCATAGATTAAGAATACTTCTGGCACCAGGCAGTGGTGGCGCATGCCTTTAGTCCCAGCACTTGGGAGGCAGAGACAGGTGGATCTCTGTGAGTTCAAGGCCAGCCTGGTCTACAAAGTGAGATCCAGGACAGGCACCACAACTACACGGAGAAACCCTGGGGGTGGGGGATGGGATACTTCTGGCTAGGTGGTGGTGGCCCATGCCTTTAATCCCAGCACTCAGAAGGTAGAGGCAGTTGGAACTCTGTAAATTCGAGAACAGCTCTGGTCTACAGAGCAAGTTCCAGGATAGCCGTGGCTACACAGAGAGACCCTGTCTCAAAAAGCCCAAAAAAATTAATGAATCAATCAATCAGCCCTTAAGAGCACTGGCTGCTCTTCCAAAGGACCCAAATTCAGTTTCCAGCACCCATATGACAGCTCACAACTGTCTGTAACTCCAAGATCTCACACCCTCTCGCAGGCAAAACACCAATGCACATAAAAAATAAATTAAAAAACTTTAGTTTTTTAAAAAAAGAATACTTCTGTTAACTGGGTAGTGATGGTGCACATCTTTAATCCCAGCACTTGAGAGACAGAGGAAGGTGGATGTCTCTGAGTTTGAGGACAGCCTGGTCTACAGAGCAAGTTCTAGGACAGCAGGGGGTACACAGAGAAACCCTGTCTTGGAAAACCAAAAAAGGAATAAATACTTCTGTTACCCCAGGTGGGTCAGAAGTACAGAAACTATTGAGTAAAAGGAAGGGACCAAAGGAAAGGGGACAAGAAAATGTAATGGGGAGGTGAGTATGATCAAAATCTGTTGTGTATGCCTGTGGTTTTTTTTTTTTTTTTTGGCTTTTTTCAAGAGAGGGTCTCTCTCTGCAGCCTGGGCTATCTTGGAACTCACTCTGTAGTCCAGGCTGAACTTAAACTATCGAACACTTATCTGCCTCCCGAGTACTGAGATTAAAGGCATGTGCCACCCCCATTCAGCCTATATATGCTTATGAATATGTCATAATTAAACTCATTATTTTGTACACTCAATATATGCTAATAAAAAAGGAAGAACCAAGCTCAGTAGCATGTGCTGGTAATTCCATGATTGAGGAGGCAAGAGGCAGGAGGATGGCTGTAATTTGAGGCCCATCTGGTCTGCATAGTTTCAAGCTAGCTAGGGGGCTACATAGTGAGACCCTGTGTCAAAAAAATGAAAAACAAACCCAGTGTTGTGGCACAAGCTTTTAATCCCCCCCTCTTTGGGAGGCAGAGGCAAGTGAATCTCTGAGTTTGAGCCAAGCCTGGCCTACATAGTGAGTTCCAGTATAGCCAGAGCATAAAGGAGTAGACCTTAAAGGAAAAAAGAAAAGAAAGAATGAAATTAAAACAAATTTACAGTTAAAAACAAAAAAAACTAGCCAGGCAGTGGTAGCTCACACCTTTAATCCCAGCACTGGGGAGGCTGAGGCAGAGGCAGGTGAATCTCTGTGAGTTCAAGGCCAGCCTGGTCTACAAAAGAGAGTTCCAGAACAGCCAGAGGGGATACACAGAGGGAAAAAAACAACAAACTACCAGGCCCATGATACAAGGAATGTCATGTCACATGCACAGTTCATACCATTAAACTGAGGCTGTTCTTGATTTTTAATAAAAGAAGAGGAAGAAACAAGAATAAACTACACTTCAAGGCTTATTGCTTAGCCTTGTTATGTTATACACAGGCTTCCTTTCCACTGTGAAAATCATTTTGGATTAAACTTTCGACTAAACATTTTGAGTGCTTTTCTTGGGCTTCATATTCCTGTGAAACTCTGTATTGTAAGTCAGATGAATGAAATCTGTTACTTTCGTCTGTTCCAAGGTAGAGCTTATGGCACACATCTTTCATCCCTGCACTTGGAGGCAGAGCTCTATGAGTTCAAAGCCAGTTAGGTCTCCATAGCAGGTTCCAGACCAGCCAGGTCTGCATAGTGAGACACTGTCCCCAAAACAATCAGCAGACAGACAAAAGTGTTCCATGTATACATGAAGAAAAGTAAGGATTCTGAAAGCTTTATGCCAGATACTGTAATGTATATTATGTCATGACATTATCAGAATTTACATTAGTGTGTGGTTTAATAGTTCACAGTTAACACAGGAATGGTCACAAAAATCTGCTTTTTTTATGAGGGGGAGACAACCAAAAACCTTAGTAAGACAGAAACAGGGCTCTTTAGGAACTATGTGACGGGGCTGGAGAGATGACTCAGTGGTTAAGAGCGTTCATTGACTGCTCTTCTAGAGGATCCGGCTTCAATTCCCAGCCCCCCACGGAAGCTCATAATTGTAATTCCAGTTCCAGGGGACCTGACACCCATAGCAAAACACCAATGCACATAAAGTAAAAATAAATTAATTAAAAAAAAAAGAACCCTGTGACAAGAGATAAGGATTGTTTTCTCCTGGTAATTGAATAATGATCAGTTTAATTTAAAAATTATTCCTGTTGTCTTGAACTGTGAGATTAGAATGCCATCTAGTGGGTGTGTGTTACACGTTCTCTGGGAGAGAAATGCTTCCTGAAAGCTAAAGGTCAGACCTTGAATATATCAGACTCAGGAGACAAAAGGCAGGGGTAGTGTCAGAAATTTGAGGCCAGTCTGATCTACACAACGAGTTCCAGAGTATCCGGGGCTGTATAGTGGGGACCCTGTCTCAAAATAAACAAAAGGAACATTAGGTAATAATAATCTGGGTTTTCCTTTTCGTTTTTAAATGTATATAGGTGTTTTACCTTTATGTATGTCATTATACCACATATGTACCATGTATGCCTGGTGACATTCTGATGAGCTCAGAAGATCCCCCAGAGCTAGAGTTGACAGACAGTTGTGAGTCACACGTGGGTGCTTCAAACCCAGGTCCTCTGCAAGAGCAGCCAGTTCTTGACAATGCACAGCCATCTCTCCAGCCCCAAATATTCTTGTGTGACTTTGAGGGGCTGAGGAGAGAGGTAAAAAGCTTGCTATACAGCAAGAGGACCTAGTTTGGATTCTCCATGTAAGACTTAGGTGCAATGAGTGGAGAGAGAGACAGGAGCTTACAGGCCTACTAGCTTAGGTGAAATGGCAAGCTCCAGGTTTATGGTCAGATCCTGAATCAAGGAAACAAGGTGCAGAGCAGTACAGGAAGACTCCTGACATGGACCTCCAACCTCCACAGGTACACTCCCAAGTGAGTGAGCGAAGCTGCAAACGTGAGCACATGTACACACATACACAAAAACATTCGATAATGTGTCTAGTTAGTTATTTTGGGACAGGGTCTTATGTAGCCACAGTTGGCTTCAAACCATGAAGCGGAGGATGTCCTTAAATTTCTGATCCTTCTGCCTTTGCTTCCCCAATATTAATGCATCTTTTCTTTTTTTTAATTATTTTTTTAATTACACTCAAGATATTCATTAATTACACTCATGATGCATCTTTTCTCAAATGAGTAAGTAATTATAGCCAGCTACTAGGTGTCTAGATTATTTTCAACTTCCACTACTATAGGCTAAATTGATGATATTTGGTGATAGTTTATTCATCTGATCCAATGTCAGTGATGTAAAGAGTTTGACTGTGGCAGACTTACTTCTTAGATCTTACTGTTTGACTCCGTGGGACTGAGGCAGACTATTTAGCTAGTGCGCACCTACATCTAGTGGCTCACTGCTATGGCACATGGAGGTTTTAGTACTCAGCCATTGATGATGTAGTGTCCCGCCAGTCTTACCCAGTGGAAGAGAAGCTGAGATGAACATGCGTAGAATCTGGGGAAGAGCTAACTATTCCTCATTGTTTTTTCCCTATAGCTTCACAAACAAGCTGATATGCAAGAAGAGAAAAACCGAATTGAAAGAGTTCTTGGGGCTACTCTTTCACCTGAACTGATTCAAAAAGTCCTCACTTTTGCACTTTCAGTAAGTTACAAGTTCAATTTCAGGAGAACTGGAACTCATTGATAATATGGCCATTGGCTTTGGTTCAGCACACTCATGATCTTTGGGGGACCTTGATACAAGCTTTTTGTTTTGTTTTCAAAATTTTATTTTGTTTGTAGCAGGATTGGGGTGGGGGTGAGAGTGGAGGTCAGAGGAGGTGAGTGGTTGTCTCTTCTGTCACGTGGGTTCCAGAGAGTGAAATCAAGTGATGAGGCTTAGTAGTGAAGATTGAAGAGGAAGTGGGTTCCTTTAGAATGCCTTTTCCTGCTGAGTTACCTCCCTGGAAGGGAATGTCTTTCTTGCTATTACTTGAATTTTCCAACAGTCTGTTGTATTGTTGTATTCTCTGGTATCAGAAAATATTCTAGATAGCCAGACTTCTAGTTCCTTTTTTTTTTTTTTTTCTTTTTAGGAAGAGGTACGTCCACAGGACACTGTGTCAGTAATTGGTGGAGTGGCTGGAGGCAGCAAGCAAGGGAGGAAAGCTGCTTGGAAATTCATAAAGGACAACTGGGAAGAGCTCTATAATCGATACCAGGGAGGGTTCTTAATATCCAGACTAATAAAGGTATGTGCAAGTCTTGAGTAGCTTGCTAGTCTTTTTTTATTTTTTTTTTTTTTTTGGTTTTTCGAGACAGGGTTTCTCTGTGTAGCTTTTCGCCTTTCCTGGAACTCGCTCTGTAGACCAGGCTGACCTCAAACTCGCAGAGATCCGCCTGCCTCTGCCTCTGGAGTGCAGGGATTAAAGGCGTATGCCACCACTGCCCAGCTAGCTTGCTAATCTTGAATGTTATTAATTCATGATTTATTAGAGTCCTGTAGATTAGACCCAAAAAATCAGGGCTCTTTGCTCTTTAAAAGGTTCTTCAGCCACGTATAGTGAGCCATGCTTATAATTTCAGCACTGATTATTCAGAAGCTGAGGCAGAAGGATTACTCTGAGTTTGAAACCAGCCAGAGATATATAGCAAGACCCAAACCCTCCTACCCTCAAATAAAGGGTTCTTGCAGGGCTGGGATTGCGTTTCACTCATAGGCCTTTCCTGCACTAGGCCCTGGGTTCAAACCCCAGCATCAAAACATTTTTACTCAATAGTTTGTGAGGTTGGTTTTATGATTGTGTATGTCCCCATCTTAGGATCTCTGCAACAAACCAGAGTAGAGAGAACAGATGGCTTGTTTGGGGGAAGTGGAAGTTTGTTCTCGTGTTTAAAGCTTACGGTTTCTTTTCAGCTGTCAGTGGAGGGATTTGCAGTTGATAAGATGGCTGGAGAAGTTAAGGTAAGGAAAGGACTGCTTGCTTTTTACTTTTCAATCCGGAATATCAAAACACGAACCTTGTTTTGTTTTTTTTCCCTTAAAATTTACTATATATGTATGAGTGTTTTTCTTGCATGTGTATGTGTACCATGTGCTTGCTTGGTACCATGGATATCAGAGGACATCGGATCCCCTGGAACAAGAAATCTGGGAAGTTGTAAGCCATCGTGTGGGTGCTAGGAACCAGCGTCCTCTGCAAGAGTAGCAGTAACTTTACCCTGAGCTGTCTCCAAAGCTCCATGAACTTTGTTTTAATGAGTGTTGGATGGTGTGTTTTTGTGTCCTCTTGTTTCTTAGTAAAAGACAGATTTGACTTTGCCTTCAATATCTGAAGAGTTTAGAGTGGAGAGATAATCAATTTTGTTTGTGTAGACCCTGGACCTTGTAAAGTTTGGGGGACAAATTGATGCTAAGTAGGAAAAAAAATTTTTTAATGCCAAATGCTGTTTATTGAAGGAGGGAAGAGGTCTTAAATACAGGCTTACAGCACAATGGGAGAACCCTGGAGGGCAAAAGTTGCTACTGGTATTTTACAGTCTTGCATCTAAGCTGTTAACACCCATTATGCAGGATACACAGACAAGGAACTTCCCTTAAGCATTCAGGAGGGTGGAACCTGGGAGAGAATTAGCATAGGGAGGATATCAAGGTCAAGGTCAGCAAGCAAGGCAATAGTTACCCAAATAAGGGTCCAGGGCCCTACAGGTCCCCCTTTTACTAAAAAATGAGCTTCTGACTTAGGTTGCATGGGTCGTCAACAGGTCACCTTACCCATCATGGAGATGCCTGCCCAGGTCACACAGGAGCTCTGTCTTAGGTTGGTGAGCACCCCCCAGGTATTAGCCTTTGAATACTCATTATCATACAGGCTCAATCGTGTGTGAGCTGCAGAGTTAACTACTGCCAAAGATCTCAAAGTGGCACTGGGCTTGCAATTTGTGTGTTCGACACAGAAAAGACCAACAGAGGTCCTATCCCACCATAGCCAGTAGGCTAAAGGCAACTGAGCCATTCCCTTCCTTAACGAGCCTTACTGCAAATTGGAGTCCTGGAAAATTTTACACTCCATTATACTTTAAACTTCATCATAATGTCAGTTTCACCTTTATCTTCTTGGAGGCATGATCTGGTTCACTGTAGGAGGTACCTACAGTGTTAGGAATAAGTTATACAGCCAGACACAGTGGCTCACACCTTTGACCCAGCACTTGGGAGGCAGAGACAAGTGGATCCCTGAGTTGGAGACTATCCTGGTTCTACTGAGCAAGTTCTAGGACAGCCAGGGATACACAACACAGAGAGACCCTGTCTGGAAAAAAAAAGGGGGAGGAGTAAGTTTTACTATTTTTAGGTCTTGAGAAATTGATTTCTGCTGTCATTTAAGTTACATTGTATATTGTACTATATGAACAATTTCATTGTAATAGGATTATAAATGAGAAACACTTAATAGGTTTGGGAAGCAGGGTAGTGGCAAACGGAAGCTGGTAAGGCAGAATTTCCTTAAAATTGACGGTGGGCATGGTGGCTCATGCTAGTCAGGCCAAGGCAGGAGGATCACTGTGATTTGAGGCCAGTCAAGCTATGGTGTAGAAGATGCTTTGGAATGAGAAAGAAAAGAGATTGAGACACTAATTCTCCAAGCAAGAAAAACATGGTTGCTTAGAAAAGAATAATGGAGTCATGGGGTGACCGAGATTCAGGATGGATTTTCTCAATAAGCTTTGGAGGGTATGGAGTGAGATAGGGCCTTACTCTCCAGCCAAGCTGGCCTAAAACCCCAAGTTGGTCTTGAGTTTGTTATGATCGTTCTGTCTAGCCTCATTAGGACAGGGGTTATGATTTGTGAACCACCACACCTGGCTTTTGTTAATCTTTAATTCAACAGTGTTTCTATGTGTTGTGACCATCTAAGGCTGTGGTTCTCAACCTTCCTAATGCTGCAACCAGTTCCTCGTGTTGTGATGACTTCCTCCCCCAACCATAAAGTTACTTCGTTGCTACTTCATAACTGTAACTTTGCTACTGTTAGGAATTATAATGTAAATATCTGATTGCAAGATATCTAATATGCAACCCCTGTCGTGGGTCACCACAAGTTGATATACATAAGGGAAGGAAAAAAAAGAGCCAAGGATAATTTCCTTGCCTTTCAGCGCAGCACTACAAAGGCTGGAGAAGGCAGAGTTAGTTCCAGGACAGCCACGGCTATATAAAGAAACCCTGTCTCGGAGGAAAGAAAGAGTCAAGGATGATTTCCAGGTGTAGGGATGCTGTGATGCGGGTCCTGTTTGTTGAGATGGAGCTGGAGCCTGAGAAGCCCACTGAGCATTGCCTTCTGTGAACCAGGCTGTTGACTGCTGAAGTTCACCCTTCACCTGATGAGTTAGTCGTTTCCCTTTCACACTCTGGTGACCAGGTCCCATTGCTGCGTGTTGTTTCCAGATGCTTTGTTTGCTGGGAAATCAGGTGAACTAGTTAGAAAATTGCTTAGTAACTTTTAATAATAAACTGGGAAGGAGTTTGATTCTGTGAAAAGTGCAGAACTCTGGAGTTGAACTAGATCAGTATCAGCACCTTACACTTGGCAGCTTCATCGCCCTCATGCACTCATCTTGGGAGAGCATTGGGTCCTGAAGTGCCCTGTGCCACGTCTTGCTAAGTGCTCCTGCATATTTGTTTCTTCATCCTGCAGACATATCTCATAGATGAGAGATTGAAACTTAGAGCCATTAACTTAGTAACAGGCAAGCACCTTGACCATATGAGTCACATCCTAATTACTCAAGACGTTTTAACATTGGGACATAACATTGTCATCTACAAAATTCAAGCTCATGAACCATGAACTCAGCCAGCAGTCGTGGCGCATGCCTTTAATCCCAGCACTTTGGAGGCAGAGGCAGGCGGATCTCCAACTTCTAGGGCAGCCTGATCTACAGAATGAGTTCCAGTATAGCCAGGGCTACACAGAGAAACCCTGTCTTAGAAAACCAAAAGAAAAAAACAAAAACATGAACTCAGAAGCAATACCTTCCAAAGGCCTTACCTCCCAGATCCCTGTAGCTAGAGTTTTCCTGCCTTGCCCACAGTCAGGACAAATCTTTGTCTCCTGCCAGTCCCACAGCCGCTCAGACCCAACCAAGTAAACACAGAGACTTATATTGCATACAAACTGTATGGCCGTGGCAGGCTTCTTGCTAACTGTTCTTATAGCTTAAATTAATCCATTTCCATAAATCTATACCTTGCCACGTGGCTGGTGGCTTACCGGCGTCTTCACATGCTGCTGGTCATGGTGGCAGCTGGCAGTGTCTCTCTGCCTCAGCCTTCCGCTCCCCAGAATTCTCCTCTCTCCTTGTCCCACCTACTTCCTGCCTGGCCATCTACTTCCTGCCTGGCCACTGGCCAATCAGTGTTTTATTTATTGACTAATCAGAACAATTTAACATACAGAACATCCCACAGCAGATCCCATTAACATATTGCATGCAAGGGATCACAGTAAAGAGTCTATTGACATTATTAGGGTAAGGGGTTTTTATTATGAATAAGAGAGAGAAAATACCCAGAGGCATCTCAAAGAGTCCAGAGCAGAGAGAAAAAGAAGTAGAGTGGATATGGCTAGGGTTGTCTGTGAGAGAGCAGGGAGAGAGAAGAGGGAGGCTTTGATATGTAGAACTTGTGAGTAGGGACTGAGGGATCCTGAAGACCAGCTTGGGCTTTGATGTGCAGTCTTAGTCACTGTTGCATAGCTGTGAAGAGACACCATGACCAAGGCAACTCTTAGAAAAGAAAACATTTAATTGAGGGCTTGCTACTGTTTCAGAGGTTTATTTGTCCATTATCATGGTAAGGAGCTTGGAACAGTAGCTGAGAGCGACACTGGGCCTGGCTTTTGAAACATCAGAAGTCACCCCCACCAACACTTCCTCCAACAAGGCCACACCTCCTAATCCTTCTAATCCCATCAAAGAGTTCCACTCCCTGAAGACTAAGCTTCAGATATATGAACCTGTGGGCACCATTCAAACCACCACAAGAACCAAGTCCCTTCTGCCAGAGGAGAGGAAATGATTCTTTTTGGGGGACAGAAAACCCATTTCATGGGCTGGAGAGATGTCTCAGCAGTTGAGAGCACTGACTGCTCTTCCAGAGGTCCCGGGTTCAGTTCCTAGCACCGACATGGCAGTTCACAACTGCCTGTAATGCCAAAATCTGACACTCTCATAGACATACACGCAGTAATACACATAAAATAAAAATAAAATTATAAAAAAGAAAACCCCGTTTTCCAAGTTCCTGAGGAATGCTGGCTTTTATCACCAGAAATCCTTTATAGGCCAGCTAGAGCTCATTAATAGACATATGGTGGGCCCAAGACCCAACACCTAACTCTGAGACCTAAGTTTCTAGGACATGAAGTGTAAGGGTAGGGGACACTTCCAAATGCTAGCAGCAGAATGTTGAAAAGGACAAAGGAGCCAGGCTTTTTGTCAGGTCTAGGTTAGGGCCAGTGAGATGGCTCAGCAGTAAAGGCTCAGCAATAGAAAGTGTTTCCTGCCAAGGCTGGTGACCTAAGCTGGAGTCCCCTGGACCCATGTGGTGCAAGGTGAGAACTGACTCCTGAGATTGTCTGTCTGACTTCCACATTCTCACTGGAGCACACTCAAGTCCACATTTACACACACACACACACACACACACACACACACACACACACACACACACACACACACAAATAAAAATAAATCTTCAAGAACAAGTCTAGAGGATAGAGAGATGGGTTGGTGTTTAAGAGCATTGATTACTCTTCCAGAGGTCTTGAGTTCAATTCCTAACATCTACATGGTGGCTCACAACCATCTATAACTGTAGTCCCATGAGGTCCAGTGCCCTCTTCTGATGTGCAGACATATATGCAAACAAAATACCCATATATAAAAACAAATCTTTTTTATTATTTTTTATTTTTTTAACAAAAACTAGATGCTGGGTATGGTGGCTCATGCCTTTAGTCCCAGCACTCTGGAGGCAGATGCAGGCAGATCTCTGAGTTCAAGGCCAGCCTGGTCTATAAAGCAGGATAGCCAAGGCAGTTACACAGGGAAACCCTGTCTTAAAAAATGAAAAAATTAAAAATTAAAATAAACTAATTAGATTATGAATGAAGTGAGAGAAAAGTCAGTTTAATAGACTTGAGGAAAGTAGAGGGAGTCTGAACATGCCACACTCTGGAGGGCCCTGCTCTGCCCCACTGGGGTCATGCTGCCCAATGCAGACCAAAACATATTAGATGCCACACGTGACGTCAGAGAACTGGAAATGTAGCTAGCTGGTCTGTAAGTATAAAATAGTCCAGATTTTGGAGACTATGTAAGAAACAAAATATAAAATAACTAAATTTTAGACATATCTGTTATATTTGGAGTAATGTTATTTTTGCTCTTCCTAGTTAAATAAAATATTTTTACTGAGAAAAAAACTGCACAATCAGATTATTAAAAAAAATAATGCTTTCCTATACTGAGCCCTGTTCATAGCTGACTTTGGCTGTGTGTATCTTGTGTCTGGGCCATAAATTGGACACACAAGTAGACAATTAACATTTTAAAAAGTATCAGGTTCCATCTCTTTTTATCAGCTTTTGATTAGGTTTTATGCATTCACTTGTTAAGGAAGGATTCCTGTATGTAGACCCAAGGAGTTGCTTATTCCAGCCTGTGGTAGCACTGGTCAGTTCTCGTGACTGAGGCTGATGGATCCTTTAGGCTTTTGCATAGTCCCACGTTAACTTCTTACGGTTGCTAACAGTGGTTCTGCATGCTGCTTGTTTTATACCAGGCTTTCTTCGAGAGTCACCCTGCTCCTTCAGCTGAGCGGACCATCCAGCAGTGTTGTGAAAATATCTTGCTGAATGCAGCTTGGCTAAAGCGAGATGCTGAGAGCATTCAACAGTACCTCCTTGAGCGGAAAGCCTCCCCGCCCTCAGTGTGAAGCCTCTGCACCAGGCTCCTGCTGCCTCTCCACAGGGTGAGGTGGAGCTACCAAACAGCTGATTCACATGCCAAGAATTTGGAGTCTTACACCAGTGGGGGTTGGACAATGAATGTAGTTAACTGGTTCCTGCTCACACTCCAGAATTAAATTCTATTGAAAAAGGAAAATCAGCAATTCAGCAAAAACAAAATAAAAAATAAATAAAATAAAAATGTAAATATGATAGTAATAAACTAGAGCATAACGAAACTGTGAAACTTCCTGGAGCCTGTCATGGTTCAAAGTGTTGAACACTCTGTTGGTGACAGATGTTGTTTTAAAACCTACCAAAAGGAAAGAAAGGCTTTTGGGGAAAGGATTTTTGTGAAGTGGGTTCTACATGCAGCTTGACAAGCCGGGTATGTCCACTGCTGGGGATGCTGACAAGACGGCTGATCCTGGCTTACATAATGGAGTCTGTGCATAATTCCAAGTGGGTTGTTTTTGTTGTTTGTTTGTTTTTTTCCTTTTTGGCATGGGGACTGACCAGGAAGGTATCTTTTCCTGCATAATTCAGTCTGAACCAAGGATTGTAGTTTCCTCCTTGCCTCCCTTCTGTGTGATCCCCGCCCCCCTAAAAAAAAGTAATGAAAAATTTTTAAAAAGTGAAACAATTCCCCCCAACCTCCGTCCTGGGTTCTTCTCCCTTTAGTTGTGCCCCAGCCTTGACCCTGTCCTTAGAGATGATGAGAAACATCTTTGACAGCCACATTGAGTAAGAGGAGCTGATAATACTTTTTTTTTCTTTTTTAAGATAACTTTTAAGAACCCTGAAATGCATAATAGATGAGAGAGTAGAAATAAAGATTATCAGCCAGGCCTTTTTGCTGGAGTGATTCTGCTCAAAATGGTTCCGGTTACCTGCCAGGCCAAATGCCGCAGCTCTTCCGAACAGTATCAGTGAGCTCTGGCTCGCCAGCTTGTGCATCGAGGCAGCAGTGGGGCACTGCACCGCCGCCCCACCAGCGTGCCCACTAACGAGCCTCGCCACCTAACCCAGTGTCTTTTACTAAGTCTCAGCCCCTCCTCTTTCCCTTTCTTCTTTTTATTTTTTTCTGAATCTTTTTTTTTTGTGTTAACAGAAATTCATATTTGGTGTGGCTTAATGTATTTCAGAAGGTTGTCAGATTGCGAGACTGCTTCCTTGAAACATTTTTGTGCTATTGTTTTAAAAAATAATAATTAAAAAAAAGTTGGCGTTAATAAAAAATGTCAATGTGAAGTTGATGTCCTGATTCTTTCAGCCTCCTTAAAAAGAAACTAAAACGTCTCTGTGCTTGAGTAGAATTACACAAAGTGTTAGCACCATAGGATTCTTGAGAAACTATCCCGTTTTATGTGTGTGGACATACATATACCACAGCGCTGTGTGAAGGTCAGAGGACAAGTGTGGGTACCCGTTTCCCCCTACCTTGTGGGTTGGGGGCTGAACTCAGATTATCTGACTTTTCAGCAAGAGCCCTGACCCCCTGAGCCGTCCTGCCCATTCCTGCCCATTTGTGGTTTCTGAGGCAGAGCCTCATTCTGCAGCCCAGCTACACTAGACTAGAACTCTTTATGTAGCCCAGGCTGGCCTCAAACTCAAAATAATCCTCCTGTTTCAGCCTCCTCAGTGTTGGGATTATAGGCATGAGGAACCAGTAACAGTTTTTTTGTTGTCCTTATTTTGTTTTGGTTTGGTTTTCAAGACAGGGTTTCTCTGGGTAGCCCTAGCTGTCCTGGAACTCACAGAGATGATTCTACCTCTGCCTCCCAAGTGCTGGAATTAAAGGCACATACCACCACTGCCCGGCCAGGCACAGCTTTACCACAGGATTTTTTTTGAGTTTTAAGAAAATTCAGGGCAGGTACAATGGTTTGTACCTATAATCTCAGCATTCTGAAGATGGGGCAGGAGGATTGAGAGAATTTCAGGGTAGTATGGGCTATATAGCAAGAACCTCTCTCTCTCTCTCTGTATCTATATCAAGATGTACCTCATCAAGAGAGCATTTGCCTAGCACAAAGCAAGCCTTAGTTTTTAGTTCCTAGATTTGCCTGGCATGAACAAAGCCTTAGTTTTAGTTCCTAGCTACAGTAAACAATAGGGTCTGGTAAGATGGCTCCCTGGGTAAACTGCTCTGCAAGTTCACATCCTTTGCACCCCCCCCCTTTTTTTTTTAAAGCAACAAGCTTAATCCCAGCACTTGGGAGGCAGAGGCAGGTGGATCTCTGTAGAGTTTGAGGCCAGCCTGGGCTACATAATGGAGTTCCAGGACAGGACTGTACAATGAGACCCTGTCTTGGGGAAAGGAAAAAAAAGCCAGGGGGCTCTATGGCCTCTAAACCTAGTTCTGGAAAGTGGAGGTACCTGGGGTGATCTGACAGACCAGCATGACCAACATGCGGAGGAAAAGCAGGGTTGCCGTGAGTGCAAGGCCGCTACTCTAAGTACTGCGCCAGCCTGAGCTCTTCTGTTCTTGGACACTATGTCTCAAAACACAAAAAATTGTCTCTGCACGTAAAAGCACCTGCCACCAAACTTAACAACCTGAGTTCCCTCCCTGGGGCTCACACTGGAAGAAGAGCACCAACTACACCCATTTAGCCTTTGACCTGCACATTTTAAAAGAAAACTGAGGATGAAGAAGTGAGATCTGAGTCTGACCAGGTCTTAGGAGTCCTTCCTGCCCATCTACCAAGCAGCTGTCTCCAGAGATCCCGGCGTAGAAAGGACCTCTCACCTGCTTGCTCTGGATTGCTTTTATGCCTTGTTGGCTCTCATGAACTCTGTCCATGTTTTTGTAAAGAACTTTTTCTTAAAAGTGCCTGTGTTTGAGTGTGTTCTTTGTCTGGCTAACACCTTAACTGACCGCTACAGTGCTTTTGGGACTGGCCTCAAACTTGAACTTCCAACTCCTCATCCTTCATGCCCACCCTCAGCAGCCTTATTCTCAGTCCTGAGTCTGGGAAATTGTGCAGTTTACGTCCACCTATTAGTGGATCAGAGCACGATCACCTGGCTTCGTTTGCACTAATCTGCATGCTTTATTCTTGGTTACTTTCCTTTGTGGGCTTGAGTTTGTTGGTTTAGTTGGTTTGGTTTGTTTGTTTCCCTGAGATGGGGTTTCTGTGTAGCCCTGACTGTCCTGGAACTCACTCTAGACCAGGCTGGCCTCAAACTCAAAGATCCATCTGCCTTTGCCTCCTCCTGAGAGCTTCCATTAAAGGTGTGCCCAACACTGCTGGCTGTTTTTTAGTTTTTTGGTTTTTTTTTTTTTTTTTTTCCAAAATAACTGTGAGGTATAGTGGCTCCCTCCTTTACTTTTTATTTGTTCTCTATTTTCATGGATGTCTATGTACCACATGCATGCCCGGCACCGGAGGAAGTTTGAGGAGGGTATCATCCCCAGAGCTGCAGCTACAGACGTGGATGTTGGGAATTGAACCCAAGTCCTCTTCAAGACCGGCCAGTGCTCTTAACTTCTAAGCCATAACTCCAACCCCACCCCCTTTGGTTTCTTTGAGACACTCTTTTTTGTTTTTGAGATGGTTTCTTTGTGCAGCCTTTGTGCAGTCCTGGAACTCACAGACATACATACATGCAGGTAAAAAACACCAATGCACATGAAGTAAAAATATTAAAAAAAAAAAATACAAAATGCAAAAGGCAGATGAGCCGGGCAGTGGTGGCACACACCTCTGCCTCCCGAGTGCTGGGATTAAAGGTGTGTGCCCCCACTGTCCGGCTCATCTGCTTTTTGCATTGATGTTTTTACCTGCATGTATGTGTGGCTGTGTGAGGGTGTCGGGTCCTCTGGAACTGAAATTTTAGACAGTTGTGAGCTGCACAGATCAGCTGAGATTCATTCTGGATGATGACTCAGAAGCTTCCAGTCTGAGGAAACAGGATCCACTGAGGAACTGGTGAGGTGAGGTAGCTGTGGCTTGTTCTGTCTCTCTGATCTTCCATCGTTCACCCCAATACCCAGTCCGGATTTGTTTTTATTAACAAGACCTAACAATTCGTGCTACAAAGTTCATGGTCACCCATGGTTCAAGGCCAGCCTGAGCTACAGGAGACCCTGTCTTTAAAGAGAATGTGAGGGAGATTGGTTTCCTTCTGCTCCTGACGGGACACTGTGACCATACATCTTCCTGCTGCTGTCCTGCCATCCTTTCCACCCTGCTGTCCCGCTGTCCTGTCCTGCTGCCCTGCCATTGTGAGCTGGTTCCTCCCAAACTGAGCAAAAATAAACCCTTTCCTTGAAGAAAGAGGAAGAGGTTGGTTTAGTGAACGTTAAACCAGTTGGAGAGGTCTCAGGATCTCAGATTAGAAACCACTGGGAGATCTTAAACACAATTCAATCATTTTTACTTCTTTGGCAATTTTCAGTATATGTACATGTTACTGGTGAGGGGAGTGTGGTTCTGAAGTTGACCGTGGCTGTCCTCCATGGCTTCTTCACTTTATTTTTGGTTTCCTTTTTTTGTTTGTTTGTTTTTCAAGACAGGGTTTCTCTGTGTAGTCCTGGCTATCCTGGAGCTTGCTCTGTAGACCAGGCTGGCCTTGAACTCAAAGATCTGCCTGCCTCTGCCTCCCATGTGCTGTGTGATTAAAGACAGGCATCTCCATGCCCAGCTTCACTTTATTATTTATTTATTTATTTATTTATTTATTTATTTATTTATTTATTTATTTATTTTGAGACAGGGTCTTTCACTGAGAGCTCACTGGTTTGATAAACAGATCCTGGAGCCCACTGGTTTGATAAACAGATCCTGGAGCTCACAGGTTTGATAAACTACCCTAAGAGCGCCAGGGATCTTGTCTCTGCTTTCCAAGCACCCAGATTACAGGAAGAAGCAAGCTGCCTCGCCTCCCTCCCCGCGCTGGTGTTTGGGACTCACACCCGGGTCCTCTCGCTTTCGAGCACTGTGCTGACAGCCATCTTCCTAGCACACGTTTTGTTTGTTTTTAGACAAGGTTTTACTTTCTGGCCCAGCCTGGCCTCGAATTCACGGCAGTCCCCTTGACTCAGCCCCCAAATGGGGAGATTTCAGGCATGTTTCACCACAGCTGGCTAAGAGAAACAAATATAGCAATTTTTGAGGCCAACCTGGCCTATAAAATAAGATGCAGCCTCAAAGGAAGAAAAGATAAAAGTAAAAAGAGAAATCATGCCCATCTTGAAAAAAGTTCCAGAAGGTCGCGCCTTTTTTATACCTAATATCTGTAAGTGTACTTTTGATGGATGATAGAAAATTGCTTCATAACTATTTCTTTCCCCAGCTCCTTGAAACAATTCATCTGAGAACGTTGTATTACTAACCTCTGCCCATTCAAAACTATTTCCAGCCTGGTGATGGTGCACACCTTTAATCCCAGCACTCAGGAGGCAGAGGCAGGCAGATCTCTGAGTTCAAGGCCAGCCTGGTCTACAGAGTGAGTTCCAGGACAGCAGAGAAACCTTGTCCTGAAAAAAAAAAAAAAAAAAAAAAAAAAAAAAAACAACCTATTTCTATCTGAACTGTGATACAGGGCTGGAGACGGCGCCTGTTGGTAGAGAACTGGCTCAGTACGTGCGAGGTTCTGGGTTCGATCCACTGAATAAATAATAGTGGTATGTATTTTTTCCGAAGTTTTTGGGGTGGGAAGGAAGCCAGGTGTGATGTCATACATACTGAAGAGATCTGGGCAGGAGAAATTCTTGGGCCTATGAATTTCAGAGCAGCCGGGGCTACAGAACCCATCTCAAACAGAAACCAAACAGGCCGGGGGGCGGGGTTGGCCGGCAGAAGAGGCGTGTGGGTTGTGGCTCTCTTGGTGGGGTGCTTGCCTATGGTGCACAAAGTCTGAGGTCAGTCCCTAACACCTTGCAAATGGTTTGCCGGTGCATGCTTACGATCCCGGCACCCTGGAGGAGGTGGAAGCAGAGGGCCAAAGCTTCAGTGTCATGCTTGTGGGACACAGGATCCTGCCTCCCAAGGGGGTGGGGTGGGCACTCCGCATGGCAGTGCACTCCAGCAATCACAGCGTTGGGAATCCAGAGGAGGGATTGTCTGGTTCAGGCTAGCCTGGGCTAAAGACTTTTTCTCAAAAAGAGGGGATGTGGGTGGATATAGCTCAGCGGTAAGCACTTTCCTGGCATGCATAAGGCCCTGGGCTCCATCCAACTAGAGATCTGGAGGGAGGGGAATTTCTTAACAAGCCCACCTCTCAGGAACAGACTTTTTGTTTTGTTTTGTTTTATTTGTTTGTTTTGGTTTCTCAAGACAGCATTTCACTATGTAGCCCTGACTGTCCTGATACTCATTCTGTAGACCAGGCTGGCCTCAGATCCACCTGCATCTGCCTCCCAAGTACTGGAATTAAAGGGGTAAATGGAACAGCCTTGTTTAACAGGTAAGTTTGAAAGTTACTCTACCACTCAGCTTTCCTCCTCCTCCTCCTCCTCCTCCTTCTTCTTTTTTTAAGACAGGTTCTTGTGTAGCCAAGACAAGCCAGACTAGACCTAGAACTCACTCTCCTGCCTCGTCCTAGCTCACAGGTGTGGACCAACCCGCCCATCCTGGCTGTGCTTGTACTCACTAGTCAGTGTTTGCAGGGATAGAGATAGGCTGTGCCCCCGTTTTGTGTCCTCTGTGCAACCCAGTGTGCCACACCTTTGCCATCTTTGATGTTCTGAGCTCTGGACCTGGTGCCCGTGAGAGTGTGCTTGGCAAACACCTGGGGACGGCATCTTCCTCCACCAGTCACGGTCAGGTGTTGCAGCCTGCCTTGCGGGTATTAGGGTCAGTGTGGTGTAATTCCCACAAGTGAGGAATGAGGTCCAAAGCTTCTGGCATCACTGGTTCTACGTGATTCCTGTCCATGTCCTCGTCACCAGAGTTGTCAGCTGTTCCGAATCTGAGACCAGCTCTTAGAATCCTGCTGGAGTGTTCAGTTACATTTTAAAAACTCCTTTTAGACAATTTCACACAATGCAGTCTGATCCCTCCCTCCCTCCCTCCCTCCCTCTCTCCCCCCTCCCTCCCTCCATTATTGTCAACGCTGTCTTCAGCTGTAGTTTCTGGCTAGTATCACCATTAACTGGATGTAGAAAGCTATATAGTGACTAATTTTACAATGATTTTGTAGGGAGAAATAATAGCTGCCTGCGAAAACCACTAGCACCTGTTTCCAGATTCCCAAGCAGCGGAGACTATTTCCTGAGCTGCTAAGGAGCTAAGAGTGCCTCTCAAGGCGCATGCTCACTTGCTGACTGGGGGCCACGCCAGCCTGAGCAACCCTGCTCCTTCCACTGCCCTGCTTGTCTCATTAGTCCAGTGACTGACTGTCTTCTTCCCACAAACAAAACCATGTGCTAGTGCTGGGGGTGGAACTCATGGGCAGTCACGTGCAACTTCCTGGGCTCAATCTCAGAGATGGGGGTGAAGGGAACACAGGGCAGGAAGGACCTCAGGTAGTGTGGGAAGGTTTTGTTTTTGTTTTTTGAGACAGGGTCTCACTATGTAGCTCTGACTAGTCTGGTATAGACCAAGCTGGCCTTGAACTCATGGAGAGCTGCTTGCCTCTGCCTCTTGAGTGCTAGGATAAAGGCGTATTCCATTACTTCTGGAAGTGTGGATAACTTTAAATGACTGTCACTTGCGGTCCATCCTTGACCATGCCCCGTGTGTTGCTGGACACAGGAACATCACAAAAGCAGGGATCTAGTGAGAATGGTACTGGCCTTGCCCAGTTGTTCTGACAGAATGGCACTGTGCCACCTCACAGCATGCCCTTTGCTATGGTGGATGTACATCTGGTCACGAATTAAAAGACCTCGGTTAATCTTAGCCCTTGGAGGCAGAGGCAAGCAGCTCTCTGTGAGTTTAAAGCCAGTCTGGTCTACACAGTAAGTTCTGGTTATTGATGGGGAGGCTGGGGAAAGAGTTCAGCAGTTAATAACACCCACTGCTCTTGCAGGGGACCCGAGGTTCAGTGTCCAGTACACACCCATAGGAATGGATGAGCTGCCAGGAACTCTAGTTTGGGTGGGTGGGTGAGGATCCAATGCCCTCTTCTGGCTTCTCAGAGCACCTGTGTGCATATGGTGCACATAAACACACACACACACACACACACACACACACACACACACACACACACACACACAAATTGAAAAAGAAAAGACTGATCATTGAAATACCATAGAAGCAGGGCAGTGGTGGCATACGCCTTTTATCTCAGCACTCAGGAGGCAGAGGCATGTGGATCTTCTCGAGTTCAAGGCCAGCCTGGTGTACAGAGTGAGTTCCAGGACAGCCAGGGCTAAACGGAGAAACCCTCTCTCAGGGGAGGGGAGAAGCGGGGGGCGGTTGAGAAGAAAAAGAAAAGAGATACCAGAAAAATCATGTCAGAAAAGTCCCACCGCATTGACCGTGAAGGCGGTGTTTTCCAAGCACAGGCTGGACTGTGTTAGTCCTGGCCTTGAAGTACAGCTATTCCAAATTTTCAGTCACTGGAATATGATGTCAGACGCAGCAGACATGGCCTCTGTCTGCATGACGAGCTAGCCTGGACAAGAGGCGCTGAATGAGCGCTCCTCTCCTGACGTGTTGGAGATGGAAACCAGGGCTCGCCAGTTCAGCCCTCTGCCACTGATCCGCAACTAACCATCTGGACCGGGAAGCACAGGGTGAAATACAACCGAGAGCATCCCTGGGGATTCCTAAGTGGCTTCAGTGTTCGGAAAAATCTCCTTGAAGAAATGATGTCAAACCCAGACCTGAGAGATTTGCCAAGCAGGCTGGAGAGACACTTGGCCGTTCCGAGCACTGGCTGCACTGGCTACTCTTGCAGAGGACCCAGGTTCTATTCCCCTATTCCCGGCACCACATGTCGGTTCACAACCATCTGTAACTCCAGTTCCCAAGCAACGAATGCCTTCTTCTGGTTTCACTGGGCACCAGGTATGCATGTGGTTCACAGGCATATATACAGGCAAAACATTCACATATTAAACAAACAAACAAACAAACAAACAAACAAACCACTAGCCGCTATTGCAGAACACCCAGATTTGATACCCAGTACCCAATTGCAGCTCCGAAGCCCTCGAAACTCCAGTTCAGGGAATCTGATGCCCTCTCCTGGCCTCTAAGGGCACTGCCTGTACACGGTGTAGAGTCCACATGCAGACAAAACCCCCATACACATAAAATAATTTTTTAATTGAAAAGTAAAGCATTCTTCATGTCTCTTCGTAATGGGGAACTCTACAGACCTGCCCCTCCAGGGATCTGGTGGAAAGGTCGGAAACATACTTCACTTGAAACTCCAGTGTGAGGTCCGGAAGCCCAGGGGCTGAGTCAGCTGTTTAGAGCAAGAGCCGACCATTTATGGCAATGTGTATTTCTCAACTCCAGTTCCTCAACACAATGTCCAGAAAAGATCACATTCCTCCTCATCAGCCAGTGAGACAGGCCCACTAGAGCATGCTGGCTTCCTGGTTTCTTCCAGCCAAAGCTTGTTCTGAACACCAACTAGCTTAAACTTGGTGCCACTGTTCCAAACTATTACAGTCCTCCACACCGTCCTGTCCAGTCTCAGGTCCATGCATTAGCACTTGTGAGACATCTTGAGAAAAAGATGATGCTTTGTGAGTCAATACTTAGAGATGACTCAAAAGTACATTGAACTAGTCAAGTCTCATGAGATGCCTGAGAGATCTAAGACTTAGCTGGCCCTTAAGATCAGAGCCTCTGTTTACTGTGTTAACACTTAGTGTTCATCCTGGGCCTTTCAATGACCAAGTACAGAGGCTGAAAGTGGACTGAGTCCCTGTCTCACAGCCCCTCCCAGCTCAGGAAAAAGCAGCAGACCAGTTCTTCCAGAGGCCACTGATGGTCGAAAAGCCCCACTCAGTGCAATGGGCGTTTTCCTCTTTGACCTGCATGATGCCTTTCTCCCCTTTTTTTGGACTACTGGGGGTTAACCTAGGGCTTTGCTATCTTAGGCAAGCATGCTGCAACTGAGTCATATAGTCAGTCAGTCCTTACAAAATGCTGTTAGTTTCAAATGCCAGCTTTTAAAATTGTTTTATTTTTAATTATGTATGTGCATGAAAGTGCCTGGGGACCAGAAGACATGTTAGATTTCCTGGAGCTGGAGTTCCAGGCATCTGATATGGGTGCTGGGAACCAAACTCTGGTCCTGTACAAGAGCAGCATGTGCTCTTACCCACTGAGCTATCTCTCCAGCTCCCCAAAAGCCAGCTTGTAGAAGTCAAGCTATTCTAGACATGAAACAGAACTAAAGAACCATCAAGAAGGGGTGGGGAGGAAGGGGGAAGAGAAGGAGGAAACATTCAAGATATTTCTGCCTAGCTTATGGTGACACAAACCTGTAATCCCAGCATTTGGGAAGCTGAGGCATGGCTGAGAGGTGGTTTTTATTGTTGTTGTTATTGTTTTGTTTTTAAATTAGGCTGGGTGTGGGTGGTGCATGCCTCTATTCCCAGCGTTTTAGAGGCAGAGGCAGGTGGATCTCAGTGAGTTCGAGGCCAGCCTGATCTACAGAGCAAGTTCCAGGACAGCCAGGACTGTTACTCAGAGAAACCTTGTCTCAAACAACAAAAACAAAAACAAAAACAAAAAATATTGTTTTATGTGTGGGTGTTTTACCTTCCTGTATGTCTGTGCACCACACGCATACAGAGACTAGGAGAAGGCATCGAATCCCCTGGGCCTGGAGTTACAGATGGTGATGAGCAGCCCTACGGGTGCTGAATATCAACCCCAGGTCCCCTGCAAGCACAGCCAGTACTCGTAAACACTGAGCCATCAATTCAGCCCCACCACTGAGAGTTGGAGGCCATGCCTTAACTACTGGGGCCTGTCTCAAAAAGTAAAAACAAAACAAAAGCAATCAGAGGCTTGAGAGATGGCTTACCAGTTAAGAGCACTTGCTTTTCTTCTAGAGGACCTAAGTTCAGTTCCCAGCACCCAGTCAGGGCAGCTCACAATCGGTAACTCCAGTTCCAGGGAATCCAATGCCCCTGCTCTCTGTGGACACCTGCACTAACATGCACAAACACACACCCAATTTAAATTTAAAAAACATTTAAAACAATAAATCAGGCTTGACAAATGGCTCATCAGATAAAAGTACTTGGTATACAAATCCTGATGGCATGATTCAATCCCCTGAAACCAGGCTTTTTTTTTTTTTTTAAATCAAAATAGGGTTTCTCTGTGTAGCCCTGGCTCTCCTAGAACTCACTTTGTAGACCAGGCTGGCCTCAAACTCACAAAGACCCACCTGCCTCTGTCTACCGTGTGCTGGGATTAAAGGCGTGCGCCACTATACTTGGCTTTTGAAGTCATTTTTTAAAAATTATTTTTATTTTATATACATTGGTGTTTTGCCTGCAATTATGTCTGTATGTGGGAATCAGATCCCCTGGGACAGGAGTTACAGACAGCTGGGAACTGCTATGTGGGTGCTGGGAATTGAACCTGGGTCCTCTGGAAGAGCTCTTAACCAACGAGCCATTTCTCGAGCCTCTTTAAGTCATTTTTTAAATGAGGGGGAGGCTTAAAAACATCAGTAGACAGGCGGTGAGCACCTGTAGTTCCTACTTTTCCGGAGGCCACAGCAAGATCACTTGGGCTACTGAATTCAGGGCCAGTCTAGGCAGCATGGCCAGAAGACTTGGGAAGGCTGGCTTTTGAAGGATGCCATGCTGACTCTGACCTTGGGCAAGGCACTCGCTGGCACACAGACCTATGAAAGTGTACAGTATGTGTATTTAGGGTTAGCCTGCTACAGTCTGGCTTCAGATACACACATCTGCCCTTCCCTGTGATGGGATGAAACTTGGCTGTAAACTTCTATATTCTGTTTGGGTAAAATTGAAAGCTATCAAGTTACTGGAGCACGTTTAACGCTTCCGGTATTTAATACAAACAATGAACTGTGTTGTGTTTGTGTGCACACTTTTGCCCACAGCTGTTTGGGTAGCTTACTTACTTTCCTTTCCATTAATGACCACACTCTCTCTCTCCCCCTCCCTTTCCTTTCTTTTTTTAGTTTTATACAGGTATTTTACCTGCATACCACATGCATGCAGTGCCCAAGGAGGCCAGAAGAGGGAGTCAAGAGTCTAGGAACTGGAGTTACAGTTGTGTGCAGTCCTGTGGGAGCTGGGAATCAAACCTGGGTACTATTGAAGAGTAGCCAGTGCTCTTAACCACTGAGCCATCTCTCTAGCCCACTTTCTTCTAGTTTCTGAGACAGGATCTCACTATGTAGCCTGGCTGGCCTCACACTCAGCCCTTCTCTTGCCTCAGCTTCCTGAGTGCTGGGATTATAAGCATATATTACCACATTCAGCCTGTCTTTATATTTGGGGTATCCTGTTGCCCAGGCAGTTCTTGAACTTGATGGCCCACGTGATCCTCTTACCTCAGTCTCCCTGAGTAGCTGGGACCACAAAGTAGCTGAGATTACAGGGATGTGCCAGCACATTAGACTTCTTGACAATTTAGTCTAAGTATTTAATGCATTAATTTACTAAATGTATTCCATTCGCTCAATTCCTAGTCAATGAAAAGGAACCCAGGATACTTGAGACAAGAAAGAACTGCTGGCGGGAACCCAGGAAGGACAGTTGGAGGGGAAGGAGACATTCCAGCCGCAGGGGAATAGCTCATCTGTGCCGGGGTGGGAACCAGCAGACTGTTTTCTCTGTACGACACACACAGCTGGACAGCTCAGTCTGTGATTCTGTGGTTCCTTTGTCCATTTGAGACAGGGTCTCACTATGTAGTCTTGGTCGGCCTGGAACTGGCTATGTAAACCAGGCCTCAAACTCACAGAAATCCTCCTGTCTCTGCCTCCCAAGTGCTAAGATTAAAGGCAATCACCACCATGCCTGGTTCGGTCAGCTTTTAATATTTGGAGTTATAAACAAAAACAGGATTAGATTTTCTCAATGTCCTTGCAATGAACTATTCTCTCATAACAGCCACTTCATCTCATTCCTTGGATATGTATCACTTCTTTTCATCACTAAATTTGCCTTATGTGTCTGTCGTCTAGGGACAAACTGGGGAAACTGGTTGCTTCTTTCTATTATGTGGGTTCCAGTGAGTGAGCTCAGGCTGTTAAGACTGAGCAGCAAGCACCTTTACCCGCTGATCCACCATGGCCTGGCACAACACTTCTGTTCTGCTCGCTCTCTAGCCCTGCTGCCTGGCTGGTTAGTACCCTGGGATTTCCCTCCTTTATTCTGACCCACGTTGATTATCCTGTTTCCTGGATCATGTCTTCTTCTTTTAAATTATGGTTTTGCTTTTGTTCAAATGGGTCTCACTCTGTAGCACAGACTGGTTCAAACTCACGACAGTCCTATTTCTGGCCCCCTAATGCCGCTGTTGCTGGGCAGGCCACCATGCCCGACTGCCTTTCTGTTTTATTTTCCGGTTTTAACAGTCATCCCCCAGCTGGCTCCTGAAACTGTGCAGAGATAGGAAGTTAAAGGTTTTGTGTTTTAATTTTGTACATCTGTAAGTATGCTTACTCAAGTGAATCGCTATTTTGGCTAATTTATACGGTGACAGGTCGTGATTTGTCAGGACAGCCGTGAGGAAAGCATCTCTTGAGAGCGTCTCACCATGGTCTTCCAGCCCAGAAGCAGAGAAGCACGGTGCCTTTCCCATGGTTCTCCGTGACCTGCTTTTTCCCTTGGTTCTTCTGTCTTCTCTCCTTCACTCTTCTCTTGCAATTCTCCGAACACTGGATCTCCCGTGTTACCTTTCTCCCCCTCGGTGTTTGGACAGGATCTCCCTGAGTTACCCTGGCTTGCTACAGCCGAGGCAGGCCTTGAACTTTTAGAGAGCCCCTTGTCTCTGCTCCCGAGTGCTCAGGTTAGTCATGTCCCACCTCATCTACCTCTTGGGTGTGTGTGAATGCAGGTGTGCTTACCCATGTGGGCACAAGTGGAGGCCAGAGCTCTGTATCAAGATGGCTTCCTGAATTTTGTCCCCACCTTATCTTTTGAGATAGGGTCTCTTACTGAACCTGGAGCCTGCCGCTTCAACTAGCCTAGCTGGCTGAAAATCCCCAGAGGTCTGCCTGTCTTCTCCCTGCAGTTCTGGGGTTACAGGTGTATGCTGCCATGACCAGCTTTCACATGGCTGCCGGTATGTGATTGCAGGTCCTCACGCTTGCACAGCAAATACTTACCTGCTGAGCCATCTCCTCAGTCTCCACCTGACATTTAAAAGTGGTTATTTGTCTATTGGTTTTGGGAGGAGTTTGTTTTGTTTGCTTTTCGAGACAGTGTTTCTCAGTGTAACAGCTCTGGCTGTCCTGGAACTCACTCTGTAGACCAGGCCTGCCTCTGCCTCCTGAGTGCTGGGGTTACAGACATGCACCATCACTGCCCAGCTTTATTTATTTTTTAAGACAGGGTCTCTCCATGTAAAACTGTTTTTAGTTCCTCAATTTTATCTTTTTAGCTTTTTGAAGTTTTTTTTTTTTGTTTTTTGAAACAGGGTTTTCTCTGTGTAGCTTTGCGCCTTTCATGGAACTCACTTTGTAGACCAGGCTGGCCTTGAACTCACAGAGATCCGCCTGCCTCTGCCTCCCAAGTGCTGGGATTAAAGGTGTGCGCCACCCCCGACCGGCTAGTTATTGTATTTTTTATTGCATATATTTATGGGGATGTGTGCGCTGTCTTGCTCACCATACTGTAGCTGGGATTATAGACCAGGGCTAGCTACCACAGCGGGCTAGCAACTGCTAGATCTTATTTTTGCGTGCACAGCCCAGAGATCAACATTGGCTGTCTTTCTCTATTGGTTGCTACTTTTACTTTTTTTCTATTTATAAGTATGTGTGAGTGTATACCATTTGTGTGTGAAAGTCTGATGAGATCATCAGTTCCCTGGAGCTAGAGATACAGGCAGTTGAGAGACCCCCAACGTGGGCACTAGGATTCTCTGGTCCTTTGTAAGAGCAGCAGCACTCTTAAGCACTGAGGCCTCTCCAACATCCCACTATTTTTTTCTTTCTTTCTTTTTTTTTTTTTTAGTTCAGTGTTTCTCAACGATGTTGGGACCCTAGAGCTCCTCAGTACTGGAGTTCTGTATGGGTACACTGCTGCACCTGGCCATTTGACATGCATGTTGGGATTGAATTCAAAGTATTGCTTGTGTAGCAAGTACTTTACCAACCAAGTCATCTCCTGGCCCCTTTTAATTTTGGGGGGACAGTCTTATTTTATAGCATGTACTCCTGATTGGCCTTGAGATTGTAACAATTCTTCTGCATCCAGCTACTGAGTTCTGGATCACCCTTGTGCACTACATGGCTATGGGCTTCTAATCCCAATGTCCCTCCTCCGCCCCGAGCACCTCCTTTGCAAAGCTCTCCACAATTCTTTTACCGCAGGCCCCCTTGATTCTAAGTCACCTCATGCCGGAGCCAACGCAGGCACTGCTTCCCCTCCGCTGACTTTAGCACCACACAACAGATGGTTTTGTCAACAGCAAGTCTACAGAGGGCAGAGAGCAACTTGTGGGAGTCACTTCTTTCCTCCAAGTGGGTTCTAGGGTTCAAACTTAAGACGCTCAGCCTTGGAGACAAACACTTCATCCAATGGGGCAAGTTGTGGGCCCAGTCTGTCTGTCTGTCTGTCTGTCTGTCACTTTCTCATCACATTCTCCTTGTGTGTGTCTAGGACTATCATGTGTGTGAATCTGGGTGTCATGCACATGCAGACAAAGGACAGTCTGGACCTAGGCTTCCGGCTAGTTTGAGATAGTCTCTGTTGTCATGAGTCATTGCTGTCCTCGTTGTGTGTCCATGTACCCCAATCTTCTCCACCTCTCATGTCCCCATAGGAGCCCTAGAGTTACAGACACTGGTGCTACGTGTCTGGCTTGTACTGGGTTATGGAGATCTGAACTGCAAAGGCTTTTACACACCGAGCCCTCCCATATTATACTTAAAATGTCCCGAGGCTCGGGGGTTATCAATTGATGTAGTTGAATGTACCAATTAAGGGTGCAATATTGAGGATGGAGAGGGACAAGGAGAGGAGGCTCAGGAGTGTGGGAGGTACCTTGATCCCCGTTCCTGTAGGCTAAGGTAAATGATGGAAAGGAGAGCACAGCTAAGTTATAAAGCATCTCTGAGGTATCAGTCACTCTTCATGCTTCCCATGCTGCATGTTGTCTGTTTTATCCATTGAGCACAATGGGTCCTACATAATAGCACATGCCCATCATCTATGACTAGGAGAATCAAGGCCAACCGGGCAACAAAATGAAACCCTATCTTGAAAAACCAAGGGCTGGAGATGTAGTTCAGTGGTTGAATCACAGTATCTGGTGCCTACATGAGACAATGTGGTCAGGACCAGTGTCACCTGACATCTGGAACAAGGAGTAACAGGAAGGCACTCACCAGGTGGTAATCAGATGCAGCAAAAATTACTAGTTCTGAGGCTACAAATTAAGGACCATTCAAGAAACGGTAGAGTGGGCAAAAGCAAGAGGCTGGGCTAGAGAAGTACTCTGGTTTTTTCTTTGAAGTTTCTATTCCATGTGATGGGTGTTCTGTCTTCATGTGATGTACGTGCATCATGTGTACGCCCATGACCAAGGAGGCCAGAAGAGGGTGACGGATACCCCTGGAACCAGAGTCATAAAGATTATGAACTGCCATGTGGGTGCTGGGAATTGAAGCCAAGTCCTCTGGAAGAGAAGTCAGTGCTCTTAACCTCTAAGCCATCCCTCCAGCTCTTGGAGAAGTGTTTTGTTCTTAAAGTCAAGTTTCTCTGCTTCTGAGGGCTAAAGATGGAAGAGTAGCCCTGCCTTGCTTTCCTGTGAATGCTCCCAAGGTCCTACCTTTCTTGGGAGAAGTGTCCTGTGTAAACAGTGTAGTCTAGACAGGTAGGCAGTCCTTGGATCTCTTTCTCAGCACCTGTGAAACTGACAGTGAACTCTGCCACTCAGAAACCTTGCTGGGGCTCCTGGAGGACGGGGTGGGGGAAGAGCGGGCTCTCTTTCACTGGAGAGTCCAGTGTTTGGAACTAGAAGTGCCAGAGCCTCTCTGCAGAAGCTTCTGTCCGGGGACTTTCCAGAGGGGCCGAATTCTCCCATTTCCGATACCAAAATGTAGGCAGTGTTCAGACCAATTAGGAGCAGGAGAGATGGCTCAGTGAACGCACTGGCTGCTCTTGTAGAGGACCTCAGTTCACTTCCCAGGACCCACATGGTGGCTCACATCCATCTGTAACTCCAGTTCCAAGGGATCCAACACTTTTCTGACCCTGTGGCACGAGGCATGCACATGATGTACAATACACGCACGCACGCACGCACGCACGCACGCACGCACGCACGCACGCAGGAAAAAACATGCACAAAAATCTAAAAGACAAAACCAAACCCCTGAGAACCAGCACTTTTCAGAATGTCCTCTCTTTTCCATGTTGGGACAGAACCGGCTTCATGTATGCTCAGCAAGTGCTGCCTGCTAAGCTTCATCACCAGCCCTTTAGCCCCATTTTACAAGAGGAAAGTACACCTCGAAGGCTAAGAAGAGGGAGACCTGGGAACATGAACTCAAGCAGGCATTTCTGATGTCTGCTCAACACTTAATGTTGAGATTACAGGCATAGAGCATTATACCCAGTTTACGCAGAGCTGGGGATCAAACCCTGGGCTCTGTTCATGCTAGTACAATGGTTAATCTTGGTTTTCAACTTGATTGGCTTGATCAATGAAGAGACTCATCCTCTGGACAGGTGTGTGATGCTATTTCCTGGGCGGATTAACTGATGATGGGGCAAGTCTCCGCTAGAGTGAACAGATTTTTCAGAGGTAGCCACAAGGGTAAAACAGGTCTGGTTTTGTCTGCCAGCCTTCATGCTCTGCTGGGCAGTGTGTCTACCAGGTGGCTGCTGCTGCCATCTTCCACTAAAACCAGCTTATTTTGCCTTCCAACATGGATTGAAGATGAGCAGCTATCCAGGAATCCTCCAGGCCATCAGCACCAGAATGAGACTGTTAAGGCACCCAGCCCTGTGGACTGAAAAGCTACCAGGAATACTAATGCACTAAGCAAACCCTCTACCAACTGATCTACATTCTATCCCCAGCTTCTCCACCACTGATTAAAATCATACATACAATGCAGAACTTCTAGCTGATAGAGCAAGAGGTTGGGGTTAGGGAGCTGGTAAACCAGAGGAAACCAACTAGTTAAAAGACGGTGTGAGGAATGATGGGCCTACACTTCTTGCTGCAAAACTGTCAATTCCTGGACCATAAAAAGACTGATTTTGGGGGCTGGAGAGATGGCTCAGAGGTTAAGAGCATTGGCTGCTCTTCCAGAGGTCCTGAGTTCAATTCCCAGCAACCACATGGTGGCTTACAACCATCTGTAATGGAATCAGATTCCTTATTCTGGTGTATATATAAAATACATGAATAAGGAAATCTTTTTTTTAAAAAAAGAGCCGACTTTTGTCTTAATCAAAGTTATGGAGGTGTGCAAGGGGTGTGTAGGTGTGTTCACATACTCGCACAGTACAGAGAGGGCAGCAAGGGTTAATCCCAGCACTCAGGACTCTGAGGAAGGCAGATTATGGAAATACTGAAGCCAGCTTGAGCTACATACTGAATATAGTGAATCTTAGACCAGCTACAGAAAGGGACTCCATCTCAAAGAGTCAAGGACAAACAAAAAAAACAAACTAAACCAAAAAAAAAAAAAAAAAAAAAAAAACCAAATAAACCCACCACCAACAAAAACATAAAACTCCGATGAATTCAAATGAAAACATTACAATGAAACTCATTTCTGGCCAAGCGTGGTGATGTATGCCTTTAATCCTTGCATTTGGAGGGCAAAAGCAGGTGGCTCTGATTCAAGAACAGCCTGCTCTAACCTAGTGAGTTCCAGGCCAGACAGAGATGAGGCTGTCTTTAGAAAACAAAAACAGAAACCCACACCAAAACCATACTTGAATGCTACCCAAAAAAAATACTTAAAATCAAGGTTAGAGTGAACGTAATCAGAACATACCATATACATATATGAAGCAAAAAACAAAACAAATTGAAGAATACAACAAAGAAATTACAGGTTAGCTGGCTAAGCCAGTCTGTCCTTCCAGAAAACACTATAAAACCTTCTGGGTGCTCCTGAACCCGACTTGCAGACCGGGTACCCAAGTGGGGAGAACGGAGTATCGAGCATATATAGTTAAACATCAGCTTTTTTTTTTTTTTTTTTTTTAATCTCAGACTAGCTCAGGCTGCCTCGCCTTGGAGATACTGAGATTGCAGGTGTGTCGCCACGCCTAGTCAGTACCCATGATCTGTATATCCTTCTATACACATCTTTTAGGTCTTAAGTTTGAGCACCAATGGTTTAAGGTCGCCGTTAAATAGACTGGTCTAAGGACGCGCCTCGGCGAAACTTTTGTAACCGCAGCGGTCCGGACAGGGACTCCAAGGGCAATGAAGCACGCCCGATCCCAGCTCTGATCGAGTCTTGAATCGGCTGTGTGACCTTGGACACGCTCCGCGCTCTCTCTGGGCTCCCGTTTCCAAATCCGCACGTTGGAAGGTGAACCAACCACGTGGTGCTCACGGTCCTGCTCAGCCGAGAGCCTGGCCCACGGCGGACCTCGCAACAGCAGCAGCAGCAGCTTCCTGTGGGCGCGGCACAGGACTTTAACGGTCCCCCTCCCCGCCCCCCCTGAGGCCCGCGAAACCCTCACTTTTTACACCCCGGCCAGGGACCGCGCTACGCAGAGCCCGGTCCGAGCGGCCCGCGCGCAGCTCCGCCCCTCCCCGGAGGCGTCCCGTCGTGCCCCGCGCTAGCATGGTAGGAGTCCGGCCGACTCCCGCCTTTACGCCCGGCGACCCCGGACTCCTCTCCCCAGTTCTCCCGGCGCCCCATCCTATCAACGTCCAGAGCCCCAGCCAATAGGGCGCGCTCCGAGCCTTACCTTCCGCCCGCCCTCCTCCCCGCGCACAGCCGGTGTGAGCCCGAAGGCCTTTACCAGGCCTGCCCAATCAGCAGCCGGCTCTCCCCTGCCCCACCCCAGTGTCCCTCCCCTCGGCCAATGAGCGCTCCCCATTCCGCTGCCCGCCCAGCCAACCGGGCCTTGAGGCCCGCGGGCGAATAGGCGCGCGGCGGCCCTTCAACGTTCACCTTCTGGCCAATCGGCGACTCTGCGTCGCCGCGGCAGCGGCCAATCACCGCGCAGCGCGGCGCCGCCGCGGAGAGGTCCGGCCGGAATATCCCTCCGCCTCCCTCCCTCAATCCCTCTCGCTTCTAGCGATCCGCCTCGCACTCACTGCCGTCCTTCCTTCGTTCTCCCTCCGCCGCCTGAGCACCAGCCGCGCGCTGAGCTGCCCCCGGGGTCCCTCCCCCGCCGCCCGAGGAGCAGCTGCCGCCGCCTAGCACATTAGGAGGGCGGAAGGAAGGAGAGAGGGGAGGAAGGGGAGACAGAGCGCCTGCCCGGAGGCAGCCGGTGAATGGGCTTGTGGTGACCCCCGCCCCCCACCCCACCCTCCCTTCCCACCCGACCCCCAACCCCCATCCCCAGTTGGAGCCGCCGCCCGAGAGGCCGGGCCGTCGTCTTTGGAAGAGTCCCCGCCGCCGTCACCTCCGCCATGGAGCTGATCACCATCCTCGAGAAGACCGTGTCTCCGGGTAGGACTCGGGGCCGGGGGTCGGGCTGAGGTGACTGGGGTGGGGGAGGGGGTGGCCCCTCTGACCCCGCCGCCTCTCCCCATTCCTCCCCCCCCAGATCGGCTGGAGCTGGAAGCGGCGCAGAAGTTCCTGGAGCGTGCGGCTGTAGAGAACCTGGTGCGTGCTGCCCCGCCGCGCCCCATCCCGCCGCGTCCCCATCCCTGCGTGCGGGCCTTCCCGCCCTCCTGGAGGCCCAGGCCTCAGGAACCCACCCCGCCCCATCTCGTCCCCCTTCCCCCCCGCCCGGTCCAACCTAACCCCGCCATCGGGAAGCCGGTGGGTGTGTCCCGCCCCGGGGCCCGCGTCTGTCCAATGGCGAGGCGCGCCGGGGTGATTGCCGTCCAATCGCCGTGCGGCCTGAGGGCGGCGGTGCAGCGGGAGGGAGAAAGGGAGGGAAGGGAAGTTAGGTTGCATGGCGCTGCGTGTTCAGCAAGGGTGGGGGTTGGGGAGCCGGGCCTAGGGGCCATGTGGAAGCTCTGCGCCCTGCTGCCTGCCTTCTACTGGCTGGGGCCGGCTTTTCCTTCCTGTCCCATGGCTCTTGTGGCTGTCTGCACCGACTGCCTAGAGCCCTACCCTTTCCCAGCTCCCTTGGTCTGTGCTCATGGCCACGCCTGGCACCCGACCACCTCTGAACCCACTGCCACTGTTTTTTCTCCCTTTCGTACCCTGTACCCCTCGCCTGAGCTAAGTGTGCCCGTGTGTTAGGTTTGGATCATTAGGGACCTCATCCTTAGGGATCTGTATCCTGACCAGAGTCTGAAGCTCATTCCTGAGATTGAGCCTTATTCCCTGAAGAAATCACAGAGGTGTAAACCTGTTTTTCATATTTACTGATTTAGGAAGTACATTTAAAAAAAAAAAAAAAAAGACTGACCTTTGTGTGGGAAAATGGGAGATGATTGAAATAGTCTGGTGCCAGAACGTTTCTCTTTCGTATCCCTCTTTTAGGGAGTAAATAACAGGGAAGGGTGGATGGTATTGAAAGTCTCCTAAAGGTAGTAAGTAAAAAAACAAACAAACAAAAAAAAACACACAACAACACTGTAACCAAATGTAGTCCTTTGTGATAGCTTGGTAAAATAGTAACATCCATCAAGTGACAAAACCCATTGGTACAAACTGCTTTTCTTTTTGGTATTTAGGTAAGGGACTTTATATTAACCTTTTATCTTTTAACTCACCCCCTTTCAAGCATTTCCTTATTAGTGTAGACTGACAATTCCACTCGTGGTATATTTTGCTGATTTGCAAGGAGATCCTTTACCTTGCTCCTCACACTCTTCAGTGGTACATCATAATAAGCCTTAGGAGTTACCTCCTGAGTTTTTAGAGCTTGCTAATAGTGAGGAAATAGGTCTACTTTTGGCTTCTTTAACTTTCCTGCTTAGGCAGGTTCATATATACCCCCCCTCCTGTGTGTGTGTGTGTGTGTGTGTGTGTGTGTGTGTGTGTGTGTGTGAGAAAGAGAGAGAGAGAGAGAGAGAAGAGTTTTAGAGTAGCCTTTGGGCCTCTTATCTAAAAAAACGTAGGTATTTGGATGATTCACCCTTAGTCCAAAACATGGGAGGGCTTTTGGTATGTGTTGCTATTAAACAAAATGATTTTTCTTGAGACAACTTGTCGTTTTTTATCTTCATTCCCCCATTCTGCTGAATGTTATCACTTGACTTACATCCCTTCTGCTGAGCACTCAGAACTAAACTGCAGACGACTAGGCCCTTACACCTGTTTAGACTTCAATAGATTTCTATTAAAAAGGTCACTTGTACAAGATTCAGAAAGCTGCCCTGAGTTATTATTTTTGGACTAGATTAAAGGTTTTAAAGTGTACACCAGTTTTCTCCCTCCTTTGTCCTATCATTCAGCAAATTGGCAGTACTGGGCCTTCTTACATCTAGTATAACCCACTGTCAGGCTGTCAAATTTGCGTTAATTCTGGGGAGCTATCAGAAGATTGCACAAAGGATAATCTTTGTAGGAAGATCTGGTCTCTTTGTCTAATAAGTAATGCTTACTTTGAAGTGGGGTCTTGTTACATTGCTTAGTTTGTTTTTGTCCTTAAGAGTTTTGAACCCAAGGAAAGCTCTTGAGTGTCGAATCTAGGCAGGTACCACTTCAAATAGATATTTCCCAGTTTGCTGAGAGGTTTTGATTTGATATAAATTTCTTTGGTGTGTGCCTCAGTAATTTAGTGCTCTACAAGGAAGTTGGGATTTCTGAGATACTCACAACTGCATTTTTTCTCAACAGCCCACGTTCCTCGTGGAACTGTCCAGAGTGCTGGCAAATCCAGGAAATAGTCAGGTTGCCAGAGTTGCAGCTGGTCTACAAATCAAGAACTCTTTGACATCAAAAGATCCAGATATCAAGGCACAGTACCAGCAGAGGTGGCTTGCTATTGATGCTAACGCTCGACGGGAAGTCAAGAACTATGTAAGTGACTGTCATATAGCCTAAGGAACGGTGTTGTCACATCTTGGTCATTTGCATGGCTTAGAACTTGACAGTGATATGTTTCTAAGACCTAAACTTAACCTGAAGGTAGAAATTTTGTTTCATTAAGATCTCTCAATGTGGCAAAAGGTATTTGGTGATAGGTTGGGTTCAGCTGACTAAGGTAACCTGCAGCAGTTTGTTAGAATTGGAGAAATGCAAGCCGGGTAGTGGTGGTGCACGCCTTTAATCCCAGCACTCAAGAGGCAGAGGCAGGCGGATCTCTGTGAGTTCGAAGCCAGCCTGGTCTACAGAGCAAGATCCAGGTCAGACACCAAAACTGCACAGAGAAATTCTGTCTTGAAAAAACAAACAAACAAACAAGAATTGGAGAAATGGAGGTTTTGGTGCTGTATATCACCTCCACCTAAGAAATTTCACTAATGTTATGTCTCTATATGTGGAGTTTAACTCAGTGATAGGTACTTCTAGTATCTACAAAGCCTCGGGTTGTCTCCTTATCACCACATAAGAGACTGAAGTATTTTATGTATTAGGGATCTCTAGAATGAAGCTGGGAATTCTTTCCATACAGTCTAGGCTAGCATCAAATTCTTGGTCTTCCTGTCCTCACTTCTGAAGTCCTAGGATTGTAGGTATGTGTCACCACACTGCACTCTGATAGTGTGAGTGTGTGTGTGTGTGTGCGCGTGTGAGAGAGAGAGAGAGACAGACAGACAGACAGACAGACAAGGTATTAAGTAATCCAGCTGGCTTTGAGTTTACAATATTGTAAAAGGGGTGCTATGAACTCTCACCTTCATACTTTTACCCTGAATACTGGGGTACAGGTGTATGCCACCATGCCTGGATTTTCAGAGATATTTTAAAATATTTTCATTTTTATTTATGTGTGTTTATTTATGTTTGGGTGCCTTTGGAAGCCAGAAGAGGGTGTCAGGCTCCTGGAACTGGAGTTGTTTGCCATTGTGAGCCATCAGGCAAGGGTGCTGGGAACTGAATTCTCAGGTTCTTTAGCAGAGCAGAAAGTGTTAACAACTGCTGAGCTGTCGTCTCTAGCAGTCAGGCAGCCCCCGTTGAGCTGTTGAGCTTCAGTGGCCAGTTCCTGTCATGACCCTGTAAGGTCCGAGGGAGAATTAGGTCATTTTGAGTCTTCCAAATGTAAAGAGTTTGCAAATGGGAGTATGGCATTAACGGTACATTTATTTGTCTTGTTTATTTATTTTGGGTCAGGGTCTCACTAGACCAGGTTGACCCCAAACTCACAATCTACCTGCCTCTGCTTCCTGAATGCTGGGATCTAAGGTTTGTGCCAGCATGGCTGGCCCTGTTATTGGTTCTTGTATGTACCAGATTATGAAAAACTTGAGATCTCAACACTGGTTCAGATGATGGGTTTTCAGGAAAATACAGAGTCCTTTGCTGTTTTGTATCATGGCATTTTTGCGAGGTTTGCTGCTGTTGTTGAATTTGCCATGTAGCTAAAGCCCAGGATTCAAACAGGCATGCTTGTCTTCTTTGCTTTTAATTAATAAGGTTCTTTAGTGGCCTGCATTACATGGATAAGGGCCAAAGAAAGCTGGGTAAATCAAACAGCTGTGTAGTCATAATTTGTTGTAGGCATTTAAGATGGAAACGAGAAATTTCTGTGTCCTTTTGCAGGTTTAGATTATGGACATAGTAATTGCTGGATCTCGATGCCAGCTTTAGGCAAATTAGTGTTCTTTGAGGCTGATGCTTCCCCAGCTTTCCCCTTTCTCCTTCAGTCGTGCTTTCTAGTGCCTGTCACTTGGCGTACCAGTTAGGAAAGCAACTTACTTTGACTCTTCCTTGGAGTATCTAAAGCTGTTTCTATCCAAAGTGTTCCTTCTTGGAAATGACATTTTTCTAAAGTGTTTTTAGACAGGGTCTCACTATGTAGCCTTAGATGGCCTCAAACTCACTAGGTAGACCAGGCAGACCTCAAACCCACAGAGATCCACCTGCCTCTGCTTCCCTAGTGCTGGGATTAACAGTGTGCACCACTATGTCTAGCTGTTGTTGTTATTTTTAATAATATACGTGGGAGGGGTGCCCTTTAGTGCAGGTGCCTATGAAGGACAAAGGTGTTGGATCCCTCTGGAATGGAATTATAGGTGGTTGTGAGCTGTTTGATGTAGGAGCCAAGCTTGAGTCCTCTGCAAGTGATATATGCACTCTTAATAGCTGAACTGTCTTTCCAGCCATGTAGAGTAATATTTTAATCCTCTTTCTCTTAGCTGTTGGACATAAATGAAATATAGTTTATGACTAAAAAAAAAATCTCTTTCACTTTCTTTGTTTTTGAGACAGGGTTTTCTCTGTGTAACAGTACAGGTACTCTGTAGCACAGGCTGGCCTCAGACTCACAGAGATCCTCCTGCCTCTGCCTCCCGAGTGCTGGGATTAAAGGTGTGCACTTTTGGAGCTGGGCCTGTCACACTGTGTTCCTAGACTGACTTCTACCACATACCTGGTAGTTCTCTTCCCTTCCCCTCCCTGGTCGGCACTCTGGGCTGGGACTTGAATTAGATTGGGTCATTTCCATTCTGTTCCTGGGAGTTTACCTCGTTTTTCCTTTGTTTCACTTTGTTTTTGTGGTTTTGAAAAGGGATCTCGTGTAGCCCAGGCTGGCCTTGGACTCACATTGTTCTTCTGCCTAAGCCTCCTAAGATTATAGGCATGAGCCAGGGGTACACCACTTACATCTTCGACATATGGTTTTTATTGATGTCCATTTTAGCTCTACTGTTCCTGGAGAGGCTGTAAGATCAGAATTATTTGGTATCAGGCAGATCTGTCAGGGTGGAGGCTGGCAAACATGATACACCATATTAGAGAAAGAGAGTTCCTACCAGCTAATAGCTGCACAGCAGGGCACTAAATGACCTGACCCAGTCAGCAGAGTGGCCTGAATATCTGGCAGCTTCTCTTTGTCCTGTTCGTGCCAGGAACAGTTAACTGTTTGCCTTTGAGTGGACTGATGATTCTTAGTGAGTTCATGGTCTGAATTAGCTGATCATGGTAATGGTTAACTGTGGGCACATTGTGGCTTCATTCTTTATCTGAATCTGTGCCATTACCTTGTATAAATGCTGTGTGGCTGCCATTTCCAATGAGACATGCTTAGTGACAAGTGGGTCTCCATTTGGCATCACCGACTACTTACTTCTTGGTGATGGTTAAGAACAGTATTTTGTTTCTTAGACATACAGAACTTAATCCTCTGAGAGTGCAAGTTATATAATGGTTGAGTCTTAGATTTTTGGTAACATTTAAATGAAGATTTCACTCAACCCCAAACCTTATTGTGTAAGTCAGTACTGGGTTATCGGTGACCAGAAATGAGGTTTGTTCATGTCATTGAGAAAATCACTTTCTTGAATCATATTAGATTAGTGTACTGGGAATTACATTCACCTGGGTGCTGCACAGCTACTCATTCCACAGCCCCGCCTTCCTGTCTACATAAGAAGTCAGTGTCCATAGTCGTATTTTGTTCCCATTGCTCCTGCCTTGCTTTTTCAATGCTCTTCTCACTCTTGAGTTTCTGACGTATTGATTTTGAAGTGAAATGTGAGTTAGGTAGACATTCATTTGGCTGTAGGTTTTGCTTTTAGCTTCTGGATACCCATGTTGCTACTTAAGAAGTCCTTTTGTGGGGTGAGGTGAACAAAAATCACACACATGATGAAGTGCGTGGTGATGGGTAAAAGATGCTCAAAGAGTGTTTTAAATTGATATTCTGTTCTGTCATCCCCCTACCCTCCCAGGTTTTGCAGACTTTGGGCACAGAAACTTACCGGCCTAGTTCTGCTTCACAATGTGTGGCTGGTATTGCTTGTGCAGAGATCCCAGTAAACCAGTGGCCGGAACTCATTCCTCAGCTGGTAGCCAATGTTACAAACCCCAACAGCACAGAGCACATGAAAGAGTCCACATTGGAAGCTATCGGTTACATTTGCCAAGATATAGTAAGTACTTGCTTACCTACTGTTTCTAATTTATGTACTTTGATTCTTTTAGCTGTCATGTGAGTGGGGCTGGGACTCTCAGATGGAAAGACCAACCTGCTGTAGTGCCTTAAAAATGGGAATACTTACTTTGGACCTGTAGTCTCACGTTACTAATCATGCTTTGAAGTAAGGAACGTGAGGTCATGAACTCAGAATGGGGCTGTTGGGTATAGCTAAGTAGTAGAGTGCCTGGCATTTATGAGACCTTAGGTATGATCTCCAGCACAAAAATGAAAAGAACAAACTCAATGGAGATCCGTATGAGATGCTTTGGGTTTTTTGTTGTTTTGAGATAGTCTCTTATATTGCAGGCTGACCTTGAACTCCCTTTCTGCCTCCATTTATCAAGTGCTGGCTCAGGGTTCTTGGGGTACTGTGAGTGTTCCAGTGCCTTTTTATTTACTGCCTGTAAGCCAGTATTCTTGATTGCTGTAGTTGATTTAGTTACTATAACCACAGAAGTCCTAGATGCAGCCCTCCCCGTACCCTTGCTGGTGAGGGCTGTTACTCTTTGGTATCTGTTCAGCTTTGACTTATTACTGGTCCATAACATTTGACATCTTAGACATCCTTAGATGTTGTACCCAGGTCCTTGACTGTTCTAAAGCTTTATTTTGTTTGGCACAGGTGGGAAAAGCCCCAAGACTGCTGCCATCTCTGTATACAAAAGGGAGAAAAGCTAGGGCTTCCTGTGTCCAGAAACATGTTAAGAAGTCAGGGATAATGAGTTTGATTTATTTCAGTTTAATTTTGTACCATTCTGGGGGATATTTTGCAGGTACTTTGCGGAACTGTCCCAAATGGAAATATGTGAGAAATGGCACTCCCTTAGGTAGATCCCATGACTAAAAAGATTGCTAATTAGCCACAGGCATGTTGTTGTGACCATTGTATTTCTCTGCTTGTTTCAGGACCCAGAGCAGCTACAAGATAAATCCAATGAGATTCTGACTGCCATAATACAGGGGATGAGGAAAGAAGAACCTAGCAATAATGTGAAGCTAGCTGCTACTAACGCACTCCTGAACTCGCTGGAGTTCACCAAAGCAAACTTTGACAAAGAGGTGTGTTTCTCTGACACATAGATAAGCCATCAGAGGCTGAGGACTGGAGGACTTAAAACATCACTTGGACTTTTAAGATTAGGAAGTCCTACCTTGTTTAGAAACACTCCTCTCCATTCTAGTTGATGTTTCTTGTGAGGTACTTCCGTGAAGTACATAACTTGATAAAATACCAGATTCATCATGGTGACCATTTTTTCAGTGTAAGATCAGTTCTCCAGGCTGCTATAGAAGCATTCTTCACAGTGTTTCATGTGGCAAACTGTATACCTAGTGACTAACTCCATTTCTCCAATCTCCAGCTGCTAGAACCCACAATTCTCCTTTCTGTCCTGTGAATTCGATGACTAGATACTGCATATAAATACATGAATGGAATCAGACTGCATTCTCCCTTGTCACGTTTGGAGTTACTATCATTTATTGGTGTGGGGGGGTGACACACAGCGAATCAGTCAGAGGACAACTTTTGGATCCGTTCTCTTCTTTCACCTTTACTGGGTTCCGGGGTTGAGCTCTGGACATCAGGCTTGCTCAGTAAGCACCTTTACCCACTGGGCCATCTCACCAGCCTGGACTGGCCTATTTGTAGCTAGTTTTGTTTGTTTGTTTTTTTAACTTGGCATACTGTCTTCAAGACTCATCCATGCATGACAATTCTCTTTTTAAGTCTGGGTAAGACTCCTTTGCAGGAATGTCCTGCATTTGGTGTATTAAGCCATCCGTTTTGGCTGCTTCCACCTTCTGGATCCTGTGAACAGTGCTGTTGTGAACATGCGTGTGTGGATGTTTTGAGAGCCGATTTCAGTTCTTTTTGGCTTGTAGTCAGAAGTGGAATTACTGAACCATATGGTCTGAGAGTATTTGGGGGTTCCTGTTTGTTGACACCTTGGCTCAGTTCTTTTCATTTCTTGGCCTTTGAGTGGAGTAGTGAGGTCTAGGCTACCACAGCAAGCTACTTTGTGTGTGTGTGTGTGTGTGTGTGTGTGTGTGTGTGTGTGTGCTTTACTCTTGTTCTTACGTGAGACAGGGTCTCGCTGTGTAGGCCTGGAGCTTAGAGAGCCACTTGTCTCCCTGGTGCTGGCATTAAAGGTGTGTGCCACCAGGCCCAGCTTCAGAGCTGACTTAATTTTAATTGGCTCAGAAGTGGAATTTTCCTTTTAGGTCACAGGTGATTTAGGAAGGGTAATGATGAAGTTTACTGTTTTGTTTTTCCTTTACCACATTTGAAATGAATTTGTCAATTCACAGAAAAAAAATTTTGTCTCTGAAATCAAATGTTCTGAATATTGTTAAATTTTTTATTTTGTGGAACAAGGTCTGGCCTAGAACTCATTATAGAACATGCTAGCCTCAAATTCATAGAGATCCCCCCACCTCTGCCTCTACACATGTAATACTATGCCCTGCTAATCTTAAAATTTACATGTGAGGAAAGTGCTTTTCCTATATGTAGGGTTTTTTTCTCTCTCTCTTTTCACTAGCTGTTGTTTAAACCTTGTGACCTACATCTTCCTATCTGCCTTCTCTCTAATACCTTGTTTGGGAAGGTCACCTTGGTAATTAAAAGATTAAAGACCTCTTTAGAGGGAAGGGTCATATTGAAGACACCAGAGGCAAATTGCTTATAGCCTTTATTGCCTAAGGGCAGGGTGATAGGTTGTACCAGAGTGTTACAGGGCCTTGACATGGTGACAGATTTTCTTTGTAGAGTCTTGAAACCTTCCTACATGGAGTTAAGGCGTTCCTAATGCTCTTTACCTTTCTGCAGTCCGAACGGCACTTTATCATGCAAGTGGTCTGTGAAGCCACACAGTGTCCAGATACAAGGGTAAGTTTGTTGCTTTTATGAAAATTGTCTCTCCTTGTCTTCCTAGGAAATGCTGGCTCTATCATCCAGTTTGAAATTTAGGGGATCAGTGAATTAAACTAGTCTTATTAATTAAAGTTTTCTCCAATGGGGACTATTACCTTCTTAAAGGTTGAGGAGGTTTTGATCACCTTTGCTGATTTAGTGCCATGAGTTGTTCCCGTGATTATCTTCATTGTAGACATGGAAGTGGCATTGCTGTTGCTGTACCCTAAACTTGAGCCTTGAAGTTAGTGAAAGGAGCATGTTCAGTCTAGTGAGCACTAGTGAGTGTAACCCTGCTGTGGTTTTTGTAGGGGTTGGTAAAACATGATGGAGGCAGGATAAGAAGGAGATAGTGAAAATGGAGGGGACAGATTGATTAGGGTCATTGACAGCATTGTTCAGGTACCCTTAGTTCATGAACTCTTCCTGTTTAATCTGATCTTAAAGGTACGAGTGGCTGCTTTACAGAATCTAGTGAAGATAATGTCATTGTATTACCAGTACATGGAGACGTATATGGGTCCTGCCCTTTTTGCAGTAAGTATTTTATGTAATTTGAACTTGTAACTAGTTGCAGGGCTCATTATTTTTAATTGCTATTTTGTAATTCTGTGGGTTTTTTTTTTTAACTCAATATTATGTAGTCCAGATTACTTGAGTATGGATGTTAGGGCTTGTTATTTATTTTTGTGAGACATTGTTTCACACTAGTTCCAGTTGGTCTGGATTTCACTGTTCAGGATGGCTACACCTCTTAAAGGGCTGGGATACAGCTATGAGCCCTGCCATGAATGCCGAGAAAATGTGTACTAACTTTGGTTGTTTAAAAAGGTCTATTTTTGCAAGTCTTTCCCTCTTTTTGTTGCTTTTTATGTCAGACTAAACTTCATAGTTTGTGTTTTTTTAATCTTGAATATCTGGTTGAAAGGATGTCTAACGTGAATCGGTACTTACTTGGGGTCTGGGGTATCTTTCTCATTTTTTCTTTAAGATCACAATTGAAGCAATGAAAAGTGACATTGATGAGGTGGCCCTACAAGGAATAGAATTTTGGTCCAATGTCTGTGATGAGGAAATGGATTTGGCCATTGAGGCTTCAGAGGTGAGCCTGGGGTGAGCCTCTTTGAGAAGAGCTGCTGTCGTGCTTACACGTTTTGTTTGTGGGTATCATTCTTCTGGAAGCGTTCCATTCTGACTGGGCTACTGTCCCTGCAGGGTAGAGCCTTTTCTGCTAGCCAGATCCCTAAGTAATCCACAGAGCATGCTTTTGCCCGTTCCAGGTATTCACACTGGTAATTCCGCTGTGAACACAAGGGGGCAGCAGGTTGTCGGTTTATTGAGGTGGCAGCTGACCGGAAGTTTTTCCTTTTTGAAATATCTCTCCCCTCCCTCCCTCCCTCCCTCCCTCCCTCTCTCTCTCTCTCTCTCTCTCTGCTTTTCAAAATAGGGTTTCTTTGTGTAGTTTTGGTGCCTGTCCTGGATCTTTCTCTGTAGACCAGGCTGGCATCGAACTCAAAGAGATTTGCCTGGCTCTGCCTCCAGAGTGCTTCGATTAAAGGCGTGCACCACCAGCGCCCAGCCTTTTTGAAATACAAGCCCAAGTTGCATAACTGGTAACTTACTAGCTCTGGAGAAGGAGTCAGATATGGGGAGAGGAAGACTATCTTTAACTTGGAGCCCTGACTCTGAAGCTCTGCTTCCAGCATGGCCTTCCACACTGTCTTCATGTCACTTGTGTGCACCTCTTGAGCCAAAAGAACATTATCTATCAGATTTTGTTGGCTTCTAATGTGCATTGCTGTGTGTGTGTAGAGACCAGAGAATGGAGACCAACCTCCAGTGTTAACCCACCCCGTGTGTGGGGTTTTTTTTTTTTTTTTTTTTTTTTTTGGAGGTCAGTCAGTTATTTCATAGGACTTGGCTTGCTGACAGTGCTGGTGGCTGGTGGCTCTGCACCGCTGTGCCAGGATCATAAGCTTGCAAGTCATACTCACCTGGTTTTTTGTTGTTGTTGGTTTGTTTTTGGAACGGGACCTTGCTGTGTAGCGTTAGCTGTCCTGGAGCCGACAGATCCCCTTGTCTCTGCCTCCCAAGCACTGTAATTGAAGGCATGCACCACTCCACTCCACAACACACCCAGTTGTTTTGTTTAATGTGGGTTCTGGAGATGGAACTCTCCAACCCTAAGTTGAGTGTTCTGCCAAGTGAGTTATCTTTCTAGCCCTGGATATCAGGTTATTAATATGAATTAACATATTCAAGGATGATACACACACACACACACACACACACACACACACACAGGGTTTCTTTGTATAGCCCTGGACCATGAACTTCTGATCCTCTTTCCCCCATCTCCAAGTACTGGGATTCTATGCCATGCCACCACTATGCCTGACTTATGCTGTGTTGGGGAATGAGCCAGGGCTTTGCACATGCTAGATAAACACTGTAGCAGCTGCAAGAATATAATTCTAAAAGGCTGACTTGTTCTTTAATAAACATGCATATAATGCATAGATGTATGCAAGATGTGCTACATGAATCTCACTGAGGTTGGTAAAAGTGTAAGCAGTATCTCCAAATGTCCCAGTGACTGTTACCATTACCATTACCTGTTTGAGTTCTCACTGTGCTCCTGGAATGTTCATTACAGCTAGCTTACTTTGTGTTTCTCCTTAGGCAGCAGAACAAGGACGGCCCCCTGAGCACACCAGTAAGTTTTATGCCAAGGGAGCACTACAGTACCTGGTTCCCATCCTCACACAGACACTAACTAAACAGGTGAGCTTCCTGACTGGATGAGTGAGAAACCTTATTTAGGGTGGGTTGGTTGCAAGTGGAACAGTTTCCATGGAGGACATTGGCAACCATCTGATGTTCTGTTGTAGATGACTCAGGAATAGCTGAGCTAAGGCACTGAGTCGTCTGTGAAAAGACTATGCCTGAGTATCCTGTATGCCTTGGTTGTGAACAAATACACTGCTCTGATTGCCTGAGTGCTGTAGTATCTACACTAATGAGACGTGTTCTGTATAGGTTGCAGTAAACACAGGTTGTTGGCGGTGGTGCAGCTCAGTAGTAGTAGGAAGCTTGCCAGGCATATACGACACCTTGCTGCTGCCCACTGCCTCAAAAGAAAAGGAAAATGTAGAATTGATGGGCTACCTTAAATGCCTGTTTTTGGTATTTGTAATATCTTTGTGAAATCATTTGATACATTTTGTTTTGGGAGTGGTGGTTGTTTGTTTTGGTTTCTTTGTGTAGCCCTGGCTGTACTAGAACTCAATCTGTAGACCAGGCTGGTTGACTTCACAGAGATACCTGCCTCTGCCTCCAAGTGCTGGGATTGAAGGTGTGCGCCGCCGTGCCCAGCCAGAAGTTCTTTCATGAGCACTGTGTCTGTTTTGCCACTGTTGTCTTTCTGTTGTAGTCACTGCAGTATTCTTGGTGGAGTGTGAAATATGACTAAGGGTCTGGCAGCATCCTGAAGGAGCAGCGCTAGAACACTGAGCGCTCTGAGTATTTTGCACAGGAATATAATTGCTTTAGGGGTGTACATGCTTCTCTCTCCATAGAGCAGTCTCAGAGTGTAAGATAAGGATAAGCTTTTGTTTGATACCTCTAAGGTTCTCCTCCACCCAAACCTTGTGTGTTTGGTCTCTGTATGTCTGTACACCACTTGGGTGCCTGGTACTCTTGGAGGCCAGAGGAGGGCCTCCTGGAGCTGGGTCTTGAACCCCGGTGCTATGGAAGAGCAGCCAGTGCCTTTGACCACTGGGTATCTCTCCAGCACCTACAGTGGTTGTCTTTAATATTTTTCCTCTTGGATATATTTGTTATGTTTTTTTCCTGTCGAACAGATTTTTATTTATTTATTTATTATTTTTGTCCTTTGAGACAAGCTTGCATGTAGTCCAGGCTGAAACTTGCTATATATAACAGGATGGCCTTGAACTTTCGGTCCAGCTTCCACCTACCAGTACTGGGATTACAGGCATGTGTTAACCTGTCTGCTTTATGTGTTATTGACACCCAGTCCCAGAGCTTTGCAAGCACTCTACATTTCCAGCTCCTGCTGTTTTGAGACACAGGATATTTGTACACCTGGTTGGTCTCAAACTCATGACTGTCTTCCTTCCTCATGACCTCAAGTGTTAGTGTCCCAGGGGTTTAGTGTCCCAGGTGTGCCCCACCAGGCTGGGCAGTTGATCATTCTTATATTTAGCTGGAGTTTCTTCATTCTCGTTGTGTGTAATAATTAAGCTGAATCTTCTTCCACCTGCTTCTTAGATTGACATAGGCTATGGTGTGATAAAACTTGGAGAAAAATGAATGTTTTATATTTTATTTGATTCCCTGAACATTAAGCTCCAATGATGCTTAGAAGTCTGTAGAGAGTGAATTCGTGAAACAAAACCCTACTTAGTGTCACCTTCTTTCTCCAGGATGAAAACGATGACGACGATGACTGGAACCCTTGTAAAGCAGCTGGGGTGTGCCTCATGCTTCTGTCCACCTGCTGTGAAGATGACATTGTGCCGCATGTCCTTCCCTTTATTAAAGAGCACATCAAGAACCCTGACTGGCGGTACCGGGACGCAGCAGTCATGGCTTTTGGCAGTATCCTGGAAGGGCCAGAGCCTAATCAGCTCAAACCACTAGTTATACAGGTACGGTCTAGGGAGATTTCAGAGTTTGTGTGTGTGTGTGTGTGTGTGTGTGTGTGTGTGTGTGTGTGTGTGTGTGTGAGAGAGAGAGAGAGAGAGAGAGAGGATTTAAACTACAGTCACTCACAAATGTTATTTTCAAGTCATTAAGTGGTAGGTAGCATAGACCTAAGTCCCACATTCTTGTGGAGATTAACAGGTTAATAGGAGGCCGGGGCGACCAGCCTTACTTAGCTGGATAATAATGAGACCAGCCTGTGCTGAGTGACACTTTGCCTCTCTCACTGTAGTTGCCCATCATTAAGGGTAAAATATGTTTAACTTTTTAAAATTAAGTTATGACCCAGAAACTTAAAAAGAAAAAGGTCAACTTTAATATATTAAGTATTAACTTTAATATATTTTTACCTGTTTGGAAAACAGGATGAGTTATCACTGTGAAGATTGCCCTACAGCTATTTTTAATGCCACAAATAAGCATTTTTCCTGTTGATTTAGGACTTTGGGACAGTCTCAACCTATATCCCAGGGTAGCCTTGAACTGGTGGCTACTGCCTCAGCTTGTGAGTGCTGGCAATATAAGCATAAGCTGCCATACCAAGTAGCTCCAAACCCCAAGGCTCATAATGTCTTCATGCTTCGCTTAGCCTTCCAAGTGAATGAGAATTACAGTGTGGAATACTATATCCAGTTACCCTATGGTTTTTCTTTTTCTTTTTTTTTTAATTATTATTCAGGGTCTATTGTATGCCTCAAATTAGCTATGTGGCCTGAGGCTGGCCCTGTGAACTATAGATCTTCCTGCCTCTTCTACCCACATACTGGATATAGGCTTACACCATCATTCCCATAGTCTGGATGGTATTATTATTCTAGTCTTTGACAAAATTGACATTTATGTTACGATGCAGTCTTTTTTGGAAATGTTTTTATTTTCCTGGTATAAATGATAGAAGACCTCATTGTAATTGAGCTTTGTGCATAAAGAGATCAGTCTTTCAGGGTAGAAACTGGTGCCTTGTGACTACTTCTTGGGGTCTCTACCTGACTAAAAATAATTACGAATAAACTGCTTGAAAGTATCCACCGTAAACTCTTTAATAGAATCCTATAATGGGATTTGATGAAGGGAAGAGAATTTTTCCCTACGCCTTGCCGCCCCCCCATCCCTGATTTTTTAAGACAGGGTTTCTCTCTGTAGACCTTGCTGTCCTGGATCTCGCTCTGTATAGACCAGGCTGGCCTTGAACTCACAGAGATCCGCCTGCCCTTGCCTACTGAGTGCTGGGATTAAAGGCGTGCGCCACCATTGCCCAATGGGAAAAGAACGCTTTACACGTTTTGTTTACTGTTACTATTTTGTTTTAGAAATATCTATTTTCAGAATACCATGGTCATATTTTACATTAAAATCCTGTCGTTATATGGGGAAGGATGTTTATATTTCAGATGAGGTCTGGCATCAAATTTGCTACATACGGTAGCCATTGATAGACTTAAATTCCACAATCCTCCTGCCTTCTTTTCCCAAATGCTGAAATTACAGGCATGTGCCACAATGTCCAGTAGTATTTATTCAGAATAGTAGTCAGCACAAATTTAAATTTGTTTTGCTTTATTGAATTTATAGGCTATGCCCACCCTAATAGAATTGATGAAAGACCCCAGTGTGGTTGTTCGAGACACAACAGCATGGACTGTGGGCAGGATCTGTGAGCTGCTCCCTGAGGCTGCCATCAATGACGTCTACCTGGCACCCCTGCTGCAGTGCCTCATCGAAGGCCTCAGTGCGGAACCCAGAGTGGCTTCAAATGTGTGCTGGGTAAGGGGTTTTCTCTGGTGAAGACGGGAGCTTGTCCCGAGCCACTGGGAAGAGAGGAGAATGGGGGAGGACCTGCTCTGGATTCTCTCTCCTGGGATCTTCAGTTAGGATCTGGGGAGATGGCAATTCTAGAAGCCCGGGGAGCTGTTGACTTGCACTGATTGGTCTCATAGCACTTACAGCATCCTGGGGCAGAGAGACTTTCTGGACTTGCTTTTCTCCTTCAGTTGCTTTCAGACAAGACATTCTGATTAAAATGCAGATTTTGCTATAAAAGTAGGAGAGGGATGGAAGCAGGAAGAGGTGGTCAGCCTCTGCGCTGAATCACTGTAGTTCAGAGTAGAAAGAAGGAAATGGTGGGATTGCAGGAAGAACTCGGCTGCTTAGGGAGTTGGGCAGATTACTAGGCAGTACGTACAATGTAAATACTTCAAAAATGTTTTGGGTTATATCATTTTCTGTCTATAAGTGTCGTGTCTGTGTGCATCATGTCATGTGTACCTTGTGTGCCTGGTGCCTGCAGAGGTCAACAAAGGGTATCCGATTGCCCGGAACTGGAGTTGTAGATAATTGGAAGCCACTTTGTGGGTGCTGGGACTGAATCTAGATCCTATGCACAACAGGAGTCTTCTTTACTTTTGAGACAGTCTCACTCTGTAACCCAGGCTGGCCTCAAACTCAGAGAGAGTTCTGCCTGCCTCTGCCTTCCGAGTTCTGGAATTAAAGATGTGAGCCACAACATCTGTTTAAATGTTTAGATTTTTTTCTTTTCTTTTTTTTTTTAAATTATGAGTGTGTGCTTATGTGAACGTTTTTAAGAAGTTTATTAATACAGCTACTTCCATATGGAATTTTTTTTTTAAATTTCACATACACTGGTGTTTTGCCTGTGTGAGGGTGTTGGATCCCCTAGTACTGTAGTTAACACATAGCTGTGATCTGCCATGTGGGTGCTGGGAATTGAACCTAGGTCCTCTAGAAGAGCAGCTGGTGTTCTTAACCAGGGTGCTTACATGATCAGTCCCTGATGGATTCCCATGCCTGGAGTCTCTAATGTCCATGATAGACAGCGTTGCATTGTGTTGTCATAGAAACCTGTTGAGGGGAGTGGCGTGTGCTTCCTCCAGAACAGTGTCAGAGCCCCACCTCATGTGGGTGCTGAGTAATGAACTTTTCTTGATGACCTTGACAGGAAAAGTCGGAGATTTAACAGCAGTTTGGTTATAGGTTAGAGAACACTGTTCAGGGTATCTTAAGGGGAAATGAGACTCCTACTGTGGGGTTCCCGTGGGACTGATCTTAAGTCTCTGCATTCCAGGCTTTTTCCAGCCTGGCTGAAGCTGCTTATGAAGCTGCAGATGTAGCTGATGATCAGGAAGAACCGGCCACCTATTGCTTGTCTTCTTCCTTTGAACTTATAGTTCAGAAGCTGCTGGAGACCACAGACAGGTAACCGATAACCCTTGGCAGCCGGGGATAGCACGTCTAACGCCTCTTTTCTAGAAGATGAAAACTGGGACATGACACAGCGCAGTACCTTCTCAGAGGTTAAAGGTGTCCTATCTGTAGGAGATGAAGTGTTTAGAAAAGATGGAGAAACAAAGAAATGAAGACTGCTCCCTTTAGAACTGACGAGAGGACAGTGGATGTTGCGCCTCTGGAGAGGCTGAGGCAGGAGAATCTCAAGTTCCAAGTCAACTGAGGCTGTGTGGGAAACTGTCTCAGACCATCCCAAACAAAGGAAAAATCTCTTTACACAGTGATTGATTGATAAGCGAGAAGTCTTAGAGTAGTGGCACATTGCCACACCAAATCGGTCACCGTCCTTGATGGAGTTCCTTTGTGGCTGCTCAAGTGATTTCTTGAATTACCCTGTATTTTCTTGGCCCTCAGGCGTTATTTGGCCCTCAAATTTTAGCCTGCTCACTCTTCCATTCTGAGTTTTGGTTATTGTTAGGGAGAGTTTAGGGTTGGGGAGTGAGTAGACAGGTGCCGTGGTACAGTTGTGAAGGTGGCAGTGGCGGGGACTTCGTGGAGTGGTACTTACCTTTTCACTTGAGATGGCCAGGCCTGCACAGCGAGTGCCTGTCCTCACAGTGCCACCTCACTAGTGCGCCTTATACCTTAGAGCATAGGATTGGCTCAAAGGACTTTAGGGTTTTTGTTTTTGTTTTTTTGTTTTTTTTTGGCTGGGCGGCAATGCTTCCCAGTGCTCGGGAAGCAGAAGCAGGCAGAAGTCTACGAATTGGAGGCCAGCCTGGTCTACAGAGCAAGTTTCAGGACAGCCAGGGATACACAGAGAAATACTGTCTCAGAAAACCAGAAGGAAATAAAAAGAGTCTTTTTATGTAGCCCTGGCTGTCCTGGAACTCACTCTGTAGACTAAACTCAGACCCACCTGCCTCTGCCTTCCAAAAGCTGGGATTAAAGCTGTGCACCACTCCTGTCCGGCAGAAGTCCTTCTGTGTGTGTGAGTGGTGCACGTGTGAGGACTGGGCATCTTATCAAGTCAGATTGCTTCTGCCATCTGGGGTCAAGGACTGAACTCAGGCGTTATCCTTGGTGCAAGGGAATTTTTCTCCTTTGGTTTGTAGATACTATCAGATTGTCTACTTAGAAAACAAAGAAACAGACCAGGATTCCACTCTAGCCCATGCTGGTCTCAACTCTGGGCAAAGTCTCTGAGAGCCAGAATTTTAGGTGTGTGATATCATACCTGTGGATTGTTTATCTTTTTTTATTTTTGTGAGACAGGGTTTCTCTGTGTAGCAGCTGTGGCTGTCCTGGAACTCTTTGAAGACTTCAAATTCACAGAGATCCGCCTCCCTCTGCCTCTGCTGGGATTAAATGCATGTGCCAGCATGCCTGGCATGGTTTATTGATATCTTATTGCCAAGTTCAAACCTGGTTTACTGTCATACCATTTTTGGCTTCCTGTTTTATAGTACAAGAGATTGAACCCATGGTTTTGTGTGTACTACATCCTCAACCTCGGTTTCCTGGTTTGGGAAAAGTACTGTCTGCTTTACCAGCACCTTTTCTGTCCCTTCTCAATTGAGGCCTTAAGATTTTTGCTTTGTGTCTTTATAGACCTGATGGGCATCAGAACAACCTGAGAAGTTCTGCATATGAATCTCTAATGGAAATTGTAAAAAACAGTGCCAAGGATTGTTACCCTGCCGTGCAGAAGACCACCCTGGTCATCATGGAACGGCTGCAGCAGGTGCTTCAGATGGAGGTGAGACCAGGGAGTGGTCTGCCCTGGGGAGGGGAGGGGAGGCACTTCTGACTTAGACAAGCATTGCAACCTTGGGCATGGCCTTAGGTTCAGTCACCAGCGCCAAAACCCAAGAACTTTGCATCTTACTGCCTGCTCTGTCTGTCCGTTTCCTGGTGATAATGCAGTGTTAGTATTCCAGCAACTTAGCTGATGGTCCTGGTAATTGTGAGCAAGTGGAAGGTTTCCATTAATTAGAACACCATCTCTTCTTTTCCTTCAGTCCCATATCCAGAGCACATCGGATAGAATCCAGTTCAATGACCTTCAGTCTCTGCTCTGCGCAACTCTTCAGGTATGATGATGCCATCTCTCACTCTTTCTCTTTTTTAATGGTGTTTTGCCTACATGTGTATCTGTACACCATGTGGGTGAAGTCTTTATGAAGGTTGAAAAGGATGTTATGTCTCTCCACTGAATTTACAAATGGTTGTAAGCTGTCATGTGAGTGCTGGGAATCAAAACCAGGTCTTATGGAAGACCAGCCTGTGCTCTTAACAGCTGAGCCTTCTCTTCAATTCCTAACCTCCTCACTTAATACCTTAAAGGATGAGAACCATTTTATTATTATTGTTGCTGTTGTTGTTATTATTATTATTATTAATTTTATTACTATGACAGATTCATGGGCACACAGAAATCTGAAATAGATTCTGACCCGGAGTTTTGCACAGAGAGTGCTTTGTTCTATACCTGAAAGAGGGATTTCTCACCTTTCTTTTGTGTTTGTCCTCAAAGATCTAATTTGTCTCTTGTGTAGATGGAAGTGCCTCAGAATAATGGTTCTTCCCAGCTGTACACCTCATGTGTTGACAGCTTTTACTCTTCGTTATTATCCAAGCGCAGCTTGGTCAGATGTGGTTCACTTAGTTAACAATATGGCCCTGGGGCTAGGGTTGTAGCTCAGACAAGTCATCAGCATATGCCGGGCCCTAGGCTCAATCCCTGCATAGACAAAAAGGCTTTAACTTGGCCATCATCTTTTGAAACAGTACCTGATATGGCATTTATAGTGCTTTTTGCTTTTCAAAGATTGACTAGAAAAATAAAATGTCAGTGTCTGCTTAACCCTTTTTTATCAGAATAAAAGGAAAGCTCGTGGGACATCTCTGAAGCATAGGTAGATACTGGATTTTTGTATGCAGGACACTTGGTTGTCTTCCTGTGCTGATGTCATTTAAGGCATGATTGGTATTAGAACTGTCTCCTCAAACGGTAGTGATGGGGTGACTTTAGATGGAGCAAACAGGGGAGTAGGGGACAGTTTGAGGACCGAGTCTAGAATTGGGAGGAGTTGGGTGGGTCATTTTATCAGGACTGATTCTTGACCATTACTTCAAAAGTTAAGGCTGTAGGCTTTTTGTGTAAGAACACCTCCAAGACATACTCTTTTGTAAGCTGAAATAATATGTCCCTCTAGTAGGACTGGGGTGGTAATGTTCTGTCTGACAGGCAGAGGAGGTGGTGTTGTTTTTTGTTTTGTTTTCGAGACAGGGTTTCTCTGTGTAGTTTTGGTGCCTGTCCTGGATCTCGCTCTGTAGACCAGGCCGGCCTTGAACTCACTCACAGAGATCTGCCTGGCTCTGCCTCTCGAGTGCTGGGATTGAAGGTGTGCGCCGCCGCCCGGCAGAGGTGGTGGGGTTTTTTTTGGGGGGGGGGCGGGTTGTTTTTTTTTCTGTGTATGTATGGTTCCAGACATTTGAGAAATAGAAGATCATTGAAATGAGTTTTTAATTGAAGATGATTTGCTGTGCCAGTTCTTGAGGAAAGTCTGTTTGGCTTTTTGGGGGTGGGAGGAGGGTCTTAATTTTTTATTTTTTAAAGAAAAGGCGTAGTGTCCTGATTTGAGGATTTGGAATTAACAGATCTTGAATTCTTATTCCTTTCTCAGAATGTACTTCGGAAAGTGCAACATCAAGATGCTTTGCAGATCTCAGATGTGGTCATGGCCTCCCTGTTAAGGATGTTCCAAAGCACAGCTGGATCTGGGGGAGTGCAAGAAGATGCCCTGATGGCAGTTAGCACACTGGTAGAAGGTTAGTGTGTGCAAAAGACAGGGACTATGTCCTCAGGGCCGGAGAGGGGTGGTTGAATTGACACGTGTAAATTATATCATTGCCTTCCTTGCCAGTCTCCTTAAGGGAGCATCAGTGTCAGACCGACCAGCAGCCGTCCAGGGGCGGGTAGTGCCCATCAGAGGGTCGGTCCATCGGGTTCTTTGGACTTTAGTAGATCAATGGGGCCTAGTATGGTGTGGAATAGACTATTACCTGAGTTTTTAGGAATTGATTGACTTTTACTGTAGTTATATATCTAACCATATAAAATTGTTCTGGTGAACAGTCTTCAGACTTTTCCAGGGTAATTAAAACATTAAAGAGCACATTGGATCTCTAGAATGCTTCATTAGGGATGACCTTTAAGTATGTTACTAAGGCCATTATTTGAGGACCAGTCCTATTTCTGGAATAAAGAACCTATGTCCAAAACTAGGTGTGATAGTACATGCCTGTAGTCATACACTCTAAAGGCAGACGCAGGAGAATTGTGAGTTTGAGCCTAGTATATGATACATAGTGAGTCCCTTCAGGAGAAAGAACAGGAAGATGCTGAAGATATACTTCAGTGGGCAGAGTATTTGTTTCAAGAGCAGGAAGCTCTGGGTCCCCCAAAGCAACATAAACTGCATGGGGGTACACACCTGTTACCCTAACTCCCAGTTAGCCATGGCAAGAGGATCAGGAGCTCAGCGTTATCCTCTGCCACACTGGGCTACATAGTAAACTCAAGGCCAGCCTGGGGTACATGAACCCTGCTGGTGGGGGGGGGGCGGCAAAGCACACATCTGTAGTCCAAGCATGTGGGAAGCTCTGGGGACACCTCAGCCACAGAATGAGTGAGGCCTTGTCTCAAGGTAACAAAACGGGGCCTAGAAAGGTGTCTCAGTGGTGAAAGGTGCTTGTTGCTCTTGTAGAGAACCAGAGTTTGTGTCCTGGCACCCATGTGAGCTGGCTTACAAACACCTGTACCTCTTCTAGCCTCCAGGGGCCTATGCACACACATATACTTAAATAAATAGATACAAATTATAACCACAGGAGGGATAGGAGTCAGGTGGGGAAGGCCCATTCCAGCTGCTGTGGTCTGCAGCTCCGTCTGCCTTTCTCCGCTCTCTGTACTGTGGACTGAACCTAGGGCCTTGCCTGTCTTAGGCCAGTGCTCCACCACTGACCCACATCCCTGCCTTTCTGTTGCTTTTCCTGACTGGCTTGTTAGGTCTTTGCTGTGATTGACTAGTAGACCTTGTTTTGAAGCTGCCTTCCCATGGAGGAGGGAATATGAGACAACATTGCTGAGTCAGTCAATTAAAAATTATTCTTTCCGTAAGGTCCATGCTCCTTTGTTATTTTAGCTACAGGAAAATCTCATTCTGAGGCACATTGGCATTCTCTCTAAGGCATTTGAATTTGGCCCTTCCAACTGTTAGAAAGTTCGAAAGTCTTCATGATGGAAATACCAACCAAGACATATTCTGCCCAACATGTTGAGTAGTGTATATGTTTTGGGTTACTTGCCTTCACGTTGTGTCCTTTCTTACTATGATTAGCTAATAGTTTGTTCCATTAACAGTGTTGGGTGGTGAATTCCTCAAGTACATGGAGGCCTTTAAACCATTCCTGGGCATTGGATTGAAAAATTATGCAGAGTACCAGGTAGGATATGCTTTTCAAAAATAGTGTCTTTGGTTTTTATTTGTTTTCACATTGCTGAGAATCAGAATTGGAGTGTTGCATGCTAATGCTAGGCAAATACGTAAACCATGAGCTACATCCCAGCCCTCCAATCATACACTCTCATTAATGCAGCGTAGAGTAGTACAGACAAAATCAGGTTTCTGAAGCCAAGTGGTTTCCCTTTTGCATTATTTGTAGCCTTCAAGTCTGCCCTGGAGGTAGTGTGTGAAAAGCAGGATATTGGATCTGCCAGATAGAGATCACAAGATGACTACCTGAACATTCCTAATTAAAGGGCAGCTGCCAAGTTAGGCCACTAGTGCCCTACCGAGCAGCACTGTTGTTCGTGTCTGCCGCCACTGTCCTTTCCTACTGATGACTCGGCAGCTAGTGCTCTTGCTGAATCTGGTTAAAATTCCATAATCTCCACAAGGGAAGGAAGGATGTGTTCTGACTTGATTCTGGTTCAAGTGATGAGAGACCACTGACTGGGTAGAAATAACGCTGTACTCGGCTGGAGTCTTCTCTGTTTGGAAAATGGTTCTTTGACTCTGCAGGTGTGTTTGGCAGCTGTTGGCTTAGTGGGAGACTTGTGCCGAGCCTTGCAGTCGAACATCTTACCTTTCTGTGATGAGGTGATGCAGCTGCTCCTGGAGAACTTGGGGGTGAGCATTCTGAAGAAGTTTAAATCTCCAGGTCTGTGACAAGGAGCTTTAGGTTCCTAGAACACTGCCTGTGAGCTTGTTTATTTTATAGACAGATCTAAAGTTGCAAAGTTAATTAAAGGGATGTGTGTTCCACTTGGAGGAAATGGTAAAGTAAATATATAATTTTTTTATCCAACAGTAACTCAGTTGTTGTGCCTCAAGTTTCTTGGGTCTTCAACTCAGACAAGACTTGGTATTTATAAATTCCTGTTTTCTTTTTTCCTTGTTAGAATGAGAATGTCCACAGGTCTGTGAAGCCACAGATTCTGTCTGTGTTTGGTGATATTGCTCTTGCCATTGGTGGAGAGTTTAAAAAATACCTAGAGGTCGTATTGAATACTCTGCAGCAGGCCTCTCAAGCCCAGGTGGACAAGGTAAGCTTGGAACCAACTGTCGATGGTCTTCTAAGACCAGCTCTAATGGGAGCAGGACTGTTGATGGGTGTATCTCTTACGATGGCCAGTATGACAGAGGTTTTGTTCTTTGTCTCTTCCAGTCAGACTTTGACATGGTGGATTATCTGAATGAGCTCCGAGAAAGCTGCTTGGAAGCATATACAGGAATCGTCCAAGGATTGAAGGGAGATCAGGAAAACGTACACCGTTGAGTATATAGCCCAGCTCCCCAATCCACTGACAGGGTGCATCTTACCTTTGTAGCCCACTGGTGAATGAGTACCTGCTCCATATGGGAAGAAAGAAAAGTGCTGTCCTAATGAAGACAGTGGTTGGGGGGAGGCAGCAGATAGGGATTGGTGTTCCTTCGGTGCTCTCTTTCTTCCTTGTAGGGGTGGCAGAGTGCAGGGGGTCAAACCCAGGGCCACATGGCGTGGTAGCAGAGCTCCACCACTGAGCTGGACCTCTAGCTGTGTCTTTTTTAGGGCTCTAAGGAGGCCAGTGGGAAGTGCTCTTCACTGACTGCAGCCACAGCCACAGCAGCAGTTGTGGAGCAGCTCGGCCCACACGTGTGGGAGGAAACTCCGTGGTGTGGGAGCGCTTTCCCACGGTGTAAGGCCTCCTGTTCTTCAGGACCACAAAAGTCCTGGGTCCACGTGATTACGGAAGGAATGCCGATCCCCTCTGTTGCTTTGAAGGATGAGAATCATTTTTTGCTGTCACTCTGTATAACTGCTTATCCATCTGGAACTTTGCTATTGGGGTAGAATAGCAGTGGCCATATTGAAAAGAGGCTGAGTCCTGTCTAACATGGGACAGTTTAATCAGACCTCCTCTTTCCTTTATAGCGGATGTAATGCTGGTACAACCCAGAGTAGAATTTATTTTGTCTTTTATTGATCACATTGCTGGAGACGAGGATCATACAGATGGAGTTGTAGCATGTGCTGCTGGACTGATAGGGTAAGTCATGCCTTCTTCCACAGAACCAGATGTGTGTACAGAGAAAATCTGCTTGTTTGTTTTTTCCCCCCAAGACAGGGTTTCTCAGAATATCTCTGGCTGCCCTGGCACTCACTATGTAGACTAGTAATCCACCTGCCTCTTCCTCCCAAGTGCTGGGGTTAAAGACATGCGCCATCACTGCCTGGCTAGGAAAATGTTCCAAGTGCGAATGGCAATAGCCCACAGGAGTGTTGTTTGTCGGTTCGTTTGTTTCGTTTTGCAGTGCTGGTGAGAGAACCCAGGGTTTCACACTGTAGCCCTTCAAGATTATTATTTATCTTGTATGCGTGTGGAGGGCAGAAGACAGCTTGAGGGATTCCCTTCTCTCCTAAACCATGTGGATCTTAGAGATTGACAGCAAGGAGCTTTACCCACTAGGCCACCCCACCAGCCTCTTCTGAGATCCTGAGGCCATGTTGAGATAGTGTCACAGCTTTTCTCTTTTTGTTTTTGTTTTTTGAGGCAGGGTTGCTCTATGTAGTGTTGGCACCTATCCTGGAACTCACTCTGTAGCCCAGGCTGGCCTCGAACTCACAGAGATCTGCCTGCCTCTGCCTCCCAAGTGCTGAGATTAAAGGCGTGTGCCACCACGCCTGGCCTAGCTTCACAGCTTAAAGGCCTGGTTCTACTTTTTTTTTTTTTCCCTTTTTACTCCTTTTGAGAAGAAGGTCTTGATAAGTGACCGGTGTTGACATTGAACTTATGATTCTTGTCAGCTTCTTTGTTGCTGACATTACAGGGTTGTGCCACCACACTCAGTTAGCTATTAACATTGGGTGAGTCCTTCTAACACTTGCAACTTAATTTATTCCAGAAATCTCTTAAAATTTTAAGAAGTGAATGATCTGGGTGGTGATGGCACACACCTTTAATTCCACTACTTGGGAAGCAGATGCAAGCCAGTCTTTGTGAGTTAGAGGCCAGCCAGAGCTACACAGAGAAACCCTGTCTCGAAAAACCAGGTGGAAAAAAAAAGTGAATGGATGCTGAGGAACCCATAGTTGGCTCTGCCTGGTTTGGCAGCATCAACCATGGTACTGGTGTGGCCAGGAAGTCACTCATTCTCGGGTGTGTTTGTTTCACACAGGGACTTGTGTACAGCATTTGGGAAGGATGTACTGAAATTAGTAGAAGCTAGGCCAATGATCCATGAACTATTAACTGAAGGACGGAGATCCAAGACTAACAAAGCCAAGACCCTGGCTACGTGGGCAACAAAGGAGCTGAGGAAACTGAAGAACCAAGCTTGGTAAGAACTGTCTCCACTCCTTCAGGTCCTGGAGGAGGAGGGTGCGGCGCTTTACGCACTTTTTGGTGATGGCTGCCTAGTGGACTTTTGTGTACACTCTTCTCTCACCCTGCTTCTGAGTAGGCCTTTAGTCAGGTAGCCTTAATCTTTTCTACGCCAAACATTGACTCCTTGTGGTAAAGGACAATAAAACTCATGGATCAGAATACTGAAAATATTTTGGGAACCTAGTAAAATTTTCTTGTATCTTTTTTGCTTCTGTTCCCTTCATATCCCTTCGCTTGTGCTGTGAATCAAAACCGTGGCGCAGAGCAGGGTTTTTGTATGTAGCCTGGCTAGCCTGGATCTCGCTCTGTAGCCCAGGCTGGCCTCAAACTCACAGAGATCCACCTGCCTCCGCCTCCCAAGTGCTGGGATTAAAAGTGTGCAGCACCTTATCTAGCCTTGAGTGGTCATTTATTGACTGCTTAGATTGCTGGGAATTGAACTCAGGACTTCACGTGCAAGTAAGCACTTTCACCATTGGACTGCAAAAGTTGCTTACTTCTGGCAGTGGGTAGATGGTGTAAAGGAAGCAAGAAACATACAATCTCTGAGAGTTGGCAAATCCCATTCAAACTTAGGGGCAGTCAGTTGTAGGAGTGGGGGTGTATATGACTGCAGGATTGACCTCTTCATCCATTTGTTTTCAGATCTGGTACCATTGGGATGATGACCTGAGACCCCCACTGGAAATCTCCAATCTTTTGAAAAAACCCGGAAGTGAGGAGTGTGCACGGATGCTGAATGTTTGGGAATGAGAGGATGAGTGAGTGAGGCTTGAAAACACCACATTGAAAATCCTGCCACAGCCAGCAGCAGCAGCAGCAGCAGCGCTGTTAGTGAGCTAAGTAAGCACTGACTTTGTAGAAAACATAACATCAGTCATCTTGGAACAGAGAAACAATGGATTGACTTACTTATTAAAAACAAACAGCTGTCTCTTCCCAGGGGAGGCTAGAACTAGCTTTCCTGCCTTGGTCGGTGCCGAATGGGGTGACAGGTTTGGGAGAGGAGGGCCTGGGTTCAGCTGTGGGGCTGTGTTGTGAAAGGCAGCCTGGCCTTTGCTACTGAGGAGAAAGATGGAGCCCGGGTCTTGAGCCCACCTTCACTGTACCGGCGCACTTGGTACTGTGCATGTGCCCGTTAGAAGGCGCGTGGGGGATTTCACAGTCTGAGAATGAGTGTGTGTGAGTGAGGCGGTATCCACATTCTCAACTTCAAGTCATTGCAGTTTCTTTTTCCCAGAAAACAAAGGGGTTTGATGTTGCATTTCATAAACTAACTGAAGTTCTGGCTACTGATGCAGCACAAGAGACATGTTTAAACAAAATGAGGAAAGACGCTCTTTACGTTTGGTTTGGTTTCTTTTTAATTATTCTAGGGAAAACACTGACGAATGGTCAGAGCCCCTGTCCTGATCTTTTCATCAAGGCGCCTTTCCTGATACTATGGTTCAGCTGTGAATGTAGCTGTGGGGGGAGGGGGGAGAAAAAGAAAACTCTGGAGTTAGAGGAGATAGAAAAAATTAAAGTACAGTTGTTACAAATAAAATGCAGACTTCAAAGACAGAAAAAGCCACAACCCCAACCAAATTTAAATGCTTGAAAATTGGCATCACAAACAAGCTCATTCCTGACTTATATTGTGGCAGTCTGAATGCCCCCAGAAAACTGTGCCAAAGAGTTTAGAATACAAATGTACAATAAAAGTAAATACACACTCAAAACCGCAAACTTCAGGTAACTATTTTGAATTGCAAATGACGAAAATTTAATGTTGAACAATCTGATAAAAGAACCATTTGGAAACTGCTTGGCCTTCTGTTCTTTTCTTTGATTGACTGCAATGCGGTACTGGTCTCTGCTGCACTTCAAAACCAACTAACCAGTAAGACAGATGTGTGTGTGTGTGTATATACGTATACCCACACACCAACGACAACTGTTGTGATGGAAATGGCACTAGGAAAAGGTTCTATTTTTCCACTGAAGTTGAAGAGGAATAAATGGTGTCAGACATTCCCCTGCTCACACGCTTTAGTATTTTTTTAAAGTGTGATGTGCTGTGATTACCATAAATCAGAATTATTTTCCCTTTCACAAGGGAACAAGGCACCCTGAATTTTAGTCTTTCAGCAATAAGAAAGGATTTCAGTGAGCTGGCCCCTCTTGGCTTGTGCAGACATAGGAGATTTGCTGGCGTTTTGAATATGCTGCTTTAAAGAAATAATAATAGAAACCAAGGGAGTTTTTATTGCTTCCTGGTGGTTGGAAGATTTAAAACACAAGACCCTCCTTCCCACTTCATTTCCATTGTAGTAGAAGGTATTGGCTTAGGTTTTCTCCACTGTCCCCTCATCTCCCCTCCCTGTCCAAGCCTGTTCCTGAGGGGGACTGGCTCCGTCTGCCTGTCCATACGCAGCATCTGTAGTCGCTCTTTACAGGGTATCAGATATTGTGCCTTTTGGTGCCAGGTTCAGAGTCAAGTGCCAATCTGATCTGTGAACCAGTGTACAAAAAAGTATTGGAAGGAGAGCTGCTCCGTTGTGAGTGAGCAGAGCAGTCACTAGGAGCCTAGTGAGACGAGGGGCCCAGGCCTCGGAATGCCTTGTTTCCATCTTAGCCGTTTTTTCAGATTTACTAACCATTCCTGATACTAGATAGGTTGGGGCAGGGCTGGGGGGTGGGCAGAAATATTGGGGGAAAGGAAAAAACAATCTGATCATTCCTCAGTGCTACCCGTTTCTGTCCTGTGTGGGCTGCTTAGCGAGACAGCAGGGGAATAAAGTACACCGAGAACCATGATGAAAACAAAACCTTCCGTGTGTTTGCCGTGTTTTGTTCCAGGGAAGCAGTTGACAAGTGCTGTTACTAATGCTTTCTCCCAGATGCATTCATGCTGGAGAGGAGGAAATGGGCTGCTTGGATTGTGGTCTTGGTGCCTTGCTATTCTGTACTCGTTATACATTTTAATCCTCTTTTAGTTACCTCCAGCTACTGTTTCTATGGTTTGGGTGTTTGTCCTTAATCAGTTGGCTCCACTTAAGGCAACTGAAATAAATGCTTTCTGTCCACTCACTGTCTGGGCCTTCCCCACCCTGAGTCTTGGCACATTCCTTCAAGAATGTCGTTACCGTCTGCTTGGGACAATGTCAGTGCAAATGTGAAGAAAATGGCGTCAGACTAGACTTGGGCTGCCACGCGTGGCAGCTGCCTGCACCTATTCCATTGGTTCATTTTGCTTTTCATTTTTCTCAGTTCCCCCAGTCCTCCCTCTCTGTTGAAATGTTGAAGTTTTAGCTGTCAGAGGCGACTGTAATCCTGCCCTAGGGTCTGGAGATGTGGAGGGACTTGCTCGTTATGGTGTTCTAACGTTCAGAACCAAGCAGTCTCCTTACTCTTACCATTTTAAGATGTGTGTAGTCTGACTTTAGAAGAAGTCCAAATTCCATCAGCTTTGATAGCATCAATCTGTAATTGGCATTCAGAATGCCGTTGGCATGCCAGTCTGTGATGGCATTAAAGACCTGTTAAAACACTTGAGCCCAACTTTATTAACCAAAACTGATACCACCACCTTTATCTTCTGAATAAAGTCCGCTTTATTTTTATTTTCAACATTTTGCTGCTTCGTTCTTTGTTTCAGATGTTGTCACTGCTCTGGTTGTGAAGTGAATGGTTTGGAAGAGGCTGGAGAGAGTGAGTGTGTGTGTGTGTGTGTGTGTGTGTGTGTGTGTGTGTGTGTGTGCGCGCACAAAGAGGGACTAAGCGTGTAAGTGAAATGGGTGAATTGCCACCTGAGTGAGACACAGACAAAGGTGACTACGCTGTAGGAGACCTATTGGGGAGACTGAGGAACTGGGGAGGTTGTCCTCGGTCTCCACAAGCTTTCAGGATAGGACCCTAGTGGTAGCCCACCCAAAGTTCCTATTTACTTATCCTGCAACAGTGAACTGTGTCTCCTTCCCTCTTCCTGAATCTTGTGTTTAAACTGGGTCCTTCCTTTGCAGTGGGTTCCTGTTGACGGGCCCAGTGGCACCCACCAACTGAACTGCCTTCCTTGCAGAGTAACAAGCTTGTGGCCCTCCAGCTTTCCCTTTGCACACTCCAGAAGGAAGCCCTGACACCTACTCTGCATACTTAGGAGTTATGTACTGCTCTCTCCATATGTTGTAGAATCAACAGTAGATATAGAAGTGATTATATGAGGGAAAGACAGTTGTGTCTTGTGTCTTATTGTGAAGATTACTGCGTGAGAGCGACTTGTCTGTCACAAAACTATTAGGTCATGAGCCACATCCATTGACCCAAGAACAGGTATGTTTCCAGTTCAGGCTGTTGTCCAGGAAGTTCTTGATCTCTGCAGGGCTGCAGATGACTACAATGTGACAGTTCCCTTGAATACTCCTCACTGAGTGTTTAATAGCCCTGAAGTGAACAACAGCAGGGGTGGTGGTGGTTACACTGTATCTTAACTGTCAGAACAAGCTTAGTCTCTGGTACCTTTCAATGTAAGGAGCAGAAAGGTTGCTAGGCTAGGGTCACAGGGAGTCCGCTGTGGCTGTGCGGGCCTACCCTGAAGATGCTGCCCTGCGTTTGCCGTTTCTGTCCAAGCACCATCTGCATGTATCCTAGGCTTGTTTACTCTTTGGTTGTGGCATTCACCACTGTCAGCGTAGGCTTGCTAATGCTGGTTACCCGGGGACTCACTCTGTAGACCAGGCTGGCCTCAAACTCAGATCCCCCTGCCTCTGCCTCCAAGTGCCGGCATTAAAGGTGTCTGCTAATGCATATGCTAATGTGCCCACTCCTGGTTAGCCTTGCCTTACCTTACTTTAGGTAAAATGAATGGCAACAGTATTGGTCAGTAATTAGCCATTATTTATATGGTATCCATTTTATGCAGGCGGTCAGATGCTAAGCCTGAAACAGCAATAAATCATTCATTTTAGTCCCATTTTAAAGATGAGGACTGGGACACAGAAGCTAAGAACCTCCCAGTGGCCCCTAGGCTGTGTGTGTACTGAGTATCAGTTGGTATTAGTGAAATTCAGTCCTGTGATCATTTTGTCTTAATTATGTGGTAAGATTGATTGCATACCTTTGACAACCGCTAAGCATTTTGTGGGGGCCTGGTGGACAACACAATGCCTCAGTGTCAAGGCACTTGACAGACAAACCTGACAGCCTGAGTTCCATTCCTGAGTGGTTTTCTGACCTTCACACACACTCCATGGCACGAGTGTGCCCACAGTGACGCACATACACAATAAAAATGCTGTTTCAGTAGTATGCTAACAGGATCTCTGCAAAGCCGGGTTGGTCTCAAACTTGAGATCTTGACCTTTGGAATGCTATGGTTACAGGTGTGTGCTACCATAGTAAGCTAAAAACAGTAAAACTCAACTTTAAGATTTATTTATTGGGGTTGGAGAGACTCAACACTTTTGGGTACTAGCTGTTTTTTCCAGCGGACCTGGGTTCAATTCCCGGCAATGCATGGTGGCTCACAACCATCTATAACTCAAGTCTCAGTCTGATGCCCTCTGTGGGACCAGGTGCACAATAGTGCACACACATATGTATAGGCAAAACACTCATACATTTACACACTAACGTTTTATTCTATTGCTGCATTTGGTAAGTGCATACCTTTAATCCCAGAACCCAGGAGGCAGAAATAGGAGTTCAAATCCTATCTGGTCTACATAAGTTCCAGGCCAGCCAGAGTGACATGCTGAGAAGCTGTCTCCAAAAACAAAAAGGTTATCTCAGTGGGAGGTAGCATGGGTCTGTGTGCACCACATGCATGCAGACATGCATTCGGATACCTTTGGAGTCTAGAGAGCATCAGATCCCCTCCCTGCAAGTGCAGTTTCAAAGGGTTGTGAGCCACCTGGTGTGGATGTTGGGAACTGAACCTGGGTCCTCTGTAAGAGCAGTAAGTGCTCTTAGCCACTGAACCATCTCTCTAGTCCCAACTATTTTGGGGGTGGCTGTGGCCTTCATACTGCCTCAACGCAAGTAGTGGGGTTATAGGCATGAACTACTATACCCAATAATAACTGCCAAACTCAATTCACTGGGTGGGGCTGGGAGGATGCCTGTGTGTGTGTGTGTGTGTGTGTGTGTGTGTGTCTGTCTGTCTGTCTGTCTGTCTGTCTGTCTGTCTAAGGTCGACTTTCTTCCTACTTGAAGTTTAAGCCAAACCATCTCCACTTCTGCTCCATTTCCCCCCTGAGCCAGAAGCTTCTTGAAACAGTCTGTGTGCCTGGTAGGCAGAAAGGCCCCAGGGTTGCTGAGTAAGCAGCACATCTGAACTACCCCAGCCCTACCTGCTGATTCCGCACAGTGCAGCCCAGGCAGGAAACCTGTGAGGCCTGGGTTACCTTCCTTTCCCGGGTGCTCCTTGGCCACAAGTCCCCAACAGCTGAGCTGTCTTCAGAGTGAAATGGCATTTAAACTTTCCATGCAGGCCTGAGGTCAATATGCAGAGGGGTAGCCTGTCACCATCCTGAGGATGATACAGTCGTGGACTGTCTGGTATGTTCTCCATAGCAATGACAGTCAGTGTTCTTTACTGAGTACTGCCCTCCAGCAATCCAGTCAATTAACCCTTTTTAGCCCTCACTGTCCTCATTTGTAAAATGAATTCCAGTGAAAGATAAGGCATAGGAATTTCGTAGTACAAGGCTTCGGACATAAATTAGATAATCATTCAATCAAATAACTACCAGACATTGAAGGCACTGGAGATACAATAAACTGAACTAAACACCAAACCCATTTTCTGTGGGGCTCTTATTCATGGGTATGAATACAAGGTATTCAATAACTGATAAAACTTGTTTTCCCTACTTTTCTGAGATAGGCTTTCTCTGTGTAGCCTTACCTGTCCTGAACTCACTATGTAGACCAGGCTGGCCTCGAACTCACAGAGATCAACCTGCCTCTGCCTCCCAAGTGCTGGAATTAAAGGCATAAACTACCACTGCCTGACTTTAAAACTTTCTTTTTAAAAGATTGAAGTATTTTTTTATCTGAAGTGTGTTCATGTTTTGCCTGCATGTATGCATGTGCACCGCATCTTTCCCTGGTGCAAGGGAGCATCCGGTTCCCTGGAACTGGAGTTAGAGATGGTTGTGAGCCACTGGGTAGGTGCCACGAATCAAACCCGGGTCCTACAGAAGAGCAACAAATGCTCTTAACTACTGATCCATCTCTCCAGCCCCTCCTCTTATTTTTAAAGATTTTTTTTTTTTTTTTACTTTGTGCACTATATTTATGGCTGGTGCTGGAAGAAGCCAGAAGAGGGTGTTGGATTCACTGGAACTGAAGTTAGAGGCAGGTGTGAGCCACCATGTGGGTGTTCGAAACTGAGTCTGGTCCTCTGCAAGAACAGCCAGGTCTCTTGATGGACGAGCCAACTTCCAGCCCTAGCTTTGCCTTTATTTATTTATTTTTATTTAATAAGCTTGGACTCATTGAAACTTGATGTGTAAACCAGGCAGGTTTTAAACTCTGTTCTTGCCTTCTGAGTGCTGGACTATAGATATAAGCTACTTTGCCCAGATTTAATTTTTTGCTGTTTCTGAGGTAGCAGGTCCAAGTTGCCCAGGTTGGGCTTGAATTCACAATCCTTGAGTGTTGGCCTCCCAATTAGCTGGGATTAGCAGCACTTCCCACCGGGGCTGGGTCAGTATCATTTTTGGAATTTTGTTTGGCAGCTGGGGATGTCCTCCGTGGTCAAGCAATTGCCTAGCATGCACAAAACCCAGGCTTGTCCCCAGCACCACCTACATAAATAATCTTGACTCTGGATAAAAATAAACATCCTTTTTGAGAAAATGAAACAGAATTGTAAAATAATACCACAACATATCCCATCTTCTCCAAGCCCTGCTCCTGGAGATCCTGGTTTCTCTGAGGTGCCTTGTGATCTCTGAAAGAACTGGGAAGTGAGTGCAGGGATGGCTTTACCCCACTGCCTTCACCTCCGTCCACGACCACTGCTCCCCATGACAGCCCACAGTGGTTGCGCAGTGCCCCTAACTTCCGGAGGTCTGGAAGTGAAGCATCGGAGGTGGCACCGAGTCCTGTGCTGTCACATGGATCTAATCAATTTTGCCCGCCAGCTATTTGAGTCATCTGGTTTTGATTCAGCCTAATGCCACTTCCTCCTACTCTTTTTCAGGCAAGAACGGGACAGGAAAGACCAAGTCTCTCTAGATCGAGAGTCATGGGAGTGGGAGACAGGCTCTCCCTGGTGGCTTCCAGGAAGGATGCTCCCAGGCTCCCGGCTTTAGCACTCTTGAGGACAGCAGTGGGTCCTCCCTCACCATACCTGGGAAGGTCAGTTAGGAACGGCAGTCTGACCAGCATCCAGCACATCTCCCTCTTCTAGCCTAGCTCCTTCCTCCGTTCCCCTTGCATTCCCCTGGGTTCCCCTTCTGTCCCCTCCACGATAGGAGCCCAGGTGCGCTCGGGGCTCTTGGAAGGACTTACACCAAGCCCAGCTTTCTCAGTCATAGTTACTAACAATGCAGAACATGCCTTCTAATCCTCCAGAGTTTATCTGTAAGGCTGTGTCATCTGTCACTCTTCCTAGACAACCTGAAGCCACGCCTTCCTCCCTTCTCTGTGACTGCTACCACCGGTGCCTTCCTCCCCTGGGCCCCAGTCCTGGAGCAAGCCCAGCACCTTCCATGCAGATACTAGGCAAGAGCTCTGCCACTGATCACACCCCCACCCATCGGGTAGATGGGAAGGCAGGCAGACTGGAACATAGTGGAACAGGCCAGCCCATTCAAAAGAACCAAGGGCAAGGTAGTGTTCTTTTCCTTCAGGCTCCACAGTTGCTCTTGTGAAGTAGGAGCCATGCAAAACTGGAGGTTTTTTGAGACTTTACAGCATAGCCCATGGTGGTCTCCACATCCCAATCCTCCCTCTGCCTCCCAAGTATTGAACTTACAGGTGGAGGCCTTCACGCCCAACTTTTCTTCATCTGGCTGCTTCTGCTTCCCAAGGGCCGGGACTAAAAGCAAGCACTACCATGCCTGGCTTCCAACTTTTTTTAAATTACCAATTTCTATTTTTATTTTTTTGACTCTTCTACCAGAATGTAAATTCCATGAGAGCAAAAAAGGCATACTTTTTACTATATCCTCCGCATCCAGTGCATCATGGGTGTTTGAGAATTGGGGGGGGGGGGAGGTAAGGGGTTTTCGAGACAGGGTTTCTCTGTGTAGTTTTGGTGCCTGTCCTGGATCTCGCTCTGTAGACCAGGCTGGCCTTGAACTCACAGAGATCTGCCTGACTCGGCCTCCCAAGTGCTGGGATCAAAGGCGTGCGCCATCGCCACCCAACAAGAAATTTTCCTAAAGTCAGGCATGTGGTCCACTTCTGCAGTCCTCTCCCTGAAGAGGTGAGCTGAAGGAGGAAAACTGCTCTGAGTTTGATGTCACAGAGGGAGACGATGTCTCTCTCAAAACAGCCCCCCAAGTAACTTTTGAATATTTTTATTAAGTAAATGCAATGACCGTGGACTGAGGTGCGTTCTTGTCCTTAGAATTGTCGGACATGAAAAAGCTAGAAATAGAATGTACTGAAATCAGGGCCAAGCTTAGGGGCAGGTTTTCAGGCATCTAAGTCTGTTGGGCTTTTGCCAAGAGCCACATAGAGCCCAGGATAGAACCACCTGGCTCTGGGGCACCAGGTGACTCACTTAGGCCCAGCAGCTGCAGGGGCTGACTCATCCTGGAGAGTACTCAGAGGGTACCTCGACCCACTGTCTTTTCCAGCAAGAGAGGGCCTGCTCTGGCCAGCTCTGCTCACTGAGGACTGTGGAGACAGCTGCCCTGTGCCCGGCCTCCAGTCTCCCATACCTCCTGTATCACAAGAGACATTGTGGAGCCTGAAGGGAAAGGACACCTACCTTGCCCTTGGGTCTAGGAGTGGGGTAACCTATGTGCCGGTCAGCTTGCCTTCTTATCTACAGGATAGGTGGGTCATCTACAAGCTCAGAGAAAGTGACTGCTTGCTTGGCCAGCAAGTAGCTGACCTGCCTTTGTGTTCTGAACTATAAAAGGGAGCAGGCCAGCCGGAGGAGGCCAAGCCAGTGAGAATCCCCTCCTTTGAAGAGAGTCCAAGACGGGGGCTGGCCATCCTGGGAGGAGCAGCTGACCCTAGCCTAGCATTTCTCCCTACAGTGGAGATGACAACTGCCCTTGATTCTCAAAGCTCCTGCAGAACAAGAGACCTTTTCTTTCATCTTCCCCTCCTCAGAGGCACTTCTGCTAGAAGCCAGAAGGCTGGGCTCAGGTTCCAGGGAGTCTTCCCGGCTAAATACCGACCCCACCAAAAGCCCCTTCCCTAGCCTCTGCCCTACCTGCAGGCTTTGCATCTACCTGGCCCGGAAGGCAAGGGCCCTCAGCTTTCCTCTGGCGATCCCCCCGCAGCAGTCAGGCTGCCTTTGCCTCTGTCCACGGTTCTTAATCCACCAGGGAACGAAAATGACTCATTAACATCTCCCAGGCATTCTCAGGGCACCTTGGCGTCTGATCCTTATTCTTGCCCCATTAGGGTAGCCTGTCGAGAATGATCTCCAGTGTAAGTCAGAGGTGAAGTAACTTGCCCAAGGTCACACAGTGGGAGCGTAGCAAAAAGACTCGTCTTCTGCCTGGCAGTTTGGCAGCTGCTCAAATCTTTGTGGAAAGGGTGAGATATGTTTCTACATCTCTCCAGCCTCTGGGAGCGTCTTTAATGAGGGTGGGAGGGCTGTCCGTCTTCCCAAACGAACATTTCATCTCCTTAGTTCACTCTCACTTTCAAAGTTAGATTTAACTCTAATGTCTCTGTGTTCAAGTGGAGAGATCAGACCGATGCCCCCTCCTCCGAGAGCAAAGAGTACATAGCCTGGTGATCTTTCTTCTCCAAAGACCAATAAATAAACAAAAATATCCCCCCCCCCAAATAAACAGCTCTACTTCTTCGCAAAATGTGCAGCCCCAAGTCCAGCCCGAGGCGCCCCAGCACACAGCACACAGTCCGCAGACACTGCGCCGGCCGGCGGGGAGGGGAGGCCGCGCGGCGGGGAGCGGGTGGGCGCCCGGCGCGCTGCCAGCCTCCGCCCGGCCGCACCGCGGGGGCCGCCGCCCCTCGCCACGTGGTGGTGGCAGCCGCGGGGTCCCGGGCGCCGGCCCAGCTGGAGAGACCCGGAGCAGCCGGGGAGGAGGAGGCGGAGGAGACGGCGGCGGCGGCGGCGGCGGCGGAGGAGGAGCGGGGCGGGCGAGCGGGAGGGAGGGGGCCGGGAGGGGAGGGGAGGGGGTGGGGAGAGACCCGGCGGCGGCGGCAGGGCGCGGAGCGGCGCGCGGTGCCAGGGGGTGGGGGCGCCGGGGCCGGTCAGGGGAGGGAGCCGGCGGAGGGGTGCGCTGCGACTGCGAGCAGGAGCCCGCGGCGGCTGTGAGTGCGGGCCGGGCCGGGGGGGAGGGGGAGGGGCGCGGCGGGCGCCCAGGGGCGCGGGAGGCCGGGGCCCGGGGCGCAGGTGGGCGAGCGCTCGGGCCCGGGGCGGAGCGGGGAGGGGTCGTGCGCCGCCGCCCGCAGCCTGCCCGCCGGCCCGACCGCCGCGGCTCAGTCGCCCGCCCCGGGCCCCGGCCGCGGTGGGGGAGGGGGCTGCGCGGTCTCGGCCCCCGAGAGGGGAGGGGCGAGCATTTCTGTCCGCCGATCCCGACGGCTGGGGAGGGAGAGCGGCTCTTTAAGGGACCGCGGGAGGGGCCCGGCCGGGACGGGCGCCCCCTCCCCAGTCGCCTGCGCGGGCGCTCGGCGCGCGCGGCCCCAGGATGCGGAGGAAGGAAGGCGGCTTGGGTCTCACGGCAGGGGTGTGTGGGGACGCCGAGTCCTCGAGTGGGGGCGGCCCGAGGTCGTGGGCAGGGGTCGAGGGGGTGTGTGTGATGAGCGCGGGCCAGCGGAGTAGGGGGAGGGGGGTGGCGTGGGCAAGAGAGGGTTAAAGGTGGGGCCAGCCCTACAAACACGCGCACACGCTCCTTACTCAGACCTGTCACCCGCCGCGTCTCGCCCGCACTTAGCCCGGGCTGCGGGGGAGGGGACTGGGGCCTGCACGGGTCGGAACTCGCGCCTTCGGAAGGGCCGAGCCCCCTGGCCGAGGCGCACACACCACGCTCCAGCGCGCGCACACACCTCGGACATTCCCATAGTGCCTCACGTGACACTCGGCCCGAACGTGCCCACCCTGCCCACACGCTCACGCACGCGTGCTCACACGCGCGCACACAACCTCCGGCCGCTTCCGAACTCCGCACTGACCCCCGGTCCTCCGCCCCGCAAAGGCGCCCATTGACGGCGGCACACCTCCACTCATTCACAGACACACACTACCCCCACATGCCAGCCACAGCCACACATTCATAAACAGGGCAGGGAGAAGTACACACGCACCCCCTCGCTGCCTACTCGTTTGGGAGCCCTGAGTCATTCCTGCCCCCCTCTCGGGGCTCCCCATGTCCCTGAGTGCGGGCACAACGGGACAGGCTGGAGTCTCCTTTAGTGGCCCCCCGGTCCCCTAGGCCCCCTTGCCCGGTTTGCTGCCTCTGACACTCAGCCAAGGACTTCCTGTAGGTCCCAGGTCAGGGGCTGGCTGCGCCTGGACGGTTGCCACAGCCCCGGTGCAGTTAGGGAGGCACTTCCTTTTCCTGAACTCTGGGATCCTGCGAGAGGAAGTTGGGCGGGGGCCGCCGAGGCCAGGCTGACTGGTGGGACTGGCCCTCCAGCAGCACTGGCCTTTCTTAGGAGCAAGCGACAGAGGCCTGGGATGGGGATCTTGGCGGCTGTCGAGGTATCTGGGAAAACAGAGGTCTGGGGAGGAGACCAAGCTGAGCCGTCCAGCCAGGTTCTGGATGGGCCGTGCCAGTGTTGGGCCAGCAGGCCTCCCCTCCACCCACTGGTCTTTCTGGGTTCTGGAAAGAGCCCTTCCCTGCTACTGTGGCTTCCTTGACCCTCTATCAGTTGTCCCCAGCCTGCGCTCATGCGGTCCATCTGGTTCCATCTCCTTCCCCTACACGCAGTGACAGCAGAGGGCAGATGTAACCTTCTGGGGGAGAGCGTGTTGTGGAATCTGGTCTCCCAGCTCCGTAGCTACCACAGGGTCCTCAGCCCAGCCTGGGGGAGTCGGGGACAAGCACCGGGTGGTCCTCTTCATGCTCTTCCTGCTCTCTCAGGAGGCCCAGTGTGGGCCGAAGCCCTTACCATGGAGTCCATGTTTGAAGATGACATCAGCATCCTGACCCAAGAAGCTTTAGGGCCCAGTGAGGTGTGGCTGGATGGTCCCGGAGACGCCTCACTCGGAGGCGACATGTGTTCTGCCTCCCATTTTGCTCTCATCACGGCCTATGGAGACATCAAGGAGCGGCTAGGGGGTCTGGAGAGAGAGAACGCCACCCTCCGCCGGCGCCTCAAAGTCTACGAGGTCAAGGTCAGAACCTGGACGGGGTGGGGAGCTGTGCAGTCCTGTTGTAAGGGTGGGGAGGGGTTCCACCAAGAGATTCCAAGGATGACAAAGAAGTCCTCAGAACTGGAGGCCCATCCTTGAAGAAGTGGCTGCTCCGTGTGTGAGCTCCTGCAGCCAGTGGGGTGGGGGTGGGGAGCTCGGCTTTGGAGTGGTGGTGGGTTCCGCTGGAGAGGGCAGGGGTAGAAGTCTCTGAGGCAGGTTGTAGGGTTGGGGCAGGGTGGTCATTGGGTGGGAAGCCAGGCTTCTCTGAGGAATTGCCCTCCCACAGTACCCGCTGATCACTGATTTTGGAGAGGAGCATGGCTTCCCTCTGTATGAAATCAAGGATGGCTCCCTGCTGGAGGTAGAGAAGGTCAGTCTGCAGCAGCGGCTTAACCAGTTCCAACATGAGGTAAGCCCTTGGCCTTAGCTTCCCAGCCAGCCCAGCTCCTTCAGCTTCTTCCCTCCATCCGTTTCTGGTGCCCATCACCCTGCCTCAGCCCCATCATGGCCTTTGACTGGAGGTGGCCACTGTCCTCCCTAAATCAGATTCAGCTCTCCCTTATTCCATTGGGAATGGGGTTGGGGAGATTCGTGGAGCCCCTCTGCCCCCTGTCAAGGATGACCCTGACCCTGGCACACCTCTCTGGCCTACCCAGTTGCAGAAGAATAAGGAGCAGGAAGAACAGCTCGGGGAGATGATCCAGGCTTACGAGAAACTCTGTGTGGAGAAAAACGACTTGGAGACAGAGCTGGGGGAGATGGTGAGGCCCAGAGAGTTGGGGGGGAGGTACCCCTGTACCTGATTGTGTGTATGAGCCCAGAGAGTGGGGAGAGGTACCCTTGTACCTGATTGTGTGATGAGCCCAGAGAGTGGGGGGGAGGTACCCCTGTACCTGATTGTGTGTATGAGCCCAGAGAGTGGGGGGGAGGTACCCCTGTACCTGACTGTGTGTATGAGCCCAGAGAGTGGGGGGGAGGTACCCCTGTACCTGACTGTGTATGAGCCCAGAGAGTGGGGGGAGGCACCCCTGTACCTGATTGTGTGATGAGCATTACCACCCTATGACTGTGTGGCCCCGTGTGTCATACACACCTGCTTGTGTGCATGCCTCCTGTATCCATGTGTGTCTCTCTGTGAATGCCTGCTTTGCTTTGTGAGGGAGAGAGTGCCATCCAGGTCATGGGTGACTCTGTTCTCTTGGCTATGCGGTGACCCTGTAGGACACTGTATTTGGCTCTCACGCTGCATCGAGCCTGTGCCTGGAGTGCTGTGCCTGGGAGAGGGTGTGAGGGACAGGAGGGGCCCCATAGCTCTAGAGATAGATGGATCTTGCCGTGAGTGATGGCAGTTAGCACGTGGCCATTTGTGTGAGCGTGTGGGCAGGTGGCAGGATCAGGAGACATGGCCTCTGTCAACTCCTCACTGTGACTGACCCTGGTCCAATTATTTGGCTTCCAGCCCTCATCTGAGAAGCAGGGTAAATGGTAACCCTCTCTCACTGAGCTGCTGTGAGGGGACTGGGACATTTGTGTAAAAGCGTTTTCCTTTTATAGTCGGAAGCATTTGTGAGGCGCTTGCTGCATGCCAGGCACTGTTCTTATCCCTCTACGCACACTTACTCATTTTAGCTCTCACAACAATCAAAAGAGGTAGGCGTGGTACTGCTATCCCCATTTTATACATGAGGTAGACGAAGCCCAGAAGTGGTTAAATCACATATGCAAATGGAAGTTATGTTCGCAAGGGGGTGGGGTGGCTGGACCTAGAGCCGAATGTTTGTATAAATGTCCCTGTGTGATCGTGACAGAGGAGAGGACTGGCCCTGACCTTGCCAGCCACAGTAGCCAGGAACATCTGCATTGCAGGTGCTGGGAGAGAAGACCTCCCACCTGTGGCCACTTGGAGTGTGAGCGTGGGGCACTCCAGCAGTCTCGGCTCTAGTTTGGGTCTGGGGGTCCATGGGGCTCCCTGGTCCTGCATAGACTCTGAACCGTCCGTCCGTCTTTCCCTGCAGCGGGCCCTGGTGGAGACCCACTTGCGGCAGATCTGTGGTCTGGAGCAGCAGCTGCAGCAGCAGCAAGGTCTCCGGGAAGCGGCCTTCCCCAGCCTGAGCCCCCCGCCTGCCCCTGCCACACCCTGTCCTGACCTGGACCTGCACTATCTGGCTTTGAGAGGGGGACCTGCCTTGGGTCACGGTGAGATCTCAGTGACCTCTGCCTTCCTGATCTCCAAATCTCCAACTGTGACTCCCATTTCAGTGTCACTGGGCACCTCTGCCTTGCCTAGAGTCTCAAGACAATTTTTTTATTTGTTTGTTTGCTTGCTTGCTTGTTTGAGATAGAGTCTTACTATATAGCCCTCGTTGGTCTGGAATTTACTATGTACACCAGGCTATCCTTGAACTTGGAATGATACTCCTTATTCTGCCTCCCTGGTGCTGAGATTACAGTCACGTGACACTACACTCTTTGCAATAGCTTAAAGCTGTTCAAAATTATTCCATTCTCCTTTCCAACTGTTCTTTCACCTCAACCACCCTTCCACAAATTCTCCCACTGACATCCCTTTGCTATTCAGAGCATACAATTCGTGGGTGTGCCAGCAGAGGGCGTCCCCACTCAGCGTCCCCTTAGGCTGTGATTAGAAGAGGCCCCTGAGGATGCTCGAGACTTCTGGTTCTAGCCTGAGATACCTTCCAGAGGACATGTTATCTGCCCCACCCCCACCCTCACCCCCGACCCCCTGGCCCACAGGAGGACCGAATCTGCGTCTACCCTACCCTTGTTTCTCTTATAATGGTGTCTCACCGTTGGCTGTTTGGCTTTCTGGCTCCTCTCAGTACCTGGGGCTGAGTCCCCACCCTACCCGTTTCACATTGTGTGGATCTGGGAGTCAACGGAGGCAGCCGGAGCCTCCCTGACATCGTCTTGTCCCCCGACAGCAGGTTGGCCTGGCCCTGCTAGCGTCGATGTGAGCGAGCTGGAGCGAAGGCAGCTGGAAGAGGCCCTGGAGGCCGCGCAGGGGGAGGCACGGGGGGCTCAGCTTCGGGAAGAGCAGCTCCAGGCGGAGTGTGAGAGGCTGCAGGGCGAGCTGAAGCAGCTGCAGGAGACGCGGGCCCAGGTAGAGGGGCTTCGGAGGAGCTGCCCTTGGTGGGAAGGGCTGGACGAGCAGGGGAGGGGTGAGGCCGGAGGGGAGGCTGGGCTCTGACCGCTACTTTTCTCCTCAGGATCTGGCCTCCAACCAGTCGGAATGTGACATGGCTTGGGTAAAGAGAGTCGGGGACGATCAGTAAGTCACATCTGTCACCCCATGCGCGAGGGGCCTACCTCCAGTCTCCATAGTTGGCTTTCCATCCGTCCACATTATTTGAGTGGCCTCTCTTCCTAGGTCTTGGGGTGTGGTGTCTGGGTTGCTTGCACTTTCGCCCTGTTACAGGAAGCAGGGAGGGGCTCTGGAGTATTCGGGTTCTGGGACCAGACTCATCTTTTCTCAAGGTTTGGGTTGGGGAATGCGCTCGGTAGCTCCGACGCCCTGGTCTGTGTTCCCTGATGAGTTTTCTCTACCAGAGACAAAACTTAGAGGTGAGTGCATCCACTGTCACCTGGGAGGAGGGAGATGCCTCCCTCGTTTTAGGATTTGAACCTGCCTTGTCTGTTCATCTAAAGGGAGCAGTCCTTGAGATGGGTAGAGAGTAGACTCCCACAGGAGAGAGGGCCTGAAAAGTGGGGAAGAAGCTGTGTGTTGGGCGGGGCGGGGTGCATGGCAGTGGGGTCCTGGGATGTGCTGGGCAGCAAAGGGTGACGGGCAGCAGCAATGGAGGCCGGCATCTTCCACAGCTCATCCTCACCCACTTCTGAGAAACAGTGCTTAAACCTCCTTTTGCTTCGTTCCTCTCTCGTGTGAGAGGAGGCCAGTTAGTGGTACTAGTTAGTGGTACAAGCTTCGTACATTCCTTACCAGAGAAGTCAGGCCTGAGAGGGGCAGGAATTAACCTTCCCTCACAGGGCATACCCCGTTCCCAGGATCCCAGGGGTCCTCCCTCTCAACAGGTTTCCTTGGCATCCTACCCGCTTCTGGCCAGTTAGGGGTACCCCTTGCTTCCTTCCCCACCCTGGGGTGAGGGCCTGGGTGGGGCTGTGACAGCTGAGAGGGTGAGAACCTAGTTTGTGGGACCCCTCCCTCAGCTAGGCTTCTGTGGGGGATGGGAGGGAGTTCTGCGGAAAGGGTCCACCCTAGCTTGTGGCTGGGCCTCTGGGACCATTGTCGCCATGTGTTCAAACCTGGAACGCACACGTACCCACATAGAGTAGACCCTTGCCTAGCCCCGAAGGTCCCCTTAGGGTCAGTGATTCCAACCTCTTCTTATAGTGAAAGTTCCTGCACTCAGTGTAGACTTTGGCAGGGCTGGATCCCAGGACTCTTCCTGTCCTGGGAAAAGGCCTTCCGTTCTTGACTTGGCCTTTGCCCCTCTGGACCCTGGGTTCCCCTCCTGGGCTCAGGAGTCAGTCACTGCTGCAGGATGTGAGAGGGAGGTGAGGAAAAGCGTGGGAAGGGGCAGAGAGACCAGCAGATCCTCCAGGGCCGGGGCTGCAGGTGCCCAGTGACAGAGAAAACCATCTCAGAAAGTGTTTGCAGGCTCTGTCAGCCTTATTGCTTGTTCTGGCCAAACCAGCTCCTTCCCTCCCAACCAAGGGGAGCTGGCTGAGGAAATTCTCCCAAGGTGCTACACGAGCCTGTGGCTTCTGTAGGCTTCCAGGACCTGTGTCAGCCCTGCAGGCCCTGCCCGATGCTCCGGGACAGCCCCAGTGTGGCAGGATCAATTCTCAGAGGAAGTCCTCACTCCCCTGGTAGTTTTATTTTCTTATAAATTCAGCCTTTTTGGTAGTAGGCAATTCCCTGGGGCTTCCTCCCCCCGCCCCGCCCCCCACCTAAGGATGGCCCAGTCACTTCCTTTCCTCTCCCAGGATCAGCAGCCCCTCTTCTCTCTGCTTCTGCTGACTCCGGATCAAGTGGGAATTTTATTGATGGGCTTTCCCGGGAATGAAACGCTGTCACTAAATTATCTGGGGGAAGAGGGCAGCAGTTCCTGAGCCCAGTCCGCCTCTAGGAATTAATCTTCTCATCCTGAAAGGTGCCTTCAGTCTCTCTTGTTCGCCGGGGCAGCCAAATTGGTCTCAGGGATCCCCCGTTAAAGCATCTCCTTACCCCAGTCTCCCCTGTACGAACCCCACCCTGTGCGATCTGTGCCTGGGAGCAGGCCTTGGAGGCTACGGCCCCTCGTTCTCAGCTCCGGGCCCACAAACTCTAGCCACCAGTGGTTCACAGCAGGCAGGACTGACACCAAGCCAGACAGACCGGCTGCCGTTCTCCGGGTCTGACCTGGGCTCCGAGTCTCTCGGATAGCTTGCTTCCTGGTGGTCAGAGCTCAGGGGCCAGATGGCCCCAGAGGAAGAAGAATGATGAGGGAGAGGAGGTTGGAGGAGGCAGTGGAGTTCACCGAGCATGCGAGGAGGATGTTCAGGAGGGCCAGGACCCAGGAAGGTCCCAGCCAAGGCGACATGTGTAGGACACATGTGGGGACAGTCCCCTCCCCTGGCCTGTGGATACCTGGGTGGGACCGTTTGAAAGTATGGCCAGTGCTGGGAGCCAGAGACACTTGAGTCACTGCTTGAGGGAGAGAGGGCTCTGGAAGGTAGATGGGGTCTTATTGGTGAGGGGATCCAGTGAAAAGATGGGGTACACATGGGTGATGAGGGGGAAACCATAAATTATAGACCTTTCTTTTTTCCTAGTGTGGGGGGCTCAGGGTTGCAACCTGGGACCTTTTCCGCCCACCCCCCCACCCCCTCTCTCCACCCACAAGCCTCTGCGTGGGCTGTGGTTTGGTGGTGGGGAAGTGTGAACTCAGAAGAGAGAGGATGGAAACTCTGCACAGAGGTCAAGGGCAGTGTGGGGTGGGTCAGGACGGAAGTCGGAGACCCCCTGTACCCTGAGCCCAGCCTCCTGCCCCCAGAGCCGGCAGGCCCCGAGGCCGCCTCCTTTAGGCTTCTCACCCTCCCTACTTCCTTCCCTCAAGTCTCCTTCAGCCTGAGACACAGAGCACAAAAAAAATCAACCCTGAGCACTTGTGGCCGCAGGGCACCCTGAGGGTGGGCAGGGGTTCTGCTGGCCTCGGACCGTGGGGTTTGAAGGCATTTCCAGCCCGGTGCCTGCCGGTTGGGCCCAGAGCTAAGAGGCGCTCTGGTTATCATTCTCCCCACAGCAGACCAGTGTATCCTCCTCCCCTCTCCTCACCGAGTGGTTTTTGTTGTTCTTTGTCTGAGCTTTGGTTAGGTTTTTGTTTTTTAAGACAGCACATAGCCCAGGCCATCTTGAACTTGCTGTGTAGCCGAGGATGACTTTAAATTCCTGTTCTGCCTCTCCCTCCATGTGCGAACATCACAGCATGGACTACCAGCTGGGGTTTTTTTTTCCCCGCTTTTCTTTTTGAGACAGGGTCACACTGTGTATCTCTGACTGTCCTGAAACTTGCTATGTAGACCAGGCTGGACTAGAACTCACAGAGTGCTATATAGCCCAGGCTGGCCTCTCCTTCCCAAGTGCTAGGATTATAGACATGAGCCACCATGTCCAGCATGCTAAATAAATCTTAAGCCGGTATCTTTTTTTTCCTTTTCTTATTTTATTTATTTCTCTTCTCTCTTTTCATCTATAGGTCCTTTAATATATATTATGGCTTCCATTGTAGTGTTTTTATGGAACTTCTTAGTGTGTGATTAAGTAGTTCTCTGTTTTTTTTTTTAAGCCAATATCTTAAAAAAAAAAAAAAAAAAAAAAAAAGCCCAAGCCCCAAAGTGGACTTTCTCATGATGTCCACTTCACTCTCATAAACACGAGGCATAAACAGTTCCGGCACTAGGGAAGGGCAGTCCAGGCAGGTCCCAGCAAGCAGGGTGATGAGGCTGACTGTTGGCCTGTTGAGGTGGTTCTGCAGGTAGGAGGCCTTTTATACAAGGGTGACCATGTGATTTGTTGACCAAATTGCATCACTTTTGAAAGTGAAAGGGGACACTATTAATTATGCAACAACTCGTGTGAGCAAGGACAGGCCTGGGCAAACAAGGGCCCCTGGTTCCAGTCCAACTGTGGGCTGCTCAGCCCCGCTGTGTCTAGGGAAGCTTCTGGACCCATAGCCGTCCAGTACTGCCTGGTGGAGGCTGCCATGAAGAGCTTGGGTCTGGGGACCACAAGTCATAGCTGGCCGAGGAGCATGAAAGGCTCAAGGCTCCGGAAAGGAAGTGGTAGATCACTGGCTTGTTGCAAAGCGACTTCCTCCTCCGCCAGCCCGCAACCTCAAGTCCGCTCCACGGCCTGGTGCCTGTGGTCCCCTCCCTGAGGGTCTGGCAGGCGGGAAGACTGGTGTTGGGTGTGCCCGTGGGTGGGTGGAAAGTTTGGCCCCTAAATTCCCCTGCTGGGTGGGGTGGCTGGGGCAGCTAGGGGCAGCCAGGGGTAAGGATGGACAGGCTGGGAATGCTGGGTTTCTGGTTTTTCCCAGGTCTGCATCAGATGACGGTTCTGACCACAGGACAGCTATAGTCCGATTCTTTCCCCAGCCTTTACACTGCACAGGACCTGACTTTGCCCCTATCCCTAATCCTGACCCCCAACTGTGTCCATAACCATGGCCACAGAAGAACTATCAGCCCCGTACCTTTCATCCTGACTTGAAGTCCGTCTCCAAGCCTCACCCCGTCCCTTAGGGCTGGCCGGAGTCCTGAATTCTCGCTGCACTAATGCAGCGGGGCCTGTGTGTGTGTGTGTGTGTGTGTGTGTGTGTGTGTGTGTGTGTAGGTTGTCTGTGAGGCTCCGAAGCTCCTTTGAGGCAGAAAGAGACTTTGGAGAGGATGTTCAGGCCTTTGACCTTCCTGGATTGCAGTTGCTTTATTAGTGACCGTGGGGACAATTGCTTTCGGGAGGGACTTTGAGATCCCGGGATTACTGGTGGGAAGGATGACGACAGGTTAAGTCAGGGAAGAGTAGAAGCCCTCTCCTCTGCCAGCTCTGCCATTTGTGCTCCGGCGGCGGCGTCTCCACAGATGCCAACCCAGCGGGCCGAGGCGCTGAGAGCAAGTGTGTTGAATCACTGCCTCGCGCCAGCTCTTAACCACTCTGATCTTCCGCTCCCTCATATGTCTGTCGCCCTCTTCACTCTTCCCGGGGCAGGAGTGGTGGCTCTCGAAACACCTGGGCTGCCTCGAAAACCTTCAGCCTCTTCCTCCTCCTCATTCTCTTCTGCTCTCCCACTGTATTTCTCCCGCTTTCTTGAGGTTTGGTGTGTGTGTGTGTGTGTGTGTGTGTGTGTGTGTGTGTGTGTGTGTGTAATGCTTAGCAGCTGGGAGTTTGGAATCTCGGAGGCTGGTGCTCTTCTCCAGCTTTAGGACATGGCCAAGTGACTTGACGTCTGGGGAACCTATCTTCTTACCTGTGAGGTAGATTGGCATAGGGTGGTCATGAAGCCAAATAAAGTTCGCAGCACTGTGCCTGGCCCATGACCAGCATTCGTATAGACCAGGGCAGCGTGTGCCACTCGCTGCTCACATGACCTGTTCCTCCTCGAGTCATGATAGTGGAAAAGTCTCTCAGGTGTGGCCAGGAAGTCAGGAAGCAGGGCGTCTATTTAGACGCACATGTGAGGCTTGGGTTGTGTTGTCAAGTTGAGATTTTTTTTCCACTGAATTGGCGGTGTTTTCAGTGAGTCATTCTGATGGCGTAGCATCTTCACCCATCAGTGTGTGAGGAGAGCGACGCCCAAAGAAGCGGCATGTCCCACAGGACTGTGAGGTGTCAGGAGGAGGCCAGAGCTCTTCACCCTGTCCAGGGTCTCAGAGGTCTTTGTGAGGGTGGCCTGGGGCTCTTGGAGGACTGGAGCTTGCTCCAAGATCTCAGTGTCAGCTTAGAGAGAGGCTGAGCATGCTGAGGTAGGGCTTTCTTCCTTCTGTTTCTTGAAACCCCATCTTTTTCACTGCGAGGAGAGTGCCAGGCACTGGGCTGTGGAAACTAGGGTGCCTCCTGACAAGGGAGCCAGCAGGGGAGAAAGGGGCCCCGGGGAACTGAACTGACAGGTGAGATCTCCCAGGCAGAGTGTGAAAGAGACGACCTGTATCTGTCACCTGAGATACAGCAGGCACGGTGGATGGGGAAAACAACTGTGCTCTGTGGCAAAGGGGACACTCCATAACTGCCCCTTCCAGAGTTCCTTCTGGCTCCCGCCGCTGAGTGGACAGCATGATCCCGTCCCCAGAGGTCCCCATTCTGACTAGGAACACTGCAGCTCCTGCTCTCAGATGGCTTTCAGTCTGAAAGCTGAAGCTTCCCTGGAGAGTCCCCGGTTTGGTGTGGGACATGCCTGGACTTCCCACTCTCATAGGAAAATGCCATTTCTTCCCACAGACTTGTGGGATGAAGGTGGTGGGGCAGAGGATGCATTTCACAGACACGAGGCCTGAGATATGGTGGCATGGTAGCCATGGAGTCCAAGTCAGGGTTCCCTGGCCGACTCCTGTCTTGGAAGATGGGTGGTGAGGCCTGGTTATCCCTAAGAAGTAGGTTTAGCACCCAGATGCCCTACTGTAATTGGATTAAAAGTAGTGTTGCACCCTGCCCCCAGACTGGTAAGAGTGCCAGCCCCTAAGCCAGAGTGAGGAGCACAGGCATTGCCTGTTCTCTGAAGCTCCAGCCTCCCTCCCTGCCTCTGCTCTCCGGATAGCACACTCCCTGCCTCACACTCCTCACACCCGCCTCATGCATCCCCAGCCTCCTGCCCTCACCGCTCCCTCTGGGTGCATCATTGCAGGAGCTCCTGGGAGGAGGTTCACCCTCCAAAGCGTCTGTTACTCTCCCCCCGACCCCCACCCCCCAGCTTCTGAAGTTCCAGGGTCCCTTCTGGAGTTGTAGAGGCAGAAGAGCTAAGGAGAGCCACACCCTTGCCTTCAGATTGCTCCCGGCCCTGTTCAAGCCCAGAACACAGATGAAGGCAGGTCCAAAGGCCATGGTAGAACTCCTGTGAGGTCAGAATTGCTCCTGGGATGGGGTGTCTGGGGTGCCCAAAGGAAGAAAAGGGTCCTTTGCTGAACTTAGGAGTGAGTCTACCCCAGCTCCAGGAGAATGGGTGTCCCCAGCTCCAGGAGAGCGGATGTTGAAGAGGTTGCAGGAAGTGAACTGGATGGAAGAAGCCATTTCTGAACCTGTACCGAGTAACGAGCCTGAACAAAGAGCTGGGAATAGAAATGCAATGATATGGTTCCCAATGAAAGTCCACAGCAAGGCAGCCTTTGAGAAGTGCTCAGTTTGGGTGGCACACCCTGCCAAGTGGGCAGTGCCCAGCAGCTTCTCATAAGGATCTGAATGGAAAGGGCAGGACGGGTGTGTACAGCGAGGTCCTGAGAGGTCTGAGGCTAGGAGCACTAGGCATGTTTTAGGTAGAGACGAGAGCAGTGGGCCTGGAACGGGGCCAACGTGGAGGGGAGCCGAGTGTTACCTAAGGAATGGCTTCATCACAGCCTGTGCAGAGTGGTCCCCAGTGTTTTCAAGGTTGAGGGTGTTTTTTTAAACACTTTTTTTTTTTCCGAGACAGGGTTTCTTTGTGTAGTTTTGGTGCCTGTCCTGGATCTCTCTCTCTCTCTGTGTAGACCAGGCTGGCCTCAAACTCAGAGAGATCTGCCTGGCTCTGCTTCCCGAGTGCTGGGATTAAAGGCGTGCGCCACCACTCCCCAGCTGAGGGTGTTTTTATGGGTCCCCCTCTCCCAGCACACAGATCACTTGTTTATTTTACTGGATATTGGGTATTACAATTTTGGGATTGTAGCCAGTATTGAACCAAGGACCTCCCATTTGCTAGGCAAGTGTTCTACCCTAGAGTTACATTTTACGACAGGATCTCACCAGACTAACCCCGAACCTGTTCTGTACCCCAGGCAGTCAGCGTCTGCATCAGCCTCCTGCGCAGCAGGGATTGTGGCCTCGACACCAGGGGCCTGTGCTATTTTACACTCTGAGAAAATGTGCGCTGTACATGTAGTATGTGGCTTTCTTAGGAATCTGTTTTGTCATGGCAGTCTCTGCACCAATTAGGAAAACATTCACACACACCTGTATGAACTATGGTCAGCCTCTAAATGGAATTCAGGGACCCCTTGGAATCTTTCTATTCCACATCCTTGCCCTAGGCGGGGAACCTGGGCTCCAATGTGGGGAACGTCTCTGGAAGCAGAGGGAGGCTCCCCCAGAAGAGGTGGACCCTAAAGGCAGAGAGGAATCCTGCAGCTGGGGTAGGTGCTGAAGATGCAAGGCAGAGCGGGTTCTTTTCTCCGGCTGGGGCAGAAGAACCACATCCCTTTTCTTCCCCACCCCTTGCCCTCTGACCTCAGGGTGAACTTGGCGCTGGCCTACACGGAACTGACGGAGGAGCTGGGTCGGCTTCGGGAGTTGAGTTCCCTGCAGGGGAGGATCTTGAGAACTTTGCTGCAAGAGCAGGCCCCCCGAAACGCAGGTGAGACTGCCAGAGCCGGACAGGCCCCCAGTGTGGGGAGCAGGGGCGCTGGGCCCAGGAGCCACCTCCCCATCCCTGGGTGGGCATTGTCCCCGCAAGCCCCTGGCTCGCCACTCCACCTCGCTATCTCTTTCCCAGGCCAAAGGCACTCGCCGCTGTCGCAGCGCCACTCCCCGGCCCCCGCGTGCCCCTCGCCCTCCCCGCCTGCCAGACCGCCGCCCTGTGCCCCGTGCCAGTCCCCAGCCGCGCAGCGCCGCTCGCCGGTGCCCCATTGCCCTTCGCCTCAGCAGCGCCGCTCGCCCGCCTCGCCCTCCTGCCCGTCGCCGGTCCCACAGCGCCGCTCGCCGGTGCCGCCATCGTGCCAGTCACCCAGCCCGCAGCGCCGCTCGCCGGTGCCACCCAGCTGCCCGGCCCCGCAGCCCCGGCCGCCGCCGCCCCCCGGCGAGAGGACGCTGGCCGAGCGCGCCTACGCCAAGCCGCCCAGCCACCACGCCAAGGCCGGCTTCCAGGGCCGCCGCAGCTACTCGGAGCTGGCGGAGGGCGCGGCCTATGCCAGTGCCTCCCCCGCCTGGCTGCAGGCCGAGGCCGCCACGCTCCCCAAGCCCCGCGCCTACGGCGGCGAGCTCTACGGGCCCGGCAGGCCGCTCAGCCCGCGCCGCGCCTTCGAGGGCATCCGCCTGCGCTTTGAGAAGCAGCCGTCGGAGGAGGAGGAGTGGGCCATGCCCGCCAGCCCGCCCAGTCCCGAAGCGGGCACCATCCGCTGCGCCTCATTCTGTGCGGGCTTCCCCATCCCGGAGTCACCTGCAGCCACCGCCTACGCCCACGCTGAGCACGCACAGTCCTGGCCATCCATCAATGTGAGTAGTGTCCTGCTTCCCTTAGCCGGGCTACCTTGAGGTGCCCAGGAGAGAACCTGCTCTCCCTCTGGAGTCCCACCCTGTTGCTTATCTTCATACGTGGTAGGCAGGGGCGACCCGCAAACACCCCCCCCAGCTTAATAGAGACCTCCCTTTCCCTCTCCCTCGGTTTCCAGTTGGTAGGAACAAGCCCCCACCGCCACCTGCACTATTAAAAGTATGGTCCTCAGCCGGGCGGTGGTGGCGCACGCCTTTAATCCCAGCACTCGGGAGGCAGAGGCAGGCGGATCTCTGTGAGTTCGAGGCCAGCCTGGACTACCAAGTGAGTTCCAGGAAAGGCGCAAAGCTACACAAAGAAACCCTGTCTCGAAAAACCAAAAAAAAAAAAAAAAAAAAAAAAAAAAAAAAAAAAAAAAAAGTATGGTCCTCAAAGTGACAGCCCTAGCTTTGATTCCGACTCCACTGCGTAGTATCTGAAGGACCTCTTGCAAATTCTGTCAGTTTTCTCATCAGCAGAATGAGGACCATGATGCTATTACCTTAGTGAGTTTTTAGGAGGCAATGATCCTAAATCAGTTCTTGGATTGTGATGGGTGTCTCAAGCATACTATTATGTTGGGGCCAAAGCACGGGGATACTAAAAGGGGCAGAACATGGACCCACACGGGACAGGCCTGCCTATCAAGTTCCCCACTTCAAGCCTCAGATCCTGGGCTCTTTTCTGCCTGTCCTGCATAATAACCCGTTTCAGAGCTCCATCATTTCACTGAAATAATGAGTTTCCTGAGTGCCATAGCTACCCCTTGCCACCTGGAAGGACCCGAATATATTCCAGAGCCAGACAGGAAATTACTTGGGGTCTGTACCTTGTTTGCAGTTGTCCAGTGCTTTAAGTCAGCTGTGCCCCGGCGACTCTGGAGGCAGGTTGAGGTCTTGGTTTCCCTCTTCCCTGGTGTGCCCCAGCTCACTGGACAGTGATTCTCATTCACGCTTTCTAAGACCTGAGCCCTGGGCAAAGCACTGGGTGTTGGCTGGTGGCTGTAGTGTATGTCGAGGGTGGTGCTGGAGCAAGGATAGCCAGGCCCTTCTGAATGCTGTAGCCCTCCCTGTTGCGGGTCCCGGGAAAGAGCAGGCTGGGGTGTGAGGCCGACTCTAAGTGGTGTCACTGTCTCCCTGCAGCTACTGATGGAGACGGTGGGCTCTGACATCCGCAGCTGCCCCCTCTGCCAGCTGGGCTTCCCTGTTGGGTACCCAGACGATGCCCTCATCAAACACATCGACTCCCACCTGGAGAACAGCAAGATCTAGGGCGCCTCTCCCGCAACTGGCTGTTTCTCTGCTCTCTCATCGCCCCCCCAAACACTCACTTTGAATGCTGCATGAATCTCGTGGGGGGCCCCTGCCCCTTGCGGTCCCCAGATACCTCCACTAGCTACCGAGTCGATGTGTGCGTGCCGTCTTCCCTGGTCCAGGCACCACCCAGCTCTGGCTCTTTCCCGGAGGTTGACCGAGGCTCTCTCTATCTTCCTGGTTTCCTCTGGGGAGTGGGGGTCTGGTCTGGGATGGGGAGGACAAACCCTCCACCCCTCTCTCTCTCTCTCTCTGCCTTTCTGTTTTTCAACAAAGTTGGATCCAAGAAGAAGTCTAGTGCTCGTGGGAGGGAGAGGAGGAGGGGTCAAGAGCCCTGGGAACCCCTTCCCAGTATCCGTCTTTCCCGGGCAGTGGTCTTCCAGGGAAGACCTCTCGAGAGGGTCTCAGAGCCTGCCCTGCACACTGATGCCAGCCCTCTGTCTCATGCTCAACCAGCCTGGGGCTCGTGGTATTGGGGAAGGAGGCATCTTTTTTTTTCTCACTAGTCACTGCAGGCCAGCTCTGTTCTCCCCCTCTGCCCACCCTGGGGAACAGGGAAGGTGGCGGAAGGGTGGGAGGACCCTGCAGGCCTTCGATGATCCAGTCCAAAGGGGCTGCCTTGAGGCTGGGACTCCTGGGCCATCACCCTCAGTCCGGGTGACTGTCTGGCACCCTCGCAGGCCTGGGCCCTTCCAGAGTCCCTGGCACTAAGGTGCAGATCATCAAGGCCGATGCCTCCATGCTCCCCCATTGCAGCTCCTGACACCCTAGGTGCCCCGGAGCCCAGGTGTGACTCAGCCTGTGTTTGCTGGGTGGGTGTGATCAGCCCCTCCCTCCCAGGCCAGAACCTGAGAATGGGCCCTGGGTGCTGTGGAGATCAACTTCAAAAGAGCTAATCCCCTTCCCATACCCACCCACCCACCCACCCCTATATTCCCTCTGTGAAATCTACCTCAGAGCCGTCCCCTCAGAAAGACAGGGGAGCGGGAGGCTGGGGCCCCAGGCTGAGGTGGGAGCCTCCTGAGGGAGCCTGCTGCCCACTATGAATCCACCCCTCACGTTGAGCCTCCCTGGGGCCTTGGCCAGCCGGTGGCAGTGAGAACCACTGTCCACCGCGTGTACCATTCTGATCCAAATCTTCCAGGCCCTCTCCCCACACCCCTCCTTCCTCTGTGCAGGGGGTGAGGGGTGTGTCAGCAGGGAAGGGGCAAGGACTCCAGAGACACATCATTGTACCCTGAGTGTTCCCCAGGGAGGGGACATGGGGAAGGGGGCCTGTGGAGGGGAGAGAGGACCTTGTGTTCTCTGAACAAGTTCAAAGTCCAAATAAAACTTACCTGTTCCATCTGCGCTCAGCCCGTGCTTCGGGGGGGGGGGGGGGGGGGGCCTTGACCCTCACTTGCAAGGTCTTGGAAACTGGCTCCGGGACCATAGCCACTGCGGGGCCGGCACTAGAAAGTGTGGATGCCCACATTCTATGATCCTGTTGATCATACTGACAGCTGGTCACACATGGCTTCTGTCTTCATTTAGAACAGGTCTGAAGCACTAGGAAGAGGCCAGGCTCAACTGCTACCTCAAACACCCCAAACTTAGGAGGTCAGAGCAGGGTCATGAACTCATGACTTTTGCCTCAGCCTTGGCTGTGCTCTCTGGAGAAAAAAGAAAAAAACACGTCTGAGTTATTCATTCATTGACTCTAATTTTAATCTTTTATTTCCACAAGACTTTTTTTTTTTTTTTTAGCTGAATGGTCACTTAAAAGCAGAAAAAGGGCTGCCGGGCGTGGTAGCGCACGCCTTTAATCCCAGCACTTGGGAGGCAGAGGCAGGCAGATCTCTGTGAGTTCGAGGCCAGCCTGGACTACCAAGTGAGCTCCAGGAAAGGCGCAAAGCTACGCAGAGAAACCCTGTCTCGAAAAACCAAAAAAAAAAAAAAAAAAAAAAAAGCAGAAAAAGGGACTTGGGGAGGACTATGTGTGGCTTAGTGGGAAGATTCTTGTCCAGCATACACAAAGGCCCTGGTTTGAACCCCTGGTACTGGAAAGAAAATACTGACACAGGGCATGGCAGTCCATGTCTTTAATTCCAGCACTCAGGAGGCAGAGGCAGGGGGATCTCTGAGTTCGAGGCCAGCCTGGTCTACAGAGCGAGTTCCAGGACAGCCAGGGCTACACAGAGAAATGCTGTCTTGAAAACAACAACAAAATAAGAAAACTGCAGGACGTGGAGGCCTTTGTTGGTCCGTGGTTGAGTTCAGCTCTAGAACAGGGCAGCTGTCCCTCCACATGTCACAGCAAGGGCCAGCCTCCCCGACTCCTGTGTTGAAATCAGCAACTGCCGTCTGCAGCCAAGACCTTCCAGAGTGCCAAGAAAGGTAGACCCCCTTGCAGATGTGGCTCATAGCCCTGAGAAAGAAGATTCTAGAACATCTGGTATATGAGTGCTTAGTGGCCCCCATGGCTCTGGAAGCACCGACTAGTGTGACACAGACTAAGGGGTGTCTTGGGGACACAGAAGGCAAGGGAAACCCTGGGCCTTGGGAAGAGGCAGAAGAGGGCCTGAGTGAGCTGGCACACGGGCACAGGCAGCCCGGGTCACCTGCCCGCAGCCCTTGAGGGTGACCGAGGGTGGGAGGGGACCCAGGTATCCTGTCTGGGCTTTCCCCTGTCATCAGGGTGAAGAGAACAGGGGACACAGGGAGCAGACTCTGGCAGCTTGTCTCCCTGATTTCTAGGGGCCCGGGAAAGGCTCAGGTACAGGGCAGAACGTTGCTGGGGGCTGGAAGGGAAGGCGGAGGAGGGAGAGGCAGTGTGCGTCCATCTAGGTCCCCTCCACAGCCGCAGACTTCCATCTGACACTCCTGAGAGAGCTGAGGGCAGGCGAGCTGGGGAACCTGCGGCCCTCACCCCTCCTGCCCTCCAGCAGGGCTGTGATCACGCAGGACATTTGCTCTGAACTGTTCTCTGGAGCCCAGAGGGCAGCGGGAGGGGGGCTGGGAGTTGCAGGGTTCAGAGACCAATGGGTTACCATTTCTAGGCTCCTGGAAACAAGGGGGAAGACTGGAACAACTTTCACTTGAGTGAGGTGGAGGGGAGACCCCTGAGAGGCGAGAAGAGATCCTGTGGGCCCACTTGCCCTCCTCAGCACAGACACAAAGACCACGACCACGTGTAGGGTGAGGGTGAGAACTCAGCAGATACCAAGTCAGCCAGGGCAGGTCTCTGTCCAACATTCTCTCCAGTTCTGCCCTGCCCCCCCAGGATTTCCCCAGCCCGAGGTCCCAGGTCGTGCAGACCCTTGTCTCTGTCCTGGGTCGGTGTATAGGCTGTGGCAGGTGATCTGCTGAGGGAGGTGACAGCTCTTTGTAAGACCCGGGGCCTCTGTTGAGAAGGAGCTGATTGATAATAAAAGGAGGGGTGTGTGTGCAGGAGTGAGCAAATGTTAATGAGAAACACCTCACCCGGCTGATTAGGGCTGAGGAAGACAGGGAGGTGGGGTTTTCACTCGGTGACATCTTTATAAGGGGGGGGAGCAGGCCGTCTCTCCTTCAGCAGCAAGAATATAAACAGAGCAACTTTGGCCACCACAGAGCGAATTGATATCGTGGAAGAGAAGCATTAAAGGGGAGGGGGGGCCTCAATGGGAGGAGTGGGACGGGGTGACTAGCTAAGGACAGAGAGCAGGGAGATGTGAAAGCCACAATGTTCTCTTCTTGTCCTTCCTCTACATCCATTCCTGTGACTTGGAGATTCTCACTGGTCCACAGAGCCCCCCACCCCATCCACAAGTTCCCGTGAGTGAGATCTAATTCCATGCACAGGGGGTTGGGAGCCCAGTGTTATAAAGTCGCTGGCCCTGCCCAGGAGCAGCCTGGGAGGGAAGCTCTGCTTCGAGGTCCTGGTCCACGGCACTCACCAGCATCCATGCCGTTGTTGCCAGGACACAACTCTGTGTTCGTGGCCTGAGGCCCGGTGGGGCTGAGGGCAGGAGGGGTAGGTGCAGTGAAGGACTTGGAGACCCACCCCGAGCCTACCCTGTCCTTGAGGCAAAAGCAGATGTCCCTGAGGATGCAGCCTCCACCTGCAGCTTTGGCCAAGGGCAGAGCTACTGGGCGCTTTTCATAGCCAGTCCAGGCTGCCGTGTTGGTGTGGGCACAGGGGAGGACAGGGAGGAGCTGGGGGACAGGATGGGTGTCACCAGCACCTCCAGCAACCCCTCATTTGCATTGCCACCGACACCCTGCTTGACCAAGAAGATGGAGCCAGAAATAACAAGGGGAGAAAGTGGTTCCCTTGGGGGGATGACTTTGAGGGGGCTCCTTCCCTGCCTCCAACTCTCCCACGGTGCCAGGGACAGGAGGTCAGCCTCACAGCTGGCCTGGGGGAGAGGAAGTGTACCCACTGTTGCTCATCCACCCTCACACTGAGCAGATGACACCCATCCCAGCCCTCGATGCTCTCAACCCCACACACCCCAGCACGACTCCACATCCCTGCCCCGTGAGCCCCTGTCTCTGAAACCCCTCTTGCTACTGGGAAATCCTCCCAGCTGGGAAGTGGCCCCTGTCCATGTTCCCCAGTCTGTGGCCTGTCTTCCCAGTCAGACTGAACCTTCCCTAGGTCCTGAGCCTGACTCCCGTTTGTCCATGAGCGACACCAGAGGACATTCCACATAGGAAACAGCTCAGCCAATATCAGCAGAGCGTATGGTTAGAGTCTGCGGCAGGAGATGAATCCGAGCTCAATATGAAGTCCCAGTCCCTAGAACTGTGTAGTCAGGGCCCCAGAGCAGCCTTCCCTCCTGGGGGCCCCCAGTTCTGATGGAGAGCGTCTTTATTTAAATAAGGTCTCCACATGTTGGGCCTTGCCTTCATGAGATCCTCAGAGGGACCACTCCTGTTGGCCTTGTATGTGGTAGGAAGAACTCTACCACTGGGCTGCCATCCCCGCCGGCCATTTTTTCCTTGACCTAAAGACCGTGTGGCTTATACCCTCACCGACAGCTTTGATGTTCGACTTGTGTACATTAAATCCACGTCTTCCTCGGAGGAAGAGGGTAGAGCAGAGGGTGGGGGCGCAGGAGACAGTGGGCAGGGTGGGCCAAGGTCGGTAGGCTCTCTTCCTGGCAAGAGGTCCTGGGATGAAAAGGTGGGGGTGCAGGCAGAGCAGAAGGGCTGGGCAGGGAAACCAGGGCGCGAGAGACAGCAGAGAGAGCTGTGAACGCACTGTGGGAAGGAGTGAACAATGAGCTGAGAACCCCCCTCGCTCCCCCCCTAGAGATGCTATTTTGGGGGGAGAGAATATATGCAGTGCAGGGGCAGTGGGGGAGGCTGCCAGCTTCCCCAGGGGTCAGCCAGCTGCTTGCTGCTCTCACTCTCCCGAGCATCTTCCTTGACCGCAGCAGTACCTTCCCTTACCTCTTCCTCCCTTGGAAAAGCCTTTTTTGTTCCCGGGTGAGATGCCGAGGAAAGAGCCAGGAGGTTTGGAGTTGGCCTTTGCCCACCTCCCCTGACGGTCCCTGTGGCCTGATAGAGGGGAGACCTCTCTCTTGTCATTGAATCCTTGGTTAAAAATGTGGACGGTCCTGTGACTGGAGACAGAGCACAGCTCCTCAGGCTGCCCACTCTGGGCTTCCGAAGGCTTTCCTTAGGCACTCCGGACCCTCACCCCCTCTTAGCATCAAACGTGGGCCTTGGGTGGGTGTCGAGCAACCCAGGAAGCTCATCTTGCTCCTTGGCCTCCAGGGGGCTAGATGAAGTGTGCCGTCAAGTAGAGCCATTGTTTGGCACAAAGGGGGGCATTCTTGCACCCCAGCTCAGCTCTCAAGGGCCCTGACTCATTTTTGGATGAAAGCTCTAATGCCCTGTGGGTTTCTGTGGTGACTTGAGGCAGAAGGAGAAAAGGCAAGCAGAGAGTATGACTGGAGACGAGTGGAGACTTTTATTTTCATTTTTGGAGCTGGGCCATCTATCTCCCCAAAGGTGTGGATTCACCTGAAGAAGAAGGTTGGCTGGGAGGGGAAGGAAGCCCACCTCCTAACTCAGCACCAGTTGTAGCAGAAGGAACTTCAGGAAGAACGAAGGAATACAGCATCCAGAAGGATGCTAACCCTGCTAAGGATGCTAAGGAGCCTAACCCTGGACGGCCCACGGAGGCTCCCTTCCTCCCTCCAAGGCTGGGGAGTTCAGCCTGGCACCTGCACAATGGGGGACAGAGAGTCGAGCTGGGCACAGTGAGCCACGATGGGCAGTCGGAAGGCTGTAGACAGGAGGAGGGGCGACGGTAGGTCCAGGTATCAGAACAGGGATGGGCCCCAAAGCCATACCACACCAGGGACCTGACTTAGAAGGCCGTAGGCCCAGACCTCCTGTCTTCGCAGGTCCTCCTGAGCTGGGTTCTTGTCTTCAGGCCTTTCCTCTTCCGCTTCACATACTAGGAGGGGTGGGGCAGAAAGAAAGCAGCAGCCTCCGGGGTGAAGGAGACAGTGGCTCCTTGGAGGGCCTGGAGCAAGAGGTCTGCAGGACTGCGCGGCAGCCTGAGGAGGCCTCAGGGCAGGAAGGGATGACGGTGGAGCGTAGTGGTCCAGGAGAGGAGCTGAAGGCTTCTTTGTCAAGCCCCCCCCCCCTAAGCCCACTGAGGGAGAAGCACTCTCCTCCCCCTCCCCGGGGCCCTTGACCGTGGGTGTGACAGAAGCCATCTCTCCTTCCCCCACAGACAGCAACTGTAGATGGGAGGGGAGGGGAGGGGAGGGGAGGGGAGGAGGAGATGGTGTGAAGGAGATAGCTTTCCTCAGCAGGGGTGAGGGGCAAGAGGGAGGCTCGTACCCCCTGTACTGGCCTTTGTGGCGCGTCCTGCATGCATGCTCTCCCGATTCAGAGCACCCCTTGCCCGCCTCTGGACCCCATTGCCTCCCGGATGCAGAGACGCTGGTGCGTGCCACACCCCAGGAGTTCTGTGAGCTTAGAAAGTGTGTATGCCAGCTCTGTCCTTGTCCCTCATGATGGGCACAAATGGGTCTCCTCCCCTTGATGGCCGGGTAGATGCTCTAGACTCATCTCTCTCTCTCTCTCTCTCTCTCTCTCTCTCTCTCTCTCTCTCTCTCTCTCTCTCTCTCTCCCCCTCTCTCTACTTAACAGCCTTCTAGGACAACCATATATGAGACACATTTCCTCTAGTGCATGTGGCATACATACACTTAGTCTCACCCCAACCAGATCACAGTGCCACCTGGGTACTACGTCTCAAGTGTCACAGGGACATCAGAAACAGTGCACACCATCGCATATATGGCCCGCCTGGGTTTGAGGCTGCCCCCATCATCACCCAGTGGTGTGCTGATAAAGACTTAGCCATCAGCTCTCCACTTGATCAGTGACTCGGACGGTGGGAAGAGTCACACATGCGGGTTCTTGCTCTGTGTGAGAGCCCACCTGCAGCTACCACCCTAGTATCTTAATAGAAATCACGTGACTAAGGGAGCCGGGAGCCCCTGGGAGTCCTGAACCCGGGCAGCAGTCACTCATGGGGTCAGCTGGGAGTTGGGGGTACCCCCTACTTCACTCATGCCCTATTCTTATGTACCTCACTTTCCTCCCCGTTTCTTCTTCTCCTCCTGCATCCCTTAGGCCCTCAGGGATAGCTGACATTCACATATACCTCTTTTACCTTGCTTCCTCCACTGTGGCACAGGCTACCAGCAGAACCAGGCCGGCTTCCAGAGAGAAAGGCCTTTTGCAGAATGGTCTGTGGTTGAGGATGCAGGCTGTAGGTTCTGGAAGCCTGGCGTCCCTTCTCAGGGTCCCCACTCCCAGCATGAAGCTAGGAAGAAACTGGACTAGGTGATCTCAGTCTATTTTCCGGAGCTGACATATTGGCATTGCATACATATTCTGTATTACTAGAATATTTCCAAACTCTGCTCAGTGAGACGTTTTCTTAGAACTCAACTTGGACTCTTTCCCTCCAAGTCATAAGGAGGTAAGAAAGGTGGGTTGGGAAAACTGATCATTCTTGATGAGGCGGCAGGAGAGCAGAATAAAGAGGAGACGAAAGTGAAAATGAATCGATTTGGAAGAAAAGAAGACAGGAGGAGAGGGGAAAGGAAAAGAAAGGAGAGAAAGGGGAAATGTAAGGAGGAAGGGAAGGAAAATGGGAAAGGAAGGGAGAACGGAGAGGCAGGGGGAGTTGGCAGGGAGCTGGTCCTGCCTTCAGAACGCAGTTAGCAGAGGTGTGGGGGAGGGGAGGGAGGTCAGAAGTTGTGCTAGGTGTCACAACCCATCCTGTTGTGTGATCTTGAGCTGGAGACATTCTTCTTCCTCACTGTGCCTCAGTTGCACGAGGCCACTCCAGGTGGCCTGGTCCGGGACACAGCCCACTCCTCTGCCCAGGGCCCAGGCTTCGCTCTGCCTTCTGAAAACTGAAACCACAAAATTGGCTTGTGGTTGAGCGCATATCAGTCAACGCTCTTCAGCTTGGCTTCCCAAGATGACTAAAGGGGTTAAGAACCCCTCTCCTCAGACCCCTGAATCCCCAGGTTTCCTCTGGGGGCATCTACTAGAGCCTGACATCTCCAATACCTCCAGCTGTTGGGTAGCCTCTTTCCTTTTTCCTAGCTTCCGTATCCTGGCGCTTGGAGTGGGGAGGGGTGTGTGGGCAGAAGATATCAGGGTCCCTGGAAGAGTTCATCTCCATCCGCCTCTCCCTGCTCCACCTGCCAAGGATCAGCCCCTGATGAGGGCAGGGCTGAGTACGGTGGGTTCTCTGTCTAGGGCCTAAGTACCAGCCAGGTCTCTGGCGTGGTGCTGGAGCTAAGGACCGACCCTTAGGGCGGAATTGCCCCTATGCCTCCGCGTGACCTGGATAGACCCTCTCTCTCGGAAAGTTCTGCTGATGGTCTTTCAGGCAGGAATGGTGCAGGAGACAGTAGCCAGGTTCCACATGCCCAGTCCCCACCCTGGGTTGGAGGCCTATGAGAGGTCCTAAGCTCTGGTTTTCCAGGGTCGCCTGTCTGTCAGGTGATCCTAAGTTCAGGGGAGGTGGGCGGAGAGAGAGAGAGAGAGACGCTTTCTTTTTTCTCCTGGGATTCTTGGCCTCTTTTCTGGCCTCCTTGGGGTGCAATGATGAGAACATGGAGGAAGTAGTATTTCCCTTAGTATTCCGCAAAGGCATCCTTTAGCGAGCTTGCCATTTCCACTGAGCAAACGCAGCCGGGAGGCTAGTCGGGTCCCTAGTCGGGTCCCCAGCCGGGATCAGGGGGCGGCTCTCCAGGCCCCGCCCACACACGGCCTGCCTGCCCCGCCCCTGCAGAGGCTCCCTGCAGCAATAGATTCCCGCCACCGACCAGAAGCACGCGCCTGGAAGTGGGCTCCAGCCCGACTCTGGGGTCCTCTTCTGGGGACTCTGAGCCAGCCGAGTTCCCATTAAGCGCTCTATACACTCTTTTTGATATGAAAGGCTTGGGCTCTTACACGCGCTGGACTTTGGTGTGCCTGTCCTGCTAAGGGAGGAGAGGTGCCTGCTTTTCCCTGGCACCTAACTCCGCGGTCCCCTCCGGTGCCCCGGGTGCTGCTCTCTTTCTGACTGTCCACCCATCTTCAGTTTCCCTCTCTCACTCCTCTTTCCTGTTTTCATTCTCTCTCCATCTCTCTTTCTGTTTCAGCCTCCTCACCCTAAACCTCAGGCCACTCTCTCTGCAAGACCCTGCTTCCCCTAGGCGTGGGACCCTCCAGACTCCTGTGCCCTCATCCAGGTCCCGAGGTCTGCTTCTGATGACTGGGGGTGATGTCTGGAGCCTTGGAAGAGCGGGAAAGTGGAGGGTCCGCAGGACGTAGCCTGCGACTTGAATCCTTCCAATTAAGTGCTGGTGCCCCGCTTCCCGTGGGAAAGAAGAGGTAGTATTCTGATCTGGAAAGTACCCACCCCTCCTAAACCTCTGAAGCCTGGCACCCGGGAGGCACGAGAATCGGGCGTTCAAGGCCAGCCTCTGCTACACAGCAAGTTCGAGGCCCGTTTGGATTTCATAAGATTTGTCTCAATAAACAAAACACCTTCGGAGTGTCTCCCTCCGGAGCGAGTGGACGGACCTTTTCCCTGCAGGGGTGGAGGACATTGAACTCCCCCCAAACAAAGGGCAGGGGCACTCGCCGTACCGAGAGGAACTTATGGACATAGGAAGGGACCAGGAGCCTATGTATGGACACTGGTCTTGCGTCATGCAGTGACACTCGAAGTGTGATCGCTCCCTCTTCCGCTCCGCCCTCCCTTACGGGAGCCCCTCCCCCGCGGCCCCAGCGCGTGCTAAGGGCGCAAAAGCACCCGGCTCTCTGGAGGGGGTGGGGAGCTGCGCTGGGGAGGGGGCAGGAGAGGAACAGGAAGGCAGGTAGGCCCACCCCCGCCAGTGCCCGTGCCCCCCGAGTCCCGCCTCCCCGTGGTTGACTTTTCCCAGCTTCGAGGAAACACCTCCTTTTAGCGGAAAGCGAGATGGTGTGGGGAAGCACTGACTCTCGGGCACAGGCGTGAGCCTGATTTTCCAGTTTGGGCGGGGCGGAGAGAGATGGCACTGGGGACGCCCGGGACGGGGGGCTGACTCAAAGCCAGAACCACAGGCTCCTTCACTGTACTGTCGTCGGAGAACAAGAAGCCACCAGGTTTATAAGAAACTGCGATTCATCTCTGTCCTCTTCCACCCGTCTCTAAGGGATTGAGGCTCGACTCGAGGAAGAGCCTGTAGTCCGTGGGCATGGAAAGGACTATCTCAGAGGATCTTTCTCGAAGTCTTGTTTGTTGAAGGAGAACGGCGTGTTAAGGGTGTAGATCTTGAGAAGTATCTGGAGCCGGAGGGTGGGGCCCCTGACCCCCCAAAATGTTGTCAAGCCCCCTGCTCACCCCCAACCCTAATAATAGTCCTTAAGTTCCAGTTTGTCCCCAGGCTACTTCTGCTGCTTCAGTGAGGACATTCAGGCCCCCCAGAATGGCAGCCAGTCCTTGGGCGTGGAGAGAGACAGACCGGCTGGTGGCTGGTTCTGCTTCCCACTTCTCCACTCCCAGGTCCCAGGGTGAGAAGCAAGAGGAAGAAAGGAGTTTGGCTCGCAGGACAGGCTAAGGTGTCCCAGCCTTAGGGAGTGCAGCGCCACCCACAGGGCCCATGGGAACCACCCGTTCCTGAGGGCTGCCCAGGCCTGCTCAGGACATTTCCACTCTAATGCAAGCGCATGCCCGCCCAGATGTCCGGAGTGGGCTCGGCAGGCAGCCGACAACAGGTATCTCAGAGGGGCCAGGAGCATCTCAGCTTCCCACTCCTGCTCAGGATTCCAGGGCCTTTCCCATCTGGACCTATATTCCCGCCTTCTCACCCTGTCCAGCCTGCTCTCAGCTGCATGACTGTGCTCATCTCTGACCCTGGCTCTCCCTCATCTCAGACTGAGGAACGGGGTCCAGTTCTGCAGGGTCAGCAGACAAGAGGATGACGGGAGTGGCGGAGGAGATGATACTCTGAGATGTGGAGATGGTGATCTAAGGAGGTTTCCAGGTTTCCTTTCCGCAGGACTCCCCAGCCAAGGCTGACTTGGACAAGGCTCCCGGAAGCGGCTCCTCCAGCCTCAGGACCTGGGGCCATTACGCTCCTCCCTCCTCTCTTCTCCTAACGCCTTGCTCTGTAGCCCAAACTGGCCCAGGGAATCAAGGCCATCCTCCTGCCTCAGCTTCCTCAGTGCTGGGATTCCAAGCCTGTGCCACCCCCTCAGCCTGGACTTCAGCGTCTCAACTGTAGCAATGTCCCCTTCACACAGAAGAGGGAGGCCCCAGTGACGGGGTCCAGAGTCCCAGAGAGGCGTATCCCTGCGTCACCCACTGTGTGACCTTGAGAATCTATTAACGTCTCTGTGCCTCTGTTCCCTTCCCTCCATCTGTGAAATGGGCGGCATTGTCCCTGCCCAATTCAGATAGAATGATATCAAGGGTGTCAGTTGTCTGCCGCTTTCCTCTCTCACCCTTCTCCTACACCCCAGCAGCAGTTCAAGGGTGGAGGGGGCAAGCAGAAGACCTGGGGTTTGTGTCCGAGTCCACTGAGGGGAAGGGAGTAAGTGGAAGCAGAAGCCAGCTGTGGAGAGACATCCAGAGCAGCAGGTGTTCTGGAACACAAGCCATGTCCAAGGCCTCAGAGCCTGGGTCAGTGTCCACATGCCCCTGAGGGGCAAGGAAACGGGCTGGCATCTCAACTGCCTCAGTTGCTAAGGACTTGCCTGACCCTGAGGCTAACCTCCCCTCCCTGGCCCACAGTGTCAGAATCCGCTGCCAGTGACAGAGAAGAAACAGACGGGCGGGTGGGGGAGGGGAGGGAGGCAAGAAGAGGGGGCACTGATGGGCCACCAAGCCAGCCCCCCCCTCCACCCCCCCGCAACCAGAGATGCCATTCAGGCCATTTCTAGGTCCCGCACAGAGTGCCAGCTGCTCATGCCCTAACGGGAGGAGGTTGCCAGGACTCCCTGTGACACTTGCTGGGTCGCTGAGAGGGGTGAACAGTAGACATCAGGCCCCAGGGAGATCGCAGGCTTGTGTGTCAGAGCGGATCTACATCTGGGGTGATAAGTGGGGTTAATCTCAAGGTCAGGTCCAGCCAATCCATTTTCATGCCAACATGGCCCTGGGTGTCCTGCATGGTAGCAGCCGAGACTCAGGTGTCCCCTTGACTAGAGATGGCACCATGCCTGGCTTGTCCCTCCACTGTAATTATCTATTTTCTATCATTATCTTTAGGCCGGTACCTAGAGTTCCAAGGACCCTGGACAGTCCTTCCTGTTCCCCATTTCAGAGAGCTCAAGAAAAGAGATGGGATTTCAGAGTGAAGGCTTGTGGGAGGAGGCCTCAAAGGATGCCGAGCCTCGGGGAAGGGTAGAGACCTGAACTACCTACCGGGCACCCAGCCCCTGTTTGCCCTGCTCCTGGAGATCACCCTCTGCTCCCAGGACTCATCTCACGCTCTGCCTTTCCCAGGTCACTACCGTTATGGTGTTCACAGGAAGAAGGGGAACGTGGAAGCTCTCAGAATAAGCCGGGGTGCCAAGGTGGCCCCCAAACAGTACGCAGAGTTGGTAAGATGAGAGCGGGGAGGCAGTCTGGAGAGGGAAGAAACAGGGTGGAGCTGGCTGTCTTTGCAGCAGTCGACCAGAAGCTGGCCGGTGAGAAGGACTTCCACACGGGGTCTCCGGTGTTGGTGTGCAGGGAGGGCGCGGTGGACGGAGGAAGCGCTGTGGAGCCCTGCCTTTAAGAGGAAAGTAGCCAGAGGGGCCTGAAAGTACAATTCCAGCCCACCCATGCACAGAGCTGGAGAGGCAGAGGCCCGCCGGGCCCCCAGTCTTGTCCGCTGCTCAGCTCCCCCCGCCCCCGCCCCTGGAAGTCCTCCTCGGCACCCCCGCCCCACGAAAGCCCACAGCCCTGGGGAAGCTGTGTGGCCTTCTCACCACGGACCCAGTGCTGGCTGTGGCTTCTTCCTTCTGACCTATTTTTTAATCATTTGATAAGATCCCCCCCCCCTCCCAAACCAAACCCTGGCCCCCTGGGCCCGTCAGCTCCACCGCGTGTCAAAACCACCCCTGTCACTTTGTGTTGCTTTCTTGGTCCAGCAGCCCCTCCCCTCGGGGCCTGAGAGCGAAGGCTAATTACCCAGCTGCTGAGTGGCCCCCCACCCCTGCCACTCTACCCCCAGCCCCAAGAGAGGGGGCCCTGGAGGCCTGCTGCTGGGAGAAGCTAGGACCTCCTTACTCTCCTATTGCAGGGCAGGACAGGGCAGGAAGTCCTTCCTGCTGTCTAACCTCCATTCTTTCCTCTGTCTTGCCCCTAGTGGTGCTGAACGGCAGACGCAAGGACTGATGGTCTGGACTAGAAGGGACTTTGGGGCATCTCCTCTAGGGACAGGAAAGGTACCAGACTTCTGACCTGAATTTAGAGATGTCCCTCTGGCTCTCACGGGATTGTAGAGGATGGTCTCTGCCAAGTGTCTCATTTTACAGGGCAGAAAACTGAGGGAAAGAAAGGGACAGGTCCAAGGTCATGTGGGGCTGGTGGGGGAGCTAGGATCAGGGCCCAGAGCTTCCTGTCTGTCTTTCTGTCTGTTTCAGTTTCTCCCCATGTGTGCGCAGGTCCTTGTTAGCTGTTTGCCTCAACTGTGTCTCCATATGTATTTATTCAAAGATTTTATTTTGTAAAGTGTGCCAGTGTTAGCCTGCATGTATGTGTGTGTGTATCACATGAGTGCCTGGTGCCCTTGGAGGCCAAAAGAGGGTGTCAGTTCCCCTGGAACTGGAGTTACTGATGGTTGTGAGCGGCCATGTGGGTGTTGGGAACTAAACTTCCATCCTTTGCGAGAGCAGCCAGTGCTCTTAACTGCTGAGCGGTGTCTTTAGACCCCCCACTACACACACACACACACACACACACACACACACACACACACACTTTTATTTTTGGAGACAGGGTCTCTCACTGAATCTGGACTTTGCCAATTTGGCTACACTGCCTGGTGGTCATTGGGCCCCAGGAATTCTCCTTCCTGTCTCCTTCCCGTGCTGGGAATGCAAGTGTGTGCAGCAGGGGTGAAGATTTACTCAGGCCCAACAGTCCATTTTTCATTGTTTTGGTTTTTTTTGTTTTCCGTTTTTTATTTTTGAGACGGGGTCTCGCGGTGTAGCCCAGGCTGGCCCGGGACTCAGAATCTTTCTATCCTAGCCTCCTGAGTACTGGGATCCAGGCGTGTGACACCATACTCCCGCCTTGGTTTCTATATAACTCAGTCCTGACCCCCTGAGCAAGGCACCACCCTGTGTCCCCCATGAGCTCCATCCTCAGGCCTGGGGCTATACAGCTTGTTCCACACACCGTTAGAAACCGATTGAGCAGTTTCTTGATCTCTCACCTGACAGGTACCTGCTGTCCCTCTTCCCTCCTTCCCTGGCAGGTCACCAACTGCCCCACATCACCTTATCCTGTCACATTAGCGAGAAGGGCAAAGCCAAGGGTCTCAAAGGAGGCGCCATCCCAGATCCACAGATGTGCAGTAGGGCCCTGAGAGTTGGACTGACCTTGAGACTCTGACAGAGTTGGAGATGCAGGGACAGACAGACAGGAACCCAAGACAGACAAATAGAGACCCTATGTTCAGTCCAGCAGGTGTATTTGTTGTTTTGGTTTTAGTTATTTTTCAGGTAGGGTATCATGTAGTCCAGGCTAGCCTTCCACCTGATATGTAGTTGGGGATGACCTTGATTTCTCATCATCCTGCCTCTGCCTCTCAAGTGCTGGCATTATAGACAAGTACCATCAAGGCTGGCAAGATGGAGCAGTTGGATAGATCCAGAAGTAGAGGTAGATGTGGCCAAGGCACGCTAGGACACAAGGACCTAGAGACATGTACAGGCCAAACCCAACAAGGCGGAGAAACACCAACTCAAAAAGCTTCAGGCATGGTGGCACACAACTTTAATCCCAGCGCTCGATAGGCAGAGGCCAGCAGATCTCTGTGAGTTCAAGGCCAGCCTGGTCTACCTAGTTCTAAGTCAGCCAGTACTTAATAGTGAGACCTTGTCTCAAAAAAGAAAGGAAGGAAGAGAGGGAGGGAAGGAGGGAGGGAGGGAGGGAGAGAGAAAGGAAGGAAGGAAGGAAGGAAGGAAGGAAGGAAGGAAGGAAGGAAGGAAGGAAGGAAGGAAACAGAGAAAAATACAAAGACAGGTACAGGCAGATAGGCTCTAGGGAAGCTCAGGGGCCTGGAGAAATCAGGGCCCAAGCAGGAGATGTCTGTGGCCAGAGCCCTGAGGTTAGCCCATGAGAAGCATAAGGGGCTTGGCTGGACTGTTCCAGAAGCTATGTGTAAGAAGGGATAGGGGACAGAGGAGCCCAGCTACACAGGAGTTAAGGCCACCTCTCCAGCCCTTGCCCTGGCTCCTCTCTCCCTCCCCGGCTCAGCTCCCTTTACCCAAGGCCCTGGCATTCCCCCACCCCCACCCCTGGTAACCAGACCCTGCTTCCTGCTGAGATTAAGGCCAGCCTGCCAGATTCCCTGGGGGGGGAAGAGGCACCATCTCCCCCAGGGCCTTCCAAAGCTTGTGCTTGCCCTCAGTACCCTAACAATCCTTGTGATTACAGGCTGCTCCTGTGGTAACTAACGTTAAGGAGACCTTCATCCCTAAGGTTGGGGTGCCGGTGGAAAGCAATGGGAAACTTAGGGGAGGGGCACAGCAGCGCGGGACTGGGGTGGTGTCTAGGACCAGAGGGTAAAAGTTACCCATCTGGAGAGGTGTTCAGAGTGGCAAAGAATGACCCCAGCCCAGGAATGAGAGCCTGGAGTCCTTGACCTTGGAGTAAGCCCTGGGTGCTGGGTGCTGGGGATTCCGACCTCCTGCAGCTGTCACTGTGGGGGGTGGGGTGTGCTCTCCAGGTGCTTGTCATTGCCCTGCCCCCTCCCTGCTAATCCGATGGTTCCGGCCACAGCAATACTCTCTGAAGGACTGGCAGTCTGGACCCAGAGCAGGCTCCAGGGTGGGCGGATAACAGAGTGAGATGCCCAGAGAACTCTGGTAGGCTGGGTAGATGTGGGAGTAGAGCTGGATGGAGGTGGGGCCTGGCTTGCGGGCTGATCTTGAGTGAGACTCTGCACGGCATGTCTGTGCACATGGGAGTAACCGGTCCATGCACAAGCTGATGGGTTGCCAGTCTGCTTCCGGGGGGGGGGGGGGGGGACGGGACGCTGAAGTGGGCTGAAGTGCTGGACAAGTCTGGAGCCCATGGTCATCTACCTAGCTAGGAGCCTTTGGGGTCGGACTGATCCTGAATTGAGTCCCCAGAGTTCCCAGGGCCTAGTTTATCACAGCCCTTGGGGAATGGGGGTGGCGGGGTGGGAAACGGTGTATGGGGTCGGGAGGGAGGCAAGCCTATCCGTCCTGAGACCAGTCTTCTGACAGAGGAGTTCTCTTCTGGCCCAAGGCCCTAGGGGGACTGGGGTGACTGTGAGGGGCCCTTTGTGGAGTGGAGCAGCCACCTGAGCTAGAGGGTGGGGAAGGGAAGCAAGAGACAGGCGGACGGACGGATAGTTCCGCACAGCCTGGGCCTCCGCTCTGCTCCTGCCTTAGGTCAAGGCTCTTAGCCTTTCCAGTCCAAGAGTCTTTTTCTCTGACGAGGAAACCAGTCGATCACCTGGCTAGTGAGGCTGAGGTTGGGGGGTTCCCACCAAGCCCCCTGTGGAAGATGCCATTTTCCAATCTTGGGCTTCTGGTACCCCCCAAAGCCTTTAGCCTCTGAGGTCTTTGCTCTCGGGCCACCTCTTCCTTGCTTCCCCGCTCTGGGGCCTGAGACTTTCTCACTGAGTCATAGTTAAGTATCTGACTTCATGGTTTCTTGACTCTGATCTTTCATGAGCAGATCCTGAGCCCGGCATATGCCCTTCCTCTGCCTGCCTCACACACGGTTCTAGCCTCTGGGGTTCCAAAGGCAGAGACTTGGCTCCCGGTGCCCTGAGCTCTGAGCCACTGACTGTACCCCCACCCTCCACCACCACCCCGTCCCCGCTCTATTTGTTTCTTCCCTTCGTTGAACCCCTGGGACGGAGGGGTTGGCCCTGCACATGTTCAGGAGAGGACAAGGCCCGCTGGTGCCCAGGAGAGGAGCCATCTGGGTCTAGAGTGTTGACCAGGACTCTGAAATGCCTGCAGCCAGTGTGGCTTCCAACGTTCTCCATCCCTTAGTCCCTGGCACTGCGAGTTTCTGGCACACTGACTTGGAGATAGCAAACCGAAGAGGAGGGGACCTAGAAGGGGGATGTGAGGCCCCAGAATCGGCATGTCTAGGAGCAAGTCCCAGAAATCCACATGACAGCTTGCTAGACTATGCTGTGGCCTAGAGGGATGACGGGGCTGTGTGGCCTTGCGGGAGCCCCTGGAACTCTGTCTCAGACTGGAAAGAAGTCTTGAACACCTGGAGAACACCACAGGCTGCGGAGAGCCAGTGTCACATTTAGCAGCAGCCTCTCCCTGGTCCCCGATTTTCAGATCTTTTCTAGGGGACTATCAGACTTTTCCTTGTCTGTGGTGCTGGGGATGGACCTGAGGCTCTTACACATGTCCGGTATGTCAGGAATGTGCTTCGCTGCTAAGTCACACCCCAGCCCCAGGTAGTTCTAGGAAGAACACTGGACTGGGAGTCTGCACCGGACCCTCAGCCCTAGCTCAGTGGCAAAGAGGCTGTGGGACTTTGGAAGCCTTCTGTCTCCCATGTTACCCATCCAGACTGACTTCTGCAAGGGGATGCTGGCTGGGTCCACCCTGGGTACCCGTCCTGTGTCTTCACTCCTTCCCCATCAGGGCCAGCCTGTGGGTAGCATGTGCTGGCGGAATGGGAGAGGGGCTGGGAGCAGCAGCCACAGGGAAGACAGGGGATCCCATGGGGCCTCCTCTCTTCCAGTCTCTCTTCCCACCTCTCTAACCCTGGGGACCGGGAAGGGGGTGATGTGGCGGCAGGAAGAGGAGGTGTCAGTGCTAGGGCTCTTCTTCTCACCCAAGCTGGCAGAGGGGCGGGACTGGCAGTGGTGACACCAGGGCCACTCAGCCCCCGCTTTTCACAAGCACTTTCTTTTTTGGGTGGAAGAAATTAGAGGGAGTGTGGGGGGGGGTGAGGATGGTGAGGAATCTAAGGCTAATAAGGCAGGTTCCATGAACCCGCCGGATTATGGGGAGACCACGCTTAGGCCCCCTTTCTTCCAGCGACATGTTCCCAGGACCACCCAGCTATGACAAGCATAGTCCCTTCTGCCCTGCACAGCTCTTTTGGGAGCTTAGAACATTCTGTTCTGAAGCAGGGGGATGGATCACTTGACTTGAGGATCAGCATGGAAGAGGGGCAGGACTGAGGAATGAGACCCCATCTGGCCTTTCACTATGGGACACTTACTAAAAATGTTCCCCCGAGAAGTGCCTGGTGTTCAAAATCTTTCCTTCCTGGGGAAATCAGTCTTTCTGATGAATCTTAGAAGCCAATTTTTTCACAACAGGTAGCCAAGGGTCCCAGGGTCACTCCACCTTCTCAGGCATGGGGGAACAGGGGAAAGGGGGCAAGGAGGATGCCAGACCTCAATTCCTGGTGCTATCCTGTATCCAGGCCCATTCTCAAGAGATGACTGGTTGTCTCTCCCCCACCCTCCCTGGGTCATGGCCGTCTCCTGGGGTCCCTCACTTCACCTTCACCTGCCAGCTTGCCTCTTGGTTCAGCTCTAGTTGAGAGGAGAGTGTCCCTCTGGGCCCCTATGGGTGAAGCCCTATTGGGCTGGGACAGAAATGTAGTGATGAGGTCACCCTCCACCCCCAGGGAGGAGTGGGGTGGAGCAGAGGTGAGGGAAAGAAGTCACCCTTTTAACAAAATAAAACTATGTGGAAGTATTTTTCCGGAACATTCTTTAAAATGTAAATCTTTATATATTTGACGTGCAAAGAATCCATTACACCTTGCTGATAAAAAAAAAAAAGAATCCATGTGACAAAACAGACTTCAATATTTGTATGATATTAGATGTGTGTGTGTGTGTGTGTGTGTGTGTGCGTGTGTGTGCGCGCATGTGAGCGTGCAAAGACAGAAACACAGGGAGGATCTATACAGGAGGGACATCTGGAAGGGTGTTCTTTCAAAAAATGTTAATACTGTCTGCTTTGGGCAATTAGAACTGGGGGTAATCTGTATAACCTTGCTTTTCTGCATTGCCTAGATTTCCTATACAAAGATGCCTTAGTATTGGGGCCAGCAAGATGGCTCAGCAGGTGAAGGCACTTGCTGTCTAAGCCTGATGACCCGAGTTCGAGATCCAGTACCCACAAAAAGACAGAAGGAGAGCACTGACTCCACACTGTTGTCCTCTGAACTCCGAATATGCACACATGCCCACACATACACACAATAATTATATAACTTTTAAATGATGCTTTGATTTTTATTTACTTATTTTTGAGATAGGATCCCACGTGACCCAGGCTGGCCCAAATTGTGGAGAATGACCTTAAACTTTTGGTCCTCTACCTCCCCTCTCAAGTGCTGGGATTACAGGGTTTGGCCCCACGCCCCATCTGGTCAATGCTGGGGAATGGAACCAAAGCTTGGTGTGTATGCTAGGCAAACACTTCTTCAACCGAACTACATCCTCAGCCCCCAAGGATGTTTTTTTCTTTCATAAGAAAACTCCCAATGGGGTTCATTTTCAACTGGGAGAAGAGGGATACTTCTCAAAACGTGTGGCTTACCTTAGCAGAATAGAACGGTGGAGGAAGGACACTCCTCCATCAGAGCGTGCGCTGGGCTATCAACCAGCTCTGAGTGCCTGCTAGCCACTGCTTCCTCTCAAACAGAATGGAAAATGCAGCACACAGAGCCGCTGGTGTTAGGTTCACAGCCCCCCGCCCCCAATACGAATGTTTATTTCCCCCAGCCTACCCCATCAGGCCTGAGGGACTGACTTTCAGGCAAAGGAAGTGACTTACCCAGGTCCCACACACCCGAATCACACACAGGCAGAGTCAGCCCTGGGACTCGGAACACTGACAGCCAGAAGCGCTACTTCCCGTGTCTTTAACTGGCTGCTTCGCCACGTGAACGAGCTTTTGTGCGAGCATTTCAGCCAGCCCAGCCCGCGGTGGGCTGCTTTGGGTGCAATGCTTTTGGGAGCTTGTTGTCCAACAGCTTTCAAATCAGCCCTTGGGCTAGGGGGATAAAAATCATCCTCCGCCTGGGATGAGGGGGCTCTAGCCAAAAGAAAGCAGGCAAACATTTCGTGCAAAGTCACAGAGCCTGGGCATACAGGAGGCAGCAACAAATATCTGTTGAATATGTAAAGTCTAAGTAGCTCCGAGCCTGCCAGAGCCGTGAGAATGCTCAGATGGTCCCATCTGGGGAAAGGGCCTTTGCTGTACCTTCCAGGATGGGCGGAATTTCCTGGGGAGAGAACCCGCTCGAGTTTCAGGTGGCAGGTTGACTCTCCCAGATTCGGGGCGCACAGAGACTTACTGGTCTCCACTGGGGGGGGGGGGGGCTTCAGTCCTCACCAAAAGCGAATTCGCGCTGTATTAGCCACGAGGGGGCGGGGCGAGGCGGGGCGGGGCCGAGGTGGCGGGGTGAGGGGACCCAAGGAGCTTCATAAAGCCACAGCGAAGGCCGCCGCGCCGCTAGTAACAGCGGTCCGCTGGAGAGGGAGCCCCGGAGCCGCTGCGCGTCTCCCCAACGCGCGCTCAGGGGCCAGGGGTCCCAGCCCGGGTTCGAGTGGCGTTCCACTCCTCCCCCGGACTCCACCCCCGACCCCCCCCCGTCTCCCCTGCCCCCACACCCTCTGGCCTCCTCGACGGCTGCGGGAAGGCGCCCAGCCCGCCGCGGATGGGCATCGTGGAGCCGGGCTGCGGAGACATGCTGACCGGCACCGAGCCGATGCCGAGTGACGAGGGCCGGGGGCCCGGAGCGGATCAGCAGCATCGCTTCTTCTATCCGGAGCCGGGCGCACAGGACCCGACCGATCGCCGTGCAGGTGGCAGCCTGGGGACGCCCTATTCTGGGGGCGCCCTGGTGCCTGCCGCCCCGGGCCGCTTCCTCGGCGCCTACGCCTACCCGCCCCGGGCCCAGGCGGCCGGCTTCCCTGGACCGGGCGAGCCCTTCCCGCCGCCCGCGGGTGCCGAGGGCTACCCGCCCGGGGATGGCTACGCGGCCCCGGACCCGCGTGCCGGGCTCTACCCAGGGCCGCGAGAGGACTACGCATTGCCCGCGGGGCTGGAGGTGTCGGGGAAGCTGAGAGTCGCGCTCAGCAACCACCTGTTGTGGTCCAAGTTCAACCAGCACCAGACAGAGATGATCATCACTAAGCAAGGACGGTGAGTGTGGCGCGCGCAGAGCGCTGCGAGCTCGCAGGGCGGAGCAGGCGGGGGTCTGGCCTCAGTGGCCCGCCGGAACAAGGACTTTCCTCTTTTTTTTTTTCTTCTTCAAATTCTGAAGCTGCACGTTGCTGAGTCTTCGTGTTCGCAGTCTGAGCTTCAGTCTTAGGAGAAAGCAGGATAGCAGTGAGGACGCCGCAAAGCTCTGGAGAGCCGCGGAGGCCGAGGGCATCACACCAAGTCAGATCAAAAAAGGACAGAGATGGTGGTGTGGGCGCGATTAGAAGTTACTTTGGTGCAGAGGAAAGGGTGACTCTTGCTTCACCAAGAGTTGACCGGAGGGTCCCAGACTTGCTCCTTGCCTGGGGTCGCAGAGGGCAGTGTGGGGAGAGAGTATTCTGGGCCTGACAGATCCTGGCCACCTCTCAGTCCCTGGGTATGGGAAACTGAAGTGTTGGGGACAGAATCTTTTGGGATCTAGGTGTCTTCTTTGCTGCTGCTGTGCTCAGGGTAGCTTTGGTGTATGGGGGGGGTGGCGGGACAGACTGGGATTTGGTGACATGGAGAAACGGTCGCCAAGTTTCTTTTCCGGTCTTACTTTGATATCATATGTCTGGAGAGAGAGAGAGAGGGGAGAGAGAGAGATGAGTGTGTGTGTGTGTGTGTGTGTGTGTGTGTGTGTGTGTGTGTGTGTGTGTTGTGTTGTGTAGAGGTAGGGACAGGAAAACTTATGAAGGCACAAATGCCCACATCCTGAACAGGCCAAACTCAGAACCAGTCCCAGCTGGTGTCCAGTCCTGAACTGTACCCTTTGAAGCTGGTCCCTAAAAATGTGCCCACATCCTAACCCAGCTATTCATCAGTCCAGCCTGGGAGAAGATGGAGGGTTCCCCTGGGCTGTTGCCTCAGTAGTAAGGTTTGCCGCTCAGCCTGCTGCTTCCGGATGGAGTCTCTTTGCTGAAGAAAGAAAGAGAAACTTGAATTTGTGAGGGGTCATTGAGCATGCAATACCCGAGTGGACCCTCTGTGTCTTCTGGGAAGAGGCAGTGGGGACCAGCCAGGGCTCTATATGTTCTTTGCCGTTAGTGGGTTAGGATGTGGGGTGTCGGGATGGAGACTCAGGAAGTAATTGAGAGACTGAAAGGGTGGGGTTCTTGCTCAGTCCCAAAGTGGCATTACTAGACTATATTCCCTGCAGATGATGTCTGTAGCGGGTGGAGGGACCTAGCTGCCAGCTTCAACTGGTTTCAAGCTGCTGACTTGTTCTTTCTCACTGGGATGAACCGAGGATAAACCATGTGTTTGTTTACGGCCCACCCTTCATCTCCAAAGCCTTCTGATAATTCTTCTCTGCTCCCCAGACCGGTCTCTGGGTGTCACCAGGCACTGGCCGGGTTTCTAGTCCTAGAGTGTCTGAACTGGAAGGATCCAGACACTCCTGCCGCTCACTGCACAGACAGGGAAACAGGCCCAGAGACAGCGAGGGACTCTTCTGAGGTTCCACAGCTGGTGAAGCTGGGACTAGAGCTGAGATGGTACCTGTCTGCTCCTTTCTCCAGTCTCCCCAGTCACGAGTAGAAACAGCCACCTACACCGTCTGAAGGCCTTTTGTGGCGCACCCAGCATGCTTTCATTATTTCACAGTGGGTTAGGCAGGCCAGGCGTTCTCCCCATTTCACAGTTACGAACACTGAGAGACGCAGGGATAACCAGCGGCTTACACTCCCACACAGCAGACTAGGTGGGACCTCCAACTCTGTGCTTTGCAGTGTGTCAGGAGCAGGAGCCTTCTCATCCTGGGGCCTGGCCAGGTCTTCCCAATGCACTGTCAGGCCTCAGCTCCTCCAGTCTGATGGGATGGGGTGGTCAGCACCAGCCAGAACTTAGTGACTGCTGGGCTGGGCTGGGCTGGCTGGGGCCTGTCTGTCTGTGAGCTGTTAGGGGAGGCATTAGGAGAGGCACACTCTGACTGTCACTGTCTGGACTCCCACGGCCTCCTCCTCTGTGTGTTCCTGCTGCAGAATTTCCACTGGACCACTTGGGATTTCTTCCTTTCCTTTCCCCTTTTTGTTTTTGGGCTGTGATTGGAACCCAGGGTCTAGTGTATGCTAGACATATTTTTTAGGAAAGCTGTGATAATAATGCACAGAGGGGTGATACCCATAACTGGAAACTAGCCTGTGCTCCATAGTGAGGTTTTTTTTCTTCTCTTTCTTTTTCTCTGCTATATAGCAAAGGCTTCTTTTGAAACTCCAGATCTTTTTCTCTGCCTTCCCAGTGCTAGGACTATAGGTATGTGCCACCATGCCTGGTTGACATGCTGTCTCAAAGAACCAATGCTGATTTACTTTTCTTTTCTATGCTAAAAATTTAGCCCAGGGCCTTGTGCAGGCTGTGCAGACACAGACACTCCGGTACTGAGCCACAACCTTAAGCAGCTGTTTATCTTGACAAATCCCACTATAAAAAAGTAGAAAGCCGGGCATGGTGGAACACGCCTTTGATCCCAGCACTCGGGAGGCAGAGGCAGGTGGATCTCTGTGAGTTCCAGGCCAGCCTGGTCTACAGAGTGAGATCCAGGACAGGTATCAAAACTACAGAGAAACCCTGTCTTGAAAAAAAAAAAAAAGGGGGTGGGGGGTGGGGGGGATTTAGCTCAGTGGTAGAGTGCTTACCTAGCAAGTGAAAGGCCCTGAGTTTGGTCCTCAGCTCCAAAGAAAGAAAAAAAAGAAAAAAGAAAAAAAGAAAAAGAAATACAGCAAGAACAACCCTCCAAAAAACAAAAACAAAAACAAAAACAAACAAACAAACAAACAACCCCCCCAAAGCAAAAACAAAATTAAAATTAAAAGTAGAAAAATGTAGCAGGCTTAGCTTAAAAAATGTTCAGTATTGGTCTTTTTTGCCCCCTGTGGTTATTTTGTTTGTTTGATTTGTTTTTGTTTGGTTTTTGAGTGAGGGTCTCACTATTCAGGCTCAGCTGTCCTGGAACTCACTTTGTAGCCCAGGCTGGCCTCAGGCTCTCAGAGATCTGCCTGCCCTGCCAGAGTGTTGCCAATAAAGGCATTCATCATGTTGTGGTTATCTTGAGATAGGATTTTTGCCATGCAATCAAAATTAGCCTGAAATTGGTGATCTTCCTGCCTTGAATCTGTATGTTCCTCTGAAAGCGGATTTTTGTTGATTTAGTTGAGACGAGGTCTTACTTCACGTCACTCAGGCTGGCCTGGAATTCTCAACTGACCTGCTTCAGCCTCCCAAATGCTGGGATTACAAGTGTGCACTGCAACCATGCTTGGCTTGAAAATGGAACGTAAAAAAATAATGGGCTGGCACAATGGCTCAGTGGGTAGAGATGCTTACTGCCAAGCCTGTCGACCTGAGCTTGATTCCCAGGACCCACATGGTTGAAAGCGAGAACTCCCTCTCACAAATTGTCCTCTGACCTCCAAACACGCACCCTGGCACATGGGTCCTGTCCATCACCACCACCATCTGCAAAAGGAAAAAAGAAAAATAAAAAAAAGAAAGAAAGAACAAAAAAACAAGGCTGGAGAGAGTGTTTAGTGAGTGAAGTATTTGCTTTATAAATATGAGGACCGGAGTTTGAGCCCCAGAACCCATACTAAGAAAACATCAGTTAGGCCTTGTGGCACAGGCCTTTAATCCCAGCACTTTTGAGGCAGAGGCAGGCAGATCTCTGTGAGTTCGAGGCCAGCCTGGTCTACAGAGTGAGTTCCAGGACAGCAAGGGCTGTTAAACAGAGAAACTGTCTTGAAAAACCAACCAACCAAACAAACAAACAGAAACCCTGTCTTGAAAAACCAAATAAGTAAATAAGTAAGCAAGTAAGTAAGTAAGTAAGTAAGTAAATAAATAAATAAATAAATAAATAAGTAAATTAAATGAATGAATGAATAAATAAATAAATTATAGTGCCTGAGGAATGTCACCCCAGGTTGTCCTCTGGCTTCTACATGGACATGCACATACATGCATACATGTGTACACACACACACACACACACACACACACACCAATAAGTAAATAAACAAATAAACAGACAAACAAGCAAATAATAAAATACCATCAGCAAAACTGAAAAAGAAATCCCTAAATGCCTTCTGAGTGTTTCCTAAGAGTCTGCTTGCATCGTGTGTGTGGTGGTCCTCACACTTTAGATCCGGGTCCCTGGTGGATGGGGGCCGTGGCTGCTCATCCTCTCCTTTGATGCCTCCCCTCGGATCAGGCTCCCAGGGGCTGCCTCCTGGGAAGAAGACAGGACACACCACCGTCAAAAAATTCAGCCCTACCAAGCCCCACGGCCTCTGCTGTCTTCTCGGCTTGAGCTCCGGTGAGCGGGCCAGCCCAGGGCTGTTTCCTTTTGCTGTAGAGTTTTGGGCTCAGGGCAGCTTCCTTTCTGTCCTCCTCCTTTGGCAGGCTGGCCTGTCCCTCTGTGGTTCCAATGACCTGCGAGTCACCACCACATCACCCACAGACCTTCTTTCTTTTTGAAAAATTCTTCCATCCCAGACCCACCCACAGCCCCTCAGCCTTTCCTCTGGCTGACTCACCGGGTCCCTGGTCCTTCCTCTCCCACCCACCCTGGACCCACCTACTGGTGTGGCTCAGTAGCATTGTGGCATTAGATTACCAGTGGGGGGAGGTGGATGATGCCTGGTGTGATGAAGATGTAGGCACTCAAGTGGGGCTCAGAGAGGGAAATGGAGACGAGCAAGCATTTGGGGCAGGCTAGAGAGACCACTCAGCAGTGAAGGAGCTTCCTGACCATCCTGATGGCCTGAGTTCAGATCCCCAGACCGACTCGGAAGGAGAGCACTGGTTCCTGCAGGTTGTCCTCTGATCTCTCCGTGCCCGTGTGCACCCACAGACGTACACAAACCCACAAAATAAAAATAACAGAATGTAAGGCTTTTCTTTTTTCTTTGTTTTCTTTCTTTTTGTTTGTTTTTCAAGACAGGGTTTCTCTGTGTAGCCCTGGCTGTCCTGGATCTCACTCTGTAGACCAGGCTGGCTTGAACTCAGAGATCTGCCTGCCTCTGCCTCCCGAGTGCTGGGATTAAAGGCGTGCACCACCCCCGCTAAAGGTAGTATTTTAAAAAGACAAAAGAAGCCGAGTGGCTGTGGCATATGCCTTTAATCCCAGCACTTGGGAAGCAGGGCAGGCGGATCTCTGTAAGTTCGAGGCCAGCCTGGTCTACAGAGTGAGATCCAGGACAGGCTCCAAAGCTACACCGAGAAACCTTGTCTCGGAAAAAGAAAGAAAAAGAAAAAAAAAAAAAAGAGAGAGACTCTGGGGTCCCTTTTGTGTATTTTTGGAGATGGAGCAACCTGGGAGTGCTGCATAGAGGCCGGGCCAGTGTTTCTGTGTGCGGTGTGTGTTGTGAATGGGGTGGTAAATACAAACAGCTGAGAGCAGATATTCTCAGTAAGGGAGAGAGGCCGGGTCTCCGTGGGCGTGTGGGTGGGTATTAATTGCTGGTAATCCCCGCTTTTTCTGAGCGTGATTGGTTGATTATTATAATTAAGATAACTTTGGGGAGAGCTGTTGTTAAGTAGCTCAGTTTGCAGTAATGTGAAGCCAGGGCGGCGAAGGCAATTTCGGCTTCGTGTTCGGCTTCTTCGTGTTCGGCTTCGTGTTCGGTGGCGCCGCAGCCGCCGCTTTTTTCCTTTCTCCGTATTCCCGACCCTCACAACTTGTAATTAATGGTTTAACTTAATATTTTACTTTTTAAATATCTATATAATTTTTATGGGTGTGTGTGCGTGTGTGTGTATACTAACTGTGGGTGTGAGGGAGCCTATGGAGGTTGGAGGTCAGAGCCCCTGGTACTGGAATTACAGGCCATTATGAGCTCATATAGAATCAAACCCAGGTCCCCTGCAAGAGCAGAAAGTATCCTTAACCACTGAGTCATCTCTCTAGCCTTTTACTTTTATTATTATTATTATTATTAATTTTTTTATTTAATGATTATTTTGGGAGGGGGCTTGAGACAGGGTTTCTCTGTGTAGCCTTGGCTGTTCTGGACCTCACTCTGTAGACCAGGCTGGCCTTGAACTCGCAGATCCAACTGATTCTGCCTCTGGAGTGCTGGAGAGTGCCACCACCAGCCAGCCGGCTTTATTTTATTTTTGAGACAGAGGCTTACTCTGTAGCTAGCCGGGAGCTCTCTGTGTCCAGGCTGCCCTGCCCTTGGACAGGCACAGTTTCTTCCTCAGCCTCCTAAGTGCTGGGATTATTGGTGGGAGCCATTATATTTCACTAACCTTTTAGATTTTTTTCATTTAAATTTATTTTATTTATGTGCATGAGTGTTTTCCTCACATGTATGTATGTCTATGAGCTGTGTGCATGGCTGGTACCCTCAGAGGTCAGAAAGAGGATATTGGAATGCTTGTGAGCCACCATGTGGGTGCTAGGAATTGAACCCTGGTCCTCTGCAAGAACAAGTGTTTTTAACTGCTGAGCCACCTCTCCAGTTCCTAAATTTTTATTGGTGGTGCGATATTGAACCCAGGGTCTCATGGGTGCTAGGCAAAACACTCTTATGCTGAGTTACATTCCTAGCTCAACTTTTCAGATCTAAAAAAGCAAAAAACAAACTAAACAAAACAAAAAACCCTACTTATTTTAAAATCTGGGCACACCCATGGTGCATGTATATGATCACAGCACTCAGACACAGGAAGATCATTAAGTTCAAAGCTAACCTGGGCTCCATACTGAGACCCTTTCTTTAAAAAATAAGCAAAACAGGCCTGGAGATGGTGGTGCACACCTTTAATCCCAGCACTCAGGAGGCAGAGGCAGGTGGATCTCTTGTGAGTTCAAGGCCTGCCTGGGCTACAGAGTGAGATCCAGGACAGGCACCAAAATTATACAGAGAAATCCTGTCTCGAAAAACCAAAAAAAAAAAAAAAAAAAAAAAAGCAGAATAGTTTGTTGTAACAAAATGGATGATGTCGAGCTAGCAAGATGATTCAGTGGATAAAGCTGCTTACTCCCAAGGCTGATGACCCGAGGTCTATACCTGAAACCCGCAGATGGTGAAGGGGAGGACCAACTCCCACAGGTCATCTTCCCCAAGTGTGCCATGCCCTCTCCAATAAATAAGTAAATATATATATATACACTGTGTACCATCCAATGCTGAGGCAGCTATTGAAAAATTATCCTCTCAGAGACAACTACTGTTGTGACCTCAGAAAATATTTTGGCAATGTCTTATACTTACAGAATACAAAATGTTCTCAGGCATCCAGAGACCTCCTCCCCCTGCCCCCAGGTCTGGACCCATGGACTAGGAATCACACAACCACTTGCAAATGGCTGCGCAGAAATGCAGAGCTGTTCTTCTTGGCCTCCTCCGAGGAAGACGTAGCCAGTCAGCCCTACAGACAGTTGGTCGATGTCTGAAAGGAGTCACTGTTTTGTTGTAGCCTTGACTGGCCTGGAACTCACTCTGTTCCCAGCCATGTCCCACGACCCTTCAAATCATCTCTAGATGAGTTAGCCCTTGGAGCAGCAGAGAGTTATGGGGTCATGACTGTCCCCTGAAGGTGGTGTGGCAAGTCATTTTACAGAGGTCAATATGGTACCACATCCATTTCCACTACTGTTTTCTCCCCAGCAAAGTGATATGTAAATCAGGGAGTTATTTGAGGATTCTACTGTAGTGTTAGCTGTGTGTGTGTGTGTGTGTGTGTGTTTACATGTACATGTGTGCACACGTGTGTGGAGGCCATTGGTTAACCTAGCAAGTCATTCCTCAGTCATCATTCTCTCTCTTTCCCTTCCTTCCTTCCTTCCTTCCTTCCTTCCTTCCTTCCTTCCTTCCTTCCTTCCTTCCTTCCTTCCTTCCTTGAAACAGAATCTCTCTATGTAGCCCTCGCTGTCCTGGAACTCTTTATGTAAACCAGGCTGGCCTCAAACTCACAATGATCCATCTGCCTCCCAAGTTCTAGGATTAAAGGCATGCGCCAACACGCTTGGCTTATTATTTTTTTGAGACAGGGTCTTCACTAGCCTGGAGTTCATCAAGTAGGCTAGGCTGGCTGGCAAACCACAAGAATCTAAATGTCTCTGCCTCCTCAGTCCTTAGATTATAGTTATATGCCACCATATGAGGCTTCTCTTTCTCCTCTTCCTCCTTTTGTAACGTGGGTAGTGAGAACTCAGGTCTTCATGATTGCACAACATCTCACCATCTTTTTAAGTAGAAGTAAGACTTCCCATCTCCTTGGCTTTGCCCACAACCTTCCTGTGTCTCTTGTCACCCACTAGAAGGGTGTCACCCACTAGTAGGACAGAGGGACAGAGGGACAGTAGTGTGGGACTGTCATCAACATCCATCTACAAGCCTCAGTGTCTTCCAGTATAAAGTTTTGAGGAACATTTTATATCTCAAAGGTCTGCTTGATGAACTGGCTAGTGTATAAATAGAGGATTGCTAAACATGTTCTGAGGCTGGGGGTGTGGCTTAGTGGTAGAGCATTTGCCTAGCATGCACAAGGCCCCAGATTCTATACTTAGCGCTACCAAAAAAGATATTCCTTTCTATTTCTTTAGAATAGGAAGTTGGAATGAGAGCTGGTCACAATATGAGAAGCACTCCTTGAGTGCTGAGATAAAAGTTGTGGGCCACCCATGCCTGGCATATGTGTGTGTGTGTGTGTGTGTGTGTATGTATATATGTATATATATGTATATGTGTATATATACATATGTATGTATATATATGTGTGTGTGTATGTGTGTGTGTGTGTGTGTGTGTGTGGATGGATGTTATGTCAGCATATATGAATGTGAACCATATGTATATGGATGTTATGTGTGCCACATGCATGCCTAATACCTGAGAGAGTATTGGATCCCCTGAAACTGGTCTTACAGGTGGTTTGGGCCCATTACGTGGATGCTGAGCATTGAATCCAGGTTGTCTAGAGAAGCAGTTAGTGCTCTTTTTTGATGAGCCATCTCTCCACACACACATCCCCGCCCCCGCCCCCCCCTCTTTAAGACAAGGTCTTTCTATTATGTAACTCTGTCCATCCTGGAACTTGATATGTAGACTAGACTGGCCTCAGACTCACAGAGATCCACTTGCCTCTGCCTTCAAAGTAGTGAGATTAAAGTGCCAAGCTAGGTGTGGCAGGTGGATCTTTGTGAGTCTGAGGCCAGCCCAGTCTACATAGCGAGTTCCAAGACAGCCAGAGGTACATAGTGAAACCCCGTTTCAAAAATAAAATAAAGATGTGAGCCACTGCACCCTGCTCCCTATTTTTTAAAATTAATTAATTAATTTTTTGTTTTGTCTTTTGAGACAGGGTTTCTCTGTGTAGTCCTGGCTATCCTAGAACTCACTCTGTAGAACAGGCTAGCCTCGAACTCATCTATTTTTATTTATGTGTATGTGTGCTTTTGTGAGTGTATGTGCCATATGCATGTAGGCCATGGACTGTTGAATGCCCCGGAACTGGGATGGCAGACACTTGCAAGCTGCCTGATGTGGTGCTGGGAACCAAGTCTGCATCCGCTGGAAGAGCAGGTACTCTTAACCACTCTGAGCCATCTCTCCGGCTCTAGAGACTGTGATCTGAGTGACCTTACAATGAGTTAGTGAGAGAAATGGATTGAAAATATTTCCCCCGCCCCCGCCGCCACCCCACAGTTTTTCTTTTTCTTTTTTGGTTTTTCAAGACAGGGTTTATCTATGTAGTTTTGGTGCCTGTCCTGGATCTTACTCTGTAGACCAGGCTGGCCTTGAACTCACAGAGATCCACCTGGCTCTGCCTCCTGAGTGCTGGGATTAAAGGTGTGCGCCACCATCGCCTGGCCTCCCACAGTTTTTCAATACTTATTTCTTGGGCTAAAGATGTAGCTAAGTTGGTAGGATTCTTGTATCGAATTCATTAAGTCCTGGATGGATTCCTAGCACTATACAAACTGGGTATAATGGTGCACGCCTGTAATCCCAGCATTTTGGAAGTTGAAGCAGGTAGACCAGAAGTTCAAAGTCATCCTTATCTATAATGTGAGTTCAAGGCTAGTCCAGTCTGCAGGTTTCTTGATTGAGAGATCAGTGCTTTCCTATCCTCTATGGCCCCCTGGGTGGAGGGATGTGAAGGGACATCCAATGACGATTTGCCACTGCTGTTCTGACAGCCCTGCTCTGTCTGCTGGGGCGTGAAGAAGGAGCTCAGCCATTGGAACTGGTGATGGCTCCGAGGCTGCCGCTTAAAGTGAATGGAAGAGACGGTGGTGGTGATGAAAGCCGTGATGCTGTGATGGCAGACAAGAAGGCAGTGGCTGTGGCTATGATGGGGACAGTGGGTGTGGTACTTAGAGCGACGGTGGCGATGGTTGCTGGAGTGATGGTGGCTTTGATGGAGGTGGCGGCTTGAGAGTCAGAAGACATGGTGGCATTGTTGGATGGTTAAGATTGTGGCTGGAGTGATGGCGGCGATGGCGGAGGTGGTGGAGCTAGCCAGGTGATGGCTCCAGGGAGAGCGGTTGTAGTCGTGGAGAGGTAATGGTGACGGTGCTGATTGTGGAAGCGGTGAGGTAGCAACAATGGAGGTTGTAATGGTGGAGACGGTGTAAGGCGATGGTGGAGATAGCGGTGAGGGTGATGGCGGTTGTGATAGTGGGGGTGGTTGTAATGATCACGATAACGGGGGCAGTGCTGGTGGAAGTGGTGGCGAGGCCATTGCAAGAGAGGGCTTCCTTTGCTGACTCTTACCCGAGAGCGGTGGGGACGGTGCAGGATCCAGCGCACTAACTTTCCTTTCGCTGGGACCCAAGACTTGAAGCAGGAGGACCATTAGAGCCTTCTGGACCCCTGGGGTGTTGCTGAGTTTCTGAAGACCCAGGCTTGGGGCAGGACGTTCTGTAGAGGTGGGGGGCAGGGAGGGCTGGTCAGTGAGTACGGCGTGGAAGAGTCACCGTGGAAACGTGGACCTGAGGCCCAACCCTTCTGGGAGCCATCTCTGGAGAGTTGGCTGGTGCCCTTGGCCCACACAGGAAGCATCTTGATGTTAGAGATGGTGGTTTCCAGATAAATATCTAGTCACTGATCTTTTGAGAGGAAAGCATTCTCAAGAGTCTACAGGGTGGGATGTACTCAGTGTTTGCCGGGCACACATCAAGTCATCAGCCCTACAAAAAGATAGGCACTGATTTATAGTGTCTGCCGATTCCCAGGGTGTAAATGCGCTCACCGTGGTTGATTCCAGGCTACCAACATGACAGGGCTGAACACAGAGCAGGGGGAGAGGCACAGCTGTCTTGCCTCTGCTACCTCGTACAACAGACACAAATAACCTCAAGCTCAGGCCACAGCACAAACGGAAGGAGACTTGAGGAGTGAATGCCGTGGCTTTTTAGAATGTATGTAATTGTTAGGTTTGTACACTTCAATTTTTGTTTTTTGTTTTTTTTTTTGTTTTTTTGAGACAAGGTTTTTCTCTGCAGCCCTGGCTGTCCTGGAACTCACTCTGTAGACCAAGCTGGCCTCAAACTCAGAGATCCTCCTGCCTCCACTTCCTAAGTACTGGAATTAAAGGTGTGTGCCACCATACCCAGCTAGTACAATTTAATTTTTAAAAAGATTTATTTTTAATAATTTCTGTGTGTGCCTCTGTGTGTATGTGTGTGCTTCTATGTGCGTCTGTGTGTGTCTGTGCATGCAGGCGTCTGTGGAGGCCAGAGGGATCACCTTGGAGCTGGAGTCACAGGCCGTTGTGAGCCACAGATGTGGATGCTGAGAACTGATGTCGGACCCTCTGGAAGAGCAGTATGTGCTCTTACCCGCTGAGTCCATCTCTCTGGCCCTACAAACTAATTTTTGTTCCATCTACATTTAACAACTGACAGGCTAACTTGGGGTACACTTGCCAGTTGGCTCTTGGACAGGTGGGGGCTGGAGGCAGCACACCGCGTGCACACCGCATGCACACCGGTGACTGGCCACGGGGCTGATGGACGCTGGGGCTTCTCTGTTCCCCACAGGCGCATGTTCCCATTCCTCTCTTTTACTGTGGCTGGACTGGAGCCCACGAGCCATTACAGGATGTTTGTGGATGTGGTCTTGGTGGACCAGCACCACTGGCGGTACCAGAGTGGCAAGTGGGTGCAGTGTGGCAAGGCAGAAGGCAGCATGCCAGGTACGACCCCCTTTCGGAGCGGAGCGGTGGGCATGCTTTCCCTCCCGGGCTGGGGCCCCCTGGTGGGTTGCTCAAGCTCTTGGCCCTGAGGCGGAAGATTGGGTTCTATAGCCCACGCACCTCCTCAGCCTGCCTTGGGCTTCTCAGATCTTCTCTAACTCAGCAGAGGACAGTCGGCTCAGCCCTCTGCTCTCAGTGGCCGCGGCTCAGCCTGTCCGTCCCTCCCCTGCATCTTTCTCACCTTCCTCTCAGCACAAGCAAAATCCCACCTCTCCAGGGGCTGTTCAAGGGCTTCTTGGCAATAAGGTTCACTGTCCACAGGAAACCGTTTATACGTCCACCCAGACTCCCCCAACACCGGAGCCCACTGGATGCGCCAGGAAGTTTCGTTTGGAAAACTAAAGCTCACCAACAACAAGGGGGCTTCCAACAATGTGACCCAGGTAGGACTGTGAGCCCCACCTGCCCCTGAATCTGAGATCCTCTCCTCTGACACTTCCTACGACCCCTCTGTGCTGTTGGCGTCCCCTCTCCTCTCCTCCCTCTCCTCTCCTCCCTCTCCTCTCCTCCCTCTCCTCTCCTCCCTCCCCTCCCCTCCCTCTCCTCTCCTCTCCTCTCCTCTCCTCTCCTCTCCTCTCCTCTCCTCTCCTCTCCTCTCCTCTCCTCTCCTCTCCTCTCCTCTCCTCTCCTCTCCTCTCCCCTCCCCTCCCCTCCCTTCCCCTCCTCTCCCCTCTCCTCTCCTCTCCTCCCTACACAGCCAATGATGACCTTGAACTTGTGATCCTCCTGCCACTAGCTCCTGAGTGCTGAGATTTCAGGCATGTACCAATAAGCCTGGTTTGTATGGTTCTGGATATTGCACCCAGGGACTGGTGCATGCTAGACAAGCATCCTATTAATTGAGCTTCCTCTCCGAACTCTGGCTCTTTCCTATCCACCTTGGGAAGACAGTGAGATGGAAGGACACTGGATCTTTGGCAGGGTTTACCCTCAGGTCAACACAGGCCAAACCAGCCTGGGGGGCTTTTTCACCAGATCACTATTTGTAACCTTGGTGGGTCCCAGAGTCCCAGGGAGTGGATACAAAGTATCCTCACACTGAACAATCGAGGTTTTTTGTTTTGTTTTGTTTTGAACAGATTTATTGATTTTGTTGTGGGGGTGCACCAGTGCTATGCTGTGTTTGTGGAGGTCGGAGGAGGCGGGACAACTTGCTGGGGTTGTCTGTTCTTCCATCAGGTGGCTGCCAGGGATCAAAGTCAGGTTGCCCAGGTTGGCAGCAAGGGCCTTGGCCGGCTGAGCCACCCCTACAGCTTCCATCCTGGTTTTGTTGTCTTTTCCTGAGACAGAGTTTCTCTGTGTACTTCTGACTAGCCTGGAACTCGCTCTGTAGACCAGGCTGGCCTCAAACTCAGAGATCCACCCGCCTCTGCCTCCTGAGTGCTGCGATTAAAGGCCTGCACCACCACTGTCCGACACCCAATCCTGTTTATTTTTTTTAAATCTTGAGCTGGAGAGAGATTTCAGTGGGTAAAGCATTTGCCTTGCAAAGACAAGGACCTGAGTCTCATCCCTAGAACCCATTCGTGTTAAACAAAGAGAAGAAAAGCTGTAATGCCATGAACCAGGAATTTTAAAATTGGGGAGGCAGAGACAGGTGGATCCCTAGGGCTCACTAGCCAACCAGCATCCTTGGTGAGGTCCAAGCCTGTGTGAGAGACCCTGTCTTAAAAAAGTGGATGGTGACTGAGGTTGTCCCCCAGCCTCCATCTGTATTTGCTCACACTCAAGCACACAGAGGCATGCATGTGCACACATGACCTCCAGCGCTAGTACCTTGGTCTCACTGACATGAAGGATCAAGAAAGTCACAAGAGGCTAGATTAGGTGCCCCAAAGAGAAGTTGCATGGTGCAGGATGGGTAAAGGCACAAGATGTCCTCAAGCATTCTTTCTAGTCCCACTGTAGGGCTAGCAGTCACTGGTGGGTGAATGCATCCGGTCATGAGACCACAGTGGGGTCAGGAGGAAACTTCCAGCTCCTTCCGGGACCCTGACATCACCTCACTCCCTCTCCAGATGATTGTCCTGCAGTCCCTCCATAAGTACCAGCCCCGGCTGCACATCGTGGAGGTCAATGAGGGAGAGCCGGAGACCGTCTGCAATGCTTCTAATACACACATCTTTACTTTCCAAGAGACCCAGTTCATTGCAGTGACTGCTTACCAGAATGCCGAGGTGAGGGCTGGGGCACCAGGGGCCTGGGGACAGGCATTTGCTAGGGGACAGTCACAGCCTTCTTGTCGGGGGCTGGAGTCCCTGAGCCTCAGACTCGGGCAACTCTATTTCCCCTCTCTAGATCACTCAGCTGAAAATCGACAACAACCCCTTTGCCAAAGGATTCCGGGAGAACTTTGAGTCGTAAGTGAACTGGATTCAACTCGTCTTTGGGCTCTCTGAGATGGGACCGTAGATCAGTGGTCAACATGTCCTGTCTCTGGGATCTGGGGCGCAGGCAGGCCAGGGAGGGAGGACCAGGGGAGGAAGAGCTGTGCCCGTGACTTGTTTTCTCATTTTCCGTTTGGTTTTGTTGTTGTTGTTTTTAGCATGTATGCATCTGTTGACACCAGTGTTCCCTCTCCGCCTGGACCCAACTGCCAACTGCTTGGGGGAGACCCCTACTCGCCTCTTCTGTCCAACCAGTACCCCGTCCCCAGCCGTTTCTACCCCGACCTTCCCGGCCAACCCAAGGATATGGTCTCACAGCCTTACTGGCTGGGGACACCTCGGGAACACAGTTATGAAGCCGAGCTCCGAGCAGTGAGCATGAAGCCCACATTCCTGCCCTCTGCCCCCGGTCCCACGGTGCCCTACTACCGCGGCCAGGAAGTCCTGGCCCACGGAGCTGGCTGGCCGGTGGCCCCTCAGTACCCTCCCAAGATGAGCCCAGCGGGCTGGTTCCGCCCCATGCGAACTCTGCCCATGGACCCTGGCCTGGGATCCTCCGAAGGCCGGGGGCCGGAGGAACAGGGCTCCCCCTCGCTGTGGACTGAGGTCACCCCTCTCCGGCAGGAGCCCAGCGACTCGGGACTAGGCGAAGCAGAATCTAAGAGGAGACGGATATCCCCCTATCCTTCCAGCGGCGACAGCCCCTCTCCTGCTGGGGCCCCTTCTCCTTTTGATAAGGAAACCGACGGCCACTTTTATAACTATTTTCCCAACTGAGAAGATGCCACTGGGTCGGAGGGCGCCGACTAACTTAGAAAACAGACACGGGGCCGAGAAGCCCCGAGCCATCCCTTCCCCGTGTAGTGATTGGTTGGGGGAGGACAAGGGGCAAGAAGGATTCTGGCCTTCGCGTGTTGCTTCCTGGCCCACAAGGAAATGTGACAGGAATGTTGTCCCCTGCCCTTTCCTCTGCCCGAACTACAGTCACGTACCTGGTGCTGCTTCTGACCGATGGTTCCGTGGAGAATGGAAAATGGACTCCAGAGAGTTTGGGCCCCAGAGGGACTTCATGGCTTCTGGCGGGAGGGTCGGGGAGAGGCCAGGACTGGAGACATTACCCCGTCCCCTGCAGAGCAACTTCGAACTGTTAGTCTCTCGCCTGTGTTCCGTGGATTTTTATAACAGCCAGCCAACCAGGAACCGAGAGAGGACTCAGGTGACTTTGGGTGGACTGGGTCCACCAGCGAGGAGACAAGAGACTGGGTGCAGAGGAAAGGCTTGGGGGGGTGCACACTTCACCGAGAGAGGTCACTTTGAACTGGTGTACACACACGCTTTTCCCTTTTTTATTTCTTTGGGATGGGGAGGCTATTTATTGTAGGGAGAGTGATGTCTGGATGTATTTCTTTTGTTTTCATCACTTTCTGAAAATAAACATGAAACTGGTGAGTCTGTCCTGCTTCTGTGGCTGGTGGGAGGGGGTGTGAGGATGGAGGTTTGCTGGTCCCTGGCTCTTGTTTTGCGGGATAACCGTTAGGAACGGAACATGACCTCACTTAGGGATAAACTAAGTTAGAGCATGTCTGCTCCTCAGCACTCTGGTTCATGCTGCCACGTGTGACCAAAGGTGTCTTTGTGACCAAGGAGTCCCTCAGCCTGTGTTGCCTGCTCAGCACCTGGGGGAAGGCAGGCCAAGGCTGGGCTGGGTGGGAGGGGAGCCCAGGAGAGAGAGGACTCTTGATTTATCTTTGCATTTTTACACTCCCCATTTCTAGGTTTGTTCAAGTGTTAAAGGCATAAGCAGGGGCTAGGATGTGACATTGCCATTGTTTCCAGGTCAAGATCATCCAAACACTAGCAATTTCGTATGAATCAACCTAGTACATGGGGGGGGGGCTGAGGATGAGCGCTGGACAAGGTCCTCCGCGTGAGAGCCGCCATCATGGGCTGGTGCACACGCACACACTCTCTCTTCCTCTTTTACTTACTTACTTATTTTTGACAGGTTCTCACATTGCAGCCCAGGATGGTTTCGAAGCTCATGGTGATCCTCCTGCCTCATCCTCCCAAGTGCTAAGATTACAGACACAAACCACCATGCTGAGCTTTCTAGCTCTGTTTCTTTTAAAAAGAATTTAGGCCAGGGAGTAAAAGTGCTAACTGCGGACCACCCATGCTTGACGCCCTGAACCTATGTAAACGCTGCATCTGGTGGCACACATCTGTCGTCCCAGTGCACCTAGGAGATGGGGGCAGGCACAGGAGGATGTCCTGGCAGCTCACCAGATGGCAAGTCATAGGTGTGAAGCATGGCAGGAGAAGGGACAGAGACCCCACCACAATGTGGTAGGAAAAAGCCAATCTCAGAGGACTGTTCTGATTTCCATGCCTACAGAGAGAGAGAGAGAGAGAGAGAGAGAGAGAGAGAGAGAGAGAGAGAGAGAGAGACACACACACACACACACACACACACACACACACACACACACACACACAGAGTAAATAAACATTTTTAGGTTCTTTTAAAAAGATTTATTTATTATTTATAGTGTTCTATCTGCATATGTGCCTACACACCAGAAGAGGGCACCAGATCTCATTACAGATGGTTGTGAGCCACCATATGGTTGCTGGGAATTGAACTCATTCTGCTGGTCTGGAACTTAGTATGTAGACCAGTCTGGCCTCGAACACAGAAATCCACTTGCCTCTGCCTCTTGAGTGCTGGAATTAAAGGCAGCCACTACCCTAACCAGCATAAATTAATATTTTTTGAGACAGGGTATCACTATGTAGCCAGCTGGCCTGGAACTCTATGCAAACCAGGCTTGCCTTGAACTCACAAAGATCTACCTGCCTCTGCCTTCCAGGTGATGGATTAAAGGTGTGCACCACCACACCTGGTTATAAATGATTTTTAAAATGTTTATAACATTTGTGGGTTTTTTGTTTTGTTTTGTTTTTGTTTTTTGAGACAGGGTCTCTCCATGCAGCCTTGGATGTGCTGGAACTCACAATGTAGATCAGGCTGGCCTCAAACTCACAAAGATCCACCTGCCTCTGCCTCCTGAGTGTTAGGGTTAAAGGTGTGCACCACCACACCCAGCTACGTGTTTATCTGTAGGGGTGCCATGGAAGCCAGAGGGGTATCGGATTCCCTGAAGCTGGAGGTAGGTGTGGTTTTGAGCCTCCTGACATGCGTGCTGGGAACCACACTCAGTCCCCTGCACCATCAGTAGGTGCTCTTAACTGGTGAGCCACTTCTACACGCCCAAAATAACTTTTTTTTTTTTTTGTTTCATTTTTTTGAGACAGGGTTTCTCTGAGTGGCCCTGACTGTCCTGGAACTCATTCTGTAGACCAGGCTGGTCTCAAACTCAGAGACCTGCCTGCCTCTGTCTTCCGAGTGCTGGGATTAAAGTCCTGTGCCACCACTGCCTGGCTTCCAAATAAATATTTTTAAGATAAAATAATTCAAGCCAGTTGTGGTGGCAAACGGCTGTAAACCCAGCACTTGGGTGACTGAGGCAGGTGGACTAACAGCTGGAGACCAGACTGGGCTGTATAGTGAGACCCCATCTCAAGAAGATAAAGATTCAAATAGTGAAGAAAAGAATAACAGCTAAAAATTAGCTCAAATCTCACCACACGTGAATAATTAGCATAACATTCAATGGGTTAGATAAGCAGAAATGGAATATAAAATTGAGACCTACTAAAATCATGCTTTTTCTTTTTTTTTTTTCTTTTTGATTTTTTTGAGACAGGGTTTCTCTGTATAACAGTCCTAGCTGTCCTAGAACTCGCTCTGTAGACCAGGCTGGCCTTGAACTCACAGAGATTCACCTGGCTCTACCTCCCGAGTGCAGGGATAATCATGTTTTTTCTTTTCTTTTCTTTTTTTAAAAATTTATTTACTAATTATGCATACAGTGTTCTGCTTTCATGTATCCCTGCAGGTCAGAAGAGGGAGCCAGATCTCATTACAGATGGTTGTGAGCCACCATATGGGTGTTGGGAATTGAACTCAGGACCTCTGGAAGAACAGCCAGTATTCTTAACCTCTGAGCCATCTCTCCAGCCCTAATCATGCTTTTTCTTAATGAAATCTATTGCAATTTACTTTATAGTTGAATAATACAAACACAGAAACCCCTCAGAATACAACTGGAAATAAGAGAATTGTTTATTTGAGATTAAAATTTCTTCACTAGCAAAATTATTTCCTGCACAGACACTCCTGAAATGAAGAAAAAAAAAGTTTTTGAAAGGAACATGGTGAGGTGAAGAAAGATTTTTTAGCTGGAATCATAGATGGTTTGAGCCCTATGTGGATGCTGATAATTGAACCTAGGCCTTTTGTAAGAGCAACAAATGCTCTAACCACTAAGCCATCTCTCCAGCTCATTACATTTCTATTTATTTATTTATTTACTTATTCATGTTTTTAATATGTATTAGTGTTTGCCTGCATGTATGACTATATACTTGTGTAGAGTGCCTGATGTCCGCAGAGGTCAGGAGAGGGAGTCAGATCCCTGGAACTGGAATTTCTGAGGGTTATGAACAGCCTTGTGGGTGCTGGGAATTGAACCCAGGACTTCGGGAAGAGCAGCCAATGTTTTAACCACTAGTCCATCTCTCTAGCTCTAGATCATGAAATCTTTCTTTCTTTCTTTTTTTTTTTTTTTTTTTTTTTTTTTTTTGGTTATTTTTAGGCAGGGTTTCTCTGTTCTGCCCTAGCTGTCCTGGAACTCACTCTATAGACCAGGCTGGCCTTGAACCCACAGAGATCCGCCTGCCTCTGCCTCCCGAGTGCTGGGATGAAAAGTGTGCGCCACCACCACCCAGCCAGCCAGATCATGAATTCTTGAGGCATTTCTCCATTATATTTTGGTTTACACCATCGCTCTTAAGAGACATTTTGATTCACTCGTGTGAAATTTTTGGTCCTCTCTTCACCTTCAGTGTTCTGAATATTGAGTGCTGCATGTCTTGGTCTGCAGTCGTGTGGCAGAGTGGGAGTGGGGGTGTGGCTGTGGGTGTGGATGTGGGTGTGGCTGTGGGTGGGTGTTACTGAGGATCAAACCTACAGTCTGAGGTGTGCCAGGCAATCACTCCACCAGAGAGCTCCTTTTGCGGTCCCTCTTCAGATCCTCTTTCATACTGGACTCTTAAACACTGGGTGATCCTTAGCAATTAGATCACATCTAATAACAAGGCTCTCTAGTCCCCTTAACAGCACTTGCGTGTATAGGAGAGGTGGTTATCATGCATGGGCTTCCTGTCGGAATGATCTGGAAGGGTGATCCTGTAGAGGAGCTGGCAATGGGCCGCTGGAGCTGACTCGGCAGCTGATAAAGCCTGGATGTGTTGGGAGTGGTGGCGTCTTTAATTCCAGCAGGTGGATCTCTGTGAGTTTGAGGCCAGCCTAGTCTATGTAGTGAGTTTCAGGATAGCTGGGCTGTGTAGTAGAAAAACCTGTCTTTTTTTTTTTTTTTTAAGACCCTCTGGATGCCTCTCTCTTCCAGAAATCAGGTCACACTTCCATGCAATCTGTCCCTCAAGACAAAGAACTAACAGATGCCTGTTGTGACTGTTGTGAGTCCTGAGATCTCTGAGGGACAAGCAAGCCCAGCTCTGTTCTCCCTCCCGCAGCGTTCTCTCTCTCTCTCTCTCTCTCTCTCTCTCTCTCTCTCTCTCTCTCTCTCTCTCTCTCTCTCGGACACAGAGTTGATGAGAAATAATGGACTATGCTCTTAGTGTTCCAATTTATGGTCCTGCCTGGTGCTTGCTCTACACCCCTTGACAGGTAGGCCAGGTTAGACCATGGGGTATGAAGCTTGACCATCCACAGAAAATCTCTAAGAATCAGAAACTGCTTTGGTCATCTGGATTTGAAGGAAAGTCTCTCTCCTCCCCTCTTTAGGGTCCCAATGTGGCTATCTATGGCTGTGATATCATATCGCTCCTGATCGTCTGTGAACTAAAGGGTCTAAGTGTCCCTTCAGGGCATCCCCATCATGCCATACCTGGTGAGTCTCTCTCCTAATGAAGCCCCTCTTCAGACCTGGAGGCAGCTCTCACCTTTCAGGGCCCCATCTAAGAAGGCTCTTGGGAAGGGTACCTCAGCTCCTTTCTGTGAACCTGTCGACTCTCTTTTAAGTTGAAACAGAACGGCCATAGCTTCCCCTAATGGCATTCAGTGGCATCCGGGTGGTAGCTTGACATTGTCCACAGTGGGAGTATTTACACCGTGGGAATCAGCCCATACAACACTGAGGGCACAGTGCCTCCCAAAGAGCTTGTTTCCTACCACAAAGTAGAGAGCGGGCATCCCCTGCAATATTAGTGGGCATACAGATCCCTCCTGAGATGATCCTTTCTCCAGAGGAAATCCCTCACCAGCCGAGAGCATTCTGTGAGTGGGGCATGAGACTGGAAAACTGAGCCCCAATTATTACCCCCATCTATATGATGTGTGCGTGTGTGTATGCGTGAGCATGCAAGTGTGTGCACATGTATGTGGTTGTGGGGTGTGTGCATGTGTGTGTACGATGGCATGTGCTGTGGAGGTCAGAGGACATCCTTGGGCATCAGTCCATCCCCTCCACCTTGTCTGAGACAAGGATTGTATTGTTTTTCTACTGTGTATGTAACTTGCTGGCTTTTGAGCTTTTGGGGATTCTCCCGGCTCCACCTTCCATCTCCTGGGAAAGGTGGGGTTACAGGTGTTTGAACTACGTGTCAAGCCTTTACATGAGTTCTGGGGATTTGAACTCAGGTCCTCACGCTTGTGTGGCAGGTGCTTTTGCTCACCGAGCCGTCTCTCTAGGCCTCCACTGGGATTTCCTTTCTTCCACCTTGCCGTATCCCTCTTAGTGTCCCCAAGCCTTGCCGTATCCCTCTTACTGCTGCTAGTGTCCCCAAGTCCTGTGTTTGTCCTTCTTCTCTCCGGAGAAGGACATTCTCTGCTTCTGGGAGGAAGTGGTGGGGAGGCGGCTCCCGGTGCTTAGCGGGAGAGGCAGACACGAGCATCTTGACATGTCTGGATTCAGACTTCTGACGGTCGACTAGTTCTCTGCAGGGGCCGCAACCCCTCTTTCCACCGCCTCTGACTGTCCCAAGTCTGGGGACTCTACGGTTCCCTTGGAGATGAGTTAGTTCACTTACTGATAGGCCTTTCGGAAGGCGTTTTAAACTTCAGCCCCATTTCGTGTAACGGCGTTATTCACAAGTCATTCTCAGCCACATAGTAAGTTAGAGGCCAGCACGGCCTACATCAGACCGTGTCTCAAGATAATCAGATCATCGTCCCTTCTTCTGAAACCTCTGTCCCACCCTCTCTCCAAGGAGGCCAGATTTATACGGTGGGACCATGTCCCATCTCATGCACCACCCCATACCGTAGCACAGCTTCCTGGAAGAGGCTTGTTACATGAAGAAACTGGGATTGAGAGTAGTGAGTTTGGGTGGCATTCTAATCGAGGCTGGGTGAATTGTGTCGGAATGGAACAGCCAAGTATATGAACATGCAGGAGGGAGCGTGTGTGTGTGTGTGTGTGTGTGTGTGTGTGTGTGTGTGTGTGTGTGTGGTGTCTTAGCTTTTTGTTGCTGTGAGAAAAAAAAAAAAAAAGCCATGACCCCAAAAGCAGCTTGGGGAGGGAGGAAGGGTTTATTTGGCCTACACATTCTGGTCCTGGTCCATCACTGAGGGGAACTGAGGCAGAAACTCAGCAGGGACCATGGAAGAATGCTGCTTATTGGCCTCCCCACAGCTGGCTCGGTGGTTATTCTTTTTAACTTGATGTACACGGGCATTTCACCTGCGTGTGTTCCTGTGCGCTGAGAGTGTGGCGTGCCCTGGAGGCCAGAAGAGGGCGGGATCCTCTAGAACTGGGGTCACAGACAGTTGGGAGCCACCATGTGGGTGCTGGGAATCAAAGCTGGGTCCTCTGAAAGAACAGCCAGTGCTCTTAACTAACAAGTCATTTCTCCAGCCCCTTGGTTTTCCGTTCCTTCCTTCCTTTCTTTTTTTCTTTTTTCAGACAGGATTTCCTTATATAGCAGCCCTGGCTAGACTGGAACTTGCTATGTAGGCCAGACTGGCTTTGAACCCAGAGATCCGCCTGCCTCTGCCTCTCAAGTGCTGAGATTAAAGACATGTGCCATAGGCCTGGCTCAGTTTGATTTTTTTTTTTGGGGGGGGGAGGGACAGGGTTTCTCTGTGTCACCCTGGCTGTCCTGGAACTCACTCTGTAGACCAGGCTGGCCTCGAACTCACAGAGATCCGCCTGGCTCTGCCTCCCGAGTGCTGGGATTAAAGGTTTATTTGTTTGTTTGTTTGTTTTATTTTTAAGGCACAGGATCACTTTCCCTTGGGTGGCACCACCCCTAGTAGGCTGGGCCCTCCCACAATAATCGTTAATCAAGAAAATGCCCTGCACACTTGCCCACAGATCAGCCTGAGGGAGGCAACCCCTCAGTTGAGGTACCCTCTTCCCAGAAGACTCCAGCTTATGTCGAATAGACAAAAAATTAAGCAGTTCCTAGGCATCTCTGACCCCATCTCTCTGGAAGCTGAGACAGGGGGCTGCCATGAATTCAAAGCAAGCCTGGGGTGTAGTGTGAGAACCCATCTAAACTCAGAGACGTATGGGAATGCCGTGTTAGCATTGATTGACAGCCGAGCAGGAGCCCCGGGAGCTCCCTGGGCCCAGCTCCTCCCAGGTCCTCCAAGGCCTCCGTGTCCCTGACGCTGACGCAGTTTCCCTTTGATTTGGAGTAGGAGTCTGAGAGTGCCCCGAGCCTGTCAATGAAGACATCCTCTCCCAGTCCTGAGAAGCAGGACACGTCTCTGGGAGTAAGAGGATGAAGATGTGATGTGCTCACTTCCTTTTATGGGTTGCCTAGCTCTTCCCACAGCAGTATCAACTACCCTGGAGTGGGAGTGGGATGGAGACAGACCACATTTTACCTCTGTGGACGTTATTTTCTGATCCATGAAAACAGGTGGTCTTGTCATTCCCAGATCTTGCGGAAGGTTTTCTTCCTTTTCCTTCTGAGACAGGCTCTTGCTGTATAGCTCAGGCTGCCCGGAACTCACACCTTCCCGTTTCTGCCGGCAGATTACACCGGACACCAGCACATCCGGCTTTCCTGCAGTGCTAAGGTGACGGTTCTGTGTGAACAGCAAAGCTCAGGAAGCTTGCCATTAGACACTCCTGACCGTGGAATTAAAGACCAGAGAGATGGCTCGGCGAGGTTGCTCTTCTGGAGGATGCAAGTTCAAGTCCCAGCACCCACACAGCAGCTCACAACCAGCTGTACCTCCAGTCCCAGGGGATCCTCTTGTGGTCTCTGCATACACTGTATGCACATGATGCACACACATACATGCAGCTAAAACACCTATACACAAAAATTATATGATTTAAATTTTTTTATTATAAAAATGTTTGGGAGTGTGTGTGCTGTGGGTTCAAGTCTGACCTGGTCTACACATGGAACTCCGGCTAGCTAGGGCTACCTAGTGAAATCTCAAGAAACAACCACTTAAGATCAGGTTCTTTTTTCTTTTTGTTGTTTTTGTTTGTTTGTTTGTTTTATTCGAGACAGGGTTTCTCTGTGTAGTTTTGGTGCCTGTCCTGGATCTCGCTCTGTAGACCAGGCTGGCCTGGAATTCAGAGATCCGGCTCCCGAGTGCTGGGATTAAAGGCATGTGCCACCATTGCCCGGCAAGTACAGGTTCTTATCTTATTGCTCCCAGAAAATGACTTGTGATTCATTCTGATTGATCTGCCAGTCATGAGCAATCACCTTTTTTAAATTTCATTTTATGTGCATTAATGTTTTGCCATGGGTTTCAGGTCCCCTGGAACTGGAGTTTACAGATAGTTGCAAGCTGCCATGTGAGGGCTGGAACTGAACTCAGGACCCTGGAAGAGTAGTCAATGTTCTTAACCTCTGAGCCATCTCTCCAGCCCCACGAGCAGTCACCTTGACTGTGGAGATGGAAGCAGGACTGGACACAGAGGACTGGACACAGAGGACTGGACACAGAGGACTAGACACAGAGGACTGGACACAGAGAACTGGACACAGAGGACTGGACACAGAGGACTAGACACAGTCCTGGCCTAGGAGCAAACAGGACCCCAGATTAAATATCCTGGCTGACAACAAGATGGTGGAAACAGAGAGCTCTTCAAAGGAAATTTACATGCCATCTGTCCATCTGTCTGTCTGTCTGTCTCTCTTTTTCTACATCCTGTGCTGGGATTGAATTCAGATCTTTAAGGGTGCTAGGTAGTAGCCCAATTGTCATCAGAGAGGCTTCCTCCAGCAGCTGATGGGAACAGATACAGAGACCCAATGTCAAACATTAGACAGAGCTTGGGGAGCCCCTTGGAAGAGGAGGAGGAAGGATTGCAGGAGCCAGAGGGGGTGAGGCCCCCAGGAGAACACGGCCCACAGAATCAACTAAGCAGGGCTCGTAGGGGCTCACAGAGACTGAAGTGGCAACCACAGAGCCCGCATTGAGTCTATGTTAGGTCCTCTGCGTGTACGCTGTGGTTGCTTAGCTGGGGTGTTTGTGAGACTCCTAAAAGTGGGATGCGGGTGTCTCTGACTCTTTTGCCTGCTCTTGGGACCCTTTTCCTCCTACTGAGTTGTCTTATCTAGCCTTGATAATGAGATTTGTGCCTAGTCTTACTGCATCTTGTTATGCCATGTTGATATCTTTGGGAGGCCTGCTTTTTTGTGATGGGAAATGGAGGAGGATCTGGGGAGAGGGGAGGTATGGGGGAGGGAAGAACTAGAAGGAGTGGAGGGAAGGGAGGCTGCAGTCAGGATGCATTGTATGAGAGAAGAAAAAGAAAGAGGAAAGGAAGGAAGGAAGGGAGGGAGGGAGGGAGGGAGGGAGGGAGGGAGGGAGGGAGGAAGGAAGGAAGGAAGGAAGGAAGGAAGGAAGGAAGGAAGGAAGGAAGGAAGGAAGGAAAAAAGCACGGGCTGCTCTTCCAGAGGACCTGGGTTCAGTTGCCAGAACACACTGGGGCAGCGGCTCACAACCATCAGGAGATCTGATGCCCTCTTCTGGACTCTTCAAGAACTGCATGCAGGTGTATGAATAAGCAAAACATCCATACACATAAAATTAGACACAAAGGAAAAAAACTATATATTAAAAAATATGTTGGGGCCAGACATATTTTTAATTCCTTTAATTCCAGCACTCGTAAGACTGAGGCAGGCAGATCTCTGAGTTTTAGGCTATCCTGGTCTACAGAGCAAGTTCCAGGACAGCCAAGGCTACACAGAAATATTATCTCAAACAAACAACAAATATGTATCTGAGGCCCCCTTTTTCTAGGTTGGAATTTCTCTGATGACACTGGTTGAAATAAATCCCACTTGGCTCTCTGTCATTTGAATTTCTGGGGATACCATGTGCAAGGAACCAAGCACATGTGAGTGTGGGTGTGTGTGCACCGACTCACATAATATACATACATGTAATTTAAAACAATTTTTAAAAATAGGACTGGAGAGATAGCTCAGCGATTAAGAGCACTTGCTGCTCCTGTAGAGGACCCAGGTTCAATTTCTATCACCCACTGGTGGTTCACAACCATTGGTAGCTCCAGTTTCACAGGATGTGGCACCCTCCTCTGGCCTCCTTGAGAACTAAAGAATGCATACATACGCTTACTTAAGCAAAGACAACACACTGTTCTTATAGTCCACAATGATAGTCTCAGATTGGTTTTCTAGTCAAGGAGATGGATGTTGGGCAGTGGTGGCACATGCCTTTAATCCCAGCACTCAGGAGGCAGAGGCAGGCAGATCTCTGTCAGTTTGAGGCCAGCCTGGTCTATAGAGCTAGTTCTAAGACAGCCAAGGCTATACAGAGAAACCCTGTAAAACCTTGAAAAACAAACAAAAAACCAACGAGCAACCAAACAAACACAATGAGATGGAAGTGCAAAGAAGGGACAGTTGGAATCCAGTCACACGACAGTGTAGCTGCAAAAGATTCGGAGAGGTGAGCTTCCTTCCTAGTGATCCTTGCACCCAACTACCAATTCAAGTTTTTTTTTTTTTTTTTTTTCTAATGAAGGACCAGAAGACGGACTTTGGGGACCGATGATCTGGACATACCTTCTACCCTTTGAATGTTTTGCTGTGACTTCTTGCATTGCGACTGCATTGTGCTGCAGCTGAAATGTGTGCCACAGACCATCTGATGCTCATCCCGTGGCAGAAAATCTGCTTTGCTTGGAAGCTTGCAAATGAGAATCACAAGGCAGCGCAAGTCACCGGTTACCTGTGCCGCTCTCTCAGCCTGCTTCCCCGCTCACTGCTCAGCAAACCACGGCTGTGCTGATGCAGTTCTGCCTCCCTCCCTGCCCCAGCGTCTTCCCACATTGTTAGCAGCCACTCACTGGGGTGCATCCAAATCCATCTCCATGGCTTATGCCTCTTCCTGAACCTCAACATCCAACATAACCTAGTCACCTGCTGGGGTCTCAGCTGTAGGACCCCCAGCCACCCCCCAGCCCTCACTTCTCCCGTACCCAGCTGGGCTCTTCATCTCCCTGTGGCTCTCTCGGAGAACCACACAACCATATTCCCCCTTTCCCAAACCGGAAGCCCGTGGCTTCTAAGTGCCATCACCTGCCTCTAAACTCCCTTCTTCTTTTCTCTGGCTAAATCCCCCTAATTTTTCATAACTCTGTGGAAGGGCAACATTTTGGGCTCTTTCTAGATCGGGTGACTTTCTCTTGAGGATCCAATGCACTGTTCAGTCCCTGTATTCCACAGTCACTGTGACCCTTTCAACACTCCGACCTTGTCTGGACTGGACTCCATTTGAGGGTAGAGACTGGGTTCCCAACATGGAGATCACGTGGCACATGGAAATGGTGGCTTCCGTTGCTTGCCGGCCATTTCTGTGTCGTCTTGATAATTATGACTCCTTTTCTCTAGAGACCCCTCTCACTCCATGAGGGGTTTTATTTGTTTTTATTTTTTTCAAGGCAAGGTCTTGCTCTTCACCGATTTAGCCTCCAGAACACAATACTCCTGCCTCAGCCTTGTGAGTGCTGGGTGAGCTGTGGACTGCCTTCTGCTTCTGCTTCCTCTACAAAACTGGACTTGTGACCAGCAGGTTAATTACAGCCTCCCACGTCCCCAGTGACAGTGCTTTCTAGAGCATCAGTCGCCTCTCACAGAGCCTCCCCCAGTTATGTGAGCTAACACATTCTCTTTCTATTTCGGTTGGTTCCTGCCACTTACAGCCTCAAGAGTCCGGACTGAAAGGGAACTCCATAAAAGCTTAGTGAAGACACTAGAAACTAGGTGGACCATCTCCAGTGTCTCCTGCCTGTCCTGTTCCCTCGGAGTGTGGGGAAGCATTTCTGCATGCTTAGACGGGATCCCATGCTCTGCTCACACTGTGGTTCTGCCACGGACCCCCACTGCCCAGCGAACCCGCCTCTTCCCAGGCAGCCTGCGAGGCACTGTCTCTGAATCTCCCCGTGTTCAGGCTGCAGGTCTTTGCACAGGCCTCACCTGCTTGGCGCAGCTCTCCAAAGCCTCATCCCCACCCACTCTGACTGATCCCATCTCCCTACGAAGCCTTCCCGCCCACTCCAGAGGAGCCTAGCCTTCTCTTCTGCCGTTACCGCTGCCCCTAAGACAGCCACGCTGAATCACAGCCACGTTGACTCATCCTCCTTCCTCTCCTGAAGGGGTCCCATGAGGCCGAGCTCCGCTCCCTAGCCACCTTTGCAGCGGGGGTTCCACACACCCACAGCGCTCTGCCAGCAAGCACGTGATGAGAGAGAGCTCTCCTCCGGAAGAGGCTTCACTTCCTCCTCCTGGCCCCTCACACCCCTAAGTTTCAGGTTTCAGAAAAGAGGCGAGCCTTGTGACCGCTGCTAGGACACTCTTGAGGAATGGAGTGGGGGTGAGAGGGTAGCGTGTGGGGCCACTGTGCACACCGGCTTCTGGTTCCTTAGTGACAGGTCTCTATTCCTTTACTGGGCTCTGGACCCACCCCCACCCCCACCCCACCCCCAGAGTCTCAAACATCGGCCACATCTTCTCTGGTTTCCCACAAGAAGCGATCTAAATACTCTGTAAGAGAAGGAGGCCTCTTGGAGGGCTCCCGACCCTTCTTCACCCCCGTGAAAAGTCCTGGGGAGCTGGGGGGTGGGGTGGGGTGGCAGGATGAGCTTTAGGCCTGAGGAGACTGTGTCGCAGGCTCGCAAACATGGCAGGATTCTGACCACATGAGGCTTTCTCACAGCAGTGACAGGCAGGGCAGGGGAGTGCTCACCGGTTCGGCATCTGGAATCTACAGTAGCTGTGTGGCCTGAGGCAACCCATTTAATTTCTGTCTCTGATCCACTTCACTGATACAATCTGTAAAATCAGGTTGCAAGTAGCACTTACCTCCCAGGGTGGTTGTGAGGAATAAATGGACGGCTTATGAAGCACACAGCAACGGCTTCGTGATTGCTTGTCTATAGGACAGTAGGGCTTTGTATGCTGAAGTCCGATAAGTAGGTCCTTTAATAAAAGGGACTCCAGTATAAGTCTGTCAACGGCGTGCAAATGGTTACAGAAGAATAGGGTGAAATTCCGCCTATACCCACAAGAGGGCACTCTAATTTCCCCAAAGCTCCCACTTCATGATGGAACCCGCGGACCCCACACCATCTCCTTTGCTCTCTATATGGGTATCTTCACCAAAGCCCGGCCAATCCAGGCCTCAGACACTTGACCGTGGCTGAAAGTTCTGCTGAGTGATGATCAATAACTCCTATAGAGACACCTCCAGACTCAGGCTGTGGGTACCTGGGAGTACACACTCTCCTTTACCGCTGACCCAGCTTTTCTGAATGTCCAGGATCTGCTACCTCGAGGGCTGTCAGCACACCGGAGAGAAGGGCATCAGCTGCTTCCACATCTGGACTTGCTGGTTGCTCATCTTCCTCCTCCCACTCAGAGAGTCGGGGTTCTTGGCTGACCTTCCCTAACGGGCCTTCATGATTCGGATCCCTGGCATCTTAGACATGGCTGCCGCTTCCCCAGATGCCTGACCCTGACTACAGTCTGGGATGGTCTCCGAGTGTAACACTGGTCCTCCCTCTGGCTTTCCAGACGGAGCTGTAAGAAGGGTCGGGGTGGGGGAGATAAGAACTAAGCCTTTGACCTGCTGTGGACAGGTTTAGGGCAGAAGTGGGGTGGAGCAGTTAGGCCTGGAGCCTGATGGAGCAGAACACTCATACCTGACAAGGGACCCTCCTGTCCCTGGGTCCCCACTGCTGAGTAGGAGAGACGGTGGAGGATGAGGAAGGCAGGTCACACAAATCCACCCCCCACAGAACAAGCCCAGGATCATCTCTCCTGTAGCCTGCATCTGGGAAGGAGGCAGAACACCGCTGCTCTCCCGATCCTTCCACAGATCTGCGGAAGGACAGAAGGGCAGAGGGAGAGCGCTGGCCTCTCTGGAGAGCCCAGGCACTGCTCTCTCTCATCACCTTCCTGAGAAGGGGTGTCCTTGACGCTAAGTTGGGGAGGGTAGTGCCGGGTAAATGAACAGAATCAAGGTTTGGAAGGAGAGAGAGCTCAGGGCCCTGAAGGCTGCAGGTGAGAACCACACTTAGTTCCGAAAAATGACTGACTGTTGAGCAGGAAAAGAACAGATAAGACAGCTGATGTGAGCTAAGGTCCGTCATCACCCTCGACAACGACGGGATCCCGCGGGATGGTGGTCACTCATCACCAGAGAAGACACTCTCCATGTTGTGGCTCATTGATCCCTTCTGCGGTTACAGAGCTGAGGGCTATAGAGAGTCTTGCCCCATCGAGCGCAGAGAGGAAGTTCTGGAAAAACAGGAAGGCCCTTACTAACAAAGATAGAAGTCGAGGAGCAGAAATGGACGCTTGCTTCTAGACATCACCGTCAGCGCACACTCTGGAACACACATGGGAGTGTTATGGGATGAAACTATTTTGGGCAAATGCAACACACCTGTCTATTCAGAACAGATAGGAAGCCCACAGCAGACCAAAGTACTCGATAAATCATGGGTTTTATTGGGGTTACTTACAGGAGTGTAGGTGAGGGTTTACTCAAAGACAGTTGCGTCCCCGAGGGCCACCCTGGTGTGGGTGACAGCTCACAAAGCTGGGAACCTGGAGCACAGTGCACAGCCTGCAGGCAGCTTGACAGGTTGGGCAGTGTCTCTTCCAGGAGCCTCAGTTGGTCTAAACCTCTTCCTGGCAGCTCGCTGGCTTCTGCTTCTCCTAGGCAGCTGGTCTGGTGGTGGTGGTGTTTTTGTTCTTTTGCTCTTTTGGGGCCCCACCACCCAGCTCCCAAATAAATCACACACGGAGACTTATTCTTATTTATAAATGCCAGGCCTTAGCTTGGCTTGTTTCTAGCCAGTTTTTCTTAAATTAGCCCGTCTACCTTTTGTCTCTGGATCTTTACCTTTCTCTACTTCTGTAATCTTATTTTCACTCTTACTCTGTGGCTGGTTGTGGCTGGGTGGCTGGCCCCTGATGTCCTCCTCTCTTTGTTCTATTGCTCTTCCTTCCTCTTCTTCCCAGATTTCTCCTTCTATATATTCTCTCTGCCTGCCAGCCCCTCCTATCTCTCTCTCCTGCCTCACTATTGGCTGTTCAGCTTTTTATTAGACCATCAGGTGTTTCAGACAGGCACAGGAACACAGCTTCACAGAGTTTTAAACAAATGCAACATAAACAAAAGGAACACACCTTAAAATAACATTCTACAACAGTCTGGTCTTGGATCTTTTCAGCTTTGCTTGTCTGAGATGAATTTTTATTGTTTACTCTGGCAGGGAGGGGCCTAGTGAATCCAGTCAGTTTCAGGGACTTCCTGAAGCAGTTTTGAGTTGTTTACCTTTCTGCTTAAGGAGATTTCCGTAGGATGGAATGTTTCAATCTAGGAGGAGACTGATATACAACAGGTATTACCGGAGATGGCATGTCACCAGGACACCCAGACCCTAAGAGGGCTGCAGCGCCCAGGTGAGGACACTGCTTCTCAGAGCAGCCTGAAGGCAGCGAGAGGGACTCCAGGACCACTGCCACCTGTGCTCAGCTGTCTCATTTGTTTCCTCCTTAAGCAGACCCTGGATATCATGGCTGTGTGCGGGGTCTCTCCGGATAGCCATGCTCTCACTGATTCTCACACTGGCAGGGACACTTCATTGAGACCTAGGAAAAAAGTAGTAACCAACCAGGGCCCAGAAAGAGTGTAGCCAGATAAATCTTTCCCTCCTGCCAGTACCTGAATAACCGGTCAGAGGCTTAATATTAATTACAAACTGTTTGGTCTATGGCTCAGGCTTCTTGCTAGCCAGCTCTTTCATCTTAAATTAACCCATTTCTATTCATCTATATTTTGCCATGTGGCTGTGGTGTTACTGGTCTGTTGGCATCTTGTTGCTCCTTGGGCGGTGGGCTGGCATCTTTCCTGACTCCACCTTTCTTCTCCTTGTATCTCTCTTAGATTTCCTGCCTGACTGTACCCTGTGTTGCCATAAGCCAAAACAACTTCTTTATTAACCAATAGTAGCAACACATATTTACAGTGTACAGAAAGATCATCCCACAGCACTTCCCCTTTTCTATCTAATCAAAAAGGAAGGTTTTAACTTTCACATAGTAAAATTATGTATAGCAAAACAGTTATCAAGCAAGAATTACAGTTATACTATCTAGTCTATTTGTATTTGACAAAATTAAAGAAAAAGGATATAATGTTATCTGAGTAAACTGAGGAAGTGCATTGCAAGCAACTTCTAAAATTCTAGAAATGACAAAGACATCTGGATGGTCATACAAAGTTCTTCTGTGACATTGGGGCATCTATCTCCAGCCTACAGGCCTAGAATCTCTAGATTACTTTTCAGTGAAGCAGAAAATTTGAAGGACTGTTCTTACTGGCAAATTCATCAGTTGTTTTTCTCTGTGTCCTGCAGAATGTCTGGCAGTTTCTTCTGTGAAACGGGAACCAGAAGGACCATCTCGCCTTGTTTTGGTAAAGTTCAGTGGTCACCTTCTTATGGGTCCCGCATGTCTGATTTATCAAGCATGTCCAGGCAAGAGCAGTTTCTTGCCCAAATGGCTAGCCTTTTCTATATTGTAAGAAAACTTCATAATGAGTTTCTTCAATGCCCATCATCCTCTTTGAATTAATCAGTGCTGCCAGGAGCAGACATGTCTCACTGTCCAGAAAAGTCTAAATGATTAAAACATTTTAAATGTCATATTCTGTAGGTCTTTTAAGTGTTCGAAGATTACCTATTCATCTGAAATATATCTCTGCCTATCTATAAAACCTAATATGACTATAACTTTGACTATTATAGATGACTATTTGTATTTCTTAACTATATATTACATTTTTAAATGAACTGCATAAACATAATACCTTAAGGAGCAGAAATATACATATAGTATAACAAAATTGACCCTAAACCTATAATAATAAACCAAAATCCATACCAATGTAAAGTATTCTGAGACCAACAGTTGTTTTCTTGGATTAAAGTAGACCCAATAATCCACCATTTTTCATCATTTCTATATCATACCCCCCTTTTTTGTTTAGAAAGAGATTGACCATGACCATTAACCATTTAGAACTAACCCCCTTTAAATGGAAACAAACATTCAAAAACAATATTTTGGGAATTTGGGCATAATTTCCTATACTACTTTCTGCTGACTGGGGGCATCGGCAATCTTATGGGGATCCTGAGAAAATTTAGGATTATGGTCAAGTCCTGACTGGAGTAGTCTATGAGGCTGCATCATCTCAGCCAGTTGCCTTGAAGCTGTTCTAGATGTTGGATCATCTGGAGACCTCTTAGGGGGTCTTCCTTGATGGAACCATATTCACCTGGAAGGAATCCCAGGCTTCTCATCTTGTTGGAAACAAAGCAGAATCTCTTTTCCAAAGCAACATATCCTTAGACCCAAAGTTTGAAGTCAAGATACCTTTTAGGATATATATGTTGGTCTAACTTAGCAGCCCCCACAATCAAATGTCTCTCTGCAGTTAAAAATCCCAAAGACAACACAATAAGATACAGTATCCAGACTCTGTATTTTCCATCTTTACATGGCTGTTTTTTTATTATTCTATTTCTTTTTTAAGGATTTTCTCTATCCCTTTTCTTTTCTCTCCCAAGCCTACATACATTTTTAAACACATTGTAACCCGTTTAGAGATTTTTTTTCCATCTGAATCTGTTTTATTGTGTATCTTTAATCCTTTTCTGACTAGGAGAGTTTTTAGACTAAGCTGCATGGCTGGGACAGAAGTACGGCTTTGGTTGCTGGCTCTGCCCCACTCAGCTTTCAATACGGCACAGGGATCAACTAGTCACTCTTTTTTTTTTGTTTGTTTGTTTTGTTTTTTGGTTTTTCGAGACAGGGTTTCTCTGTGTAGCTTTGCTCCTTTCCTGGAACTCACTCTGTAGTCCAGGCTGGCCTCGAACTCACAGAGGTCCAACTGGCTCTGCCTCCTGAGTGCTGGGATTAAAGGCGTGCGCCACCACCGCCCAGCGCCATTCAGCTTTTGATTACACCAATCACAGCAGCACATCTTCACACAGTGTACAAATACCCCACAGCATGCATTTCTCCTCCTGAAGGCGGGCATGCCTTCAGCACACCAGGACAGTGTCCCCTACTGGCTGTCGGTATTTTCTCTGCAGTTTCCAGAGCGGGGAGCCTGAAGGTGCTGGACCGAGAAAGATTGTCATGTGATGCTGAAGAGACTGCTGAGGAGAAAGGGGGCTTGTGGAAGCAGCCAGGGACCCCAGATCTCCAGCCTTGCAGGTGCTGGCCCATAACCATGTTCTGGACTCTGGGTGTCCGTAGATCTAACTGCACTGGGCGCCTCCCAAAGGCAAGTCTGGACTCTTGATAGCCCCATTCTGGCTTTTGCAGACAGAAAGGCAATCTTTCAGGGGCCTGCCCACCCTGGGCTTGTATTCTGGTGAGGAGGCTAAAATGGGTAGGTAGCAACACAGAGCAGTAATGGAGTCCTGGGCTGGGACAAGCATTGGCCTGGGCATCAGGGGTCTTGGCTACTACTTTTTTGCTAAAAAGAGATGACTTGTGTAACAGAAAGTCTGGCACAGGGTTTACAGAAACTCTGCCCCAGCCCTGAGGGCACTGCTGAGCTCCTCAGTGAACCCTAAGGACGGGGACTCCCTCAGTCAAGGCAAGTGGCCTCACACGTCAGTGCAGCTCCTAATTCAGTGGTCAGCTATCACATTTTAGGTCCCTGGAGTTAGAGTGTAATCAGAGCTTCAGGGGCTGGTCATTGTCTCAGGAGCTATGACCTACAATATTCCAGGAGCCTTTCCCCTGCTCCTTATACCCCTTTTCCAGATGAATACAATCCCTGTTACAGAAGAGAAATGTGAGGCTTAAAAAACATTCAGTAACTTGACCAAGCAAGGAATCAATTAGCATCAATCAATCAATCAATCAATCAATCAATCCTCATCTGTTAGCAGATTATATGGACTTGGGCTCTTTTTTTCTTCATTCAAATGTTTTGTTGTTGTTGTTGTGTGTGTGTACATGTGGGTATGTACAAGTGAGTGCAGGTGTCATCAGGGGTCAGAAGGTATCAGTCTCCTAGAGCTGGAGCTACAGATGGTTTTGAACCACCTAATGTGGGTACCAGGAACAGAACTCAGGTCCTCTGGAAAAGCAGCAAGTGCTCTTAACCATCAAGCCATTTGTTTGTTTGTTAGTTTGTTTTGAGACAGGGCGCCATGTATCCCAGGGTGGCCTCAAACTTACTATGTAGCTGGAGATGACTTTGAACTTCTGATCCCCCATAAATGAAAGAATACAGAAAACTTCATCCAGGATTGGTGCATATCTATAAACCCCAAACTTGAGACTAAGGCAGGAGGATTGCCACAAGTCTGAGACTAGCCAGGGTTACATGGAGAGTTTGAGCCAGTTTGGACTAAATGGTAAGTCTCTGTCTAAACAGACAGATAGACAGACCAAGTATATTGGTGTACCATTCTAATTCTAGCACCCAGAAGTTGAGGCAGGAAAATCCAGGTATGACCTGCCTCAAACATTAAAAAATAAGGGCTGGGCACAGTGGTGCACGCCCTTAATCCCAGCACAAGGCTCTAGATTCAAGCCTCAACCCTCCCAGGACACAGCAAAACCTGTGTTTTCTGTCTTTTTTTTTTTGGGCGGGGGGGCTTCAAGACAGGGTTTCTCTGTGTAACAGTCGTGCTGTCTTGGAACTCCCTTTGTAGACCAGGCTGGCCTTGAACTCACAGAGATCTACCTGCCTCTGCCTCCCAAGCACTGGGACTAAGGTCATGCACCGCCAACTGCCTGTCCCAAAACTACATTTTCAAAACTCCTTATGGTGCACACTCCACTTGCCCTCAGGAGGTGGACACTGGTGGACAGCCCAGGTGATCTGATTGTTCAGGAACAGCAGTGTCTGGCAGGGAGAGACTTCTGCTGTTTCCAGAAGTCTGGAGAAGTGGAGCATCATCATCCACCTCTAAATTACACTCACACTGTCCACTTCCCACATGCTCTGGAGAGTTCTGGGTCCAAGAACCTATTTGGGGGAAAAACAAAACCTCGAGGGCCACCAGAAAAAGAGCACAGGAGAAGTGATGGTCCAGGCCATCACTGAGGCTTTCACTCAGGCCATCCCTGGGAAGTCCCAAGTCACTGGCAAAGATGCCAGGACAGGAACAAAGGGAACACATGAGCCGGACCTGCGCACTAACTGGGGACCCCAGCTTGGAGTGTCTGCTGTCCATGGTTCTGGCTCACCAAGGGCTGTGTCTAGTTACGACGAGGCCCACGGATCAAGAACCCAGGGGAGCTCTGGTCTTGTAGCCCGCCACCCAAACTTTAGTATCTCACTGAGACGCATCATCCTGAGAGTCACACACTGGGCTGAACTTGATGGAGAGGTGAGTCAGTTACCCATAAGACCAAGGCAGAGGATGCCAACAGACTTCAAAGAACAGGAGTCCTATTCATCTCACCTCTGACCACAATCCAATTACGTTAAAATTTTAGTAATGAAGACAAACGTCAGTCACCATAGATTTGAAAATGAGAACACCTCTGAATAATTTATGGGTCAAAGAAGAAAGCAGAGTGGAAATTTTGAAATACTTAGAATTGAACTTGAAATGATAAAATGGTACAAAATCCTTCTTCCTTATAAGAGATCAACAGAACAAAATCATGATCAGCTCCATAGATGCAGAGGAATATTCTTCAATTCAATGTTAATTTGGGTTTTTAAGAAACAACACTTTCCCTGCCTATAAAATGTGCTGGGACAAAGGTGGCGCAGAAATTATGGGAGTGGCCAACTGGTCCAGCTTGAGATCCATGCTGTGAGAGGGAGCCCACCCCTGGCACTACCTGGAGGGTCAGCACCCAGAAGCTGGACAGGCCAGAGGCCTAGGAGAAAACCAAACGTGACTGGTAACAAAGAAAAACAAGTCAATGAGATGATTTCTAATGCTATTCTGCTATACTCATACATCGTTGCCACAGAATCAAATAGCCCGGGTTCACAGAGACTGAACCACCAACCAGGGAACCTGCCCGGGACTGAGCTGGGCCCTCTGCACACATGTTGAAGTTGTGTGGTTTGGTCTTCCTGTGAGACTCCTGGCAGAGGGAGCAGGGGCTGTCTCTGACTCTGATGCCTGCTCTTGGGACCCTTTCCTCCTGCTGAGATGCCTGTCCAGCCTTAATAGGAGAGGAAGTGCCTAGTCTGACTGCAAATGGATATGCCATGACTGGCTGGTACACATGGGAGGCCTGCACTTTTCTGAATAGGAAGGAGAAGCGGGGGGGGGGGGGGGGGGGAACTGTGATAGGGCTGGGAAAATCAATTAATAAAAAAAAATTTTAAAAGAGAAAGAAACACTTTGCCTTGGAATACAGTTCAATGGTAGAGTGCCTGCCTAGCATGTCCAAGGCCCCAACTTTATCTCCAGCATTCAGAAAGGGGGGCAAAGATAATTGTGAAGAAACAACACATATAGAAATGCATTTGTAAAGATTCGTTTCATTGTTATTTATATGTAGGTGTATGTGCTTATGTGTACATGTATGTGGGTGCCCATGGAGGCTAGAAGAGGGTGTTGGATCCCCTGAAGCCTGAGTACAGTGGCTGTGAGCTGCCAGGTGTGGCTGCTGGGAAGGACACTCTAGCTGCTCCTAGCTTCTAAGTAGTTACCGGCTCCAAGAGTGTTCCGACCCTGAGAAAATGTGTCTGTAGGAATTCTGTGATAGATGTCACTTAAAAAAATTTTTTTTTTATTTATGTGAACTGATGTTTTGCCTGCCTGCATGTCTGTATGAAGGTGTTGGGTCCACTGGAACTTGAGTTACAGACAGTTGTAAGCTGCCATGTGGGTGCTGGGAATTGAACTCAGGACCTCTGGAAGAGCAGTCAGTGCTCTCAATGCTGAGCCGTCTCTCCAGCTCCCCCAGCTGTCATTTTAAATGAGAGAAATCCTGACATCTTGGCCCGAGGAATCGGTGGGCTGTGGGAGGCAGTGAGTCAGTGAAGTCAGTTAACCTGACAGCTTCTGTTGTTTTTGTTGCTATTTTGTTTGTTCAAGACCAGGGTCTCACGTAGCCCAGGAAGTCCTCAGACTCCCTATGTAGTTGAAGAAGACCTTGACTTTCTGATCCCCCTGCTTCTACTTCTTGAATGCTGAGACTACAAGCCTGTGCCATCACGCCTGGTTTATTCAGTGCTGGGGATCGAACCCGGGGCTTTGCATGTGCTAGGCAAGCATTCTCTCACTAAGCTCCATCTTCAGCTCCTAACTTGATGTTTTTTTTCAAGAACTAGAAGCCTACTCCCAGTCCTACAGCATGTAATTCCCCGTTTGCCTATTTCAAAATAAACAGTGCCTCGAAATGCCCTCAGAAAATGAAGGTATTAACAAACATCTCATGCTTGTTTTGGCTAAAATGTTTTTATGCTCTTGGCTCACTCTAGTGCTGTCCAGTGAGAATTACAATAGGTAGCTTTTATTTCAAATCTTGTTAAAAAAAAAAAAAAAAAAAAAAAAAACCATCGCCTGTAATCCCAGTACTGGGGAGACAGGACAGGAAGATAATGAGCTCAAGTTTGGTGGGGGCTACATAGCAAGATCCCACCTCAAAAAAAAAGTGCACGTGTTTTTGTTTTTAATTTTCCAGAGCTGAAGACCGAACCTAGGGCCTTGTGCTTGCTGGGCAAGCGCTCTACCACTGAGCTAAATCCCTAACCCCAGTGCACGGTGTTTTATAGTCATGTTCTTGTGCTGGAAGATTTAGTCAGTGAAGGCAATGCAAACAGAAAGAGAAGGCTGGGATAATGGTCAGTCGTGGCCGGCTTTCCCACACACAGCAGGCCCCGGGTTTGAGCTCCAGGACTAGGAGAGAAAGAGGAGAATTCTGGAAGAGGAGGAGAGATGGGGACTCAGAGGCACATGCTCATAATCCCAGCATTTAGGAGGTGGTTGAGACAAGAGGGTCAGGAGTTCAAGGCCATCTTCACACACTAAATAGTGAAGCCAGGCTTTGTCTCAAAGGAAGAAAGGATGCTGGGCACAGTGGTACCTACTTTTCATCCCAGCACTCCGGAGGCAAATGGGCTTCTGGACTTCTGTGAGCTCCAGGTCAGCCAAGGTTACATAGTGAGATCCTGTCTCAAAAGAAAAAAAAAAAAAAAAAAGGAAAAACCCTCAACTTCCCACATGACAAGTTCCCTCAGGAAAGAGATGCTTTCTGATGCTTTCCTGGTCTGAACCATAGCTTCAACTGCCAGATGGCCTTTCTCAGTCCCCACTCCCTGTGGGGGCTGGAGGTAATCCCTATGAGATTGGGGTGTCGCCTACTCTCTGCAAGGGAATAGGTCAGGGCTCAGGGCCTCCTGGAGTGACTCTCCCTTGGTCCTGGCCCAGGCCAGTGGTGCCCTTCCTCTGGGACCCCAATAAGTGGCCCTTCCAGCAGGTCCTGAGTGTGGGTATATGGACCTCATGCCTTCCCGGCATGCCCAGAGACCGGTAACCTCAGGGGCCTTGGGGGTCAATGCCACATCCACAGGCATGGAGCCAGCAAAGAAGCAAAGACCGTCGTCAGGTGTGGTCCCCCTTGCAGAGCCTTTGGTCCCCAGGTCCCACGCTCCGTGACGCAGCAGGCTGCAACAGACGGGTGCTTCTAGGGGAGGTGCCTAACGAAAGTGGCTGTTCCTAGAGGGGGGGGTCTCTCCCCAGTCACGTGCAGACACCTGGCACGGGGGTCTACAGACTCCAGCTACATCCAACCCAGAGTGTGACGGATGAAGTTGACAGGGTGATGATGGTGCAGGGGTCCATTTCTGTCCCGCTTCAACTCCCATCTTTACAGCTGGGATCTTCTTTGTACAAGTACCTTTGTACAAGTACCTTGAAACAACTTTTGCAAAAAACAGAAACACACACACACACACACACACACACACACACACACACACACACACAAAACTTCTTTCTTTGGATTCACAGGTAACTAGAAGAATGAAAGTCTGGAGTCTTCTTGTGACCTTTCCTCAGGATTATCTGATGACCTCTGGAGTGGACTCCTTTATCTCTCAGGAACTGTCCTCTAGAAACAGGTCACACCTAGCCTCATTCTTCCTCAAGGCCTAAGGCAGAAAGATAAGAACACTCAGGCATCTTACACTGTCTTGTTCCAGACCCCAAAAGGCGCCTAACGTCTCCCACCACCATCCCAAACCTGCAGTACAGCTTAGATTCTGAGAACAGCAGAGCCCTGAAGGGCAGAGCACGACCCCATGAGGTCCCCGAGAAGGGCAATTATATACCGCCATAGGGACGCAGCACCTGGAGTCAGAGTAATTAGCTCCGGAAGATCAGATTGTCCCCTCAGGCGATGAGGACTTCTCATCCACAGCTAGGCCACCTTGGCTAGGAAGGCTTAGCTGTGCATACATCTTGCTCGATCCCCAATTCTTCTGTTTTAACCCAAAAAAGCTCATGTCAGTTCATGAAGTTGAACTTGGGGGTCGCTGGAGCACTTTGTTCTGTTTCTCAGTGTGTGCACTGATTAGATCCCCCCCCATCCCCCCATTGTTCATCCCTTCCATTGGTGTATTGGGGGGGGGGGGATGAGTGGCCAAGCGTAGCCTGTTAAGGTGGCTGGGGCAAGAGACTGTGACCTAACAGTCTGGTTAACTTGGAGCACTCTTGGAGCGGAACTATGTCCTGCTTTATCTGCCTTCCCAAAAGAAAGTCCAAAACTAAGGTACAAGGTTCAATTTAGGGTCCCAATCCCAGTATGTGACGGGTTCTGTGGCTCAGGAAAGTTGTTCATCTAACTTAGAGGAGAGTCTTCTTCTGAGGGCCCCATGGGTGGAAGGTCCCTGGTACAGCTGCCCCAGAGCCCCGTTACTGGCACTGAGGGGCCCTAACTACCCTCCTGCAGCTTCTGGATGTGGTTGGGGTCACCCCTGCCTACAAGACCAAGAGCTTTCCTAACTCTTGAGTGCTCTGGTTTGGGACAGGGCAGAAGTGGTCTGACTGGGCATTGGTAGGAATGTGGGCTGTCTGTAGTTTCGGTTACTGTCCTTTAGCAGTGCTGGTCTCAGCTTGGAGTACTTTGGGACTCAGTGTGTGGCGGAATTGCTCTTTTCTAGAGTGCCAGGCGCCCTCTTGAGGATTCTTGGAGAATTGCACCGTGTGTGTGTGTGTGTGTGTGTGTGTGTGTGTGTGTGTGTGTGTGTGTGTGTGTGTGTACAGTATTGTCTCTGCTCTTTCTCTTTCCAGCCCTGTCCCAGCCCTTGCAGTTCATTCCCCCACCCACACCCTTCGCATAGCTCAGCCCACCCGCCGCCACCGCCGCCGCCGCCATTCTTCCAGGAGACAGAGTCTTCATTTGGAGGACCCGGGGTGCACCAGACCCTGTCCTGGCACCAGAAGGCTTTGGCGCCACTGATTTGGAATTACCATGTAATTAAGCATCCCTTCCACTTAGGATACTTTTGGCATTCCCCCCCCCCCCAAGTGCAATTGAGGTACCTCCATCATCTCTTCAGTAACTAAATTTAAAATGATAAACGTGTCTCCGGGCAAAGCTGTGTGGGGTTGGAAGTCCCAAGGTGGTGCTGACCCCCTGTACCTGTCTTCCCCCCTCTCCAGTGGCTTGCCCAGGCATGTCCCCGATGGCCAGTCTCCTCTCTTCCCCGTCGTCCATCCGTGGGCCGGGCCTGACCTAACTCACAGCTTTGCTTCCAGCCGAGTCAAGATTTTAGATCATTAAGTCCACATTCATCCTCTTTGCCCTGACTGGCCGTGTCTTCCAGCCAGTCAAATCTTCAGGTCTGCCCTGAGGCCCAGCCGTTAAGAGGGCCTCCTGACCAGACTGACAGGAGCCTGAGCGTGGAGGCCACCCCTCCTTCCTGTTGGAGGAAAGACACTCACCCTCCATCTGAATGGCTGTCCTGGGCCCCTGACACTGTCCACAGAGCCCATCCAGGAGCCAAACTTTCCTTGAGCTAGCCTGAGCCTCCCAGCCCACCAGACCCTGGCTGGATCGGGGTGGTGTAGTTCCACACACCTATTGCTCGGCATTTGGGAGGCTGAGAGTAGGACTGCCTTGAGGAGAAGGCTAGCCTGGGCTATCGAACAAAACCCTGTCTCAAAAGAGGGGGTGGGGAAGCCCCACTATAGCTCAATTCTGAGGCTGCCATGCCTGTCAGCATTTGGCAGGCCGAGGCCAGAGGACTGCAAGCTGAAGTCCAGGCCGAGGTACACAGCAACACCGTCTCCAAAGGCAACTGAAAAAGAAAGAAAAGAGCCTTTTGGAGGGGAATGTGGAACCAGCAGAAATGGCCACAATCTTATCTCCTTCCCCTATGCCCCCCGGCACCTGCGTCAGACTGAGAGAGGGGACAGTGGAGATGACAAAAGCCATAGAGGGCCTGGTCCCCGTGTCTGCAGGGAATTTAGCGCTGGGTCTATCTCAGTCTCCAGCCCTTTGGCTGTGTGGGGGAGGGTGAGCCCAGGCTGGTCCTCCTGGGGTTCTTGCTGCTCTGCAGGGATGGGGGGGGGGGAAGGGTGTGCTCGCAGTTATAAAAAGGTCCTGATGTATGTAGGCTTCAGCTGGCTTGGGGGATGGGTTGAAGTTATTTCTGGCATATGGTGCTAGGTCAAGTGTGCTCATGTTAATAGTCTCCATAAATAAACTGGAGATGTGAGGCAGGAGGATCACAAGTTCAAGGCCAGGCCATACAGCAGAACTGTCTAATTGGACAACAGCAAAACAGAACTGAGCAAATGACCACCACACAGTCAAAAGCCAGGCATAGCGGCTTTGCTTGTGATACCAATATTTGGTAGGCTGAGGTAGGAGGGTGCTCTGAGTTCGAGACTAGCCTGGGCTACATAGTTTCAGGCCAGCCATGGCAACAGTAGAACATCTCTTAAAACAGATCCAAACAAAATCCTCCACCACCACCAAAAGCCCCTAGAAAGGCAAATTCCACTCTTCCTTGAGCCCAGAGAAGAGGAGAAAAAGCCTGTGATCAGAAGTCGCCACAGTTCAGGGTCTCCTGATCTTGGCCCCCCGGGAACTTCCTCTTGGGACACTTGCCTACGCAGAGGAGGACTTGGGGGCTCTTGTTACAGTGGAGTGGGGGTGGAAGAGAGGAAGGAGAAAGTGAGAGGCCAAGCTGATTCCCAGAATTCCTCAAAGAAGCCCCGAGGGAGAAGGGAGGGTCCGAACGTGGACCGAGACCTCTGTTTCAGCCAAACAGCGGCTTCTGGGAACCAGGAGGTGACAGGGCTTTTATTTTTTTATTTATTTATTTATTTTTTTTGGTTATTTACAAGACAGAGTTTCTCTGTGTAGCTCTGGCTGTCCTGGATCTTGCTCTGTAGACCAGGCTGGCCTCGAACTCACAGAGATCTGCCTGCCTCTGCCTACCCAGTGCTGGGATTAAAGGCATGTGCCACCACCGCCCAGTGGGTGAGGGCATTTTAAAAGCATGAAACATGCTCCTTCTGAAACATCAGCCTGCAGCTGGGTGTGGTGGCTCAGGTAACGGCAGTGCAGGGGGCTGAGGCAAAGGGGTTGCTGGACACTGAACGTTCAAGACCAGGCTGGGCTACATAGGTGGTCCAGGGATCCGGGGTACAGTATAAACACTCTGTCTCAATGACACAAACTGGAGACACACCCAGAGAAAGGAGACAGACAGACGACAGAGACAGACGACAGATAGGTCAGTAACTAAATTGCTTGCTTCTCAAGTGCCCAGGACCTGAGTTTGGATTCCCAGAACCCTATGAAAATGCATGTTGTCATCTCACTGACAAGATGGAAGATGGATACCGGGAATGTCATGGACTTCACCAGCCAGCTAGCCTACACCCTTCTTAGTGACATCCCAGGCCATCGAGAGACCCTGTCTCAAACAAACGAAAAGATGGAAGGTGCCAGAGAAAGGACACTTGAGGCTGTCCTCTGATCTCCACATGAAAATACACGTGTGCACACCCACACCATACAGACACCCCACTCACATGACCATGCACATACAAAAACCAGGCAAACAAAACACACAGCTGAGGCCAGAGGTCTGAAAGCCGGTATGTCAGCAGGGCCCACTCCTTCTCAGGGGCTCAGAGCCATCTTCTGCTTCTGCTGGCTTACAGCATTCTAGACCTTCCTGGCTGTGGGGGCGTCCAGCCCGTTTGCCCACCTCCCAGAGGGCATGCTCCCAGATGACCCGTTTGCCATAGCGCTCTTCCCTGTGCCCAACCATGCCCAGCTTCCCTTGTTCTCACAAGGAACCAGTTGAATCTGCCAAGTCCCTGCTTCCAAATAAGAGCACAGTTTCAGGAACAAGGAACATTGTGTGTGTGTGTGTGTGTGTGTGTGTGTGTGTGTGTGTGTGTGTGTGTGTGTGCACGCCATGGCACATGTATGATAGAGGACAACTTTGTGGAGTCAGCTCGCTCCACCTTTGCATGGGCTCCAGGGATCTGACTCAGGTTATCAGAGGCAAGGCAACACATCTTCACTCTCTGAGCCATCTTGGTAGCCCAAATAAGTTAACTTTCGTCAAGCTCTTCCCCAGTCCTTGGTCAGTGCTGAGGACTGAACCCAGGATTGGCCTTCTGCATGATAGGCAAGCGCTCTACCCCTGCACTACATCCCTACTCCTTTGGAAACAGACCTTTTGGAGCGACAGGAGTCAACACACAGCAGTGCCTAGGAGCCTTCCCCAGAACTCTATTTTTCAATCAGTGACACAGGCCAAAGAGTAGGACAGTCTTTATTGGAGCTTGGAATGTTCTAGCAATTCACCTGACTCAGGCAAACTGAGAAAATGAGCAGCAACAGTGGCAGACACCAGCAGCGGGGGTGTCCTGGCTACATTAGGAATCCTGCTCGCCGGCGAGCAGGACACACACACACACACACACACACACACACACACACACCTACACAAACTCACACTGGCTCCCTCCTTCCTGGGTGAGTCTGAGGCCAGGCACCTCAGCCTGCTCCACACCTCTTGGAGAGGCTCGTCCACTCTGGGGCATCTGCTGAGCTGAGCCTGAAGGGACCAGTCGTGGGCCTGGGCTGGAGGCGCTGGGAGCGGCAGGTGCTTTGCAGTTTTGGAGAAGGGGATGCAGGACAAGGGGCGGGTCAGGGCAGAGGGAAGATGCTGAAGAGAGGACAGAGGGGAAGAAGGGCATCTCCTCTCCTTCACTCAACCTTGCAGCACGGCCAGCGCTCTGGGCACAGAAAGTCTGGGTAGCATCAAGGGGGCCCCCTGTGTCCTAGGAAGGCACTAAAACGGGGAGCAAATCTGAGGAACCTGGCATCTCCCCGAAACACTCCCAGATGAGGAGGATGGCTGAGCGAGCGGGGTCTGACATGCCAGCTGCTGGGGTAACAAGACTGGGAAGCAGATTCCCACTTCCACCCCGATGGTGGAATGGGAGTGTGCTGAGATACAGCCCCTCTGGCCAGCAGAGGGGAGAGGGCGGGAGGCTGGGCGGCCCCTTTGCCCTCAAGGGCAGTGAGCGGGAGCCTGACCTCACCCAGATGTCCACGGTAGGAGTGGGGGCAGGAGTAAGGACCCAGAGTCTCCTGCCCCGAGGCCAGGGCTACCAGAGCACAGCGCCATCCAGGTTCCCATAGCCTGGCTCAGCGCGCAGCCTCCAGTATGTATGGTTGGTCACCCACCACTCCTTGCCGCTGCCGTCCGTCTGCCGCCTGGGGGGAGAGAGGCAGTAGGTGTGGGTTAGGATGGTAGAAGGCAGGCAGGTCCCATGCCTCCCACAATCACCCTAGTCAAAGCCGAAGCGGGTAGTGAGGAGCCGGCCGGGCTGCAGGGGGACCCGGGCTGCAGGGGGACGCAGAGGAGCGGGCGGGCGGGCGGGGCTGAAGCACCTGAAGAAGCGCGCCTGGTGCACTATGTTGTTCTCCTCCATCACCCTCCTCCTGTCCCGCTGCAGCTGCTCTATCCTCCTCTTCTGGGCCTCAGCGGCCTGTATGTTCCCCTCCTCCAGATACCTGATGATCCGGGCGTCAGTCAGCGCGCTGGCTAGCCAGGGGGGTCCCCAAAGCTGAGGCCCCTGCCCCGTCCCCATTTTAAGGAGTTCCTGGGGAGATCGGCCCGGCACTGACCTCTGGTCAGGCCGTAGCCGTGTGTCGGTGGAAGGCAGTGTCCGCTTCAGCTCTGCCGTCAGCTCATTCAGCTCCAAGGCGAACTGAGTGAAGCCGAAGTTTCGCTCATGGTCTGGGGGCATCGAATCTGGGGGAGGCAAGGGGCTGGGGCAGGTGGACTGGGTCGCAGCCATCCTCACCCTCCCCAGCCCTCCCTGGATACCCCACTTACTGGGTTTCCAAATGCACTGCCCACCCGGTGGGGGGCCACGGTACAGCCCCTCATGCCACTTCCCGAAGAGGCGGTGGAGGACGCGACCACTCCGGCTGAGCACCGCACCTTGTACCTCGTGGATGTTGGAACTCCAGTACTTGGCCTAGGGCGGAGAAGGCAGGGCCTGAGTGAGGGGCTCCCCGGTTCCCCCAGGGTGGAGAGGCGGGTCGGGGTGGGGGTGGGGGGGGACACACGCCTACCTTGCAGAAGGTGATCTTGCAGTGGCAGGAGCTATCCTGTGTGTTTCGGATAAGCACCTCTCCGTAGTGCTCAATCCAGCGCTGGCCACTCAGGATGTTGTGAATACAGGACGTCACCTTGTTCCACTCAAAGTGGTCCCCAAACCTGAGAGAGACAGGGCACATGAGGGCAGCAGCCAGCCAGCCCTGGGAAACAAGTGGGCTGTGGATGCAAAAGCTCCTGTCTTCCTGTATCGAGTCTCACGGGCCTGAAAGGAGAACCACCGAGCCCGGCACCAGCTCTGCCAGGCACGACTCTTGTTCGTCAAGTGGAGTTGCCATCACAGGACGCCCCACTGAGCATGTCTGGATCCCACAACAAAGTTCCTGAGTGCCTAAGTCACGGAAATGAGAGACTAGGAAAGGGTCACTGGCACGCTTTAGCTCTGGGTGTTTTTGTTTTTGAGACAGGGTTTCTCTGTGTAGCTTTAGACCCTTTCCTGGAACTCACTCTGTAGCCCAGGCTAGCCTCGAACTCACAGCGATCCACCTGTCTCTGCCTCCCAAGTGCTGGGATTAAAGGCATGCACCACAGCTACCTGGCTAGTTCTGTTTTTTTTTTTGAGACAGGATCTCACTGTGCAGCCCAGGCTGCCTTGACCCCACAGATAACCACTTGCTTCAGCCTTTCAAGCCCTGGGACTAAAATCAGTGTGCACCATCGCACCAAGACCCTGCCACTCTAAGTAAAAGGCCCCCTTTCCTTCTCAGCTTCTGATGCCCATCTGCAAGATGAACTTGGATGAAGGTTTTCTTTTTTTCTTTTCTTGTTTGTTAGCTTGTTTTTGTTTTTTGTTTTTTGGAGACAGGATTTCTCTGTGTAGCTCTTGCTATCCTGGAACTCACTCTGTAGACAGGGCTGTCTCTGCTTCCCAAGGGCTGGGATTAAAGGCATGCACCGCCACACCCAGCTGAGATGAGGGTCTTCAAACATGGTTTGTGATCCGTTAGTCCCAGCATCCATTTAGATTTCTGTGTGTGTGTCTGGGGGGGTGGGGGTGCCTCACATGCATGTTGGTTTGAAGTCTCAAGTGCATTTCTTAATGCGAGTGATGATCAAAAAGTTGTGAAAGACACTTAGTCAGATGACCTCGTTAGGCCCCCACCCCGGTTCTCGGGTGTCTCACCTTCTTTACAGTAACTGAAGCAAATGTAGGTGTAAAATGTACAAACACAGCCTGCTGTCACCTCCAGCAGCTTCAGGCTAGACTAGAGCCTTCTATCCAGCCCGGGCCCCGCTGGCAGCCAGGAGAAGGCCCATGGGCAGGCCTGGCCACTGGGAGTTCCAGTACTCACCTGGGCAGGCTGACGTTGACTGTCCCCACAGGCACGATCTCCAAGGATTTGCCCCAGAATTTGTTCTTCCACTTCATGTCTAGGGGGGCGGGCAGGGAAGCAGAGACAAGGCCAGAGTGATCCGGAGTGTTCCAGCCACCCCCACCCTGCTGCCCATGACCTTTGTACCCATCCAGCCCCACACCCCTTACCTTGCCAGAAGATGAAGTTCTCAGATTCTGCGTGACATGCGGAGATCGGGGGATGATGGGAGACCTTGATAAGCAAAGAAGTCCTTAACACTGCCCCTGAGGAGCTTGGGGTCTTCTCCTAAACCTCCCCCCTGACCCCGATTCTCCGATTCCTACCTAGTTTCAGGGGAATCAGTTAATTCTTTTTTGTTTGTTTGTTTGCTTTTGTTTTTGAGACAGGGTTTCTCTGTGTAACCTCCCTGCGGTCCTGGAACTCTCTGTAGACCAGGTTGACCTGCCTCCCCAGTGCCGAGATTAAAAGCCTGAGCCACCACTGTACAGCTTGAATCAGTTATTTCCAAGTCATTTGCTCCTGCAATCTCCAGGCACCATCCAAGTCCATTATTCCCTCTTCCCTCCCCCACCCCACCCCACCCCTGTGTTCTGCCTTGCTGGCCACCGACTGACCCTGGTGATGGAGCCTTAAGCACCTTTGGCCAGACATTCCCCCAACACACCAAACAGGGCCTCCGACCTCTGCTCTGAAACCCAGCCCTCCCCAAGGACCCTCTCCATCCGCCTCCTCCCCAGACAGCTGCTCACATCCTGCTGGCTCTACTCCACCCTCTTAGGAACTCTTGGCCTTATCCTGACTTGGAATGTCTCCACATCTGCGACCTTCAACTCGGACATTCCCGCAGCCTTGCCTCCATGCCTCCCAGCTGCCTGTCATTCTGTCGCTAGCTGCAGCCAAGATTTCTCACTAGTCTGCTTTCTTGTGGTCTGCAGACACCATCCCAGCTTCCCTCCCTTCTGACCAGCACTTCTATCCTCTCACCCAGCACCCTCAGCCGCTTGCTCCCACCACGAGCCAGAAACATCAGTGCGCATGGCTAGGTGGGTAAACGTGCTCTTCACCATGACACCCTGAGTTCTCTGGATTCTACATGGTAGAAGGAGAGAACAGACTTCACAAGCTGTCCCCTGACCTCCAGATCTGTGCTGTGCACATGTGCTACACACACACACACACACACACACACACACACACACACACACACACAAACACACACACACACACACACACACACACACACGTAAATAAACAGAGTAGACATTTTTTGACATGAGGGGCCGCAGAGAGGGCTCAGCAGTTAAAAGCACCGGCTGCTCTTGCAGAGGATCTGAATCCAGTTCCCAGAACTCACATCCATAGTTCACAACTGCGGGGCAGTGGTGGCACACGCCTTTAATCCCAGCACTCGGGAGGCAGAGCCAGGCGGACCTCTGTGAGTTCGAGGCCAGCCTGGGCTACCAAGTGAGTTCCAGGAAAGGTGCAAAGCTACACAGAGAAACCCTGTCTCAAAAAAAAAACAAAAACAAAAACAAAAGTTCACAACCGCCTGTGACTCTAGCTCCAAGGGATTCTAACCTCTCTTCTGGCCTTCGTGCTACCTGCCACCTGGAGCACACACAGACACAGACACCATAAATAAAAATAACAAATAAATCTTGGGGACTGGGGAGACGGCTCAGTAGTTAAGAGCACTGGCTGTTCTTTCAGAGAACCTAGTTTCGGTTCTCAGCACCCACATGGAGGCTCACAACAGCCTGTAACTCCAAGTTCCAGGAGCTCTGACGCCCTCTGGTGGCCTCCACTGGCATTTTATAAACGTGCACAGGCACACACAGGCAAACACACGCATAATAAAATGAATAAATCTTTTTAAAAACTGGCAGCGCAGCCACTCTGTGTACCCCTGGCTTTGACCTCACCTGGACACACAACCCATAGAGGGGACAGCCAGTTCCACATAGCTCATCTAGGCCTTGAGCACCCAGAAATCCTCTGAGGTCCTAAACCTGAGCCAACCCTGTCATACCCTTTTTCCCTTGTAGTCGGGGGAGAACAGAGCAGGAAAAGGCATCTCCTCCCACTCTGGCCTCATTCCTGCTCCCTGCTCCCTCCTCCCTTCCAGGCTGGCTCCCCTGCCCGGAGCAGCAGCCCTCCCACACCACTTCTCTCCAGTCTTTCCTTCTATGTGGCCCTTTCTCTATGAACAGAAGGATTTCCTGTTCCTCCCATCCTAAGCAGCAGGCCTTCCTTTTATGTCCCACATAAACATTCATAGCACTTTTATTCATAATACCCCAAACAGGAAACAATTCAAATGTCAATCAAAAAGGACATAAGCCAATGGTTGTCCCTCCACACAAAGGGATATTCATTAATAAAGGAATATACTATTGTCACACTCGACAATATGAATAAGGCTTTATATTGAGTGAAGGGAGGCCCCCAGGAGTACACACTCCATGAGTGCGTTTTAAGCTTCCTCCTTCTAGATATTCAGTCTCTGCTGGCATCTGTGCCCATCATTTCTGGCAGGATATGAGTACAGAAGCCCCCTCTATAGGTCAGAATGGGAGGATCCTTCCTCTTGTACACACTATTCTGCTACGTAAAATTTTCACCCTCTTTAAGCCCTGATCTCAGGAGGCAGAGGCAAGTCTACTTAGCAAGTTCAAGACCAGCCAGGGTTACACAGTAAGACTGTGTCTCAAAAAACAAAGCAAACAACACCAACAAAAACTAAACAGACGAAGAAATTGTCTCAGCCCCTCAGGTTCCTCTGGTGACTACCCTTTTCTCCTCTTTCCCTTGTGATAACATTTCTTGAAAATAGTCTGCATTTTTTTCTAGTTTTGAATTAAAATTTTTTTTCTTAAAAATTTAACTGCCGGGCGGTGGTGGCACACTCCTTTAATCCCAGCACTCAGGAGGCAGAGACAGGCCTCCTGTGAGTTCGAGGCCAGCCTGGTCTACAGAGCGAGATCCAGGACAGGCTCCAAAACTACATAGAGAAACCCTGTCTCAAAAAACAAAAACAACAACAAAAAAAATTTAACTGGGCTGGGCAGTGGTACCACACACCTTTAATACCAGCACTCAGTGGGGCAGAGGCAGGCAGATCTCTGTGAGTTCGAGGCCAACCCAGTCTACAGGGCGAGTTCCAGGACAGCCAAGGTTACATAAAGAAACCCTGTCTCGATAAACAAACAAACAAACAACGACAACAAATTTATTAGATGTATGTTGGTCTGTATGTAGGTATAGCACCATACGCCTCTAAAGAACAGAAGAGGGCATCAGATCTCCTGGAACTGGAGTTATAGTAGGGTTGTGAGCCACATTGTGGTGTTAGAAACTGAGCCTGGGTCCTCTACAAGAACAGTGAGAGCTCTTAACTCCCGAGCCATCTCTCTAGTTTAAAACACACACACACACACACACACACACACACACACACACACACACACACACACACACACACACTCAGAGGTAGAAAGATGGATCAACAGTTAAGAGCATATACTGGGCAGCTCCCAAAACATCCTGTAGCTACAGCTCCAAAGAAATCCAGCACCTCCTCCTGGCCTCCCAGGGTACTGCATTCACATGCTCACACACACATATAAACATACATTTTTTATATACATACACTATTTAAAAATGTAAATGGGGTGGCGCTGGAGAGTTTGCACAGCAGTTAGAGCATTGGCTGCTTTCCCAGGGGTCTTCCTATGCAAGCAAATAAATCCAAGTTCCATTTCCAGAACCCATATGGCAGCTCACACACATCTGTTACTCCAGTTTCAGGGGACCTGATGTCCTCTTTTGTCCTTTACAGCACCATGTATGTAAATACTATACAGACATACATGCAGGCAAAACACCCACACACATAAAATTTAATATATATGCATACATATCTACATACGTGTGTGTTTATTTTATGTGTGTATGTGCATGGGAGCATGTGTACCACAGTAGCATGTATGTGGAGGTCAGAGGACAATTTGCAGGAATTGGTTCTGTCTTTCCACCAAGTAAAATCATGGGCTTGAACTCAGGTCAGCAGCCTTAGTGGCAAGCATGCTTACATGCTGAGCCATCACACTGGCCCTTTTTTTTTTTTGAGACAAGGTTTCTCTGTGTCACCCTAACTGTCCCAGAACTTGCTCTGTAGTCTGTAGGCCAGGCTGGCCTGGAACTCAGAGATCCCCCTGTCTCTGTCTCCCAATCAGGCTTTATTTTTTTAAAACTTTCACTCTTATTGGGGATTTCCACTTTTTTTTTTTTCCTTTTTTTTGTTTTGTTTTTTTGAGACAGGGTTTCTCTGTGTAGCTTTGCGTCTTTCCTGGAGTTTGCTTTGGAGACCAGGCTGGCTTTGAACTCACAGAGATCCACTTGCCTCTGACACCCGAGTGCTGGGATTAAAGGCGTGCGCCACCACCGCCCAGCTTTTTTCCTTTTTTTGAGACAGGGTCTCTATAGTTCTGGCTGTCCTAGAATTCACTATGTAGACCAGACTGGTCTCGAACTCACCGAGTTCCTTCTGCCATTACCTCCCCAGGGATTAAAGGCATGTGCCACCACATCCAGCCTTTTCCAAGCTTTTGATGTGGCAATATCATGTTGTCATCTACAAATGTGTCAGGCTGCATTCTCAGCCAACGGGCTGCAAGCTGGGTATACCTGCAGCATTCTGTATAATTTTATCTCTACCCTGTCCTTTCTGTCCTTCACTCAAGAAGTCACTGGCACCCCCAGGTCCTAGTAACACACCCCACAGGAGATCCTGATTTTTCCTGCCCTCTAAGCTGGGACCCCACTGATCTGTCCCCTTTTCCCAGCCCCAGGTCTACAGGCCTTAAAGAACATTTCCTTTAAGACAGGACATTTCCCTGCGGAAGTCCCACCCGGGGGCAACATGATGCTAGCTCCTTGGGGCAGGCAGCCCTCCACCCCATCCCGTGCCATAGTGCCTGGTACATGGTTGCTCGCCACGCTCTTCTCCATCCTCCCGGCTGCTGAGTTCTGTCAATGGTGGCACATACACAGCTCTTGGATTCAGCATGCCACAGGCTAAGTGCCTGCTGTCCTCGGCTCTCAGGCAGAAGACCTTAATGGCCTGATAATGGCTCCTGCCAACTGTTGCCCACCACGGCCTGAGTGCTCTTTACGGAGTGCCACGGTGAGCACACCACTTCTCTGCGCTCCCCATGCCTCCCACTGCCTTCAGATTTAGAAGCAAATAAAACCCCAGAATGCACCTCACCTTCACCTACAAAGCACAGGGTTTAGCCTGTCCTGCCTTCAGCCGCCTGTAACTTTGCTGAACACCCTATCCTACACACATGGAACAAACTAATCCTTCAGCTCTTTACCTGGACTTCCTCTAACCCACCCTCCAGACCTAGCTTAGCAGCGATGCCCCGCACAGAACACCTTGGGCTGTGCCTTTCCGCGCCCCTCTCGAGTTGTTTCGCTCGGCCTCCCATATGCAGAGCAGAGCTCTGCCCCATTAGCATGTGCCTGGCCCAGGGCCACCGCTTCCTCTTCTCCCCCTTCCCCTGGCCCACCTTCTGGTCCCCAAACCCAGGCCTGCCCCTGCCCCAGCAGTGGAAACAGCCCTCCCACCTCGGGGCTCACACCTGCTCGCTGATAAACCGGAAGCCCCGGTCGGGCCGCTCACACTCGTAGGTCTCCCCCAGGACCGGGTTGAAAGGCTTGCATCCCGCCCGGTGGTACGTGGAGGAGTAGGCAGACACGGCAAAGGCTGCAATGTACACCTGTGGGAAGGCCACGGAGAGTGAGTGCCCCGGGTGCCGGGGGACCCCAGGAAGGGGACCGCAGCCCATCGCAAGCTAAGTCCGGGGTTTTGAGGCGGTGCTTCAGCAGTAGGGACCCACCCAGCCAGGATGGGGAAGACAGACAGAACCCTGGGGAGGAACGAGTGACCCTGGGTGGGTACCATGCGCTCGCAGGGGTCAGCCACGCGGCTGGCCTGGTCCAGGAGGCTGCTGTATTCCAGCTCCTCACAGAGCCTCTGCAGTGTGTTGAGCGGCTCATTGAGCTGCACGGGCATGGACACCTTGGACAGGTCTTTGCCGATGTTGTTGCGGAGGATGTTCCACAGGCTCACGTCGGTTCCGGGTCCGCTGGCGGCGGGCAGGCAGCGGCGACGAGGGGGCCCTACAGCGATCCCTGGGACACACCCCCCTGGGCCAATGCAGTCACTTCAGTCTCCCTCTGGACACTGGTGGTCCAGATGCGCCAGGCCCGCTGCACAGGACTACCTCCTAACCTCCTCAGGCATCCCAGCGTTGCCCACTAGGGGAGGTGACTGAGGATCTGACTGCTTGTGGGCTCCTGGGGATTTGGAGGGGCAGCAGAGCTAAGAGCCACCCAGGCAGGACAGTTCCACCGCCATGCACAAGTGCTCAGAAGTTGGGCCTGAGTCTCATCCTGGCCTCTGTGCCCTGATGGACAAACAGATGCTGGGATGCAGATCATCCACTGTCCCCCCACTATTTTGTACAGGGACAGGGTCTCATTGGGTTGGAGCTCACTATATAGCTGAGGATAATCTTGATCTGATCCTCCTGCCTCCACCTCCCCAGTGCTCGGATGACAGGCCAGTGTCACTGCTCTCGGTTTATGCAGTGCTGGGGACTGAACCCAGGGCTTTGTGCATGAGGCAAACACTACCAACCAAGCTACACCTCCTGTCCTCAGCCAGTTTTATAGAAGAAGAAATAAGCTGGGCAGTGGTGGCCCATGCCTTTTTTTTTTTTTTTTTTTTTTTGGTTTTTCGAGACAGGGTTTCTCTGTGTAGCTTTGCGCCTTTCCTGGAACTCACTCTGTAGCCAAGGCTGGCCTCGAACTCACAGAGATCTGCCTGGCTCTGCCTCCCGAGTGCTGGGATTAAAGGCATGTGCCACCACTGCCCAGAAGCCCATGCCTTTAATCCCAGCACTCAGGAGGCAGAGGCAGGCGAATCTCTTGAGTTCGAAGCCAGCCTGGTCTACAGATTGAGTTCTATGACAGCCAGGACTACACAGAGAAACCCTGTCTCAACAAACCAGAAAATGAAGAGAGAAAAAGGAAGAAAGGAAAGGAAACGGGCCGTAGAAAGTAAAATGGCAGGCCCAAAGCTCCTCTGCTAATGAAGGACTCAAGCAGAACTGTCTGTCCCTCTTAAGGGACATGTCATACCCTATTAAGCCCTCCCAGCCTACTGGAATGAAAGTCAGCACCATTCCCAAGCCTGGTCAACCTCCCAGAACTGTCCTCCAAATACTCCCCAGCTCATGGTTCCAAGGTCAATTCTGGAATCATTACCCAAAGCCCACCAGACACAAAGGACTGCCTCTACATGGGACCCGGACCATGAGCAAACAGCATCTCTACATGGGACCCCGCTTCACCCTTGTCCCACTCCCCGCTCATCCCATTGGTACCTTTTTGATAGCAGTCGGCTCCCCTGAGGTCCAACACCTCCTCAGACAGGCTGGTGGTGATCTCACTGGCACATGACTCCTCTTCCTCAGAGCCCTGATCAGGGAGAGTGGATAGGTGGGGTAGACGGAATGGCAGTGCCCGGGACCTGGCAAGATTATGACCAGCTAGCCCTTGATGGAGAGAGACAAGGCTGGGCAAGAAGGACTTTTGGCCCTAAGATATCGTCCTGTCCCGACTGGTGCTTGACTTGTAGGAAAGAACTTGGGGAACTCAGAAAGACATAGAGGAAGGGAAGCTGAGGGGTGCTGAGATCCAGGGTCTTGGGGGACAGGGTCAATGGAGCAGGAAAGCTGGAATGGGGCCGTGGGAAGACGACGTCAGAGACCACAGTAAGGTGAGATATGTCAAGCGGGGGAAGCAGTTTCAGAAGAGTCACACCATGGGTATTCTCTCTCTCTCTCAGATAGCTGCCAAGGTGGGGGGAAGGACACAGGAATCTCTGGAACCCAAGCCCATCTTCCCCGTCCCTCCCTCCTGCTGCCGGCTTCCTCCTCCTCCCTCACCTCGTTCTCAGAAGAGCTAGCGGAAAGGAGAACCTCACAGGCATCGAAGAACTCTGTGTGGGAATCAGCGAGGGACAACACACTGCTCTGGGACAGCTGGGGGGTCAGCTCTCGGCCTTTCATGTACAGAGCTTCTTGCTGTGGGGGCCAGATGGACGTGAGACCTCAGAGGCCACTGGAGTGAGTTCCTGGAGAGGCAAGCCACCCCACCTCCCCCACCAGACTCCTGCCAAGCGGGAGGAGGAGCAGAGGGGAAGAGAAAGGTTGAGGGACAGGGGAAAATCTGGACTTGGAAGAGGTGGTGGGCACCAGCAGAACCTGGCTCTAAACCCTTTTCCTGTACTGGCCCACTAAGTCAGGATCACTGCCGCGCAGCCCCCCCCCCCCCCCCCCCCGTGCCATGGACAGGTACAGCTGTGTCCCCACCATGAAGACTAGAAGACCGGGACCCAGAACCCACAGCTGGCATGCAGTGGCACCACACGCAGACTCTAATTCAGCCTGGTTAAGACTGCGGGACCACGGGCCCATCGGTTAGATCCTCTGGGCTTTCGTTTCATGATGCAGACATGTCCAACCTGTGGTCCACGGGCTGTCCATGACTGAATGCAGCCAAGAGTGGCTGTGAACGCAGCCCAATACCAAGTCATGAACTGACTTCAAACATCATAAAAAAATATTTGTTGTTGTGGTTGTTAACTCGGTGATGTGGTCCTTGAGTGTGAATTTTGTACACGACAATGCCACACTGGAATGTCAAAGGCTGGGCAGGCCTGGTGGAGGGGTAAGAACCAATGCCTCATGGGCTCTGAAGCAAAAGCAAAAGTTCTCAGAGGCTGGACGTGTGGCTCAGGGTAGCCTGCTTGCCTCGCATGCCTCGCATGTGCAAGGCCCCAGGTTCCAGCCTCGGTACGGCAAACAGAACAAGACATGAGGCACAAGCCATCTGCAGAACTCGCCAAGAGAGCTGTGATGCTAAGTGAGAGAAGAGCAAGCTGGAGCCCCGCTTACCCGTCCACCACCTACTTCTAGACTCCACATCAGCCCTGTGCCCTGCCCCTGGCCCTCACCCCTGAAGAGAAAGCCCCGGGAAGTGAGCAAGCACCCACTGTCCATCCTAGATCCTCACCTCCTCCGGGTTGAGGGAACTGAAGGAGTCCGCTGTGGTGTCTGAGGAGATGGATAGTGAGTGGAGGCGTCTCTGACCATCTGGGGCCTCAGAGACCTGAGGCAGAGGGTGAGGGACTAGGTGTGGGAAGGTGAAATCCCCCCCACCTGCCATCCTCACCCACTCAGGGACGGCTTCTGTCAACCCCGAGCCCTGGCACAGATTTGCCCATGGGACCCGCAGTCCTCAGTCTCGGGCCCTCCCTCTGATCAGCTGCCGTGTCCCGGAGGCTCACCGCCATCCTCGACAGCTCTGAGCCCTGATGCAGGTCTCTCAGTCGATCCCGTTCTGTGGTGAGGGCCACCAGGACGCTGCTGAGGGAGCTGTGCACTGCCAGGGGCAGGTCAGACGGTCAGACCCTTCTTCCTCTCCTGACCTCTTGACCCACTCCTGACCACCGCCTAGCCTGTACTTACCCTTCTGGGCCAGGGCCCAGAAACTGCGCTGCAGGTGGGCATAGTCTGGAGGTGGCAGCCCACGGTGGCCAGAAGAGTCCCGAGACTCCAGGTACCGAGACAGGTTGGGAACAGAGCCATGGAGACGACCAACCTGTCGGCGAACAGGAGGGGTGAAGGGACCGCTTCCTCCAGGGCATGGCACCCCTGCATGGGCTGGCACCCCAGCTCACCCGTCCAATGGTGTCATCCTTGGCAAAGCCCTGTGTGCACCACATGCGACTGGTCCGTTTCCCCTTCTTGGGTCTCTCAGTTGTCACCGAGGCCTGGCAAGTTGAGGAAGAGTAATTTCACCCACCGGGTTGGGAAAAGCCATGGAGGAGAGCACAGATCGCCCAAGCACATGGGTGTGGCATGCTGGCAGTGACCCAGATAAAAGGAGCAAAGAGACAGCCTGGAGGCAGCTGTAGGCAGGCAGGCCGGCCCCACGAAGGGGTGGGGATGAGGGGCCCTGAGCAGTCCCTGCCTCCTCCCTTGACCCTTACCTGGTGTGTGGGGATCACAGGGGCCGAGGGGATTCGGTGTAGGGACTCCAGGCTCTGAAGGAGTCTGTGTAACTCCTGGAGCTTCCCCTGGCATTCCGAGAGTGCTGGAGGAGAAGGAAGGAGGGGCATTGCTCTCCTGGAGGTACCAAGGTTTCCGGTCTGTCCCCTCAGTTCCTTGACATCCAAAGATAAAGCTGGCAGCCAGGGAGAGCCTGACACTGTCTCCTCTCTGTTCAGGAGCCCAGAGCATTTCCAGTCCTGTGGCGTAGTCGCTTCTGATTTTCTGGGAGGCCAGTAGCCTACCCCACCCTGTTCACAGACTACCCCTCACCTCTTCTGCCTGTGCCCAGGCTGGGTGTCCTACTATCTGTCTCTCCTGATTTACACACACTGCTCTCTCTGGGTCACTGTGTGGTCTCCTACTACAGGAACACAATTCTAGAATTTTACCGCACTGGCCTCAGGCAGGAGTCTCTGTTCCTGCTACGTACCTAGGGCATGATGAACCCACTCTCTTCTGTAAGTTGGGGCTCCTCAGGGCACTAAGATTTGATCATCTTAGAGGCAAAGGGTGTCTCCCCCAGCAGAGGGGGTCCCTCTGAGAAGGTGATGGAGGTAACATTTTCCTTGGTGTTTCCTGCCCAGATGTAAGAACATGGGCCCTACCACAGAGACTCTGGGCCAGGGACCCTCACCATGAGAGCAGCGGTCTAGCCCATCACTGTCCCTCAGCCAGGATGACACTTTCTCTCGAGGGCCAACCCCAGGTAAGGCTGAGGCACTACCCGCTGTTAGCATCTGGGTACCAGGAACCTGTGGGGGTAAGCCAAGGGTCAGGAAGGATGGTCCCCAGCTCTCTGGGTCTCCGTTCCCCACAGCCTCCATTCCTAAATCTTCACATCCCCTGCCCTCACTCCAGGGCCCATCTTACCTTTCGGTGAGTGGCACCGGGCATGTCCGGACGCTGAGCCAAGCGATGGGCTCGGAGCTGGGCCACCCAGCTCTGGAACAGGTCCTGGGATTTGATCTGTAGAAACGATCGAGAGAGATAAGAAGGGAAGGGTTGCTTTCCAGGAGCAAAACGTCAGGTCTCTGATCTCTAGGCAAGCAGGGAATTTCCTAGAGCACCCAGCTTGTACAAAACCCTATTGCAGCCGGGCGGTGGTGGCGCACGCCTTTAATCCCAGCACTCGGGAGGCAGAGCCAGGTGGATCTTTGTGAGTTCGAGGCCAGCCTGGTCTACAGAGCGAGATCCAGGAAAGGTGCCAAAGCTACCCAGAGAAACCCTGTCTCAAAAAACAAAAAACAAACAAACAAACAAAAAACCCCATTTCCGACAGACAGTCTGACGCCCCAAGCATCAGAGCGCCGAGCTCTGTATCTTCCCGTAACAGTCAACCGTGAGAGTGGGCCCACTCCTGGCTGTTTCAGACAGTGGAAACTTTCATCTCATCAGACTCAGAGAAGACCCCTCAGCTCCTACGTTTGTGCCCTGACACTTCTGCCAGGCTAGTGCCCAGAATACTTTGTTCCCACGGATGTCACCTTTAGGTGGTAGATGTTGTCTTCAGTGTCAAGGTCAATGCGCTGGGCCTTTTTGTTGATGGACATGACTGAGAGCCGGACATCGATGGAGCCATGGAGCTTCCCCTTGGCGATCTGGAGTGGAGGGTTGGTGGGAGACAGGGGACTGGTTTGAGGGTCCCGGAAGCACAAGGTCACCACCTCCTAGAGGCCACTGTAGACTCAAGGGCCACACACCTCAAATCACATATAAAGGGGCTTGCTCATCACCTCATCTGCATGTCCAACTTCTTACAGGTCTGAGAAGTCAGCAAGCAAGAAAAAAAATGCCAACCCCCCCCCCCCCCCCCGGAACACTACATGGTGGGAGAAAGAAGACCCCTTGGAGGGAACCTGGGAGCTCAGCCTTGTTTCCTGTTCCCAGCACAAGAGGACGACAAGGACAGGGGGACAAAGCCCCCACTTTTGGGGCGCTTGGTTTGCAACGGGCATCATCCAGATAAGTGCACAGGAGGCTGAGTGTGTCCCCCACCCCGAGTCAGCAGGAAGGAGGTTGAGGCCCGGGGAAGCAATTGTCTCATGGTATTTTGGGTTCTAGGAGCCACAAAGGAAACCAAATGGACAGTTTCTACACACAACCTATACCCATCTCTGTGCCCGTCAGCCATTTCTGGGTGACGTCTAAGACCGAATGCCATTATGTACCTGCTGTGGGAATGGTAACTCTAGGGAATCATAGTGAGAAGAAAACCTCTGTGTGTTCAGTACAGGTATACTTTCAAAGTGTGTGCGCGCGCTTAAATCGTTGAATCTGCAGATGTGGAACCTAAGGCTGCAGAAAGCCAAGAGGTTCCTGAAAGTGGAACTGAGAGTCGACCCTGCTCTGGTTAACTCAAGACTCCCCCCACCTGCTCAGAACATTCTGGGGCAGGCTCCTCCCCACCCCAAACCTGGCACCTGACTTACATCTTGTCGAGTCGTGGCATAGTGAAGGATCCCATCCTCGAGCACAAAGTACCTCTGTATGGGAGGGACAGGACCGGGCAGCCAAGAGCATGGGGCAGGGAGAGAGCAAACAAACACACGTTTTTTCTCCTCCTTCACCACACATGAATGCCGGGGCTGTCTCGCAGTCTCCCACATGGAGCTCCTCCCTTGCCCTGACATCCTACCTTGTGCCAGCCCTTAAGAGGCCACTTCCTCTTCTTGAGCAGGTGTCCTTCCTGTCTCTCGGGCATGGTGTCCTCTGCTCCCAGTCTGGCCCGAGGCTCCTCCACCACCTCCCACAGCTCGGAGGCCTGAAATCCAGCGTAGATGGAGGGCAGCGGCTGGTGAGCCCACGACCTCAGTCCATCCCCCAGGGACCCAAGCTAGGCCCACCCGTCACTGCTTTTCTGCTCAGACCTGCTGGGTGCTACTGGGCTTTGACGATTGAGTACTCTCAGCCAGCGAGGGAGTGTCCCGTTCTTGGAAGTCCATGAGGAAGGAGAGGGTACTTCCTGATGAGGAGGGTAGAGCAGGGTGGACAGGGAAGAGTGTCACTTTGTCCTGTGGGAGCCCTTGAAACACAAGAAAGACCCGTGAATACCCCCCTGCTGTCATGTTCCCACCTTTGGTCTCTCCTGCACTAAGATACACATCCTGCCCTCACACGCCATGCCTGCACCCTCAGCATGCCCTGACACCACCAGGAGCCTAGGCAGCAGCGCCCAACTCAACCCCACTGTGGCCACTGCCAGGAGGGGTAAGCTAGCAGGCAGCCTGTGGCTCCACCTGGGGCATACACCCCAGGGATCCAGGAAATGCTGTTTTCTTGAGGCTGGGCAGGGAAAAGGAAGAGGGTCCAAGAAGAGATGAAAGGGCCCAGAGTCTGGGCGGCCAAGGACTCCTCAGCCCAGCTGCCTTTCCCTCTGGGATCTCTTTGCCTATCTCCATGGCTTGGCAACTCCTCTGCCACAGTTGCCCTGCAGACCACCCCTCCAACTTCTACTAACCGGCCTCTTAGCGGCCAGTTCTTGTGCTCCCATTTTCTGCATGGGGAAACTGAGGTTTGAGACAGTCCTGTTTTCACATGCCTGGAGGATACCCACCTTGGATTTCTTTTTACCCCACCCCTTTCAACAATGTCCTCTGTGCTCCTGAGAAGCACCTCCCTCCCACCCAGAAGGAGCAGGACACTGGCTGGCTCAGACACTGTGGGTGGGAGAAGAGGTGGCCAGGAACATGTCCAGGTCCCGCAGCCGTACCCACAGGCGCCTCTGGCACTGGCTCTGGCCATCCTGGCTCCGCCAGGAGATCAATAATGCATGAGGCTCTATGTGTGTATGAGAAGGGGGAGGGGACCGGAGGGGTGATGTTGCCCTGTGTCTGGGGAAGCGGCTCACAGCTTATGCCGCTAGCAAGCACCTGAGGAGTTGAGGCCCAGAAGGGACAGGGAAGTGACAGTGTCAGTGTGGCCAGGAGGTCACAGCAGAAGGACCCAGGCTGCAAGAGGCTGACCCAAGGGGAAACTCCTGCATTCAGCCATTCAAAGTTTCCAAACTCTTCTGGTGTTTGGGTATGTCTACGGCCTTGTCGGGGGCCCCTGGGACTCGGGCCATTCGATGCTGGCCCCCCGCAGAGGTGGGAGGTGTCTACCCGTAGGAAGGAGAGTCGAGACGAGCCAGGTGAGTGTCTTCTAACCACCACCATTCTCAGCCTCTTTCCTGGAGGAGCTGACCCACCAGCTGCAGAGGAGAGGAAACCCTCCCAGGAATGTCAGGTGGTGCCAGCAAGGCCCCCTTACCCCAGGGTCCATGGACGCCAGTGCTTCTTGGTCCGTACACCGATCCGCCTCTGAGTCACTGTCCCCGAGTCACCGGCTACCTCTTCACAGAGCTGAGCAGCGGCAGCAGCTGCTGCAGGAACCAGGAAGGAAGGAGACGTCGGAGCCTCCCCTCCAGCCGGATCTCCCCACCTGCCCCTCCCCCGTCGCCTCCTCCCGCCAAGCTCCGGGCTGCCGCTCAGCTCTGCCCCCCTGCTCCCGGGAGGACTAAGGACGGACGGACGGAGTGGTACCAAATGACTTGGAAGTGAGGGGCACAGTCCCCACTGGGCATAGCTCCACACGGATCAGGGGACTGGAAAACTCCTGGCTTCAAGCCATTGGAGGTAAAGGATTTATTCTGGGCAGCGTGGCCTTGACCCCGGTGAGCACTCAAGGCCATTTCCTTATTCACCCTGCCTCTCGGTTTACACCTGAAATAGATGGCACATTTTGACTAGCGAAGCTATCAAGTGGACTGGGAAGGGACAGAGACACCCTCCCACCTCACACCACCCCTGCATACTCTGGGACATGACCGACTGCCAGAAGCAGAGTCAGCAGGGCACTCAAGGGAAGAGGGACAGCTGAAGCCCCACAGAGGCTATCCACCCTGAGCGAGCGATGGAGCGACCCTATCAGGTCGGCTGTGGGGTCAGGAAATGCCAGTGAGGCTTTGGGGTGGGAGCAGCTCTGGGGGCAGTCACCTGGGGCTGTTAGAAAGGAAAGCCAACTTAGGGTCCCTCCCCTGACCCCCGGACACCTTCACCCTCTGCTGGAGCACTGTGCTCACTTGCTGAAGTAATTAAGAATTGACTCTTGAGAAGTACCTACAATTCATCCAAATGGATGTACACCAAGTGACAGGTTTGGTGCCCGAGACACGGCGGCACCAGCAGGCTGTGGCTATGAACCCTTGTACGGCCTCAGAAATGATGTGGGCCACTTGTCTGCCCTACCTTGTCAGATTCAAGGTCTTACACACCTCAGGGATACCTGCTGTCTGGGCTCCCTTCGGAACCCCGGCATAGACAGAGCCTTCCAGGAGGGAGGGATGCTGTGGGCAGGACCAGGCAGGCATCTGGAAGCACCGGGCAGCTGCTCTGACATCCAGAGCCTCAAGGGCCTTTTAAATGATTGAGCATCCCTGGGCATCCGCAGAGCTGGGCACCGTAAGAAGTTGGTCCCGGCCCAGGCCAGAGGACAGCTGCAGCAGATCCTCAACACCAGTGTCCGTCCAGGACTGAAGATGTGTGGCCTTGCTCCAAGTCTGGGAAGGAATGCTGAGGAACCGCTCCTCATTCAACCCCATCCACCCAAGATGTGTTCCAACCAAGGACAACACAGGCCACAGGCCAAGCATCTTCCTTGTTCGAGGCGCTGATCTCTAAGACCAGGGAAGGCCTCCTGCGACAGCCCCCAGAGCCATATTAAATGAATTCTAGTTCCCCTAGATCTTATGTGCTCCCTGCCACAGCCTTCCTAAGGAAAGGCATGCAAGACACGGTATCTGTAAGGGCAGGTGACCAGAGAAGAGGATTTTTTAGGAAGGAAAGTGAGAATTTAGAGATGACTTGAGATAAGCCAGAGAGTCACAGTAAGATCAAGAGTCCAGGGCTGAGACTCGACTGCAAGCACTTGTTGCTCTTCTAGAGGACTCAGGTTCAATTTCCCACCCACATGGTGGCTCACCACCACAACCAACTCTAGTTCCAGGAGGTCTGATGGCCTCTTCTGACCCCTGTGGGTATGAGGCACAAACGTGGTACACAGATGTAAATGCAGGCATAGTTTTACACATAAATCTTTTTTGTTGTTGTTAAATGTACATGAGTGCTCTATCGATTTCATGCCAGAAGAGGGCATTATAGATGGTTGTGAGCCACCATGTGGTTGCTGGGAATGGAACTCAGGACCTCTGGAAGAGCAGCCTGTGCTCTTAACCGCTGAGCCATCTCTCTGGCCCATTTTTATACATAAATCTTAAAAAACAAGACAAGAGTCCATAAAATGTATTTTATTTTTATAATAAGTTTTCCCATTCCTTCCACAATCCAGCACACCCTAGCTAGGGTGGACCACTAACCTCTGAGCCCACTCAGGACCCACTCGTGGGTAACTTTATAAAGTTCTACTATGGAAATTTGAGGCTAGAGAATCAAGTTCAAGGCCTCGTGCAGGACTTCAAACTCTGCCCTTTCCTGAATCACCATTCAGGAATAAAGGAGCTGGCATTTGTGGTAAATGTAAATTTCTGGTAAAGTGCTTGGCACGCGACACCGCGGGTGCCATCACAAGGTCCACCACAGCAGGCAGAGGAACTGAGAGGGTGGCTGGGAAGACACAGAGCAAGGGGCAGTGGACGAGAAGGCCAGGCAAGATAATCTCCATTCTCTCTGCTTTGTGCCTGGAGAGCCGAAGGAGACTGTTCCTATCAGGTCCCTGGTTGGGACAGCTAAAGACAGTGTGACTAGTGAAACTGAAGACAACGGACAGCCTCATTCGGAAACGGAATTTCTCTGTATCTTCAAGAGGCCTGTCCCCAAGGAGGTCACTGTGAATGAGAGCCAAGTGACACATGCCCCTCCCACACTCCACATTCTTTTAGATCTTGGCCAGACAACAGGGACAGAGTATATTCTGGGCAGAGCTGGGTAAAACAGGTGGGCTAGGAATCTGGAGCGGGGTCAGGAGGACGCGGCTCGCCAGTGGCTGACTGGCCAGCGGCTGACGTGGCAGACTTCTCCTCCTGCTGCTGCTGTCTGAGGTACTGATCCAGCAGGGAGGTCAGCTGGGAAGGCTGGTGCTGAAGCAGGCATCGGGTCTGGGCCATGAGGCGAGTAAGCCCTCCTACCAGCTCCCCTTGCAGCAGGTCCAGGCTGGGCAGCTTGGCATAGTCTACGAAGCCCTGCCTGCTGAGAATGGTGTCATCAACACAGCCACCTAGAAGAACGGAGGGTCAGCAGGGTTCCCTGCAAATGTTCCTCTTCTTGAGAGGCATCATCCCAACCAAGAACCTGCTCTCCAGTGCCCTTCTCCCCTCCCAGTTGGCCCTAAAATCGGGGTCACACTTGTGCCTCACCCCATTCCCACCGTTGGGCATCAATCCCCTCTCCTCTCTTCCCCTGAAAACATGCCTAGGAAGTGCACCTAATCTCAAACACCCTAAAGTCAGTGGCTCCTGAACTTCTTTGACGACAGGCTCTTGGAGTGAAGAAATGGAGCTGCCATCTAAATGACACAGATACACAATCATGGGGACGGAGGGAGGTGTCACCTGCCCAGCACCACAGACCTGTCTAACACCACCTAACTAAACACGTACAAACGGGACGGTGGATCGCATGCTATGTGTATTTTGCAATGAAATGCCAGGGAAAGAAAATCCTGGAGTGTAAGGGGGTATGTATGACTATAAATCTAAGTTCCTAGGAAACAGGAACTTTCTGGGGGCACAGACAGTCTCCTCCACAGAATGAACCCCAAAACACACTGGTCACAGCACTGGCCCTCGGCCCTCTTTATTTGAGATACTTGTTTTATTATTTTTAAATGTTTTTATTTATTTATTGGGGGGGCATGCACGTACCACAAACAACTCCTGGGACTCAGTTCTCTCTTCCCACTACGTGGGTCATGGCAATTGATGTCAGATCCTCAGCTCTGGCAGCAGGACCTTTCCTGCTGAGCCATACTGCTGGTCCAAGAGATACTGATACCTTCACCAGTACCCACTACCTGACAGGTAAGACTCGGAAGGCCTGATGTCCCCTCCCGTCTCCTCACCGGGAGACGCCCTATGCTCCCTTTCCTCAGTGCAGACTGACGTGTGCAGAGATACAGCACAGGTGGTGAGTGACACAGGGAGTCCCCAGTAACCATGCTGACTCAGGCTCATCCGCCAGAGGCTCTGTGCCACCCACCTACTTCACCCGGCTCTAACTGGCAGGGCTGCCCACTCACCCAGCAGTGGCAGGAAAGGAACACTCTTCAAGATCCGAACCATTTCCTTGACCTTGGGCTCTTCACTGACCAGTAGCAGATTGTGCCCAATAAAAAGGGGTAGCAGGTTTTGGTATTTTGAATCTTCTAGAAAAGGCTTCAGGACCTAGGATCACAGGAAAGAATGGCTAATGGGGAACAAGAGGAGGGAAAAGCCACATACCTTAGTCACAGGCTGTACCAAGCTGAAAGTACACCCGTAGGGTCCCCTCAGTCCCTACCCACAGTTTAGGCACCAGACTAGGGCAGCGTGTCTAGGCTGACCAGAACAGAAGTTGGAAGTAGCCCTCAAGAGGAGCAGAGCCGGGTCCATTCAGCAGGCATGGGAGGAAGACAGGCCTGAGCCAGGGCAACCCTACCTGGTTGGGGAAGACTTTTATCAAGATCTTGTGTTTCCGCAACTGGTGCCGCAGGAGAAGCTTGTCCTCTGCACTCATGGCCACGTTCTGGCAGACAGCTATCATTCGGTTATCTCGAAAAACTGCTGCTATATCCCGACGCAGGAGCTGGATAAGTCCTGACTCCTGTGACAGGACAGGATGGCTGAGGAGATATGAAGGTCTCCTGGTCCCCTCTCTTTCCCCAAATAGGCACTGGGGTGGTGATGCCAGAATGGGTAACAGACGGGAGCTTGCTTTCTACTTCCACTGGAGACTGCAGACTTCAGAGTACCTGAGAGCACCTGCCCTTCTCCAGACACCTTGGCAGGCAGTCTGTGTTATCACAGTTAACCAAGATTGTCCAGTTACAGGCTGGGTAATACAAGCCTGTAAAATTAACTCAGCTACTCAAGAGGCTGAGGCAGGAGAATCAAAAGTTTAGGCTTGAACTGAAAAGTGAGTTTAAGGCTAAATTTTGAAACTTAGTAAGACAGTCTCAAAATAAAAGTTAAAATAAAGGCTCAGGACAGAGCTTAGCAGAACACTAGTATATGCAACAAACCACATCCAATTCCCAGTACCACACACACATAATTACTTCAGTTATCAATCTCACACTGTACTAATGGTGAATTATTTTACCAACTTTATTATTTTTTGTTGTTACTGTTTTTCTAAATAGGGTTTCTCTGTGTAACCCTGGCTGTCCTGGAACTCACTCTGTAGACCAGGCTGGCCTCAAACTCAGAGATCCACCTGCCTCTACTTCCCAAGTGCTATAATCAATTGAGTGTGCCACCATTGCCCAGTTTATTTTACCAATTTTAGATATGTGATGGAGGCTGGAAGATGACTCAGTGGGTAAAGGCATTTGATGCCAAGCCTGGACAAAATGAGTCCAATTCCTAGGACCCAGGCTGGGCAGTGAGGGTACCTTTACCTTACCACCCCAGGACTTCACTTTCTCTTTCTCAAAATTTATGTGTATGAGTATTTTGCCTGTATGTATGTCTGCACCCCATGCATGCAGTGCCCTAGGAGGCCAGAAGAGGACACTGGATCCTGTGGCACTGGCATCACAGACAGTTGGGAGCTGCTACGTGGGTGCTGAGGATCCCACCTCTGTAAGAACAAGTAACTGCTGAGACATTTCTCCAGCCCCTCATTATTTTTTTTTTTTTTTTTTTTTTTGGTTTTTCGAGACAGGGTTTCTCTGTGTAGCTTTGCGCCTTTCCTGGAGCTCACTTGGTAGCCCAGGCTGGCCTCGAACTCACAGAGATCCGCCTGGCTCTGCCTCCCGAGTGCTGGGATTAAAGGCGTGCGCCACCACCGCCCGGCAAAATAGCCTACAGCACCCGGTATTCCCAGGCGGTCTCCCATCCAAGTACTAACCAGGCCCGACCCTGCTTAGCTTCCGAGATCAGACGAGATCGGGCGCGTTCAGGGTGGTATGGCCATAGACTATTTTTTTTTTTTTTTTTAAACAAGCTTTATTTATCTATTTTTTAAGTCCAATGAGGGCGCCAGATCTCATTACAGATGGTTGTGAGCCACCATGTGGTTGCTGGGAATTGAACTCAGGACCTCTGGAAGGGCAGCCAGTGCTCTTAACCGCTGAGCCATCTCTCCAGCCCTATTTTTTTTTTTTTAAGACAGGGTTTCATTACAGTCCTGGGCGATCTGGAATTCACTATATATACCACACTAGCCTTGAACTCGTAAGCAATCTTCTTTCTTGGGCTTCCTGAGCGCTGGAATTACAGGTATGTGCCAGTCTGCCCAGGTTTTTTGCTCTTTCAAAACAGCTTGTACTATAGTGTAAACTGGCCTTGAACTCTCTACACAGCTCTGAACAACCAATCCTCCAGCTTCCACCTCCTACGTGCCCATACCATGCCAAAGATTATAGGTTTGGGGCACCACACCTAGCTTCTTCCTGTTCTTTTCCAAAGACAAAACACTTCTATCGCCCCTTAGAGAAACAGGGATGCTTCGGCTCCTTTGAAAACTGGAAAGAGCAAGGTGTGGGAGCTCACACTGTAAGCTCAGCATCCAGGAGATCACTTGAGTTCAGGAGTTTGAGAAGAGCTTGGTCCTGAGACTCCCCATCTCAAAAAAAAAAAAAAAAAAAAGAAAAAGGCAGGAGTGAACCCACCCCCCACCCCTCATACCTTGTAGAGTTTTCACATATGTTTTTGGAGACAGATAAATAAAGAAAATGCAGACAGACAGCCCAGGTGATTCAGAGCCCACGTCATGCAGAACCCAGTGCACATTTTATGATAAAGAAGCAGGGCTGGGTGAGATGGCTTGGAGTGCCTACTGTGTAAGTCTGGCAATCTGAGTTCAGTCCCCAAACCCACAGAAAAAGCCTGATGTGGCTGATACGTCTGCCAGTCACAGCACTCCAGCAGCGAGATGTGGAGGCAGAGATAGGAGGACTTGTCTGACCAGAAGCTTGTGGGCAGTGTGGCAGTGTGGATTATGTAGCATGGTAGAAACCAGACTACACAGTGGAAGAGGGAACGGACACCTAAAAGCTGCCCTCTGACCTCCACACATGAGCAGTGGCAAGTGTGTACCCACATTCACATTCACACACACACACACACACACACACACACACACACGGCTCCAAGTGGGAAAGTGAACTAATGATGTAAGTAACTACATGGCTTGGAGTCCAACTTCAGCAGCCTCCCACCAAGTAACACAAGCAAGTCTCCTTACCTCCTTGGGGGGTTTGGGAGGAGGTGGTAGGCATCGAGGGTTGACGGCAGGCTTAGGAGGAATATACTCAGTTAGAGCCATCAACTTCTGCCGCTCGAAGTGCATGACGCGACGGTGGCGGGTCACAGCCTTGGAGCCATGGCGCACAGTCTGGAGGGTGGGCAGCCAAGCTGGAGGAGGAGACGGTAGCACGGTAAGACACAGCCCCATGGAGGACCCAGCTTGTCTGCGATGGACAAAGAACACCCCACTCCCACAGAGACACGGCTCACAGCACTAGATACGGCACTATCTCCTCTCCTTCTAGTGGCTATCAGCGGCTCAGTCCCTTACCACTCTCATTTCTCCAGGTTTGTTACTGCTGCTGCTTTTTGCTGGTTTTTAGACAGGGTCTCTCATAGCCCAGGATGCCTTGAACTCACAGAGTAACTGAAGATCAACTTCTGGTCCGCCCACTCCCCAAGTGCTGTGTTCAGGATTACAGGTGTTTGCCAGTGTGTGTGTGTGTGTGTGTGGCGGGGGGTGGGTGTAAGTGTGTTGTTGCAGATTAAATGCAGGGCTTCTGTGGGTGCTAGGCAAGTCTACCAAGTGGACTACAGACCCAGCCTTCAAAGTCTTTCTTAGGTGCAGTGCTAGACGTTTAAAAGATTATATATTTTTAAATTGGGTGACAGTGGTGCACTCCTTTACTTCCAGCACTTAGGAGGCAGAGGCAGGTGGATCTCTGTGGGTTCAAGGACAGCCTGGTCTACAAAGCGAGTTCCAGGAAAGGTGCAAAGCTACACAGAGAAACCCTGTCTCGAAAAACCAAAAAAAAAAAAAAAAGAAAAAGAAAGAAAGAAAGAAAGAAGGGAAGGGAAGGGAAGGGAAGGGAAAGGAAGGAAGGAAGGAAGGAAGGGGAAACAAGTTGGGCAAGGCAGTGCATATCTTTACTACTAAGGCTTGGAGGGCAGAAGCAGGTGGATTTTCTGTGAGTTCCAGGCCAGCTGGGGATATATAGTCAGACCCAGTCCCAAGATAAATAAATAAGATGTACAAAAAAAAAAAAAAAAAAACAACCAACCAACCAAAACCAGTAAGGTCACAACTAATACATAAACAGATGAGACTATGCTCCAGTAAAACTCTGCTCATGAAACAGTCATCAGGGGCTGGGACTGCAGCTGGGAGATGCAGAACTGGTGTAGGTGCCAAGCCCTAGGTCCCTTCTTCCCCAGCAAGCAATAAGAAGAAGAAAAAAAGCGACACTGTGACCAGCTCTACTGTAAATGTCAATCCTCGGTCTTAGCGGCAGTTCTTGGAGGACAAGCCCCTGGATCAAGCCAACATCAGCTTCATCTGGGAACTTGCTAGAAATACACTCTCATCTAGAAATACACTCTCATGCCTGCCCTAGACCTTCGAAATCAGCAACTCTGGAGCAGAGTCCAGCTAGTTGTGTTTAAGAAGTCCTTCTGGTAAAATGCATGGCTTCACACACACACACACACACACACACACACACACACACACACACCCTGAGCCTGAGGTCTGCCCTTAGGACTTGAAGCAAGAGGGAGGAGAGACACATTACACCACCCTCACGACCCTCCCAAACAAGTCTTTCTTCCTGTCAGACATGGGGGTGAACACCAGTAATCCAAGCTCCTAGGAAATAGAGGCAGGAGGATTAGGAGCTCAAGGCCAACATCAGCAGTGAGACCCTGACTCAAAAAGCAAAATGGAGGGTCTGGGAGATGATTCGTCCAGTACAGTAAATGCACTTACTGCCAAGCCTGATGACTTGGGCTCAATCCCCTGGGTCCCCCCATAGTGGAGAAAAGATTCATGCAAGTTGTCCTCTGACCTTTGTGTGACCCAATGGCACATTCTGATGACAAGAAAAGCTTGAAAGGTTCTCTCAGAAACCAAAGAAACACTCCGAAGCCCTGAGCCAGAGTGACTCTTTCATCCCCAACAAAAAGACCAACACTGTAGTTTCCAGGTACGGCTGGAAAAGGATCAGCTAGAAGACTCTTGGAGACTATGTTAGATTACCAGGGTAAGAGGTTTTACGGCTACTAGCCACAAGACCTGTTAAGAGTGCCTTGGGAATGAGATGGAACTGGGTTTTAAGCCCTGCTCTGCATATTATTAGTGTTATTTTTTGCCCCAGCACTGAACTGGTCCAAACTTCAGTGTGCTTATCTGTAACGAGGGGTTCATAGTGCCTTCTTCCCAAGGTGCGTTCGCTGTAAGATGTAAACCAGGCAGTGAGTGTAAAACAAGAACCACAATCCCTGGACTACGGTACGGTGTCAAATCTACTCACTGAATGCCTAACGCCACCGACTAGCCAAGATGAATGGACACAGTGCGTCCCTCCATCGGGGTTTCACAGTCGAAGACAGGCGCCGGGGCAAAACGTAAAACTAGACTGAGAATTGACCGAGCGGGGGTGCCAATAAACAGGGTACAAGCAAAAGATTTCACTGAGGAACCTGCTTTATAACGCGAGAAGATCCGCGGAGGCTGAGTTTCCGCTGACCTTAAGAAACAATATATTAAAACCCCAGCAAGGACGCTCCAGGGTCGGGGACAAGAACCGAGCGAAGAGTTAGAAAAAATCCAAAGCAGAAATAAACACTGTGGTCCGTGACGCCGTTGCTGTCCTTGCCTGGGTGTGTGCGGGGATGGAGGGGATGTCACCGGGCACTGGATCCGGTCAAATCGGAGACCGGCTAGCGGCAGGGTCACCGGGAGCTGCCAGGCTACGGGAAAGGTCAGAGGGAAGGGAGGGGCGGGGGCCAGAGAGCGCCGGCCCGTGCGCCGCGAGGCCCGGGGCCTCTCCTTACCCGCCCGGGGCGGGAGACCTCCTCGGAGCCTCCCCGCCACCGCCGCAGCCATCGCTACAGGAAGTCCCCACGAGCGCGGCGCGGAGGCGGAAGGAGCTAGGGATTGTGGGGCAGCAAGGAAAGCCCAGGGCCGGAACCAGTGGGAGAGCCACCGGATGGAGCCGCCAGCCGCATGCGTAGAGTCGGGCCTGTGGTGCCCGCCCCCACGCCTGCCCGTCCGGCGGAGCTGGCGTCCAGTCTCCTAGCAACGACGCGAGCCTGCGAGGGACCGTTCTTCTCATCCTTCCGGTCTCCAGTTTGCGACCAGTAAAGCCACGCTACACACTTGTAACTCCAGATCCTTCGCTCTGATTTACTCCGGCTTCCACCGCACCCCCAGCAACTGACTCTGAACCAGCCATCCCCGTCCTTGCCGCCTCCTCCGTCTTCCCTCCCGTCTTCTCTCCAAGCTGGGCGCAGTCATCCCAACCGGCCGGCTCTAAGCTTCTCTGCTCCCCTTCGTCTGTCTCCTGCCTCAATCAGCCGCTGTTTGTTTTAGGTCATGCCAGGAGGCGAGCAGGAAGGTGAGTTGGCGTGTAGAACAGTTGGACGACAGTCAGGTCAGGTCTCCCTAGAACGAAGGCAAACGAAAAGAGGCTGGTCTTTTCACAGCTAAGAACGCTGCCCAGGGTACAGAGGAAGGGGAAGTCTGCATTACCGAAGCCCTGATCACCAAGAGGAACCTGACCTTCCCTGAGGATGAAGACCTGTCAGAAAAGATGTGAGTGGAGAAGGAAAGCACAGATGTTGGGTTTGCTGAGCTGTATGATTTTGTAAATCGTGTTTGTCTCTTTAGTTACTCCACACTCCAATCAGTAGTACTTCCCACTTGGTTTTCCTTCCCTTTTTTTTTTTTTTTTTTTTTTGAGACAGGGTTTCTCGGTATGCTTTTTACTTCTTAAAGATGGTTCTTTTCTCGTCATCCTCACCTGCCTTAGAGAATGCTGTAGCAAACTCAAAAATTTTCTGTTCAGTCCTCAGTCTGGCCTCCCCACACTCTTGTTGCCCAGGTGATCTTTATACACTATAAATCTAATTACTCCCTGGTAGAAACTTTCTCAGCAACCCATTACATCCAGAATAAAATCCAAACAGCGCGAACCAAAAATCTTTCCACACTCTAAAAGTGTGCAATTTCTCACACTGCATTCTTGCCCCTTGTTGCTCAAAAGTGAGAGCAGCTTGACACCACCCAAGAGCTTGTTAGAAATGGAGACTTTCCACTGGGGATGTAGCTCGCCTGACAGAGTGCTGAGCACCATGTAAAACTGGCCTTGGTGTCATCTCAGCGCTCAAGAGGTAGAGGCAGGGAGATCAGAAGTTCAAGACCATCCTTCGCAGCTACATAGTGAGTCTGAGGCCACCCTGGGCTACTACATGAAGCCCTGGCTTTAAGAGAAAGAAAAAAAGATACCCATCTCAGACCTACTGAATTAGAATCTGCATCTTCCGGTACCCAAAGGATTCACAGGCACATTCAAGTTCAAGACAGACTAGATTAGCACATGCATGCTCTGCTTGAAATGCCCTGTCCCGATCCCTTGCCCATGGCCTGCCCACTGGTCACCTCCTCTAGGAAGCTGCTCTTGGTTCCTCCACTCTGGAGTTGGTACACAGCCCATGTAACCACTTTATTTCTTTGTACCTGCCGTTGGCATCCACTTGGCCACAGATGTTTGCCTGGCTTCCCTGATAATGATGGGCAAGGACCTATGTCATTTGCCTGGAGGATCCTCCGTAAATTTGGAAATACTGAAGGTATGAATGGAACAAGTGATTTCCCCTCAGTGGGTGACTCAAAAGGGAGCGAGGAAGATTCTTCCAGAAGAAATGAGAGTATTTCTGCATCTATCCCCACCCTGCCTCCACCATCCAAACTGATCAAGGAAGGCTTCTCTTGTCCTGAATCTCCAGGGACCGTGGCAGCCACCCACCAGTTATCCAGAGGGCCCTTGTCAGCTTCCACTCTGCTCTTTCTCAGTTCCACCAAGAGAACCATGTGTCTGAGACTAGCCAGTCTCATGACCTAGACACCACTACCTGGGTCAAGCAGCTGTTCTCGACGTCTCATCAAAACCATTCAGTCCCCTTCTTTTCCTTGAGACATGTCTTCTCCCCGCTCCTTCCCATCGGCCACCAAGAGGCCACAGGTGCAGGGGGCCCTATCTATCCATTTTGTTTACTCTCTCCAGCTTTTGTACTCTGGATGAACTGGAGACTGTGCGCCTAGATCGGGAAGGGATTACTTCTATCAGGAATTTAGAGTGCCTCCGGAATATTCACAGCCTCTACCTGCAGTCGGTAAATCTTGCCCCCATGCCTCCTGCCTCCCCATGCCTCCTGTCCCCTCCCTGTTGTGAACCTAGTCTGTCTAACCTGAAAACTGCTAAAGGGTTCATCTTTTTTGCATTTCTGGCGTTTAGGTAAGCAGAACACTCCTCAAATGAGTCAGGAATCCTCCTGAACTGAAAGACTGATTCCTGGCCAGGCAGTGGTGGCATATGCCTTTTTGTTTGTTTATTTTTTGTTTTTCGAGACAGGGTTTCTCTGTGTAGTTTTGGGCCTGTTCTGGAACTCACTTTGTAGCCCAGGCTGGCCTTTAATCCCAGCACTTGGAAGGCAGAGGCAGGCAGATCTCTGAGTTCGAGGCCAGCCTGGTCTACAAAGCAAGTTACTAGACAAGACAGTCATGGCTACACAGAGAAACCCTGTCTTGAAAAAAACAAACAAAAAGACTGATTTCCTACCCCAGTCCCGCCAAGAACTCCTGAACATGCTCTTGAGTCGCCATTCCACCATTCTAGTTGGGCACAGTGGCATATGCCAGTCTCTTGAGTACCCAAGAGGCTGAAGCCGAAGGATCACATTGAGGTCAGCTTGGGCTACGGAGGAAGTTCCAGGCAGCCTACCCTACACAAAACCCTGTCTTAAAAATAGATCCAAGGGACTAGAGAGATGGCTCCGCGCTTAAGAGCACTGGCTGCTCTTCCAGAGGTCCTGAGTTCAATTCCCAGCAACCACATGGTGGCTCACAACCATCTGTAATGAGATCTGGTGCCACTTCTGGCCTGCAGGCATACATGCAAGCAGAACACTGTATACATAATAAATAAATCTTAAATATATATATATATATATATATATATATATATATATATATAGAGAGAGAGAGAGAGAGAGATCCAAGTGTTGTGGTGCACGCTTTTGGTCCCATCACTTGGGGAAGCAGAGGCAGGCAGATCTCAGTGAGTTGGAGGTCAGCCTGGTCTATGATTTCCAGGCCAGCCAAGGCTACTTAGTATGACTGTGTCTCAAAAACTAAAATAAAAATGAATAAATAATAAAATAAAAACATAGGGCTGGCAAGATGCCTCCGTGGGCGAAAGTGCTTGCTGCCGAGCCTGGTGACCTGAGTTCACTCCTAGGACCCACGCAGTAGGAGAGAACTCTCGGTCAGGCTGTTCCCTGGCCTCCACACACATCCTTGGCATGTGTGTTCACACACACACACACACACACACACACACACACACACACACACACACACGCGCCATCAATGAGGCCATTTCCATTTTGCTATTGGCCCCTTGGTTTTCTTCTTTTGAGTCTGCAGCCCTTTGGTTCTGCTCATTGGACTAGCTCCAAGTTCACACATGAACCACTGACCAGAGAAAACAAATCGTCTTCCCGAGGTAACGGCAGCCAGCCACAGTCAGGTTGAGTGCTCATTCTCAACGTGCAGTGGCTGCAGCTGAGAACAGACATGGTCTCAGGGCTTCGTCCCTTAAAAAGACTCCCCACCCGGCTGACTTAAACTTGGTTTCCCCGCCTGGTTTCTTCCCACAGAATAAGATCCAGCGAATTGAGAACTTGGCATGCATCACCTCTCTGCGGTATGTGGCACCAAAACAGCAAAGGAGTAAGGAGTGGGTGGTGAGAAACTGGCTGCGCCCCTAGAACTGTCTTGGGGCTCTCTCAGCCTGGCTCTTTGTCAGATGAGAAGTCTAGCTCTGCCCTCCTCACCCCACAGGCTTTGTGTCCCCACTTAGCCAGCTGCCTACACAGGGGAGCCGGGGGACCTGGTGCCCTCCTCCCCCTCCTCCCTCCTCCAGCAGTCCTGTATCTTATCTCATCCCTCCCTCTTCCCCGGCAGCTTCCTGTCTCTGGCAGGAAACCAAATCCGGCAGGTGGAAAACCTCCTTGACCTCCAGTACCTCCAGTTCCTGGACCTTTCTGACAACCTGATAGACGTGCTAAAGCTAGGTAGGAACACCGTGCCCTGGCTCACGCAGTGGGTCCCATGTGGTGTCCTCCCTCCTCTTCTCCTCTTGGCTCCAAGCTCTTTGTGATCTTGCTCTCCCCCCCTCCCCCGCGGGAGTGGAGGGAGGGCAGAGCAAGCACGAGACCCTCACTCATTCTTTCTACGGCACAGATGAGCTCCCCCAGAGCCTTCTCATCCTCAACCTGTGTGGAAACGCCTGCACCAACCAAAATGGCTACAGGTGAGGAGGGGAGGAAGTCACTCTCTGCCTGCAACCCTGATTGGTTCATCCATCGTGCCCTCTGCCCCCTAGACTGAGTCTGTCCCAGTCCCACATTCAGCACCTCACAGGAGCCAGCCTTTTGCTCTTTGGGCTGACCCCAGGCCCATCTCCTAGTCTCGGAGTCATACCCACCCTGGTATGGGCACTGAAGCCTATGCCACCGTATCCTCCCAGGTTCCACACCAGGGATGCCCTCAGGGGTAACCTCTGCTGCCCTGCCTTACAGGAAGATGGTGATAGGGGCCCTGCCGCTGCTCTTGGACCTAGACAAGCAGCCTATATTGGAGCGCTGGACCTCAGAGGATGACGATGATGAGGAATCCTTGGATGATGATGAGGAATTTCCGGAGCTGAAGGGCCCGTTCTGCACAGAGCGAAGTGATTACTGTCCACACCTTATAGCTTGCCCCGGCTCGCACTGCCCTAGGAGACGGGGATGACACTGTCACTGTCCTAGGCAGCTAGCTCTGCTGGGACCTTCTCTCCGGCTCTGTGGTCTCCTCCACTCCAGGCCCTTCATGTTTCCAGAGTGCCAGCCAGGACGGTGGAAGGTGACATCTTCCCAGCCTGGCTCGGTCCCTGGGGTTACATGATCACTTTCCATCAGCCTCAGGGCCACCTGCCACTCCTGACAGAGTGTCAATGACCCACCTCAGTCTGGAATCAGCAGGATCTAATGAGAGGATGCGGGGGACCCATCTCTTCCCAGCCCCAGCCCAATATGTATTCTACTAGGGATGCCAATAGGTTTACCAGAGACATCCCTGGTCCCAGGCCCTCCTGCCAAGCCCAGGGCTCTCCCTCTCCTCCCCCAGGATTCTTCAAGGACCTGGACCAGGAACTACAGCAGCATCAAGAGCGAAGGCAGCAGGCGGTCCTGGCAGAGCACTTGTCCAGGATGGAGATCCGGCCTGTCCTCACTGACCTGCCCCAGCTGCCTGCAGTGCCCATGGCTGGGGACTGCAGCCCTGATGTCGCCGCGCAGCCTGGGAAAGAGGCGGCCCCTCGGGCCACCTCCTCCACCCAGACCTCCTCTTCTACCAAGAAACCAGTTCCCAAGAGTCAGAAAAGCTCTGTCCCAGCAAAGAAGGGGGCTCCAGCAGCCACAGCCTCCAAGACCTCTCCCGGGGCAGCCCCCAGCATGACAAAAACTACAGCCAAAAGGAACACGAAGTAGTGCACAGCCCCTCACTTGTGGCAGGGGCCCCACCCCCCAATAAAATATCTTTGGGCTTTGGAATGCTTTTCATGTCCCATGGGGTAAGTCAAGGAAAGAAACCAAAACCAGAAGTCAAAAACACAATCCCCCAAAGCAGCTTAACTTTTCAGAAATGACCCAAAGGGCTGGCATCTCTCTGAGTCCCCAGCTGGCTTGCTGGGCCTCAGCAACAAGTGAGGACCACCTCACAAAGGATGCTGTCTCATGGTGAGATAGCTCCACCATGTTATTGTTTTGGTTTCTTTTGTTTGTTTTGTTTTGTTTTTGAGACAGGGTTTCTCTGTGTAGTTTTGGTGCCTGCCCTGGATCTCATTCTGTAGACCAGACTAGCCTCACAGAGATCCACCTGGCTCTGCCTCCCGAGTGCTGGGATTAAAGGTGTGTGCTTATTGTTTTGTTTTTAAGATAGTGATCTGCTGTGTAATCCTGGCTGTCCTGGAACTCACTATTTAGACCAGGCTAGCCCGGGACTCACAGAAATCCACTTGCCTCTGCCTTCTGAGTAATTGGATCAAAGACATGCCACCATTCAGTCAAGCTAAGGACTAAACCTTGGGATCCTGATTGTCCCCAGATGGCAGCCAGCTCTCACGAGGCATGATCTTGGGTCTTCATGCAAAGACACACGAGTTAGGTCCCATTGCACCCATCACTAGGGTTTATGGCTTGGCACCACAGCTCTGGCAAACAGCCTGCTGGGAGCTGCCCTTTGCCCTGGCTCGGCTCTCCCCAAAAGACCTGAGATCCAGTTCACTGAATAAGGAAATAAAACATTTATTAAGCCAAAGGCTGTACCAGCCATCCAGGCCCTGGATGAGCAGAGTGAAGGGATGCCTGTATCCACCACCACCACCACCACCGCGACCACCACAGCTCATGGCAGCCGCCCAGTGCTCCTGCACCCAGTGGGCCAAGAGGTGCTACATGCTTAAGCGTAGGCCTGGTGCTCCTTCTCCACAAAGGCCTGGAAGAGGCTGCCCAGCCCCTGGGGAGGGAGGGTCTGGTCACCAGTAAGGAGTCCTCGGAGAACCTCCAGGCCTTCCTGCTCCAGGCTCTGCTGCTTCTGCCGGATCTGTTTCCTCTGATCCTGCCAGGCAAGGCAGAGGCGAGGAATGTGGACCCTCTCCTCCAGGCAGGAGAAATCCAAGACTAGCTGAAGGCCTCACCCGCCTCCAGCTCTGCAGTCTCCTCTAGCCCCAGGCCCTGGAATATCAAGAAGGTAAAGGTATTTCCTACCTGCTTATCCTCCATCAGCTCCAGGGCTGCCTGGTGTCCACGATAGAGTAAGTGTCGACGATCCACCCGAGTCTGGAATCGGGGGAGGATCCGAACAGGGTCCTGGGCTCCAAAAGTGGGAGACAGCACCTGGGGGGCCTGGGCCACCCCGACTTCAAAGATGAAGGGCTTGAATACCGACCTGACGAGACAGGTTGAAGTAGTAGCGGGGGACAGGTGCGGCCACGTCCCCCGGCCAGTATGTCCTCTTCGCCCTCACCTGGACGGGTCTGGCGTAGCAGTGAGGAAGTGGACACAGGGCTTTGTGGGGTCCTGGGGCAGGACCGACACCATGCTGGCCGTGGTGCGGAAGCCCCCGGAGTCCATGCAGATGCCGCTCTCCCTGTTCCTGAGGATGCCCATCATCCCCTCTGCCGTGATACTTCCTGCAAAGGAGGAGGTGGTGGGGACCCAGCAGACGAGAGCGCGAGAGAGACCCCAGGCCAGGGTGCCGTGGCCACCCTCTCGCCCACCACTCACAGACCTTCCTGTTGCTGCAGCAGCTCACACCCAGCCCGGAAGCGGGCCTTGGCAGCTTCCATCCGCACAGGCTGCTGGGCCAAGGAGAAGACCTCTGCAAAGTTAAAGGGGCCCTGTCCGGTCCACCACCCCTGGGCCTTGGCGTGGCTTCGGAGCTCGGGGTGCTCCGCTGAGATGTCGGCGCCGATGCTCAGCTGGTTAGAAATGTTCCGGGCACCCCCTGCGGGAGAAGAGGAACTTATATTCCTCTATCACGGAGCACCCACTATATGCCAGGCCCTGGGTGAGGAGCTTAGAGTACGGTTTTAAAAAACTCAACCTGCCCAGAAGGGGCCTCCGGTGAGGAGGAGACAGACAAATCAATCAGAGCTATGTCATAGGGACGAACAGGATGGGAAAGTGGTAGTCGCTCGCATATGACCTCCCAGGAAGGCTTTCCAGAGGAAAGGGCAGGCAGAAGCAGGGGAGCATCTGGCCAGGGGAAGGAGGATGTTCCTAAGTGGGTTCATTTCCAGTTTTCTGGGGTGTCCCAATGCCCAAGGCTGTCGGGGGAACAAAAGTGGGAGCCTCCAGAAGTGGAGGGCAGTACCTGGGGACGTCTAGGTTCCCTCTCGGAGGCAGGCTCCACACTAGACTCCTACCCTGGATCCGCTGAGCAGCCCACAGCCTCCCAGCTGTCTCCAGCACCCAGGCCTCTGTGCGGTCAGCCAGTAGGAAGGTGTTGTGATAGCAGAACGGCACGGGATCCTCCCGGCAGCTGCCCCCCTGCCCGTAGCGTTCCAGCAAGCCTGCGATCACGTGCACAGCCTCCTGGGCAGTGCCGCTCCGTTCCAGAGCCAGCCTAGCAGAGAGGTCAGAGGACAGAGGTGATCCAGACAGGTTTCACAAAAGCCCATGTTACACAGCGAACCCAGCAGCAATGATGGTGTGCGGCCCAGACCTGTGAGCCCAACAGAGGTGGAGGCAGGAGGATCAGAAGTTCAACTCCACACTCAGCTACATACTACAAGATTCCTTATCTCAAAACAGAGAAAGATTTCAAGGCAAAATGAAAAACCAGCCAGATGTGGTGGTAAACACCTTTAACCCCAGCACTTGGGAGGCAGAGACAGGTGGATTTCTCTGAGTTCAAGGACAGCCTGGTCTACATAGTGAATTCTAGGCCAATCAGGGATACACAATGAGAAGCTGTCTCAAAACACAAAATAAAACAACAAGCAAGAAAAAAAAAAAAATGAAAAAGCCATACGCCAGTAGTTTCCAAGCTTTGAACTGAGAGTTCCATGGAAAGGTCTGGAACACTGTTTCCAAGGAAGAAGTGCCTGAATTTCTTCTCAGTCAGAGCTGCCCCACCTTTATTAATTTCTACAAACCAGAATTCTATGGGAGATTTCAGTTAACAAAAATAGTACTGAAAAAAAAAAAATTAAACCGCTCTGGGCCAAAGGAGGCTCTTTATCAGGCTTAGTGGCCCACGACTTTAATCCCAGTACTTAGGAAGCAGAGGCAGAGGGATCCTTTGAGTTCAAGGCCAGACTGGTCTACAAAGTTCCAGGACAGCCAGGGCTACACACAGAAACCCTGTCTTGACAAATCAAAGAAGGAGGAGGAGGAGGAGGAGGAGGAGGAGGAGGAAGGAGAAGGAGGAGGAGGAGGAGGAGGAGGAGGAGAACGAGAAGGAGGAGAAGGAGAAGGAGGAGAAGGAAGGAGAAGGAGAAGGAGAAGATAGAAGGTAAACAGCAGCCTTCTTAGAGAGGCCACAGGACAAGGCCAAGAGAGAGGCAAGGCCAATGAACCTGAGTGTTAGGGGCAGAGGGGGGGGCGTGAAGAGCGGGTCTGTACCTGAGTAGATCCATACCCAGGAGGGCTTCCCCCTCCCCAACAGGCTCTTTGGTCCACACTGCTTCATTGCCAATGCAGACACCATGTTCATTGGCTCCCATCTCAGCCCCCCACAGCCAGGAAGGGCGGCTCAGAATCACAGCATGTGTCTTCCACACCTGTTCCACCTCGATGTAGGTGCACTGGAGGTAAAGAAGAGAAAAGAAGAATTCACGGGGGAAAAAAAAGATCCAGAACCTGCATTGCTCTGGCACTTTGTCAGCCACTTTATATAATGGCCTTAAGAAAGGGCTTGTTCTCAGGTCACGCATGCGTAAACTGTGTTAGCAGAGGCTAACGAGACTCAAGGTCCAGGTGGACTTGAAGTCCTTAGTCTTTTCACAGCATCTGCCAAGATCCGAGGTAAGAAAACGAAGGTCTGGGAACAATGTCTAGACCTTCCTATTCCTTTTAAATCCTAACCCACCTGGAGCCGGCTCCCAGGGGTGTGAGTGCCTGCTGGAATAAACACCACCTCCTGCACCTCATCTCGGGGGCGGTCCGAGTTCTTTGCAAAGATCACAGCCGGGATGGCTGAGGCCGGGGGCACAGAGACAAAGCAGTCGCAGGAACAAGGGGTATCCGGGCTCGAGGAGGCCATCTGCGAAGAGGTGGGGATGATCAGGTCCCTCCAGTGACGCCTCTCCACAATCCTGGCCACCTGTGGGGCCTAGGACGCTCCCTCCCACGTGTGCACTCAGAGAAGACAGAGTCCATGCCAGACGCTCCGGGACAACGGCACCGGGCGCACACTCAGAGCGCGGTATGCACTAAACGTGCACTTGGCTTAAGAGTCAGCAGACAAGGCAGAGCGTCCGCCGTGGAGTCTCAGCCCTTCCAGGCTGTAAGGTTTCTAGGCACTAACGCCGGCTCCAAGAATCCCGCGCTCCTGCGCATGTCCACATTCGCGCTCCCCTTCCGTCCAACCACTTCCAAGTCCTCAGTACCTCCACCTCTCACCCTCTCTGCCTCCAAGACCCTCAGACTCGGTTCTGGGCCCCACCTCCTCTGTTTCAGGCCAGATCTGTTCCTCTGGACCCAGATTCCCAGGTGACCTGGAAGGCCTTTGTCCCCGGGGGCGGGGCCGGAACTGAACACCTGCAATCCCACCATTTCCCACGAGGGTGCGCGCTAGCTAGCACTGCTTCTCGGAACCAAGTAGCTGGCCTTCCAAACCCTGCCTAGGTGTCCTGGACTTCCAGTTCAGGCTTATCGGAGAGAGTCACTTTAGGAGGTGGAGCTGAAGGAGAAAAGAAGCCTGTGTGAAAATAGATTATTCATAAAATAGCCAACGCTGCTGGGGGTTCTGGAGATTAAGGAAGAACTTTAGCGGCCTGAATCCCGACTAGAATTACAAAGACTCAATCCTAGGGAAACTGCACAGCACAACACAGGAGGCATAGGGATAGCTGAGGTTAAGTACTGTTTATTTTAAAAATTATTTTCAGGGGCTAGAGAGACAGCTCAGCGCTGAAGGGCACTGGCTGCTCTTGCAGAGGATCTGGATTTGATTCCCAGCACCCACACAGTGGCTCGTAGCCATCTGTAATTCCGCTTCCGGGGAATCTGATGCCTTCTGGCCTCCACAGACAACAGGCACATGTGTGGTGCACACACACACACACACTGGCAAAACATCCATACACATAAATTAAAATTTTAAATTTTGTAATTGTGTGTGTGTGTGTGTGTGTGTGTGTGTGTGTGTGCGCGCGCGCGCGCGCATTACATGTACGGGAGGGTAAATGCCCGAGGAAGCCAGAAGAGAGTGTTCCATCCCTTGAAGCTGGAATTACAGGTGGTTGTGAGCCACCTGGCAGGAGTTGTGAAAACCACACTCAGGTCTTCTACAAGATCAGTATTCACTTTTTTGTTGTTGTTGTTGTTGTTGAGATGGTTTCTCTGTGCAACAGCCCTAGCTGTCCTGGAACTCGCTCTGTAGACCAGACTGGCCTTGAACTCACAGAGATCCACCTGCCTCTGCCTCCCGAGTGCTGGGATTAAAGGCGTGCACCACCACCGCCGCCCGGCCAGTATTCACTCTTCACTGCTGAATCTTCTCTCCTTTGATTTTCAGTCTTGGCTGTCATATCTTAGGGGCAGTCCACCTTGGTGGTGTTGTCTTTTAATATAGTTTATAATGTGACTTTGGGAGATGATTTGTGTGTATCCACGTGTGCAAGTGCACATGTGTGTGCATGCCAGTGCAGACTAGAGGTCAACACTGGGTGTTTCTCTCAGTGGTTCTCCATCTTATTTTTTGAGACAGGACCTCTCATTAAACCTTAATCTTGTTGATTCTGCTCCACCGTCTGGCCGGCAAGCCCAGGGAGTCTCCTGGTTCCACCTTCGCGGGGCTGGGATCAGAAGTGCCTGTGCTTCTGGGGACAGAACTCAGGCCTTCATGTTCATATGGCAGTCACTTTATTGTTTGAACCCTTGTCTCCCTTGCCCCCAAGTCCCCCCATGTCACGAGGAGACACACACCAAGCCTCCTGTCTCCAGAAACCCAGGTTCTCTGCTGCCCCACATGTGCTTAAGGTTATAGAAAGATAACTTTGAAAGGAAACTTAGAAATTTCTATTCCAAATCCTTCTACGTGCTAAGAAAATCAGATAGCAAAGGAGAAATTTGGACTAAGAGGGATGTACAGTGGTGTGGAGCTAGATTCTGAACTCAAATGTTTTGGGTTTTCAGTTCCTTTTACCTCTATGAATCTTCTCTGTAGGCAGCTCTGAAGAAAATACATCTCATACATTTATGCTCCTATGACCTCTGGGAGTTACTTCTAGGGGTTACATACTGTCAGTCTGTAATACCTCAACAACCTTAATTCTTGCAATACAAAAAACACAGAGTGTGTGTGTGTGTGTGTGTGTGTGTGTGTGTGTGTGTGTGTGTGCATTCTTCAATTTCTTTAATCAATTTTTTTTATATCTGGGGCTGGGAATGGAGCTCAGGTGGTAGAGCATTTGTCTTAGCATGTAAGTTTATGCAGTCCTAGGCATTGCATAAACTGGGTGTGGTGGAGAACACCTGCAATTCCAGGAGGCAGGAGGATCAGAAGTTCATGGGTATCCTTGGTTACAGAGGGAGTTCAATGCCATCCTGGGCAGAAGTCTCTGAGTCAAAAGAAATTTGTCTTTCAGTGTACAGATTTTCCCTCTTTGATTCCTTTGTACTTTTGTTGTTGTTGTTGTTTGTGTGGGTAAAAGGCATTGTTTTCTGATTTCCTTTTTTGAATCTTTTGGTGATAGTATATAGAAATCTCTCCCACTTTGGTCTTTCTTGTCTTTTTTTTTTTTTTTAAAGATTTATTTATTTATTTTATGTATATGAGTGCTCTATCTGCATGTACACCTTTATTCCAGAAGAGGGTATCAAATCCCATTATGGATGGTTGTGTACCACCGTGTGGTTGCTGGGAATCAAACTCAGGGCCTCTGAAAGAGCAGCCAGTACTTTTAACCTCTGAGCCATCTCTCCAGCCTCCCACCCCTCCCACCACACACACACAAGGTTTCTCTGTGTAGTCCTGGCCCTCCTGAACTCACTCTGTAGACCAGGCTGGCCTAGAACTGGGAGATCCACCTGCCTCTGGCTCCTGAGTGTTGAGATTAAAAGGTGTGCACCACCAACCACTGCACTAGAAATATTTCTCAAGAGCTGGAGAGACAGCTCATTGGTTAAGAGAACTTGCTTCTCTTGCAAAGAGAACCAAAGTTGGTTCCTAGCACCTAGACCAGGTAGTTCACATCAGTCTCCAGGGGATCCAACGCCCTCTTCTGGCCTCAGTGGGTACCTGCAGTCAAGTGCACACTATACACATAATTACTAAATAAAAATAAAACTTTAGAAAAATAAAACAAACAATATAGCTAAGTAACTTAAATTATCCTCATGGCTCCTGGCTTCCCGTTCTGCCTCACTAGGATTATATCTTTGGAATTCAAACCAGGATGCAGCTGAGGTTTTTTCAAATCTTCAGATACCACAATCATCTGTAGCTCCAGTCAGTTCCAGGGATCTGACGCCTTCTTCTAGTCTCAAAGGGCACTGCATTCATGTGGTGTATACACATATACATAGACAAAACATCGTACACATTAAATTGTTGTTATTATTATTAAGACAGGGTTTCTCTTTATAGCTGTCCTGGGACTCACTTTGTAGATCAGGCTAGCCTTGAACTCACAGAGATCCGCCTGGCCAAATGCTAGGATTAAAAGCCACATTAAAAAAAATTTTTTTTTAAAGAAATCATTTCTTTTTGTTGTCTGTTGACTGTTTTCTTTGACTTTATTATTTGATTAGTCTGACAGTTCTTTGGCTTTGTTCCTAAGATAATTTTTAAATTTACATTGCTGGTAATACCCATAAGGCAGTAAAGGATTCTTGGGGATATAAAAGCTGCTTCGGTGCGTCTTGGAGGAGGGGTACGAGGTTGCCATGGGACATGGGTCCACCTCAAACCTCAAGGCTGTACCTGCCGGCAGCATTCTAGGCGCCCCACGGGGAAAGCGGGTTCCTCTTCCGCACTTCCCCAGATGTCCGCTGGGGGGCGGGACAGGCCGAAGGAGAAGGAGGCAGCCGGAAGAGCAGGAAGAGGTGGAGGCTGCGTTCCGGGCCTGCCTGCTGTCACGTTTCCACTTTTGACTTCATTCACCTGCCCTAGAGGTATTCAACTTCACTTCTCCGCTGAGAAGACTCAGAGAGGTCGTACAGAGGGTCAGTCCAGGCGGGATGATTTTCCTCCCTCTCAGCCTCTCCATTACAATCCTGCTCGGGCGCCACTTCTGAGGGGTCATAGGTGACCCTGGGTTCCTTCGGGGGACCCAGGCCAGCCAGGCAGCATTGCAGAGGATCAAGCATGCATCAGAGCCCCACCAAAGGCCCCTGCTAAGAATGCAGGTCAGCTGGAGGAGTTGCAGGAGAAGGAGGCAGGCAGGGCCCTGGCCCTGCCCAGACAAGCCAAGCCGGCCCTACAGCTGCCCTCCTGTCCCTGGAGGCAGTTATGGAGAGGAGGGACTCACCAGGTTTCTGGGGTCTAATTCCCCCCAGAACCAGGAAGACAAAAGAGGTACCCCGCAGGAGTGCCTCAGGCAGGAAGCCACAGGTAAACAAAGGCTCTGTGCTGTTAAAATCCAGTAACAGATGGAAACAGGTGCGCTGTGGCCCCCAACCTCAGACCCTAAATCATCCCGATGCCCCCTTCCAATGTTCCCTTAAACACGGAAACCCCAAAATCTCTCAGACATTTGATAGGATGGGCCAATCTGAGAACCAGATGCGGCTGGAGAAATGTTAGGGGTTGTAGTTAGGGCTAGGAATCGCATGAGAAGAAAACAATACATTTGCAGGAAAAAAAAAAAAATGAGTAAAAAGTTGGGACGGTGAAAGGACACCGTGACCAACCTTGTCCTTCAGAGACAGGAAACAAAACAAAAGCTGACCCCCCTATCACCTCCATAAGGCTTTCACTCACTTGACACGAATTAGGTGCCAACTATGGGTGGGCATTTCTGGTCTCTCTGAAGCCAGTGAGTCCCGTGAGGGTGCGTCTCTGCACACGGCGGCGGTTGCGTAACCCTGGCAGGATTCTCGCTTTGAGTAGTAGAAGCAACCTTTCCCTCAGCCTTTCCAGCTGGGCAGGCGCCCATCAGATACCATGGCTGCCTTTCATCGCCTTGTCTCTGATAGGGATCATCCTGGGTGAAGAAATCGCCGTCAGTCACCCCCATCTCACTCCCAGCCAGAGGGACCGGCTGACATGCATGCTCCCATGGGGGTGGGGAGAGAGAGCCAAGTGGCCAGCCGGGGGAAGGGATCTCAGGGGAGGGGATCTCAGGGGAGGGAGGACATCTTATGAGGTGAATACCAGAGGCTATTGATTCAGGAGCAGCCTTTTTCTCCTTAGCCCCTTCAAGATAGGATCAGATCCAAGCTCTGACCCAACCAACTGAATAGAGGTGATGCTTGCCCGAGGATCCCCCTACCCAGTCACTGTGGAGGGACAGAGTCAAAAAGAGGATGCTGAGCTGGACGACAAATGAAGCAAGAATGTGGTTGGTTGATGACTTTATTGTTGCATAAAAAAACACACAGGCTGTTCTGCCTCCTCCTTCCCTCCCCCCAAGTGGGTTCACAGCAGTTAAAGAAAAAAAAATTCCTACATTTTCCTCTAGGGAGGGCTGCCTAGAAGGGCAGGCAGCTGAGAAACCTAGATTGGTAAAGGGCAGGGCAGACAAAAACTATCCAAAGCCCCCCGCTCCCCCCCCCTGCAGATCTTAGGGTTCAGGGCATCTATGATGGGGAGCATGCACGTCCCCCCCCCACACCCATGTAGGAGTTCCCCTAAGAATGGTCACTGGAAAAAGTTGTCTTGGTCGCACAGGGAGAAGGGTGGCTGGTTTCGATGGGTGGAGGAGAAAGCACCCCACACCCCACCCACGGTGCCCTTCTTTCTCCCCTCTGTACCTAGCCAGGCAGCCTGCAGGCCTGGCAGCTCTGCTCTTCCCTCGGCCCTCTTGGTTAAGAAAGGGGACCTCTGGCTAGGTGAGCAGGAGGTGGGGAAAAGAGGGGGTACAGAAAGAACCTTATTCTTAAACTACTTCAGGCCCCTAAGTCCCACAGGGAGTCACCCTGTCCCTTTTGAGGAGGGGCCCTTTCTACACAGACACATATTCCTACCCAGATCCCAGCCCCTACTTCCCATACAGCTCCCAGTCCTTGGACTGGGCTCCAGCATCCCCAATGGAGAAAGAGATACTGTGGGTCTAGGCCCCAGACCTTGGACGGGATGAACAAGATGGGGTCTCAAGAGACCCCAGGCTCAGTAGAGAAACACATACATACAGACAGACAGGCACAGACACACACATATACACACTCACGCCCTAATTCTTAAATAAAATACCCTTTGCTTATAACTTAAAAATTAACACACAGCTATTCCCTGCAGAGGGTTCTGGGTGGAGAGAAACGAGCAAGAGAGAGGTGGGAGGCACTCCAGGCCTCTACCTCAAACCTGAGAGTGCCCCCAGCCTCAGGGTCCTGCGGTCTGCCGGGCAGAGGTCTACCCTCCCCACCCTGTGATCAAAACCCAAATGTATTTCTAGCATCTAAGAAGGGGTACAAAGAAACAGCTTCCTAGAATCCCTCCGGTAGAGACCCACTCGTGTGGAAGATTTCCCACGGGGGTGAGGGGGGAGGTTTCTACAGCGTGGAGGGGACATGGAAGGGTCAATCTAAAAAGAGAGGGCCAGGGGAGTCCAGACAGGGGCAGGGTCTTCCACTGTCCTCTGCTAGGACAACCCCAAACCGTGGAAGGACCCCTCTCCCTTCCATCCCTAAAGGGAAAGAAAAGGGTGGGGACCTGTGGGGGGGAGGTGGGGGGGTCCATGTCAACTCCGGAGCTGATGCTGGTGGTTCAGAAAACTACCTAGTAGGCGACTGAATTTGATTTCTTTTAAAAGGTCTAAGAGTTAAGGGTTGAATTAGATTGAAAAGGGAAGAAGGGGTTCGTTCTTCCGTCCCTTACCCCCCCCCCCACCATGCCAAACGTCTTCCGTTTTGTAAGAAGACCTCTCCGCTAAATTCCTCTCCTCCATGTAACTCTGACCTCCGGCTCACAGCTCCGGCTGCGAAGCTGTGCCCTCCCTGGCTCTCGTAGACGGAATCTGGAAGGGCTTATAAGGAATTCTTGGAAGGGAGTTCATTCTATAGTAACAACCCTCCGAGCTAGATAGACAGCCCCTTAAGGGGAACCACCCCAGGCTCCCCCACCTCATCTCCGCTCTCTCTCCGGAAATTTTAGAGGGAGAAGCACTCGAAGGGGGATGAAAGGGGCCTAGGCCTTAGGGCGGCTCCGAGGCGCTTTTATGTCCGGGTTCCCAGGAGCGAAAGACATGTCCAGACAGCTACCCCCAACGCCCCGAGCCAGTCTCCCTTCCCCTCAGCTCCTGGGACGTGCCATTTCTACTAATCAAACCCCTCCACACGGTCGGGGTGATCCATCCTAACCCTTCAGCAACTCGGGGGAGGGTGAAATAGTGAGAAAGAAAAGAAGCGAGGGGCACGTTTAGCTCCGGGCAGCCTAAACCTTCAAATAGCCTCCCATCTAGCCCCAGAAACTAAAAAAATCCCTAGCGCCCCTCTCCCCATCCCCTCACCGTCAATAAATAACCACCTTCCCCTCTTACTCAGGCCGCCCCTCTAAAAAGATCGGCAGGGATGCGACATCCCCGGGGATCAGTTGGAGGACGCCGAGCTGCCTTCGGCCTCTCGTTTGCCTTTGCCCCCGGGCGGCTCCACCGCGCCACCGGCCTTGGCCTCGCCCTGGGCCGCCGCCGCCGCCGCCTCCTCTTTGGCGCCCTCGTGGGTTTTCATGTGCTTGGCCAGGTGGTCGCTGCGCATGAAGACTCGGCTGCAGACGGCACAGGGGAACTTCTTGGTCCCGGTGTGGGTCTGAAGGTGGCGCTGCAGCTCGTCGGAGCGCGTGAAGCGCTTGCCACAGAAAAGCCAGTTGCACACGAAGGGACGGTCGCCGCTGTGCCACCGCAGGTGAGCCTTCAGATGCGACGTCTTGGCGTAGGCTTTCCCGCAGCCGGGGATGTGGCAGTTGTGCAAATGCTTCTTCTTGCCCCCATCGGGCCCGCACGGAGCCCCGAGTCGCTCCGCCTCCAGGCAGTTGGGGCAGCGACACACGGTCTGCCCTGAGCTGCGGGGCACAGACCGCCGGGAGCCTTTGGGTCGGGCCGCCGCATCCAGACTGGAATCCAGCCCTTGGGACTCTGGCGCCGCCGCTTCCAAGGCCTTAGCCCCGTCGGGTGGCCCTAGGAGGTGCTGACCACCCGCGGCTGGCAGGAGGTGGTGCGGGTGCGGGTGGGGCGGCGGAGCACAGAGCTGGTGGTCTCCGACGTATCCTCCCAACCCGGGCTGAAGCGCCCCCGGGTGGCCAGGTGAGGTCAGCGCTCCTTGAGTATGGGGGAGGTCCATCCAGCTGGTGCCGGGATGTAGGTCCCACCACGAGCCATCCTCCGTGCCTGGGTGAGTCGGCCGGAACCACGATTCGTAATGATGTGACATGTCCGGCTGCAGGAGCTTGGAAAAGGGTCCCGGAGCCAAGGGACTGTCGCTTTCCAGGTCCTCGCAGGTTACCCGCGAGGAGGCCCCTGGCAACTCATAGCCCTGTGAGAAGTCTACCTCCGGGCCCAGCGGGAGGCTCTGCAGCTCTCCAGGCTGCAGCGGGGAGGGGTAGTCCCCGACCTCGGGGCTCGTGTGACCCTGGTATGTCTGGAGAGGCTGCAGGTCGAGGCGCGGTGGTGATGCGTGAGGCGCGTCGGTGTGCTGGCTGCCCAGAGAGCCACAGACAGCGGTTAGCATTGCCGGGATCCGGGGTGGGGTGAGGGCAGGGACGGTCAAGGGCACCTCAGGTGGGACCTAGGGGAGGCAAAAATGAGACGTAAGGAAGGTGACCTGCATACTTTCCCTCCTAACCCAGACCCCTTCCCAGCAAAGCGCTCCTTCCGAACCCCTAACAGGAAAAGAGGGGCGTGCCTCTGGGTGGATACTGCAAATCAGTTAGAGCCTGGGAATGCTAGGAAGGAGAAATGTGAAAGTCCAGGTCAGGGCACAGAATGGCCTTTCCTCTAAGTGACCCCGCCCTTAGGACTCAGCTCCTCCAGGAGTTGGCTTGGTCCCAATGCTGCCCGAACCATCTCTACATAGTGCCTGGGATTTCCCCCTGCAGACCTGCTACCAACCTAAATGGATGATCTAGATTCGTCTTAGCCCAAGTCTAACTCTGGACACCGATAGGACGGGCATATGCTTCTGGCTGCTTGAGAACAGAACAGGTCCTGAGCGTTTTGGCAAAGCCAATCACAGACCTGCTGTAGCGATGTGGAACAGCATTTAATCTCTCCATACACTCACTCCCCGGCTCCCTGCCTAGTTTGATTGACTCTGCCCACCAAACCCACTCCCTCCCCCCCCATATGAATCTGGGAGGGGTTACCAGAGAAAGGGGTCACCCAGAGAAGAGCTTGTTAGAAAGTCACAAAAATATAACCGCTCTTCCCTTAGGGAAGGCAGCACCAGAGTTCGGAGGAGATGGGCATCCCTCATCCCAGAACTCAAGGGCAGGCAAGCGCTGGGAAAAGCCCCTCCCTTAGAAGACTCTAATGTCCAGCCAAGGGTTGAGGGCGACTGTCCTGAGCCTGCGCTTATTTAAGAAAGCAAAACGTGAAGCAATGACTAGAATAAAATGTTTATCGACTCGTTCAGTCAACATGCCTACACCGTGCAGTACCTCTGTGAATCAGTTCTCTTTCTCAAAACATTAGAAACCCAAGGGCCCCAGCAGAAACCTACAGATCTGGCCTGGGTGTGGTGATGCAAGCCTTCAATCTACGCACTCAGGAAAATGAAACGGAAGAACGCAGAGTCCCAGGCCAGCCCGGGAAGGGGTGAGGGAGAGGGAGATAAAAGAAAAAGAAGAGAAGGAAGAGAGAAGCTGCTAAGCATGCTGGGGACCATCTAATAAATAATCCCAGCATCAGGAGGCTGAGACAGAAGGCTTCTGAGTTTAGCCTGGGCTCAGAAATGAGACCCTGGTTTTTTTTTTTGTTTTTTTTTTTTTGTTTGTTTGTTTTTTTTAAATAAAATAAAATAAAGAAACCTTAAAACCTCCACCGCTTTCTCCACCACAAATTTATGACCTGAAGGTCCCAGTCTTCTCTCCATCTCTCCCCAGAGCCTTGGAATCTTGCCTGTGTGTGGGCTGACGTGGAGGAGGCCAATGATTTAGGTAGGGCCTTCCCCTAGCAGGGCTCAGCTGACCGTACCAATCTCGGGCCTCTGGGACCAAGGTGGTAGCATTGGTAGTCTGGGAGAGGCAGGGAGGAGGAGGACCCGGGTGCCTACTCAGGCTCTGGCAGCCTTACCACAAGAAAGGAACAGGGTGAAGCAGCAGGAACGGAGCCTTAGGCCGGGGCGGGGTAGCCCAGAAGGGGTTGGGCTGGAGCAGTGAGGCCTGGGACCCTAATAGCTTTTGGCGCCTGGGAACTGCCCCAGGGTCTGGGGGGGATGGGAAGGCTAAGATGACCCAGGCTGCGGAGGGGCCTCTCTGGACCGAGAGCTTGAGCCCAGGCCTAGAGTGCAGTGGCCTGCAATCAAGGTTGCCCTAACAGAAAGCAGAGCGAGCACGCCGACTCCCCAATTCGAGAAAGAGGGTAGAGACGTCTTTAAGTTCCATTGGATCGTCTGCCTTTCCCGATTCCCAGTGCCCAGGCGGTGGGGACTTCCGTTCAAACATCGTTTTCAATGTTCCAGTCCTCCGGTTGTCCCAGTTGCTCGAGTTTCCCCAGTTCCCAAACTCCCTTGGTCCCTCCAGTCCCTCCCGTCCTCCCGGTTTTTCCTCCGCCTGGGCTCTCAGCCCCTCGGATCCTTTAAGACCACCCTCCCCATGAGGCCAGCGCAGGCTGCCATGTGTTGGGAGCACCTTTCCCCTCGGATGTCCGCCGCGCGCGCGCGCCCCTGGCCCAGCGGACCCCGGCTCCTACCTGGCGGTTGCGCTCGGGCTCCGGGCACCGCAGGCTGCTGGCGCGCTACAGGCGGGCGCTCATGAGCCCTGCGCGCTGGCCGGTTCTCAGCGACGTGGGACAGGAGCCGAGGGCAAGCTGGGGCCGCGACCAGACCCGGCGATCGGCGGCGGTGGAGGCGGTGAGAGCCGGCGGGAGGGTGGAGGGCGGGCGGGCGCCGGTGAGCGAGTAAGCGAGCAAGCGAGGCCAGCTCCGCCCGTGACTCACCGCGCTCTGTGCCTTCATCCTCTCCCCTGCGCTCCTTTTTCCCCCCCGAACCCGCGGCCCCGCCCACCTCACCTGCCGCCGCCTTTAACCCTTGCTGGCTCTGGCTGGCTGGGCTGGAGGCGAGGCCCAGCCCAGTGCGAGGAGGGGGCGGGCGAGAAGGTTGGCTCACCAGGCCATTTCCCTTCCTCTCCCTCGCTCCTCCCAGGTCCCCACCACTCCCCGAGTTAGGGGCCTGAGCTGAGAGTTTTTCCCATGTTCAAAGACCCGTGCGATCCCGCGGAAATCTAGCCCGCAGCTGGTTCGGTCCGGCGGGGGACACGGTTCAGACCCCGGATGGGAGGAAGGACCAAGGGTCCTGGCAGAGCTATCGAGCCTACCCTAGGACGCGTGTGGCTACCAGTGCTTTTGACACACGCGTCCTGGCCTCGCAGTGCTAGAACTGAGGAAAAAAGGAATCTTAAAGACCAAGTTTCTGCCTGGCCCACCCCCAGGCCTAGGCCATGAGAAGTGTATTTTGGCTACGCCGCTGCCCTCCCTCTGCCACCACAGTGCGCCGTACTTTCCCTCCCGTTTTCCTGAGATCCTCCTCTCTATCTGGTCACTGGACTTTCTGGGTGATCACCATCCCCTCAATGTCTTCCCCAATCTCCGGTCTCACTGGTCCCGAGATCCTTTCAGTGTGCCCTCTCCACTGTCCCTCAGGTGACCAGCCTAGCGACATCGTAGTCCACCGCGTAAACCCGCCGCCTTCCTCCGAGTCCGGGTTGCTCAGCCCTTACGCGGGGTTGCTGCCGCGCATTTGGATCCGAGGGTTGGGCAGGCACCTGAATGGCCCTGGGAAGGAACAGTTCAGCAACGGACTGAGCGTGTCTTTTTGCCACGGGCTCTTTCCGAGTCTCAGCCGAGTATCTAAGTTTAGAGAAAGGTCTTGGATTCCTTGGAGGAAAGAAACGCACGTACGCAAAGCCACATTTTCAGGGCATCCACGGCGCCACTCGCCTAAACAAAATTCTCAAGATCCGAATTGGTGGAAATTCTGAGATCCCTACCTCGAACTCAGGTGGGTTCCAGAGTCCCCCCAACTCTCTGCCCTGGTGGCCTGAATAGAAGTAGCTCCCGTGTCTTTCCCGCTGCCTCCCAATCCCGCAGGTTGACCTCCCTAGGTGACCCTTTTTGACACGGAATTTCTGAGCGATTTTCAGAAGTTGTTTCTTTCCTTATCGCGGCTGGCTTTCCTTCCGCCCTCTTTACAATCCATTTCCGAGACTTCTGTAATTTAACTGATTTAATCTCGCCACTACGGACTCTTTTTCTTTTTCTTTCTTCGCTTTTTGAAGCTGGCTCTCACTCTGTAGCCCAGGCTGGCTGGGAAATCACTCGTTTGCCCTCGCTATGCACCAATCTTCCTGCCTCAACCTCCCAAATTCTAGGATCACGGGTGTTAACTAGTGCCGGGTTTTCAGTCCTCATTTCACTCCGATTAGTTTATCTGCCCTCTGTTCCCTTTTGAGACACACTGAAGCATCCAGCTTAACTGAATCCATCCGCCTTCTCACCGGCAATGCGTGTACCCAGCGGTCAGCGCTTTACCTATTTGAACACCTTTGTATTTTCTAAAACTGGAGTCCTTCACCTGGACAACGTGGGTACAAGCTCTGAGGGGTTCCGGAGGCTTTAATAAATCGTACCTAGAAGAGCAAATTCCTCGAAGCCCCTGCTAGAAACAGAATAAACCCTTAAACATCTTCACAATAAATTTGTTCCCAGAAACACGTGCAGATTCAAGCACATTCAGAAAGATCTTTGGACTCGAAGTTCACAAACCTAAATTCTGGCCCCATCAATACGTCTTTTACACCAGCCCTCGAGGATTAGGTTGTTCTATAGGTTGTTCTATGCCTGGGTTCCTCAGCACACCTGGCGGGCTGAAGGATGGGCGTTTGGAAGCGGAAGACATATTAGGGAGAGACTGGTGATCATCTGGGATCTACTGTTCTTCCCTCTTCCCTGCCCTTAGGATTACATAACAAAAATTCTTAAGAATTCCTTTGGCTCTTTGTGTCCAGACTCACACTTCTTATCAACACGGTTGGTGTACTCAACCAACCTCCAAATCCTGACTAGCGGGGGTTTTCATTCTCAGTCCTTAGTTACCTCTAGAGCCCAGTTAGGGGTCATAATGTGGGGGGGTTCAGAGCCTGACTTGGGTGAATATGGAGCAAGACTTCCTGGAGCAATATTGATCAGACCCTGATATTCCAGTCCCCACAGCTGTGGGTCTCCACCCCTTTGGGGGTTGCACATCAGATATCCCTGACTATCAGATATTTACAGTATGGCTCATACCAGTGGCAAAATTACAGTTACGAAGTAGCAACGAAATAATTTTATGGTTGGGGGTCACCACACCATGAGGAGCTGTATTAAAGGATGGAAGCATTAGGAAGGCTGAGAACCGCCGCTCTACTGTTCTTCCAGCCGGGCAGGCATGAGCTAAGCTGAGGTCAGCCTGAATCCCCACAGGTCCATTTACAGGTGTCTGTCTGCCTTATTTCCCCAGCGCTGTCCATCTTTTCTTGGGAAGCAACTAGGAAAAGAACGGCAGAAACCCCACCTCGCTTTCCCCTTTACACCGCCCCATCCTGGAGCAGAGACCCTGCATCTGCCCGCGGGGCTCCTCAGCCTGAACTTCAGCTGTGGGGAAGTCACCCCAGGACCGCTCAGCCATTCCACCTCTCTGTCCTGCCTAGCTCTCTTTCTTTCAGACAACCTGGACCTCATTCCTCTGCTTCCAACTAGTTCCATTTCCTACTTGCTCGATGTTTTCCTACCAAATGAGAGCTGTGATCCAATACTGACTTGATTGCCAAGGTCACCACAGCCTGTGCGCTCATCCTGACTCCGTATCGAACTGCCCTTCACACAAACCAAGGTGTGCTCAGAACGTGGTCCGATTCTATTTCTTCCTCTCATTCTCTCAGTCTTAGACAGATGTTCCCAAGTCTCTGCCAGCCCTTATCTCAAACTTCTTGTATAGTAAGTGATCCACTTTGTGCCACAGCAGCCTCCTTGGTCGGGGTGTTCATCAGAAGCAGCATTTCTTTATTGAGCACCTACTATGTGTAGTCCAGGTACTCACTTCCCACAAATACCTCTAATTCTCATGAGCATGCAACAAAGTAATTATTATTATCATTCCCATTGTACAGATGAGGAAGTTAGGGATCAAAGAAGCTAAGTGACCTGCCCAAGATTAGAGCGATATTAACAGATAAAAGAGGAAACTGAGTCCAGATAGGTAAGGCTCCAAAACCCACATTCTACCTGCTCTTCTGTCTGGCTTCACCATGACGGAAGTGATGGCTCTGGGAGTTGCTCCCTAGGTCCCTAAGATGAAGGGAACAGCATCCTTAGCAGATCCCTGGGTCCAAGCCACTGACATCTCGTGTCTGATAGGGTGGATTGATCTACCTTGAATTACTGAACAAATCACATTCCACACAGGTGTTCCTTCCCAGACTCCCATATTGCCTGTAGAGATCACCCCATGCGGGGCTGGAGATGGGGCTCAGGTGGCAGAGCACTTACTTAGCATGAATGAGGCCCTGGTTTCAGTCCCCAGCGCCTAAGAAAACTGGATGTGGTGATGAACACCTGGAATCCCAACTCTGGGGAAGTGGAGGCAGGGGCTCAGGAATCCAAGGTTGTCCTTAGCTATAGAGTAAGTTTAAGGCCAGCCTGCGCTACATGAAACCTTATCTCAAAAGACAACAACAAAATTGTTCTAACAGTAAAAATGGTCTGATCCGAGTACTGACAGGAAAATTGAAACCCTTAACAGGGAGACATGTAGCTCAAAGTCACACATCAAGTTAGAGGCAGAGCAGGCTAGACCCTACCTACCTCCTGGGTTCCTAGTCCCTCACTCCCAGCTCCACACAGGTTTCCCCAAGCTGGTGACCTGGGACACCAGCACTTTCCTCCTGTCTCTGTCAACTCTCCCAGATTCTTTGAAAACCAGGCACAGTCCAGATATGGGTCAAATTGTTTTATGTACCCCCCACTTATCTAACAGACATCGGGAGTCCAGTAGGGTCAGGGAGTGTGCTGGGTACTGATTCTTGGCTAGATCCAAATATCACTAGACTCTATCTTCTGTTTTTAGTCTAAAGGATGAGCACCTCTTAGAACACCGTGTGTGTGTGTGTGTGTGTGTGTGTGTGTGTGTGTGTGTGTGTGTGTTCCCTGCATGCCTATTCACATATACTCATAACTTTTTTTTCAAATTGGAGTCCCCAGTCTTGAATCCCTGCCCCACATCTTTGCCCAGATCTCAGCCCAACCCATTCTGAAAACCTCCCAGGTATCCTCTTGGGTCCACCCTCCCCCTACAGATCTCCCTTTTACCCCCTTTCTTCAGCTGAGGAAGCATCAAGCTCTCCAGACTCGACTCTGTGGTCTCTTTAGAGTGGAGACCTGGTCTTCTTCGCAGAGGTCCCCTGTGCTAGAGAGGGCACAGCCTTTCTTACCAGTCCATGGAGCCCGGAGCTGGCAGCAGCAGTGAGGGGCAGGTGGGGTGACAGGAGAGCCAGGCTTTATAAAGGAGGCGACAGTCAGAGACAAGGAGGGAGGTGGGAGCACTGGCGGATGCTGCCAAGTCCTCACGGCCTCAGAAGCTTTTAGGATAATCCAGGAAGCAGTGGCCTGATTCTCATGGGGGGAGCGGTAGTGAGTGAGATCTGAGTCTGTCGGGGCTGCCAGGCACGGAGGGCTGCAGCTGGAAGAGGCAGCTGGGGGGTGGGGGCAGAGTGCTGCACAGGACTTCCTTCTCCAGGGTCCAGGGTGGGCAGTGGGAGAGGGGCCCCCGTGGTTCCTGTGGGATGGAGGGAATGAGCACATTGCTGGGGAGGACACTGGTGGTGCTGGGGCTCTCGGAATTCCAGCCTCTCCCTCTCTCCCTCCCCCACCCCCGCCTCCCTGGCTTTTGAGGTTTTTCTTCCATTGACTTGGACTTGGTGGGAAAGAAAAGGAGTTCCATTTTCTTAAGACCCGAAACACACACACACACACACACACACACACACACACACACACACACACACACACACACACACACACGGCTCCAAGCCAGGCTTTCCCAAAAAGCTCCTAGCCAGAGAGTTCTGGTTACTCCAACAAGTCTTGCTTACCTCTAGGAGCCTGTTCTCCTCCCCCCACCCCCACCCTGCAGTGTTTTGTTCAAATCCCAACTTGGAGACCCTAGGAGGAGCCAATGGAAAACTGTTTGAGCCTGGAACCTCTCATTCTCAAATGGGGACAGAGGCCCCATAGACTGACTGGGTGGCTTGGGATAGACAAAGGGTCCCCTAAGTAAGACTGATGCCCTCCATGGACTTTTACAGACAGTGGGCCCTGACCCACAGGAAAACAAAGAGATTGAGGCTGGAAAGGGAGCAAGGGCCCAGAGGTGAATCCAGATGTTTAGAGGAGCCTAATTTAGAGTGCCCCACTGGCTGACTGGAGTATGGCCTGGAGCAGAGAGACTGGAAGCCGAATGGGGGTGATACCTAAGGCTGTCCTCCTGAAGGTCTCTGAAGCTGGGCATTCTGACCCACACAGGAGAGCATTCCCATAGGACATGTCCCATTCCCAACCACGGGGAATAGGCATGTAGGGTACACACACACACACACACACACACACACACACTCCTCAACATTGAAGACAGGTGCTTCAGTGCACCCCCCCACAGAACCCCCAGTATCCCCAAGCTAGCTTGCTACCTCCCTCCCACAGGTGAGCCAGGGAACCCTCTCCCTAACTCCTCCTCCATCTCCTCCCAGCAGTCTCCAGACTGGGGATTCCCAGTCTTTTCATTAGCTTTTCAGTAATTATCGAGTAAAGGCCCCAACAGGTTCTTCCTCTCCCCATTTCAGAGATGAGAAAACCGAGGTGGCAGAAAGCCACCCATCAAGCAGGAGAGAAGAAAGTGATGGGGGGACTCGGGAGGCAAAGCCACACCTTCAGTCTTTTACAAAATGAAAAGGACAGGGCCAGCACAGAGGGGACTGTGTGGCAAGACCCAAGCTGGCTCCAAGGAGGGGCTTCCCTGTCCCTCCCCACCTTCCAGCCCAGAAAATCCCAGTGAGGGGGGGGACGGCGCTCAGGAGACCACACAGGTGGAGTAAATAATGTTAATACAGGAGTATTATCACCAGGGCATTTCCTCATGGATAAATGTCTGAAATACCAAAGGATGCCTCCAAATTATAGTTAATTACAGAGTTGATTTGCATAAATTATAAGGTGAGCATACAAATTCTTTCAATCGGTTCCATATGCTTAGGTAGCAGGTCCAGTCCAGAAGACAGGAGAATCTGGGGCTGGGGGAATTTGAGAGAGGACAAGGACGCAGCTCTGGATGTGGACCTGCAGGGCCTGTTTATCTTCCCCCAGGGCCAGTGGACCAGAAGCAGAGGTGTGAAGCCAGCCGGCCTGGTGGGGAGGGGACCCTGATTGCCAGGGGACCTCTCCCTTCCCACCTCCATCCTCCCCTCCTAATAATGTGTCTTCCCACCACCAATGGGAGGGGGATAGGATGGGCTCCAGGGGGCTCAGAGCGGGAGAGCGAGGCATTGATAATACCCCGGAGTCAGCCCTTACCCTCAGTCCCATCCTGGTCTTAAGGGAAGAATGAGAAGCAGCTAGAAGACCAGCATGGTTAATGGTCTAGTCGGGTCCCTGGAGCTGGCTTTCAGTTCCCACTGGAGCCAGCCCCAGCCCCAGCCCCAGCCCCAGCTCGCTCCCCAGCCAACCCTGCAACTCAAGTTTGATGTTGCCGCTGCCTACACCTTCCAGGTGGCTCCTAGGCAGCTCAGACACCCAGACTCTTGTCTCCAGAGCCTGGGCCCATTTCCTCTGAGCTTGCCTCCTGTCCCCCTCCCTCCACCCCACCTGCTAAGACTCTGCTTCCTTCTCCAGATCTCTAATTTATCGCTCCTCTCCCCCTCCCTCCCTTCACCCCCCTGCCATCAGCCCAGAGGCCTATCTGTAACATCCCCGTCTCTCCTTGCTCTCCAGGCCCCATGACCTACAGGTTCTTCCTGCATCCTGCTGTCCCTTCTGCTTTCCCGCCCTCTGACTGCCTCCTGCCCCCAAAGCTCCCCACTGCCTGAATGTCTCTGAGCTTCCTCCACAGGTCAGCTCCTAAGGAGGAGCTGATGGATTAGCTGGGGGGGGCAGTGGGGTATGTGCTGAAGTCCCCCAGGTGTGTGTGGGGGAAAGTCTTTGTCTTCTCACCTGGTCTCAGACAGCTAGAGGTGAAGAAAGCCAACCAGTGCCTGGCATTTTGTATTTCTTAATTATTTATTAAATGAACAAATGAAGAAGAACTAGGCACTGTCCTGGGAAAATTCTAGGAACGTGCCAACTTGCTGCCAGAGGAACTTTAGTTGCCTGATGGGGTTCTTGGTTGCCTATGTCATCTCTGCCTGCCTGCCTGTCTGTCTGTCTGTCCCCGCCATGCTGAGGACAGAACATCAGGTCTGATCAGGCACTCAGCCACCGGGCTACCTCCCTAACCCCTCCTATGGGTTTTCCATAACCTCCTTGCCTACCACCTAAGCTGTCCTGCAGACCAAAAACAGATTCATCATCCTAAGATGCCACTCCCTTCCTGCGAACAAACCCAGCCAGTGCTCTGCTCTGCTGTGACACCACAGACTCTACGGTTTGACCTTAAAACCTCTGCAGTCTCCGCTTCCTCTAAAAACCCACGGCCCCAGCTGGCTGGATCCCCTGGTGCTCTCCCATACACCCACCCGGTGGTCCTCGCTCTGTGGCTCAGGCCATGTCTACCACTGGCACCCGTCCCGGCCTGGGGAAAGTCGACCATCCTCCAAGCTCCAGGCTCCGAGTCTGCTTCTCTAGGAATCTGCTCTTATCCAAACATCAGTGGCCTGCTCCTGGAATTTCCCTAGCTGAATTGCCTCATGCTCTGTTTCCACGGGGCTGTTGTCTTATCTCCCCGGCTGGTTGCAGCTCCTTGGGGGCAAGAACTATCTCTTCATACCACACAGGTCTGCTTCCAGGGCCTTCCTTAGTGAAGGGAGTGGAGAAGCCATGGCCAAGAGAAAGAGAAAGGCCTCTTTGCCACCCAAGCTTCTAAAAGCCCCTCAGTTAGAGAGGGTGGCAGTTAAGGCAGAACTCTGGGGACACGGCAGGGGGTCTGAACCCCAGAGATCTATCATGAGCGTGGACAAATAGCTCCCCTATCTCCTTTAGCGGGATAGTATCACCTGATGGAGGCGGAAGGAGCCAGAGGCGATCAGGGGCAGAAAGGGTTGGTTGAGAATTGAAGGAGGTTGAAAGTTTCCATGTTGTCAGTCTGATTCCAACCAAAAGTGGGGGGAATGGGATCTGGGATAAAGGCTAGCTGGGCAGCAGCCACAGAAAAAGGCAGAAGCAGAAATAAAATCACTTCCCCCCTCTGGGTAAGTTAAAACTCTTCTCCTAATGTTGCCTCAGCCTGCTCACGTCATGCTGCAGCTCAAAACCATTCAGTATCCCCCCACTACCTACTAGAGAAAACCCAGGCTCTCTGGCCTGGAATTTAAGTGCCATTCCCCCATCTGCCTCCAGGCTGTTTTTCCAGCCGTATTCCCTCTGACTGTCCAGTGCCCAGCCACAGGGCACACAGGCTCCACGTTTACAGACCACACGCTTCCATTCTCTACATTGCCCCTTGTGTGAAATGCTCTTCCCCATTTTTCCTCCAGATCTCTGTTGTATGAACCTATGTAGAGCCTTTGAAACTCAACTCATGTCCATCCCCCTCCTTCTGTGAAGTCTTCTCCTAGTCTCCGAGCTGTCTGATGGCTGATCGGACAGAAGTGAGCTTGAGGGACTGGAGGTTTTTGTTTTCTGCTAGCCATTGGCTCTCCCTTGGTGTCTCAATGGCTGATATTGGGTCCGTAAGTAATGGCTATGAGTTGCTTTGGATTTAATGGCTTCCTTTATAGAGTATAAGAGACAGCCAAACCAGAGATTGGCGGTCTCTCTATGAATCTTTACACTTCGGCCACCCATAATCTTTCATCCTATGTGGTGCCCTCTCTCAAGCCAGTCTGGCACACAAGGCTCCATCAGAGGCCGCCATCCTCAACAGCAAGGCAGAGCCGCTAACCTGCAACCAGGGTCCACTCAGAGCCCCCTGAGCTGGATCCCATGCAAGATCAATTAAAGAGGAGTTGGGTATCAAGAGATGGCAGGCAGAATGGGCCAGGGAGGGGAGAGCGGGCAATGGCCTGCAAAGGGGGCCGGCCTCATTGTTGTGGTCTGTCTGGGAGATTCCTCCCCTTTTTAATTTGCTTCCTGATTGAGGGGTTGGCTCTGCCTGCCCAGCTCCCCCGTCATTATCTGCTGCCGGTGGCTCAGGTGCTGGCGAGCCTGGCGTGGCCCCTAGGTTATTACCTGGAGCTCTGGGGGTGGCACAGGCTGCCCCTCTGGCCGGGGTGGGGGCCTGTCTGGAGTCTGCCCGGGTCCTACCACCCACGGGGCAGCCATCTTAATGTCTACCGGGATGGACATATTCACACTGTTGTAGAGCTGATTTGATGGGTCCCCAGTATCTTGAAAGTATAAGAAGACGCTTAACATACAGAATTGAGTCAGGAAGTGGAGCTAGATGAGAATTGGGTAATAAAGTACCCCAAAAGTCCAGGAATTTCTCACAAGATGGTAAAGCATACTGAAGTTAGACTTATCAAAGAACTTCCCAGCCATACTGGGAATTGAGGTTGATGGTTCCTAATCAGTGTCAGGCCTATTCTTCAGTCTCAGGAAACCTGAGAGTCACACAGAGAAGCATCTAAGGACCTGGGACAACTAGAAGCCATCTAGGGATTCCCTGTAGGGCAATGTCAAAGGAACTCAGGTCTCTCATCTTGTTCCCTGGAGCATTAGACCTTACCTCTGCCCAGTGCCTTTGGGCACAGCTAGAAACTTATTGTGGAGAGCACCCTTACCTGGCTACTCAGTCCCCGAAGTTCCAGAGGTCTGCTCAACCCCTGGACCTACCTGTGGGCTTCCACGACAAGTGATGTTATCAAGACAGACAGGAAGTACTGAATTAGAGACATGGCTTTGTTGTTTTAAGAAGGTGCCCTTCGCCAAGTGGTGGTGCCAGGTTGGCAGTCTTAGAGCCTGGTACCTGCCCACGCTGCCACATTCACCTGTCCTTTACACCCTCTAGTCAGACTCTGGCTCGAGAGCCACTGAGGGTAGAGAGAAGATAGGGGACATGCCAGGAAAGGGTTAAACAAGTGGTTCTTTTCTCCCATCAGCCCAAGGGTTGTGGTGTCATCTCTGATTCAAAAGGGCATTTAGTCACTCATGCCACAAATCTTATTAAATGCTTTCTCTGTTGCAGGCATGCGCTGGGCACAGCCCCGTCCCTGCGGCCAGCACTGTGTTCTCCAGGAGAGGATCTGTGAGCAGACAGCATCACGTGCTCATGGCTCTGCTCACAGGCTCTGAGCAGGGGCTGTGCTCTCTAAGATATTGAGTGGATGACTAAAGGATGGATGCGAGGAAGGAAAGAAGGAAGAGAGGGTAGAAGACAGTCCTCTCCACTTTCTGAGCCATTGAACTTTTTTTAAAATTTAATTAATTAATTTTTGAGACATGTTCTATCTAAACACCCCAGGCCGCCCTGGAACTCAGCATCTAGACTTGTGAGTGTTGAGATTATAGATGTGTGCACCACCATGGTGTGGTGTGTGTGTGTGTGTGTGTGAGAGAGAGAGAGAGAGAGACAGACAGACAGACAGACAAACAGACAGACAGATTCAGGCTTGGTACATAATGTACCCGAGGATGAATGCACTGCCACTGAGCTATGTGCCCAGCCCTGGACTTCTGTATTTTTTTTTTTAATTTTATTTTATGTGTACCAGTGTTTTACTGGCATGTTGGTCTGCACAATGACCAAGGATGCTAGGAGAGGACATCCGATTCCTTAGGACCGGAGTTACAGAGGGTTAGAAGCCACCATGTGGGTGCTGGGAATGGAATCCAGGTCTTTTGGAAGAGCAGCCAGTGCTCTTAATCACCAAGTCATCTCTCCAGCCCTTGGACTTCTTTTTCCTTTCCTTTTTATTTTTTTAAATATTATTTATTTAACTTTATTTTATTGCATTGATGTAAAGGTATCAGATCCCCTGGAACTGGAGTTACAGACAGTTGTAAGCTTCCATGTGGGTGCTGGGAATTGAACCCCGGTCCTCTGGAAGAACAGCCAGTGCTTTTAACTGCTGAGTCATCTCTCCAGCTCCTTTCTTTTTATTTTTATTCAACCCTGGCAGGCCTGAATTTCTTTATGTAGAACAGGCTGACCTTGAACTCATAGATCTGTCAGCCTCTGCCTCTCGAGTGCTGGGTTAAAGCATGTGCTATCATGCCCAGACAGCCCTGGACTTCATTTGTTTGTTTGTTTGTTTATGCATTCATGCACTTCTGCTTTTATTTATGTATTTATTCATTTATTTTTTTGAGACAGGGTTTCTCAGTGTAGCTCTGGCTGTCCTAGAACTTGGTCTCTAGACTGGGTTGGCCTTGAACTCAGAGATCTGCCTCCCAAGTGCTGGGATCAAAGGTGTGCACCATCATGCCCAGCAACTCTGGACTTCTTAATTAGTGCACAGATATTTATTCTATGAATGGGTCCTTTCCATCCTGCCTACCTCCAAATGATTTTTTTTCAGTACTAAGGATTGAACCCAGGGCCTTGCACATGCTAGGCAAGTATCTACCACTGAGCACTGAGCTATAACCCCAGCCCTTCAAATGCATCTTTGAGTTCCTTCCTTCCTTCCTTCCTTCCTTCCTTCCTTCCTTCCTTCCTTCCTTCCTTCCTCCCTCCCTCCCTTCCTTCCTCCCTCCCTCCCTCCCTCCCTCCCTCCCTCCCTTCCTTCTTTCCTCTCTTCCTCCTTCTTTTGATGTTTTGAGAGAGTCTCTTTATGTGCTCTGGCTGTCCTTGATCTTATTATGTAGAGCTCAGAAATCCACCTGTCTCTGCCTCCTGAATACTAGGATTACTGTTATGCTGAGTGCACATGCCCTCGGGCCTGGCTCCTCCTCCTCCTCCTCCTCCTCCTCCTCCTCTTCTTCTTTTTTCTTTTTCTTAAACCTGAGACAGGATCTCACTTAGTAGCCCAGACTGCCTTGAATTTAAAATTTAAAATAGGCTAAGGCTAGCCTTGAACTTCTGATCCTTCATCCTCCACTTCCCAATTGCTGGGATTCTAAGCGTGCATCATCATGTCCAGTTGGGGATCCACCCCACCACTTCATGCCTGCTAAACAACCACTTGAGTTTCACCCGAGTTCCATCCTTGACTCTTGACACCAGTCAGTGGCCATGACCCGGGCTCTTGCCCAGAGGCTCCCAAGGACTTAAGCGTCCAGGCTGCTGCCTCAGAGGGTGGAGAAGAAGGACCAACCATTTGGTATGGACAGTCCACATAGGAAAGCTCAGGCTTCAGCAGGCCCCTTCAGGGTATCCAAACATTGGGGTCCCCCAAGGCTCTGGAGCCAGCTGCTCTTCTGGGCCCTGGCATGATGCCTCCCTCTCCCTCCCTGATGGTGCCAGGTAGGGCTTCAGGCATAGCAGAGGCTGAACCGAGAGCCACCCCACCTTGTTCCCGTGGCTCCATCCCCTCATCCACACCCAAAAGGCGAGATCCCAAGGCAGTTGGCATCTGACAGCCTGGCATCAATTCATGCCAGCCGCTTGGAAGCTTCAGTAATTAGAAGGGGAGGGGGGGAGAGAAGGAGAAGGAAAGCAATCTCCAGAGAGAAACCCTCTCCTGCTTGCCTCAGGGCAAACTACTTCAAACGAATTCGTTTTGCTCTTGTGAAACTGAAGACAATTTCCTTTTCTGTCATAAAACAAATTATTGCTCATCAGGAGCGCTGGGCTCTCTCTCTGAGAGTTTCCCCTGCTACCGTACAGGGCTGAGATGTGCGGGCGGATGTGGAGAAATCTGGGAAGTAGGCAGGGTATGAGAGGGGATTCTGGGAACCCCCTGCACAGAGGTAGGAGAAGGGTGTGGCCTTACTGAAGGGTATGAGATACTGAAGTCACAGTGTCTCCCTCCTCCTCCTCCTCCACTGACCAAGGAAAAGGTCCAGAGGAAGGCACCTCTGGCTCTGACCAGATGGGATTCCAGGTGGTTCTCTCATCCATGCTCTTACTTCAGACACCTGTTCATGGTGTGGTAAAGTGGGGACAGGAACAGGAGAAATGGAGGGACAGTCTGCCAGATATCACTCAGCAAACTAATTAATGGCAGGATTAGAGCCCAGTGGGTTCTTTTCCAGGACAAGACTGAAGGATGCCTGGGGACGTCTGCTGGCATGGTTAAGACTGTGTGGCTTGTGTGTCAATGGGTCTAAACCTTACTGCTAGGCAAGCAGGGGTCCAGAAAGTGAGGTCAGGTGGTCCAGACTCCCTCCATCTCTGGTCATCTGCCCTTGCAAAGTGTGTGGGGGGGTGTCACCTCTCCTAGCTCTGGCTCTGCTTTTCCGGTGACCCTCTCACCGGCCCCACTTTCTTTTCCTCCCCATCCCAGGAAACTTCCAGAACTCCTTCTCTGCTCTACTCTGGGGCAGAGCTCAGGAGACACATTTCTCACCTCTGGCCAGCTCTTTGTCATCCTCTGTGGAGTGCCTTGGGTCTCTGTTCACTGATCCCAGCCCTGTGCTGGTCCCGTGGACATCCTGGGCATTGGAGGGAAACGACAACGTGTCCATCCTTGGGAAGCCCCCAGCTGGGGTGGGGAGAGATGCAGGCCCATTCCTAGAGAACATCTAGCTCACCTAAGCAAGACTGGACTCTGGCATTCCCCCAAGGGAGAATTGGCAGACTCTGGCAGAGAAGAGGCCAACAATGGATGGGCTTTTTACATCATCAGGACTGGGAGCAGGCCAGGAGATGCTCAGAGGAGAAAACTCAAGCCACAGAATTCTTAGAGACTAGCATGAAGATGGACCCAAGTTGAAGAGATGGAAGAGTGCCTGGGAAGAGGCTGGTAGCCAGGATACAGGATGCACATTCCTGGCAGGTATGGGGCAGACAGCTGGGAGTCAGATACCAATTGCCTCTCTAGCCATATAGAAACCCAACTTCCAGCCAGTGCAAATGGAAGAAATGTTTGGGAACGGGCTATATGTAGGTCCTGAGTGGCCAGCCATTATTGTGAATACAGGCTGAGGGATGGCATCCGGGGCAGGCAGGAAACGGAAGTCATCTTGTCCACTTCTCAGTCCTCAGTACTGGGCCTCCTTTCCTCCCCAACCCACTGACCAGCACTTTGGACAGTGGGGCTCATGGCAATCCCTACAAAAGTTCTTCCTTGTGTCTAACCACAGTTCTTGGAGTGGCCATCGGAGGCTTGGCAAGGGGAAAAAAAAGACAAGGCAAAGAGTAGAGCTGAAAGCAGTGGCCCCGAATGAAAGCGGCTGGGAGGAGATGAGCCGAGGGCGGGGCTGAGAGAGGGATCTGTCCGGGCGGGCGAAGATGCCGGCTCATCGGACACGCCACGCTGGAAAGCAGAATCTGCGGTGGGAATGGGCCATGGGCCGGGCTGGCAGGAACAAAGGATGAAAGAGAGGTTGTGGCCGCCTGGGACACACCCACCCACCACTGACGTACTTCAGTGGCCAGTGACCTCAGCTGGGCCGTCAGACCCCATCTCACCATGCTGCCAGTGGATAGCCCAGCCCCCAGCCCCCAAGGAGGACCTGAAAACATTTGACAAGTCGGTACTAAGGTGCCCAGAGCCAGGACAATGGCCCTTCCTAGAGACAGAGCCACAGAAGGAGAGAGGCTGAGAGATTGGGATGAAGGGCTATGGAGAAGCCACAATGTCAACCACCCCCAGATTGAGGATATACAAACACATGGCAATGCGCAAGGATCGCCCTTGATTAAGAGAATGTCTTAGTTTGGGTGAAGGACCGCTGGTAGATTGAATGAAGGCCCTTCATACACAAGGAGCACAGGACACAGAGCTTACAGAATTGTGCTTCCCATCTACAGATGGCCACTTGTCAACACAGTCATCTATCTGGTCCTGTCATCCCCAGGGAAACCAGGTTCTTTTGAGCCAGGGGGGTGAGTGGAGGATGCTGGTGGTACCCACAGCCGACCACATGCCCTGCCTGGAAAGGCAATGGCCTCTTCTGATGTTTTCTCTCTCAGCTTTGAAGTGATGGGCCCGGGAAAGAATTCCCCAACTGGGAGCTATATATGCCCTTCTGGAGACCCGCTAGCATAGCCATACTCACGGAATTGTGTCCCCACCAATGGCACCACACACACACACACACACACACACACACACACACACACGCATGCACGCACGCACGCACGCACGCACACGCACACACACAGATGACAGAGCACAGAGCATCGTGTGCTATTATACATGTGTATCCTCAGCCATCACCCACAGGCACATTAGCATACCCCTTCACACAGCCACATACTCCATAGATCATCACCTACCGAGAGGCCCATCCAGACCCCCAATATAGACACATACTCTGCACATGACTGGTTCCTTACATGCCCTGGGTAAACACAGCATCCTTCCCTTATTGTATCACTTAAACTTACAATATCGTGGTAACACTGGGGCCTTGTCACCCCAGAGACACACACAGTTCTGAGGTCCCCCTCATTCCTGTGTCTCCATCACACACGCTCCAGTTTCACAGGGTCAGCTCGTGTACGGAACGCTACAGCTCTAGGCATTGGGCTGAAAGACAGGTCAGCATGGCGCCCTGCATGTTTATGTGTTGGGGGAAGGAAAGGAGTATCGTGAAGTACTCTGGGGACCGGCCCAATCTCTGTAGCCTGAAAATTTCTCACATCCATGCCCAGGTTGCCAGCTCCAGCTGTCATTAAGCTGCCTCTCTCATGGATTGGACCGTCCACACTCAGGAGGACCCTCCCAGCCCCTGCTTGCCAGATCATCTCAGTAACCCTCCTGTGCTTACGATGCTTACACATCTACACACACAGGCCAAGTCTATAGGCTGCTCCTTCCTAGAATTCAGGGCCGCTTGTCCCTAGGGGAGCCTCTAATTGCCAGGTGCCGCCAGGGTTTTGGAGCAGGCAGAGAGGAGGGAGAGGAAGGGTTCCTGAGGCAGGGGGCTTGGGAGCTGGGCCGGGGGAAGAGGGAGGGGCTGGCTCCAGTGCCCTCTCCTCCACTCTGCAGGTGTAATTAGCCCTGGCAGATGAAAGGGCGTCTTTGAAAGCGGTTGAGATCCTTGTCTGTCAGCAGGGCGCTCTGGGTGGCATCGGCAGCTTATCCTGAAACCACACACGGCACCAGAGCCGGGCTGTCTGGGCGCTGCCCAGGAGGCAGAGAGGCAGACCCCAAGGGGAGTGTGCCCCTGACTCCCCATTTCCCTCATATTTCAGCCCTGGACACACTGTCTCTGTGGGCAGATGCATCTCAGAACCAGAATTCCTCCGGAGCTTGGCAATGCCACTCCCAATAGGCTGATGCCCATGCCTGGGGCCTGAAGGGACAGGTTGCTCCTTCCCCTCCCCCGCAAAGCTGGACAGGAGGCCAAGGACAATGGCCCTAGGCAGTCCTTTCATCCTGAGATCTCAAAGCGCCATCTAATTAACCCCGCCCAGGTCGGGGACTTCCTCTGGAGTCCCTTTGGAGGGGTGTGTCTGGGACCAGCAGTTCCCAGATCTCATCTTGGATAGTAGCCCCAGAACTACCAGATTTCCTGTGTTCACCCTGTTTGGGATCTGGGAGTCTAGGACCAGGAAAGTGTGGATGCTAACTACAAGCTTTGAAAAGGGGAACCTCGGGGGAATCTGAGTTTGAGACTCCAGAGTGTGTTGGGGGATATCCAGAGCTCCTAGCCCTCCAGTCACAGATAGGTTCAAGTCAAGCACAGGATGCACCTCACAGCCATGCAGAGTGCAGGGTGCCAGGTGAGCATGTGCTGGATTCCAGTCACAGAAAGATCAAAAGTGGGAGAGAAGCAAACCTTAATCTGTACTCTTTGAAGTCGGGATACAGGCCCCTTCTTCTTGGGGGCTTGAGTAACGTGAGGGGCCACCACGGTGCCATGAGGCCTTGGTTGCGTGGTGGTTACTAACTGGGTGTGTCCATTTTGTGAAAATCTCTCCTGTGGTGTGTGCATTTGGTAAGGGCATGGAAGCCAGGTCTCCAAGCATGCTGAACACGTGTTCTACCATACACGCTCCCTCAAGTCCCTCAGTTTCACACTTATAGCTTAACTAGTCACACAGGTATGACACTTTTTATATGTCATAGGTCCAGAGACATTTACATCAAAAGATTTTTACGGTCTAGCCAAGACTGCTGTGATTCCTTAAAGGTGCTCTTCTCCCCGTCACTTTCTGTGAGGCCAAATGGGAGGAAAAGTGAGGGGCAGGTGTCGGGGATCAAATTCAAGGCACAGGGCAAGCGTGAACTTTTTCTTTTCCATTGAGCTGCATTGTCAGCCCAAGGACAGCTTCAATTTCTTCTTTCTCCTCCTTCCTTTTTTCTTCTTGTTCTCCTCTTCTTTTCCCCTTTATTTCTTTATATGTATATATATATTATGTATATTATATATATTATATATATATTATGTATATTATGTATACCTGGGCAGTGGCGCACGCGTTTAATCCCAGCACTCAGGAGGCAGAGCCAGTCAGATCTCTGTGAGTTCGAGGCCAGTCTGGTCTACAGAGCGAGATCCAGGACAGGAACCAAAATGACACGAGAAACCCTGTCTCGAAAAAAAAAAAAAACAAACACAAAGAAAAAAAAAGTATGTGTGTGAGTGTTTGCCTAAATCTATGGATATGTACCATTGCCTGCCTGCTCGATGTCCACCTCGTCCAGGAGTCAGTGTTGGACCCCGTGGAACTAGAGTTACAGATGGTTGTGAGTGCTGTGTGGATGCTGGGAAGGGAACTGGAGTTTCCCAAGGGCTTTTTAACCACCCAGCCATCTTTCAAACTGAGAGGATCTCATGTAGCCCATGCTGGCCTCTACCTCCATGTAACTTACACTTCTGGTCCCCCTGCCTCTACCTCCCTAGTGCTGGCTGAATAAAGAGGCTTGCACCAGCTTGGGGAAGGGATCAAACCCAGGGCCTTGTGCACAGTAGGCAAGCATACCACTAACTGAGCTCTGACCCTAGCTCCTGAGGACTGTGCGTGCGTGCGTGCGTGCGTGCGTGTGTGTGTGTGTGTGTGTGTGTGTGTGTGTGTTTTTTTTCCGAGACAGGGTTTCTCTGTATAGCCCTGGCTGTCCTAGAACTCACTCGGTAGCCCAGGCTGGCCTCAAACTCACAGAGATCCACCTGCCTCTGCCTCCCGAGTGAGTGCTGGGATTAAAGGTGTGCGCCACCGCTGCCTGGTGAGGTTGCCATTGTTGTACAGGTTATATAGGAGCCTGTATTGCAGTCCACAACTTTACCCCAGTACTCAACACAGACATACTGTCTCTCCTACTTCGCTGAAAGCCAATGGATGCTTTGATGTTAAAAGGACCAATGAGATCACCAGGATCCTGCTCTCCTCTGCCCCACCTCCTCTATCTGCTCCCCAAATCCTCAATCAGTCCAGTCTGGGTGTCACCCTCTTCTCCCCACTCCATTGTGAGCTCTGTCCCTTTCATCTCCCTCTTCTGCTCCAGGGCCTGAAAGAGGTGGCTGGGAGAGGTGCCTGGGATGTTTGTAAAGGAGCCATAGGTCCCCACCTCATCTAATGACATCCCTGCTCCTTTGTCTTCCTCCACCCAGGAAAAGACAAGGACATGACTTTGAGGACAAGGGAGATGGCTTTGAGCTAGACTTCCTGATAACCAGGGTGTGGAAAAAGCCATGGAGGGGTTGAGGAAAAAAAAAAAAATCCAGTGATAACGCCGTTTGCTGGGTTTCCATTGCAGAAAACCCTGTTACCCATGCAGGGACCTCCTGCAGGCAGCTCTCAGGTATCAAGTATTCAAATCATCTAGTTTTCCGACCTGGCACACCAGAACTCACAGCTATTCCAGACATGGACACCCTGCCTGTTCTGTGTCACCTTAGGAAGGATCATCTTTTTGTTTGTTTGTTTTTTGTTTTTCCAGACAGTGTTTCTCTGTGTAGTTTTGGTGCCTGTCCTGGATCTCGCTCTGAAGACCAGGCTGGCCTCGAACTCACAGAGAGCCCGCCTGTGCTGGAATTAATGGTGTGCTCCACCACCGCCCGGCAGGATCATCTTCTTTAGGCTCTGAACTCCACAAATGCCTCTGTGGCAAATTTATCTTCACTGGATGGATGGGACCTCTCCTAGTTTCCTGACAAATTCCAACTCCCTGAACGTATTGAATCATCCCTAAAAGACACTGAAGTGAGAGATTTGTCCTCATTTTGAGCATCCTCCTGCAGGAGTCCACAACCCTCTCCAGCACTCCAAAGACCTTTGGTTCCCCAGTTGTATCATAATCACCAAGTGCGTCTGGCACATGGTGCTCATAAATACTTTGTGGATGAATGGATGGTCCCAGTGCTTGCGGACATCCGTCCTATATCTGCATCACTGATGCTTTATAGTTGTTCTGGTCCCCAAAGAGTGGTTCAGTCCCCCACCAACCCTCAGTTATTGAACATATATATCATGTGCGTATATATATTGTGATTGGCAACGGTCTCTTCATAATTTAAGAGTCCTAGCTAGCTGAATGTGGAGGTTCACACTTTTAATCCCAGCACTCAGGAAGCAGAGGCAGGTGGAGCTCTGCGAGTTCTAAGCCAGCCAGGGCCACCCAGTGAGACCCTCTATGAAATAAATAAACGTTTGTCTGTTTTTGCTCAGCCTGGTGCACCCCCCTTCATTCAATTTCATTGGGTTGTTCGCCAAGTAGATTCAATATTTAATAAGACATGATGGGTTGTTTTGTTGATCTATTTCTTCCCTTAAAATCTCCATTTCTCTGTGCATTTGTCTCCATGTGCCTTGGGCTCTCTGGCTAAGCTGTGTCCCCTCTTTGGCTCCTTTCCATGGCCCTTTCTTTGTTGGGGGAGCCTTTTTTTTTGAGAGCCCCTCGGTTGTGTCGTGTTCCACCCCACTCCTCCGCTCCCGGTGGGTGGTGGGTGGTGTGCGTTCACAGGCAGGCACTATTTCTCCTCTTTTCCTCCCTTTCCTTCATAGCAGAGAGGTGGCTGGGACACAGGAGAAGGGCCGATGGGAGTTTGGTTGGGGAATGTTCTCCTAGGTCTCAGGGTGGCAGAGATCTCCAACCTTAACTGGGAACAGGTCTCAACCGGTGCAACTGATACCCAGATGTTGCGCAAATGGAGGCCGGTGCCCTGGACCCAATTTCTATGTCAGCCCTGGTGGAGGCCGGAGTGGGGACTGCGTTCAGATTAGAAATACCCTTGTTAGTATTCGTATTAGACATACCCTTATTAGTGTTAGTATTAGAAATAGTCTTTATTAGATTAGTCTCCCCAGACCCGTGTGCATGTGTCTGTGTGTGCTGCGGGGCTGGGGGTGCAGAAACCGTCTCTGTGGGGTGGGGGGAGGACAGCTTGGACAGGGAGGGGGGGGATAGCTTGGACAGGGAGGGAGTTCCCTGCGTCTGGGCCGCGGGGGGAGCTGCAGGCCGGCCAGGCGGGGGTGAGTAAGGCCCAGCGGACGCAGGAGGCTCAGTGGCGGCGGCGGCGGCGATGGGGAGGAGGGTAATTACGCAGGGAGGCTCTCGCCACAGCACGTCCCCACAAATGAGAGGCCCCGGGCCCCAGACACCACACAACAAAGCAGGAGGCAATTATTTGGCTCCAGTGGGAGGGGACAGCTCTCCGCCGGCCCACTGCAGCCGAACACCCCGGCCTTGCAGAGGGCGCGGCGGGTTGGGGCGCAGGGTCCACTCTCACCTCCCCGGCCCTGGGGGCGGCCAGGGCAGGGCCTCCCGGGACTCCCCCTGGGTTGTTCCCCCAAGGAGTCTAGGGAAAGTCGGAGGAGGCCTCGGCCCGCCGAGTGCCAGGCCAGCCCGAGAAGCAGCCCCGAGCTCCCCACCAGGCCTGGCCTGGGGAGGCCTCCCGGGCGCCGGGCTGGGAAGTGAGCAAGGCCGCCGACCCAGGCCCACGAAGGGCCTAAGGAAATTTGCTTGGTCTTGGGGAAGCCAGCGGCCGATTTATGAACCCACTTTCTCCAGCTATGGCCACACAACGGGCAACTAGGAGGCTGTCAGGCAGGTGGGGAAACCACAGCCCGGGAAGCCGGAGCCAGGGAGATTCCGGAGCACGCGGCCTGGAATTCACACAATTGACATGTAAATCACATGTAAATTTACCTTCGCTTTTCCCTCACCCCTAATCCTTAGATCAAGGTCTTTCGTGAGAAGTCCCTCTTCCTCTCTGGGCCCTGCTGGCTTCCCCATTGTCCGTCCGTTCGTCCGTCCGTCCATCCATCCATCCATCCATCCGTCTATCCATCCCTACCAGAAAACCAAGCAAATCCTGCCAGCACCATGGCTTCCTGAAAAGGACTTTCCCTCCTTAGATGAAAGCCCAAAGTACAGATGGGGAAAAAGAGGCCTTAAGAGATAAAGGTACTTTCCCGTGCTCTAACAGCCCACCCCGGGGATGACAGGCTCCTGGAACCTTCTCACAACAGCCCAAGGTTATCAAAGCATAGGCCAGCTGGAGGGGGAACAGCACCCGCAGTCTTGAAGTCTGGTTTCTGGTTTCCGCTTTGTGGTTAGCTGCTGCGAGGTGATGTTGAGCACGTTCCCTTTCTTCTTTGAGCCTGTTTCTCTCAATGCCAAGTGGACATCTGGGGGGGGAGGGGCGTGCGGGGCAGGTGACTCAGACCCATAGCTGCAGTGCTCTCGAGACTGAGGCAGGAGCATCACTACATTTTTGGCCAGCCTGCCTTACAGATGACTTGGTGGATAAGAGCGTGCGCAGTAGGCTCTTCCAGGGTAGGCTGAGCCCAGGCCCCACATGACAGCTCACAGCTGTCTGTAACTCCAGTTCTGGCATCTTTGGGGACCAGGCACACACATGGCGCCCAAACCTATGTGGAGGCAAAAGACTCAGAACACAGAAATAAAAGCCTTGTTTTGTTTATGTGTTCAGATTGTCTGCTGGGACCCTCCTCTGGCTAGCCCTGTGGATTCTGCTTACTCCTGTATGTCAAGTCCCCTCTGGGTGAAAAACTCACTAGTTTCCAGAGCTTGCCTTGGAGTGCCTATCATGTTGGCAGTATCCATTACACCCCAGCTGGAGCGTAACCCTTTGCAACCCAGCTGGAGGCAGTCTTGCCCATTCAACTCTGGTCCTCCCAAAGATGCAGGCTGTGACTTTTCCAAATACTAGCGTTCTCTGAGAGCAGAGTTCCCACCAGAATAGGATTGTGTCTCCATCATGAGATCAGGACTTCTGTCCCAGGATCTCTCTCCTCCACCTGTTCCAAGTAGGTTCCATGGGAGCCGCTCCACAGGCGAAGGGACCTGACAGCATGCCTCTCTCTCTTTCCTAGGTCCTTCACTGACCCTGACAGTTTCCTCAGCTTCCCTCCCAACTCCCCTTGTCAGGCCTCTGCCACTGCTAAGGGGACAGCATTTTGCCATCTTTCTGTCCTGCCCAGGAGTGATGCTGTCCCTTCCTTCTTCGGGAAACTGTAGCATCTGCCTCCTCCATTTCCTCTCCTAAGCCTCTCACCACCCTCATCCCTCTGTAGGGCCTCCAGGCAAGTATTTACCATCTGCCATGTAGGTGAATTCCTGGGCTTGGCTCCCAGGCTCCCTGCTGTCCCATGGGACCTGAGAATCCTGTTCGTCCTCCCACACCACCCCCAGAGTGCTTAGGTCCTTTGCTTCCCAGCCCCCACCCCAGACCTCCTGGGGCCTTCAGTGCTGGGACTCCAGATGCTGTCTGTGGACTGTCCTTTCTGCCCTGGAGACTGAGGACCTACTCCAGCTCAAGGCAGCTCTCAGGGTTCCCCGCCTCTGCCTCTTCTCTGTCTTGCCTCAGGGAGACTCCTTACCTAAATTCGCTTTATGTTCATTTACATTTGTTGGTCCAGCCCGAGCAAATTAATGTAAATGCAATGCAAACAAAATGCATAACCCTAAGTGGCTCCGACCCAGAAGAGGATTCCTGTAGGAAAAAGCTCTTTTCCTCCTTTGGGGGAATACCCATCCAGCACTCATGGAAACCAGAACTGAGAGGGAAAAGCAGCTTGCTTATGCAGCCCTGGCTGGGATGCCTGGTCCTGAGTGGTACAACAGCGACGCTCTCTTGACCCTTGACCTTGTTCAACAATAACTCTTCTTTCTCAAAGTTTCAGTACTTTCCCTGAAGTGCTTCACCTTCCTGGCTCTGGCCTTCTGTGTCCAGCCCAGCACAGGCCCTTGTACCCCATCATTCACTGAGGATGGGTAAAGGAGGTGATCCTTTGTGGAATCTGTAAGGGGCTGAGGAGTCCTGCCTATTTTACTGAGTGCTTCCCCTATTAGCTTGCCTTAGCACCCCAAATCTTTACCACTAGAGTGTTTCTATGAATGCCGTAAGACAGGTGACCCTGGGTCCTGGCTGGCACATGCTGATGCTAACATAGATCAGAAAGCAAGAACTCTTTGGTAGATTTAGGGGTTCTTAGAAAAGCTGGGGTGTGAGTGGAAAGACTAGACACTACCTAGAAATGCATTTAATTGCACTAGGTAGGCTGAGGCAGAAGAATCATGACTTTGAAGCTTTGGATTATATCGTAAAACCTTTTTTCAAAACATCTAAACGAGGAACCGGAGAGATGGCTCAGCAGTTAAGAGCACTTGTTCTTGCTGAGGACCCAAGCTGAGTAACTCTAGCTCTGGGGGGATCCGATGTCCTCTTCTGGCCTCCCTGGGCACCCTCATGCATGCACACACAGGCACACATACACATAAATAAAATTATTCTTTTTAAAGTGGACGTTTAATAAATATCTATGTCTTAGACACCGTGCAGGGCCGGAGGGGAGAAGTGTGGTTGCCCTCATCTAGGGGAACTGGCCCTTCTGAGCTTAAATCCTACCAGTATGCATTGGGGTGCTCACCAAAACCTGAGTTCCCAAACCCCTCTTGATTCAGTAGGTCTCGGAGGCTCAGGAATCTGCACTTGAGTGAGTGAGCGTCTCCCTCCCATTTTCCAGTGCGGTAGGTCGGGGCCAGTAGTCCCAGGAACTGCACCTGGGACATGTCCTGGGGTCTGAGAACCCAGGGAGGCAGGGAACAGAGGTAGGAGGGGTCATTTGGAGTGGGAGGTGGCATACGAGGTCTTCATAGGTTTGCCTTGTGCTCAGGCCTCCTGGCAGCCAGTTGATTCCTGTTTGGGGGAGGGGGGGGGGATGGATGGACGACACAGCAGAGCACCTTCTCCTGAGTTCAGGAAGGCTGAGCACCAGTGGGAAGAAACGGCGGAGATTCCAGGACACCCATTCCTGGTGGCATCCCTTCTCCCCCAGGGCCGCCCAGAAACCTCCTGGAGCCAGTGTTTAAGCTGAGAGCCGCTTCTTCTTCTTCAAGGAAAGGGCTCCACAGAAACCGAACTGAAGATGCAGGAGGAGGAGGAGGAGGGAGGGAGGCCAGCCCTCCTTCCAGCGCCTGGCGTTTGATGCCGGGGCTGCTAGACATCTCCACCGGAAACTCGAGGCCAGACAGATAAACACAGATGGAAGGAGCCTCAGCTGCTTTATTTATGGGCTGGTGACAGGCCCTCTCCTGTCTCAGAGTCCCTAATCTACCAAGCGGAAGAGACATCCTTCCCCTTGCCACCCTCTTCTCTCCTGCCCGAGACGGGGGCTCAGACAGGCTCCAGGCCTTCCCAGTGTGGGCCTTCAGTGCCAGCTCTTTCGCCTGCCTGTCTAGGGGCTCAGGAGGTCCCCCCACTCCCCTCCCCACAGAAGAGACAGACAGCCAGGTCTTCCTTGTTCTGCATGGACTCTCAGTACTGCTGGGGAGGCTCACCCCTTAAATGTGTCTGGAGACCAAATGCCTCAGGTCCTGGCTCAGAAGACCCTTCCAGAAGTTGCACAGTTCAACTGCCTTCCCTTGAAAAGTCCCTGAGGAACCCCTCTGAGCTGTCCTGGTTTGGGGCCACTCAAAGGAAGGAGCACAGAGCATGCTGTCCTAGAGATGAAGGACCCCACCCCTGGGTGCCTCCTTCTCTTTTATATCCTACTTAGCACCGAGTGGAGGGCTCTCTGGGGACCCATGTTCATTCCCCCTTTTCTCCACCTCCGCTTTCTCCCTGAACTTCACACACTGCTCCTGGCTCTTTCTGGGTGGCTGGAGGAGGAGCCCCAGCGGGAGCCATGCCTCCTGCCAGGGGCAGATGAGCTTCCCCCAGATTTCTGGGTTCTTCTGCTTCCCTCTCCTCTGCCCTGTACCCATCCACATAGGTCCTTCACGCCATCTCTTATACAGACTTATCCTCAAGTCTCTAGAGTGTGTGTGTGTGGGGGGGGGGAGTCCACTCTGCCTTATGAAAAGAATGGGTCCCTCGGGCTCCAAGATCAGAGGTCAGAGGGCACCCAAAGGGCAGGAAAAAAGAGGTCAGAGAAGGGGCAGATCTGTACCTGTCAGTGGCTTTGAGGCTGGACATTTGGAGTCTTTAAGAGATTCCCCGGAGATTGGGGGATTTGGCTCATGGGATCAGACTGCCCGGCTCCCTGACTCACTGTGGCCAGACCCAGACTAGGACCTGCTCAACTTGCCTCTCTCTCTTTCCTAGCTAAGTGACTTTGGGTCATCTATGGGCCAGGGAGGATCTTCACCAATAGGACAGGAACCTCCCTGCAGTTCTTACTTCCCTTTCTCCCTCCTCCCCCTCCCTCCCTCCCTCCTCCCTCCCTCCCTCCCTCCTTCCTTCCTTCCCTCCCTCTCTCTTTCCCCTCATGTCCCTTGTCCAAACACAGAAGCCCAAGCCTAGGGAGAGGGATGATTTGGAATCCTCGATCAGAAGTCTCAAGCAGTTTCTTTTTTGGAGACTGTCATCATTTGGGGGTAACCAGCATTCACAAGCCTCTCCCCTCTAAATCCCTTCCATAGCTTTCTCTAGGAAGCTCTCCCCAAGTAAATGTCTTGGTTCCTTCCCTGTATTTTTTCCCTCAAGCATCTACTCAGCTGCTGTCTGCCCTGTTCTGGTTTCTCAGCAAATGAATCAGTGATGTGCTGGGTCCTCCCCTCAGACTGTATCTTGATCCCTACAGGGATCTCCATAGACCATCCAAGAGCCTGGCCCAGGACCCTGCCTGCTGGCTGTGAAGCCAACAGAAACCCCATGGGAAGTCCACTCACTTCTTCACTCGGGTTTGTTACATTAAACATCACTCCAAAGCATGCTAGGTAAGGCCAGCCTGGGCAACTTAGCCAGCTTAATGCAATGTAAAAGGCAGGCTGAGAGATGGCTCCGCTGCTCAAATGTTTGCTGTGCAGACATGGAGACCTAGCCTTCAATCCTGAGAACCCAGCACGGGTGAGGTAGTCAGGAGATCCCTGGAGCTCACTGCACAGGTGAGGTAGTCATGAGGATCCCTGGAGCTCACTGCACAGGTGAGGTAGTCTGGAGGATCCCTGGAGTTCACTGCACAGGTGAGGTAGTCAGGGGATCCCTGGAGCTCACTGCACAGGTGAGGTAGTCTAGAGGATCCCTGGAGCTCACTGCACAGGTGAGGTAGTCAGGGGATCCCTGGAGCTCACTGCACAGGTGAGGTAGTCTGGAGGATCCCTGGAGCTCACTGTACAGGTGAGGTAGTCAGGAGATCCCTGGAGCTCACTGCACAGGTGAGGTAGTCAGGGGATCCCTGGAGCTCACTGCACAGGTGAGGTAGTCAGGGGATCCCTGGAGCTCACTGCACAGCTGTCTAGCTGAACTGACGAGCTCCAAGTTCAATGAGAGCTCTTGTCTTAGAAAAAATAAGGTAGTGAATGATTGAGGGAGATACCATCATTGACCTTTGACCTCCACATGCATGTCCAATGGCTCAGTGGGTAAGAGTCTGAGTCCTAAGAACCCATGTAAACCAAGAATCCACGCACTCATGTGTGGATGGTAGGACAGGAAAGCTGTAACTGTAGCTCAGTATAGTGTGTTTGCCTACCATGTATGAGGTCTTGGGTTCAATCCTTGGGACCATAATACAATAAAATAAACTTTAAAAGCTAGGCCCCCTGTGATGGTTCAGCTGATAAAAGGACCCAGTGCATGAGCCTAATGTCCTGAGATTGACCCCTGGGTTCCACAATTGAAGAAAAGAACTCTTCAAAGTTGTCTTCTGACCTCCACGTGAGTATGGTGACATTCAGGTGCCCAATCACACACACACACACACACACACACTAATAAATAAAATGAAAACTTCAAACAACTTTTGGGAAGACATGGCCACCTCCTTCCACCGTGGGAACAGGCTTGGATCAACTTGTGCGCCAAAGTTATCCTCATCTATGTATCAAGTTTAAGGCTAGCCTGGGCTATATGAACCCCTGGCTCAAAAATAAAAATAAAACCAGGCATGGTGGTGCACACCTTTAATCCCAGCACTCAGGAGGATTTCCGTGAGTCCAAGGCTGGCCTGGTCTACATAGCAAGTTCCAAGACAGTCAGGACTATGTAGAGAGACCAGCCTCACAAAAATAAAAATAAAAACCAAGTCTCCTGTCCCACTTTCCTAATCTTTTTGTTTGTTGAAATGGGGTTTTCTGTGTAATAGCCCATGCTGTAGTGGAACTTACTTTGTAGACCTGGCTGGCCTCGAACTCACAGAGATCCATCTGCTTTTGCCTCCTGAGTGCTGGAATGAAAGGCGTGCTCCACCTCACCCCAGCACACTTTCCTAATCTTATTTACTTTTTTCTTTAGTGGCCTAAAACCTAGGATGAGGAGAGGGTACTGCCCCGTCTTAAAAAAAAAATGCCCCTTTGCTGGGCAGTGGAGGTGCACCCCTTTAACCCCAGCACCTAGGAAGCAGAGGCAGGTGGATCTCTGAGACTGAGGCCAGCCTGGTCTGCAGAGTGAGTTCCAGAACTTCCAGAGCTACACAGAGAAACCCTGTCTTAAAAAACCAACCAATAAACAAAGCTCTGGTGTTGCTTTCTCCTCTCACCAGCTTGTCAGGCTGCCTGAGGACCCTGGCTCCATGCCAAGTGTCAGCCTGTTCAGCCCTATCCTGTCCTTACTGAGGGCTGAACTAGCTGGAGAGGCAGTATACCTCTCCTTCTGCCCCAGCCTCCAGCCACACCTACCCCCTCCCACACTATCTAGCCTCTCCATTATCTAGGGGGAACAATGGTATTGAACCAGCTTGGGGACCACTCTGAACTCATCCAGACCATGTCTACTTGTGATAGGAAAGGTGGGTGGGTGCTTAGGCCAGGTGTAATTTTTTTTAATGATTTATATATTTTTATTTTATGTGCATGGGTGTTTTGCCTGCATGAATGTCTGTGTGTGTTGGGTCCCTTGGAACTGGAGTTAAAGACACTTGTGAGCTGCCATGTGGGTGTAGGAATTGAACCTGGGTCTTCTGGAAGAGCAGCCGATGCGCTTAACCACTAAGCCATCTTTTCAGCCCCACCCAGGTATATTTTTACCTCCTTGTCCCCTCCCCTCCTGCAGGTGACTTTGGAATCCACAGTGTGGGACAGATCATGGCCTCCACAGGTCTTCCTGTGTCCCAACCCCTACAACAAACTATCACTTCTGCTGGTTTGAGAACATCACATCACCTTAGAACCCCACTCCCATGCTGGCCCTGGTCTTCTGAAGCAGAGAACCTCAGAACCACTTGCCCCCCTCTGCTCTGCCTCAGGAGCTGTGTGTGTCTGAACTCCCTCTGGAGGTTGCCTGGGCTGCTCACAGGCCCCCCTGACAGCTCCTGGAACTGATGGACTTGGCTTAGCCACAGGGTTCTCAAACCAAACCAAACCAAACCAAACCAGTCAGTCCAATGGAGAAGACAAGGGACAGCCTGTGGGGGTGTGGTGGCACATGCCTGTAATCCAGGACTTGGGAGGCTGAGGCAGAAGGATCACAAGTTCTAAGCTAGTCTGGGCTACACAGTGAAACCTGAAAACCAAGGTCTAAGGATGTAGCTCCTAGGAAAAGCACTTGTAATACATTTGAGACCCTGGCTTTGATTCCCAGCACTGGAGGGAATCACCAACCCTTGGGAGCTGCCGGTCTGCAAGGATGGACTTTGCGAAATCAGTATTCACTCATACTGTCTGTCTGTCTCTGTGTCTGTGTGTTAGACTCTCCTGAAACCCAGCAGTCATAGAACTCACTGTGTAGCCAAGGATGATCTTGGTTTTTTTTTTTTTTTTTTTTTGGTTTTGGTGCCTGTCCTGGAGCTAACTCGAACTCAAACTCACAGAGATCCCACCTGGCTCTGCCTCCTGAGTGCTGGGATTAAAGGTGTGCCAAGGATGATCTTGAACTTCTAATCTTCGACTCTACTTCCAGAGTGTTGGGATCACAGATATGGAACATCGCTTGCTTTTTTGGGAAAAAATCATTACTCCTCTGACTCCTAAGGCCAACATGCTGGGGTGCATCCAGGATAACCAATATCAGAGGCCTCTTCCCCCTTCACCGCCTCCACAGGTTTCTCAGTGTCACAGTCCTGGCTGCCTTGGATCTCACTCTGTAGACCTGGCTGGCCTAGAACTCACAGCGATCCACCTGCCTCTGTCCTTTGCCTCCTGAGGGCTGGAATTAAAGGTATATACCACTACTGCCTGGTTTAGAGGCCTCTTTTGTATGTGTGTGTGTGTGTGTGTGTGTGTGTTTGTTTTTTTGAGACAGGGTTTCTCTGTGTAGCTTTGATTCTGTCCTGGATCTCGCTCTGTAGCCCAGGCTGTCCTTGAACTCACAGAGATCTGCCGGGCTCTGCCTCCCGAGTGCTGGGATTAAAGGCATGCGCCACCACCGCCCAGCCTAGAGGCCTCTTTAACTGTATGATCCTAGCTGTCCCAGCCCTATCCTGAAAACAAAATTGAGACAATTCTTCCTGGGTTGCAAAGGATGAGAGAACTCTGGACACTGCAGGGCTCTTCCATGCAGTATGTGCAAAGGCCCGTGGACCTCTAGAACCCAGCTCTCTCTTGAGACCTTCTTGTGAATGCCATCTGGGCTGCCCGGCCCGGAAGCAGGAAAGTGGCTGGGACAAACTGGAAGGTATCTTGGAATTCCGTCCTATCCCATTTCCTCTTGTTCCTCCCAGCCAAACTCCGAGGATTATGACAGCGTGGGCAATAAAAAGTGCCTAATTGGTTGTTGTCCAGCCGAGGCTGCTCCCCGTTTCCCTGGGCGGGGGTGGAAACCGGCTGAGTCAGCTTCACTTTTGCTCTTGCCTGGTCTCTGCTGGTTGCTGGGCACTAGCGGAAGCGCCGGAGCCGGAGCGGTGGGAAGCTCCCCGGATGGACGCTCAAAGAGCACAAGTTGGCAGCCTTCTCAAATGCCCAGGGCCACCCCTGTTGGCTTCGGTAGGAGGTGAGAAAGAGGTGCAGTGGAAGCCCTTTCCCTCCCGAGAGCCTTGCTAGTAGAACTTTGTGCAGTGAAGGGCAGAAGCCTGAAGAGGCTCTGGAGCCAGCTGACTGCTGGGAGTCCTGACTTCTACGCCTCATCCAGCTGTGCCATGTGATCCTTACTTAATCTCACCGTGCCTCAGCCTCCCCTGGGACCTGAGGGTGAGTGGGACTGAGAAGGCAGATAGATGCACGTGGAATCTTTGGAGCAATGTCTCCCAGGCGGCAGGTGCTCAACAATAAATGACAGACCCCGGTACCACGGAGCACTGCCCACAGCCCTCATCCGCGCTGATTTGAGCCGCCGTGGGAGTGCAGCAACAGGATGTAGGTCAGCTGATCAGGGCATGGCAGGAGTGGTGTGGTGGTGAGGTGTGAGATGACTTCCGGCTCAGAGACTGGGGTTTCCCAGCATCCTCTCTTCTGACAGGGCGATCCCTGTAAGCCAGGTGGTTCGGGAGCCCCTGGGGCCACATCTCCCTCCTGTCCCTTCACCGTGGAACCCTCTTTTCCACAGAGGACTCTATCTCTCCTGGCCTTCAGCATAAAAACCACTCTTGCCTTTCCTTCCCCGGTTCCAGGAAGGGCAGAGCCAGGCACCAGCCACCTTCTTACCTCTCCTGTCCAGGCTGCATCTTCTTCCCAGCAGCCTTTGAACACAGTGTTCCCAACTCTGGAGACACCCTGCCCCCTCTGCTTCTCTCACTGCCTTCCCCAGAACGACACTGGGGTGCAACCCCATTTCTCTCATGCCTGCCCTGGCCTGGGATCAACCCAGCACTTGGCACCTGCCCCATCCGGGGTGAGTATCCGGTCTTCCCCATCAGACTGGGAAGTGACAGCTGTGGTGGTACTCACCTTGCAACCTGGCACTTGGGAGGCTGAGGCTAGATTGCCGCAAGATTGAAGCCAGCCTGGGCTACATTTTTTAAAAAAAAAGGTGGGCTCAAATGAATGGAAACACATGAACTATGAACCAAAGGCTGAGGGGCCCCCAGCTGGATCAGGCCCTCTGAATGGGTGAGACAGTTGATTGGCTTGATCAGTTTGGGAGGCAACTAGGCAGTGGGACCAAGTCCTGTGCTCATTGCATGAGTTGGCTGTTTGAAACCTGGAGCTTATGCAGGGACACTTGGCTCAGTCTGGGAGGAGGGGACTGGACCTGCCTGGACTGAGTCTACCAGGTTGATCGCAGTCCTCGGGGGAGGATTTGCCCTGGAGGAGGTGGGAATGGGGGGTAGGCTGGGGGTAAGGGGAGGGGGTGGGAGGGGGGAGAATAGGGGAACCCGTGGCTGATATGTAGAACTGAATGGTATTGTAAAATAAAATAAAATAATAATAATAAAAAAAAAGGTGGAGGTGGGCTCAAATCACAACACGAACTGTTCCACCACCGAGTCTGTCAGAGCATGCATCATTTGGAGCCTCCGTCTCGGCCACCGGCCACCGTTACTGTCTTTCCCACTCTTGGGGTTCCCTTCTTGGAGCCAGAAAAGCAGCCTAGTCTCTGGGCTGTTTGCCACCCTCCACTGCACCTGGGGGCTTGGCAGGCACAACACCACCTGTCTCGGGCGGGAGGCTCAGGTGGATGCTGGCACCTCGCCACTAGAGACCCCCAGAAGCCCTTCCAACGCCGGCGGCTGGAAACAGGCCGCCAATCACAGGTTCTAAGGCCAGTGTGGCAGTGGCAGAGACCAAAGGAGCTGGGCAGAGGGGGTCTCTTCTCAAAGTCCTCGGGCCTCTGTTCCCTACCACTGCTCAGTAGGATCGTGGGGGAAACAGAGGCTTCCTGGTGGAGTATGGAGTGGGAGGATTCAGCTTGGCCCCCAGAGAGGCAGCGAAGATTTATGGGGCTGGATTTTTACTGGCTGGGGAGAGGCCCCAGGCAGGAGCCATGGAGCCTGCCAGAAGCAACACATGCATAAAACCTCCCTGACATGAAAGTCTGCAGCAGAGGATCAGCACCACCCCCCAGCCTGTGGGTGGTGAGAGATTTACAGATCTCGCTTGCACAAGGCCTGGAGGGGCCAGGGAGCTGCAGGGCCACTTGAGAGTCAGAACAGCTCCCCACCAAGGCCTTCACCTTTCTCCTCTAGGAAAAAAAAAAAAAAAAAAAAAAAACTTACTCACCTGATAGAACAGGTTGGAGCTGCCAGAAAGATGGCTATCACTCTATTTGGGATCCCGCCCCCTGGAGACTAGGTGGCTCCCAACTTCCTCCATTCCCTGGACTCTCTTCTCTGCCCCCAGGTCAGGGAGAGGTACGTAGGGCAAGATGGAGGAGAACATACGGGGGGCCACTTTCAAAGGGGTCTGCCCTGTAGCCAGGCGGGTAAACCGAGCTTCTGGGCTCATGTTTACCGGACAGTCATGGCCCTGTCCCCCACTGTCCCCAGATTGTGTGTGAGGCAGCACACACCGGTCTAGACAATCCTAGGGAAGTCCCAATATTTAGGCACCACTTGGAGCGCGTATGCACCTCTCTAGGAGGGGGAGGGGGGACTCTCTTAGAAGTTTGGACTCAGATGCAGATGGCAAAATAGGGACAGGAAAATGTACCCAACTCCTGGTGTTGGGTGCCAGGGTCAAAACGCTGGTAAAGGTTTCCCCCAGGTCCCTTGCCTTTAGCTCTTATTCAATTAAACTTGGCTGCCAGGCTTCTCCTAGGATGACCCCTACTCTTTTCACACTTAAGGAGGCTATCCAGTGGCATCCTTGTCTGTACCGGGGGCAACTGAGCTGGCAGAGAGTTTTGCCATCTCCCAGGCTCCATCCGCACCTGCATTGAGAAGCCCGGGACCTCGGCTGGGGATGGAGGATGCACACTGCCAACCACTTAAAAAGGCAGGTGAGCATCTCTCCAACAGGTGAGGAGGACCGGGAGCCTTTGAACAGGAAAGGGTGGGGCCTCTGTCTGAGGATGATGGAAACCGTGGGCCAGGGCCAGCAGTCTGTATCACTGGGGTTGGGGGGCGGGGAGGGGGCACCATGAAGCTGGTCCCTCCTTTCCCCAGCTCGACTTTTTCTTCCGGAGTCCAGACTTCTAAGAGAGTCCCACTGCTGTGGGGACAGTCACCTGAGTCATGTCTCAAGTGCTCGCCTGGTTGGGTGGACTTGCCCACTGTCAGGCCCTACCCTGTGTGGTCGACCAGTGGCCACTCCCCAGGGACAGGCCAGGGGAACTGTAGGGGAAGGACAGAGGTTCGGGAGGAACCCAGCCCAGCAGGGTGCAGCCCGGGGTGGGGAGAAGGTGCGGAAGGCAGCTACCTCAGCTTTCCTCCTGCTGGGAGTGGGTCTGCACTCCATGGAAAAGGAAGTTAGGGCTTTGCTCCTGTGGCCCCCACCCCCGGCCACCAGCTTCTCACGAGAGTGGGCCGGGCTGGTCAGGACCTGCCTCCAGCCTGCCTTCCTCCCCAGCAGGTCGAGGGAAAATTACTCTCCTGTTAGGGCTCTTGATTTTTTGAAGCCAGATCAAAGGTGGGACCCAGCTGGGAGCCCTAGTAAAATCTCAGCAATGTGGAGCCTTGGAGTTTCAGAGGTGAAACTGGGAACCAGGAGAGAGCCCATCATCCCAGGCTGGGGCTGCAGGGGTCAGAGGCCAGAGGGAGAGTGGAAGCCTGGGGCGGGTGGGGACTGGTGGGGGGAGGCGTGCGCGGGGTGGGGGGGTGGGGGGGACAGCTAGGCCAGGAGCATCAAGTTAAAGGCTACTTTGATTGGTGCGGCTCTTCTTTTAATACAGAGACCCCAACAACCTCAGTGGCCAGGCCAAACAGGAGCTTCTCTCCAGGCCAGAGTGCGACACAGACAAATGTCACCCCGCTCTCACATCGCTGTCCCTTTCGGTTATCAGAACTCCTTTTCCTAACAGCCAGTTTTTAGCTTAGGTGACCTCTGTTCTCTGCCGCAAACAGCACCATGGTCCTGCTTCCCGGGCCTGGGAAAAAAGCTTTCTCTTTATTTCTCGTTCTTAGGGAGTTGAGAATCAAACCCTTGGCTATGCAGGGGAACACTGCCTCTGAGCCACACACTCTGTCCTTTCTGTCTTTTCTAGATTTGTTTTTTGTTGCTTTGGTTGGTTTTGTTTTGTTTTCAGAGACAGGATTTCCTTATGTAGCCCTGGCTGTCCTGGCGCCCACAGCCTCCTGAGTGGAGTGCTGGCATTAAAGGCCTGTGCCCCCAGGCCCCGCGTCCTTTCTAATGTTTGAGATCGGTTCCCTTATGTAGCACAGGTTAGCCTGAAACTCATGATCCTTCGGCCTCAGTTGCCTGAGTCCTGGGATGCCAGGTGTGCCCCACCACGTGGGACTTTCCTGTTTCTTCTGCACTTTGCAGATGAAAACCTACGCTGAAGTTGAGGCCCGGCTCCCAGCCCCGGCCCCTCACTCTTCCTCCTGCTTGGATCCCTCCCGGGTAGGCCGCGTGATGGCTCTGAGCCTTTGAAAGGTCAACTTTTAAATGTTCTTATTTTACTTCCTTTCTGCGCAGTGTTTTGCCAGCCTGTGTATCTGTGCCCCGCCGTGTGAGTTACAGTGACTGACCAGTCCTCTCAGGAGGTAGCCAGCCCTACCTTCTCCTTCTCTCTAAGGCCTGCCCTGTCTCTCCCCTGCCTAGGGACGGCCTCGCTGAAGTACTGTGGCTCGGAAGAGATGACCGGAGCTGTCAGGGTGGACATCTGCTCCTAAGGACGACAGATCACTGGGGGCCCGGGAGATGACTGGGTTGACAAAGTGGTTGCTACACAAGCATGAGGAGGACCCGGGTTCAAATCCCCAGCCCCCGTGTCCAACACCGAGTGCAGTGGTTGCAGCTCTGTAGTCCAGGCGCTGGGGAGCTGGAGACAGGAGGACCCCGGGTTTGCAGGCCCCAGTCTAGCTGAATCTCCAGGTTCAGTGAGAGACTTTGTGTCAAGAACTGGGGGTGGGGTGGGCGGTGGCGGTTAGAGGGATGGCTCAGCAGTTGGGAGCACTGGCCGCTCTTCCAGAGACCTGGGTTCAAGTCCCAGCAACCACATGGCAGCTCACAACTGTAACTCTAGTTCCAGGGGATTCAATATCCTTACAAAGATGCACCAATGCAAATAAATAAATTATTAAAAGTAGAAGAAGGAGGAGGAGGAGAAATGAGGTGGAATTTTTTTTTTTTTTTTGGTTTTTTGAGACAGGGTTTCTCTGTGTAGCTTTGGAGTCATTCCTGGAACTCACTCTGTAGCCCAGGCTGGCCTCAAACTCACAGAGATCCGCCTGGCTCTGCCTCCCGAGTGCTGGGATTAAAGACGTGCGCCACCACTGCCCGGCTCACTGTCAACTTCTTATCCCCACACACAAACATACGCATATGATATGCATGTACCAGTGCTCACACACCACACACATGTGCACACAGAAAAGCATGTCCTTGTGCCTTTTTTTTGTAGGGAGATGCTGTGTGGGGGCATCCCAAGACCCTTCCTTCCTTCCTTTTCTCAACAGTCTCGACTAGGGCCATGAAAGACTGGGAGGCATGGCCTTCAGAAATGAGCAGGTCTTCAGAGGCTCCACTGGCCCTGGCTAAGTCCTCTTTAACTAAGGCCTCTGTCCTCGTCACTGCAAGCGGCTCTCCTCTGCCCGTGTCCTGAGTTTTCCCAGGCATTGAGAGGCCGGCTCGGCAGAGCTGGCATGTATCTGCACATGTGGGGCTGGCTGGGTATAGAGAAAAGGACAGGAATGCTATTCTACAGATTCTACAAATTCTTCTATGGCCAATTCACTGTGACCTCAGCCAACTCCAGCACCTTCTCAGGCCTCGGTTTCCCCTGGTCATAAAATATGGGGTTAATTGTCCCTTCTAGGGAAGCTGGGAGGGTTAATTGGGCAAGGGCTCTGAAGAGAAGGAGATCTATAAATACAAGGGATCATTAGAGGGTATTTCACAGCCGTTTTGTGGCCCCGATGGTATTATTAATATGATTATTGTTATTGTTATCACTACCCGTCGCCCACTTCCCGAGTCTCTGCCAGCTGGGTCCTGCTTCCAGGAGAAGGAACTCTGCCAATGGCCTCTGTGACCCTCCACTCTCCACACTCAAGAGTCTCAGGGGACCCCTTGGGAGGCTATTCCAGTGTGGCTTTATGGAAAGAGGCAAGAGGTCCAAGGTGAGGGGGCTGGGAAGAGGCCATGCTTGCTCATTGTATGCCTAAGCCCTTTCTATCCTGGGGACGCCTGCGGTCTGCTCTGGGAAGTCGGGAAAACAGACTAGCAGCTCTGTGGAGATATGTATGGCCATGGTTAAGAGAGGGCCCGTGAACTATAGGAGCCCGAGTTGTACGGGACGGGACGCTGTTCTCTGGGACACTGAGAGGCTGATGGTGGCAATGTGCTTTCCTGAGGAGGCAAGTGGCTCTTCTTACAGAGTCTCTTTGTAGGGGGCCCTAATACTCTCACAGCGGGGGTTGGGGTGGGTGGGGGTGAAGCAGGGCCCAGGCTGGCCCACAGGAGGTCCTAATACTCCCCAGGTTACCTGGGCCTCCTGCGTCTGTCAGGTTAAACCATGGTCTCGGGTTTCTGGAAATGCCTTGGGTGCCCTCTGGTGGCAAGAACATGAAGGGCCGCAGAGGACCCATACCCGCCCAGAGAGCATCTTCTCTCTGCCCTTCCGGAAGTTGTGCAGATCCCACCCAGGAGGGCTAGCAAAGAGGAAGAACCCTATGGGAGGGATGGCTGGAATGTCTTTGCTGAGAGATTCTGTGGCAGTTGGCCAGCAGCCATCAACCTGGGCAGGAAAGCCAAGAGGAGCTGGGGAGTCAGGGCATGGGACGGACAGCAGTGGCATCCCTGGGTCTGTGACAGGGCGGTTGGTGGCTGTATGTATGCAGAGTGGGGACAGCTAACATAATAGGGAATCTACTTTTGGAGTTCCTGGAAGACTGGAGTGGCTGAGACCACAGAAATCATGGAGGAACCTATGAGGGGGGAAAAACCCACGGTTCACTCAAACCAAGAGTTTTCCCATCAAGCCACTGTCAGGGTTTGTGTATCACGGAAGCAGGCAGGCTGGGAAAGTCTTCATCCCCACAGGCAGAGAGAAGATGAAGAGAGAGAAAACCAGAGGAGGAAAGGGCAGAGGCGATGGGGAGATCCTTAGGGCAAGATCTCTGGGGAGATCCTCAGAAGGCTGAGGCGCCTGTCATTGTTTGAAGAATTATCCTGTCAAGCTGGGGCTATGGGAGGGAGTGTGAACCAGCGTGGAGCCCAAGGCCGCCCTTGGACAAAGGCTGCACTTCTAGACTGTAGGCCACGAGCATGGTCCATCTCTCTATAAGCTGCCCCTGAAGCTGTCTGCAGCTTCCTGGGGACAGGGACTGTGACTCCGTGTACCTCCTTCAGTGTGGTCAGCATCCTTGGGGACCCTGAAGAGACAAAGGCAGCCACATGCAGAGGCGAACAAGGAGGGTTGGGAAGTAGGAAAAGCACAGAGGGGGCCTAACAGGAAGCTGATGGGAAGGGGGAAAGTGAAAGTGGACGCAGAGGAAGCTGAGTCGGGATGGGAAGCGGGCAAGGCTGTGCGAAGTGTTCAAGGACAGCCAACACCCGCGCACCCGCCACAGGCACTATGCTGGGAGTGGGGAGTGTGCCGCGGAGATGGAGATGAACACGGGGCCGGAAGCGGTGGCGAGCAAGTAACTTTGCACAGAACGTTAGGAATGGGGACAGAGTGACAACTCGGACCGGGAAGAGGTTGAAAGCAGCTGGATTCAAGAAGGGAACCAGCACTGACACAGCTCACCTCCAGGCCCATCAGGGACAAGATGGCGCCCTGGGCGATGTGGGAAGACCCGACCGGAACCAGCTGAGCACCTTTGCTCTTCAAATACCACTGCAGGTAGGGTGGGCCAAGGAGCTAGTCGGGGATGGAAGGGTAGGAGTGGGTTGGCTGAGGGTCTCTGGTGAAGGCGTGTGTGTGTGTGTGTGTGCTTTGCTTACACACAGGAATGATCTGAGTATCTTCTTCATACAGACGCCTGGCTCCATCCTAGGGACTGACTTCCTGGGACAGGACAGGAGCTCAACTTCAGAACCGGCGAGAGGCTTTCTGCTGAGTCTGAAGTATGCTCAGGAGACCGGAGCTCTAGCTCAGAGGTAGAGCACTTTGCCGAGCATGCACAAGGCTCTGTGTGTGCCCCCCTGCATGGCAAGAATAAACCGTGGCCAGGGAGAAATCCAGCACTTTGGAGCCTAGCCTCTTCCCTCACCTGGAAGAGAGGCCAACTTGCAAAAAGAGATCTGTGAGAAAAGGATTTGTGTGGTAGTCTGGGGGGGCTTGTGAGTGAATTTTTCAAAGACTCCATTGATATGGTCCAGTGGAGCGCTGGTCTAGCATGCATGAAGCCCTGGATCAATCTCCAGGACAAGGGACGTATGCACACACACACACACACACACACACACACACACACACACACACACACAAAGCGTCTCCGTCTTTGTCTGCCCCTTTAGTAAGAGTAATAAGCCCAAAATGAAACAAACAATCGACAGGCTTTAAAAGGGCAGAATCCTTCAGTTCAAAACTACTGGTGTGCCAGGCGGTGCTGGCGCACACCTTTAATCCGGGCACTCAGGAGGCAGGCGGATCTCTGTGAGTTCGAGGCCAGCCTGGTCTATGGAGTGAGTTCCAGGAAAGGCTCCAAAACTACACAGAGAAACCCTGTCTGGATAAAAACAAACAAAAAAAAACATTACTGGTGCAAGCTGGGGCTGGTGGCCCACGCCTGTAATCAATCCCTGCACTCGGGAGGCAGAGGCAGGGGCATCAAGAATTTCAGGCCAGGCTGGGCTACTTGAGACCCTGTCTCAAAAAGAAAACACCAACCAACCAACCATTGGTGGATTCTAGGTTTTCTCACTGTCCCTCACCCACATGCGTCACGTGCTCCTCGTAGGGCCTCTAGGTAGAACACAGGAGGCTACCTTCAATTTTTGTCCCCGAAGAGGCCTGACAGCCACCCAGCAGGATAGTCAACCCCACCTCCCCACCAAAACCCCTGCACCCTAATGCAGCTGACTCACAGAACCCGGGTGGAGTCCTTAGCTACACCATGAAGCAAGCCAAACTGGAAACTGTCCTGGGAACAGAACGTATAGGCTAAACAGGTCGTATGCAGATGTAAGTGCATGCAAACAGTCATTCCTGAACTCTGAATCCATTTCCTGATCATCTTGTACGGGAGCCTTAGCCCTTCCACTACAGCTCAGTGTCTTAGGGCCGTCAGGAGGGAGAATGGAGCTCTGTGGTAGAGACTGCCTCGTCCGTGGGAGGCCCTGAGCTTGATCCCTAGCACCAAAACAAACAAACAGACAGACAGACAGAAGTAGACAGTATGAGAGGGAAGCCCTTTACATGAGCCCACAACAGTCCAGGGCAGCACAAACAAGGCAGAGCTTGGCTGGGCAGGATGAAGAGGGTTTTTTTGTTTTTTGTTTTTTGTTTTTTTTTTTGAGATAGGGTTTCTCTGTGTAGCCTTGGCTGTCCTGGAACTCACTCTGTAGACCAGGCTGGCCTCGAACTCACAGAGATCTGCCTGCCTCTGCCTCCCGAGTGATGGGATCAAAGGCTTGTGCCATCACTGCCCCGCTTGAGAAGAGATTTTGATCAGGGCCTTTAAACCTGAGTTTACCAGCCTTACCTAAGGGGAAAGGGAACTAGTCAGGAAGAGACCCATGTGTTTAGGGACTGTGACATCTTCCCTTGAGAAAAAAGACTACACAAAGTAGGAGGTGTGGAGTGTGGAGGGCGTCGGCTGTGGTGGTCCAGGTGTGAAGGACCTGGTTTAGGCAGAAAGCTTTGACTTTGTAAGTGGCGGAGTCCCAGTGAAGGCATGGTGTGGGATACATGTTTCTCAGAGGCCAGAGCAGGACGTTGGGGGGCTTGCTCTGCTCCTGCTGCGTCTCACAAAGCCTGTAGCAAGGGGGGCAGCCAGCAAAGCCCTGCCATCCTCTAGCTGTGCCAAAACCTCACCGTGAATGACGGGGTTTCAGATGCTGGGCTCCAGCTTTTTACATGGGTTCTGGGAATATGAACTCACATCTCTAATGCTTGAGCAGGAAGTGACACCTTCCTAGCCCCCAGTGAAGGATTTTAGCTACAGGAGTGACAGACAGCATCTAATGTTTTGTTTTTCAAAAGCTAACCAGAGGTAGACTGGTAATTCCAAAGTATTTGGCTCTTTATTTTTCTATCACTTTATCTCAGCAACTTCTCCTTCACAGAGATAGGAAGAAGGAAGGGAAAAGAAGACAGAAGAGGCTAAGAGAAAATGTACTGAGAGCTGGGGGTATAACTCAATGATGAAGTTCATGCTCAGTGTTCGGGGTTCATCCTCAGCGTCACAAAAGGTCTATATGAGACACCAGCAAAGGTGTGTGTATGTTATATCTACCTATGATCAGTGTCTCTCAGGCATTGATTTTGTGTATGTTATATCTACCTATGACCAGTGTCTCTCAAGCATTGATTGTGTGTATGTTATATCTACCTATGACCAGTGTCTCTCAAGCATTGATTTTGTGTATGTTATATCTACCTATGATCAGTGTCTCTCAAGCATTGATTTTGTTAAGCTTTGTTGTATACTCCGGTATGTTAGTTTACAGGAGGTAAAACCTTTTTCTCACTGTGGGTGGAAAAAAGAAAAAAAGGCACTCCCTTGAGGTGTAGGTGTGAGCAGTCTGGCTTCAACAGGAGTCTAAGGTTCCAGAGCAGATGGGGTGTGTACGTTTCCGGCCCACGCTGGTCTTCAGCCAACGTGAATTCCCTCTCGATGCCACGCCGTCTGCCCAAGTTAGTCGTTCCCAGGGGAGGACTTGCCAGAGGAAGAAGGTACACCTACCTGGGATGCCTATCAAGAGCAAGCAGTACCTCTTTCAGGAGGAAATGAGGCAGGCACCAAGCAGGGCGCTCGGATTCCAGTGTGCAATTCTGGGCACGCCTGACGGGTAGCAAATGTGACTGGGGACGACCCTGGGAATCTGCTTTTGGAAACGGCTCAGACAACTCGGGCGAGTCCGTCTGGAGCCGCGTGGATCGGGGGCCCCTGCGACACACGGATGAAGATGAGCAGTAATGATAGAAGGACAGTCCCCTCTGGGAAGTGCTAAGTATCCAACCCCCGCCAGGGCGTCGAATCTCCACGGGCGACAGCGGGCGAGGGGCCGAGGAGCTGAGCTGAAGGCCACACGCTCACACGGCGCCGGGCAGCGGCCGCTCCCCTAGAGCTCCCCACGCCCGACTGTACTAAGACCGATCTATAAGCTCCTTATGGGGCATTCCTCGGCCTCCCACTACGCACTTCTGATTGGCTTTAGGGCAGATCTATCACTCATCTTCTGGGTTAGAGGTGGGTGGAAGGTCAACCACGACCAATACGGAATCACTTCTCAGCTAAACCCCTCCCCATTCCGCTTCCTGTTGCTGTCCATCAACCTCCTAGCAGGCGGGACTTTGCCTCCCGCCAGTTGGCTAATGGAAACGTCGTTCATTCCTCAGTTGGTTTCCGGTTGGTGACTACTACCGTCTATCAGTGACATTTCGCAGCTCCATTGGCCAGACCAACGTCACTCTAGATGCTTCGCGATGATTGGTTATAAATGCTGTCGGTCCCCAATGTACCGAGCGTTTATTGGTGAGCGCTGCCGTCGCTCGGGCGGTGGCGGGCTCCGGGATTGGCGGGTGCTAGGCGGGCGGTGTCAGGCTCTCGGTGGCGGCGGAGGCGGCGGAGGCCAGGGAGGAAGATGTCGTAATGAGCGGTGGGTCCTGGCCTCTGCCGGCGGGGTCTTCCCGGCCCTCAAGGGTCGGGAAGACGGGCAGAGGCCTCGGGGAGGGGAAGCCGGAGCCGGGGGTGCCCCCCTGGGACTGGGCCCAGCGCCGGGGCCCGGCTACGGGAGGGGCGGGGGAGGAAGGATTCCCGCCCGGAGGAGGAGCGCGGCTGGCCGGCCGGGCGGAGGCACCCGGAAGGGGGCGTTAGACTCCCCGCCCCTCGGAGCCCCGGGCGGGAGGTAGGCGCTTCCGGGGCTGGCAGGCGGCGCGGGCAGCTAGGCGGTCCTGGAACCCCCCTTCGCCCTCTTGGCCCAGGGGGCGCCGGGCCCTCAGACTGCGCCCGAGTCTGTTCCACGCAGGTGGCCGAAGCCCGTTCGGGCTCGCCCTGTGGGCAGGCAACGCTTGAGATCCTGGTGGTGCCAATCAGGCTGGCCTAGGCTGCAGCCTGCTGCCCCGCAGTCCCAGACGGTGTCAGGCACTCCCTGGGCAGCTGATGACTGCCGAGTGAAAACCGAATTTTAGTTTGTACCTGCGACTAGGCATCCGCAAGCTCTTGGAATTCTGAGAAGTTTTGAGAACTTGTTGACAGAGCTCCCAGACTATTGCTCTATGCCCCGTGCGGGGGTCAAAAATGCACTGAAATTCCAAGAAAGCGTAGGCGCTATCGTTCTTAGGAGGTGACCCAAGAAATAAAATAGTCGCTTTCTTCCTCCATCCTCGTTGCTGACTTAATGGTGCTCAGCTTCCTCCCTTCCTTCTTAGGTTTCTTTTCCCGGTGCCTTTCTAATTTTAGAATGAAAGGAAGTGTTTCTTCTGCCATGGGCAATTGAGAAACCTGTCCTCAAACTGCATTCCTTGGTTTGGATTCCAATAGTCTGTCATGTTTAATTGTTTCATAATTAACGTGACTCCGTTTGGCTTTTCTCCTGAACTTTTCCCCTTTAGGAGGTTAATTGTTGCTTCATGGAGAAAGAGGCCAGTGATCTGTGAGCCATGAATTGGCCCAAGGTCCCCCTTACACAGATTTCATTGCAGGAAGGCGGTTGATGTTTCAGTGTGTACTGGCATGCACTGCCTACAGCTGTTTCATGCAGTGCCGTAGAAGGCACTGGGCATTACAGAGGAGGATAAAGCCCTGAGTTGATCCCCACCCCTGCTGTGATCTAGGTTGAATCTAGATCCTCACAAGTGCTAGGCAAACACCTTCTACCACTGTATCTGCAGCCTGGAGCTGTCTTGGATAGGGTTTTGAAGGCTAGAAAGGTTAGGATGTTAGCCAGCACGCAGTGAATTAGCAGAGGGAAGGATGGAGCCCAGATCACAGCAGCAACTTCCGTTACTGACACAAAGAATCCATTGTCTCTAGTGATGTATTCATCAGTGTCTTGTTGACTTTTAAATTCTCGATGACAAATGAAAGGAGCAGATCTTAAAACCAATCAGTGGGGTTCATGTCAGTTTTCCAGTGGCTTCTTTTTGGGGGGTGGGGGATGGGAGGTGGGTGGAAACTCGGTCTTGCTATGAAGCCCTGGCTGGCTTGTAATCATACTGTAATCTGTGTGAGTTTTGAAATTGAGATCCTCATGCTTCAGCCTCCTAAGTGCTGGGGTTATAGGTGTGTACCAATTTGCTTGGTTTCCAGTGACCAAACAGACATCAGTCCCCGATAATATGAATTCTCTTTGGCTGAGGTGGTTGGTGAGTTGTCTCATTCTAGTTCTTCTACTTGGTGGTAAAGAAACTTTCTCTTTGGTTAAAAGCAACAGCAACAGGGAAAACAAGCTGGTCTGACACCATTATGAGCCCTGAGCTAGCTGCTAAAGCCAAAGAGAGCTAACTAGGGTTTGCTCATGACTGCCTTCCCCTGGCTCTGGCATCCCTGCAGACATCACAGAGACTGGTTCTCCTTAGATCTGGTTTAAGGTTTGGGCCTGGGTCAGTGAGATGATGGAGTGGGTAAAGGCAATTGCTCCAAGTCTGATTACCTGAGCTCATCATCCTTGGGTCTTACCAAGTAGAAGGAGAGAAACAACTTCTACAGTACACACACACACACACACACACACACACACACACACACACACACACGGCGGGGCGGGGCGTGTGGGATATTTTGGGCCTGTGGAACAGGAGAGAAGCGGGAAAAAGATGATGGCAGATGTCTGGGTTAGAAGCCCAAGCCTTTCTAGCAGGTAGGGAAGTTAGTATTTGGGTCTTGAACCTCTTAGTTGTTGTGGTGCTTAAGTGTTTTGGAGAAGTTATCGTCTCTTGTACTAAGCAGTGACCAGTCCTTGACCAGAGAGGTATGTGGCAATCCCCAAGCTTACTTTAAGCAAGTATTGCCCAACCATGGTCCTTAGAACAACTTTTAAAGCTTCTTGCCAGTAGATTCTGGTATTGATGTGGGCTCAGCAGTTTTCTAGACCCTGACCCCTCCCATTTCTGTGCTAGAAATGGGCCATTTTTTTCTAAGTTACCTTTATTCCATCTCTGTTTCATCTACAGGGAAACCCTGCTTCCAGACACTGAAAATATTAGTAATTATTGGGTCAAGTGGATAATGGCCACAGAGTGGAAAGAGGCAGAGGGACATTGCTGTAAAGATTGATGGCGTATTCTAAAGTGAACACGTCTGAGTTGATAGGATTACTTGGCCTAATTTTAAGCCTGTGGGCTGTAAACTTGGAGTAATCTGTTTGGAGAAGGTCATCCACTTCCTTGTATGTTTATTGGGTGGCGTGTCTGGACTGTCTTTTTGGGTGACTTAAAGGATTTGTGAGTTTCTTCCCAGTTTGTTCTAAACCCGGAACCCAGGCTGGGTGTGGTCATCCACCCCTAACCCTACCACAGGGGAGGCTGAGGGCGGAAGATTGAGAGTTTGCGTCCACCCTAGGCTACTTAGTGAGTTGCAGGCTAGCCTGGGCTATATAGCAAGACCTTCTCTCAAAAAAATAAAAATGAAAACAAGGAAATTTTACCTACAGGGTGGACCAAATAGCATTTCTAGGTTGAGAAATGTGGTGTGTCACAAACTCTTGGTGGCTTTTGTCATGAATATTCCCGCATGGCTCATCTGCCTCCTGTAGTTCTTTCTCCTTTCCTCTCCTCAGCTGGAGCTCAGGTCTTTGTTTCTCAAATGTGGTAGCAGGTCTGTGTCTTAAGGTGCTGTCTCCATGACTAACAGATGTTTTCGTGGGCAGCTTTCCTGAGGGCCCCAGGGCACAGGGGTTTCACACTGCCATCAGAATTCTGTGGGAACCTGGTGGGAAGGTTGAGTGTGACTGTAAGGCTCAGTAGGAATGGGACTGGGGGGGTCCTTCTTGAGGAGACGCCCCCATGTCATGGCGGATTTGTTCCGTTGACAAATGGTGAAATAGAAAAATTTCTGCTGCTTCATGGGATCCTGAAGGAAAACACAACCAGCGTCAGAGCAAGCTGAGAGCCGGCCCCAGCGTCTTGGGGCAGCCCGACCTTTGAGGACATGTTTGGGAAGGAAGGCTCTGTCACTGTCACCGGTGTCACTGTGCCTCTCCTCAAGCGTGCCCAGGCCAGCGTGCTCTAGTGAGATGAGCCAGTGCTTAGCACGGGACTGTGCCTGGTGCTTTGCGCCAAGTGCTGAGCTGTCCGGGCTGTCACAGTACAGCACAGGCCTGCTGGGAAGCCCAGCCATTGGAGTGGGTGATAGGCGACATCTCTTTCCCCTCGCTGCCTTCCGTTTCAGCGCCAGGACTGCGTGTGTGTCCAGCCAGCAGCTGCTGGGCTGTGCAGAGCTTTGGCTTGGGTGGCCAAGGCTAAGTCCTCTGAGATGCCAGTTTGCCTCTGTGTGCTGATTTAGGTTCTTCAGGTGCCATTCATCTCAGCCACAGGACAGAAGTGGCTCAGGAAGAGTCAGGAGTCAGTGCACATTTCTAAATGTCTTTCTAGAACTTTCTCACAGGGTTGTCACCTCTCCTGGGATTTGGTAAAACCCCAGAGTGGCTCCTGAGACTGTGAATAGGGATTATGAGACAGCTAGCCGGGTCATGTGATTGGAAGTGAAATAGTTCTGCTTCTGGTTTATGTTTAATTTGGAAATTAAAGAAAGAAAAACCAAAAATCAGATGAAGACATTTCCCAGGCTTCAGAAGAGCAAGCAGCAAGCCAGCCTCCCTCTCTTCTCCAGGGAAATGAAGTCACTACGCCTTTCAGAAGCTAATCCTAGCCTGGGAGGCTCCGAGGAGAGTGACTCACAAATACAAGCCAAAGCAGAGAAGGCAGCAAGCTTGTGCATCAGGAGATTCTTGGTGGTGGTGGTGGGGGTTGCTTGCATTTCTCCTGTTAGCTGCAACAGAGTTCTGAGCTCCAGTATTCTTTTTTTTTTTTTTTTCTTCTTCAAGATTTATTTATTATCTATACAGTGTTCTGCCTGCATGTATACCTGTATACCATAAGAGGGTACCAGATCTCATTATAGATGGTTGTGAGCCAACATGTGGTTGCTGGGAATTGAACTCAGGACTTCTGAAGAGCAGCCAGTGCTCTTAACCTCTGAGCCATCTCTCCAGCCCGTAGTCCCAATATTCTTAAGCAGAAAAGCTCTGCATGGTTTCCTGGGACTGCTTCCATCATGCTGAAGTGTTCCTGTCGTACCCTGTTGCCCCCACATCGATGACCTATGACCCAGGCAATAAGCAAACTGGGAGTGACAATAGTCGTGCATGGAGGAAGAGAATCAGAACTGGACAGACCAGGAGTGTGCATTCAGATGCTCTCACGGTCTTCACGAATGTCCATGCGTGTGCTAACTGGAAAGGGTATCAGAGTGGAGCTTGGAGCTGTAATCTGGAGTTGACTTGCTTCCTCGAAGTGTTGTTCTGCTCCAGCTCCCACAGGCACATCACACTTGTGTTAGTGGGTACTGGGGTGGAACCCCGGCTTGGAGCACGCTAGGAGAGCACTCTAGGAGAGCACGCTAGGAGAGCACGCTAGGAGAGCACTCTAGCAGCTGAACCACACTCCAGCCCTCCTTTGGCTCTTCTTTTGTCTGCTTATTTTTTTGTTTTCCAGACAGGGATTCTCTGTGTAGCCCTGGCTGTCCTGGAACTCACTCTGTAGACCAGGCTGGCCTCAAACTCACAGAGATCCACCTGCCTCTGCCTTCCCGGGTGCTGGGATTAAAGGTGTGCGCCACCTGGCTCCTCCTCTGGTTCTTAAACTCCACTTAGACTCTCTTTCTCTGCATTCCTTCAGGATTCATTTAATTCACGAGTTTATTAAACAAGTTTGTAAAGCTCCAGCTGTGTGCTAGGTTACATAGTTACATCAGTGAGTAAAAGAAAAACCCTTGCCTTTAGGACATTTGCATTCTTAATGAGACAGTAATTAAGTAGCTAATAAGTACTTGTTGAAAAGTGGTAAGTCTAAAGATAAAAATAGAAGAGAGAGGGTAGGGAAAATGTGTGGGAGAGGCAGTTTACACAGGGGGTTAGGAGAAAGTGACTTCATGAAACCCTAAAGGGCGAAGGGGTTGAACTGGTTCTGTCTAGAGTGAGGGGAGGCAGTGAACCAAGCAGAAGGAAGGACCTGGTGAGGAAGAGGAAGAGCACCAGGAGCTTTGGGGAAGACAGCATGGCTGGAGGGCGGGCGGAAGTCCGGTGACACAGGCCTGTGTGACGCTGGAGCTCGGCTCTGATGGGATGCTGCTGTTGAGGGCCTCTGAGCAGAAGAGTGAGGCGGCGTCATTTGTGTTTGCTGTGCTGAGAGTGGACCGACAGGGTCAAGGTTAGGACATCTGGGGCCCTTCTCAGTTGACTAGGTACAGACATGGATCTAGGTGATGACAGCAGCAGGTGGTGAGCACAGTCACATTTGGAGTGTGCTCTGAAGTTAGAGCTGGGAGTGTTTGCTCTCGCGTGTGAGAAAAACGAAAGTCAAGGAGAATTCCAAGGTTTTAGGACTGAGCAGCTGCAAGGATGGAGGGAGCATTCACTGCAGTGGGCAGTCTTTGAAGGAAGCATGGAATTGGAAGCCATCAGCAGCACTATTCAGGGCTGCTTAGAGTCAAGATACCCTCTAACCTGTCCAAGTGAAGGTGTCAGCATCACGCAGAAGTAAGTCTGCAGACAGACTCAGGCGCCACCATCGTTATCTAGTATCTGTGTAGTATGGAAAGCCATGAGAGTAGGTGAGATCACCTAGAAAATAGGTAGAGAAAGAAGAAATACAAGTCCTGGAGTGGAGTCTGGGCGGCCTAACTGCTGAGAAGTTGAAGGAGAGGACCATCAGGGACTTAGAAGTAGCCCGCAAGGTGGGAGGCTGACTGGGAACCATCAAAGAGTGTTTCCAGAAACAAGTTAGCTGTCAGATCCCAAAAGATGGGGGCTCAGGTCTAGGAGTTAGCAATTAGATTCGGTAACATGAGGTCTGGTAGCATTAGCAATTTTGGTAGCATGATGGGGTGGTACAACCTGGTTAGAGCCAAGTTCAGGAATGACTCTTGGGAGTAATTAGGAACAGCAAGTACATCCTTGGCTTAGGATGAGGTTGTTGTTGGATAAATTTGTAGTGAGTTGAAAAGAGTGGAAGTCAAACATGCATTTAATAGACCCAGCCTTCCAAATATCAGAGTGGGGTATAGTTCCATTGGAAGAATGCTGGCCTAGCATGAACGGAGCCCTGGGTTTGCAAACCCGGCGTGATGGCTTGTTGTATGTCTGGTGGGGTTCGTTGGTTCCATGGAAAGAAGGCACAGAGGCACTCTAAGGATGAAAATTTTAGACTTTCCAGTTGCAGGGAGATAAATCTCTCATGGACTAACTCACTGTAGCTTAGCAAAGACCTTTTATTATTATACAGTTCACACCTTTAACAAGTCAGTTCCTATACCAAAACCTCTAAGCCCCCCAAAGGGACAGTGCCAAATGCAAATTCTCAGTTAAAAGATATCCAGTCCTCCACAACCAAGTTCTGCGTGGGCTTTGAACCCCTAGGAAACTCTCAGATAAGACTTCAAACAGAAGGTTCTGGAGACAGGAGGTAGCAATCACAAAAGGCAGGTAGTCAAAGTTAGGTGCTAACACTCCCGGAATCAAAACATCTGCAGAAATCTGCAGGAACTCCTCCAGCTGTGGCCCAGGCCTTTAATCCCAGCACTGGGAAAGCAGAGGCGGGCGGATCTCTGAGTTCTAGGCAGCCTGGCCTACAGAGTGAGTTCCGGGACAGCTAGGGCTACACAGAGAAACCCTGTCTGGAAAACAAAGGTGTGGGGGTGGGGGGACTAGGGCATAGTCAGGCACATCCGTATTAACAGCACTCTAGAGGTGGAGACAGGAGGATCATGAGTTCAAGGTCATCCTTGGCGCCATAGTGAATTTGAACCTGGACTACATGAGTACAACCTGTCTCAAAAAAGAAAGACCTCTTAGGTTTGCTGAGAGTTGGACAAAATCATTTACCACAAATTTTTTTGTTTTTTTTGTTTTTTTTGAGACAGGTTTTCTCTGTGTCGCTTTACCACCACCTCCTGGCACAAAGTTATTTTTTTTAATGAAATGTTGACTACCATGTAACTTATTGAGTACTATACTAAAAGTAGAAAACATAATTATGAGTATGCTTTCATGTACTATATCACGTTGGAAAGTTCAGTTGGAGGCCTACAGGTTAGCTCAGTGCTTGGAGGTGTTTGCCCAGTGCCTGTCATGTCAGGGTTAGTCTGACAACCCGAGTTCAATCCCCAGGACCCACATGATGGCAGGAGAGAACCTCCACATGTTAGTCATGGCAGGTGTGTAGCCATACACAAATGTGCACACGTGTATATAACAATAAAGTATGATTGAAATGTGAAAAAAACGTGTTAAGTTGAACCACAGAAGTAAGGAGCTGTCTGCACACGGTGACTGAGGAGTTTTGTTTGAGAGAAGAGGTGAGGAATCGCAGCTCAGAAAGGAAGTGTAACTTATTGATAACTGTCGAGTGACCATCTCAGGGTCATGCTCAGTTGGGGTCGGAGTGAGGGTGGAGAAGATCTCTGTTCTTCCCTTTGGCCTGTGGCATTAGCATCCTCTCCCCAGAGCTGCTCTGCAGGGCCAGGCATGAGCGGCCTTGTCCTGTGGTGTGGCTGCTGGGTGTTGAGTGGTCCTGGCAGTTTGGACCTGTCACAGCCAAGCTTGCTCCCCCCACCTTTAACAGGCTGACTCGCCGCTTTCCCCGGAGGTCCAGTTTTGTTCTAGAAAACCAGCCGTGGTTCGCTTTTCCCTTTCCAGCTCTGAATTCTTCCAGGCTAGGCAACGGGGAAGCCTGGCCTTGGAAACTGCTTTACTGGCTTCTGGCCCAGTCAGACTGACCAGAATAGCCACCAGAAGGACTGTTTGCACAGAGTGAGATTCCTGCTGGGAGTGCCATAGTAGAAGGCCAAGGAAGCCATAGCTGTGAAGGTTTAAAAAAACAAACCAAAAACCAACAGCCTAGGGTCTGGGTGTGGACTTTGAGCCTCTTCTAGCCTGGGACAGCCTGATAACCAGGGCTCTAGGGTCCTTCCTGTTAGATCATGCTGTCCCAAGCCAGTCTGCCAGAGGAAGACAGACACCCCCTGCCCCGGGATAGAGCTACATTCCCTACCCTGTGGTGAGGCCAGCATTGCCAAGGGTGCCACGGGGAGTGTACTCGGGCACCCAGCAAGGTCATCTGCTTCTAGAGTAAGTGAGAAACAGTCTCTAGAGGTTAAAAACGCCAAAGGGGGAGCCCAGGCCTCAGGCTCCCAGGAAGAGAAAGAATGCAAGAGAGGAGGGAGGGACAGGGAGGAGGGAGGGACAGGGAGGAGGCTCAGTGCTTGGTTCCTCTAAACTTATCCAAAGAGCTTTCGGAAACTGGGAGGGTGTAGCCAGGGGAGTGGCTGCGTAGGATTCTGTTCACAGAGGTAGTCTTCCAGAAGTGTTCTGACTAGGTAAAGGGGGAGAGAGGGCCAGAGGCTGGAAGCTGCCCTGAAGGTTGTGGGTGGGAGTTCAGGCTGAGGGAGGGTGATTGAAGCCAGGACCAGGGCCATGGGACTAGTGAGGAGGAGACTTCTCTGGAGGAGAGGAGTCCCCAGGACCTAGCTCCCCAGCAGGAGGTGGATGTGCAGGGCTCTGCTGTGAGTGGACCTGCCAGAAAGAAGCTACATTCCAAAGATTCCTGTGCTCTTCCCCTCTCCCCAGGAACTGCAGTTGCCCCTGTACGGGACCGGGTCTGGGAGCAGCAGCTGGGTGCAGACCCTGCTTACTGAAGAGCAGGGCCTTGCCCCCATACCTTAGGCTCACGATCGCCTAGCAAAGGACTTGACTTCATCTCAGTCCGGAAAAGGACCCCATGGACAGGCTATACGTGTTACAAGATGGCTGTCAAAGCATTTGCTTGAAATGACAGAAAAGCCCTGAGCAAGGGAAGGGCGGCGGAGATAAGCTCCTGCTTCTTACAGGCAGGCAGGCCTGTGGAGGCTGGGGAGGAGAAAGAAGGAACAAGCCTGGAGGGGACGCTCAGGTTGGGAGTGTCTGGCTGGCCTGATGAAGGCCCATAGGGGGCGGAGCTGGCCCATACCTGGGAGTGTCAACCTCTGCGACACTGTCTGAAGCCCTGTAAGTGGACACTGACCCCCAAGGAAGGGATCCTGGGTGAGGAGGAGGGACCCTTGTTGAAGAATGCCTGCATTTAAGTGGTGGCAAAGGAAGAGGAGCCCACGGGAGTTTACAAGGGGAGGCAACCATCGAGAGGTTTGTTGCTTTAGAAGCCAAGGGGTCTCTGGTGACCTGGGTAGAAGCAGCCCGCCGAGAATGGACTGGACGGAGACGTGGAGGGGACCAAGTTTAGCCGAGGAGGGGGAAGGTGATGGTGAGAGTCTGGAAGCGAGGTTCTTTTCTGTCAGTCTTGGGGTTCTGTTCTGGTCCCTCTGTCACCGGATACTCCTTCCTCCTGCTGCTTTGTCCAGCCCCTCAGGACTTTTCCTTAGGGCTGAGGTGTACTGGTCTATGCTTGCATCATCGATCTCTGCTGACGTCAGCCTAGAGACTTAGGGAAGTTTTAGCTGAAATGAATTAATGACAAAATCCAAATGATATCCCTGAGAGATACGCACTTTTTACTTTCAGAATATTCAGTAAGGGTGTGTAATGTATGGATATAAGGGGATTGCTGCCATCCACGAGGATTTGGCCTCATAACCAAAGTTCAGTCCCTGGAACCTACATGATAGAAAGAACTGATTCCCAACTTGTTCTCGAGCTTTCACGTGTCACTATGCATGTCTGCATGTGAGCAAACACACACAAGATAAATCAATGTGAAAAAGAAGGGATATGCAGCGCTCCCTATTGCCCATATTGCTAAATAAATGTACGCTTCAATGACCAAATATAAGCTGCTGTTAGCGGCCAGTGGTACTGTTAAAATGGTGGATGTGCCCCAGCACTCGGGAGGCAGAGCCAGGCGGATCTCTGTGAGTTCGAGGCCAGCCTGGGCTACCAAGTGAGCTCCAGGAAAGGCGCAAAGCTACACAGAGAAACCCTGTCTCGAAAAACCAAAAAAAAAAAAAAAAAAAAAAAAAAAAAAAATGGTGGATGTGCTGGAGATAGCTCAGGGGTAGAGCATTGCCCCACGTATGTGAGGCCCTGGGCCCAACCCCTAGCACAAAAAGAAAAGTGTGTCCATAGTGGAAGTGGTGTGAAGCAGTTACAGAATTACCTCCACGAGTCCCTCTGTGCCTTCGTCTCCCGCTTAGCAGTGCTTTGAGTAGCATGGAGGGAGAGTTAAGCATTACACATTTTAAACACGAGCTTCCACATTAAATGAGGCTGCGCAGAGAACTACGGTTCCGGGTGTGCCCTCTTCTCCTTCACCACTTTCCTTTCCACACACCAGCTGGAAGTGCTGCTCTCTTCCCTTCTCTTTCTCTTTCCAGAGTAGAAGTCTGTAGTTCTGCAGAGAAATGGTTCTGTTTTGATGGACCAGGTCGCAGCCCAGGGGCCACATAAAGCTCTCGGTGACCATAGGAGAGCACTTACGGTGGTCTTAGACTAAAGAAGTATTTCAGGAGCCTGCTGGGGAGGAGAATGAAACCGAACTGAGATAGTGCAGCCGGGAGCCCGAGCAGCCTACAGCTTACATCAGTAGTAGGCTCTGTTTAACCTCTAACTCAGTGGTTCTCACCCTTCCTCATGCTGCGACCCTTTAATACAGCTGCTCATGCTGTGCTGACCCCCAACCATCAGATTATTTTGTTGCTGCTTCATAACTGTAACTTTGCTATTGTTATGAATCATAATGTGAGTAAATAAATTAAAAAAATAAAAGGGCAAATACCTTGAGGAAAACATGACAGTAAAAAGGCCTGAGAAGCCTTCAGTCCCTGGTCCTGAGCCCCAGCCTGCGTTGGAGATAGCTTGGCTCATACCTCCCCAACCCTTAGCCCCCAAACTGTATTAGCGCCCTGCTGCCTTCATTTCCCTCCTTGCTCACGAAACTGTTAGGAGCATTTCGATGTTAGCGGTGGGTCTCCATCTGGAACCTTTAGCGCACTGAGCTGTGATCGCAGGACTGGGTTTTGCAACTGCATGCTTTTATGTGTGGTCGTTCCTCAGCAGCTGCAATGACTGCAGACATCTGTGTCTGCAGTGGCCTAGGATCTCATGTCCACTTTGCCCAGAGCCGTCCTCTGTCCTTCACAGTTGGCAGCATTGGCAGCCAGCTCATGGACTTGGGGCCTTGTGTTGGCTTCCGACCAGCCAGTGTGGTTCTCCTTTACCCTTTATCTTTTCCCATCTGAGAAGCCTGTTCCCTCAGAGGACTGAAAAAGCAGGAATGGTTGTGTTCTCTCCCTGCCCTCTGTCCTCACTAGATTCCTGACGAGGGCTCAGGGACTGAGCCTTTGTCCCTCGAGTCTTCTAAGCAGTCTTCCCTGTCTGTTCCCTGGAACTTCCTTTCCGAATGTCTGGGTACATGCCGGACTCGGCCCAGCGTGCCTTGCCTTAGTGACTGGGGAACTGTATGATGGCAGGCAGTCTCTCGCCCTACACTCTTGGGACTTCCGTTTTCTTTTCTTTTTGGAAATAGTCTTAGTGTGTAGCCCTTGGCTGGCCTGGAACTCACTGTGTAGACAGACCAGGTTGGCTTCATAGAAATCCACCTGCCTCTGCCTCCCATGTGCTAAGATTAAAGGTGTGCACCACCACACGCAGGCTTTTGTTTACCTTTATTTACTTAAAATTGTATGTATGTGAGGGTTTTCCCTGCACGTACATTTTACACAACATGAGTGTGTACGATGCCCATGGAGGCCAGAAGAGGTCATCATATTCCTTGGAACTGGAGTTACAGAGGATTATGAGCCACAATGTGGGTGCTGGGAACCCTGGGTCTTCTGGAAGAATAGCCAGTGCTCCTAACCACTGAGCCATCTCACCAGCCTCCAATCTTGTTTACCTTTTAAATCAAACTTAAGTGCAAGATAAACATTTCCTTTATTAGTTCCTCCTTTATTGAAAGGAAGTGGCTGGGCCTGGTGGCACACACCTGTAATCCCGGCCTGGGAGAGGCTGAGGAATGAGTTCCAGGCCAATCTGAGATACGGTGTAAGACCCCTGTCTCAAATAAAGTAAAAATAAAATTTAAAAATTACAAGAGGATACAATAGTCCCTTAACACCTACAGGGGATTGGTTCCAGGAGCCCCTGGAGATACCAATCCCATAGATGTTCAAGAGTTTTATATAAAGTGTACAATTTGCATATAAGCTACACACCGTCTATATACTTTAAATCATCTGCGTGTTATGTAGAGTCAGCATTTTTCGGTGCATGGCTGGTTGAATCTGTGGATATAGAACCTGTGGCTATGGAGGCCAACTCTCTAATCATTGTGGGAAAATGAGAAAATACGGTACAATCGAGATATAACTATGTATACACAAAAATAGGCTTTACTCAGTGTTCATTCTTATATGTAGTTCTTAGCTCTGCCTAGTTTATGACTAGGGGTCATATCAGTTGTCCTGTGTAAATTCACTTAAAGGAACTACCAGGTGCCATCTACTGATTCCCGGGCCCCTTGTGTCTTTGTGTGGTCCGAGCATACAGCTTTTAGAAAAGGACAGGTATGCTTGGACCACACAAAGACAAAAGGGGCCAGGGTGCTGCTGGCCAAGCCTTGCCTCCCTCCCTGACGGGTTTGCTTCAGCTGGATTGAGCTGGTAGCTTCAGAGAGTGCAGGACTTGGCTAGAGGCTCCTTTGCCCCTAATGGAGAGAGTCAGAGCCATCGGTGTCCACCAGGGGGTGCTCCAGACTCACCACAGCTAGTCTTGAGACAGACTGCCTTCTTTCTGTCCTGGAGTCTCCCAGTCTTCTTTCTGTCCTGGAGTGTCCCAGCTGTGGGGACAATGTGGTGAAGGCAGGCCTGGCCCAAATAGATTGTGAGCAGAGGAGACGTCGCCCCTGACAGGCACGGGCTGTGATGCTCGAGCTGTTAAACTTCTCAGAGAAACAGCAAGAGAGGCCAAAAGAAAAGCCGGGGCAAGGGGCCTGGGGTCCTCTTCAGGGGTCTTACGTACTGCTCCATCTTCCTCCCAGCAGATCCACAGATGAGCATGGCTGCCACTGCTGCCGTCAGTCCCAGCGACTACCTGCAGCCTGCTGCCGCTACTACCCAGGCAAGTGCGCAGGGGCCAGGGGCCAGAGCCGCGCTGCTGGCTGAAGTGGCTTGTCCACCTCACTCAGGAGCCTGCACTGTCACTGCAAACACCGGGACGGTCCCCTTGTCCTCATTCTCTGAACTAAGACAGCCGCCTGGCTAAGAGCCCGAGGCCAGGGCTGTCAGGAAAGTCCCTGTCGCACAGGCATGTTCCAGGCACCCATGTAGAGCAGGGCATGGCGGTACATGCCTGTAGTCCCAGCTCTGCAGAGGCAGGGACAGAAGGGTCCACTGGGGTCACTGGCCAACTACTCTTGCTCAGCAGATTCAGTGAGAGACCCTGTCGCAAAAAATAAGGTAAGCTGGAGAGATGACTCAGCAGTTAAGAGCACTGGATGCTCTTCCAGAAGACCTGGGTTCAATTCCCAGCGACCACATGGTAGCTCACGACTGTCTGTAACTCCAGTTCCAGAGGATTCGACATCCTCACATAGATGTACATGCAGGCAAAACACCAATGTATGTAAAATAAAATAAATGAATCATTTAAAAATTAAAAAAAGTTAAGGTGAAGGGGCTAGAGAGATGCTCGGTGGTAAAGAGCACTGGCTGCTCTTCCAGAGGACCCAGATTAATTTCTAGAACCCATACGGCAGCTCATAACTCTCCATACTCCAGTCCAAGGGGATCTGACACCCTTCCTGGCCTCTGAGAGCATCAGGCACTTGAGTGGTAGATACACTGACGTACATGTAGGTAAAGCACTCAACACCCAAATAATAAAGAACAAGGTGGAGAGGACTAAGAATCTGAGTAATCCCTGACCTCCACATCCACAGACTCACGAGTACCTACACACCCCTTCACACACATAGATGTGCATGCATGTACATAACACACCAGGACAGAAACAAGCCTGCTGCCCTTGAGAGAGCGGCCCCCTGGGTCCCCTCCCCTCCCCATCCCCCTCCTCTGCCTGCTCTGTGCTAAGTCCACAGAACTCCATCCGAGAGCTGGGCTCTGTCACTGTCCCTGCTAACACTAGCCCAGCCAGGCCAGTGGGGAGACAGCTGTGTCCAGGGCTGCCTCTGGGGCATCTCCTGAGAGGCCTTCCCTGTCTTTTTCCTTCACTCCCTGGAGCAGGAACCACTGCGGGGGTGGGTAGTGGGTGGGTGGGCGGGCGGAGGTGCTGGTGGTGGCCTGCGGGGTGGGAAGAAGATCTCTATGAAGGGTCTAGCCAGTCTCCCCATCTCACTCCTGTCCTCTGCTCATCTTTGCAGGACTCCCAGCCGTCCCCCTTGGCCCTGCTGGCTGCGACATGTAGCAAAATTGGCCCCCCAGCTGTGGAGGCTGCAGTGGCACCTCCTGCGCCCCCCCAGCCCACCCCACGGAAACTGGTCCCCATCAAGCCAGCCCCTCTCCCGCTCAGCCCCAGCAAGAATAGCTTTGGCCTTTTGTCATCTAAAGGAAATATTCTTCAGATTCAGGGCTCCCAGCTGGGTGCCTCCTATCCTGGAGGGCAGTTGGTGTTTGCTATCCAGAACCCCACCGTGATCAACAAAGGGAGCCGGTCAAGTGCAAGTATACAGTACCAAGGGGTCCCTCAGATCCAGGGAAACAGTTCCCAGACCATCCAGGTGCAGCCCAATCTCACCAACCAGATCCAGATCATCCCAGGCACCAACCAAGCCATCATCGCCCCCTCACCCTCCGGCCACAAGCCTGTCCCCATCAAGCCAGCTCCTGTCCAGAAATCAAGTACGACTACCACCACCGCGCAGAGCGGGGCCAACGTGGTGAAGCTGACAGGTGGCGGCGGCAACATGACGCTCACCCTGCCGGTCAACAACCTGGTGAACACCAGTGATGCTGGGACCCCCGCTCAGCTCCTCACCGAGAGCCCCCCCACTCCATTGTCTAAGACTAACAAAAAGGCCAGGAAGAAGAGCCTTCCTGTCTCACAGCCATCAGTGGCTGTGGCCGAGCAAGTGGAGACGGTGCTGATTGAGACCACAGCAGACAACATCATCCAGGCAGGAAACAACCTGCTGATTGTCCAGAGCCCTGGTGGGGGCCAGCCAGCTGTGGTCCAGCAAGTCCAAGTGGTGCCCCCCAAGGCTGAGCAACAGCAGGTGGTGCAGATCCCCCAGCAGGCGCTTCGAGTGGTGCAGGCTGCCTCTGCCACCCTCCCCACCGTTCCCCAGAAGCCCTCCCAGAACTTTCAGATCCAGACAACTGAATCAGCACCAACCCAGGTAGGTACCGCAGGCCCTCTGCCCGGCCTCCCTCTCCTCTGCTCACCCTTTGGCTTGCTTTTGAGACTGAGGCAGATCATCGCCAGATGTGAGGGGAAGTTGGAGTCACCATCATTTGGGGTAGGCAGGAAATGGCTTCTGCCCTGGGGTCTCTTCGGGTCTTAGGCCAAGTAGTTGTGATCTGTAGAAATCAGATGGAACAGGGATATCTAGGCTGTTTTATTCTTTCATTATGGGGTAGCTCTGGGTATAACTAGGGGGTAGATCGGAATAATTTCCATTGTAAGATTAGAACAGTAAGAATGAGAATTCAAGTCAGAACCATAGAATTTGGTATAAAGTAGGAAAGTTCATGAGGAAAAGCTGCTGTCTACTGTTAATGACAAGAAAAATAACAGGCAGGAGCAGCTAGGCTTCTTCCTTTTTTGAGGCAGGGTCTCTCTAGATATCTCAGGTTGGCCTCTACCTCATCAAACTTATAATCCTCCTGCTTCAGCTTCAGTGCTGGGATTACAGTGTGAGCCTGTGAGCCACCGTACTTGCTTCTCTCCACCCGTGCTTATCCTTTTCTTCCCCCCAACCCTGGGAATGGTTCCCTTCTGCTCCGTTCACCTGTGTGAGTGTGTGAGTGGGCGTGAGTGCCAGCGCTTGCCCTCCAGTCTAGATTCCACGTAAGGGAGAAGACGTGTTTCACTTCACAGGAGGCCTCTCCTCCCTGGCTGCCCTCCGACCACACTGCCCGGCCTCTGTTCCGGCCACCCTGGGAAGGGGCTTCCCAGCTGCTGTTTGTGCTGCTGTCAACTCTGGGCTTCCACTTCCCCCTTTGCGGCTGTTCAGCTCTTTTCCTTCGCTGCCAAGCGCCGGCCACTGTGTACTTTTGCAGCCGCCCTGCCCACCACTTTCCAGTCTCTTCTGCTCCTTTCTTGTGTTGCACCGCTCTAAAAGCAGACAGGAGCAGATGACTCAGATACCCTCTCTTGGAGCCTAATGTTGCTGGAGGCAGCCTAGACAGTGAGGAGACTCCAGCAGCCATGGGGCATCCGAGTGCCCCGTTCCCCGGCGTCACTGCTTATGTACAGGGAAATAATGATGAGAAGGAGTGCTCAAAAAAAGTTAAACAATTTAGTTCAGTACAGTGGTTCACACATGTAATCTCAGCATTCAGGAGGCTGAGGCAGGGGAGCGACATGAGTTCAAGTCCAGCCTGGACTACAGTGTGACATTCTGTCTCAAAACACCAAAAAACAAACAAGGACTTAAAACCATAACACCAATTAAGAATTTAGCAGAATTTGTTTTGAAACAGTTTTATGTAGCAGGCTGGCTTTTGAGTTTGCATGCAGCTGATAGTAGTCTTGAACTTCTGACCTTCCTGCCTTCACCTCCTGGGTGCTAGGATTACAGAGGAGTCCACCAGCCTCAATGATTTTAGCAGACTTTAGCAGTGCTCAGCATGGGCTGGAGAGATAGGTTAGTGGTTGAGAGACTGGCTGCTTTTTTCCCCCGAGGACTCAGGTTCGAGTCCCAGCACCCATGTGCTGGCTTACAACCACCTGTAACTCCACTCCCAGAGGATCCAACGACCTCCATCTGCACCAGGCATACACATGATAAACAGACATGCATGTAGGCAAAACACCCACACAATACAATGATAATAATAAAAATCAAACAGTGCTTAGCATCCACTTGGTGCCATCCAAGGGAGAAGAGAGTCCTCTCACCTGACTCTGTATCAGAAACTAGAGAAGAGAATAACAGAAGGTGGGCAGGTTCTCTTTAGTCACTCAGTCAACCTGTTTACTTCCCAAAAGAAAGAACCAAATACAAAACGCTAAGATTTTAAAAAGGGATACATACTAGAAAACCGGGACTGAGACATGACATTTGTGTATTTATTAAGGGATGGCAGGTTTATGTGTTATCAAAAAGTCTTCAGTGATCCAGGAATTAAAAATAACCCCAATTAAAATCACAGCTGATCCAGATGTGGTGGTGCACACCTTTAATCCCAGCACTCAAGAGGCAGAGGCAGGTGGGTCTCTGTTTGAGGCCAGCCTGGTCTACAGAATGAGTTCCAGGACAGCCAAGGCTACACAGAGAAAACAACAACAACACACACACACACACACACGTCACAGCTGAATTTTTTTTTTTACAAAGAAACTTTGTCATAAATTGTCACCATGATCCTCTTCTCACTTCCAAGTGCTTTAATTCTCCCACACGAGCACATTTTCTGTACACACTACAGCGATCTCTCTTGTGAAGTCAGCAGTGAAATGCTGTTGTAATTGGGGGCTCCATTAGGTTTCACTGCGTGTTCTGGTTGGCAATTCTTAAGGACTTGGCCACCTTCCCCCTAGTTGTCGCAGCTCTTTTCATCTGAAACACCTCCTCACACTCAGCTCCGTGGGGCCAGGAATGAAACCCAGGACTGGTGGGTCCTAGGCTCTGCTCTGGAACTACATCCCCAGCTCGCTTGCTTTTTAACTTGACTGTCGTGACCCTGCTGCACTCCAAGGCTGCAGGCTGGTTACTCTGTGGAACATCCTCCGGTTTGTGTTTGTGTGCTGTTTCTTCCCCCGTGGGTGGGTGCAGGCTGTCACGCTTTTGCTCAAGTGTCACAAAGTAGATGTGTGCTCTGTTCTAAGGCAGTGCCAGCTTTCTGTTTGTCCCGTTGCTGGGGATGGTTACAGTGTCAATACCTGACAGATTCCCGAACTTTAATAGTTACTTTTGTGTGTGTGTGGCTGGAGACATCTCCCACCACTGAGTGGGTGAAGCACAGGCTATGCACTCTGGGGACCAGAGTGTGTGTCCCTAGAAGCCACACAAAGCTGGATGCAGTAGCTTGCATCTGCCATGGCAGTGCTCACAGGAGAGAGAGAGATGGGAGGAGACAGGAGAACTACCAGAAGCTCTGTGAGCCAGCCAGCCTGGCATATGCAGCCGTGACCAAGAGGCCCCACCTCCCAGAGGTGGAAGGCAAGGACTCATACCCAAGCTGTCCTGTGACTTCCACAAGTGTGCTTTAGCACACGTGTACCCGTACACACACACACACACACACACACACACACACACACACACACGAGATAAAATTACTTTTCTTTCTCTTTGTATTTCATCAGTATTTTGAAAAGAGACAACATTTTGGGATAAGATGAATATCCTGTTTCTCTTAAAAAATTTTTAGATTATTTTATTTTTTATGTATATGAGTGTTTTGACTGTGTGTATGTCTGGTGCCCAAGGAGGTCAGAAGGGGGCCTCAGATCCTCTAGAACTGGAGTTACAGATGATTGTGAGCTGCCATGTGGATGAGGGGAAACCTGGGTCCTCTGGAAGAGCAGCCGATGCTCCTAGCCACTGAGCCACCCCACCCTCCTTTTTCAAAGATGATTTTGCTATACAGGTTAGGCTGGCCTGGGTGTCACTCTGTAGCCCATACTGGTGGTGTGCTTTTTCTAATTTCCCAGTTTTGAAACTTAACAGTTATCTCTTTCCATGCTAAGCAAAGCAAAGGTTTGGTCATAGGTCAGTAACCAGCTATACCAGGTTAGTGTCCTGTTAAACACTGTCAGTAGTGTCTGAGTTCCTGTTTGGGCTGGTTGGAAGACAGGATGACGGACGGACGGACGGACGGACGGACGGACGGAGGTGTCCCCTTGGACAAGGAGGGCTGTGTGAAGGTGCTGGTGGTGCCATGTCTCTCAGGGCACTCTTCTCTCTGGCCCCTCAGGTTTATATTCGTACACCTTCTGGTGAGGTACAGACAGTCCTCGTCCAGGACAGCCCCCCAGCAACAGCTGCAACCACCTCAACCTCCACCTGTAACAGCCCTGCACCCCGAGCTCCCCATCTGAGTGGTACCAGCAAAAAGCATTCAGCTGCAATTCTCCGAAAAGAGCGACCCCTGCCAAAGATTGCACCTGCCGGGAGCATCATCAGCCTGAACGCCGCACAGCTGGCAGCAGCTGCTCAGGCCATGCAGACCATCAACATCAATGGAGTCCAAGTCCAGGGTGTGCCTGTCACCATCACCAACACCGGCGGTGAGGGAAAGTCCTGCAGCCAGGGTGTCGGCAGCAGGACTTTGTATTCAGCTTGTGGGAATCCTGAGCCAGGCCCCTGGGATTCCCAGTAGCAGCCATGATGAGGTGGATGCTGTCCATCCAAGGTGATGCCCAGTGTTTGCCTGGTCCGCTCCAGCCTCAGGGCACGCACATGTATATCTTCACACCTGATCCTTACAGTGGTATTGTGAGATAATAATTCACATGTCCACATACGGTAACTTCAGATGTTGAATAATGATGGGAGAAAATAGATTGTGTTTAAGTAATATATAAACTCAGATTAATTTGGATGGTCACCTGTCCAGGTCAGGTGACTGTGCCATACCATGTAAAGGAAGTGAAGGAATGATTCCCTTTTTTTTGGTGTGTGTGGGCTGTACATTTCGAGATGGGGTTTCTCTGTGTAGCTCTGGCTATCCTGGAACTCACTCTGTAGACCAGGCTGGCCTTGAACTCCAAGATCCATCAGCCTCTGCCTCTTAAGTGCTAGGTTCAAAGGCTTGTGCCACCACTGCCCAGCTAAGGAAGACTTGTTAAAGAGAAAGGCTGGTGTTGAGGTTGAGCCGCAGAGAAGGGTGTCCTGGACAGCAGGACCAGTTTGTACTGCACATGAGTTCAGTGATGGTGCATGCTGTGAATGAGTCTTGAAAATTAGAGGGAGAGGGACAGGAGACATGGCTCTGTGGTTCAGAGTACTGGCTGCTCTTCCAGAGCCTGGGTTCAATTCCTAGCATCCACATGGTGGCTCATAATAGTCTATAACTAGTCCCATAGCATCTGGTGCCCTCTTCTGGTATATAGATATACATGCATACAAAACACCTCTCTATATAAAATATGGAAATAAATCTTTAAAAAAATAGGGGAGAGGGAGAGCTGAAGCTCCTTGCAGAAGCAGTTTTCATCCTGCACCTGGGAATAAGGCAGCTTTCAAGGTAGTGAGAGTTCATGGCTCTCTTCCTCCCTAATGCATTTTTATGCATTTGGTTTGTCCAATTTTAGGGGACACCAAGAGGGAGGACAAGGTAGCCTAGAGTGATTTCCCATGAATAAAAGTTCTTGGGAGAGTTTCCTGCCAGTATCTCAGAGAGACCTCTGGCTCTCACTCCTCTCCGAGTATCAGCTGCCATGACTCATCCTTAACCTGTGCCGGAGGGAGAGGAGGTCTGGCCTGGGCTTTCTTTCCTGAACCACGTCCTTCTCTTCTTCACAGGCCAGCAGCAGCTGACAGTGCAGAACGTTTCTGGAAACAACCTGACCATTAGTGGGCTGAGCCCCACGCAGATCCAGCTGCAGATGGAGCAGGCCCTCGCAGGAGAGGCCCAGCCCGGGGAGAAGAGGCGGCGCATGGCCTGCACGTGTCCCAACTGCAAGGACGGGGAGAAGAGGTAAGGCACGGCAGGGCAGACCCGCAGCCTGGCAGATGCCCTGCTCCACGGCTGCTCCGGGACAGTGGCAGCTGCCAACTCCTGCCTTCCACCTCTCCTGAGCTCTGACCGACCTCCACGGCCTCTGTCCATTCTCTCCCTTCTTCCCATTTCCTTTCCCTACTCTGAACCCAACCCCCGCAGGTCTGGGGAGCAGGGCAAGAAGAAGCACGTGTGCCACATCCCCGACTGCGGCAAGACCTTCCGGAAGACGTCCTTGCTTCGGGCCCATGTCCGCCTACACACCGGCGAGCGACCCTTTGTCTGCAACTGGTTCTTCTGTGGAAAGAGGTTCACGCGGAGCGATGAGCTCCAGCGACATGCTCGAACCCACACAGGTCAGTTCCCCCACGCCCTTCAGCTGGCCTTGAGCGCCATCACTGCTGGTGCAGGAGCTCTGCAGCCATGCAGGTCACCCCACGAGTTGTTGCCCGTCCAGCGGCAGGTGCTGCACTACACAGCAGTGACAACCTCTTGTCACTTCTGCAGAGCTGGTTACCAAGCACTGAGCTGGCCAACTGTCGTCCTATCAGTAGAGAGGTGGAGGCAGGAGGATGAGAGCCAGCCTGGGTAACCCGAGAGATTGTGTCACAAGTAAAAATAAACCAGAAACACCCAGCGAGCACTGGGGAGGTTTGCCAGGTACTGTGTTTTACAGTTTCAGATAACTTCAGTTAGTCCCAGTCAGCCTCGGAGAGGCTTGGAGGAGCGACTCCTGGTAGACAAGCTGGGTTCCAACCCAAACCCACTTTTTTGTTTGTTTTGTTTTGTTTTGGAGATGGGTTCTGGAGATGTACCAGTTTGTCTTAGGGCTCGGCCTTCTGTGCTTGAAGTACAGGTGGGAATCTTCGTGGACTAAAGCACCTGGCTTGCCAACCCTCTTTGTTTTTTTGGTTGTGGGGCGGGGATGATGACAAGATTCTGCTTGGTGATCCAGGCTGCCCTTGAACTTACAGCGGTCTTGCCTCAGCCTTCCAAGTGTTGGGATTATAGGTGTGAATCACCACATCTAGCTCTTTTTTTTCCTTAAAGACAGGATTTTGTTGTGTAGCCTAGGTTTACGTTAAACTCATGGCACCCCTCTTGTCTCCTAACTGCTGGGATCACAGGCTTGTTCCAACATTCCTGCAGGCTGCCCTGAAAGCAGCCTTGGTATCAGGGTCGCTATCACAGGTCTGTGCTTTAATGTACTAAGGAATACAGGCCAAACTATAGGAAAGGGTCCTAAAGTTGTCCTGGGCATGCCCAGTGTCCACAGGGTACAGTGCCGATACTGCTGTAGTGAAGAATGATGCCCTGAGGAGGTAGGGGATATGTGACCCCAAGTTACAGCTTCCGGCTAGATCATACCTCGTCAGAGGCAGGAGTGCAGATACCCTGACAGCGTGGTCCAGGGTGTCCTCCTGTGAGGAGGGGGTGTTGATCAAAGTTTGAAGTCCAAGGCCCACAGCCCAGAATGAACCAGGTGCACAGAGGCTCCAGGACAAGGGACAAGGACCCGACTGGAGCCGGGTAGGTTAGAAGGGACGGCTGGGGCAGAGAGGTGGGGTCAGTAGACAGCCGTGCCTTGTGAGCGGGATATGCACGTGGCTTTTCCAGGGGCTCTCGCGTGTGCTTCTCCTTGTGGGACTGTGGCGGTGTCTGTACGTAGGCTCTTTGCTAACAGTTCTTTCCTCTTCCCAGGCGACAAGCGCTTTGAGTGTGCCCAGTGTCAGAAGCGCTTCATGAGGAGTGACCACCTCACCAAGCATTACAAGACCCACCTTGTCACGAAGAACTTGTAAGGCCAACTGAGGCAGGAGGCCCTGAAGATGGAATCCCCCATCTGACTGGCCTGGGTCGATGGTGGACGGTGCCCACAGCTGCCCTGGGCGGCCCTCACCCCACTCCTGGTCTGTGGCTGTGTCCCCACAGGGAGGGGCTCTTCTCCTTCCAAAGGCCTTTCCCTTCTCAGCATGAGCTCCTGGCCCGCCCAGGCTATGCACACTGGCCATGCCCAATGAGACGTTCTAAACCAGGACGCGTGGGGACCCTTATTTCCAAAGGAAAAACATGCATTTCACTCCGTCGAGGAGCAAAGTGAGCCCCCGTCCCAACCCATCCCCTGCCCCGACACTGCCGGAGTCCCATTGTGCCATGCCCCCCAATCCTGTGCCTCCTTGTCCCCCTCAATTACCTCCTCCCCTAGGCGCTAGGGACACCCCGGGACCCGGGACCCTGTACCCAGCCTCCCACGGGCACCCCCCTCTGCGGAGGCTGGGGAGGCTGCCTCCACTCCACTGCCCAGCCCTGCCCCGGCTCTCCTGCAGACATTCCAACTTCCTACTCGACAGGCCAGATGCCGGCGGACTGGCCCTCCCACTCCTTCTCTCTGGAGAACGTTGCCTTATACTCAGACTTCAGATAATGAACACTGTGTATGTGTGTGCTTTAAAGACATTTTATTTAATTGCTCCCTTCTTCCTTTCTTGACTAGCCGCCTCCCCCTCGCCTGCGTTCAGTTCAGGGTTTTGGGGGGCAATGCTGAGCATAGGAGTTTTTTTCTCACTAACACTTCTTTTCTAAATGACACAACATTTCAGCTCTGATCTGGACTCCCATGAGAACACCTTCCATTCTGACCCCTCCACGTCCTCTCATCTCATCACCCTACCCGCCCCCGCTCTATTGTGTACAGTGTATATTGTATAATAGACAATTGTGTCTACGACATGTTTTAAAAAACATATTGCTTGTTATTTTTGAGGCTTTTAAATTAAACAAAAATCCAACTTTATTTTTCGTTGTAACTGCTTGAGGATGTTTTATTAATTAAGTGACAGATTTGTTATCCTTTATTAACGATGTATTTTGTTGGTCAGTGCTGGGCTGACAAAAATTTTTCTTGCTAATAAATTTAGTTGCCCGAGGCAAAGTCTGCTCTTGGCAGTTGGGCTCCTTCTGTCCCTTTATTACTTCAGAGGTCTCACAGAGGGGACTCCTGAGGAAGGAGCCACGTGCTCTCAACTTACCCTCCTGGCCCAAAGGAGAGGCGTGCTCAGAGCACCTCTGGGGACCTCCGGAGTCCGGAGACCAACGCAGATGTCTCTGTGTTTTCCTTCCATTGCCCAGTCTTGCCTCAGTCACAGAGACAACTAGGAAGGACCTCCTGAGCTGGCAGACCAACTACTCTATGCCCCAGCCCTGGAGGAAGGCCTTTGCCTCCCAGTGCCTAAGAAGCTAGCAGAGGAGTTAAGAACCTTGGCAGCAGTGGCACACACCTTTAATCCCAGCACTTGGGAGGCAGAGCCAGGTGGATCTCTATGAGTTCGAGGCCAGCCTCGGCTGCAGAGCGAGATCCAGGAAAGGCGCAAAGCTACACGGAGAAACCATCTCACAAAACAAAACAGAAAAAGAACCTTGTCTTACAAGATTGGGTTTGCACAAAACATCGTTCCCATGGAGCGAGAGTTCTGCCCACAGTGGAGGACCAAGCAGGTTCTTCCGGGTCAGCAGCTAGAGGCCCAGCTTTTCCTGCAAGAGCACCCTGGCTAGCCTTGGGTTCTGTTTCTCTTCTGTCCCCTCACCCAGCCCCTCAGAGAGAACAGCTGGTTGGCCGTGTCTCTGGGTTTCAGTGGGGCTGCAGATCTGAAATTGTGTTGGGGACTTTTTCATCTTGACAGAACTACAGAGAAGTCAGGGGTTGGGATTTATTCAGATTTAAAACTGGAGTTAGTGTATAAGCCTCGGGGGCCTGAAGGGTAGCAGCCAGGCTGGAGGAAGAGGCCAGTCTGCCTCAGTAGAAAACTGGATACTTTGTACTTACCCTCCGACCAGCTAGGACTGCAGCTCTGCGAAGTGCCCAGAAGTCTCCCTTTGTCGCCTCCACTAGCCAACAGCTTTTTCCCAGAGCCAGTCAACTCCACATACCTGAAAAATAAAAAGCCACGGGTCTCAGGTGGATCTGGGCTCTCTGCTCCCCCACCCACACCCCAGACAGCGTTTCTCTTTGTGCTGGGATTAAGTTCCCGAGTGCTGGGATTAAAGGCGTGTGCCACCGCTGCCCAGCGGGCTCTCTGCCCTTAATCGCTTCTCTGTCGGCAAAGAGTGACCCTTGCTGCCTATTCTCAAGCCTTTTGGGCATTATTAGACCAATAGCTGGATCAACCCTGGTACAGAAGCCTCATTAGCCCATCGGCCTGCATCTCAGTGTAGCCCTGGCGGCTGGGGAAGGAATCCTGGGTTCTGAATTGCTGTGTTCTGAATCCTGGGTAGTGCAAAGGGGAGCATTAACCAACTGACCTCTTTCTACCACACACTGCCGCAGGCACAAGGCTTACCTGGGGGCCGACTCCAAGGCCTGTACTTTATGCTGAGCTGACGCCGTGGCCCCCTTTGTGAACAAAATGGTGCCAAGCCCCAGCTAGAAGGAGCAGGCAGGCATATGGGAGTTCCTTTCTTGGGGAGACATGCAGATATACAGGCTGTGACATTCTACCCATGCCTCTTGCGGGATGCCTGGGATGTTTTGTTGGTTCAAGATTTATTATTTTAAATTATGTGTAGGTATGTGTGTGTCTGCATATGGTCATGTGTACATGAGGGCATGTGCACTTAGAGGCCAGAGGCATCGGATCCCCTGGAGCTTGAGGTACTGACAAGTTGGGAGCCTGGGAACTGAATCCATGTCCTCTGGAAGAGCAGCAAGTGCTCCAAACCCCTGGGCCACCTCTCCAGCCCCTGGATGCCTGAGTTTTACAAGGTGGAGAATATGTTCTACCTAGCATTGATGAAATCAAGGAATAGAAAGACTCCTACCTGGGAAGATGGATGAGTGGGTAAAGTGTTTGCTGTGTAAGCATAAGGACCTGAGTTCGATCCCACATAAAAACCAGCCTGGGAGGGCTGAAGAAATGGCTCAGTGGTTAAGAGCACTGGCTGCTCTTCCAAAGGACCCAGGTTCAATTCCCAGCACCCACATAGCAGCTTACAACTGTCTGTAACTCCAGTTCCAGAGGACCCGACACCCTCATACAGACATACAAAGCAAGACATTAAAGCACATAAATTAAAAATAAATCATTAAAAAGGCCAGTCCTGGTGGTATGTTTGTTACCCCAGTCCTGGGGGGCAGAGATAGGCAGATCCAAGAGAGAGAACCTGTCTCAAAAAATCAAGGTGGAGATCTCCTAAGTAAAACCATCCAAAGGTGACCCCTGGCCTGTGTATGTTTGCGCTTGTGCAAGCACATGAGTGTACACACACACACACACACACACACACACACACACACACACACACACACCAAAAGTTCAGTTGCAAATGGGCCCTGCATCTGAGAGCTGCATCTGTTGTACCTACTCTTCCCTGAGCAAGAGACCTCCATACTTGAAGGGGCTCTTCTTTTCTTTCTTCCTTTCTTCCTTTCTTTCTTTCTTCCTTACTTCCTTCCTTCCTCCCTCCCTCCCTCCCTCCCTCCCTCCCTCCCTCCCTCTCTCTCTCTCTCTCTCTCTCTCTCTCTCTCTCTCTCTCTCTCTCTCTCTCATTTGTTTTTCAAGACAGGGTTTCTCTGTGTCGCTTTGGAGCCTGTCCTGGAACTCACTCTGTAGCCTAGGCTGACCTCAAACTCACAGAGATCTGCCTGCCTCTGCCTCCTGAGTGCTGGGATTAAAAGCGTGCGTGCGCCGCCGCCGCCGCCGCCGCCGCCCAGCTTAAAGGGGCTCTTGATGACTAGGTTCAAGCCACACCCAGAGGTTTAAGGGGGCCCCTACAACCAATGGCTGTTCCTTTGCCGGGTTCCTTTCTCAGGTCATCTTACCAAAGCTCTCCCTGGAGTCCTGCCTCTGCCCCTCACAGTCAACACTGCAGCTCTTTAGTAGCCCAGACACCAGGATTACCTCCTGGAGAAGCAGCAGGAAAGACCTACTTCCTGAGGGCAAGCCCAAGCAATGTTCCACTTTGTTTTTGTTTCTTTTGGGCTTTCTGAGACCATCTTAGACAGCACTCAAGGGGGTCCTGAACTCAAGACCCTCCAACCTCAGCCTCCTGAGTGTGGGGATTCCAGGCATGAGCCACCACACACAGGGGATTTTGTTTTGCTTTTTTTTCTTCTCCTTTTTTATTTATTTTTATTTTTCAAGACAGGGTTTCTCTGTGTAACAGCCCTAGCTCTCCTGGAACTAGCTCTGTAGCCCAGGCTGGCCTTGAACTCATAGAGATCCTTCTGCTACCTCTGTGGTGCATGCCTTTAATGCCAGCACTCGGAGGCAGAGCCAGGCGGATCGCTGTGAGTTCAAGGCCAGCCTGGTCTACAGAACAAGATCCAGGAGGCACCAAAACTACAGAGACAAAAAGGGCCTATGATACCACTGTTGAGCTTCTTTTTTAAAACATTTATTTATTTTTATTTTATGTGCATAAGTGTTTTGTCTGCATACATATATCTGTAGCACATGTATGCAGTGCCCACAAAAGCCCGAAGAGGGCCCGGCGGCGGCGGTGGTGGCACACGCCTTTAATTCCAGCACTTGGGAGGCAGAGCCAGGCGGATCGCTGTGAGTTCGAGGCCAGCCTGGGCTACCAAGTGAGCTCCAGGAAAGGCGCACAAAACTACGCAGAGAAACCCTGTCTTGAAAAACCAAAAAACAAACAAACAAACAAACAAAAAAACCGGAAGAGGGCGTTGGCTCCCCTGGAACTGGAGTTCCGGACGGTGAGAGCCACCAGGTAGGTGCTGGGAACCTACACCCTGGTTCTATGCAAGGAGCAGCCACTGCTCTCCAGCACCTATTTTTTTTTTTTTTTTTTAATTAGCAAACCTTCCTTCCGACTGTCCCATCTACTTTACAGTTATCTTCTTAGGGCCTTTGTGTATTAGCTACTATTCTTGTCACTGTGAAAATTACCTGAGCTTAAGGGAGGATTAATTTTGGCTCAGGATTTGAGGGAATAGAGTGTGGTCGGGAGGCCAGGGTGGTTGGGTGTGTGGGACGCTGGTCATGCTGAATCTATATTTAGGAAGCAGAACGAGATGAACCTCAGTGCTCAGCTGGTTTCCCTTCCCCACTTTTAGTCAGTCGAGGACCCCAGCCCAGGATGAGTCTTCGTCAGCTCCGCCTCTCTGGGAACATGATTCTTGACCTAGCCAAGTTAGCAAAGGTTGACTACCACCCTTACCAACGGTGATCAAACACGTCACTTACAGCATCCTACCTCTATAATATAAGACGCATCTAATCCATCTCTAGAAGTCTCCGAAGTCTTAACAGTTCTCACAGAGGTCAATGCAGTCCCTCCAGAAGCTCAGGAAACCTCTTTCATTGTGAGCCTCTTCTGAGGGCCACAGGAATATATCATAAGAACTCAGCTGGTTATGGCAAAGTCACTACCTGGAGGGATCAGGGAATTCCTCCAGAGGAAGCCAAATCCCAAGGAGTTTTTGGTGTTACTTGGCTTGTTATATATCAGCTGTCTTCTGTTATGAAAATCATGTGTGCCTTCATAGTTTTCCCAATTGACTTTTCCCTAAGAAGGGCTAACAGTGTGGACTGATCACTCTGGATATACACATTCCAGGTATTTGGAGAACAGCCTCAGGAAAGGTTTCTTCCTTAGCCACTTTCAAGGACTAGCAGTAATAACAGTCCACATGCAAGTCTCCTGATTTAAGGTAAATTCCACAAGGGGACACCGCCTAGGTCAGGTGGACGTTCAGTAATAGCTTTACACAATTTAGCTTGGACCCTCCTTTCTTACAGCCTCACTAACTTTATAGACCGCTAACTCCTTACCTAACCACTTCTAGGAATATTTAGATAACCTTCTGTGCTGACAGCTATGCTCAGCCAGAACCCCAGTTCAAGCCTCCCCGTAATTATCATCATTGGCAGCATCTGGCCGGGTCCATCCCCAGATGGAGGAAAGTACCTTATCAGAGATACCTCTGTACTCTCTAAGAACAGACTTAAGCATCCGGGCTACCAGTTTGAGAAGGCCTGGCGGATGTGCCAATTAAGCTTAACTTCCTCCTTTCCCAAACCTTACCTCTAGTTCCAGATCTCCCTTTAACTATCACCAGAGGCATCTAGCTGTACACAGGTTGCCTAGGGACTGAACACACCTCCCCCCACCCTGCAGAAATATGGCAGAGAGCTTGGACAGATAGGAGCCACAGGAAAAAAGAAGGCAGTTTTATTTTCTCCCATTGACCTAGCACCTCATAGATTTTTAGGAGAAAAGCACAACACAGGCCTGTTTGGTAACTTCAAGACAAAGGGAAAACATAGAAAAGGAATCAACAGTAAACTTCTTAGATGATGGCCAAGGAAGGGAGAGGCCATCAAACCCGGCGATTTTTCCCCATCTCCTCTGGTGTGCATTTGTTTTTATGGAGCCGGCAATGGAATCCGGAGCCTGGTGCATGAGAGACCAGTGCTCTGCCACTGAGCTGCATCCCTAACCCTAAATGAAGACTTTCTTTCCTTTATTCTCTCTTTTTCCCCCTTGGTTTTTTGAGACAGGATTTCTCTGTGTAGCTCTGGCTGTCCCGGAACTTACTCTGTAGCCCAGGCTGGTCTTGAACTCACAGAGATCTTCTTGCCTCGGCCTCCCAGAATGCTGGGATTAAAGGTGTGTGCCACCACCGCCCGGCTGGAAATCTTTCTTTTGAGACAAATTCTTGCTAAGCCCCTCAGGCTGGCCTCAAACTCATGATCCTCCTGCCTCAGCCTCCCAGGTAGCTGGCTCCCAGGCACATTCCATCACACCTGCCCCTCTCAAAGTGGTCTCAAACAAACAAAAATACCCACCCCAAAATTAGGCTCTTGGTTTCACAATGTTGTAAGATAAAAAATTAGAACCAATGGATCTAAAAGGTGGCCTTCACTACCTTCACAGTAGGTCTTCAGCCAGGAGCCCAAGTCTCTGCCAGCTCATCTCTCCGGTTTCTCACTCTCCGCATGGCTCCAAGGTCCCAGGTGCATCTGCTGTTGCCGGCCACCTCCCCTCTTCCTGAACTGTTCCACTGCCAATGTGGCAAATACTCCTTAAGACAAATCTACTGTCGGCTCCCTTGATGAGGCCTTTCTGGACCGACTGTCCCCTGTGGTTCTGTTTTCCTTTGCCTAACCGAAACAGGTTAACCACCCAAGATTCTCTCTGGCTCGTAGATCTGCCGCTGTGAACAGCAACCATGTTATTGCCTTCACTTCAGTATTGTAAGACCTGCTGGCTCAATGCCCGGTCCAAAGGCAGTCTTCAGCAAACGTTTATCGAACAGATAGGATGCAAAAATGCACATCTCAAGATCTCAAGGTACTTTTCCCTTTCCTTTTTTTTTTTTTCTTCTTTTTTTAAAGGCAGGGGTCACTATGTAGCGGAATTGGATCTCAGGATCCTTTCACCTCAGTCTCCCAAGTGCTGGAGTCACAGGTGTGTGGCACCATATCCAGCTGGTGCTCTTGTCTTTGAAGTCTTGGTACCTATGAGACCCCAGCTCCAATGTAACAGTAGCCCGGAGTGGAAGCTGATAAAGAACATGAATGACTACGTGGGACACCTGCAAGGGCCGGAAAACTGTCTCCATCACGTTCATGGGAGAAAACAAGATTGGCACCGAACCTTCCAGCCGGCGAACAACCCATAGACCCATACGGTTAAGGTTCGTCTTTTTTTTTTTTTTTTTTTTGGAGACAGGGTTTTATGGGAGTCCAGGCTAGCCTCACACCTGCTACGTAGCTAAAGCTGGCCTTAACAAGTGCTGAGATGACCTTTAGGCATGCACCACTAATGCCCAGCAAGCTTCGTCTTGATCTGTGTAGCAGACTCCATTGGCTCAAGCTATGACCACACGATGACAGGTCCCCACTGCAGACGCTAGACAGGCCAAGAAGTTCCCCTACCTGGCACAGTCCTAGGTGCCTGACTGCTCTTGTGGCCCCCGTTCCAGAGGCTGGCAGACACCAGGGCTATAGTCATCTCTACCACATCTGCTTCTCAGCCCTACATCCACAGCCTGACATCATTTTGCGGGGACCCGTCCCCCTGTATCCTCGGCTGGCTATTGCTGGCATTGACTAAGAACAATGCCTCCCCCCTACTTAGGAAGGAAAAAAAAATGTGAAAAGGGGGTAATAACCATGATGCAAGAGGCCTGGGAGAGGGACAACCTTCCATCCGTTAGAGCAGTGGCTAGTAAAACTCCACTGCCCAGGGATAGGATGCTCTGAGCCCAGCCCACCCCTTGGGAAAACGAGGTAGGAGTGGACTCCAAGTCATGAGCGAAGGCCATTCTGGTCTGGGGTACTTGGTCCCAATTTCCCCTCTTCTTTCTATTCAGCTGCCTCCCTTCTCACCGAAGAGTCTCCCCCCATGACCTCAGGGCATCTTCCCAGCCCCCAGGGTCCCACCCATCCTCAGGGCCCTCAGCACCTGTGGTGTGTGGTCCACAAGCCGTTTCCACCCGTCCTGCTGCTCTCAAGACACAATCTTCAGCCAGCCTAACCCCTCTTTCTCTGCGTCTTCATCACCTTGCTTCCGAGTCCGGGCCCCAATGCCATGTTTCCTTCCACCGTCTACCAACCTCCGCTGCCAGGAGGTTGCTTCCTGCTCTATGCTCTTCTTCAGGAGCCCTGCCACTTCCTGCAGACCACTCCTCCCCAGCTCCCGGGACTTCGCCCTGCCCCCTGCCTCGGCTGCAGCGGTCCCTATACCTTTAACAAACCTCCACGTGCGTGCTAACGGCGGTGACAGCATTTCCTCGTCTCTGCGCCTCCCGTCCCTGGAGGCGCAGCCCATTGGCTGCTGGCTTCCTCTGTGCTCGTTCGAATTGGTCTCGCTTCAGGAAACTCAAACCAATGAGCTCTCCGCGTCGGTCTCCCCGCTCCGATCCTGGACAGCTATTGGCTGTCCTGGCCCCTGGGCTCCGAGAATTTAGGACTTGTGAGCTTGCCTGGGCCACTAGCAAATTCTTCCCAGGCTAGACACCCAGGCTGAGCAATTGGTTCCGAACCCAGAGGAACCCAGGGCCAGGCGACGCCGGGTCACGTGGCTGGCTGCCTACATGACGTGCGGGCTGCTGAGCGTCACCGTGACGTTCAGGCGACCTTCGAAGTGGCCAGGTTACCTCCGTCACCTGTGTTGGAGTGCCGTCATGGACCTGGGACCGATGCGCAAGAGTTACCGCGGGGACCGAGAGGTGCAGCCGCTGCCGCCGGGGCACGAAAAGGGGGTGCCCCTGAGTCAACTACCAGGGGGTTGGAGGAGCGCCGTGGGGCCTCGGGGGCCACTTATAGGGCAACCGGATTTAGGGATCACCCTGATGGGGAAAAGGGGGTTTCAGAGACAGCAACTGAGGAGGAAAACGTAGGATAAAGGTGTGCTCATAGGCTCCTGTCGCAGTGGTAAGGGGTACTGACTTCAGAACCCACCCATGTTGGAACCCAGCCCTTTTCTGACCATATTACCTTGGGCAATTTATCCTCTCTGGGCCTCAGTTTACTAACCTGTAAAGTGATAATATCTACTTTATAAGGATGCTGCGGATTTAGGGGTTTTCTTTCTTTTTTGTTTTTTGGTTTTTTGTTTGTTGTTTTGTTTTGTTTTTCAGAGACAGGGTTTCTCCGTGTAGTTTTGGTGCCTGTCCTGGGTCTCTGTAAACCAGGCTGGCCTCGAACTCACAGAGATCCGTCTGCCTCTGCCTCCCGAGTGTTGAGATTAAAGGCCTGTGCCACCACCGCCGCCGGGCGATTTAGGGTTTTTCTAATTTTTACTCATTTAGTATGTATGTGTGTGTGGTGTGTAGGTCAGAGGACAAATTTTCAGTTGTTTTTTTTCTTCCACAGTGAAGGTCACCCAGGATTGAACTCAGGTCGTCAGGCTTGGTGGCAGATGCCTTTACCTGCTGAGCCATCTCCACAGCCTGTATTTAGGCATTTGTAAAGAAATTAAAACAGTCACAAAATAAAGAAGGCCGGGTGTCAAGTTCCAGGACAACTAGGGCTGTGACACAGAGAAACCCTGTCTCGAAAACCAATAATAATAAAAATAAAAAGGAAGTGGAGGGTGGGTCTGTCGCTCAGTTGGGAGAGTTCTTTCCTGGGGTGCACAAAGGTTCTGGATTTTATCCTTAGCGCAAAATGAACTAGGCGCGGTGGATCCAACGTTCAGGGTCATTCATTCTTCTGCTACCCAGTGAGTTCAAGGCTAACTTGGACATTCTTAGTTTTTACCACCCTCAGCACCTCCTGGGTCTCTTCCTTTCCCCTCCTCAGGTCAGAGAGATAGATCCGTTTTGGAATTGAGATCTAGAGCTAAGCATTTCTGGAAGTGCTTGACTAAAATGTAGGTTTTCGTGAAACTTAGAACTAAATGATGAGGTGGCCCACAGGAATTTCAGCACCCTCGAACCCTGGTTCATCCCTTTGTGGTTAGGAGATGCAGAAACTTATTGGGCCATTTTATGCCTGTAAATGGGCACAGACCCTACTTCCTGAGGACCGAACCCAGGGCCTTGCGCTTGCTAGGCAAGTGCTCTACCACTGAGCTAAGTCCCCAACCCCGGAGGTGCTTTTTTGTCTCAAGGTCACTGTTACGAAGACTAAATGCATTTACATTTGAAAAGCACCTCCACCCATACCGGACACAGAGTAAGCATTATGTGTTCATTAAATGAAGTCAAACTCTTCTTCCTAGGCATTTGAGGAGGCTCATCTGACCTCTCTGGACCCCATGAAGCAGTTTGCTTCCTGGTTTGAGGAGGCTGTTCAGTGTCCAGACATCGGAGAAGCCAATGCTATGTGTCTGGCTACCTGCACCAGGTAGGCACAGCCGTGGGCCCCTGTGTGGGTGGGTCCAGATGGAGCTTGAGACTTAGGAAGACCGGCCCACACTAAGTGCATTCACCTGTGTGTTTGCAGTTCTGTTATAAAGCCCCAGCTGAGTTACTGATCTCTGAGCCCCAGGAAACCAGCCCTTAACTGGTAAACCAAAAGCCAGCGCACTAAATACACTTCACTGATAAAATGCACTTCCTTATACTTGATGTATCCACTCACGACTCATGACCCTGGTCTCCCTCATGCTCAAGCCCTTTCCCTCTTTTGAAAACCAGCATAGGATTGCCAGTCAGTCCTACCCTTGGAGATCTCTCTCTCTCTCTCTCTCTCTCTCTCTCTCTCTCTCTCTCTCTCTCTCTGCCTCTCTCTTTGGCCTCAAACTCAGCACTGCCTCCGAGTGCTGGAATTAAAGGTGGGCCACCACTGCCCGGCAAGAGATCTCTTATATTAGCCTCTTAATTCAGTTGTTCACGTCCGGTCTTATGAAAGCACCAGGTTTCACCACAGGACTTTGTCACCGGCCTCCGAGTATTACCCAGGGCTCTGAGCGGAGGACCGTCCGTCGTCACCCCTTTTGGGTGATCAGTTGGCTCCGTGCTTTGTTGCCGGCCCGTTCTCTTCCAGTCTTATGTGCTTTTTTCAGAGTTGTTACAGCCAAGTACTAAAGACCGGGTGGCTCAGGCAAGGAAAGTTTACTTTTTACACGTCTGGAGGCCGGAAGTCCAAGAGACTGTCAGGGATGCTGTGTGCCGTACATCCCTCAGGGGGATACTGTTTGATCCACAAGGAGCCCCCAGACAGTGGCACCACATTTGTGCCTCCAGCGCAAATTCCCAAGGGCACTGTGTGATGGTGTTGGACCCCACAGCTTGACTCTCTGCCTCCCCGCTCCCCCCGTCCCCCGGTTCGTGACCATGCGTTTGTTTATGTGATCGCACGATTGATATTTGCCTCACTCAGGGCGTGGCTGAGGGAAGGGGTTGCTCAGGGGTGGGAACACTGGAGTGGGTTCTGACCTGGTGCCCTGCTGTGTGTGCCCCTAGAGATGGAAAACCCTCTGCCCGCATGCTGCTGCTGAAGGGCTTTGGCAAGGATGGCTTCCGCTTCTTCACTAACTACGAGAGCCGGAAGGGAAAAGAGCTGGTGAGGGTTACGTCCTTCCCAGGGCTGACAGGGCTAGCCTCCACCCTGGCTTACACGGTCTTGATTCCTCTCCTGCGTCCATTTCTTCCTCTGCTCAGACTCCTTTCTGCCTCAGGCCTTTGCACTCTGAATGAACGAACCACACCCACCTCCATCATTCGCTCCCCAATCAGCTGCCATTCCTTTCTGTCTCAACCATGCGGTCTCTCATTAGGAAAGCCTTCCTTACCTAACCCGGGTCAGTCCCTGGCACATGGCACTGTTTGCCCGTAGTACACCTCACAGCTTTACTTTGTCTTTTTTTTTTTTTTTTCAGCTTCTGACTGTGCGTTTGTTTATGTGGTGACCTGACTGACATTTGTCATCTCTGTGGAGTAAAGGATGCCACTTTTATTTAATCTGTTTTGTCCCCAACACCTGTTCTAACGTGCACAGGAGTTGGCATTTCATTTATATTTGGTCATGCCACCCTGAGGCGCATTCCACATCACCTCTCAAAGCTCCATGAGTGAGCTGGGTGTGGTGGCTCACACCTTCCAGTATTGAGGAAGCTGAGGCAGGAGGATTAGGCACATTTAAGCCACCCTAGGCTACAGAGTAGGACCCTGTCTCAAAAACAACAAGACCAACACAAACAATAACAAACATATCTAAAACCACAGCTATGGTGATTGGAATGGCCAGGCCTCACACTTCACTCTGGAGTTAAACCGGCTTAAACCAGCTCTACCACTGGTTGTGTACACTTCAGCATGTCACTCTGCCCCTCAGAGCCTGTCTTCAGATCTGTCACGGGGGGTTCACCTTTCAGAGTTTAAATGAGAGGTAACAGTGCACGCATCTGTGGAAAGCCTGTCCTGCCGTCCTCCTACATTCAGGAAGCATCGTTTTCCTGTTCCGGTGGTACCCATGGCTCCTCTCTTGTTTCCAGGACTCCAATCCCTTTGCCTCTCTCGTCTTCTACTGGGAGCCCCTGAACCGGCAGGTGAGTGAGCATCCCCAAGACAACTTCCAGTGGACGGTGTGGGCAGGGGTGAATTTATAAATGAATGTGAGGAGGGTGTCCCCAGACCAGGCACATATTCTGCCTCGGCCTGGGTACTCTGCCTCTCACCCAGCTCTCAGACAGTCTGCTTGGAGCCAAGGGTGTCAGGGCAGCAGAGAGAGAGAACAGGGAGATACGGGGCCTGTGCTGGTGAGGGGGGGTGGTAGGATTAAGCATCACCTAGCCCGGGTCATCCGTGAGCAGGTGCGTGTGGAGGGCCCTGTGAAGAAACTGCCCGAGAAGGAGGCTGAGAACTACTTCCATTCCCGCCCCAAGAGCAGCCAGATTGGGGCTGTGGTCAGTCGCCAGAGTTCTGTGATCCCCGATCGGGAGGTAAGTGGGGCTCCTGCATGATCCTCTTGATTAGTGAGGCGCTGGGCTCCTCCCCAGAGGCTATCTCCAGGAGATGCCAGAGTCCTGTCAATCTAGCAGAGAGGAAAGGATGATGATGTCCCCAGGGGAGAAGAGAAGGAAGACGGAACACAGGCCGCCTCTGTCCGGCCCTCCTGTTGACCATTACCCCAGCTCCCTTGCTCACCTCCGTCCCTCATACCTGGCCTGGGTCCTGCTCCGGAGCCTATGTCCCTAAGTCCTTAGGTGAATCATCACCCACGCCTGGCTCTTTCTCTGTCTTCCCTGAACAGTACCTGAGAAAGAAAAATGAAGAGCTAGAGCAGCTCTACCAGGAACAAGAGGTGCCTAAACCAGAATACTGGTAAGTGATACCTGTGCCTGGTGGACATCCAGAAAGGAAAACAGGGCCCTGCCTGTGGAGTTATAGATCTCCTTCTCCAGGAAGCCCTCGTCAGCTGCATCCTGGAGCCTGCTGCAAGAGAGCTTGGGATGAGAGGGGATGAGGGAACAGTAAACCTCTGTGCTTCTTCCCGTAGGGGTGGCTACATCCTGTACCCCCAGGTGATGGAGTTCTGGCAAGGCCAAACCAACCGCCTGCACGACCGCATTGTCTTCCGCCGAGGCCTGTCAACAGGAGACTCCCCTCTGGGAGCCATGACCCACCGCGGGGAGGAAGACTGGGTATATGAGAGACTTGCACCTTGACTCTGGAATGTTGGGGGATCATCAGCTGAAGGAGAGTGGGGGGGGATCTGCTAAGAGAGGGTGAAGGACTGGGAGCGGGGTCTACCTTTCTCTGCGTGTGAGGGGGCACTTGGGTTTAAACCTAGGACCTTGCTCATGCTAGGCAACACTCTACCACTGAGCTATAGTCCCAGTATTTTTTCTTAACCTTTTATTTTGGGACTAAGTTGCCTAGGCTGGCCTTGAACTCCCTGTGTCTGTATGCCAGACAACCCTCGACGCTGGAACTTTTGAGTCGCGGTGATCTCAGGCTTGAACCACCAGGCCCAGCTCTAGTCCTTACTTTTAAACTGAGCCCTGTTTCCCTTCTCTAAGGGAAGCTTGTATTGAAGTCTCCCCAGGACTCACCCTGTGAGCTCTCGAACTCAGCTGGCATCCAGCAGCTGGAGTAGAGTGTGCTCGTGTCCTGGAGAGTCACAAATGGCCAAGAATCTCGCAATGATCCCCCTTTGCTTTGCTTGTGGTTTTGGGGGGCAGCAGCGGGTATGCCTCAGTTTCCAGCAACAGAATAATCAGGCTGCAGATGTGCGTGGCATACCAGCCTTGGAAAGGAGCCAGGGCCAGTCTACGTTGGCTGTGACTCAGCCAGGATCAGAGAACTGCTATTTGTTCTGGTTGGCCTTGAACTCGTCACTCTGGACACTGTGCTTGTTTTGACCTGATGGGTGTGTGCTTCATCCTCTGTCGCTGACCAGGGCTCCCCCAAGGCAGTCCTTTCTTGTGTCGACCCCCCACTTATGCCTTGGTCCACAAGGACATTGACCCTGTGGCCCCCGGACTGTGACTTTGTCAGTATGTGCAAATGAGTTGTTGAGGAGAACACCTTGTTGTACCCCCTCCTCTTTTAGGGGGTTGTGTGTCCTCAGTTTTTAGTGTGATCTCAGCTGTCATTTCCAACATGCAAGTAAGTGTGTAATAAAAACTTGTTGGTCATGTGTGATATTAATGTTTAACCTGATTTCATTTTGTCGGCCCCCACGAGGAGGCGTATCTCCGCCCACAGGGCAGCTGCGGAGTGAGTGAATCTACAGGACTTTCCTCCTTCCTTGCTTCTGGCCAGACAGGTTGGGTCCAGCAGGGGGAGCCCACTGGCTAGGGTTGACCCTTGCTGGGCAGTGGAGACCAGTTCCAGGCGGCCCCTTCTGCCTCCCCCTTCCTCCGCTTGGGTGGCTTCCCAGTGAAACTGTGGTTGATAACCATGGCCTCTCCCAGCTCCTGCACATATTTGCACTCTCGGTTCCTCCTCCTCCTCCTCCTCCTCTTCCTAGCGGCTCCTGCAAGCTTGCAGCTTCCCAGCTTGGGACTCCCTGGGGCAGCTGGATCTCTGGAGCCAGCCAGGCCTCCAGTTTAGGGGGACATGCACTGTCTCCCTGAAAGATTCCTGCAGAGATCATTCTGGGGCTGTGATGGTGCCTGTAAAAGACTTAGAGACCCGGGACCCCACGGAAGGAAGTGCTTGGGATACAGTTTAGCAGTAGAGTGTGTGTGTGTCGTCTAGCATGTGTAAATTCAATCCTCAGCACTGGGCAGGGGGTTGGGGGTTGTGGAGGGGTGTAATAAGCCAGGTGGTATGGTTCATGCCTGTAATCCCAACACTTGGGAGGCTAGAGCCGGGAGGATTGTAGTCAGTTTGAGGTCAGCCTGGGCTACATAGTGAGTTCCAACTTGGGCTGCGGTGTGAGCTCCTGTCTCAAAAAAGCAAAAACAAACACGAATCTATACCCAGTACCTATCTTCATTCCCTCTCCAGGGTGAGGTAATCTCGGGATGAGCTGATGTGACCCGCAGTATGGGTCTTAGAGGACACCCAGCCCCTAAGCTAATGGGTTGGCTCTCTCCCATTGCTTCCAGAGCTTGCACATTCCCCTTGGTGGCCGTCACCTCCCAGTGGCCTAAGACCTAGACATTGTCCTGTCTCATTCCGCCCCCACCCACCTCCACCCCGTCCCGTTCCGCAGACGATAACTGATTGTTCCTGTCCATACCACTCCAACACACAATCGAAGAGATTTATGAATGGAAGGTACTGGGGGGCAGGGCATCATCATGGTTCACACATACAGGCCAGCTCTCACTTTAACCAAGTGCCTGACTAAGGGCTGGGGATTTCACCTCTCTGACCCTCAGCTAACTCGAAGATGGAGCTGACGGCAGCTGTCTCGGTGATGGGGAGCTGGGGGATGGGGGACTAGGAAGACAGCCTGTTGTAAGCCGCGTGTGTGGTAGCTAACAGCAAGGTTGCAAGACTGGAGACATCTCCACTCTCTGTGGGAGACTTTATGAACTGGGTAACTAGTGAGACCTAGAAAGTTCTGGGGAGAAGGGAGGGTGCAAAAGGCTGAGGCAAAGGCAGGGCCCCGAGTCTATTTTCCATTCAGCCCCCGGTCTGCCTCCCTTATCCCCTGAGCTCCCCTGGCCTGGGCGAGGCACCTGACAAAGGTCTCCTTGTACAGGTCTGTTTGTTTTGGCAATAAACTTCCTCAGCAACAGCTCCCTAGGGTGGGGTGGCCCAGCCGACTTTGAGGAGCTGACCTGGAAGCTGCTGGACCACATAGCTGAGTGGCCACCTTGGTGTTTCCCACCATGAGCTCCAGGGATTTGGCTGGTTTTTGTTATTTTTTGTTTGTTTGTTTTGGTTTTTTTTTTTTTTTTTTTGGCTTTTCGAGACAGGGTTTCTCTGTGTAGCTTTGCAACTTTCCTGGACTCACTCTGTAGACCAGGCTGGACTTGAACTCACAGAGATCCGCCTGCCTCTGCCTCCCGAGTGCTGGGATTAAAGGTGTGCGCCACCACAGCCCGGCTTGGCTGTTTTTGTTTTGTTTTGTTTTATTTTTGTTTTTTCAGTTCTCAGGTCCTGTGGCTTGGGCATGAACCTTAATATTACAGGTGAGAGCTCTCTCCTGCTTCTTAAACTAAAGCAGTGGACATGGTGGCATTCTGTAAGGAAAAGGAAGGAAATCATCTGAGACTCTGAGGCACTTCTGTTATGTTTCCTGAAACAGGGCCTTCCTGTATACTCCAGGCTGACCTATGAATCTACAATCCTCCTGCCTCAGCAAGAGCTGAGATTACAGGGATTTGCCCTTAGACCTGGCTTTACAGAGAAGTCTATGAAATGTCCCCAAGCTCATCAGGCTATTAACTGGTGGCACCAGAATTTAAATCTGGGTCCCAAACTGAACCACCGAGAACTACAGAGACTTTGGGTCCATCACCAACGGTCCACCCCATTCTCTTAGAGCCCCAGGCTCTCTGTTGTGTGTGTGTGGGAGTCTGTCTCCTTCCCTTATCCCCTGCCATATGAAGCCTAGCTTGGTGGCTGAATTACTGACACAGGCCCACACGGTCACACTTGGGGGCCCTTCCTGAGATCTGAAGAGCTCAAAGACTCACTTCACTTGCACAAAGGTAGAGATGTGGCCATCCCCATACATGTGAGGTAAGAGCGTAAATACCTCTGTGTCTGCAGCATTGTTTATTACTAGGTAGAACCTACCATTACTTTTCAAACAAAATTCAAGGCTCCAGGACTGACTTCTGGGGCTGATCCATCTTAAATACTATCTGGGAACGGGTAGAGGAAAACTCCATCCATTCCTCCAGTTTGGACCCTTGGGCTAGTGAGGTTTCTCTTTGGGGTTATGTAATTCAGCACCCACACAAGGGGCAGTCGAGGCAATAACTCAGGGATTTCTGATCTGGCCTTCTGTTGCAGCCCAGGCAGTGCGGTGTCCTTTGCCCCTCCACTCTGGGGAGCAAAGTTCCAGGAAGTTTACTCCTTGAATTAAGAGGTGATCTCAAGTTCAACAACTCCGCCTCTGTCACCAAGGAAACCGCTATCACGTGACTTCTGGAACCTCTGCTCTCCTCGGATTGGTCCGGGGGAACAAGTCACAGGTAGAGAAAGTAGAGGGAACAGCGATCCAAGTTCACCCTTGACCCTGTGCCCAGGGAGAGGGTGGGGTCTGTCAGGCTCCCAGTCTGTTCTCTGCCATGCTGCCTCCCCGTGAGCCAAGCCACTGTGCCAAGGACGGCTGTACTTCTAGGTGGCCATTTTTCATCCTGGACCAGAGTGCCTTTGTATGTGATCATGGGGAGGAGGACCCTGGGATCTCCCAGGCCCTTCATAAATCTGGGGCACATAAATACAAACCTAAGAACCAGGCGATCCTGCCAGCAGGCATCACCTGCCACCATGGCTTCAGCTATGACCAAAGAGGCCAGCGTGGCAAGCTCCTGCCTGAGACCCCACCAGTGGCGGGGAGCAGGGAGGTGCTAGTGTCCTCCTCGGCTGCCTTCATTGTCCTTTGTCCTCCCTGTCATCAAAGAGGTTGGGGTTCTCTGCCAGCATGGCCCGGACTTTTTTCTTCTCCTTAAAGCGGCCCGAGTTGGAGACTTTGACGTGTTTGCCTTTGGTGTTCTTATCCACAATCTTCTCCAGGCGGGTGTTAAAGTCGCTGTGAGGGCCTTCGGCGTCGGGGCCGGGCGGCTCAGCACCTCCCTCCGTTTGGGCGTAGGTGTCAGGAATTTCATAGAGCACTTTGGGGGTGGATTTCTTTTTCCGGAGGAAAGTCAACTTCCACCAGCCGACCTCAGTCATGGCGGTCCCTAAGCCCAGGCCGGGCTTTCTGCTGGACTGAGGGGGAGAGACAAAGGTCAGTGGGTGGAGAGGATGGATACTCGGACCAGCCATCCCTAGGCTTATTCATAGTTACGTGCTGTTTTAAGAGCTGGTTAACGCCTAGAATCCTAGCACCGAGGCTGGGCTGGGAGGGTTGGGAATTGGAGGTTAGCCTGGGCTACATAGTCAGGCCCTGCCTCAAAAATAACAAACAAACAAATAAATATAAAGAAAAATTTGAAAGTAGGACTGAAGGGTTGGGAAACGAGCCTTCAAAGCAGCCATTAACGGGAAAGCCACTGAGCCAGGCAAAGGACAATGTGACAACTCCACCCCATTGCCTTACAATGCTGGAGAGAGAAATCTGAGGCCCTTCCTTCCAAGCCTTCAGGCTACAGGTTAGGGGAACCCCTTACCTAGACACACATAGCCTGGTCTTTGGCACCATGACCAGTCTTTCCCACCTCTGCCCAGTGTGGGCAGGCCATTGACAGGTCACGCCGGCAGAAACCTCCTGGCTGTTTCGCTTGGAACTCGTGACAAAATTAAATAGAATTGGCAATAGTTCCAGACATGTGTCGTTCCCAACGGTGAGGAGCATGGGCCCTTCCTGAGGAGAGGGCTGGGAGCAGCGGTCTAGGACTGGGAAGCTCTGCCTAGACTCTTGGCTTCGGCCAAGTCACTTCTCAGGGCCTCGGGGTCCTTATCCGTCCCATCCAGTCCTAACACTCAGCCCAACCGTGACTGCCTGTCCACACGGGTAGATCAGCTTTGCGAAGTTAAACTTAGGAGACAGAGTAATCATTAGCAGACTGTTCTTTTCCCCACCAGCAAGCTGCCACAGGACAGGTGTTGGAAGGAGAGTTAAAAATTTGCAAGGCAGTCAGGCGGAGCCTGGGAGACGCCATCCTCACAGGCTGTGCTGTCTGAACCCTTCTCTAAGGTGTAAGGTGGGATTTGGGGGTGAAATCCAAGCTTCACAGCTCACAAGCTGTGTGCCCTGACGTGGATCCACCTCTACACAGACCTCATCTTTTATTCATTTCCACAAAGGTACATATGAGCTAGAGGAAAGCCAGGGAATGAAGCGCTCTGGCCACAGAGATGTCTGTAGCATGTGGGGGACGGAAGCCTGGAGGGATTAAATTCTATGAGGGAGCTGAACGACATAAGCAAAGGCCCCTCTGGGCCAGGGAGGTTGGAGGTCTGGTCTTATGACCCTAGGCATGCCCTGGGATAACACTGGGGGAGGGGGGCGTGGAAGCTAACAGACCCCAGAAAGCTGGGTGGCCAGGCAGCCCAGACTTGCGTGTGTTACCTCCTTTAAAAGCCGACGTGGGGGGGGGGAGGGGCTTGGGAGATGGCCAGCACACAAATGCACCCGCCACCAAACCTAAGGGCCTGAGTTCCATCTCTAGAGCCTACACGCTGGAAGAAGAGAATTGATTCTCAAAAGTCCTCTGACTTTGCCAAATAAACCATGGCATGCACCCCTTATGTACACGGAAAAATATTTTTTTGTTTGTTTTTGTTTTTCAAGACAAGGTTTCTCTGTGTAGCCCCGGCTGTCCTGGAACTCGCTCTGTAGACCAGGCTGGCCTCGAACTCACAGAGATCCTTCTGCCTCTGCCTCCCAAGTGCTGGGATTAAAGGCGTCAGAAATGTAATTTTTAAAAAGCTGATGATGGAGGGAGCTGGGAGCATAGTTAAGCGGCAGAGACTTTGCCTAATATAACCAAAACTCTGGGTTTAATCCACAGCACCAAACCCTCCAAATCTTGATGGCCTTCATTACATTTTCTAAAATCACCAGAAAGAAAAAAAATGCAAATTGAGTACCAGTTGGGGTTTTGTTTTTTTTTAATAAGTAGAAGAAATACAGGGTGCTGCTTTCTCTCTTTCTGGCTTTCTGATTTCCATAATTTCCATAATGTATATGGGTATTTGGGGTGAGGGAGCATATCCCATTCAGAAAAAAACAAAAGCAAGACACTGGCCTAGACTGGAAACAAGCTGAGCACCCCTTGCCGCTGCCCCTGTGGTGACTCCTACCCCTTTACACACGCTCCCTACTCCCCCCCACACCCCACCCCCAGCCCAGGAGACTCTTTCCCATTCCTTTGTCCGTGAAGCAGACCCCCGCTGCCCACTCTACCCTCTCAGCTAGTCCGAGTAACAGAAGCTAATGGAGATCTTATGCAGCTCCCACTTAGAGCGGGGTGGGGGGGTGGGGGAGGGACACGCGGCCCTTGGGGAGCAGGGGTGAGGGCTGGAGGGGTACTTCCTGGCACCTGGAGAGTTGAGCGCACCAAGGGACAGCCTGAGAGGTTTGCCTTGGCAGTGTGCCCCTCCTGGGCTTAGCACAGCCTTGCACAGAACTGGGTGTTCCAGAGCGGGTTACTGGAAGGAGCTGGAGGAGGAGGGCAAGGAAGGAGGGACAGGGTGCCCGCTCAGTAGCTGCCCTGTCGACCCACCACTGCCCATCTGGAGCCGCCGGAGACTTGGGGGACTAGCGAGGCGGCTGGCTGATCTAGCTCCTGCATCTACTCAAAGCATCTGACTTCCTAGCTCTATGCGGGAGAGAGGCTTCTGCCCACACCAGTTAAGATGTACCCATTTTAAGAGGTACTATATCTCACTGGGCGGTGGTATTGCATGCCTTTAATCCCAGCATTCAGGAGGCAGAGGCAGGCAGATCTCTGTGAATTCGAGGCCAGCCTGGGCTAAAGAGTGAGTTCCAGGGAAGACTCCAAAGTTACACAGAGAAACCCTGTCTCAAAAAACAAACAAAAAGTACTGTATCTCAAGGTGGCATTCCCAGAGCCTACCTCTCCTTGAAGTTGATGGAGCAACAGGTCACAGGCACTGCTTAGAAGATTGTTAATGGGAACAGCTTAATGCTTGCCTTGGTGTCCTGTGTCCTGGACTTGGACCCTGGACTCTTATGGATGCTTTTGCTGGCCTTCCTGTCCTCTCTGCCCAGGACACCTAAACACCTGAACTAGTGTTTGTCCCTTGAGGCAAGCCTAATACATGGAAATCTGGTTTTGTAAAACAGATTAAGCAGTGGACTATTCTTTCTTTTGCATAATAACTCAGCCTCAACGGTCTTTAGTGCACATAAAAACCAATATAGAATATAGCCTGGCATGGTGGCACCCACATTAAATCCTAGCACTCAGGAGGTGGAGACAGAAGGATCTCTGTGAGTTTAAAGTCAGCTCACTCTACATAGGGAGCTCCAGGTCAGTCAGGACTACATAAAGATATTCTGTCTAGCCCGCAGTGGTGGCGCACGCCTCTAATCCCAGCACTAGAGAGGCAGAGGCAGGTGGATCTCTGTGAGTTTGAGGGCAGCCTGGTTTAAAGAGTGAGTTCCAGGACAGCCAGGGCTACACAGAGAGAAATCCTGTCTTGAAAAACCAAAAAAGGAGAAAGAAAAGAAACTGTCTAAAAACAAACAGGAGCAGGGGGTATGAGCCAAGTGTAGGAGTTTACGCTTGGAATCTCCGACCTCAGACAAGATACACAGTGAATTCAAAGCCAGCCTGATCTACCCAACAAGACTCAAGTTCAGCCTGGTCTCCAAGTGAGACCCTGTCTTAAAAAATGAACAAAATGAACAAACAACAGCAGCAAAAAGTGGCTTGGTGTACAAGCTTCCCAGCTCTCCAGAGTCCTAAAGAATAAAATGTTTCCAGTCACATGCTGGTGCATGATCCTGGAAAGCCGGAGGTTAGGGTGGGGGTGGGGGACTGGACACAGGGACGGACGGACCTGGGAGTGGACACACAGATCTAACATTTGGTGAGACCAGCTGTCTGCGTATACAGGGCCCCGAGATGCCAGCTGGAGGGCTGGTCCCTTGCCCTGGGCCTTGCAGCCGTGGGATGAGGGAAATCAGGTCCCAAGGATGCCAATCCACCTCTGCTGTTTGTGTGGCTTCAGGGCCCATGAAAGGCCTTGTAAGACAACTTGCCACCTCTTGCTTCGGGTGGCTAGCACCATGGCATGCACAGAAGTGCCCAAGACAGGTCCCGTCACCCCAGCTAGAACACTATCTGAAGGGCTTTTCCCGGAGTGGGCCAAGCTCCTTCTGAGCTGGACGAGTTAACCATTGACTGAGTCAGAGGTGGAGGTGCAGGGAAGGAAGGGTATCAGTTCTGCATCGTGGAACCTGCTCCCCCTCCTCTGCAGGGTCCTCAATGGCCCTTGACCACCCTGAAGGAGACTGGGTAGGAAGTGGGCGATGTTTCTACCAGATGGTCCGACACACACAGGTTGTGGGCCGGAGGGGATGGTCTTGAGTGGAATAAGAGTTAATAGTGAAACTTTCTCGGCAGGAATTCTGTTGGAGGCCTGGGCATTCTCCCAGAGGCCCGTGGGGTGAGGCTGGATGAAGACAGGGTCTGCTGGGCTTGTCCACCGTGGAGGCAGGAGGGGGAACCCTGGTCGGGTCACAGTTTCCCCACCCACCAGTCCCTGCTGCCTGTACCTGTAATCCGGACTGCTCTGTGCTGGAGGTGAGACTTTCCCTAGAGGAGCTGAATGTAGGAGCTGCAGGTGAGACTGGAGGAGGAGAGGGTGTCTCCGGGGTGTCACGCTGGCCAGACTCAGCCTGGAGAGGTGGGTAGGAGCAGCTGCAGGGCAGGTGTGAGGGAAACAGGTGCAGGAGGAGCAGGTACCTGCTGGCTGCGCAGGAGCTCCTGGAGTCAAGGTGAACCTGAAACCCGGCCCCTCCCAGCTAAGAAAACAGAAGCAGAGGCCGGCTCAGGCTGATGAATATTCATCAGCCCAGAAATCCAATCCCAGTGCCCCTGCATCCACCCAGAAGCCAGCGTCCTCCTGGGATCACCAGGCTAGAGGACCGAATCTCAAGGGACGTCTGGGATGGGGGAGCCCGGGAGCCTCCTTCCTCAGTTTCCCAGCTCCTCGGGGTCCTGGTTGCACTCTGAGGCCATCGCCAAAGCCACCCCCACCCATTTTATCTTCCAAAGAGGTTCAGACCCCTCTCCAGCTCCGGCCACCCCCTGGATGTTGCCAGGGCACTACAGAGAAAGGGTTAAGGGCCCGCTGCTCCCAGAGCGGGCTGGGCATCCCAGCTTCCTTTGAACTCCCTGAGTTGAAACCAGCCTCTTGTTGAACTGGTTGGCAGACCGGTTCCCAGGCTGTCGGCTCTTCCCCCACCCAGAGCTCATCTCCAGGCAGGGGGACTGGGATTCCCCCCTTAACCTGAAGGCCCCCCGGAGATCTCACTGGAGGAAAACGGGGTAGCCTGGTGTGTGGGCAAGGCTCTTTAGACCCCTCACATAGCCTCCTCCTGCTAAGAGGTGATTTGGGGGGAGGGGGCTTAAAATAATATGCCAAAGCCAGGTGCAGTGTAACCCTAGCACTCGGGAGGCTGAGGCAGGAAAATCATGAGTTTGAGGCTAGCCTGGGCTACATAGAGAACTCTTTCTCAGAATGCTGAAATTGCACGAAGAATCTCCTATGGGCAGAGGGTTTCTGCATAAGCGTCAACTTTTCTCAGACTCCCAAAGAGAAAGTGGAGGTGGAGGAGGAGGAAGAAGAGGAGGAGGGGAGAAAGGAGGAGGAGGAGGGGAGAGAGGAGGAGGGGAGAAAGGAGGAGGAGGTGGTAGGTATAGGTAAACAGAAAGGTAGAATGTGTGTGTACACAGCCACCTCCCACAAACCCACCTCAGCCTGGCAGCTGGCCTTGGGGAATGCTGTTGGGTAGTTGTCCTGAGGCATATCCTTCAGATGGGCATCTCTCCAGGGTAAGAAGCAGCTGCCGCACAGCCAGGGTTCTGGAAGCTTCTTGTCCCTAACATACTCAGAGCTGCCTTCCTTCCTCTCTGGACTGGGTATGTGTGCCCGGCACAGAGCAAGGCACTGGGGCCAAAAACGGCCCAGAAGTCCCTGTTTCCCTGGCTCTCTCCCCACAGCGTTTGACTCTAACTAGCCAACTCTCAAGTCTTCCCCATCATAAACATATCATAAACAACCTTGTTTCTTTATTCCTCTCTATCCTAATAGCCCACCCCCCCCAATCCTAGAGAACCTTTGGATGGACAGACCTTCAAAGGCTTCCCATCCCATGGCCCACACTGGAGTTCCCTCATCCCTGGCTCTCTTAGGAGGCAACCTCCATAGCAGTGGCTCTCAACCTGTGGGTCACGACCCCTTTGAGGGTCACATACCAGATATTTACATTACAATTCATAACAGTAGCAAATTCTTTTTTGTTTTGTTTTGTTTTGTTTTTGTTTTTGTTTTTCGAGACAGGGTTTCTCTGTAGCTTTGGAGCCTGTCCTGGAACTCACTCTGTAGACCAGGCTGGCCTCGAACTCACAGAGATCTGCCTGCCTCTGCCTCCCAGTGCTGGAACTAAAGGCATGCGCCACCACATCCAGCAACAGTAGCAAAATTACAGTTATGAAGTAGCAATGAAAATAATGTTATTGGGGGACTGTAGAGATGGCTCAGCGGTTAAGAACACCGACTGCTGTTCCAGAGGTCCTGAGTTCAATTCCCAGCAACCACATGGTGGCTCACAACCATCTGTAGTGAGATCTGGCGCCCTCTTCTGTATACATAATGAATAAATAAATCTTTAAAAGAAAATAATTTTATTGTTGGGGGTCACCACAACATGAGGAATGTCGCGGCATTAGGAAGGTTGAGACTATATAGCCTTCTAGACTCTTCTTCCCGCCCAACTCTCCTGAACCCAAGCTCTTCTTTGGGGGCCTATATGGGAGCAGAAGGTGCTTAGGAAGGTGAATTCAGGAACACTGGCTATGCTCTGAGCTAGGAATAGCTTCCTTACACACTCAGTTTTCCAAACCAAACTCCTATTCATCCCTCAAAACATGAACTAATAATTATTACACCTCCCATAACAGCAAGGGTTTTCTTGTTCTCCATAGAAGTTGCTCTTATATTTTCGTTGAGTAAGATATAGATGCCATGACTGATTTATGTATACATGCATATGCACGCATACAGATAAATAGAATATAATGAGATGCTCTAATGCTGGGCTCTTTTATAGACTCTTGGCTCCTTAAACCCAGAAAGACATACCACCAATAACAGCAATACAGTTGCTACATAGTAGGATTTTATTTATTTATTTATTATTATTATTATTAATGTATTTATTTATTGGTTTTTTAAGACAGGATTTCTCTGCATAGCCCTGGCTGTCCTGGAACTCACTCTGTAGACCAGGCTGGCCTCGAACTCACAGAGATCGATCTGCCCCTGCCTCCCGAGTGCTGGGATTAAAGGCGTACGCCACTATGCCTGGCACTTAGTAGGACTTTAAAACCGCTGCTGAGAAAAGCATCACTGATGTTATCTACAGCAGCTTTCCAGCAGCCACGTGCCCAGCGCTGCTCTCCCTGGAGCATCTAGGTATGTGAGGAGGAGAGCCTGTATACGACCTCTGAAGTTCCAGCTACACAACTGGCTTCCTCTTGGCTTAGCTTGTGTGTGTGTGTGTGTGTGTGTGTGTGTGTGTGTGTGTGTGTATGTGTGTGTGTGTGTGTACACATGCACGTGTACATGTGGTGGGAGTTTGAGGAAGTTATTTTGCAAGGTCTCCCTGTCTCTAGGGCAAGGCACACACCATTGATTGTCTTAGTAAGGTATTCATGGCTTCCTAGGCAGGTCACTTTCAGCTATCCCAGGCTGTCTGTCAGAAGCTGAAAACTGACGGCAGTTCAGTTGATCGGGAGACCGTGGGGGAATGACGAGGTGTGCTTTGGCTTGTGGACGGTCTCCCAAAGTCACCTCACCACTTCCCATCCGCACAGAAGGGGTTTGTCCTGAAGTTCTTCCTTCTCCCCGCCTCTGTGGTGTTTGAGTCACAGTAGAGGAACAGAACCCCGTTCTTTCGGCTCCACAGCGAAGATGGAGCCCCTCATGAGAACTTCAGTGGCGGGCCTGCCTGTGGCCTACCCCTAGTCAATGCCACCAGGACAGGTGCAGGCCCAACCTGTGGCCTTCACACATCTATTCTGGGAGGTGCGACTTGGAGTTCTGGACATCACTGCTCTCTTTTATTGCTGTGTTTTAAAAAAATGGCATTTTTAAAAGCATATCTTCAAAAACTAGGCTCAAGTATGATGCACCACACACAGCCTGTGGTGTGTGTGTTTAGAAATGTGTCCTTGCTGGGCTTAAGTTTCACCCATGAGAGAACTGAGGACCTCGGCGTCCTGTTGGGGCACACAGCCACCGACCCCCATTAGATCCCAAATCTAGCCAAGTCAGACATAGACTTCCCGTTGTCCTGAGCTCTGCCCAGGGAACAGAAATTGTTTCCAGGGGTAGTTTATAAGATAGAGAGGAGAAGGGAGCTGTACCCTTAACATTGCCCTTCTGGGACACTGGAGCCCCTGAGAGCGTGTAGGGCCTGGTCCATGTGACCAACAGCAGAAGGCGAAAGAGACCAGATCCTGAGCCTTAGCCTAGCCCATGTCACAAGCACAGAGGGCAAAGATCAGTATCTGATGGGCCACACCAGGGGCAAGAGGTTTTTTTTTTTTTTTTTTTTTTTTCAGGAGGTATAGGGATCTCAGCAGTCAACACACATGAGGACCAGGCTCAAGTACCCTTCCAGATGCCTCCCACTCCTCAAGTGAGAATTTGGATCCTCTCACCACCTCACAGCTCACAGGTGGAGCCTCTTAGTGGGCATACTGATGGTATACTGATGATATATTGGTATATATATCATATATATATATATATATATATATATATATATATATCCGTATATACATGCCCTCAACAACATTTTTTTCATACTAGGGATTGAATCTAGGACCTCTGCTGCTGGGCAGGGTCCCCAGTACTGTTCTTTTGGTTGTTGATTTTGTTATTGTTGCTTTGGTTTTAGTGTTTGAAACCCAGAATGTTTGTTTTGTGACCGATCATCAAAACCCTCAAGATGAAGCCGATGCTGCAATGGTGGCCCTCTTGGGTTTAGGTGTTGGTCCTTCACGAGTCCACGTCTGAATCTGTGACAGTCTTGGGGTGCCTCAAGTCTCCAGTCCCCGTGGTGTTTGGTTTCTTAGTCTTGGCTCTCCAGTTACACTTTCTCTCTCTCTCTCTCTCTCTCTCTCTCTCTCTCTCTCTCTCTCTCTCTCTCTCTCTGGTTTGGTTTGGTTTTTCAAGACAGGGTTTCTCTGTGTAGCTTTGCACCTTTCCTGGATCACGCTCTGTAGACCAGGCTGGCCTCGAACTCACAGAGATCCGCCTGCCTCTGCCTTCCGAGTGCTGGGATTAAAGGTGTGCGCCACCACCGCCCGGCTACACTTTCTCTCATACTTGGCAGGGGACCCCTATCTGCCGCAGGTTGCCTTCTGAAAGTGGGGGCCTCAGAGCACCTGACAATGATTGTGGCTTTTTTCCATGCTCCCCAAAAGATGTTCTTATTCATCTTCCTTCTGCTGCCGAGTCCAGAAGAGAACGCATTCCTGCCGTCTTGTCTTTTTTCTTTCTTTCGTTTTATGTTTTATTTAAAGATATGCTCTCACTAAATTGCACGGGCTGACTGTAACTCTTTTAGTAGCCTAGGTGAGCCTTGAACTTCTCTCAGCCCTCAGAGAAGCTAGGATTATAGGCGTGTGCCACCAGCCTGGCTTCTGCTTGCATTTTGCCCAACTGTTACCCTTTGTATTGACCATCTATGGCCATCACGAGGAGGTCCTCCCAAACTTACCAGCATGTGACATCATAAATTGATTCTCCCATAGTGATGGAGATCACAAGTACGAACCAGATCAAGAGGGCCAGATCAAGGCAGGATCATGGTTCCTCATTGGGAGCTCTGCTCCCAGCTTCATTCAGCTTTGGTGACTGACACTCAGCTTGCCTGGGCTGGGGCCACTCATACCTCTGCCTCCTTCGCTCTTACTATGCAGCTGAAGCTGCCCTGAGCTCTTGCCTCCATCCCCCAAATGCCAGGATGGTGGACTTGTACCACTGTACCCTCATGCCACCCTTTTTCTGTGTATCTGTGTATCTCAGCTCCCTCTGCCTTGCTCCTTAGAGAACACCCAGGATGGCCATCAGGGCTCACCACAGTGAGCCCAGGTTATCTCTTCATCAGAAGATCCAGCCTAACACTCCTCCTTCCAAATAAGGTCACTAGGGCTTGCTCCAGGACCTTAAGGGAGATATCTTTGGGGTCACTTCTCAGTGTGCCCTATCTTTCATTCTGCAGACTCACTCTGCATTTTCAGGCTGTGGCAGAAACTGTGCCTTGAGGTCCTCTACGGAGGAAGGACTTACTGATAAGCCTGGGAGTGGCTAGCAGCTGGCAAACAGCTAAGACTCCTTTGGGGTCTTTCTTAGCCCCAGGAAGCACTTGGCCAAAGGCCATGCTCTTCTGGGAACACTTGTGTCTAGAGAAAAAATAAACCCAGTTACTTTGTCCCCACAAAGGACACTCTGAGGGGTGATACTCACCCAGAGCTCCCCTGCCCCCACCTGCAGCCCACCACTGTGAGACTGGCAGTCCCTATGGCCAGACCTGGAGGCACACGCCTCTAATCCTACCACTCAGGAGGCTGAGAAAATACTGCTGAATGTTTAGGCTAGGGTAGCCTGGGCTACATAGCAAGATTCTGTCTCAAACAAATAACAACAACAATAACAAACCAAAGGGGGGCGGGAATGAAGATCCAGCCGGCCATGGTAGTGAAGACCTGTAATTCAAGTGCTTGGGAGGTAGAGGGAAGCCCAGGACTCCAAGAATCAGCCTCAGAGCCAGTGTTGTGGGCACATGCCCCTAACTCCCACTCTTAAGTGGCAGAGTTAGGTGGATATCTACGTAGTAAGACCTTGTCTCAAAAAAAAAAAAAAAAAATCACCCTCAGAGGCTGGAGAGATGGCCTAGAGGTTAAGAACACTGGCAGCTCTCCCAGAGGACCCCGGTTTGGTTCCCAGCACCCACAAGCAGCTCATAACATCATAACAGCCTGTAACTCCATGTCCAGTGGATCAGACGCCCTCTCTGGCCTCTGAGAGCACTGCATGCATTCAATGCACAGACATTCATGCAGACAAAGCACCCAGACACAATACACAGAAAATTTAAAAATAATTTAAAACAAAATCATCCCCAGATAGGTAAGGTTTGAGACCTGCCCAGGTGAACTACTCAAGACCCTGTTTCAAAAAGCAAAATAGCAAAAACTCGCCAGGCAGTGGTGGTGCACTGTATTTAGTTAGGATGTAGTCACACCACTTTAGATAGGCCCTAAATCCAAAGCCTGGCCTCCCTGTGGGAGGATGAGACACAGAGGCACACAGAAAGTCTACCACACACGATAAGAATGACAGAGACTGGCATTCCTCAAGGCCAGGAGCAAGGCCCACTGGCCACTGCCAGAGACAGGGAAGCACAGACAAATTGTCACCCAGGAACCTGCCTGGATTTCAGCGTTCAGATTTGTGATAATCTGCCACAGCACCGGTAAAACAAACTATACACCCAGTTTCTTATAAGGTTGGACATCTCACTTAAGTGCTTTTTGGCCATTTGGGCTTCATGTTCATAGAAATGGTCCTTTTTGGATGTAAAAAATTCTCACTGGATCCACAGGGGTAGGGGGAGGAAACTCATTTACAGATAGTTAGATCTTTTGGACAACTGATAGTCTTCCAGGGACCTGCTGCCCTCTAGGTGGGATCAACTGTCCACAGGATTCAATTCCAACCCAGTTGTGGACCTGAGGGCTCCTCTTCACGATCCATCCTTGCCAACTTCTCCGACCTCACTTCTCTCCACTCTGTGTGTGAACGATTGTGCTCCTCTGGGTGAGAGTTCAGTTATCTACTCCCCTTGCGCTCTGAGCATGCGCGCTAATTGGTTCATAGGGGGTTATTTAAGCACTTTTGATAGATGAACACAGCCCTGGTCTCCAGGGAGGTTTCATGGGATGCAGAGTGGGGCAGGCCGTCACACCACACGCTGGATTTTTTCCAACACTACAGCTGTGTCTTTGAGTTAAGGGCGCCAGCACTGGGCCTGCATGGGAATGGAGACTGATAAAGGGTGCTTTAATCATGGACTTAGTCTTCTGTCTCTTGGTAGATTAGATCCACTCCCCTGTCGCAGCAAAGGTGCAGAAATAAACACAGTGGTGTACCTGAGAGATGACACAGAGGGCCAAGTTCATGAGGCCACCTAAGGATAAAAGTGAGGGAGGGGATGGAGGGCATGGCCAACCAAGAAGGGTACAGTCGGTAGCCCTGACGACAAATGGCAGAGTCTGTGTGACCTTTGGACCTATGGACTTTCATGGACCTATGCTTAACCTGGGAAGCCAGCCAGCCCTAATTTCTTCCAATGTCCCCTTACTTGACTCCCAAGGGGCTCAAGAGGGAGTTGGCTTCATATCCTGACCTGCAAAGGGGGGGGGGGAGGAGCTGGGGACCTTGAAGTCCTTTCCCCTAGAACATGAATCACAACCACAGCATCATTAATACCTCCCTGTGGACAGCACACCGTTCATCCTTCCTTTTAGTATAAGCCACTGTCACTGCATGGCAGATAGCTGTCAGGTACCGGGTCACAGAGATGAGCCAGTCTGTAAACTCTCCCACAGGGCGCTCACAAATCAGCTGAGGGATAAACTGAAAACAGTAAGAACACAGAGGTACACCCCAAACAGCAAAATGTCCAGTTGGGGCTTCCAGGGAGCTTCTCTGTGGGAGCCCACAGGGTTTCCTAGTGAGATCTGAGCTTGCTTCCACAGCAGGGCTGCATTAGGGGATGGCTGGACCACGTGCATGGTCACCAGGTGTCTGGGATGGTCTACACTTGGCTGTGCTGGGGGAGGTCTTTTGCCTCTCCTCTTGGCATTCCTTTAAAGAGCCCTTTAGTGGAGATGGAAGGGGCCAGTCGGTTAGGATGCAGGCCCTCCCGAGCTATCCTGTGTTTCTATCTGTTTCTCCTATATATACTTCTACCTACAAATTTCTCACTTCTCCCTCCTCAAGAGTACCCTGGGGGAAAAAGAGGAAACAGGTCTCTCTCTCTCTCTCTTCCTCAGATGCGCGTGCGTGTGCACACACACACACACCAATGTTCAGATCATAAAGTAATCCACATAGGATGCATATAAAGGTCATTTGGATGTCAAAGGTAATGCCTCGTTTTATGAGTATTTCAAGATAAGCCATGGGCACTGGTCCAAAACTGGGTGTGGCTAAGAAAGGACTTTGTACGGGAGAAGGAACTTCAGGAGTGAGAGAACACCGAGTCTAACCTAACAACTAGGGAGAAAGTGGAAATCAGTCTGAAGACCGCTGAAGGACGGATAGGGGCTGGCGGTGGCTGAGCCAGCGGGGCAGGCAGGGGTAGGCACAGGTGTGTCACACAGAGAACAGGGATGGAAGCTGAGCAGCTTGACATGACGGGGGCGGGGGGGGGGGTGAGTCACAACCCCACCAGCAGCATTTGTATTGATGTTGGATAAGTAACAATCGGAGCGTCGGATCCCTTGCCTTCAACTTGGCAAATAATCGCATCCACACCATGAGTTGTTACAAGGATCAAATTAGAGATAGCTTGTAAAACAGCTCTACCCTGGCAGGTGGTTATCACTTAATAATCAAGCTAACAATAACAGAGGGCAGGGCAGTCCGCAGGCGTGGCACCTGCACCGGGGCTCTGGGCTTCCCCGGGGCGAAGCCTGCCCCGCAATGGCTCTGTCGCTTTTTTCATCTCCAGGCATGTACCCTTCCCCCCACTCCTCTAAATCAGCAGAGACTCGTGATCAGAAACCTCCCGTCTCCTCTCCTTGCTGGGATCCCAACAATCGAAGTCCCCCCAAGTCGGCAGAGTTAATGACTTGGATAACCTGGTCATTGAGTCTGCCCGGAGACCTCAAGTGCCTTGTGAGCTTGGAAAAGCGCAGAATGCCACCAAAACACCACCTGCCTATGGTCTCTGGGCTGGTTTCCCCCAGGGTCAGTAGCTGAGGACAACATGAGTCATCCCGGAAGCTGTAGGTGACGGGGAAGGACTGGTGGTCTCTGTTTCACCGAATCACCAGGGCTGGGTCTACCAGACTGGCCTTGCCCTGCCATGCCCTGCCTGTTGGTTCAAGGAGGAGAGATAAACTTGGAGGGTGTGGCGGTGCCAGGCTTCTTGGGGATGTCCCAGGGAACTTGCAGCACACGATTTGAACCCAGTAAGTGTTTGTTTAATCATAGGGGAGTTCTAGCAATGCCTGAGTCAGGATTCTGAGGTGGGAGCCAAGTTCCTGTGAGAGCCCTGAAGAGGCCCTTAGTTCTCTCTCCCCTGTGGACTGTTTCCAGGGACGCCTGTTGACTTAGTCAATAGTAATAATGATTGTATATGATATTTTATTTATGTATAGTTCACAAAGTATGAGATTACATATCTATACCATGTTGTCAACTATAAAAAGTTCTGAACATTTCAAAGATATTTTTATTATTTTTATTTTAGGTGTGTGAATGTTTTGCCTGTGTGAATGTCTGTGTACCGTGTATGTGTGTGTGTGTGTGTGTGTGTGTGTGTGTGTGTGTGTCTGATGCTCATGGAAGCCAGAAGAGGGTGTGAGACTCCCCTGAAACTGGAGTTACAGGTGGTTGTGAGTGGCTGCATTTGAACTCAGGTCCTTTGGAAGAGCAGCCAGTGCTCTTAACTTTCTCTCCCTCCCTCTCCCTCCCTCTCCCTCCCTCTCCCTCCCTCTCCCTCCCTCTCCCTCCCTCTCCCTCCCTCTCCCTCCCTCTCCTCCCCTCTTCCTCCCTCTTCCTCCCTCTTCTTCCCTCTTCTTCCCTCTCCCCTCTTCTCCCCTCCTCTCCCCTTTTGAGACTGGGTCTGTATATCCCAGGATGACCTTGAACATCTGAGCCTCCTGCCTCTACCTCCCAAGTGCTGGGATTACAGATACATGCCGTGCCACCATTTCTGGTCCTGTGTGATGCTGGGGATAGAACCCAGGAGTTCATCGTCCCAGGCAAACACTCTACCAGCTCTGCCCTGGGTTCTGCACCCTTAGTGTGTTTATTTATTTAAGCCTCTAAACAAATACCCTGAGATAGGCTAAGTGTTATCTCTACGTGGCGAGAACTGTGGCTATTGGAGAAGTGTGGAAACTGTCCAAAATCTCACAGGGCCAGAATCTAGGTCCACCCAGTCCTGTATCAGACCAGGCCGTTCAGTCCAGAATCTACTAAACCCTGGGTGTCGTGTTGCCTTGGGGTGAGTGAAGAAGGAAGACAGCATTTAGGAAGCCGTACCCGGATCTGTGAGGTTCCTGGGCCCTTCACCTCACCCTCTCTCTTCACTCTACCCACTTCTTGTCCAGCTCTGCAGCGTTCCCTGGAATGAAGCTGCCACCGAACCTCGATGATGACTTTATTATGACTCTCCAGGCTGTCCTTCTGTCTGGCCTGGTCACTGTCTGCAGTCCTAATCACAGACCCAAGTGTCTTCTGCACACTTTCCACTTGATGGTTTCCCAGCAGTGCCAGCTTCACAAGTTCAAGGCCCCTCTTCTCCAACACATGCTCAGCCTGCTGCGTCACTGTCGCAGGTGGCGGGATTCCCACTCGACACTTGAGTGTCTTCTTGTTTTGTTTGTTTGTTGAGACAGGGTTTCTCTGTGTAGCCCTTGCTGTCCTGGATCTCGCTCTGTAGACCAGGCTGGCCTTGAACTCACAAAGATCCGCCTGCCTCTGCCTCCCAAGTGCTGGCATTAAAGGTGTGCGCCACCACCACCCGGCTTGATCATCATTTTGATGTCTGTCTCCTCACCCACTCAGCCAATCTATTGCCAAGTCCTGTCCATTTTCTTCTTAAACATCTTTCAGATTCTGCCCATCTCCTCCCCACACCTTCTGCCCTAGGTCAGGCTCCAACCACTGCATTTCAGGCTCCTTCTAGTTGCTTGGTCTCCAGTCTTATCTCCCGTAAACCCATCCTTATAACTAATATGTGCATGTCCTTCCGTGGTTCCTCTTTGTCTGCAGGGGCGAAGTCCAAGTTCCTTATTTGATATGACCCTTGCCTTTTACAACCTCCTCTCAGGTCATTCCCTGCTTAAGCCTTTTACTGCATAGCGTGGGCCTAAGATGAGCCATAGGTAGGAGACCTGTATAGTGTCCTCTTGAAATCGGTTGTAATTTTTAAGAAAATAATGTATTTAACTTTATTTTATGTGCATTGGTGTGAGGGTGTCAGATGCCCTAGAACTGGAGTTACAGACAGCTGTGAGCTGTCATGTGGGTGTTGGGAACTGAACCAGGGACCTCTGGAAGAGCAGCCAGTGCTCTTAACCTCTGAGCCATCTCTCCAGCCTGTAATTTTTAAACAAGGAATCTCGCATTCCACTTCGCGTTGGACCACGCATATGCTGCGAGTCTTCTCTCGCAGTTTGTGGCCTGTACAGTTTTTGTTCCGTCTCTTCCTTCTTCAGCTTTTACTCTAATACTCAGTGTCAATGTTGCTCCCTCCCCCGTCCCTGATCTCCCAACAAGAATCGGGTACTTGAAACCCATGCCTATCACATAAACAAAATGGAAGGACAAAGTGTGAAAAGCGCCTGCGATCTTCTATAGGTGGTAAACCTAGGAGGAAAAGTGGGGTGAAAGGAATTTCAACTTCTTTCGAAAACGCTATCTGGACGGCGCTAGGACCCTGTCCGCGGACGTGTTCGTTCTCCAGCAGGGGGCTCTGCGCTCGGCACGGGAGGAAGCCGCCCATGCCGGCTCTTGGGCGCCCCCTACCGCCACCGCGCAAGCGCTACAGCCCGTCCAGACGCTCACGGGCCCCGAGCCCGCCTCTCGTCTCCCATTGGCTATCCGCTATTCTCCCGCCCCCCCCGATACTCAGCCATTCAGAACTTCATGGTGGGCGGGGCTTTCGGAGGGGGGCGGGGCGTGAGCTCGGATTGGCTCCGCGGAAGACGACGACGTGGCGGAAGGAGGCCGGTTTGTTTCTGAACGGAGGCTCAGGCACCCCGGCTCGGGATTGGTGCTGGGCCGGGCTGGGGTCTTGGCCGGAAGCGGAAGTGGAGAAAGGATGCAGGTGTGGGGGACCAGGGCTGGAGAAAGTGGGGTCTACCCTGGGACCCCTGTCCGGCCTCCTCAACTCCTCCTGTCCTCCGCCGGGCGCCCTGGCCCTGCAGGGTGGCGGTTGGGTTCGTGAGACGGGCGCGATCGCGCGCGCGCGCGGGGCCCGGCGCCTCCCCGCGCTCACGCCCCCCTCCCTCCCTGTCGTGTTTCCCACCAGGACCACCAGCACGTGCCCATCGACATCCAGACCAGCAAGCTGCTCGGTAGGAGAGGCGCCCCCGCGCGGTCGGCTGTCGGGGGAGGCCTGCTCGTTTGCCCACTGCCACCAGCAGCCAGGGGCTGTGCAAGTCCGGGTTGAGGTGCCTTACGCTGGAGGCCCGACCTGTTTGAAGGAAGCATATGGGAAGTCTGTACTGGCCCCTATGTATAACATTTATAACGTAGTATCACATCCTAGTCTGGCGCACAGGACAGGTGGCTAGCGTTCAAGATGGGCAATTACCAAATGGCCTGTCCATTTGGACCTAAGTCTCTTTGGTTCTGGCTTTATGCTTTTTGCATTATTTTGGGGTGGGAAAACCCCCTCCCGCTTATTTAAAAGGTTTCAAACCCGCTTTGAATTTATGGAGAAGAGAGGCCTAAGACTCAGGTACAGACCTTTAATGCCAAGCATGGTGGCTCATGCTGGTAACCATGACACTTGGGTAGCTGAGGCAGGAGGATTGCTGGCAGTTCTCAGGCAGCCTGGTTTACATAGCAAGTACCGGGCTAGCCAGGAACACTTAGCAATATCAATACCCTGCCTAAAAAACAAAAGCCTTTAGTCCCAACACTCGGGAGGCAGAGGCCAGCCTCGTCTACACAGCAAACTCCAGGACAGCTAGGACTACATGGAAAGACACTAAAGACAGACAAGACCTTTTAGTGGCCAGGCCATCTCTGTACCTTGTTCATGTCCCTCATTCTATCTCTTCTGGACATGTGCACAGCTCCTGGCCCTTTAAATGTTCACCATATTCCTCGGTCCATGTCAGTCATGTCCCTAAGACAGTGATGACTTCAGGCCCTTGTAGGAGTTCTGACATCTGCAGTTTGTCTTTCTGACAGTTTTAGAGGAACACACAGCAGAAGCAGAGACGGAATTCCTGATACTGTTGAGGCTTGAGAGACTTGACCAGTGGACAGATATATCAACAAGGCCACCTTTCTAAATTTACCCCTATGAGGGGCATTCGGTCCTTTGATGGGCACTGGTCACTTAGCCCCCTAAGTGATGGGGTTACAGGCACGGGCCACGATGTACCCACCCTGGGGTGAGAGCTTGTCCTCTAGTCATGAGAAGAACAGTGGAACGCCGTTCACTGAGTGTTTGCTCCATACCAGGTGCCATGTTACACTTGTCTTTATTAAAATGAAATCACTAGGGTTTATTGAGTCACTGCTACACACAAGGCACAGTGTTCAGCACGTCATCTTATGTGTGGGGAAACTGAGGCACAAAGAGAAAGAAACTTGACTGAGGAACTTGATAATTCGAACCAGCAAGATGACTCGGTAGGTTAATGTAAATGTTCTTGCTGCCAGACCCGAGGACCCGAGTTCAATGTCAGGACCCACATGATGGAAGGAGAGAACTGACTCCTGGAAGTAGTTCTCTGAACTCTACTTGTGAGCTGTGGATCCTGTGTGCACACACACATACATGTACAGTGTATAAATAAACAAATTAATTTTTTTGTTTTTTCAAGACAGGGTTTCTCTGTGTAGTTTTGGAGTCTGTCCTGGATCTCACTCTATAGACCAGGCTGGCCTCAAACTCAGAGATCCACCTGGCTCTGCCTCCTGAGTGCTGGGATTAAAGGCATGCGCTACCACCACCTGGCTGTATAATTAAATTTTTAATAAAAACTGTTTTAAGGGCTGGAGAGATGGCTCAGAGGTTAAGTGCATTGGCTGCTCTTCCAGAGGTCCTGAGTTCAACTCCCAGCACCCACATGGTGGCTCACAACCATCTGTATTGAGATCTGTGCCCTCTTCTGGCCTGCAGGCAAACATTCAGACAGAACATTGTATACATAACAAATAAATAAATATTTAAAAAATAATTTAAATAAACTTGATAATTAGGCCCCAGGACCATCTAACTGGAACCTTAGTTCTCTCCTTAGGAAATGAGCATGGCTCTTAGGCCTCCAAACCAGGTCAGTTACACTGGTGGTCGTGTGGTAGAGTGGTAGGTACTCAGGGTTGAGAACAGACCAGTGACGAGGCCAGGTGGTGGTAGAGCACACCTTTAATCACAGCACTGGAGAGGCAGAGGTCAAGGCCAGCCAGGTCTACCTAGTGACAGCCAGGGCTCCATAGAGAGACCCTGTCTCAAAAGAAAAAAAAAAGAACAGATCATCAACTAACATTATCCAGTCCTTGGGGCACCATAGGTGTTAGAGGCTTTGCCGTTGTTCATTCATCCGGGGCTTGGCATAACCACCGTGTGTTTTCCATTGTCGTGGTTAATCCCAGCCCCGAGGAAATGGAAGTCGAACAGCAGCCTCTGTCAACAAGAAAGATATAATTACCCACAGAAGCAAAATATTACAGAGACTGCAGACTGGTCAAAAATGGCACTTTCATGTCAGGGCCGATTTAAAGTTTGTCTTTATCCCTGTGTTGAGGCAGTGGCCCTGTAAAGCTCATTCCGGGGATAAAGTTGGGGCGCCAGAGCTTGTTTAGCCCAGGCACCTCTCTGAGTCTGTCTGCCTTTTCATCTTCCCATTGCGTCCTCTGATACCTTAGCCAGTACCAAAACAGCTGCCGTTCACTATCCAGTATGTGATGCTTGAACTGGTGAATTCCTGATGCGGGGGTTGGAGGTGTGGCGGGCTGTGGCGACCGACTGATTCTCACGCAGATTGGCTGGTGGACAGAAGACATTGTAACCTAAAATGGCAAAGCCTGGTGCTGACCATCAGGGAGAAGATCAACACTGCCATCCAGGACATGCCAGAGAGCCAAGAGATTGCCCAGCTGCTCTCTGGATCCTGTGAGTGACTTGGAGCCGTGTCTCTGGTGCCCCCTCCTCCCTGGAGTCCTGTGTGTCCACCAAGGGCTGACCCCAGGAGAGAGGGTTGTTTTCTGGCTTGTAGATGCTGGTTCCTTCCATGCCAAAGTAACTGGCAGCGGAGTGCGTGGGTCAGGCTCCTGCCATAGTCAGAGGAAGAGAGGAAGAACGGTAGAATTCTGAAAGTCCCCATTCTTGCTTTCTAGACATTCATTACTTCCACTGCCTAAGAATAGTGGACCTTCTTAAAGGTACCGAGGCCTCCACCAAAAATATTTTTGGCCGGTACTCTTCTCAGCGGATGAAGGTAAGTGTGGTCAAGGACTGGTAATGTGCAATTGGGACATCCAATCCACAGCTTCCTAGTCTCACGGATGAACAAGTCGAAATGCCCTCATAGTGTATTTCCTGGTCTTTCTTTGTCCCTATAATTTATACCAAAGTAGACCTGTCCCCTGGCCTTACATGTCCTGACCTTTGGGAATCACTGTTGAGTGTCACAGCCCGAGTTATGGGTGTGGGTCCAGCCAACATTAAAGCTGGAGGAAGCTGAGGAGTTCGATTTGGTGTGAAGCCTGGGGCATCCTTCAGGGAGCGCCTGTGAGGGGGCTGCTGAGTGCTTCTCTCTCATTTCCTCTCTTCTTCTTCTCAGGATTGGCAGGAGATCATAAGCCTGTATGAGAAAGACAACACCTACTTAGGTAAAGTGACCCTGACGTGGCCCCAGCATCCACGGGGAAGCCCACTCCTGGGATTCTGAAACACCAAGCTTAGGGGGCACACAGAAGGAAATGGGGTGCAGGACAGATGTTGCCTGATTGTAGGTGTGAGAAACAGTTCCTCGGGTGCCAGGGGAGAAGGGTGATCAGGCAGGAAGTGGACACTGGTGTGCTCAACTGAGCAGGTGTCTGACCTCTCTGTCTCCCTTGGGGGTGGTATGTACACCCCCCCACCCCCCCACCCCCACCCCCGCTTTCCTCTGCATTCCCATTCCACGGTTGGCAGAAGAGGTGTGGGTCATCCTGGAGGCCACATTGGGAGACTGAGAGAGAACAGCTAATGGGCTGATTGTAGGTTGGACTGTGGATCTGAATAGTAAATAACTGTAATAATTAATAGATACCAAGCGCCCAGGGGGTTCTGGTTGGTGTTTTATGTGGGTCCGCACGACAAACACCATGATCCCTGTTTGGAAGCTGAGGATTGAGGAGGAGAGGGCACACAACTTGTCTCGGGGCCCAGAGCTAGGCCTGGAAGTTGAGAGGCCAAGCTCTCTCTTCCCCGCCATGCTCTGGTGTCTGTGTGCACCTTCGGGCGAGGCTGTCGTCCTACAGTAAATCTCCTGGGCCTCCTCAGTGGAGCTTTCTAGCCTCCTGGTTCGGAATGTCAGCTATGAGATCCCTTCACTGAAGAAGCAGATTGCCAAGTGCCAGCAGCTGCAGCAGGAATACAGCCGTAAGGAGGAGGAGGGCCAGGCTGGGGCCGCTGAGAAGCGCGAACAGTTCTACCAGTCATGCAAACAGTACGGCATCACGGTGAGTGGGCGCCATCCCGGTGGGAGAGTCTCGGGGCCCCGCTGTCTTCCAGGGCCCGGCTCCTCTGCAGCGGGCAGGCTAGGCTTCCTTCTCAGCTGGGTTGTGCCCGTCCTGGCTCAGTGTCTCACCTTCCTGCGGTCTTTGGATCTTTTTCTTTTTCTTTTTTTCTTTCTTTTTTTTTTTTTTTTTTTTTTTTGGTTTTTCAAGACAGGGTTTCTCTGTGTAGTTTTGGTGGCTGTCCTGAATCTCACTCTGTAGCCCAGGCTGGCCTCGAACTCACAGAGATCGGCCTGCCTCCGTCTCCGGAGTGCTGGGATTAAAGGCGTGCGCTACCACCGCCCAGCTTTGGATGTTTTCTTTGACTTGATGATTTCCACCTCCCACCGTGTGTGACCTAACTCTTCCCTTCTCTCACCTCGAGGGAGACAATGTCCGGAGAGAGCTCCTGGGCCTGGTGAAGGAGCTGCCGAGCCAGCTGGCTGAGATAGGAGCAGGAGCTCAGTCCCTGGGGGAGGCCATCGACCTGTACCAGGCCTGTGTGGAGTTTGTGTGTGACAGGTAAGGAGGACTTCCGCTGTCCCTGAGCGAGGGGGTGCTTTCCCTCGTCCCTCTGGCTCTTCCCTGTTGTATTGCCCCCACATAACATGTCACCTGTTCCATACTCTTGGAGCATGGAGGACGTGCCCTTGGCCTGTGGGTGCAGGATGGAGCCTGTGCCAGCTTCCCAAGCGGCCGTGGGAGGGCTCACTTAGCATGCTCTCTTGAAGCCCCCCAGAGCAGCTGCTGCCCATGCTGCGCTACGTGAAGAAGAAGGGGAACTCCACCGTGTATGAATGGAGGACAGGCACAGAGCCCTCTGTGGTAGAGCGGCCGCAGCTGGAGGAACCTCCTGAGCAGGTGCAAGAAGATGAGGTAAGACAGGCCACAAAGCCCAAGCCCTGAGCTGAATCACCACAGTGAAGAATGAGGGCAGCCGTGTGTGTGCGTGTGTGCGTGCGTGCGTGCGTGCGTGCGTGTGTGTGTGTGTGTGAGAGAGAGATTAGGTAGGAGAACCCAGAGGCCCCTTACTTTCCTGGCTTTCTTGAGACCAGAGTACAGACAGGGGCCAGGAGCCTCAGCCACTGGCTCATGTTGACCTGGGGAGTCTTCAGTGAGACAGCCCTTTCTTGTGGGAGCCGGGGCTCTTTGCAACTGGCAGGAGGACTTTCTGCAAGGCGCTGAGACCTTCAGAAAGGCAGACCCCGTTCCCTGTCTTCACGACCTCGTTCACACTGACATTGTGTTTGCTTTTAGATTGACTGGGGTGACTTCGGAGTGGAGGCCGTTTCCGACTCTGGCATCTCTGCCGAGGCCCCTGGAATAGACTGGGGCATCTCCCTGGAATCAGAGTCAAAGGTTAGGTCTGTCTCTGAGTGGTCCTGCTTCGGCCCTGGAAAAGAGCTGTATATGTGACGGCTCCCGGTTCTAAGGCCAGGTGCTTCCTGAGGGAGGCAGAGTCACAAAAGTGGGTCACCTGTTTAGAACTCTTTTCTCCTGGGGTTTGGGGTGTATGGATACAAACAGCCGATGACCTCACCAAGCAGGAAGGAGGGTGGCGTCATCAAAGCCCGCATCACCACCCTTGCCCCTGCACAGGCCTGTAGCCCTAGCTCCATGGGGGTTGCAGTCGCTGAACTTTTCGGGGCCTTTGGTCTCTTCTGGCTCCCTGGGCTAGGGAACCAGTTCCGACATTGCAGAGTCTTTGCTGTCCATCCAGGATGCTGGGGGTGACAAGATAGACTGGGGTGTTGATGCTGCTGCTGCTGCTGCTGCTGCTGCTGCTGCAGAGATCACTGTGCTGGAGACCGGAACAGAGGGTGAGTGCCCTGTCCCCTGCAGCCCTCGAGTAGAGAAGCAGGAGTTCAAGGCCTGGCCCATGCGAGATCTGTCTCATAAAAATAAGAGTCAGTCTTGACGAGGATGTGAATGGAAGTGACCAGAGAGGGCCAGCTAAATATAAAGTCTAGAAACTGAGCTCCCTTTTTGGTTGGGATTTGTTTTGCCTTGTTTTTGGGTTTTTGAGACAAGAGTATCACTGTGTAGCCCTGGCTGTCCTGGAACTCTCCGTGTAGACCAGGCTGGCCTCAAACTCATAGAGATCCGCCTGCTTCTGCCTCCCCAGTGCTGGGATTAAAGGTGTGCACCACCACCGTGTCCCACCCACCAACTCTGATCTGTTCTAGAGACTGAATATGGCCAGTCATTTGTAAACTGTTTAGGGGTTGTTGGGCTCTGGGTCTGACCTGACCCCACCCCCTCCCAAGTCTGCAGAGAGGCTGTAGCAGCCACTTGTGTCACTAGAGGGCAGTGCAGGATGACACTTACCTCCTCCTGCCACCAGCTGCCTCTGGGTCTGCCTGGGAGTTTGCAGGCAGACCTGAGTAGGACTGAGACGTGTGGAAAAGGGTAGTGTGCCCCCTGGGTGAGGCCGAGAAGTCTTTAGTGAGGTGAGCCTGTGTCCATAGTAATCCTATGGATGACTCTCAAACTCGAGAGTCTTCCTTCTCTAGTCCTCAGCTCCATCCTGACGTCCCTGTCTCTCTTTCTCACAGCTCCAGAGGGCGTTGCTAGGGGCTCAGACGCTCTGACTCTTCTTGAATACCCTGAGACCCGGAATCAGTTCATTGATGAGCTGATGGAGGTACTGTCTTCTGGAAGGCATCGGGGGTGACCAGGTTCTGACACAGTTGACATTACCTCTAATCTCTTCCTGCTATGTGAAGAGTACTGACAAATGTCCACCTCCTAGAGCAGAGCCTCACAAGTTAGGAACCCCCCAGCACCACCCTGGCATTTACAATACATCTCCAAAGTACTGGCTCTTCTTGGGCAATAGAGATAGAGCAATGAAGAAGACTTTCAGAGCTCTTCCTCTGGGGTGCTTCGATTCCAGCAGGAAGAGCAGATAAGGAGCGAGATGAGTGTGCCTTACATCAGATGGTACTGGTGCCTCAGATCACCGGGAAGCAAGGAGGCTCAGTTGGTCGAGTGTCTGCCTAGCATTCAGGAAGCTCTGGGTTCAGTTCTCAGTACCACACAAACCGGGTGTAGCACTTGGGAGGCAGAGACAGGAGGTTTGGAACTTCAGGGTCATCCTTAGCTTCATGGCAAGCCTCCTGGAAATTCTGTGCCTATCTGGTTTCCTCTCCTTTCTCCTTCTGTAGCCGCATGCGGAGCGGGGGACAAACGATACTCAGTTTTCATAACATAGTAAGATAGGTTTTCTCCCCTTTAGAATTTGTCCTTACTTATTTGTGTGTGCATACATGCACATTCATAATACGGCACTGGTAGAGACCGGAATGCTTCTCTTTACTCACCTAGTAGTACCATAAGTAGAAGAACAACCCTACCAGACAGTGGAGTACTGTTTGAAGGGTTAAGTGTTTCAGCAAGACCTAGGGATGTTGAAATTCCTCAATTTATGAGGCAAATGGCATTAAGGGGGCCAACTACTGCAGATGAAAGATCTTTGCGGAAGGGGCTGGAGAGATGTCTCAGAGGTTAAGAGCATTGGCTGCTCTTCCAGAGGACCTGAGTTCAATTCCCAGCACCCATCTGTAATGAGATCTGGCGCCCTCTTATGGCCTGCAGGGACACATGCAGGCAGAGCACTGTATGCATAATAAATAAACAAATCTTTTTTTTAAAAAAAAAAGAAAGATCTTTGCGGAAAATTCAGGAACAAGATATTAATTTTAGACGAACTCTTTATCATGCTGGTGTTCAAGTTAGAAGCATTGAAGATGGCTGGGGACATCTGTGACATCTCACCTTTCACCATGTGGGTTCTGAGGATCAAACCCAGGTTATCAGGCTTGGTGTCGGGCTAGCTACCTAGCCCAAGGTTAACTTATTCATAGAGACTGCGTTTTAGAAATATGGCTGCTACTCATATTCTTTCTAGACTTTTCCTAACCCAGGGTTTCTCAAGCATGATTCCCACTCTCCCATGGAGAGAAAATTGGTACCTGCCCTGGGAGTCTCACTTATGTGATCAAAGGCTGGGGCAGAAGGATGGAGAGCAGAGCGAGGGCTAAGCAGACCCAGGTCGCCGTGGGGGCTAGAATAACAGTTGGGCTGATACCTTCTCTATCTGTAGGCAAGGGATCTCCGCAGTAGGGGGTGCAGAGGGGACAGTCTGTCTCCTCAGAGCCTGGCTCTCCCTGTTGGAGGGCTCAGCTTCTGAGTCCTTCTCTGGGTGTGAACCAAGTCCTTTCCCTCCTCAGCTCGAGATCTTCTTGTCCCAGAGAGCAGTGGAGATGAGCGAGGAGGCCGATATCCTGTCCGTGAGCCAGTTCCAGCTGGCTCCTGCCATCCTTCAGGGTCAGACCAAAGAGAAGATGCTCAGCCTGGTGTCCACACTGCAGGACCTGATTGGCCGGCTCACCAGTCTCCGAATGCAGCACTTGTTCATGATCCTGGCCTCGCCAAGGTTGGCTTTGCTGAATCTGTGCTTCTCCGTGTTGTCTTCTTCCTCTTCCATGGCTCCCTCTTCCTGTGGACATGGCTTTCTCCTGGGAATAGGGCTTCTCTTTGGGGCAGCAGAGGGTCGATTAATGTCTACAGACAGAATCTGCTTCCCAACTAGGTAGGAATCGGGAATAGTTTCTGTTCCTTACCAGAAAAAGGACTGAAGGATGGGAGGGGAGTGGAGGGGAGGCCTGCCCGGGAATTGGTTTCCCGAGCCTCCCCCGGGCCAGCAGTTAAGTAGCAGACAGCCAGCCTCACAGGGTGCCCTGTACAGGTATGTGGACCGAGTGACGGAGTTCCTTCAGCAGAAGCTGAAGCAGTCCCAGCTGTTGGCTTTGAAGAAAGAGCTCATGGTGGAGAAGCAGCAGGAGGCGCTTCAGGAGCAGGCAGCTCTGGAACCCAAGCTGGACCTGCTGCTGGAGAAGACCAGAGAGCTGCAGAAGCTGGTGAGACTCACCAGGGGGAGCCTGCCCTGCCCCCGGGGGGAGGAGGGTCCCCCAGTTCCACAGACCAAGGCCATGCGCCTGCCTGTCTGCTCCCTGCCCACTCTGCTCTCTGTCTCTCAGATTGAAGCTGACATCTCTAAGAGGTACGGTGGCCGTCCCGTGAACCTGATGGGAACCTCTCTGTGACATGCTCCCAGCCTCCTGTGGAGGTGGGACAGCCCAGGCTGGTGCTACCAGGCCTCGCCAGCAAGAAGCCAGGCACACCCGGGGGCTAAGCGTGAAGTGTCACCTGAATGGTGACGCTGGCATTCACTGTGATCTCTGCAGGTTGGCTTGAGTGGCTCTGTGGCCTGTGGCTCTGTGGCCTGTCAGCCTGAAGCCACAGCTTTTCCTTCTAGTTATCAAGCAAGGCTTAATAAAAAAGGAAAAGACTTCATTGCTGGTGTCCCTTACACCTCTTCCCTGGGCCTGCTCGCCGCTGAAGCTGGGCACATGTTTTCCTGGATTCTCGATCCAGTAGGCCCTCAGCAGCTGTAGAGACCTCTCCTTGCTTCCTGTGGTCGCTCCCCACAAGTGTTGACAGATAGTTCGGGAAGGGCCTTCGGGGTGGCCAGTGCAGCCTTGCCCCTGCTCTGACGAGGCCCATGCTGCCCCCACCCCAGCCAGCAGCCCAAGGAGAGCAGTGAGTCAGCCCTGTGGGAAGCAGCAAAGTTGTATTTTCCTCTGCATCACAGCTTACCTTCTAGGCGGAGGGGATATGTGGTTTGGGGAGGCAGGTCTGATAAAGAAGGTGGAGACAGGAATTGTCACCTTTCCTAGCTGCCTGTCTGTCCACTTCCTGCCCACAGCCGCCTGCTCTGGGATTGGGCAGAGCCCACCCCAGGATAGCGGCCGTCTCCCGAGCCACCTACCCATCCCTGTTTCCCAGGAAGGATAGGGCTGGGGGTGGCCGGCAATTCGATTTTAATTTCATAGCAGAGCAGTTGATTCATGGCTCTTTGTTGCCGCCGTTGACTCCCCTAATGACTTTCCATCAAAATGAAAAGTGGAGTGACACCCCTCATTATTCCTGCTGCTTGTTATCTCAGTTCTGGGGAGGGCCGCCCCCTCCCTGCTGCCTTTCAGCCGTCCAGGACAGTGAGTGATGGCCCCTATTAATCACCGACCCCGCGGACTCCGGCGGACACACGCTATCCAAAGGAGAGAGAGATAAGGCCGCATGAACTGTGCGGAGACGCTCCTATCGATTACTGTCAACCACCGCTTCCCCCCAATCTTTGCCTGGTCACCTCCTTTCGGAGGAATTGAGAAAGGGAAGTCTGGTGTCAGGAAACTGTCCTGAGAAGGCAAGGACCTAGAGGGGTGTGAGTGGGCTGCGTTCTGCCTGCGGTTACCCCAGAGGCCCAAGTCCTGGGGCCTGGCTGCTCCTCTTGGCTCCCATCCGGAAGTCTGAGCACATACCTGCCACCTCCCACCCCAACTGGTCATCTGCTCCAAGGGCTGTCTGGCTAGTCTGTGCAGCGGCCATCAGCTCACTGAGGCATGCCAGCCCTGCCCGGTCTAACGGCCCTGCCTAGTCACCAGCTGTTACAGACGCCACTGCTTACAGGGCCCAGGCTGTGGGGAGAAGCCCAGAGGACCCTGTGACTGTGCCAGGCTGGATTTGGCTTTAGAGGCTCCAGTTCCTGCCAGACCTGAGCACCTGACCTCTGGCCAGCGGGGAAGTGGTATTTTCTGACTTTTCAGTTCCCCAGGAAGGAAGGGAAACAGTTTGTGTTGACGGGTCTTTCAGCAGATGAGATCACGGTGTGGCGAACAGGGGGGTTGGGCACGGTTCTCCCTCGGGAATTAGGCCTGTTTCACTGCCTGGTAAAGACGAGGCTCTCCCCGACCCCTAGGCTGAGGTAGGTCCAAGGCCCTGACTGACAGTCCTGACCTCGATCTTCAGAACCTTGGGCTTCCTTTGCCTTTGGCTCTGCTACCTTCTGGGCCACCCCTCCCAGCCAGGCCAGAGACACCAAACCCACCTGGCGGGCTCCCGGAGCAGGTCTGATTGATTTGGGGGCCAACTTCTGAACCCCTTTAACTTCATTCTGGGATGTTTGGGTCCATGCTTGCTTTCCTCAGAATGGCACAGGGTTGTCCTAAGGGTTAATGAATTGGGCTGCACAGTGCTCTTGGGACTTGCTTGACACCATGAGCTTTACATGGTGGCCACTGCGGAGAGCTCTTCTTCTTGGCCTGACCTGTCTTCTTGGAAGGGAGAAGCAAGGCTCCTTGCAAACTTGAAGACCAAGTTCCCAGCAGTCAGCTGTCAGAGTTGTAAAAGACATTCGGGGAAAGAGGGAGGCCCAGGCCAAGTTCCGTCCTCAGCAGTCTTAGTTTGATGGGAATTTATTGCCAAGGGCTTAGCATAGTTTGAGGTTGACTCTTTCTCCCATTGCCTCTCTGCTTAATGCTCTCTCCCTGATTCACATAAGAAAGTAGAGCCTCCCTTTCCCAGAATCCTTTGCACCTCTACCTGCTGGCTGCCTTGCGAGCATGGGCTAAGTGGAATGCTACGTACGGACTGTCCATCAGTTCTGTCAGCCCATGCGCACTGAGGGCTTGTCAGGGGCAGGCGGACTCCTGCTCAGGTGGAATCCATTGTTCTCTTTGCCAGTACAGGGCAGTCCGCATTATTCAGACCAAACACAAACTCACCATCCAAAGCATGCAGTCACCTGCTCCGCAGCAGGGCCTAGAGCCCAGGACAAAGGAAAAGCACAGCCAGCGTGGGGAGAGGAGCCTGGGACTGTGGCCCTGCTCACTCACGGGCCCTCAGCCAACACGTCCTGTTACTAACGTGTATCTGGTCTCTTGACCACCATTTATGTGTTCTTTCCCCACTCCAGTACAAGATTAATTATTATTAATCTAATAATAATGAGAAGACACTGGGAGACAGCTTCCGTGATATAGCTGTTACCTGTGTGCAGAAGACCCTGGGTTCTATCTAAGCACCAGAAATAGCATGAATTGGGTATGGTGGCACGTGCCTGTAATACTTGGGTGGCGCTTGGGAGATGGAGGCAGAAGGATCAGAAGTTCAAGGTGACTGTTGGCATCCTTGGCTACAGAGAAAGTCTGAGACCCGTCTGAGCGATGCCAGATCCTGTCTCAACCAACAAAACTGTAACAACAACAACAGCAGCAAGGCAGTGGGTGTGGCTGTAGATGGGGCTCTTGGCTTAGTCCTGTTCTTGCTGCTTGTGTGAACTGAGATCAGTTCCTGGGCCCATTTGGGCCTCATTTCCTTCTGGAAACAAGGAAAAGGTGCTGCTGACCTTAGGGTGTGGTGAGTGTGCACAGCACTCTGACCAGACCCGACACAGGAAAACCCAAATTTCAGCTGTCAGCGTGTGCCAGTGGCATCAGGTAGGGATATCCTAGACCAAAGCTGGCACCTTGCGTCTCGTCCTGGTCCCACCTGAGACCATTACCCCATCTGTATTCCACCTCTGGTATTCCCTGTCTCCTCCAGTTGGTGGTTTTTCCTTTCAACCGTGCCTTTTCTGTTATTATGGCCCCTTTGCCTTTGCTGCCCTGTTTAGACTCTCCTGCCTCAGCTTCCCACGGTCTAGGATTACAGGTGTATGACCTTACACTTTGGATTTATATTCCATCCACTTTAACTTCTGTCCACTTTAACTGAGGCAGAAAGACCATGAGTTCAAGGACCACCCCGACTACATAAGGAGACCTTGTCTCCAAGAGTTAGGAGTATGGGAGAGGCCCAGGCATGGTGGTACGGCCATTAGTCCTAACATTCCAGAGGCAGAGACAGACAGATCTCTATGAGTCCAAGCCAGCCATGTTCACATAGTGAGACCTTGTCAAAAAAACAATAAGAGGAGAAAAAGCTGATCATGGGCAATGTGGAGGCCCACAAAGGTTTCCTAGTGAGATCTGAGCTTGCTTTACCCAGCAGGGCTGCATTAGAGGATTGCTTGACCATGCGCGTGGTTACCAGGTGGTTGGAAGGGTCTACACCTGGCTGAGCTAGGGGGAGGTCTTTGCTCCACCTCTGGGCACTCCTATAAATAGACCTTTAGAAGAGACAGAAGGTGCCCTCCCGAGCTATCCTGTGTTTCTGTTTCTCTCCCCTCTATCCTTCTATCTAAATATTTCTCACTTCTCCCTCCTCAAGAGTACCCTGGGGTAAAAGTGGGAGCAGGTCTCCCACAGGGCAAGGGCTCAGTGATGGCGTCCTTGCCTAACATGTTCCTTCCCCAGCACTAGGAAAAATAAATGGAATGGCCTCATTGGCCAGCTTAGACTACATAGTGAAACCCTGTCTCGGGGTTGGGGATTTAGCTCAGTGGTAGAGCGCTTGCCTAGCAAGCACAAGGCCCTGGGTTTGGTGCTCAGCTCCGGAAAAAAAAGAAAAAAAAAGAAACCCTGTCTCAACACCCCCACCAACCCACAACAACACACACCACAGAAATACGAACTAGATTGAACTCCCATCACCAGTAGGGAAGAGAGAACGCGGCCTCTGAGAACCCTCGGGGCGGGTCTCTCCACCCTTCCCCTGTGTGAGGAGAGCAAAGGACTGTGGCTTGACTCTCCTGGCAATGCCGTTGCCACATAGGCCCAGTCTGGCGGGCAAGCCTGGGCCTCCCGAGTGCCACCCACACACTGGGCTTTGGACTGGCGGCGCTGCGCCCTGAGGAGCGAGGCCCCCAAGCTGACTTCACGTGGCCATCCTGCCTGGCAGAGCCCAGCGCAGCGGGAGGGAGTGTCGGCCGCCGCCGGCGGGCCTGTGGCGCCCAGGAGTACCAGCTGACCCAGATCCTGCCTGTGTCCTCCAGATGCCCTTCCTCCCCGGTGACGGGGTCGAGCCTCTGAATAGACTGGCCCCGAGTAAACTCTGCCTTCGCCACCCTGCCACCCTCCGCTCCTTCCCCAGGCTCCAAAGAAAACCAGTTTGAATATTTAAACTTCTCCTGTGCGTCTAATAAAAAGTTCTGCACTATTTAACTCCCCAGCTATCCATTACTGTCTGGCGCTGCCCTCTCCTCCCGGATCCCCCTCCCTCCCTCTCTCCCAAACCGTGGCGCACAGCGAAGCCATTTGTCAAACTGATCCCGCCGCCGCCGGCTGCGCTTGGCTGTGTCTGAAAGGACAAGCCGCCCCACAGGGGAAGGTGGGAATGAATAAAGGGACTATGCAAATTGCTGCTTAATCTGCAGAGAAACACCCAGGCTTTGGGGAGACGCTCATTACTTCTTTTAACTGTGATTAACGGGCAAATTAAACCCAAGCCCTTAACTCTCTCCTGGCAGAGGACTTGAACGCAGGGCCCTGCCTGGTGCCAGTGGCCGGAGTGTCCCTGCTGCAGTTGCTGGTGTCTGCGGTGAGAAGCATGAGCTCGGCCCTGCACTCAGTTGCCTTGCGAGGCAGGCACGAGGAGAGCAGACCCCTGCCGACTCACCCTAACTCACCAGAGGGGAGACCCCAGCTGTTGTTTGAGTTTGTTACAGCCGCTCGAGAAAGAACAGCCAGTGGCTGGTGGGTTTGCGGGCATCCTTTCCTTCCACCAAAAATTACCAAAAAGAAAAAAAAAAAAAGTTAAGGTAATCACTAACCCGGATCTTCAAGGGCATGCTGGGAGTGGGGCAAAAGTGACTTTCACCAACATGGCTGAGTGAGTTGCTAACCAGACCAACTCCAAACCTGATTCTGGACAGAGGCATGTAAAACCTCCCAGTGTGAGCTGGGCGGTGGTGGTGGCCCACGCCTTTAATCCCAGCACTCAGGAGGCAGAGGCAGGCGGATCTCTGTGAGTTCAAGGCCAGCCTGGACTACAGAGTGAATCCCAGGACAGACTCCAAAGCTGCACAGAGAAACTTTGTCTCGGGGAAAACAAAAAACCTCCCAGTACATAACTCTAAAACTATTCTTGAGGCTTATTAACCAGGCATGTGAGGAAGAGACCAAGGGGATTGGGGGTGGGGATGGGGCAGTGGGCAGAGGATTTGAGTATGTCTAGCAGAGGCTCTGGGAAGGCCTTGTTACAGGCTACACAGGTCATAGGCACAGACGGCCAAATGCAGACACTGAGAGGGACTGAAGGCCCCAAATATCTCTGTTATTTATTCTGTCTCTAGGCTTATGTTTTGACGTAAGTGGTACATAATATAAAACATGTCATTTAACTTTTCATGGCCGTTCAGGTCAGTGGCATCCGCACAACCCTGCAGCCATTACCACGATCCCCTCCGCCTTTTCAGAACGTCTAGCTGTCCTGCCCGGCCTATAATCAGCTCTCACAAACACGGCACCAAAGGGTTGGGGCTTTGGCTCAGCACTACTGTACTACCTAGCAGGCCAGAGGCCCTCGGTTCAACCCCAGCACTGAGTCAAGGCTCTCTAAAGAAGAGTGACCTGTTTGAAATCCAAAAACCCAAAAATGCCAAGTGGAACTCGGGGTGGGGGTGTGGTTTGAAAGAGAAGTCTGCTGTGGGTTTAGGGAGGCCGTTAGGGAGGAAATACCGTAGGGACTCCCTGTTAAACATGGGTTCCCCTAAGCCCGAGTGATTAGGAGCTGAAAGATGACACACAATGGTGACAGACTGTCTGTCAACCTGACGGGGCCGAGGAGAGACACGGCCCAGTATTTTATTTTGTCGTTGAGTCGATCAGTGGGTCTGTCATAGAAACTGGGCCTGACAGCCCCGCTCTCTTTTCTTAACTCCCGAAGCTGGGCTCCGCCATCTATTACAACATCCTGGGCTGTCAGGGATATTAAAAGGCTCTGTCACTCCTTCTTAAAACAGTCATAAATACAACCTGGACACTAGCATTTGGGCAGAAGGCTCGGTATTAATGAGAGGAGGCAAGCAGTGGGGACGCCTGCCTTTCTTGACAGCCCGGGAGCCCTGGCCTTACCACATCTCCAGATGCAAGAAGGGCTCCCCAACACCTGCTGACACCTGGTGCTCTGAAGCCCCCGTTCCTTAGCATGAGATGCGTCCGTCTGTCCCCCAACCGCAGGTGCCAGCTCGGCTCTTGTTCCTCTGGTACCTACACGACACCTGTTCTGCCCGAGGAGCCGGCTTCCCAGGCCTCTCCAGACAGAGGGACTCCAGGAAGGAACAGAGGGGACAGGGAGTGTTTCCCTCCAAGCTGAGGTTTGCCCACCTCTTCCTCTTCTACATTCTATGCTCCAGCCTGACCCACCTTGCCACCAAGTCTTATGGTGGTGCCAGAGGCTTCCCAGAGAGTGGGCAGGAGTTTGTCACCTTGCCAGTGGGAGACCATCATCACCTCCGAATCCTTGAACACCTCCAAACTAGGATACCCCCAATATCAGCCTGAGCATCACCATCTCCTAGGATAAACCTCCTCTTCTTCTACTTCCAATAAGAGGAAGAAGTCAGATGCTACCAGGCTGTGCTTCTAAGAGCGTTCCGGTGGAAATGGAAGAACCTTCCCTAACTTGCGGCAGGGCTACTGACTGAGGCATGGAACCACACAGCAGCCATGATCCTCTGGCAAATCCTAGCTGGATTTCTTCCCTGTCTGTTGGGCTGCACACTCCCCAGTTGGTGAGATGCACAAGGTCCCTGTACAGGACCTCCTGTGTTCATACGGAAGCAGCACTCAAGATCCTGGCATCTTCAGATAGCTGACCTGTGGCCCACCCAGTGTTCAGTGGCCATAATCACTTCCCATTCCAGGACTTTCACTAACCTTTAGACATTTTCTAAACTATGAATTATGATTCCCTGTCCCCAGCAATTGTCTTCCCCGGTAGCTTTTTTCAAATATTTCATTTCAAGACTGTCAGACTTTTGCCGTTTTCTACAGTATTAGATGCCCAGCTCATCCCGCTCGGCAGGCCCCGTGGGTTCATGGGACTATCGGAGGGAGACATATTTCCACCCAGTAGAAGGACATTCTAACAACCAAAGGTGCCTCACGAAGGCACGGGTGAGCGGACTTGGGCTGACATCATATCAATGTTTGCTGGATACCCAGGAGATGATTGCGTAAGTCGAAGGCCTTGAAGAGCCGATGATTTGGGACACTTGGGGTTTCTAGGAGCCGGGTGGAGCCCAGCAGCTGTTCCCCGGCTGTCCTCCATGTCGCCGCCATCTTGCAATTGAATCCCAGAGAGTCAGACCCTTCATCCTCAAAGGTCACAGGCCCAGCTCCAGGAGAGGGAGCAAACTGTTCTCTGCCCTCGCAGGCCCCAGGCAGTGTCTGACCCAGCAGGCAGGATGTGGAGGGGAACCTTGGAGACCCCCACCAGGCACTCTAGTTGAGAAGGGTAGGCAGGAGGATCAGTCGTGTCTGAACCCCCCATTCTCGCTTCTCCCTCTAATCTCCCCCCACCCTCCTACCTCCCCCTCCCCCCAGCCCTCACCCCCCCTTTACCTGCCTTTCTTTCCCTGTCTTTCGGCTCTTTACCACCCAGTGCCCACCCCTCATCTCCATGGCAATAAAAGGGGAGGTGGGGTGGGCTGTGCCCTGTATTTCTAGCCGGTCCATAATAGCCCTTTTCTCTGGAGACACAGGCATGGCCTGTGGAACTAATCTCCTCCTGTTCCTCAGCTCACAAAGGGGCAGGGGATCCCCGCCCTCTGCCTAGGCTGCCCTCAGTGACCCCAGCCCGTTTCCGGGTGTGCTTTGGCCCTCCAGGGCCTGCAGCTGGGCCTCTCTCACGGGATCCTACACACAGGCAGGGTCACCCCAGCTGACCTCCCCGGAGGACAGAGGTCAAGCCCCCTCTGGGGTCTCTGCTGTGAGATTGGAAGGGAACTGGGGCAGGGAGGGAGGGGGAGGAATGTGGGGGGAGGGGACTTTCTCTTTTAATGTAGAATTAAATGACTCCTTGTGCCTCCCTTGTCTCTGCCTCTCTCAGGCTGGGTCTCAGGGCCCCGGAATCGCACCCTTAGGAGTCCAGGCATCCTAGAAATAGTTCATTAAACGCCTGGAGTCTGGTCAAGTGGAAGGCTGAGCTATGAGAATCATAAACTCTTGGCAGGGAAGTGGAGGAAGTATAAAGAGTTAGTATCGTCAGCCCTGCCTTTGAAGCTGGGCTTTGCTTGCTCTTGAGGCAGGAAAAAGATAGAGGAAAACATAAGGACATGGAGAAGGAGAGGAGCCCTCAATCCAGACTCTGGTTGAAGCCTCTTACCGGCCGAAAACCAGATTCCAGCACAATTAGCATTTACTGTAAAGGCCGCCCATGTAGAGGCCATCTGTGTTTAAGGAGAGAAATATTTTAAGGTAAAAATGTTAAAATAGCTGAGCATAGCGGCACATGCCTGTAATCCCAGCACTTGGGAGGTGGAGGCAGGAGGATCAGGAGTTCAAGGTCATCCTAGGCTACTTAACAAGTTTGGGGCCAGCCTGGGCTACATGAGAACCTTTCTCAAGAATGGCTACAATAGCAATAGAGCAGGTTTATGTCCATGGCCTTGGGTAGGGTCTCCTGTTGAGGATATCTCCAGGAATGACATCAGTGAGGCTGCTAATTTCGTTTCCGGTGAAGATGCCCTAACTTCCTGCATCCCTGTGGTCTGGAGTTGCACTTTATCAGTACCTGGCTTGAGACGCCCTGACATGCTCGTCTACATGCGGGAATGACAGCCACACATGGTTAGTGTACTAATGTACAAGCCAGTTCCTCACAGTGCTCACCTCGCTGAGAGACACGTGTCTCCTCAGCTGCAGCTGTCAGTCAGGACCTTCTTTTTAAAATAGTAATAATAATAATAATAATAATAATAATAATAATAATAATAATAATAAATTTTGAGCTGGAAAGATGGCTCACCAGTTAAGAACACTCAGTGCTCTCCCAGAAAGTCTGAGTTCATTTCCTATTACTTCAATCAGGCAGCTCCCTACTGCCTGTAACTCTATTGCTCTAGGGAGACCCCACACCTCTGGTCTCCATGGGCACCGACGCTCATGTTCACTACAGACAGACACACACATGCACATAGGTTTTTAAAAAATAAATTACAAGCATTTTAAATTCTATTTTTCCACATTCTGTGTTGTGTGTATGGATCTGGATGTGCATGGCCTGGCGCATGGTGTGGAGGCACACTTTTATCTACTGAGCCGTGCCCCCAGGAAGGAGCTCGGATGCTTCATATTGTCAGTCAAGCCAGGGCATTCCTGATAATTACACACAGATAAGATTCCCTCCCTAGAGAAGCCTATTCCAGACTGTCTAGTGGGTGGAAACAGACCAGCAGCCAGCCAGCCTGGCCGAACCACACTCCAGGCTCCTCTCTCCTGGCTGTGAGTGTGGGGTTCCTCAGGTTAGAGGTGTACCTACTGCTGAGGGTGAGAGGATCCAGGCTCCCACCAGGAAAAGCGCTCAGCAAAGAACCCGGCCACCGGCCATGCCATGGAAGTGTCAGTACTTGTACTGATTTATTATCCTCAAGACTCTACGGATCTGATTTTTCAGAATAGAGTTCATTACAAATATTCCAAATCTTTGTCCCTACAAATTCCTCTTCCTCCTATGCTGGGTGCACGTTCCAACTTCTGATAAGAAATAATACACAGTCATTCTTAGGGGTTTTTTTTTTTTTTTGGACAGGGTTTCTCTGTGTAGCTTTGGAGCCTGTCCTGGATCTCACTCTGTAGACCAGGCTGGCCTCGAACTCACAGAGATCCACCTGCCTCTGCCTCCCAAGTGCTGGGATTAAAGGCATGCGCCACCGCTGCCCGGCTTACACAATCATTCTTGTTGGATGATGGGAAAATGCCCATTTTTGTCCTTGTAGACTGAGGCTCTAAACGATGAACACAGCTAGCCCAGAAGGAAGGAACTGGCCTGGTACAGAACAGGACAAGGCAAAAGACAGGTTGGAAAGGTCAGCAGAGGTGGTCTGGCAGGCGATGCCAACGATGCTTCTAATCTGCCTGACTTATTACTGGCATCATTTCAAGAGATAATTTAATGCTCTCCTCTGTGGCCCCATTTGCTCCTGAGGGGAAAACACCACCACCACCACCGCAACCAACCCCCGTGTTATGCCAACATCCCTCGCTTGTTTCCAGAGCACAGTTATTAATATCCCCATCCCGGCGCCTCCTCTACAGCTGATCACCAGTGAATTAGAGACCTAGAATTCTCGTCACTGCCCCCATGACTGCAAAGCTCTCCACGCTGTCCTGCTGGAGGGAAGAACGGGGACTGGTAGTTGTAAGCCACTCACTTTGGTATTGAGAACCGAATCTGTGTCCTCTGGAAGAGCAGGAAGTGATCTTAACTGCTGAGTCATCTTTCCAGGCCTCAAAATAGATTTATTTATTGTTTATTAGTTTGTTTGTTTGTTTGAGACAGGGTTTCCCTGTGTAGCCCTGACTGTCCTGGAACTCACTCTGTAGACCAGGCTGGTTCTGAACTCACAGAGATCCACCTGCCTCTGCCTCCAAGTGCTTGGGATAAAAGGTGTGTGCCACCACCGCCCGGACAAAACAGAAAATTTTAAAACTTCCTTTTCTTTGATGATTTTTAATCTTTTGTAATGTGCCAGACTCTGCACTGACTACTTTATTACACCACCTCATTTCATAGACTCGTTTGCTTGATTTCTTTCTAAGGTCTCTATAAATAGCACAGAACTAGAGGTCCTCATGCTTCAGAAGGCTTGGATTATCGACATGAACCACCATGCCAACTTTTGTGGATTTTAAAAAGAGACTTATTTTTATTTTTTATTTAGATGTGTGTGTGTGTGTGTCTGAGTGTATGCCATGTGTGTTTGGGTGCCCATGGAGGCTAGAAGAGGACAATGGCTACCTTGGAGCTCGCGACTTAACAGGCAGTTGTGAGCCATATGATGTGGGCGCTGGGAACTGAACCTAGGACCTCTGCAAGAGCCGTACATGCACTAAACTTCTAAGCCATTTCTTCAACCCACTAGATATGATGCTAATTTATTAATTTAATTAATGCTAATTTGTATGATAATTTAATAAATGCTAATTTAATTGTTTAGGATACTCAGATCTTGAGCAATTAAGAAACATGCTTAAACTGGGTGTGGTGGCAGACCCCTCTAATCCCAGCACTTAAGAGTTAGAGGCAGGATCTAGAGTTCAAGGCCATCCCTGGCTACATAGAGAGTTCAAGAACAGCCTGAGCTGAGCTGTCATGAAACCCGGTCTCAAAAAAAAAAAAAATGTTTTCAGGTATAGGGGTATAGCTTGGTGGTAAAGTACCTGCTTAGAAAGCATTAGGTCCTGGGTTCCATCCTTCAGCACAACACAAAAATACTTTCAAAGATACATATGTATAAAGACACCATGATGAAACCCATTGCTTTGTATATTAGCCTATATTTTTAATTAAAAACAATTAAAGAATTCATCCAGCAGGCATAGTGTCACATGTCTGTAATCTCAGCACTGGAGAAGTAGAGGCAGGGTTATGAGTTCAAGGCCAGTCTGGATTATATGATTAGACCTTGCCTCAAAACCAATGCCCCCCCCCAAAAAAAAATCCTCAATAAACAAACAAACAAATAAAATATAAATGTGTGTCCACTTTCTTTCCTGGGGCAGTTGTGACTCCACAATAGAAGGGATGGGTGTCCTGCTCTTCTGGGTCTTCCCCCTCTACCGAGGATGTGGCTGGCTCTGATCTCTCGGGATCATGCTGTGTTCCAAGGTGATGGCGGCATTGGGCGGGCGGCAGCATTTAAACAGGGGCCTGCTGCTGTTTCATGCTCCCAGTGTTCCTGGCACCACACAGAGCTGACAGCTTTGGGAAAGTGAGACCCAAAGGGTTCAGCCACAGCCACCCGAGAGTTGGATGCAGCGTGTTAGCAGGCGAGCACAGAGGGACGGAGCATCAGCAGAGGGCAGGGACCA